>NC_072378.2:69413214-70657857 GCF_028885625.2 Pongo pygmaeus | reverse complement strand
TAAGGTGAGTAGTCAGATCTCATTTGGTTCACCTTGTCTACCACTTATCCTTTGTTTATTCATTCTTCTTGTAACCTCTTTCTTTTCCAAAGCTGAAAGTAGATAAAACTAGCTATTTCAATAATAACAAAAATATGTACCATTTGAGGAGAAAATATTTGTATATTCTTTAGTAGTGTTGAATATTCAATAAAGTTGTAAAAATAGAAGAATGTTAACTACTGTAGCAAAATTAATAAACCCAGTTTTCCTGAATAGTTAAGTTGAATCCATGCTGACTCTCAAATCTTTCTCTTTAGTATCCTATTTTAAAATGCTCTTCCAATTAATCCTACATATTCATGGGGATAATCCCAAGAGCAGGGTAATCTTTACTTGTTCCCCATATTAGTCTGACAACTCATTCAGTCACCATTGCCAAAGCCTAAAATCGCCCACAAGAAGCCAAACTGCCTGTCATCATTTTTATCCAGGCTGGGATTTCCCTCCATGTTTGAAATACCAGCTTGTCTGTTTTGCATCCACTTTAGAATTAAAATAAGGAAAATGTTATGAATCTTTTCCCAAAATCTCTCCCATATTAAAATTTACATTCTTGCAGAAGTGCAGACTCAGTCCTGCATTTATTACTTTCCTAAGAATCTTTGTTTTCTTCGGATTTTACAGTACCTTCAGACATTCAATCTGTGGGGAAAAGAAAATCGTATTTTCTGTTACCAGAATGTATTCATTCTTCCCTTATGAAAATGACTGCATGTGTGCCCTTCTCTCTCTACTAAACCATTCATACAAAAGACTGAAGTTAAATCCTGCTCATTCACCACTGAGGCTGTTATTTGCTATCATTTTCTCAGTTATGCACAATCTAACTTCACTCTCTTACTACAACTTATTCTTAGTTCTTTCATCCTCTCTTTCCCTGCTTATACAGAATGCAGCCAAGCTCAAATGTTAAGCTTTTCCTCATTTTTGTCTACATTGTCCTGTGATTCTTAGAGCAACCTCCTCACTTTCATCTTGCAATTTCAATTTTTCTTAATCAAAAACTTGACTACTTAAATATTAGCCCGCCTAAGTGAAAAACATCTTTCACCTTCATTAGCTATTCATATTCATTCATCTGTAAGAAAAATACTTTTAAAACTCTGCATTACACAAAGAGATAACAATAAACATCCAAGTATTTACATATGTGATCTGTTCTGTAGAATCTCACAATAAAAATAACTTCATATATACATATGATTCACCCTTCACAATATTTATTTTTGAGGATAAAAGAAAATAATGTTAGTCTTACATGTTAATCATAAAAAATACATGTTTAATGACAGGAAAACAGCAAGTCATTTTTTCTAGTTCTTTAAAAATATTTTAATCGTGCAAAATCACCATAATGTACTCTAGCACAATGCTAAAATGTTACCTAAGATGAAGTGGCTTTTATTAGTTTTACAGGATGTATATTTGGCAATAGTTATTAAAAATAATTACTCAAAAGGAACTCTAACTCTATTATTTTAGAAACAATATTTTAAAATACAGCAGTAAGCAACAGAAACTATTGCTCTTTATACATTTTTGGCATAACACTGCCATACAGTTACAGAATTATAAAATAAGTATTTTATAGTACCATACAGATCCAGAAACTGGTTACAACTTCTACCACATACACATGGTATTGGTACTAACGAACATGCACAGCATTCTGTAATTCGTACTGCAGTTGAATACAGAGCACAGAGAAGGCCCGGTGGCCACTGGAGAATCAGAGCTTATGTTATAAGTAAAACACACATCTTTGTAACAATCGTAGGCATTTTCCTGAAATATTTAAAATACAAGGGACACAATAGTTTCCAAAATGGCATAATCTGCCGTCCTTCTTCTTAGATAATACTAAAAAAGAAAGATCACCTTACATAGGAAACAACTTAAAGCCCTTTTTAAAAACAGGAGGAAAATGCTTGTCAAAGGACCTAACATTTTGCTCTCATTTGTTTCTCACAATTATAATGCCACACAATTAATACGCTGTCAACTCTTGACAGTGTGGAAGTTACTTCACTCACAAACCACCTATCACTGAGTCTTTCTCTTATCTGCAGCCAGACCATCAATTTAACTTGTAAAACTACCAACTGTTGCTACACACAGGCAAAGGAATTAAACTTGGTAGCTGATCATTTGATTACATCTATCAGTCTACTGGAGGGCTTCAACGCAGAGTAGGTGGAATTCATGGTTCAAATCAGAGTATTAATGGGATCTGTTTGCACACCAATACCTGATCTCCTTGGCACAAATACAGAGCTGATTCTTAAAGCATGTCCCCACAATAAAGCTTTTCTTAATCATTCGTCACCTGCTTCCAATAATTCTGGCACTTACACAAACTTATCAAGGGTTATATGTCTTTATTTCTGTGGTGAGTTTCCTGTTGCTGTTTCTAGACTTTTATTTCATTTGTATTTTATTTTTCTTCACATGAAACAAAATCTGTTAGCACTGGGGAAAAAAAGTTCATTTGACTAATGAGTGCAGAACGTAAATGTTTCTTAGTACCAAAACTTAGTACCAAAATATATCTAATTTTTCTAGTTAATGTAAATTGTTACACAAACTATAATTTAAAAAGTAAAACTATGACAAACCCTAAAGCTTAAATATTTTTAGAAAAAAAGGTATTTTAGCACAGTAAGTGACCATTACTGCCTTTTCTCTGAATCATTTTAGAAAGAGATTTTATATTAATATACAGCTATGAATGAACAACTTCCCTAATTTTTTTAATTAAATAAATAGGGGCGAGGGAAAAAACTCATATTTCAATGTTTCCCAAGATCGTTAAGATATAACTACAATTTACTAATGCCCAACTGCTCACAGTTTTCTAAATAACTACAACATAAATAAATTATAGCAGGTATTTTATGAGAACTGATACCCATCAAAATTGTGTATGGAGTCCATGATGGCCCATCCTCCCCAGAAGTCAGAGCTCACAGTGCCAAACACCCTCAATATCCAGAGGAGAATCTGAGGACCCATCATGCCAGTGGAGAAGGGTGGAGCCCAGCACTGGCGCCACTTTCCTGAGATGCCCACACTGATTCTTGTCCCTTCTCCCTCTCTGAACTCTACTTCCAGCCAGTTTGGGCCATAACACAAAACATTTAATTGTATTCTCTACATGAAAACTTTAATTCAGGAAAATAAACATATTAAGAGGTTATTTCCTTCAAATAACTGAAACAATAAACTTTACAACAGAATAGGAAAAAAAATGACAAAGAACACTCTCTGTAATCTAGGAAAAATGCAAGAACAATGCTTTTAAAATGATTCTAATGAGACTACAGCATAAAAGTTTTTCAAATTAGTTTCAGATTTCTCCAACTGCCTACTGGAATTAAACTTTTAATAATTTCTCTAATACAATTCTATTTCTGCATCCGCCTACATCTAAGAAGAAGCAAAACATAAATATTATTTGTAGTAACTAAGGAATGTTTAAAATGAAAATTATAGTATGTAGCTAAACTACAAAAAGCATAAATAAATATAACAGTATAGTTAGTCTTTCTTATTACTCTAAACACTTTTTGTCAAATGTAACACATTGTTGAATATCATGGTGAGTACACTTCTTGATAAACTGATGCTATTATCCCAAACAGCAGCTTCTCCAAAATGAAAAAACACCAACTAAATTTCATTACAAGAACTGATATTCATGGTTTAGAAGTTCCCAATGATGAGATTTTATAATGGAGTAAAAATGTAAACTTCTGAATGAAAACCATTTACATTTGTTAAGGCACATCTGGATACCTCCAGACATTCATATTTATAGCTATATTATTATTCATTTCAATAATAAGGGATTTCTAAAAACACATTCTGTCCCTGAACACAATCTGCTGGGTGTGTTGGATAACTAGAATGCAGAAGGAGCAGGGTAGTACTCACTGTCACCCTGGAGATTAGCCACACAAATATGTTCCTGAAATAAACAGTACAAAACTCAAAAAGAGGCCAGCAAATGTACACTCCTAATTTTCTAGATCCTACATTGACCCAGGCCATTTTTCTCTACAACTTCACCTACACTTAATGATTCTAGTGTGTCTAAATACAGCCTACCTTATACTCAACGCATATACCCCAAATGAGAGAGGGGAATTTCCTAAGTGGAAAACAAAATAGAAATCTTCAAAAACATTCCTACAACAGAGGATCACCACTCACCCCAAACAGACATTAAAGACCTGTAGATGTAGTTACAATCAAGCAAGATCAAGAATATCCTTTGTATCTTAGATTAGAAAACAAAGCTTTAGAAGAGCCTCAATTATAGCTTAAAAAATGCTTTATTACTCAGTATGGATGAATACTCAACCATAACTCTATTATGAACTTGAAAATTTAATATTAAAACAATTAACCAAATATTCTCCCCCCATTTGTTAAACCAATTTTTGACCACTCAATGTTGAGGTTCATTTACTACTCTGATTTTTCAAAGACTAACTCAGATATAATACTGTACTGTTTTTCCTTTCCACCACATCATACTTTCACTCAGATTAAAGTATAAAACTAGAAGCAGGGTAGGTAATTTTATATGACAAAATATGGAACAATGACTATAACAGGCATTATGGCATTTTCATATGTTTATATTTTTAATACTTAGCAAAAAAATACTTAGAACTTCTCTAGTAACTCCTGAGTTGTAGATTTTATTTTCTCATTGAAGCTGGAAAAAAGTAGTCCCAAAACCTAAATTCAAAATAAAACTATACAACATAATTTTTGAGTTGACAACTAGACTTGATTTAGAGAAAGTAAACATATTTTCACCTCTATCATTATTCTTTTGAATTTCTTATGAGATCGAGAATGAAAATGTGTAATGGTATAATATTCTTCATGTTATAAACTCTACTGTACAGAAATATAACTATATGTCACTTTACAGTATTTCAAAATAGTTTCACATAATCTCCTTTGATATATGAAAGCACAAAATATTAGAAATGTTCTAGACTAATCAAGCGATATAACATCTATCTGCCATGAAATGCAAGTTAATATTTTATCAATAGCCAATATTTAGTATCCTTGCACTCCACAGTACAACAATAAAGATTATACCTTTGTAAAGATTCAGTAATATTTTTAGCTATTTGGTCATGCTTCACTGCATTTTTTGTAACAGCTTCTCAATGAATTTCTGCAAGCATAACGTAGTTTTTAAAAATACAAAACATAGGAGTCAAACCCAGAGCACTGTTTCATATATAAGACACACATAAATAGATATCTATAGATCTTATTTAAAAAACTAATATACAAAGCATTAATAAAAAAAATTTCTAGACACTCAATGTTTATCTCCAAAAGGAATGATATCCTTTTACTTGTTCTCCACTGAATGATTATCTAAGTTATTTAGAGACTAATTGTAAGAAACATACTATTATATGTGAATATGCGTTTAAAAACACCATAGTGGGAAAAGACCATTATTTAAGATGGATGCCAGGAAGTTTTCCCCTTGAGACTAAATATTCTCAAATCTAATCAAAATCTCTAAGTAGGAAGAATATTCTAAAAGTTAAATTGCTAAATGAAATGTTTTTACTCATAAGGGCTCTAATATACTACAATTTCTAAGTAATTCAAATTACATTCATTGATTTTAGTATCTGGTAACTTTATTAATATCATAATATCTGGTCACAATCTTTTACTATTATGCATTTAGAAAGTTGTCTGAATGCTTTATCATGTATACAAAATTGGTAAGTTATTTTGAATTAAATTATTTGTGTTTCTACAATTCAGCCTAATTTGACAATCGCTTCTCATCCTCTAAACCCTGTAGAACTATTTACTGAGCTCTATGGAGACATAGCTACAAGCACCACATAAGAGTGTCCATGTTTTTCTTGCGTGTAAAACAGAAATTGAAATGCAAAAGCAGATTGCCAAATCCTAATACTCACTCACAGAACACTAGGAAAGCAAAAACTGGCATATTATGGGCACTAAAAATGAGAAAGTGTTCCATACTATACTTATTGGAACACAATGTACAACAAAAGTGCTACTGAGATTAATATAAAAAATTAGAGTTAAGCAACTGGCATGTTTCATGTAAACTTCAAAGCAGTAAAATCATATTTCTAGAGGCATACTATAAGTGTGATTATTTTCAAGAAATCCACTGCAGAAAATGTGGATCAATAGAGGCAACAGAAGATCACATGTGATATGAAGTAGGACATATTACAAATTCCCTAGGCGATTAAAATGAATAGAACTTTTCTTAAAAGCGTAACAAAAAAGTTAATTCCTTTCTAAATGAAATAAAGTAGAAATGTTTCATCTATTCATTGCTTTAACTATATTTGCATGTATGCTTTGAAGTTCTTATCACAGTGTTTTTTGATTTGTAATAATTAGTAATAATATAGAAACAAAATTAATTGTTCTTAACCAGCGCTATGTAACATATTAAGTGCTTACTAGAGTTGCATATATGGACTTTTAAATTTGTTCTCAATTTTGAAGTTTGATAACTTAGAGATGCACAAAACTATACTTTTTAAAAAACACATTTGGACTAAGCAACATTACTAATTTCATAATCCATAGAACACTGACATATTCACGGTTTAAGGGACTACTGTCTTGTTCACAATGCAAGAGGCATGCCTTTTAAAAAGGAATTTCTTATTTTTTAATTCTTCCATCATTTGCATTCAGAATCAACCATCAAATTTATATGGAACAGCCATGGAGAGCAAAGTTCTTGTCTTAAACTTTTCAATCAAATTTGTTTTTAAGCACTTAATTCTGAAAACAGTTATTAATTTAAACAAAGCAAAATCTTGAAGTCATACAATTAGAAGTCCCACTCTGTTCCATGTAGATTTCAATATAGATCATCCTAATGTGTACAGTGGTCCCTTGATATCTGTAGGGGGTTGGTTCCAGGACCCTCTGCAGTTACCAAAATCTAGGAATGCTCGAGTCCCTTATGTAAAATACTTTAAATCATCTCTAAATTACTTACAATACCTAATACATACAATATAAATGCTATGTCAATAGTTGTTATACTGTATTGTTTAGGGAATAATGACAAATAAAAGGACTGCACATATTTAGTAGAGATGTAACCATCCATTTTTTCCAAAAAATATTTTCAATCTGCGGTTGGTTGAATCCACAGATGCTGGACCCCTGAATATGGAGGGCCAACTACACTAGAAACACACATGCTAGCTGGGAAAGATGATGGCTTAAGGGTAAGCATGGAAAGAGGCAAGGAGGTGAGGACAGCAGGATTGATAGATAAGCTGGGGAGGTCAGAGCTCCACAAGGACATCCATTTCACTTATCAGAATCTAAAAATAAACACGTTGAGGTACTAGAATCAAAGAATCCAAATTAGTTTCTGAACACATTTGAAAAGATCAAACTCTTACAGTTAAAAAAAAAAATTAATCAGCCAGGCATGGTGGCTCATGCCTATAATCCCAGCACTTTGGGAGGCCGAGGCAGGCGGATCATGAGGTCAGGAGTTCGAGACCAGCCTGACCAACATGGTGAAACCCTATCTCTACTAAAAATACAAAAATTAGCCGGGCATGGTGGCACGCGCCTGTAATCCCAGCTACTCAGGAGGCTGAAGCAGGAGAATCGTTTGAGCCTGGGAGGCAGAGGTTGCAGTGAGCCGAGATCATGCCACTGTACTCCAGCCTGGGCAACAGAGCGAGACTCCGTCTCAAAAAATAATAATAAAATAAAATAAAGTAAAATAAATCCATAAATCAGGTAAAGGTGTAGCAATCCAAGGAAATTATCCTCTTGATTTCCTTCATGTAGACTATAATGTCTCAAAAGAATGTATTTTGTATACCAAATACTACATGGTAATTTCTAGATACTCTGAAAATATTCTCAAAGTAATTATTATACACAAAATTTGAAAATTCACATCCTAAAAGCATTACAGAATACATTCATTTATTGGGTCTCATCTTAAATCTCCTTATTAGATATTCAATTCATTGTCATCCAAAATAAAAAAACAAACAACAGAATGCTCATGACAGAAATCACAAACAGATGGCTAAAATTTGAAATTGACCTCGTCTCTGTTCTTTAGGATAAATGATACAGTAGTTTTTTCCTCTCTAACCTAAACTGGCTTATGAGTTTTCTGATAATTCACTGTACTAGTACAACATCATGGCAATTTGTATTTCCAGGATTTTCACTGTCTTGATTATGATTTCCACCTTCTTCATTATTCTCAGGAGATACACTCTCCTTTTTTTCTGTGGGAGTAGTAACTGTTTTCTCAGGTTGAGAATTCACGTTCTCAGCATTACTGTCCTTCTCTGTATTTCTTGGCTTGGCAGCTTCATTGCTGGGCTCTGGGCTGGGCCTGTCTGTCTCTTCCACAGGCTCTTTTGGTGCCACTTTTTTTTCTTCAGCTGTTTTGCTATTTAAATGAACAGCTGAGGAGGAATTTTTGGAGTCCTTGGCTTTTTTGTGCATAGAAGTTTGACTGTTATGACTGGAGGCGAGAGGGGAAGACATTTTCTGGGCTTTGCTTCCCTCCGACTGTTCTTTTAGAGGCGGTCCCCAGATAAAGTTCTCTGAAGGCGTGTAGTGTTTCTGGGCGAACCGCAGGAGCTTTCTCCTTTCTCTTCTGTCTCTAATTGTATAAACAAAATACTCTAGAGCACTCTGCTTAATATTGGGAATAGTATTCTCCACAAGAGCTTCATGAAGAATAAATTTTACAAGAGGAGATTTAAAACTTTCATATCCAAGCTCACCAAGGCTTTTAAGAATACGAGTGATTCTTAAATAGTTGTGCTGGGACCTGGAAGAGAGGATTGAATAAAATGAGTGGGGGAAATCAGGTGTAGGAAGGCAGGAGAATGAAAACTATTGGGAAAATATTTTTTATGGAAATGTAAGCCATGGAAATATGTCGTGTGATGACTTTTTAATGCCATATTTGATACCATTAAGAATAAACCAGAGGGTATTAAATCCTTAGGCCACAATGTAATGTCAATCTATGTGAAAGTCAAATGTATAAAATAAACTTCCCTTGTCTGTTGAGTTCTTCATATTAGAAAAATATTTAGGTTTAAATTTATTACCACTGTTAAATTGTTGTTTATTACTGAAAATACACTGAAGATGAATGATCTAACAGAGCATTTATTTGCACCAACATCAATGTACTGTACTCATCACAGGTAACCATTGCTAAACATAAACACATTAGCTAACAGCTGACTGCAATTTATAGTGCCAGCTGATCAGCAAAATCCACCACATAAGCCAACTCATAAGGATGGCGGCAAAAACTACTCTACTTTGCTAAAACAGTTCTGACAAAGGATACAAAACTGACTTCTTTAGCAGAGCATAGTTTAACAGTCAATAGCATGGGCTTTGGAGTCAGACCTGAGTTCACACCCTGGCTCTGTAACTTAGCAGCTAAGTGAAACTATGTTTCTCTGTGTCTCAATATCCTCATCTGTAAAATGGGGAAAAGTGCCCACAACTTACTGGACTGTTGTAAGAATCAAATGAGATGATACACATGCTGGGTATATAGAACTCAATAAGTACTAGATACTGTTTAAAACTATTAGTATTATCATTTAAAGATATGAGATTAGGGACCACCATATTTGTACCTAACCCAACTTAACCTAATTTTCTTCAATCTCTGGTCATTCTCTCCTCCTCTTTCCCTATCTGATAATTTTAAATCTTATTTCTAATGGCCTTGATTCCAAGGGTACATTTTCCCCCAGATTAAATGAACATCTTTCCTCTCTATCACAAAACTGATGCCATTACTGGATGAATGTTTTCCAAATCTATTTTGTCACAATTCATAATGTGACTCCCCAAACTCACTCAGCTCAATCTTTGCTTTATTACACATGCCTGGTCAAATTCTAAAAGAATCATCAGCCACATGTATTAATCATAGGTGTTGTCGACAGCCCAGGTACTTATTTACCCAATATTGCCACATAACCATAACCATCACTTATTTCTAACTTCCTAAAGCCTGTTTTATATCTCAGACACGGAACTTTCTGCAAACATTATATATATATACCTGTCCTAGCTTCCAAAAATGCTTAAAGATTTTACTTTGAAATAATTAGCAAATTACTTGGGAAGCAGGGAGAAAGATGTTGATGAATTAAGGGATGGCAGGGTATGGTTCCATGGTCTTATGTTTCAATGAGAAAGTTTCTTTGGACAAAACAAAAACCTTAATGATTCAGACTAACCAAACACTGGAAAAGCTAAGCCCAACAGTTCATCATCTTCATCTTTCTGGATGTTTACTAAAAAATTATTGTCTTAACATTCAACTCTGAAGCCCAGAGGGTAAAATGCAGCACAGGTGTCTCAGTTTTATACATCTGTATTTTTAAATAGGAAGTAACACTCTTTTTTTTTTTTTAATTATACTTTAAGTTTTAGGGTACATGTGCACAATGTGCAGGTTAGTTACATATGTATACATGTGCCATGCTGGTGTGCTGCACCCATTAACTCGCCATTTAGCATTAGGTATATCTCCTAATGCTATCCCTCCCCCCTCCCCCAACCCCACAACAGTCCCCAGAGTGTGATGTTCCCCTTCCTGTGTCCATGTGTTCTCATTGTTCAATTCCCACCTATGAGTGAGAACATGCGGTGTTTGGTTTTTCTTCCTTGCGATAGTTTACTGCGAATAATGATTTCCAATTTCATCCATGTCCCTACAAAGGACATGAACTCATCATTTCTTATGGCTGCATAGTATTCCGTGGTGTATATGTGCCACATTTTCTTAATCCAGTCTATCATTGTTGGACATTTGGGTTGGTTCCAAGTCTTTGCTATTGTGAATAGTGCCTCAATAAACATACGTGTGCATGTGTCTTTATAGCAGCATGATTTATAGTCCTTTGGGTATATACCCAGTAATGGGATGGCTGGGTCAAATGGTATTTCTAGTTCTAGATCCCTGAGGAATCGCCACACTGACTTCCACAGTGGTTGAACTAGTTTACAGTCCCACCAACAGTGTAAAAGTGTTCAATAGGAAGTAACACTCTTGAGACAATACAAATTTGGGTACAGTTAAGACAATGTGTCACTAACAGCAGGAGCAACTTAGTTGTTACATTCCTACGGAGTTTGCATACTCTAAATACTTAGTGACAAAACCCTTGGGCAATTCTGCTCCATATGTCTGTGAGAAAAAGATGTATAAAAAGGTGGAAGAATTCTTTTTTAAAAAAAGAGGAGCTCTATGACTAAACAAAATTTACTATATTTGCAACCAGCTCAATTTTATATAGCCAATCTTAGATGAATGCTGAAGTTAAAATTTCTGTACACATTTACTATATCTATATATTCTCCAATTAAAAATACTTACACAACAGTATAAAAGGAAAAAAACTTGGGTTAAAAAATGATGATGAGGATCCTAGAACAAAACCACAAAATAAAGCAATTGGGTGTTTCAGTATGATTTGTAATAAATGTCATAGTGAAAGACTAAATGGTATAGAATAGAGTGGCTAAAATCCTTATAGTGTATAAACCATCTTAGGGTTACACCATAGGCAAAAGAAAGAAGCTGAGGTTCCAGACAGAGGTTAAGGGTAGCAAATAGTGTTGAAATTGCAGGAAGTCTAGGTAGGTAAAGAGAGAAGACATACAAGGTGAGAACCAGGAAACAAAAAATAAAAGTTAAAAGGCACCCCAGAGTCTAAATATGGCTCAGTAATCCAAGTTGATTAAAAACAAAATTGAAAACACCTCTTAGTGGTTGGTCCATATATTTGTACTCTCATGTCTGAAAATATTTTGCCTCTTTTAGTCAAGGTCACTTGTTCACTCAATGTTATTTTATTTTACTTTGATTCAATATTTTTCCTCTGCTTAGCTACTATAAATACATTGAGTTCCCTGCCTACTCTAAACTACTCAAGATGCTATATATATTAAAATACAAATAAGTTATGACATTTAAGAATAAGTCAGAAAAGGACCCAATTGAAGAAGAAAATAGAATAGACGTTTTCATAGAATCCTCTATCATTTGTTCAAATCTAGTCAGTAAAGATTTTTTGCAACTAAACTAGAGAAGAAACAGCATGTTTTCTGGCAGATTCTAAGGCAGTTAATTCACAGCTGGAAAAGCTCTATGCTGACAATAGGTGGCAGAAAGGAAGGATGGGGCAGAGGAGTGAGAAGTGACTTAGTTCAGGCTCCCTTCCCCTGCCTCAACCCTGGAAATCGTTTAATTAAAGCCTTAAAAAGAGACTCTGTTTCCACCTATAAATCAGAGGATATGATAACAAAACTCCAAGGAGGATTTAAGCTGAAGACCATATTTTGTTCATCATTTATTCATTCAATAAAAATTTACTAAGCAAGATTGCTATTCCAACCAAAAATAACAAGTTTGAGGTATCTAAAATGATAGTCGTTAAGTACATGAAAGATGAGGTACTATCAAATCCTTTCAAAAGATTTACTGTTACTTTTGCTGTCTTTCCTGTCAATAGGCTGCTTGCATGTAGCTCTTTCACAGTGTAATATAAGTGTTTAGAAACTCTGTCCAGAGCTAGCTACCTGTATTGCTTAGGTAGAGGTATATATACCTATGCTTTAAGTGCCCTATATAAGTCAAATTTAACTTGAGTTATGAGTTAATGGGTCTTCTAGTCAGGAATATAAAGCTTTATGCCCATATCTTTAGTGTTTTAGTACAAACTACCATTTTAATATCATTGATTATAAGTAATAAAGTAAAAAGAAGGCTTAACATTAATATTTATACCCATCTGAATTGAACAATGAGAACACATGGACACAGGAAGGGGAACATCACACACCGGGGCCTGTTGTGGGGTGGGGGGAGGGGGGAGGGATAGCATTAGGGGATATACCTAATGCTAAATGACGAGTTAATGGGTGCAGCACACCAACATGGCACATGTATACATATGTAACAAACCTGCACGTTGTGCACATGTACCCTAAAACTTAAAGTATAATAATAATAAAATTTTAAAAATATATTTATACCCATCTTACCAAAGCAAGGTGAAAGTTCTATAAAAACACACAAAAAAATAGTTAACTGATGCACAAAATGTAGACTGCTGTGGCCAAAGGAAAATTGCTTAGGTTAGTTTTAATTTTTTTGCTCTTAGTACTTGCTCAATTTAGCTAATTATAATACGCTTAAAAGTACTTTAAAGCTGGTGGCTGTATAGGCCAGCATTCATAAATAATTCAACTATGATTAGTTTAAATGTAACTATAATTAGTTAAAATTTAACTATAATTTAAAAGAAAATAGACAGTGAATACGAAGAAAATATCAAGAAAAATAAACTTTGGTTATGAGTATTACAAAAGTTATACACATCCAACCAAATGAATACAGCAAAACAATTCCAAATAAACTATGTTAAAATGTTCTTCATAAGTTTTGGGACTTATTACCCAAAAATGAGTTTTTGTTTTTTACCTTAATAGTGGAGACAAGTGTAATTTTCTCTCTCTTTTAGTAAAAAGTATGGGCCCATCTCATTCTTATAAAATGATTTTTATACATCATAGGCTTAATTCATGAATTTAATCTTAAGAAGGCATCATGCTTAGAAACAGATTGTGCCCCAAGAAGTTTACAGCCTACAAGAAGGAATACACAGAATTGTACACAAGCAATAACAATAAACTCAAAGAAATGTGGCATAAGGAAGAGGGAGAGAGGCAACATTTGGCTGTGGACAATAGGAAGGTTTCAGGGAGAAACAGGTCTGAAGCTGAATAGCTGTGTTTCTACCTAGAATTTTGTTCCTTTTTGTTGTTGTTTTGCTTTGTTTTAGAATGTGGTACAGGAATGTAATGCATTTCAGACTAGCTTTTTAATCCAAATTCCTGGGCCCATCTCATCTGCTAGTTGTTCCTGCGTTTCACAGAGAACTCTGACCAAGGGAAAATAACTGTGCTGGCCCCTGATTTATCACAGGGGCTTTACTTACTCATTCAGGTGCTGAAATCTTTCCTGCCAGTTAACAGCCCGAGCAACATTTCCAGTTTTATCAGTCAGTTTTATTCCAAAAAATTCTAGCATCATTTTATAAGCCAGGAGGAATCTTCTAATTGCTTCTTTTGTTTTTTTGAATTCCTAATATAAAAAATGAAAAAAGTCAGCTGAAATGATTCAGTAGCTACAAGGACAGTGAAATAGCAATATTATTTGGCCACCCTGTATAAAATGAAATGAGCTTGTATTACCTCAATTTCATATGTAGTTAGTTCTTTAGCATAGAAGTTCAAGCCTTGTTCTCTCAGGGGGAAAAGCCTATTTATTTAAAAAAATAAAATTTTTCTATTAACGTTGTCTGGAAAACATACATGATTAAATAGGACATGGTTCAAGATAGATAATATGTAACTGACCATTGAATGTAAGTGTGGTTGTGCTCCAGTTTTTCATAATCTCCTTTCCATTTACTTAGAACTTCTTCAATGTAAACACCTAAATAGTAAATATTTAAAAATGAACCAGACATTTCAAACATTGTGAAGGCATTTTAAGATTCTAATCACTTGAGTTTTATACGAAAACTCGTTTAAATTTAATAATAGCACACAAGAATAATGCTTTTAAAAAGATGAATGCCCTATGCCCATATATTCGGTTATGTGATAAATCTAATTAAAAAAAATTAATAGCACCTCAAATTGCAGAAGGCTTTGTTGGGCAATGTACTCTAAAGCAGAGCTTGGCAAACTGTGGCCTGCCAGCTGTTTTTTAAATAAAGTTTTATTGGAATATAGCCATGCACATTCATTTATGTACTGTCTATGGCAGTTTTTGTACTACAGTAGCAGAGCTGTGTAGTTGCAATACAGACCCACTGTCCCCCAAAGCCTAAAATATTTACTATTTGCCCCTGTACAGAAAAAGTTTGCCAATCCCACTCCTAGGAGTTATATAGTTCTTTAAATGCTAGATTGGATCAAAATAAAATGCATCCTAGGGAAAAAGAAAGAAAGGGGAGTAGAAATAGAAGAAAAGAAATGAGAAGGAGAAAACAAAGGAGCAGGAAAATGAGAAAAGAAAAATGTAGGAAAAAGTTGTAAGTGCTTACCACATGCTGTGCCCATATTACACAGAGTGCACATTATCCAGCTTAGTCGTCACAGAATGCTCCCAGTGTTATGATCCTCATTTTATCAATGAAGAAACTGGGAGATTTGTTCAAAGTTACACACTAGTAAAAAAGTAAATCTTGGAGTGCAACATAGGTCTTTCTAGTTCCAAGAAGTAAGCCCTTTTCACCCCCTCCACTTTTCCCCTACAAGAACTTACAAAAACAAAATCCTCCTGTTTCTAACTCTGTCAAGGTCCTTACAATTAACTAGTCATTTAGTCAATCTTGTAGAAAAAAAACATAGCAATATAACATTTCTCCGAACATAACTCATCTCATTCTTGTTTCCTCCAGAGATCACCAGTTTGTAGTAGAGGCCCACTCTAGGAAGGTTTGGTAGAAAGCTGTTTTGAATCATAATGTTGGCTTTATTGGCATGTTGAAACCATTTACCTCTGTAATTTTCCATTTGTTTTCCTTTCCAACTACCACTCCTCCTGCCTGATAAATAAATACCATTGCAAGATTATGCTTACTGGCAAGTAGTGTGTGTGTGCATGTGTGCGTGTGTGTGTATAATAGGGAGGAAAGTGAGTTGATATAATTTATATAATAAACTAGGATAAACATTTTATCTGACCTTAGCTAAAACTTCTGACCCCCACCAATAATATTTCAAAATAAACTTTGTAATAAAGATTACCAAAAATTCAATATATTGCTTGAAATTACTTTTTAAATTAATATTTACAAAATAAATTCCCTAGTAGAAAAAAGAGTTAAATACTATCATAGCTTTATGTTCAATATTTTTAATATGTGAAGGCATTCCTTTAGGAAAATTGTATGAAATTCAAATCAGACTCAAATTAACAATCTATCATTGCATTTCTTCAAAATATTTTTCTACCCCAAATCCTAACAAAATGAATAATTTAGCCAATATTTTTCCATTAGTAAATAAAGCAGCACATTTCTATCATTAGTAAATATAACTGTGCAATTTTATCCAAAGGTTTCACTCCACATCACAGCAGACTTTCGGGACACCAGAAAGTTAAAGACAAGTAGATCCGGCCATGTCAACAATGTTCTCAAATATTAACTCCCAACTGGTAGGTCTGTTGGTACACAGTACTGGGACTCCCTCCTCCCAAACTCCATCCAGGCTTTAGACCTCTTGCCTCGAGTTAGTTCACCAAAGAATGCAAGGTCCTGCCACTTGAAAGCCTTGCAGTCTATCTCCTTCATTCCGTGACTCACACTGCTGTGGAACTGGCTCAGTTTCCACTGAGAGCAAATAGCAGAAGCCAGGGCAGTCTGACCACCTCACACAGAAAAGGGATCTTGGGAGAGAAGCCAGCTTTGCTAGGGTGACCTGGATAAAATTAGGATGACCACCATGAACCACAGCATGATGCCTCAGTGAAATATGCAATGTTGTGGTCATATTACCATAGCAGCTGCATCTTCTCACTATGGGTTTGGAAAATATCCTAGGAGGGCAATTGCAGAGTTGGGAAGGAGACAAGTGTATTTGGCAGAGCTGGATGGAGATCTACTGTATCTGCAGTTCCCTTCCCAGAATATTGGAACTCCAAACAGGGATTGCTGTAGATTCGTGATACTGAATCTCAAAACTGACAGGAAAGATAATTCTAAATACAAACAGCACTTTTCAATTACATGCTAAATAGTTTTCAGCTATGGTACAATGGAAAGAACAGTGGACTCTAGAACCTGCAATCGAGTGACCTAAGCTTTAAGTCCTAGTGACCTAATCTTTGAGATGAGAAAGCTGAATTTGATCTTCTCTACTGTTCCTTAATAACCTAAAATTCTATGGTTCTATACATCTCCTCTCTCTTCCTGTCACAAAAATTGTCCCTACTATCTTTCAGATAATAACAATGTAAATAAGGAAGATACCATTAATCCATAGCTCTTCCTCCAGAATTTACCAAGGGGACACATTAGACTGCATAGTAAAGTAAATCCAATCAATGAAACAAACCACAAAATAAATAATAACCAAGTGTATGTGATTATTTAAAGTACAATTTATCAAGTAGTACATTACTCACCATCTGGCTTGAATGGAATTTTATTCTTATAAAAACGAAGATTGCTCAAGTCATTTTGATATCGGATATCTTTGAAGTTCTGCTAAAGGAAAAAATAAATCAATCTCAAGCACATAGAAATACAGTAAAGGTACAAGGACCCTTAATGCATGTTTTCTCAGTGGCACCATAAAAATTTAAAAACAGAAGGAAAATAGTTTACATTTTAAAACATAGCATTCTATACTCTTACTGGGTACTGGTGTCGGTACTTGTACAAATCCCTCGCAGCATAAAAACTTCTCTTTGGTTTGGCAGTTGCTTCAGTGGAATCACCACCCTGAAATAAAAGGTGAAACTCCGTTTACATGTTGATGCAAGATAATTTCACAAAGAAATTTTCAGAACAAACTTAAAATAAGGAAGATCCATAAAGAAAGCCTGAAAAATGTCAATCTGTCCAGATTAATGAAAATATTACAAATGTTCTTTTAATAACGCTTACTAGCAATATTTCTTAGCATCCTATTTTTCTTATTTGAACCAATAACATTTGTCCTAAGATATATTACTGAATAAAACACTTTATTATTAACCAAAAACCTAAGAGGCCAATATTATGGATCAATATCCATCAAAAATAGAACTCAAAAAGGAATTCAAGACATTTATTTACCAGACGATTATGCAAGTGATTCTATGATAAAACTTATTTTAGAATGTTTTACATAATACTAAGAATGTGTTAAGATACTAAATCAATTCTACAAAGAAAACTGTCATTAAATTTGCAACATTTAGTTGTACTTGGAAGTCAAGTAATATTTATGAAAAGAAAGGATTTTAAAACAAACTAGCTTTCTAAACTCCATCCTTTATAACACCATGACAAGTACACAAAGGTATGAATAATCATCTGTTCACTGAATGATAATACAATGTGATATAAACATTTAAAATATATACACACAAAGCAATAAAATGCTCTTAAATGGAATGATGTCCGATTGAAACAACTTATATGTGGTAGTTTACTCATACTATTCAAACTCTTAAGGAAAATTCCTATCACCATGAACTGATTTTTAAAGTATAAGATGTGGGTTAAAATAATTGATTTGCATTCCCTATATGTACTATTATAATGTATGAGAAAGTGCTGATGACAATCATGACAAAGAAGAACTTTAGACCTTTAAGAGTCATTAAAAGCTTTGCCCCAAATTCTTTTCTCCTCAACCCCTGTCCTCCATCTGTGTTGACAGATTGGCATCCTCTAAGTAATTTTCACACATTTTTGAAGTGGTGTGATTCTCACTATTACTACAAGTACCGAGTTACTTCAACATCAAATCTTCTGATGCTTAACATTAGTTACGCTGTCATGTTACATAAGCAAGGAAAAGCTTGAATTCTGGTCCTTGCCACACGTTTCAAAATAGCTCTGCCTAGCAAGTTTCTGAATCTATTTAGCCTGAGATACAACCATATGAATCATCATCCTACATTTGTATAGAAGGCACTCTCCATTTACAAAGCACTTACATATATAGTGAATAGACAACAAACAGGGTTGACAGTCAAAAGGCATTATTTCATTTGATTCTTAAAACACACCTGACTGACAGTTAATTAGTGTTTCCATCTTAGAAACAAGATATCAGGGGCTTAGAGAAGTTGCGCACCACCCAGAGTCCAGTTACTAACGTGCGAGAACAAGAATCCCAGGCTCTGGGTTCCAAGTCCAGGTCTGAATCAATCTCAGTCACACTAAAAAATGAAGGATATATGGAAACCTTGGTGTAGTATCAGTAGTCCAAGACTTGGAGTCAGAAGACTGGGAATCTTAACACTGCTTACTTGGTATTTGTGAGGCCTTAAGCAAATCATTTAGCTGAATCTCAGTTTTATCATCTCTGAAATAAAGATAATGACTCAAGCCCTACCTATTTCTCAGGATTATCATAAGAATGTCTGTGTCCTGCCAGCATCTGCTCCTGCTCTTCCAACCCCTATTCCCTTTGGAGTCTCTACCCAGACCCCTTTCACCTGCTCAGACAAGCATTCTGTTGTTCAATATTGTTCCTCTTTCCTGGATCATCAAAATTTCCCTCTCTTCTGGATCTCAAACAAACATGCTGTTGTATATTTAATCTTAAAATAAACATACAAAACATTCCTTGACCCAAGCCTATCATCAATTACAGATCCATATATCTACTCCTTTTTTATAGCAGATCACCACCAAAGAATTGCCCATACTTTGTCTCCTTCTCTTCTTTCCCCATTTTCCCCTGACCCACCTCAATCAGGCTTTTGTCCTCAGCACTCCAACAAAATAATTCTTGTGAACTTCACCAATAAATCTCCATCTTGCCAAACCATTTCTTAATGTTCACCTCAGATGACTTCCCAACAGAACTGGGCCAATTAAAGCATCCCTCCTTCCTGAAACACTGTCAGTATTTGGCTTACAGGATACTATAACTTTCTTAGTTTACTTTCTGTCTCATTGGGCCTCCCTTGTCAGCCTCCTTTTTTGGCTCCTCCTTCTCTTCACACCCTCTAAATGGAGGAGTGCCTAAGGTCCTCATTTGTCATCACTCCTTGATAACCCCTTATCTTCCCATGCCTTTAAATACCACTGATCTCAGATACTGAGGACTCTAGTCCTGGACTGTCTCCATTCATAGATGTAATTTAACTACCCAACAAATGATTAACTACCCAACAACTCTACTTGGATGTGTAACAGGATATCAAACTCAAGAGAATCTTTGATTTAACCTCCATAGCTGCATTCTCCCTAGACTTCCCTGTCTTGGTTAATGTCACCATCATTTGTTCAATATTCAGAGGGACTAGGATGATGCAATGGAAGTGGTGTGAAGGAGTCAGTCTGGGATACACTTTAAAAGTAGCTCCAGTATTACCTACAAGTGGATTGACTCTGAGGAATAGACAACAAACAGGGTTGACAGTCAAAAGGCAAAATTGAAAAGCAGATTTTTTGGGGAAGTCAGATGGTGATACTAACAAGAAAAATTAATCATTAAAAGGGAATAGGGAGGGCTGGTGTAGTCTACTAGTTACTGGGGTTGCAATTAACTGACTGAACATTATTAAAATGTTTTATATAGATGGACCTGGTTAGTTGGATTGAATCTTAGCTGGTGTTTTTTGATATTCCAAATTTCTGTAGGAGGTTACTTAATTGGGAGACAAACGGAAGGGAAAAACATGAGAATGCAGCATCTAATAATTTAATAAGATTGAATTAGCAATGCAAAACAACAGCGGCAAACCAGACACAGGGGCAGATGGAAATTCAGAATTCCACAGGTCCAAGGCGCGATATCAGTGATAGACAGACTTGGGTTTGCATCATCCTCTCCCTCAATGATCTTGGGCAAGTTTTCCTTTCTCTCCAAGCCTCAGTTTTCTCTAAAATGGAGACCACACAGCAAACACCCACCCCAAAATTGTAGTTCATTTAAATAACACGTTTAGCACAGAGCCTGCACTAAGACTTTATGATTTCCTCCTTACCTAAATAGAATTGATCATCAAGATGGCTGAGGCAGCGTTAGCTGTAATATTTAGGTTATGATTCCCCCAAAACCCTGTGGTCACATTGGACTTTGGGCTCCATTTTTCCAATCTCCATTGCCCCTAGCTCATAAAGAGAAGGGCCTAATGCGGAGGGGCTAACCTGAACCACCTCCAGGATGCACACTTCTTCAGGGGGTCGGCTACATATTTCCTCCTTTTTAAAGTTCCTGATTATTTTCAGTCCATCAGAGGTTAAGGGGCTTACTCATCTCTTGACTAACCTCTCCTCCAAGCTGTATTAGTCAAACGGTTCAAACACAGTTGGATCAACAAGTCTTCTGGTGAAATAAGATTCGTGAAGAATGCTCTGAATCCTAGGTTGAAAGGCCTGAGTTGGGCAGAACAGTGACGTATGAACTTCAGATGGGGGCCTACACTTCTGACGGCTTAGACCCCACTGTAGGGGAGAGCGCTGGCTGCCTGCACTTGTAGCCCCACCTTATTCTGAGTAATTTTTTTTTTTTTTTTTTAACCAATAACACACACTAGAGGGGTTGTCACAATCCTCTATTTTTAGACAGGTTCCTCCCACCACACCTTCGCAAAATCCAGCTGCGCTGCAGAGGCAAAGAAAACACCCATTCAAGTTAGGTTCTGCCTTGAGGGACTTCGCCGCCGTGCCCTCGGCCAGGCCCCAGGCCGGCAGTGGGAGGGTCCGGCGCTTTGGGCTCCTGCAGGCCCCCGGGCTCCACCGGGAGACAGGTCAGCCGCGGCGCGGAGGGGTCGGGTCGCAGTGGCGAGCAGCCACCTGGCGCCCCTGCCCTCCGAGCGCGAGGGCGGCTTGGCACTTGCCCCTCTGGGGTGCCGGGGCGCCCCAGCCCGACCCGAGGCCACCGCTGGGCCGCGTACCTGCTCGGCGCCCGCCGCCTCGGCGTCCTCGTCCGGCGCGGGGCTGGCGCGGGGCCGCCCGCCGGCTTGCTCCGGGGGCTGCGCGGGCTGCTCAGGCTCCTGCCCCGGGCCCTCGCTGCCGCTGCCCGGCCCTGGTTCTTCGGGCTCGGGCTCCGAGTCGGTCTGCCAGGTGGAGTCGCAGTCTTCCACGGTGGTGGGCTCGCGGAAGCTGACCCCGCCGAGCAGGTTGCCCATTGAAGAGGCGGCGGCGGGCGCGGGGCTGCGGGGCTGCGGGACGCGGGCTGCGGCAGGCGCTCTAGGGCCCGGGCATGGCCGCGGTGAGGGCGCTGGGCGGCAGCCTAGGCGCGCCCGCCCCGCACTGCCTCAGCGCGGCGAGCGGCGGACAGGCACCCTCGCGGGGAGGAGCCGGCGGCCCCGGGACCGCCGCCGCGCGCGCCTGAACCCGCCCATCCGGCTCCTTCTCCTCCCCACAGGCGGGAGCTGCCGTCGCCCAGAGTCCCCAGGGGAGCCAACTGCGGCCCCCAGCCGAGCGCTGCCGGGCCCAGGCCGCGCCTCCCTTCCACGTTTCTTCCCGGAACACCTGCCTTCACGGGGCCCCCGGCAGCCCCCGGAGTGGATCGGGGTCGGCTACTACCCTTGCCGCCCGGAGCCGGGGGACGCCCTCCCAGGGCATCTCCCAGCTGAGCGGGATGAGGGATCCCGCCTAGCTCTGGGAGTTGAGGACTGGCGTGGACGTGGTATGGAAGAGGTGTCACCGTCAGCAGGCAGGTCCTGTCCGCACCCCCTCCCCCTCTCCCTGGTCCAGGAGGAAGACACTTAAGCTGCAGCAGAGGACAAAAGCTGATGGTGCCGGGCACCATATAAACAGGAAATCCCAGCTGCCACAACTGTACTTAGGGCAGCCACCTAGAGTCCTTGTGGTCTAGAAAAAGAGCTATCAGTCACCTCATCTAATGAGCAATCGTCTCGTGAAACAAAAGGAACAGTAACAACTGGACCATCACATTGATTTGTAGGTAACCTTACACCCACTCCAAACTGGTGCTCTGGGTAGGCAAAAATCTCAGAATCAGTAGAACAGATGGGCTGTTTCTAAGGGAAGAAGTCTTGGCCCTGTGGCCTGTTCTGCAAATGAAAGGAGGAGGGAGAACTGTGTTAGGGAAGTTCTTTCTTTTTTCTTTTCTGTTCTGTTCCGTTCTGTTCTTTTTTTTCTTTCTTTTTGAGATGGAGTCTCGCTCTGTTGCCCAGGCTGCAGTGCAGAGGCGCGATCTCGGCTCACTGCAACCTCCGCCTCCTGGTTTCAAGCGATTCTCCTGCCTCAGCCTCCCGAGTAGCTGGGATTACAGGCATAAGCCTATAGAAGTACTTAAAGATAAGGTACCATTTATCAAATATGTGACCCAGAGAAAAGTGACTGTTGTAAAATGTGTCTTCTGACTTTCTAACTAGAAGGGAAGCCTCTTTGCAGGCAGCCCCCGTCTGAAAGTGTGTATTTACAGTGCTGTCAACTTGGTGGGTGCTCAGTAAACATTTGTTAAATATGGACTGAGAAAGATGAGCTAGATATTTGAAGACTAAACTGTTGAACTTGGAATGAATAGTTTCTTTTTAAATGTTTCATGATGAAGTAGGAAGCCAAATCATGTTAGATGGACTGTTTCTAAGGGAAGAATCAGGTAAACCGGCTGCCTATCCCATGGATAAATCAGGATTACCTAAGCTCTTCATGCACTGCAACAAGACATCTACGCTGTGGCTTTGTCACTAATCAGTTTCTGACTTTAAGTAGGTCACATGAACCTAAACTTCTTCATCTGTAAATTGAGACCAGATCTCTGGGATCCCTTCCAGCTCTGACCTTCTGTGATTCTATGACTGGAAAAGCTCTGAAACTAATAAGAAATAGACACGGGATGCACAAAAAGACTTTTGGGGCCGGGTGCGGTGGCTCATGCCTGTAATCCCAGCACTTTGGGAGGCCGAGGCGGGCAGATCACCTGAGGTCAGATGTTCAAGACCAGCTTGGTCAACATGACGAAACCTCATCACCACAAAAAAAAATATAAAAATTAGCCTGGCTTGGTGGTGGGCGCCTGTAATCCCAGCTACTTGGGAGGCTGAGGCACGAGAATCGCTTGAACACGGGAGGTGGAGGTTGCAGTGAGCTGAGATCAGGCCACTGCACTCCAGCCTGGGCGATAGACTGAGACTTCATCCCCCCCACCCCCCGCCAAAAAAAATACTTTTTGATTATAATGGCTTAGCAAAAGAAGATGTGGGGCAGACACATACCACAGGAATCCAACTGCTTAAAGCTGGGAATTCGATTTTCCATTGGTAGAAGACCAGAACACATTGCAGAAGTAGATATTGTCCATCCAGCCTTAAGTGTGCCAAGATTGTTGATGTGGAAAGTCTAAGGATAGTTGTTGTGTCCCAGGTGCTCCATCAGTTGGTCTAGGTGTATGTAGATTAAAGTTGGTCACATGTTCTTTGCTCTCTTCCCATTGAGAAGTAGTCTTATTCCTTACTCTTGAAGGAGCTGGCCTCAGTGACTTGCTTAACTATAGAATATGGAAGAAGTGATAGTCTAGGATTTTCTAAGTTAAGCCATAAGGAACCTTGCATTTTCCACTGGGGTCTCTTGGAATATTCTCTCTGTTAGCCCCATGCTGCGATGTAAAAAGTTCAGCTAGCTTGAGACTGCCATACTCCTAGAAAGGCCTCTGGTCATCCTCTGGTCATGGTAACAGCTGAGGCCTACCTTCCAGTATCCCCTGCTGGATTCCACTGTTTTGTTTTTATTGACTCCTCCAGACCAACCCATCCACCATCTGAATACCTTTCAGTGACCTCCATCAACCCTACTTGGAATAAAGGGACTACCCAGCAAAGCCCTGCTCAGATTTCTGACCCACAGAAGAGTGAAATGCAATAAAATGGCTGTTGCTTTAGGTCACTAAATTTTGTAGTAGTTTGTTATACATCAGTAGTTGATGGAATGGTGAGAAGTATCTGTGTTTGTGCATATAAACATTTAAGTAACTACTGCAATTAAATGCTTCCCTTTTACACCACCTTTTGAAAAATGTGTCAATTTTTATAGGACCGTAGATGATATGCCAGATTGTGCAATATATTTTCTAAAGAACATAATTTTACATGAAGCGTAACACCAACCTTATATAATATTTAATCAATTTTAAGTTTAGAGCAATAAGCACGACCACATTGTGCCCAATCTATGTATTATTTTAAAAAGTTAAGGCTGAAGGTCTGTCATCCCAAGCTTCTGTACACAGGAATTATCCTTCTCAAATACCTAAACTTTTTTTTATTATCCCTGCCTTTCAGAGTATTTACCTTCCTGCATCAACAGTAAAGAAGGGTACCTTTGCTTCATATAAAAATCATCACTTAGCTCAGTGCCAGGCATCTATTAATTTATCAATATATGTTAGCTGTAATGATGATTCATCCAATATGTCTTTAAAGAACATATAATTCAACAGTAATATACGCATGCATGGAACAAGGAGAAACTATTATCACAATGGACTATAATATAGTTTCTGACTCCCTGTAAATAGAATCTGCTCTAAATTAAGCAGATACTATAGCCATGCTTCAGTATAACTCTGTTTTCAACTTTGTTATGAAATCCTTTAAGGGTGAGGCCATTTTACAAAGGACAAACTGGTGCTTCAGGAACTAAACTTTTTTGGATGAAACCCAAATGTATCTGGCATATCTTGAATTGTCTTTTATAGTCAATCCTGTTTTAGGGACATTAACAAAGGTTTATTATTACATAATTTGAGAGTCTTTCAAATAAAAGGAAAGGGCAGATCAAGGGCCATTTTCTCCAACCTCAGGAGTTAACTCCTCAGTACCTCATAGGAACCTGAAATCTTTGGAGGAAAAAAAAAATAGTATTATTTTAAAAATTAAAAATAATAAAGATGGCTCTATAAAGAAACATCTGAAATTAGTAATAACATGCTGTAATATTATTTTCCATTGACAGTAGCCAAGGGCCTTTGCTAGCACCCATGGGTGTTCTTGAGAATAAGACACCCTTCCTCCAGGGCTTAGTGAGCAGGGCCTGAACTGGAGTTCCCTCCCACCACCTTAACTGAACATCTTCATGCAGGACACAGCATGTACAACCTCACATAGAGTTCCTGACCAGACAAGACTTGCTGGAAATTTCCCAGGATCTTCCTTCCTTAAGGTAGGAGTTTATAATAGGTTGTAATTTATGAAAACAAAATATTTTTTCCTCCTTCCTCCCTGCAAATGTTCTATGCATTTTGTATGATTCTGGGATATCTTCTCCTGTATCCTTGCCAACCACTAACATCGCCATAGCCCCTCTTACAAAAATCTTTCTTTCTTTTTGGACAATGCAATTGTGCAATTCCATGTTTTTCTGCGTGTTCCTTTATCTTTATAAGGCTTGTTGCAAAAATATTTCTGCTGTCCATTACCTCTTCCTTAAAATTCTTTCTTCTTATTCTTCTCAAAGAAATGACCAGCAATTAAAGCAATTCCTGTATACCAAAACCAAAGCTTTCAAGGTTGTTTTAAATGGGATACAGAAATAAACACACATACGTCTAATTTCAACTAAACTGAACTTATAGTAGCAAAGAGACATTTTTTTTTCTTTTGAGACAGAGTCTCGCTCTGTCACCCAGGCTGGAGTGCAATGGCTCAATCTCAGCTCACTGCAACCTCCGCCTCCTGGGTTCAAGTGATTCTCCTGCCTCAGCCTCCCAGGTATTTGAGACTACAGGCATGCACCACCATGCCTGGCTAATTTTTGTATTTTTAGCAGAGACGGGGTTTCGCCATGTTGGCCAGGCTGATCTTGAAACCCTGACCTCAAGTGATCCACACAGTTCAGCCTCCCAAAGTCCTGGGATTACAGGTGTGAGCCGCCGTGCCCAGCCTGCATTTTTTATTATAGATATAAAGGGTCAAATATTTTACTATCAAGTATTGGTAACAAATGAATTGAATTCCCTCACTGGCACCTAAACTGCTGCCAAGACTCTTCTGAACCCGTGTGGCCTTCCAAATCTTATAGATCGAATGTATCAAAAAGTAGCAGGATATGTTGTGTGTGTACTGCTGGGGTTGTTTATTTGTTTGTTCATTCATTCATTTTTGTTATTCTCACTTAATTTCTTTCATCAGCATCCATCATGGGAAGCCACCTTGCCCTAGGGAGAGCTCCTGACCTAGGGTGGTTAGAAAATATTAAGGAAGACAGCAATTAATAAATTCAAAAATAATAATAATTACAAATTGTAAGTACAATGCAGGCAAAGTGAGATCATGGGGTTTTGGCTTTACTCTGGGAGTCAGAGAATTTCTCTGGGAAGGTGACATATAAGGGAAGAAATGAAGGACAGGAGAGAAATTAGCCTGACAAAGAGCAGAGAGAAGAGCATTCCTGGCAAAGATATTGGCATGGACAAAGGCCCCAGGCAACAAAAAGATTAGCCCCTACGACCAGAGTGGCCAGAGAACAGGTGTGCAAGGTGTGTAAGGGACAAAGCAGGCCAGGGCGTTTGATTTAAGGTTTTTGGATATTGGTTCATTTTTCAAAAACCAATCTTTAGCCTCTTTCATCAAAAGCAACCCTGTTTCCATTTTTTCTGGTAGTTCTTTTTGTTGGTTTGATTATTTCTTGGTAAAGTAACAGATAGGAAGTAGATGACTGACCTGGCTGCATATGTCAGGTGCCTTTGCAGCCTTTTCCAGGCCTCTGGAGCATTGGCTAATACACCAAAGCAATAACGTACTGCATTTCATGGAACCTAAGAATCATTTATTCTCAGATGCATCTTATTTCAGAGATATTTAAATGTAAAAAATTGTACATTCTAGAATTCATGCATTATGGTTTGCTAAAAGAGAATGTTTAACATTTTTACAGAACTAATTTATTCCTAAGAAATAGTTTACAATTCAAAGGCCAACTCGAAACTCATAAATGAGTATTTTCACGGCTTAAAGACTTTTTTTTACCAATCGCACTAAAGTTGTTAATAAAGCAAAGGTAAGAGGTCCATAGAATGTATGAGTGTTGAATTAGTGCATAATATCATATCAGTGGAGCTAAGTTGAAATTAATATAAGAATTCAGTAAATCATCATTTGCATAAATTCAGCCTGTAGACTAAAAATAGGGCCATTTTTAAATTTTAAAAATAACGACACGTTCAAATACAATGTTTAGAGTTCTTATTTGGATAATTCAGCAGCATTTAGACCATATTTTGATTTAAAAATAGTATAAATACTATGAGATATAGACACAATTGACTTCAAAAAAGAAAAGAAAGAAGAAATTTTGCCCCTACCCTCCAAAATTATTGCTTATTTTCCCTGAATAAAAATAGATATGTATTCCACAATCTTTTTTCCCAATTATTATATTGAGTATGTATTCCTATTTTATTTAATTTTTATTCTTGATCCTTGAAATTTATCTGTTCTGAAGCATTACAAGTAATGGAATAAAAACTGCATGAGTAAACACACTGGACTCTCCCCTGGCTCAGAAGGGCACTTGTCATTAAATCTGTATCCAAGGAATATGTGATTCTTAATGGGTTTCCTCCAGCCTTCCTTGGAGTTTCTGCCTTCTCCTTATCTTATAAAATGACCCCAAGGGCAGTTGGCAGGGATGGGTTTCCTCCAGGCTCCTCTGAGTGCAGATGATTCTGAGGATACATCAGAACCAGAAGTCCTGCTGTCACTGGGCCTTGGGACATGCCACAGGGGATACCAGTAGATGCATTTGGCACTTTATCCTAAAACCTAATTGCAGTCTCAGTGCACCAGAGGAACCAAATCATGTTCCTGCCCAAAGAAAAGTCCAGGCTGCTTAAGCCTAAACCAACCCCAGACTCTGGTCTGGCCTTCTATGAGATGGGTGTGCTGTTTTGGGGATGGGTAAAGACTAATTCCTTATAGACAGTCAGCAACTTCATCAGGAGAGAACTGAGGTATGGCTATAGGTGTCAGGGAGAAATACAATTAATCCAGATGCCCATCTCTTCAAAGATAGGGGACATCCTATTAAGCAACAATTGTTTCTTCCAGGCTTCATAGCTTACAATTACTTTTAGAAGTGTTCCTGGAGAATAGATTTGCCTTAATTCAAAACTTTTCTTTCATGGCCAATCATCTGTTGTACCCAGTTTCCAAGTCAGCCCTAATGATCTTCACTTCCTGATATTCAGTCCCCTCCCATATTGAATGCGGGTCCTATGTGACCAGTAAAATGTGGCGGATGTAACGGCATGTAACTTCTAAGGCTAGGTCATAAAAGGCATCACAGCTTCCACCTTGGGATTGCTTACTCTAGGGGAAGCCAGTTGCCATGTCATGAGGACACTCAAGCAGGCCTATGGAGAGGCTCACAAGGAGAGGGACAGAGCTCCCCTGCCAACAGACAGCACTAACTTGCTGACAGTGAGAGTAAGCCACTTTGGAAGAGGATCATCCCTCCAGCCCCAGTCAAGCCTTCAGATTCCTGCAGTTCTAACTGACATCTGACTGCAACCACATCAATGGCCCCTCCCTTCCATCACTTAAGCAGTGTGAGCTATCCAGCCTAGCTCTTCCTAGACTCCTGACCAACAGAAAAAGTGAGAGAAAATAAATGATTATTGTTTTAACCCACTGTATTAGTCCATTTTCATGCTGCTGATAAAGACATGCCCGAGACTGGGTAATTTATAAAGAAAAAGAGGTTTAGTGGACTCACAGTTCCACGTGGCTGGTGAGGCTTCACAATCATGGTGGAAGGCAAAAGGCACATCTTACATGGCAGCAGACAAGAGAGAATGAGAGCTAAGTGAAAGGGCAAACCCCTTATAAAACCATCAGATCTTGTGAGACTTATTCACTACCATGAGAACAGTATGGGGAAACCACTCCCTGATTCAATTATCTCCCACCAGATCCTTCACACAACACGTGGGAATTGTGGGAGCTACAATTCAAGATGAGATTTGGGTGGAGACACAGCCCAAGCATATCAGCCACTATATTTTGAAATGATTTATCACACATCATTGGAGTAACTAGAACGTCATAATTGTGTCATTAGTCACCAATTTTATTTATTCCACAAACTTTTATCGAACACCTCTTATAAGTCAGGCCCTTTGTTAGGCTGGGATACAAAGAACTACAACACACAGTTGTTGCTGTCAATCCTTGGGAACACAGATGAGTAAATATGAATGACAGTACAAGATCCCATGAACAAAGTGCTGTAAGAACACAACAAAAGGGGAATGATTTTCTTTCCTTTGTCAATAAAATAAGTTATTTATTTTTTCAATAAAAATGTACTTAGTGCTTTCTAGGAGCCAATCGCTGTGATCTGTGATAGATGCTGATAAAAATATGGTGAACGAGGCACAAACCTGTTCCCAAGGTCAATGTCAAAAGCTGAGGAGATACCATTTAGAAAAAAGCTAAAATGAGGTCATTAAATTTTGCATATGGTGACCTTAGTGAGAGAAATTTCTGTAAAATGGTGAAAATAGATAAAAAATTTGAACAGGAAGAGGAGGAAGAGGCTGCTGGTATAGAACATATTATTTTTTCAAGAATGTTAGTGACAAAAAGGAGAAAAGAGAAAGGTCAATAACTTGGTTCTCCTGCTCACCTTCCATAAGCTCAGCTGATTTCATCACCAATGACTTACTTCCCTTCTTCACTGGAGCTGGAGATACACGTTACACAACAACACTGACCTAAAATAGGCTCAGGGCACTGGCAGGATCCTGAGAGTGAATGCCTCCTTAAATTTTGCACCCTAACCATCTTACTCACTTCATTCTAGTCCCAACCCTGCAGGTAAGGGATTGCTTCTTGATGTTAAAATGAGCCTTAGAGAAGATAGAAACAACTGTTACAAGCTTCATCGCTGCTTAAAGACAATGACATGATGTATTAATGTAGAAAACTAACGTTCAATAACTACTGATGATAGTAGACGTTCCCAAGGATAAGCTTGTATAAGCAGAGTGGGTTAATTGGAGAGACTGGCTGGCTCCTCCCACCTCTAACTGGGTGGCATTCCCCACGGGGAATTGAGCAGGGTAGAGAGGCTGCCTTCAGACTTGAGGATGCCCACTCACACTAACCTGCTCTGGGGCTGAGCTCTCAAGAGACTAGCCTGTAAAACCAGAATGCCAATCTTAATTCACAATGGCAACTGTAACTGGTAAGCCTAGTGCATACCAGTGTCTGCCCACCCAGCTTGGTGAGGCTGAAATCAGAACAGGGGATGCTATGGGATTTAACTGTTAAAAGATCTTAAGGTCCCAAAGTCTGCAGCCTCCTTTTGTATATGATGGGGGGCATAGCAGTGTACCCTCTACCCCAGAAAACGTTCTATTGGGCACTCTGTTTCTCTTAGATGCTGCCTTTTCTGAGGATACATAAATGATTAAACTACTTGAGTGGATGATTCAGGGAGGATATTCTAAATGTATAACAACCCATATGTCATGGGCTCCAGTCAAGCAGATTGCCAGCAGGAGGGGCCACTGCTGGAGGCTCCCTGTTCTGCCAACTGCTGGATTGTGGGGAGTTCCAGAGTGTCTGGGAGAGGGAAGCAGTGCTGAGGGTTTGGGTATCATGACTACTTATCAACCACCTCGAAGTATTTTGATTTTTGATGATTGGCAGTCTGATTTTCAGTCTTCTTGTATGTGAATATTGTGATCAGGGCACAGGCTGCCTTGGAAGCCTTGCAGCCATTAACTTCTCTTTTTAACCTGAATCCACTTAATGCTGAATCAAAATTTAGTTCTCAGAGGAAAACCATATTTCCCAGTTCTTAAAGACACCCCATTGTTACCTCAACTATTACCTCTAATAAAAATTATCAAATTGCAATGGCATTGATATTTTTCTTTCTCAGAACCTTTTTTAAGAAGTGATATATATTAGGTTCTTCTTAAATTCTTTCTAATAAATTAGATGAATGAACAAACAATAAGAGTATTCTAATTACAATTTGCACTTCCATAAATGGCTAATAATAGTGGAATATCTTTTCATATAGTTATCTATTTGTCCATCTGTATATTTCCCTTGGTAAAAATGTTGCTTCAGATCTTTTGATCATTTTGAAAATTGCATTGTTTCCTTATTGTTCAATGTTGAGAGTTCTTTATGTATTCTATATACAAGTCTTTTTTTGGAGGGACACATGATTTGCTAATATTTTCTCCCAACCTGTAGCATGTCTTTTCATTCTCTCAATAGTATCATTTTGCAGAGCAAAAGTTGTAAATTTTGATAAAAAATAAATTTATGACTTTTCAAAAATTGTATGGATGATGTGTTGTTTTCACATCTAAGAACTCTTTGCCTAACACAAGATGTCCATGAGAAGATCAGCCTACTGAGAATAGGCCTTCATAAACTTGAATGAGAGATAAAGACAGACCAGCAAAGACAAGCTCCCATCTTAACAAGGGATGTGGTCTTCTCAGTACTCCTCTCTCTCCCTCAGCTGTAGTTTAGGGCCCTGTAGATATTCTAGTGCCTCACCCAGGGTGGAGTGAACAACTCCTCCCAGCTTCTCAGGGACTTTTCCAGTTTTAGCTCTGAAAGTCCTATGTCAGTCCCGGACAAACTGAAACTAGGAGTAGAGAGTGTTTTCTGTTCCTCGGCTGCAATGTTTCCCCAGAGTCCTAAGGGTAGCAGTGCTGACTGCTCTCCTCTTAGGTGAAAGCTTTTGTTTCATGGAAGAGATAAAGGAGAAGGTCCTGGTGGGGGTTCTTGCTCCTTTCAGCAGAGGCCTTAGGTGAAAGCTTTTGTTCCACGGAAGAGATAAAGGAGAAGGTCCTGGTGGGGGGTTCTTGCTCCTTTCAGCAGAGGCTGCTATTCTGCTTTCTCAGTGTATTCCTGGTGGGGCTCCTGGAGAAGAGCTTGCAAGAGGGTGCAAACTCTCCTGTACCTGAAACTCCCAGGGGCTCTACATTCTCCTACCAGCCCACATGCAGCCTCTACCAATGTGTTAACTATTCTGGCTAGGTTCTTTCTACCAGTGTCTGACTGTGTCTGCCCCAGGTCAGCAAGATGTCTTTTCTCTCCCTGCAGACATGTATTCCTTAGATTTTGGGCTAGTGGGTTGTCCCGCAACCTCAGTTTTCTGATGGGTTTAAGGAAAGTGATAAACTTGCAGTCTGTTTGGCAGTGGATTATCACACACAATAATGAAGTGAGGTTCTTTCAAGCTCTGTACATCTCTGAGTCAAACATTTGATTTTTAACATGTGTAACTAATAAAAAATTCAACTGCACACACACAATACACACACATGCACATAAACACACACACCCTACTATATATTCAACTCATAGCTGCCATAGGTTGATGAGTATACTTATTATTGGCTTGTATTCGTCAGAAGTTCAGATAAGAGCAGGCAGGTTTGGTTGTAGTTTCAGTGAACTATCCTGAAGAAGTATCATTTCTGTTTCTCTTTTACGTGCAATCTAGGAATGTTGTGGAGGTTTCTTTTGCATTTAGAATGTCAGCCACCATATTGACATTCTGTCTCTCTGCACATTTGGCCCTCGCTTTCCTTTACGAATTGGATTTGTATTGTTTCCTTAGATTTATTCTTGTTGCAGTCTATTAATTTAATAAATATATATTGGGTGTTTACAGAGAGTAAGGTATATTAGAGATACAAAGTACATGTTGAATTCTTATGGAAAGTCCCAATAGTTTAACAGTTTGGGGCTCAAACGTGTCTTGTAAGTTGATGTCTTTCCAACTCTGTGGATGTCTGTGTGTTAGGAAAACTTGGATAAGCAGGTCCATAGAAATTCCTCTGCTAGCCCTGTCTCCTGGCATTTCTACATAATAGCATATCCTCAGGTAGGTACAGATTCTCTTTACAATCTATGTCTTCATTGAATGATTAATAGAAAATTTTAAACTAACTATTTGATGGACTTTATACTTATACTTGCTCTATTAATTAATAGCTATTATAACCACTATGGTAATTAGTTTCTCTTTTATTACCTAGTACTATCTAGTGGTTACTTCTGTCTCATAATTATCTTTAACTCATAAATATTACAAATATCATTTGTTACCTTTCTGTAGATACTCAAAAAATGTTTATTGAATTATATTGAGCTTTGCATCCCTTATCTTAATATCAATATATTTTCAATGAAAACCTCTGTTAAAAAGGGAACTATAACACTTTTAACTGCTGTAATTTTTATTAAATACATTCATTAATATTAGTTTAATGGTTGTTTTTAATAGCAAAACATTCTAAATAAACTAAATAATAATAGGAATGTTTTTTGCCACTCAAGTTTTTGTCATTTTAAACCCTGTTCAAAAAATTTTTAATTAAAATACCATAAAAATAATGTATTGGTATACAATTCTGTGTGTTTTAACACATGTATAGATTCATGGAACCACTGATACAATCAGGATACAGAACAGTTCCAGCATCACCAAAATTACCCTAATACTATTTCTTTTTAGTCATCACTTCTCACACTCCTAACCCCTGTAAGCCACTGATCTGTTCCCCCCATAGCTTTACCTTTTCCAAAGTGTCATTTACACGGAGTCTTCCAGTATGTAACATTTTATGACTTTCTTCTTTCAGTCAGTATACTGCCTTCGAGATCCATTCATGTTATTTATATATCAATAATTAGTTTCTTTTTATTCCTGAGCAGTATTCTCCTGTATGGACTACATCTTGCTTATTTATTCACCTATTGACATTGGGATAGTTTCCAAATTTTGGCGACTGTGGGTGAAGATGCTGTAATCATTTGTATCTAGGTTTTCATCTGTGAACATATATTTTTATTTCTCTAGGCTAAATGGGATTGCTGGGTAATATGGCAAGTGTATGTTTAACTTTGTAAAAATCTGCCAGGCACAGCAGCTCACTCCTGTAATCCCAGCTACTCAGGAGGCTGAGGCAGGAGGATCTCAGGATTTGAGGCTGCAGTGAGCTATGATTGCATCACTGCACTCCAGCCTGGGCACTACAGTGAGACCCTGTCTTTGAACTAAATAAATAAATAAATATCAAAAATAAAATAAAAAACCTGCCAAACTGCTCCAGAATGTCTGTACCATTTTGGATTTCCACTAGCAATATATGACAGTTGCACTTGCTCTTCATCATTGTTAGCACTTGATATTGTCAGTTGGTTTTGTTGCTGTTGTTTCAGGTTTTTTTTTTGCCATTTTCCTAGTATGAAATGGTATGTAGTGGTATCTGGGGCAGACACAGTAAGATATTGGTAGAAGAACCCAGCCAGAATAGTTAATGAATTGGTAGAGGCTGCATGTGGGCTGGTAGGAGAATGTAGAGCCCCTGGGGGCTTCGGGTGCAGGCGAGTTTGCACCCTCTTGCAAGCTCTTCTCCAGAAGCCCTACCAGGAGCACACTGAGAAAGTAGAATAGCAGCCTCTGCTGAAAGGAGCAAGAACCCCCCACCGGGACCTTCTCCTTCATCTCTCCTGTGGAACAAAAGCCTTCACCTAAGAGGATGAGGCTAGCCAGCGCTGCCACCCTCAGGACGCTGGGGAAAACCCATTGCAGTTGAGGAACAGAAAGCACTCTCTACTCCTAGCTTCAGTTTGTCCAGGACTGACATAGGACTTTCAGAGCTAAAACTGGAAAAGTTCCTGACAAGCTGGGAGGATTTGGTCACCCCACCTTGGGTGCCGCACTAGAATATCTACAGGGCCCTAAACTACAGCTGAGGGAGACAGAGGAGTACTGAGAAGACCACACCCCCATACATAGTGCTGCCTAAGACAGGGCTTGATAGGGCAGAGAGCTCCTCCTCCCCATCACCAGGCTTACAAGTGGAGTAGCAAGTCACAGTGGGATGTTGCTGGAAGAGGCCCAGGAGTGTGGGCACAGACAATTTCTGAGGTACAGTGCAAAGGGAAGATCTAAAGCTGAAGGTGGAGCGGAATTGAAAAAAACTACAGGCAAACCAGCCCCCAACTGAACCACAAAGTGTCACCAAAGGAATTTGATGCTTGTGGTGCCCTAAGGGTAACCACTGCAGTGGAGAAAGAGAATTAAACTCAGCCCAACTCCTAACTCAGACTCACACTCTAGAATCCTAGCAGAAGGACAGACAGGTGTATGCATTTTCAGGCATAAAATCTATTTTCCTCATCTCTGCTGTCCTTAACAAGATGTCTGGCTTTCAACAAAAAATTACAAGTCATACAAAAAGGTGATAAAGAAAACAATAACACATTGTCAAAAATAAAGCAGTCAACAGAACCAGACCCCAGATATGACAGAGATGTTGGAACTATCTGACAGGAAATTGAAAATAACTATGAGTAATATGATATAGCTCTAGTGGAAAAGGAAAACAACATGCCAGATCAGATGGGTGATTTCAGGAGAAATGGAAACTATAAGGATCAATCAAACTGAAATGCAAAAAGTGAAAATCACAGCAACAGAAGTGAAGAATGCCTTCAATGGGCACATCAGAAGATGTAACAAAGAATCAGTGAACTTGAGCATCAGTTTATAGCAATCACCCAAACTGAAACACAAAGAAGGAAAAAAATTCAAAGGCTCCTACATATTCACCCAAGAGAATTGAAAACTTATGTTCACACAAAAACCTGTACATGAGTGTTTATCATACCTTATTCATAATCACCCCAAATTGTGTGGCCCAGATGTATTTCAACCAGTGAACAGATAAACAAACCATGATACAGCCACACAATGGAATGCTACTCTGCAGTAAAAAGGAATGAACTATTGATGCTTGCAACCATATCGATTAATCTCAAATATATTTTGCCAAGTGAAAGTAGACAGACCCATATTATTCCACGTATGTACCTTCCTGGAAAAGACCAAAATTGCGACAGAATACGGATGAGTGGTTGCCAAAGACTGCAGGTGCGGGTAGTGGTTGTCTACAAAGGAGCAGCACTGCGGTACTTTTGGGGTGAGAGAATTGATTCGTGTCATGACTGTGGAAGTGGATACATGGCCTTAAGCATTTGTCAAAATATGAGGAATTATACAACTCAATGAGTGGATTTTACTCTATGTAAACTAAATCAAAATATACTAAGATGTGGAGGTATCCCAAAATGGAATACAAACTATCAAATGTTACTAGTCTAACCTATGAGTGACATTACCACACTGACACAGGTGGAGAACAGAACTAACCTAAGTAACTTTTAGAAGTCAGTATTTTGATTGGATTCTACTAAAACTAAAGAAAAAACTATTGTACCTAGTTGCTATATGCTATTTAATAAATGTGTTTCTCACAGGGGTATGAGTTAGCAATTCTGAAACTACTTGTGTATACTAACATTGAATAAAAAAGCAATTTTATTTTAAACTGTGAGAGCCAGTTGTACCTTAGGGAAAGAATAACACTGTGTTGCTGAACTAGAATTGGATTGGAACTCTGAACTCATAAATATATATACACAGACTAATGTAGATATAGACATAAATGTACATATGTGCTGCATGGGGCAAATATATATATTTATTTATACACACACACATATGTATGTATGCATGTGATCTCTTTTTTATTAAAATTCATGCACCTCTTTCAAGACCAGCTCAATGCTAACCTTATCCATGAAATCTTCCATTTTGACTTCTGTAGATTCCCATTTTGCTTTATAATTCTCTTATAGCATCTGTCAGATTTGACTTGCACTTTCGTACATATCTTAGATTTTTGTACATATCTTAGATTTTTGTACATATTTCTAGATATCAAACTCTTAAAGTTTGCTTGTTTGGATTTTATCTTTTTTTTTTTTTTTTTTTTTTTGAGACAGAGTTTCGCTCTGTCGCCCAGGCAGACAGAGTGCAGTGGCACGATCTCGGCTCACTGCAAGCTCCGCTTCCTGGGTTCACACCATTCTCCTGCCTCAGCCTCCTGAGTAGCTGGGACTACAGGTGCCTGCCACGGTGCCCGGCAAATTTTTTGTATTTTTAGTAGAGGCGGGGTTTCACCATGTTAGCCAGGATAGTCTTGATCTCCTGACCGCTTGATCCACCCGCCTCGGCCTCCCAAAGTGCTGGGATTACAGGCGTGAGCCACCGCGCGATTTTATCTTTTACAACACCTTCCATGGTCTCTTAAATTGTATAGACACTCAGTAAATGTACTGAATGGGATTTAATATTACAGATATCTAGACACAAATCTGAACATGTAGGAATTATTACATGTCCTTGAGGTAATCGGTTATCTTCAAGCTAGACTCCTCCTTAGGGCCGTAGAAGGCCCAAAGATACTCTTCAGGGTTCAGTCCTGGGCTCTCAACATTTTCCCTTTTACTGTATCTTCAATATTATCTAGTCCCCATGGCTATGAAAACTAAATGCTGATCATCCTTGAAGGTATATATTCAGTCTTAACTTCTCCTCTGGGAAACTTGGGCATCTTCCTGATCCCCATGCCATTTCCCTCTCCTCATTTGCCCCCAACCCACAAGGGAGGTATGTGACAGCTCTCTTCCAATTCTCCTCCAGTTAACCCATCACTGTCATAGTCTAAGCCAGCGTCATCTCCCACCAAACTTCTGAAGGCTTCTGAACTGATCAATTGTCTTACACACTTTATTTCAACTCATTCTTCATAAGGCAGTTAGAATGACTGTTTTTAACATCTATATCACGTGTCAGTTTAAATTTTTGAAAATTCTTTAGTGACTCTCCATTGTACAGAATAAAATCCAGTCCCTTTATGTTTTTGTCCTCAAAACTCTGCACACAACTGTGCTCCGAGTCATGAGCCTACAGTCAGTTCCTAAACTCAGCAGTCTCTTTCCTTCTTTAGGGCTTTTGCAAACGCATTTTACTTCTATTAGAACAGAGTTTCTCAAACTCTCTGTGGGGAAGAATCAAATCTTTTTTCCCCCAATCTATCAGAGAATTATACGTAAAAAAATCAACTATTAGAAAAAAATTTTAAAGAATGTTTTATTTTTAGATTTAATGGACATAAAGTTAGTCTTATCAAATTGCTATAAATGTTACAAATGCTTCTTCTCAGTTTCTGTACAGATTTCATTAGGGTCCAGGAACAGTTTTCTACTGAGTAACAATGTTAGAATACTCTGTGTGACTGATTCCATCTGATTCTTAAGATCTCAGCCTGTCACTTTCTCCAAGAGTCTGTCCTCACCATGCTGTCTGATGAGTTCATTCCCCTTTATGATACTGTATTTTCCATCACTGTTACCTATTTGTTTCATCCATAACACATATGTAAATTATACACATAACACACATACACACATTTCTCTGCTTACTTTATTCTCTGCCTCTCCCTCAGAAATTCCAGGTATCAGGGACTATGACCGTTTTGTTCACTAAGGTATATAGATTACAAAGTCAAACAATGTCAAACATGATTTGAGACTAATGGATTTCTCAGAGCCTTTACTGTGCTAATATGAAGTGTGAAATTCCAAGACAGAGGTATACAGTACAGAGTTTCCCGAACTCATTTGGCCTTGAACCATTTCGTTAGGATATATTCTATAGAATGCATTGTAGGTAGTGCTTATCTAAAGAAACACCTGGAAACTTTGAATATGTTAAAACTATTTTTACCAAGTTATGAATGTTAAGGTATACTGATATGAAAACTTAACCTGCTATGATTATTTTGTTATTGGAGAAGAAAATAGGGACTGGAATTATGCCAAACATTTTGTGGGATAAGTGTGTGTGATGCTTATTTGCCAACTTTTCTTTCAGTTTCCTTTCTTCCCTTTCATTTCAGAAAATTAAATTTCCCAAATTTCTCAGCCAAATGATTTTTGGATAGGTTATTCTAAAAAGAAGCACTGGCAGGAGACTGGAAAGATGAAGGAAAAGAAAATATTTATTTTGTTTATTTATTTGTAATTCTAACTGTTTCTGACAGCAATAGTAGCCTTCTGTGGTTCCAGGACTGTCCACAGTTGCAGCAGCAGAAAAGCAGCAGTAAAGCCGGCAGGCTGCGCCCTCTGTGGCTTTTGGCAGCTGCAGCACAGTGACAATCAGATTGGTAGCAACCTGGTTTCAGGCCTCCAGCCATGTCTGCTGGGAGCCGCCCCCAACCCCCACCCCCGCTGCTGGGTCTTCCTTGCCCCTGGGTTCCTCCAGCCAAGCCAGGGCTGGTAGCGACTTTCTGTAGTCACTGGCTCTGTGTTGCACACCTTTGGCCTTTTGCTCCTTCAGGCCTTCCAACACTTTTGAAACCAGTTCCTTGTATGAAATCCCTTCTGTTCGAAATACCTGGGGTGGCTTCTGTTTTTTTCTGACTGGACATTGATTGATTATGGGGCCAAGATAGGAAAAGGTGACACTGTCTCTCAGATTGCATGAGAATAGAAAAATGTCCTCTCCTCTGTCTGATGTCAACAGGAGTCAAGAGCAAGAGAAAGACCTAGAGCAAAATGAAATGAAAAATAATGGGAACAATACCATGAAGAAAATAAGAGCCCGAAATTCTAATTTCCGTCTTTCATGGCGTGACTTTTGCACATCATTTCACTATTTTAAACCTGACTGTCTTCCACTTCTTTCCTCACTTGATTGTTTCCAACATCAAAGCGCGGTTCCACTGATGACCTCTCTCAGTCCACCCAAAACTACCCTCGAATAAGCACCCTGAGTAAAGGCAGTGTGTTTGCTCTGTCCATGAAGTTGGAGCTTCAGGACAAGTCTCCCAGTTTCCAGCTGGACTGTCACCCCAAATTCTAAGTAAAATCTGGAGTTGCCACTATTCAACAGTTATTTATTAAATATTACTCTTGGGAGGCACTGGGCAGAGGAAAAATAAGCTCACATAATGATGTGTGTGAGACAAGCAATATGTACAAAGAGCAGTTAATCTTTCAGGGAAACAAGAGCTATCATAGAGGTGCAAATTAAGGCAACAAGAACTGAGAGGAGGGAACAATTAATTCTGTGGGATTCTTCAAAAGGCTTCCCAGTTGGTGCATGTAGTTGGGTAGAGAGCTCATGGGGCGGAGTGAAAGTAGTAGAGAACAGAAAGATATAGTGGAATCAGATTCAGTGGGACCGTCAGAGCTCAGACCTGTTACTATTCTTGAGGGCATTAGGGACCCCTAGTCGACTTTTAAATTAAGAAGAGATGTGAAGATATTTTAAAACTTGCAATATATAAATACAGGATACAGTTGTTGAGGAATAAGGTTGAAGAAGAAAACATTGAGCATTTTATATTATTTTTACACAATATCTGTTATACTTATGGTATTTATACATATATGAATATATATATGAATGATATCAGTGGGATGCTCAAGACATAATAAGCAAAAGGAATTGCCCTAAAAAATTGTCATAATAATAACATAGTCTAGTCAACTGAAAAGTTGTGGGAAAAAAAAATTATGTTGAAACACTAAAAATGAAGTTGCAAGAATTTAATATCTCTTTGAGCAATCTAGAGTGAAAATAATATTTTTTAAGTTTCCACATATTACTGATTTGGATGGACACTGGGAATAATAATTTTGTTTATAGATATAAAGAAGCTGGAAATGTGATTCAATATTGCATATAAGAAATTACAGAAATATATTCTGAACTCATTTAATTCCTACATAATCCTTGATCAGTGAAGAAACAGTAATGGCATAGATATTTTTGAATACCATTACATGGGAAATTAGTTGTGAATTTTCAAAGTTAAGTGACAAAAATACCAATAAAGTCAGCACTATTCTGAGCTACATATAAATGAGGAATTTTAACCCCAATGAGAAAGTTTTAATGCTCTCAAACAACCTTAGGATAAATTGTGCCTGAAATATCTCATTTGCTTTGATTAGCACTATATCAAAAGATGGAGAAAAATTGAATGGAGAAATAAGAAAAGCAGTTTAGTATTGAGGAAATTGATTTATGAAAAAACATTATAGGAATAAAATATGTGCAGCTTTGTGAAGAGATGAGTAAGGAATAATGACAGCCTATAAATATTTGAAAGGTATAAACATCCAGTAGGAGGAGGAATTATTTAGCATGTTATAAAGAGCTATAATTACAGTTTATGGGATGAAATTAGACAACTAAGGTTTAAAACATTCAAAACCACTTTTCTGGGGATAATGGAAGCCTTGTATTTGAAAACATAAATAATGTTATCTTTGGGACACCTGAATGCTTGTGACTTTTTTTTTTCAATTTCTATTTTTTCAGAAAATATAATTAATTCAGTGAAAAGAGACAGACATAAATCTTTTAAGTACAATAAATACTTGATTATTTTATATATTCTGCATATTTCTTTGTTTTAAGAGATTCTCAAGTGGCTCACTCAATCTTTTGGCAATAGAAATACAGAAGACAAACAAAATCCATAAATACTTTCCCAATCTAATGTTAATCTTCTTTTCCACTAGACCTACTTACTAGCAGTGAGAAAAACTCATTAATTGGAATTTTGCCTAAACATTACTAAAGGATCGTAACTCATTGATATAGAGTAATTGGAGTTATGTACCTAATTGAGGTAAAGACAAATGTTGGCTGCTTTTACACTGAAAAGAATCAAGATTTTATTTGCACTTGACACTAATTACTACCTTTCTTCAATTGCTTCCTTCTCTTTAAAAGATCTAAATTTCCAGCCACAACCACTTTCCTGCGCCCATGTTCCATGTCTCATACTGGATGTCCTGTTTCCTCAAACTCAATGGACTCCAAATCAAATTTGTTTGACAAATGAAATAAAATTTGCGGCACATTTTGTGTATGCCAGGCTCTGTGCTGTCAAGCTAGAGATAAAATCATGATTATAAAAGGAATCCTACAGGGAGAAGTTCCCAGATCTCTTCTTCCTAACATTAGCTATTTCCCAGTTTTAAACCACCTCATTCTGTTATAAACACTAAGTCTGCGTTCCCAAGAAGTGCTCAATTTATTGAGACTCTGGTGTGCATGATTTATTGAGAGAGGGCTCTCAGGTGAAAGGAGGAAGGGTAAGCAGGATAGGGCAGGGGAAGGAGCTAAATTAGGCTGTAGTCCCAGCTGGAGTCCAGCTTCAGCCTGATCCCATGGGCAGCTCTGGAGCATAAATCGTACCACTGAATTGATCCCACCTTGGCGCAAGAAGGATTGCCTCTTACATCCATGTCCCTTAATTATTGATTGTTGATGGCTATCTCCCTAGAGGATGCCATGAAGGGGGCAACTATGAGCCATTATCAGTTAACTCTCAAGGCAGCTGGGGATGTATGAACGATCTGGTAAAGGACATCTGACTTGCTGCCAATCATGCCTGCTATCAACACCATCACTCCCCTGACCACTTAGGGTCATAACTACTATTCCGGTTGAGCCATGCCTGAGATTTGTCACTAAATCTTGAAAATTCTCGCTTTATACTCTCTCTCTATGTGTCCCTCCCTTCTCATGTATTCCCAGTCACCACTTGGAGTAGTCTAATTCCTTATTAATTCACACTTAATCTACAATCATATTCAATTAACCAGTCTCAATATTTCCAGAGGCGGCCAGGCGCAGTGGCTCACGCCTGTAATCCCAGTACTTTGGGAGGCCAAGGCAGGCGGATCATGAGGTCAGGAGATGGATACCATCCTGGCTAATACAGAGAAACCCCGTCTCTATTAAAAATACAAAAATTAGCCGGGCGTGGCGGCGTGTGCCTGTAGTCCCAGCTGCTGGGGAGGCTGAGGAAGGAGAATGGCGTGAACCCGGGAGGCGGAGCTTGCAGTGAGCCGAGATTGCGCCACTGCCCTCCAGCCTCGGCGACAGAGTGAGACTCAAAAAAAAAAAAAAAAAAAAAAAAGGGCGTCATAGATGGGCAAAGCCATTAGGTGGGAACTGGAGTATACCAGAAAGTTCATGCTCAGTTTGAAAGGGCCAACCTCTACTTAGCTCCAAATGTGGGAATCTGCACCCAGTTTTGCAGATCTTCTAATATTTTAAGAGAAGCCAGAATGATTTTTATTAAAGACTTCTAAATTTTGTAAGCAGTAACTAATTCTAGTTTTTTTAAGTTTTGAGGGAGAAGAAAAAAATACATCTACATTTCAAATGCATTCACCACAGCCATTTTGCAAACTCTGGCCAAAAGCCTAAGACAAAAGATGATATGTAAATAAATAACTATAGGTCAGTGTGAAGGGAGATAAAAATCTCAAGGGAGATGCAGATAAAGTGCTTCACCGGTTTAGAAACAAAGTGAGTAGACTCTAAGCCTTCATGACTAAGGCCCTTGTCTTTATTAAAATTTTCCTCTCTGGTATCTAGCACAGTGTGTGGCACATACAAATCCTAAACAAATGTTCAAATCAACAACAAAAAAAAAACACAAAGGAACCGTTTGTTGTTGGGTTTGCAAAAGAGCAAGGACAGAGTACATAACGAAGCAATTATCCTAGTAGCTGAGAAGCAAAGTTGAAGCTGTCACATGCTGTCCACTGGGATTCTGTCAACCCAAGTCACTCAGAGTCCCCACTTTCCCTCTCTCAGCTTCTAGCACAAAAAGCATGTGTCAGCGTATCATTAAATGCTGTTCCTGAGCTTGCAGGCAACAACAGCAAACAAAGAGAAGAGGACAGACCTAGTCTCTAACAGTAAATAGATTTCAGTCAAGTCTTATTTTATGGGGTGTTTGGCAGTAGGGTGGTGTATGGCCACTATACATCACAATCGCCTTCAGAAGTGCCCTGTATTCCCCAATATACCCAGTATGGGTAGCTCTTTCTTTTCATGCCACAGACTACTTACTGACTGCCAGACCTTTTTAAGGGACCTGAGTCTGAAGCACCTCTTGGAGTCATTGCAAAATGGTAGTGACTTTGGACCACATTTGGCCATCACCTGGCTGGGCTCTCTTCCTGAGCCAGTGCCAGCATCAGGGTTCCACTGTGCCTCTAGGAGAAACCTGAGCCACCGAGCAGAGCTGAGGCTAGAGAGGCACGTTGTCCAGTTGGCTGACTCCAGGGATCTCAAGTTCTTTTCCAGAATAATCCACATGCTCATGCACCCTTCCCATCACCATGAAATCATGTCATAGCAGTTTGTAATCACATGTTTCTCAGTCCTCAGTGGCATCTAAACATGAGGTGCTTTCACCAAGTGTTTGATGTCCGGGCTGATTTCTCTAGGATGCTTCTCTACTGTCCACTGTGACTGAGTTTGGGTAGGAAATCATCCCTACATCCTGGAACTCTCAATTGCCTCAGCTTTAGCAGGGGGCGTTCGGGATTCTCCTCTAGCCTGCCTTAGGTTCATAAATCTCGAATATAAACATTATCTGTGTGGTTCTTGTTGTTTGAACTCTACCACACAATCCTCTTGGCTGCTTTGCATTTTATTTAAAAAGTTTGTTTATTACATAATGGAAATTATTTTCACTATATACAGAAGTCGCCCTTGACGAATTAGCCTTTTCTAATTGGCCCACCTCTGCCTTCCCCTTCTTGTGCTCCTAGAAGTACCTATTCACCTTTTGCACCCTCCTGGCAAAAACCAATCTTGGATGAATCCAGCTCTCTGCCTGCCTTGCCTCTCTGCCCTGCTGAGTGCTGCAGAAATATTACACAACAAACAAAGTCCTAGTCCACTTATTTTTTCTCTTTCTGCAGACACAGGCTTCTTCCTTAATAGAAATGAAGAGCTTTCGGGAAGGAACTTCTAAATTCCTGGTGGCCGCACACCCAACTGTAACTACAGCACTGCCGCTCCTTCTGCCTGCTGCAGATGCGGCTGTGTCCTCTGCGGGGAACACCTGATGGTGTCTGGAGCCAGCCCGCTCACCTCCTCTGGTCTCCAATCTCTCCCTCCCTCCTGCAGCCTTGGGAGATAGCTGAGGACATCCTCTTCTGGTTTCCTTGTCACACTTTCCCGTTTTACGCTAACCTTCCTTTTTGTGCCTTTTCTGTGATTTTACTGCCTCATCTTTCTTTCAATTTTGAAACGCCTGGGGAGACTATCCTAGGTATCCCTCTTCACTCTTCACTGCACTCTATCTCAAAGGATTTCAGTCCATCCTTGTGGCTTAATTTGCCATCTATCAATATATGCTGATAGCTTTTTAAATAATTTAGTATTTATGTCTATCAAAATGAAACGTGGTCAAGTAACAAATCAAAATATTCAGAAAGTTTATGAGAAAAATTGTGCACTCTCTTCCTTACTCATGCATAGCCCCACACACCGGAAGTGCCCTCTTTTGGCCATTGCTGTCCTTAATTGTCTTATCTCCAGAACTCTAGGTAGTATGCTTATGCTTCCGTTTCAAGATGTTTCACACTTAGACAATGTCCGCTGACTTTGAAAGGTGGGAGTGTAGCTCATGAAACACCACTCATCCTCTTCTTTCCCTCTTCCCCTTCTAGTATTTATAATTAATATCATTTTATGTCAGTTATCCTTGTAACTTTAAATAATAAAAACTAAATCTCTGGGTTTTTTCCCCATCAACTTTCAAAAGTATTTAACTCCTCATCCTGTGTCTTGACTGGCAGAAAGCAAACAGTGAACAGTCTTGTCTTCCTTGCCCTTCCACCTCCTATCTTATATCAGCTACACTTGTGATACATAATATTTTGTGATCCTAAATGTCCAAAATGGAGTCACTTATGACAAGTAACTCAGCTCACTTGTGAAACTGCTGGCCCCTCAAAGTGATAAGCATGGGTATGGTGGACTGAGGTGATAAGATAGCACCTGCTGTGGCCAGGCACCTACAGACCCTACAAGAAAGTGAAGCCAAGAAGTGGCTGAGGTAATGACTACCACACTCCAGCAGAGGGTCATAAAAACAGCAAAGAAACTGACTACGGCTGAGACATCTGTGGAAGCTCTGCTCACAAGAACTCTGAGGGCTTCTTGCCATCTGCAGTGATCTCGAGAAGCTCTGCCAGAAAAGAGACAACCACCCCACCCCCAGCCCCACTCCTATCCCTGTTGGTTGCATGTCCAGGGAAATCTGGACCTGCCTGGTTCATCAGTCAGCTGCTCATCATGGTTCATTCCTGTCTCTCTTATGACTGCCAGTGTGTGTTGAACATATTTGCATGGTTGTTGGTGTGTGAAAGTCTTGCCATAATCCAAAAGCATTTAACTGGCCACTGAGTAATTGTGAAGAGCTCCCCGACCCCCATCCCAAGCAGAGTCAGCACAACTAGGCTGATTCGAACCTGACACTGTAACTTGGGCTTTGCAGTTACTTTTACCCTTCTACTATAACCAAAGCTCTTTTGCTTAATGTAGAAATTCATGCTAAAAGACAGAAACCAACAAACAGCATCACTATTACTATTAAATATAAGCAGGATTTATATTGCTATTACATTGTAAGCACTGTTTATTGTTGAGCCAAATAATGGGCTGGAACTACACTTCCTTATCTAATTTTATGACCCCTAGGCAACTGTTGAACAATTCCAAGCATCAAGATCAAATGGATTACCTTCTTTTATATTCCCCAATTATTTAAAGTTATGCACCATTATCATTTCATCATTTTTAAATAATGACTTTCTTATATACTTTTGCCTGAAACCTCTAATCACCTTTCTCTAGTTCTTGCATGATTTGCCCTGATAATCTTCATATTTTCAGACTCTATGTCATAGTATTCCATGACGTTCCTTTTCTCCACAGCCCTCTATTCTCTTGGCCAATCTGACAGGCTTTGTCTTTAGTCTTCTGCATGTCTGTTATCCAGGAAGTTCCCTTTCAGGTTGAAATCCCTATCTCCTGAATCTGTCTTTCTTTTTCTTGGATATGCCCTTGTTTTCCTGGAGTACACTCAGGTAATTTCTTAACAAAGGATATGTGTGGGACAAATGATCTGATGCTCAGCATGTCTGAATTTGTTTTGTTTTGTTTTGTTTTGCTTTCACCCTTGGCTGTGAGTTTTGCTGATTATAAACTTTGAAGGTCCTGCTCCCCTGTCTTCTAGCCTTCACAGTTGCTGATTCCAGACTGATTCTTGTTCCTTTGCCATTAATATATTATTTTTCAGTGTTGAAGCTCTTATCATCTTTTCTTTATTGGTGCTTTGAAACTTCATGCTGCTTTCTCTAGGGAATGGTCTTTTCATTCATTTTCCAGATACCTGGTGGACCCTTCTCATCTGAAGACTGTTGTCTTAAGCTAGGTGTCCTAGCAAGCAGCACCTGAGGTAAAAAATTATTATTAGGAAGTTTAATAACCAAGAAACAGGAATGAGAGAAAATCAGAGTGAGACACTGAAAGAGGGAGAAAAATACTGAGGCCACAGCTTTGTGAAAAGCTGACGACTGCTGGGTGGACAGGGCAGCTTCAGAAAGGAAGTTTAAAGATATGCTTCTCCACACAGTCCTTCTAAAAAGAAGAAAGTGTGATTTGCCCAGTCTCATCTCCTTCTGGGCAAAGATTGCACCATGGAATAATTCCTGTACACTTACAGCTTGCATAGTTATTGGTGTCAAGAGAGTCCTCAGCAACAATGAGTCCCCAGGGTAGAAAGCAAAAGATCCTGCAGGGGCAGGAGGCAAGATGCTGTCAGGTCATGTCCTTAGGCGACACGAGGGACCAAAGGCAGCTGCCACAGCAGGCCCCTTTCAGCAGCAGCAGCAGAAGCAGTGACCTGACTTCATCACCATGGGAACAGCAGCTGTCACTGCTAGATTCAGTCACTGCGGCTCTGGGGTGGTTCATAAACTGAATCCCATGCAACTACTATTTTGGCAGATCTGGGAAATTGTCTTCTGGTACTTCAATTGTTTTATTTTGCTCATTCCCATTTTTAAGCTCCAAGAGCTCTTTCTTGATCTGTATTTATTCCTTTCTTGAGTATCCTATTCTTGATTTAAGGTCATGATACTTTCTCAAATATCCATGAGAACATTAGTTAGATTTTAAACATTTTCTTCTATTAAGAGGCAGCCTGCATAGTGATTAAGAGGATGGACTCTAAAGCCAGACAGCCTGGATTTGATTCTCAGCTCTGCTGTGACTTTATGACCTTGGGGAACTTGTCTGTGCCTTAGTTTTGATGGAGTTCAGGACACGGTACTCCAAAAGATGACATCTTGACATAATGATTAAGAAAATGGCAGGAGCAGCAGAAAGGTCTCTCTGACCTGGAAGGAATTTTCTGACCTTCTGAAGCAGGTCCTAAAACTCTCATGTGAGAGGTACCTTCCCTATACCTGGGGGGAAGGAACATCCTGTCTTCAAAGATGAACACAATGGCATCTGAACAAATAGGCCTTGCCAAGTTTCCACTAGTTTACTACACTTACCTCATACTCTGCATTATAGTATTTCTGCACAACTGTCCACACTTCTTCAAACCTGCTGTAAAAACCACTCCCATTTCACATTTGAACCTTTTCTTCAGGTCTTCATTTCCTAATGAAGGCTCCTGTGTTACATAAAACTTATATGAAATAAATATATGTGCTCTTCTCTTGTTAATCTGTCTTTTGTTACAGGGGCCCAGCCAATAAACCTAAGGTGGGTAGAAGGAAAAGGTATTTTTCTCCCCTACAGTTTCTTTTCTTTTTTGTTTTTCTTTTGTTTTTTTTGTTTGTGTGTTTCAAACAGATATAAAATACCTATTACACAAAAATTTAAAACTACCAATTTGTTAAACTTAGAAAAGATACTGATTTGTAACTAAAAAAAAAAAACCTTTACATTTTTATTTCTCAAGCTAGCTTACCTCTACTTTCTGAAAGTTGTAAAATTTTTGGTTTAAAAATTGTCACTCTATGATTGTCCCAATTTGTTTTTCTATGCCATGACAAAAACAAAATACTTTCAAAATGTTCTGAGCATTTAAATAAACTAGTGTATGTACATAAACTTATTTAAATAACTTTTATGTTGGTAATAAACCAACACATACATTAAATACCTCTTCAGCGTAAACAGGAAATACTGATGACGATGCCAGCATGGAACTGTCAATTCACATTACAGCACAATTAATAATCAATCTGTCTAGGTTAGTGATATTTAAAGAACACAATTAGTCACTATATCTGCCAGAATAATTGAATATGTTAACATTCTCATCACGTAAATACCAATTTCATTATCTCATATCTTTCTCTTTACTCGTCTCCAGCTAGCAATAGCCCTCCCTGTGTGGGTCATGTAGAAGTGACCCAGAACTTGTTGGTCTAATATTTTTGGTCTGATTCTTTCCAACCTTTGGTAAACTTAGAAAGCCTGCAGGGATCTCATATTGACAATTTTCAATCTTTTAATTATGACAGTCTTTTTGTTATTCTGTCTTTTCACCTTCCTTTGCCTGTCCATCTATAATTTTCAATTCAAGTTTATATCAGTCTCTTTCTTGAAACCTGGAGATTTCATCAGCCACAGATTTCCTTTTTTTTTTTTTTGCCTTTTCCTTTGTCTCCTTTTCAAGCCTCAAAAATTCTTCCTGTTTTTACTTCTGCTAGGTATTACTTTCAGGTGGTAATTTTAGTTTACATTGACATTGATGGGTTTTTTTTTTTTGCCAGTTTGTCTCTTTCTCTTCTTCCTCTTTTAGCTTACTTAAAATATAAGCATATTTAATTGACACTTAAATATTTTTCTGTTTTTTCTAAGCTTCAATCACCAATTTGGTTTTTTTGCTCCTCTTTTTGCTTGTGATTACATTCTTGTTTACTATGAAGAAGGACTGGCTTATCCTTCATCTTTCCCTTCAACTTGAAAGTGTTCTCCCTGTTTGCTGTTTTTTAGTTTTCCAATTTTGAATAGATTTTTTTCCTTCCTTCTAGAGTCAGAAATTTTTAATGTATTTTTCATACTGTTGCACTTTATCCTGTGCTCTTCCAGGGTGGTGTTGCAAAACTTCCCCTATATATCTTGTCTTCTTTTTATGTTTGTTTCTCATTTTTACAAAGTTCTGGTGATCACAATCATCCAGCACCTTTGACATCCTCCTGTTTACTGAAGGAATTTTGCAAAATCTACCATTTCTCCTAGAAGACTACTTTGTTGTATTCTGTCTACAGGAACTTTGCTTAACATTCCTCTGAAAGTTCTCCATGTTTCTAGTGACCCAAAGCCCATATGTCAATTTTCCTTGATACAGTATTCAACTAATTATTGCCTATTTTCTTGTCTTTATTAAGCTTTTCATGTAATCAACCTCTGTTCTTTCTTAAAAATGTTTACTGTATTTTTAATTGCTTACGTTCATTTCTCTGAGCTTTGCAACAAAATCAGGTGTAGGTGTCACACTTTACAACTGATGCTAAAGTCACTTTACATTGTTATATATTTTGACCAACTGTTATTGGGTTTTTGCTCTATTTTCCTGCTGATAATCAATTTACTTTCCAATTCTTTCAGCACACTGCCAAATTCTGAAGTTTTGTTGTTGTTGTTGTAGAGATGACTCTATGTTAACAACTTGATTTTTAATTTTTACTGCTGTACATATGAACTTTGTTTTGTTAGTTTGAATAGCTCTCTGGTTCCAGTTTGAAGCTGAAAAGGTTAAATTCTACCTGAAGGATGAAAACAACCAACATCTGTGCCAAGACAGTCAGGAGGGCAACCATGTTTCCTGGTGGAGCCTCTGGAACCACTCAAGCCAAGATGACCCGGGGTTTGGCTGGGAGGAGGTGGGGAAACTACAGACCCTACAAATGGTTTCCTGTACCATGAGGCTAAGCCTGGGGGCAGGAGACGCTGTGCCTTAGTTTCTTCATCTGTAAAATGAAGTAACACAGTACCTACCTCATAAGGGTGTTCTAATGATTGAACTTATTATATGTAAACTTTGAACAGTTTGTGGCTCAGATTATTATTTCTAGTTTCTCAGATCAGTTTTTCTGTATTTTGACCTTGCTTATTCTTTTGAATGCTGCTGACATTTCTCACATTTCTCTTTATCCTTGGTTGTCCAGCCAGGTTTTAAAAAGAAGGTGTAGATCACTAGGGTTTCTTTCCTCTGCTGTCGCATGAGTAGGATTATTTTCCTTCTAGGTCTCTCTAATAAGGGTTTTGACTGAGAACTTCATGCACTCTGTTGAAATGGAGCACATCCACTATAAAACTTCACTTTAGGGGCTGATGAGCAGGAACTGAATGTCAAGCTATGTATTCCTGAATAAGGTTGGCTTTCATATGCACTATATCCTTTTCAAGATTTCAGTTAATAGGGCATTAAATGGAGCAGTGATGATATACTAAAGTGGTAGATATTGTGAAAAGAATGTGTAGAGTACCAATAAAATCTTTACATAAGTTCTGCAATTGACAAGGGAGAAGAATCAATTGCTTAATTAAAAGTGAAATGTTTTTATCACTTTGAAATAATGCCCTAGGATGATTTTGAAAGTGACATGTAGTTGACTCTCTAAAATTGAGAGTAATTCTAGAATCATTATGGTATTTTTTTGTGCATCCTTTAATTTTATTTAATAGGACAATAGATTTTTATTTCCCTCAGGCTGAGGCAATGGAGTATCTTTGAGTAATCTGCAAGCTGGTCCAAAGGGAAATAACAAAGGAGGAAATATTCTTCAGTAAACAAGCCCTGCAACCCAAAAGTGGAGTAAGAATTTCCTGTCCAGTCTTAGGAGGTGGTCAATAGCTCTGCATATTTCTCCACTGAATTAGATTTCATAACTTCCTCTGACGTCATTTGCTATTTTTCCCCTGGCTTGAGTTAGGACTTCCCTTCCAGAATTTTGCCAACCCAGTTTTCTTTAGACCACTTTAGAAGCAAGAATATCTACTACAGATTCATGAAAAGAGCACTGAATAAGAAGTCGGGATAAGTGGATTTCTAAGGCCAATTTTCCTTCTTACAATTTGACTTCAGAAACGAGTGCTCATACCAAGCTGACATTTCCTAAACAATTCACATTCTTGAAAGGTAGAAAGAGCTGTCTTATGAAATGGTGTGTTTCCTGTCATTGAAAGTATGCCAAAAGACACTTGAAAACCACGTCTTAAGACTCCTGTGCAATTTTTATATAATAAGATTAGACTTGATGGTTCTAAAAAAAAATCTCTCTGAATCTTGAAACTCAGTGATTCTGTGCTTTAGTTCTATGAAAAGAAGAGAAGCAGGGAGGGAATGATGAAGGGATCTAGCATATCTATTCAGCCTTGTGTGGATTTCAGCCTTGGTCTCTGGAGTTGCTTCAAGCTTCCTAAAGTGGTACTTCTGCCTGTTCATTCTGACTCCATCCTTAGAGACCCACTTTCTGATCCAAAATAAGCATGTCCATATGAATATGTTTAAGTCAGAGGCAGGTAGATGTGTACCCATAACTGGAGGGTGGTCAACCAATGCAAACATAGATTTCTTTATGTTCTTATTCTTCTTTTTAAAAATCTTATTACTTTTAAATTGTATCTCACAATACCTCTGTTCTAATATAAGATAATATTTTAAATTATCAATTATTGGAGGTGATGAACTTGCCCCAATCCATCTATGCAGATGTTTCTTCCTATGCACAGGGCAAATGCATTTAGTTTAAGAAGCTCAGTGCAACACATTTGACTGGCACACTGGATTCAGGTTTATTATCCATGGTCTTCTCACATCTTTGGGGTATGTCTTTGCAAGACCCACCCCCTCCATCATACCAGGTCACCATCTAATATGGAAGGAGGAATCTAATGATAGGAGAGGTTCATGATGTTGTTTAAATAGCCCCCTCTCAGCTCATTCAAGCATCTCTTCTCAGTCGACTCTGAACTGCTTACAATGACACATTATAGTAGAATTATTTCAGAGACCTTTTTCAACTCAATCTGGGTGTGCCTCATTGAGCTAATAAAATCCTCACCCCTGAGAAATGGTGTATTATGTGTTACATTTTGCTACAATTCATGATACATCTTTGGAGAAGAATTGTACATTTTATATAATTTGTCAAGGACAATTTCAAAATGCATAACATCATCAATCTCACTGACAACATCTCTAATGGCTTCACTCGGTAGTCAGAATTTTGCCAAATGCAAGCTAAGACTCAGGCCATCACACACCTGCTCCCAGCCTATTGTTTCAGATGTATCATCTGTTGAAAAGATAACAGAGTAGGAAAAGAATTCATCCTTGAAGCATTTCCCCTCTAATTAAGTCAACAGATGTTGTTTGAAGTCTATACCTGGGGAATTTATTACTTCAGTTTTAAAAAGTAAGAGAAATTCACAGATCTGCCTTCATAATAATTGTGTTTTTTCTATCAAGGTCGCCAGCCTAGTAATGACTGATAATAGTCAAGAATTTGTGATGGTTGTCATTTTCAAAAACATTGGAATGACATTTTCCAAAAGTGCTTTCAGTTGAATTATCATCTGGGCTTTATTGCTCCTGGGCTGGGCTCTCCCTCTCTTGGCGGGAGGCTAGACAGAGCTAGCCTTGCTCAAATGGGCTTAAGGGGTTGGGGGAGGTGGTAGGAAGTAGCTCTCAGGACCTTAATGGTTGGATGGAGGCAGACAGCAAACAGTGAAGTCAGAGGTCAAAGTCAGAAATGCATAGCTAAACCAGTCACCAGGGCAGACACATCCTGAGGCGTGCAACAGTTAACTGGTGCAGCCTGTGAGTCAAAGAGCCAGTGAAAATGAGAACATGCTCCTTCTGCAAGGAGAAGTAAGCAAGATGGTATTCTTGGGAAATAGCCAAGAAGATGAGCTCTTGCTGTCTGCTGAAGTGTGAGAAGCCATGACAAAAGTGACACCCAGTGACCTGTGTAGGCTTTAGTTTCTTTATGTGTTTCCTGGTCTCCTTGCCTAATATGGGTATGGAAAAGATCACATTCAATCTTATATGTGAACTCTAATATATTATCATCATTGTAATTGTTAAAATTTGTTTTACAATTAAGAAATAGATGGAAAGATAGATAACCTGAGAAAAAGTTAAAAAAAAAAAAAAAACAGCTGCATAAGAATATTTTCTTTTTGTGGCAGAACAAACTAGGGCCAAACATTTTGGTGTGCTGTTTTCTTTCAATTTAGTCTGTTCTTGTTAGTTTCTGATCAAAGTACTTACTTAGCGTTCATGATTGCTAACATTTGTGATAATTATAATTTATGAGCAAGTTATCTATTGTTGCCATGACAGTTCTGGTATTTTCACAGATCAAAATTTATATACAAGAAAAAAAATCCCAACATGAAAGAATTAGATTTTTTTTAACACCAGGTCTCAAATAACCCACCTACTTTGACAGTTTTAGTGTCTTGATTGAATATTTTATGATGATACTACTTAAGATAAAAATGTAAAAGCTAATTTATAGTGACATCTCTTTATGTAAAAGGTTCCCAAGCTGATTTATTACCAGGTTGAAACATGTCAGTGAATACAAACATTTCTAAGGTAAAGAGACTTTTCAATTTTCTTTCACACTCTTAGTCGTACAGCTTCAGCTAAATAATTTATATGAAAAACAGGGTCTTTTAATTTTACAATATGCTACTTTATTTTCCTATGATATCTCTTTTAGTTTTATTCTTCAATTCAATTTGATACCTGCTATGTTCTGTACTGAGTAATAAATTTGGAAGCTATTCCCAATTATAATTCATTTTGATACCTGCACATTTGAGGGAACATAATGCCAAAGATTCAAACTTAGTTCTTCTCAGACTAGATTCTTTACTTATCATCCTCTATTCAGCAACAAAGTAGGTAATCAGTTGCCAAATTGATGCTGTTTTTCCAGTTTTCTAACTGCCTCTGCCATCCTGATTTCGTCTCCTGTTAAATTTATTACATTATGTCATTCTGAAAGGAATTTAGAGAAAGTACACATATATATAAAATTATTTAATCATATTTTTGGTTGAGGAAGAAGAGGTTAAGGGACTACGTCTAATGATTTACTTACAGTTCTATAGAACTATTCACTAATACAATTAATAAAATAATGCACTGTAATTATAATATAATTTAGATATTCAGGAGCTCTGGGTAGTGATAGATGAATATAATTGCTGAGGTTTAAAAGGATTTTTATAAGAGAATTCATTTCAAGGATTATTAAAGGGCAAACAGATGACATGAGATTTTATATTGGTGGTAGTTTGTGTTACAGGAGCATTAGAGGTATTGTAAAGTAAGAAAGAGAAGATGAAGCCAGGAAGGTGCTATAAGCAGGACAAAGAAGAAATAGCAAAGGAAGCACACGCTGAAGAAGAAACTGCTTATGGCTTAGCGCAATATCTTCTAGGACACTGCATGATACAGGAGGTGGCAGTGACAGTAGTTCAGTGGGAAAGAAAGATGTGTTTGGTGACAGCATTTTGGTGGGAGGAAACAGGAGAAAATAGGGAAAAGATTAAGGGCAGAGAGAGACCAGATGGTGATCATAATGAGCCAAAACCCAAAAATGTCATGGACTCAAACCTTAGCGGTAGAGACCCAATGAAATGGAAAATTAACAAAAATAGAAAAAATATAATTTATTTTCATAATTTAATGTATTTGTATCATATCTTATCAAAAAGCATTTGAGGTGAATTATTGAAAGAGAAGATGTTTATTATAAGATTAATAAAACAGAACCAAAAGAGGAAGGGGCAGCATATGGCAACCATAAACATCAGCAGAGCGGCTGTGTGTGAGCAGATACCCTAGAGCTTCCTCCTAGCCCTGATGAAGAGGGAAATTTTATAAATCATAAAACATTCATTAAATATCATTACCTGAAATTAGGGTACCCACAAAATGTTTGTCAGAATAAATTTTCCTGGTGAGAAACAGCTCCTGGGTGACAATAGGAGTAAGATTTAACCAATAATAACCTCAATATTTGTTTCACAGCAAATAGAGAAATTAAATTTGCATAGCTAATTTTGAAAGCAACCCAAGATAAAAACTCACGGCTAACAATTGAAAAAAACATATCTACAAAAGCAATGACAAAAAAGTCATTGTCTAAATGTGTAGTCTGACTTGATCCGAGGACATTGATCCATATTGATACAGGAGGCAGGTAGGGAAGTGCTAAGCAGAGAAAGGCGGGGTCCCTGGTGAGGGATCCCTCGGGCCTGTGCCCGTGGACCTAAGTGAGGACAAGCATTTCTGTCTCCGTGCCCATAAAGTTGCCTTTTGGCCTGCCACGCCCCCAATCCTGTGCCCATAAAAACCCGAGAGACCGTAGCGGGCACAGACACAAATGGCTGGACGTCAAGAGGAGCAGAAAAGCAAACACACAGACACCAGCAGACATCGGCAGGCCATCGGTGGCGGGACAACGCAGAATTCAGTCGGGGTGGTTAGAGGAGAGTCCTGCTGCTGGGTGGCCCGGCTGCTGGGTGGCCCGACTCCAGGGGAAGACCACCTTCCCAACCCATCCTCCTTCTGGCTCCCCATCCACCTCGCTGAGAGCAACCTCCACCACTCAATAAAACTTTGCACCCATCCTCCAAGCCCACAAGGGATCCGATTTTTCCGGTACACTGGGGCAAGAACTGGGGATACAGAAGGCCTTCTGTCCTTTCCATAAGGCAGAGGGTCTAGTTGCGCTGATCAACACAAGCCAACTATAGACAGCAAAACGGAAAGTGCACTGTAACACACGCCCACTGGGGCTTTGCGAGCTGGAAACACTCACCCTAGCTGCTGCCATGGGGTCGAAGCCCAAAAACGCTCCCCATGACCTGCCCATCTGCATGCTTCCCCTAGTGGTTTGAGCAGCGGAGCACCAAAGAAGCGAGCCACACCCCTGTCGCACACCCGGCGAGGGGGCTAAAGGAACACTCTTCCCATTTCAATATTTAATAAGCACTTATGCTGGGTACTGGGACATGTTTGTGAACAAAATATCCATGATCCCTGCCCTCATGGAGCTTACATTCTGGTAAAGGAGTCAGAACATAAAGTAAAAAAGATATAGAAATAAAATTACCACAAATTATGATAAAAGCTATGAAGAATATTAACACTGCTATCAAGAGTTAAAGGGGCTGGAGGGTGGTTTCCTTGTGTAGATTCGTTATCAGGAAAGGCCTCTTTGAGATGACATTAGGAGTATCTGGAGTATTGAATAGACCCATGACACAAGATAATCTTTCCCAACTAACCTCTCTGCCAGGCTTTCAACATGCACCATTTAAACTGCACCATTAAATGCACCGTTAAATGCACCATTAAAGTGTCTGTAAAACTACGCACTCTAGGCAAATTACCTGGAGTGCAGGTATTCTGTATGAGAATTAAGAAAATGTCATGAATTTTAGAACCCAAGAAGCTGGTTTTAAAATTAACAAGTCTAAGCAACATTTTAGCTCAAATGCAAGCTAGAAATGGTACTGAATAAATAGTGGGGTTTAGAGGACAGTCATAAAATATGAAAGAAATACAGACACGGGTTTCAGGTGTTGTTTTAAATTCAAATTGTGTTAACAACAAGTATAGTGAGTCCAAGTCTTCCTTCGATACTCAGAGGGTCCTCTGGATCTCCGAAGTGACTGCAAGCCACCATGCCCTGGGAAGCTCCATTCTCACAAGCCCCTAGACTACACTAAAAGGGTCCTGCCTACCAGGCAAGATTGAGGGATATCTCAATCCTTCTCATATGAGCAGCTAACAAGTCTCTTTAGTTTAATAATCCAATATTGTACTATGTTTAAAAATTAGTTTCTTTTGGGTGAAAAATTCTGTTTGCATAAAAAATTAAGTGAAAACAAATATACAATGAAAAATAATTCTCCTTCTGACTTCAGTCTCAAAATCTCTAACCTCCTTCTCCAAAAGCTGCCAATGGTAAACAGTTCCTTGTGTATAATTCAAGATATACTTAATGTACACACGAGCAATGATACTTGTATTACACACATGCACCCTGCCACTGCCCCCCCAACACAATGTAAACCCTAATAGCAGAATAGTACATATATATCCCATGTCACCTTTCCTCTCATTTAGCAAAATATCTTGGAGGTTATACACCGCATTTTATAGATCTTAGTTTGATTAAGATCTTCCAGTTGATGCTTCTGTTTGTGTTCCCACTCTTTGCTGTTATTAACAGTGCTAAAATGTACATTCTATATAAGTATTTTTGTGCCCATGTGTGAGCATATCTGGAGGAAAAATTCCTTTTTTTATTATTATTTTTTAATTTCAATAGGTTTTGGGGGGACAGGTGGTGTTTGGTTACATAAATAAGTTCTTTATTGGAGGTTTCTGAGATTTTGGTGCACCCCATCACCCAAGCAGTGCACACTGTACCCGATATGTAGTCTTTTATCCCTCACCATACCCCATCCTTTGCCCGGAGGCCCCAAAGTCCAATGTGTCATTCTTATGCCTTTGCATCATCATAGCTTAGGTGCCACATACCAGGGAGAACATACAATGTTTGGTTTTCCATTCTTGAGTTACTTCTCTTAGAATAATGGTTTCCAATTCCATCCAGGTTGCTGTGAATACCATTATTTTGTTCATTTTAATGGCTGAGTAGTATTCCATGGTATATATATATACACCACATTTTCTTTATCCTCTTGATTGATGGGTATTTGGACTGGTTCCATATTTTTGCAGTTGCAAATTGTGGTGCTATAAACACGTGTGTGCAAGTATCTTTTTTGTACAACGACTTCTTTTCCTCTGGGTAGATACCCAGGAATGGGATTGGGGGATCAAATGGTACTTCTGCTTTTAGTTCTTTAAGGAATATCCATACTGTTTTCCATAGTGGTTGTACTAGTTTACATTCCCACCAACAGTGTAAAAGTGTTCCCTTTTCACCACATCCCGGCCAACATCTATTTTTTTTTGATTTTTTGCTTATAGCCATTCTTGCAACAGTAAGGTGGTATCTCACTGTGGTTTTGATTTGCATTTCCCAGGTAATTAGTAATGCTGAGCGATTTTTAATATACTTGTTGGCCATTTGTATATCTTCTTTTGCGAATTGTCTATTCATGTCCCTAGCCCACTTCTTGATGGGGTTGTTTGTTTTTTTCTTGCTGATTTGTTTGAGTTCGTTGTAGATTCTGGATATTAGTCCTTTGTCAGATGCATAGATTGCAAAAATTTTCTCCTACTCTGTGGGTTGTCTGTTTACTCTGCTGATTATTGCTTTTGCTGTGCAGAAGCTTTTTAGTTTAATGAAGGCCCATCTATTTATGTTTGTTTTTGTTACATTTGCTTTTGGTTCTTGGTCATAAAGTCTTTCTCTAAGCCAATGTCTGAAAGGATTTTTTCAATGTTATCTTCTAGAATCTTTATGGTTTCAGGTCTTAGATTTAAGTCTTTGATCCATCTTGAATTGATTTTTGTATAGGGTGACAGATGAGGATCCAGTTTTGTTCTTCTACATGCAGCTTGCCAATTATCCCAGGACCATTTGTTGAATAGGGTGTCCCTTCCCACTGTATATTTCTGTTTGCTTTGCCAAAAATCAGTTCACTGTTTAAGTATCTGGCTTTACTTCTGGGTTCTCTATTCTGTTTCATTGGTTTATGTACCTATTTTTATACCAATACCATGCTGTTTTGTTTACCACGACCTGATAGTATAGTCTGAAGTTGGATAATGTGGTGCCTCCAGATTTTTTTTTTTTTTCTTAGTCTTGCTTTGGCTATGAGGGCACTTTTTTGGTTCCATATAAATTTTAGGGTTTTTTTTTTCTAGTTCTGTGAAGAATGATGGTGGTAATTTGATGGGAATTGCATTGAATTTGTAGATTGCTTTTGGTAGCATGGTCATTTTCACAATATTGATTCTACCCATCTGTGAGCATGGGATGTGTTTCCATCTGTTTGTGTCATCCATGATTTCTTTCAGCAGTGTATTGTAGTTTTTCTTGTAGAGGTCTTCACGTCCTTGGTTAAGTATATTCTTAAGTGTTTTTTTTTGGTTTTGTTTTGTTTTGTTTTTTAGCTATTGTGAAATCTTGATTTGATTCTCAGTTTGGTCACTGTTGGTGTACAGGACTGGTGTATAGCTACTGATTTGTGTACATTAATTTTGTATCCTGAAACTTGGCTGAATTAATTAACCAGCTGTAGGAGCTTTTTGGATGAGTCTTTAGGGTTTTCCAGATATATGACCCTATCATCAGCAAACAGCAATAGTTTGACTTTCTCTTTGCTGATTTGGACACCTTTCATTTCTTTCTCTTGTCTGATTGCTCTGGCTAGGACTTCCCATACTATGGCAAATAGAAGTGGTGAAAGTGGGCATCCTTGTCTTGTTCCAGTTCTCAGGGGGAATGCTTTTAACTTTTCCCTGATTAGTATAATGATGGCTGTGGGCTTGTCATAGCTGGCTTTTATTACGTTAGGGTATGTCTCTTCTATGCTGATTTTGCTGAGGGCTTTATCATAAAGGAATGCTGGATTTCATCAAATGCCTTTTCTGCATCTATTGAGATGATCATGTGATTTTTGTTTTTAATTCTGCTCATGTGGTGTATCACATTTATTGCTTATGTATGTTAAATCATCCCTGCATCCCTGGTATGAAACCCATGATCATAGTGGATTATCTTTTTGATATGCTGTTGGATTTGGTTAGCTAGAATTTTGTTGAGGATTTTTTCACCTATGTTAATCAGGGATATTGGTCTGTAGTTTTCTGTTTTTGTTATGTCCTTTCCTGGTTTTGGTATTAGGGGGAATACTGGCTTCACAGAACAATTTAGGGACAATTCCCTCTTTCTCTATCTTTTGGGATAGGGTCAATAGGATTGGTACCAATTCTTCTTTGAGTATCTGATAGAATTCAGCTGTGAATCTGTCTAGTTTTGGACTTTTTGTGACAATTTTTTAATCACCATTTCAATCTCACTGCTTGTTATTGGTCTCTTCAGAGATTTGATATCTTCCTGGTTTAATCTAGGAGGGTCGTATGGTTCTATAAATGTATCCATCTCCTCTAGGTTCTTAGTTTATGCACATAAAGGTATTCACAGTATCCTTTAATAATTTTTTGTATTTCTGTGGTATCAGTTGTAATATCTCCTGTTTCATTTCTAATTGAGCTTATTTGGATCTTCTCTCTCCTTTTCTTGGTAAATCTTGCTAATGGTCTACCAATTTTACTTATCCTTTCAAAGAAACAGCTTTTGTTTCATTGATCTATTATATTATTTTTTGTTTCAATTTCATTTAGTTCTCCTCTGGTCTTCTTTATTTCTTTTCTTCTGCTAGGTTTGGGTTTGGATTGCCCTTGTTTCTCTAGTTTTGTGAGGTGTGACCTTAGATTTTCTATTTGTGCTCTTTCAGACGTTTTGATATAGGCATTTAATGCTATGAACTTTCCTCCTAGCACTGCTTTTGCTGTTATCTCAGAGGTTTTCATAGGTTGTGTCACTATTACTGTTCAGTTCAAAGAATTTTTAAATTTCCGCTTTGATTTCATTGTTAACCCAACAATCATTCAGGAGCAGGTTATTTAATCTCCATGTATCTGCTTGGTTGTGAGGGGTTCTTCTGGAGTTGATTTCCAGTTTGATTCCACTGTGGTCTGAGAAAGTACTTGATATAATTTTGATTTTCTTAAATTTACTGAGACTTTTTTGTAGTCTATCATATGGTCTATCTTTCTTGGGTCCTCTCTTGATGTGGTATTCTCTCCCTCCTCTAGGAAAGGGGCTTCCTGAGAATTGAACTGTAGTGATTGTTTTTGCTCTTCTTGGTCTAGCCACCCAGCAGAGCTAAGGGTTCTGGGCTGGTAGTGGTGAGTGCCTGCACAGAGTCCTGTGATGTGATCTGTCTTCAGGTCTTTTAGCCATGGATACCAGCACCTGCTCTGGTGGAGGTAGCAGGGGAGTGAAGTGGACCCTGTGACAGTTCTTGGTTGTGTTTTTGTTTAGTGCCCTGGTTTTGCGTTTGTTGGCCTCCAGCCAGGAGGTGGAGCTTTCAAGAGTGCATCAGCTGAAGTCCTATAAAGAGGATGAAAACTTGCCCTATAGACACCTGGTTAAGTATTCAGGTTTCTCAGGCAGTGGGCAGAGGCATAGGGCTCCCAAGAAATTATAGCCTTTGTCTTTGGCTACCAGGGCAAGTAGAGAAAAATCACCAGGTGGGGGCAGGGATATGCGTGTCTGAGCTCAGCCTCTCCTTGGGTGTGGCTTGCTGTGGCTGTGGTGGGGGATGGGTGTGGTTCCCTGTCCAGCAGAGTTATACTCCCGGGGTATTATGGCTGCCTCTGCCAGTCATACAGGTCACCAGGGAAGTAGGGAAAAGCCAGTACTCAAAAGCCTCATCCCGCTCCCAAGCAACCCACAGTCCTAACAGCTGGTCTCACTCCCGCTGTGCCCCCCAACAACAACATCGAGTCTATTTCCAGGCAGCTGGTGACCAGGGCCAAGAACTTGCCCTAGACCATGAGCCTCCCCATTGAGAAAGCAAGCAGACTCACAGTTTTTTGGCATCTCAGGGAGCCTGCAGGGTTGATCCAGTTCTTCAAAGGGTCTATGGATTCTCTTGGCTTTCCTGGTATGTTTCTGTGGTAGTTCTTGGAGCAAAAGTTCACGATGTGAGTCTCCATACTGCTCCATCCATCTGAGTGGGAGCTGCAAGCTAGTCTTGCTTCGTATCCATCATCTTAATCCCCCTGAGGAAAAATTTCTAAATTGGAATTGCTAAGTCAAAGGAGATGCACATTTTAGGTTTTGTAACAATTACCAAATTCCATTCTAAAGAGGGGACACAAATTTATATTCCCATTAATAACAAATGAAAAGAAAATGTCCATGCGTCAAACAACGTGGTAACTGTTTTACTTATAATAATCTTTAGAGAAGGTATGATTATTATTCTTAATTTAAAACTGAGTTAACTGAGGCACTGCTTAACTGAAGTAGGTTAAGCAACTTGACAAAAGTCATACAGAATTAACTGAATAAACTGGGAGCTGGGGTCAACAGTCTACCCTCTTACCCCAGCCTCCCTGAATTTCAGTCTCAGCTCTCTCACTTAAAGCTGACAGCCTGGCCAAATTGTTTACCTCAGCTCTATAGTTTCTTTATATTTAAAAGGAGATAAAATGTATCTCAAAATATTAATATGAGGAAAAAATGAGACAATGTCGAGAAAATTTCATGCAAGGGGGATTAAACAAATGTAAATTTGTTTTTTTCCTATTTAGAAACATAAATCACAAAGAATAATAATCTATTTCCCTGGCAAATTTTTTTCAGTAGCTAGAAATTAAAGAGGCAAATATGACCCATTTTAATGTTAAAATGAAAGCAATAAAGCCAATAGGAGCTGTGATGGAACTCCCCTCCCTGTCTTTCTCATACGAAGTCTTTAATGCTGATGGGTTTGCTCTTGGCCTAGCTTCTTTGCACAGTATTGTTTGCAACCAGAGTCATTCTGCTTGGCTGATTCCTTAATGCTCAACCTTATTCCCTTTCTCTAAAAATTCCATTTCTCTAGAAATGTGGATGGAATAAGGATTGCTAAAGCTATGTGTTCTGGGAACACTGAACCACCTATTCCAAGACAGCCTTGAATGAACCTTCTCTTCAGTCTCCACAATCCAGGACTGCACAAGGAGGGTGACTTGTGCATTTCTTTACTCCATATGTGTCAGCTTCACAGTGTGCAGGATGTTCATGTGCAACCTCATACTACTGACCTGTCTCTTCCCATCTCTGAGTGGTCAGTATAGCTCAGTAATAGGTTCCAAATGGGAAAGGTGACATTTATTCATGGTTGAGCTCAGAAAACTTACAACCACATAAAATGTCAAAATTTAAAACTCACTGTTTTTACAATCGGGTTATAAAATAACAAACACTCTGACAATTATGCTAACTCTATCCTTCACTTTCACACTTGTCTGATCCATTACCCTATCTGTGAGTCCTGATGCTTTCCTCACCCCGGATACATCCGTAGTATGCTCCCTACCCCATTCCCTCTACAACAAGGGTGTTAACCAGAAATGGAGTGAGGCTCAGGTATTTATCCATTCATTTTTCTCCACAAATATTTTCTAAGGGCCATACAGTATTCAAAGCACTGGAATGAATATGCCTGTCTTTCCCTCTTTTTTTCCTTCTTTCTTTTCTTTTTCTTTCTTTCCCTTCCTTCCTTTCTTCTTTCTTTGCTTCCTTCCTTTTGTTTTCTTCCTTTCTCTCTCTCTCTTCAATTATTTTCCTTTCAGATTACATAATTATTTTTACTTGTAAAATTTAATATTGTGTCTCTTTTAGCTGGGTAAAATATGTCTAATTTCAAAGTAGCCAAGTCATAATGTCCTATAGCACCAAAAAGTGTTTCAGCTCATATATTTCCAAATAATGTAATTTAGAAAATACAAATAATTGTAGATTCACACACAAAAAAATTTTTTTTTTGTTCTTTTTTTTTTTTTTTTTTGAGATGGAGTCTGCTTCTGTCACCCAGACTGGAGTGCAGTGGCGCATTCTCAGCTCACTGCAACCTCCTCCTCCCGGGTTGAAGCAATTCTCCTGCCTCAGCCTCCCGAGTAGCACACAAGCAAATTTTAAATGATCCTATGGACAAAAGGTTCTGTTCTTTCCATTAGTACTACCACTATTGCACATTTACGAAAGTAATTTAGAGACAGGTACAAGGAAAATCTGTCCCTAAAAGGCTTCCAAATTTAGTAAATTCGGATATTTTACAACCACCTGTTTTAGTTTATGATAAATACAATTTACTTCTTCATTTTATGCACTCTGGTCAAATTAGAGCACTTAGTTCATGCTCTAATGTATTAACACAACACAGCAAAAAGCATATAAAAATATAAAAGAAAACACCCGAAACACATGTCTGAGTTCAAAGCCTATTAAGTATTCTTGTGCACCAGAAATAGAAAAGAAATGCAGAACTGAGCATCGCTGAGGCCACAGCCATGCTGGGCTCTTGTCCTGAAGTAGGCAGTGACAGCTGAGAACCAGGGAAGGAGAACTGAAGGTGTTCCATGGAAATTAGCATACTGGAGCCAGATTTGAAAACAGGCTCCTTCTGGTAAAAGGAGGTTAAAAATCTGCAGCCAACCATTCCCTGGGGCTATGGCTTTGCAGAGAACTTCAGAAACAAGAGAACTAACACACCACTTGCACTTGAGGAAGGGTGCTAAATGCACCTGGCCTGGAGCCTGATGTCATATGCCTGCTGAGACCAAGGGCAGGTGTTCTGCAATGTCATACAGCACTAGGTTTGGAGGTAGGGTTCAGGAATTTGGGAGAAGGAAATGCAAAACTGCTAGATAGAGAAACGTGAGGAAAGAGAAAGAAGGGGAGCAATTTCATTCAACATGATGCTGCAAAACAGAATTTCAAAGCAGGAGAATTCTAAGGCTGTGAAAGTAATCCTGCCAAAAATCAACAATTGGAACATAATTTCAGTCTAGGTGAAATTTTATTAAACTGATCTAGCCAAAACTTAAGAATAAATATGCTTTGAATGCTTAAGGGGAAAAATGGAAAAAACTATGCAATTTTTTAAAAAAACATAAAATGTGAAAAGCAGACAGATATGAAACAAGCCAAGTAAACTAAAAAGCAGAATGATTAGACATCTTGGAAGTTAAAAATCTATTCATTGCAATAAGAAATTCAAAGACAGGGTAAACTTTGGAACAGAGGCAACAAAAGAAAAATAATAAATTGAAAAATATTACTGAGGGATTTACCCAGAAGACAGCATAGAGAATAAAATATGGAAGAATGCTAAGCAGAGAGATCACACAGTGTAGTATGCCTGGGAGAGTTCCAATTGACATCTGTTGTCCTGATACAATTATTAGTGACACTTGTTTTAACTCCCAAATGCATCTTCCCTGAGAATCAGGGAAGGAGAAGTGAAGGTGCTCCATGGAAATTAGCAGACTGGAGCCAGGTTTGAAAACAGAGGCTAGGTGGGGCTCTGGTTATATAATAAATATAATTATATAAATACAATTTATTAGGCAATAAAACTATATAGGATAGTCTGAAGACAAATAGGACTGCCTATTTTTTTTTAAGGAAGGAAAAAGTAGAGAGAGTCACAAGAAAGTAATATTTGGAGAGAAAAGAGCTGTGAGTTTTCCAAAATTGAATAAAAATATGTCCTCAAATTGAAAATGAACTATAAAAACCAAGAAAGATCTACAAAAATATATTCATACCCAGACTTACCAAGGTAAAACTGGAATACTTCAAGAATTAGGAGATGTTTTTATCAGCTACAAGGAGAAAAACAGGTTACCAACAAGAAATGGTAATTAAACAATAAATCAAGTGGGTTTCTCACTAGCAACCATAGATGCCATGAAACAATAGAGAAATAAATTCAATGTAATGAGGGGAAACTGGAAATTTAGAATATTATATCCAAATAACTTAGCAACACAAACAAGGTGCTGGAAAATAGATTCTCAATCTATAATATATTCCTGTTTAGGTTCTTGGGTTTCTGAGTAGGATAAAAATACTAGATAATTTCAGATACTTTTTAAATTATAGTTATAATTAATATATAATTCTCAGCTTTGTATGTTAAAAGCTCAAAAATTTTTTTTTTTGGAAATTAACGAATTGAATATATCTATATATGGAAATGTAAAGGACCAAGACCAGGGAAGACAATTTTGAAGAAGGACAAAATCCCTCTAAGGGTTATCAAGATGTATTGCAAAGCGATGATATTTAAGACAGTTTTGCATTAGCATAAAAATAGACAAATAGAAATACGGAAAATAATAGAAACATTTGTGACCATTTGTTTCATGATAAAGCATAATGCAAATGAAAAAAGAATGGTATTTTTAATAATGATTTTGGGTCAACTTGTTATCTATATGGGGAAACAACACATTTTGACATGCTACCTCACACGACACACAAAAATCAGTTCAGGGTTGGGGGTATATGCCTACCTGAAAAGTGACAATTAAACATCAAGAAGATAAGAGAGAATATCTTTATGACCTTAAGATGGGCAAATTTTTTTAAAGAAAAATAGTGATTAATGGAACATAATTAAAATTAAGAACCTCTGTTCATCGAAAGCCCCAGTAAAATAGTCATATGGTTTGGCTGTGTCCCTTCCCAAATCTCATCTTGAATTGTAGATCCCATAATCTCCATGTATCATGGGAGGGACCTGGTGGGGAGTCATTGGATCATGGGGGTGGTTTCCTCCATGCTGTTCTTGTGATAGTGAGAGTTCTTGTGAGATCTGATGGTTTTATAAGTGTCTGGCATTTCCCCTGCTTGCACTCATTCTCTCTCCTGCCACCCTGTGAAGAGATGCCTTCTGCCATGATTGTAAGTTTCCTGAGTCCTCCCCAGCCATGCAGAACTGTGAGTCAATTAAACCTCTTTTCTTTGTAAATTGCCCAGTCTCATGCATTTCTTCATAGCAGCATGAGAACAGACTAACACAAATAGTGGAAGAGAAGACCACCAACTGGAGAAGATACTTTCAGTATTTTTACCTGACAAAAGATTATTATCCAAAACATATTAAATGTTTCTGTGAAGCAATATAAAAGACAGACAATCCATTAAAAAACTGGAATAAACTTGGATATTGAACAAGTAATACATGAAATATAATACATAAATGGGTGATAGCCATATAAAGTGCTCAAAATCATTAGTAATCAATGAATTAAAAATTGTGTGCATGCAACTACACACTCATCAGAATAGGTAAAATCTAGAGAAACAGGTATTACCATATATTGAGGATATGCAGCAATTGGAGATTTTATGCACTACACATGGGAATGTAAATTGGTACAACCTCTTCAGAAAACTATTTGGCAGTAACTACTAAAGCTAAACATACGCATAGGCTACAACCCAGTAATGCCAGTATTTCACTCCTAGGTATATACCCAACAGAGTTGTAAATGAAATGTCAATGAAAGGCAGGTACAAAGAATGAAATGAAATTAGAGAATGTTTAAAACAGCATTATTTGTAATCCCCAAACACTAGAAACAATCCAAATGTCCAGCAAGAGTAGAATGGATAAATAAATTGTGGTGCATTCGTTCAATGGGATACTTCATAATAATAAAAATAAATTAATCATCAATATAATCAATAACATAGATGAGTCTAATAACATAAGAATGAGCAATAGCAGCCAGATGCAGAGTTCATGTCGTATTATCCCATTTATAAAAAGTTCAAAACAGGCAAAGCTAATCTATGGTAAAGAAGACAGATGTGATTAACCTTAAGAAGAGAAGGGAGATACTGAGGGTAATTCAGGGTATTGGCAATGTTCTACATCTTAATCTGGGTTATAGTCACACAGATGTATTTACTTTGTGAAAATTTGTTAAAATCAACATTTCTGCATATAAGTATGCTCATCTGTATATATTTGCTATACATGAAATAGAAAAATAAGGCATAATCTTAGGGTTACCAATATAGAAATAGAAATAATCTTGACATTTTTCAAACCTCCAGAGGAATCAAAAGAAGGAAGAAGAATAGAATGATTTGGAGGAAGAGAAGGAGAAAGTAGAGGAGTTGAAAAAAAGGAAGAAAAGGAAAAATGCAGAATCCTTTGTCAATCCAACAGAATACAGCAAAAAAGCAAAGAAAGTGAAAGGTAAGTAGATAGCACAAAAGGAAATGGTACAAATCAGCCCAAAAGTGTAATATATCAGAGTCAATGTGGATAAAATTCACCTATTAAAAGGCAGAGATGGGATAATAATAATATAAATTCTGCTGTATCCTGGTTATAAAAGGCACACCTAACACCAAACCAAAAGAAAATTTTGAACATAAAGTTTTGAAAAACTAAGAGGTTTTTATTAAACCTCTTTTATTATTTATAGTAAGATGATGTGTTAGTCCATTCTCATGCTACTAATAAAGACATACCCAAGATTGGGTAATTTATAAAGAAAAGAAGTTTAATTGACTCATAGTTTTGCATGGCTGGGGAAGTCTCAGGAAACTTACAATTATGGTGGAATGGGAAGCAAAAACATCCTTCTTCACATGGCTGTAGCAGAAGGAAGTGCCCAGCAAAGAGGGAAAACCCCTTATAAAACCATCAGATCTCTTGAGAACTCACTCACTTTCATGAGAACAGCAGCATGGGGGAAACCGCCCCATGATGTAATTACCTCCCACCAGGTCCCTCCCACCACACGTGGGGATTATGGGAACTACAATCCAAGGTGAGATTTGGATGAGGACCCAGCCAAACCATATCAGGTGCATTACAAAATAATAGAGAACAATCCCCAAGCCAATAAAATAATCTTTAACTTGTATGCACTTAAACATAACATTGCACTAGGCAGAGAAAACTGACAGGATTACAAAAACTGACAAATCCAGAACTATAGCAGGATATGTTAAACACTTCAATAAGAAAAAAGGTCAAAAATAAAAAAGAAAAAGAAGAAAAAACAGGTCAAATAGAAAAAGCTAGAAGAATATAGAATATTTCAAATACTTGGTTGTACCTAGCCCTAGCTTAGCTCTCTCCCTACTCCTGCCTATCTTCCAAAACATACACACCTAAATCCTCAGGCTACTTAGAAGTGAGTAGAAATCAATTACAAGCTCTCAAGCTACATCTTGTAGAGAAATACCCTCACATTCAGTTAATATGGGAAAGGGACCTAAGGGGAATTCACTCCGTCTATACCAGAACAAAAAACAGAGTTTAGATGCAGAGCTCACTGAAAATATAAACAAGATGAAAAAAGAATGACATGAGAACTAGGTAAGCCGAACAAAAAATAAGAATGAAAGAAACTCTATAGCAACAAAGAACACAGAGAAATATTCATGCTATAGAAAATCTTATTAAGCACATGAAATGAATAAAATACGAGCTCAAATGTAAGATGATAACAATACAGAATGATGTAAAAATGGAAATTGAAAATATAAGGAAACAAACTGAAACTAAAATAACACCATTACAGAACTTATAAACAAATTACATGCAGAAAGAAATTGAATGGACATGGCTGAAAAATAAATTGCTCTACAAAGAAAAGGCTTGAGATAAGCACAGTAAAATCAACGGGAAAAGATTAACAGATTAGTAGAAATAGAGAGAAGATAATAGCTAAGGGGAAGTGACAAATATGCCATTACATAAAGATAATAGGTATCTCTGAATTGAAAATCCAGTAGATGAGTCAGAAAAAGTATTCCAATAGAAAATAGAAAAATAATCCTGTAATGCAAGAATAAGACACTGCAACTCAAAAGTGCATATCATATTCCAAGACAAACATATTCAACACTATTTTTCCTAAGTCATATTCTGTTGTTACTGAATTCAAGAATAAGAAAAAATTATTTAGCCATCCAGAGACAAACAATAAGCCTCTTATATTTGGGAGCAAAGCAGACTGGACTCAGTCTTCTCTGGAGTAACATTGTAGGTTACAGGATGATAAAGCAATGTCTGCCAAGTTCTAAAGGAAAAGAAATGTGATCCAAAAATATTGTATTCCACTAAGATTCCACTCAAGTATAAATACCACAAATAGATATTCTTAAATGTGAGAGAATATAGTCATGCATTGCTTAATGACAGGGATACATTCTAAGAAATGCATCCTTAGATTGATCTCGTTACTGTGGGAATAGTGCACTTACACAAACCTGATGGTATAACCTAATACACACCTAGGCCATATCATATAGCCTAGCTCCCAATCTACAAACCTGTACAGGATGCTAATGTACCAAATACTGTAGGCAATTGTAACATAATGGTAAATATTTGCATATCTAAACCTATCTAAACATAGAAAAGGGATAGTAAAAATACAGTATAAAAGGTTTTTTTTTGTTTGTCTGTCTGTTTGTTTGTTTTTTAATGGTACTCTTGTATAGGACACTTAGTATGAATGGAGCTTGCAGGACTGAAAGTTGCTCCAGGTGAGCCAATGAGTGAGTGGTGAGTCAATGTGAAGCCCTAGGATATTACCACACTACCATAGACTTCATAAACACCGTAGAATTAGGCTCCAGTAAATTTATTTTAAATTTTTTACTTCAGTAATAAATTAATCTTAGTTTACTGTAACTTTTTTACTTTATAAACCAAATTTTTTTTTACTTTATAAACCAATTTTTTTTTACTTTATAAACTTTTAAGTTGTTGAGTCTTTTTCTTTTTTTTTTTTTTTTTTTTGAGACGGAATCTTCCTCTGTCGCCCAGGCTGGAGTGCAGCGGCGCCATCTTGGCTCACTGGAAGCTCCGCCTCCCAGGTTCACGCCATTCTCCTGCCTCAGCCCCCTGAGTAGCTGGGACTACAGGCTCCCGCCACCAGGCCCGGCTAATTTTTTTTTTAGTAGAGACCGGGTTTCACCGTGTTAGCCAGGATGGTCTCTATCTCCTGACCTCGTGATCCGCCCGCTTTGGCCTCCCAAAGTGTTGGGATTACAGGCGTGAGCCACCGCGCCCAGCCTATTGAGTGTTTTGAAATAACATCTAGCTTAAAACACAAATGCATTGTACAAAAATGTTAGTACAAAATAGAACAAATAGTATAGTTCGTATAATATAGTACAGTAGTACAAAAACATTTCTTTCTTTATATCTTCATGCTATAAGCTTTTTAATTTTTTTAAGTGTTTTTGTTAAAAATGAAGGCATACACAAACCCATTAGCCTAGGCCTACACAGGGTCAGGATCATCAGTTTCACTGTCTTCTATCTTCACATTTTGTCCCACTGGAAGGTCTTCAGGGGCAACAAAATGCATGGAGCTCTATCAGGTGCAGTGGCTCATGCCTGTAATCTCAGCACTTTGGGAAGCTGAGGGGGAAGGATCACTTGGTATCAGGGGCTGGAGACCAGCCCAGGCAACATAGTGAGACCTCGTCTCCGCTAAAAATTAAAAAAAAAAAAAAAACCCACAAAAGAGTTAGCTGGGCATGATGGCGTCCACCTGCAGTCCTAGCTACTTAGGAGGCTTAAGTGGGAGGATCGCTTTAGCCTGGAAAGTCAAGGCTGCAGTGAGACCTCATCCTGCCTCTGCACACCTGGGTGACAGAGCAAGACCTTGTCTCAAACCAAAACAAAAACACATGGAAGTGTTATTTCCTGTGGTAACAGTGTCTTCTTCTGGAACATCTCCTGAAAACTTACCTGAGGTTCTTCTTGAGCAGGTGTCACTCTTTTCAGAAATATGTCTATAGTTGTTTGTTTGGTTTGTTTCGTTTTTCAGCATAGATTTGCTTGTAAGTAGATAATGCATCGTGAGCATCTTCTCTACTGATGAAAATCTTTCGGTGTTGGGATCTATTTATAACTGCATCATCACAAACATGTGAGTAATGCGTTGCACCACATTGTGATGGCCATGAACTCACTAGGCCATAGGAATTCTCGCTTCATTATAATCTTAAAGCACCACTGTCATATATGCAGTCCACTGTTGACTGATTGTTACGTGGCACATGGCTGTGCAAAGATGATAGCAGGCATTAGCTTTCTTGAGGCTCCAGGAACTGTCCAGCACAGTAAGTGAAATTTTAAAAAAAATCCTAAACATAATATTGAGAGATTTGCAAATATCAAGGTTAAAGAGAATATTCTGAAAGTTTCAGAGAGAAAAGACAGCAACACTGAAGTCATGCAAGGAGCATCAACTTCAAAAGTCTGATGAAAACTGACTTTGAACTTAAACATCTTTACCCAGCCAAATCATTCATCAAGTATGATGATAGAATAAAAGTATTTTCCAATCTCTAAAGACGCAGAAAATGTATCTCCCCTGCATCCTTTATTATGAGGTTACTTATGGGTCAGAAAGAAACATTGAAAAAAGTAATTAAAAATGGGAAAGGCATGGGATGTAGGAAACAGCAAGTCTAACCTGGGACAAGAAGAAAGGGAAGATCCAAGCTGACTGCTGTGCAGCAAAATCAGTCCTAAAGTAGGGTCTGAAAATAAGTGTACATTTAAAAAAAGGTGTATGCTGGGGCAGAGTGGTATTTCATAAACTTGATAGTACCCTTAAAACAGCTATCATAAACCTAAGGATTGGCTAAAGAAAAAAACAGGCAAGTAGAAATTTGAGGGAAGGTGGCACTGTACACAAAAATTGTATGTTATGTAATCACTGCTTGGCTCAGCAATGAACCACATTCACATAGTTGTGATAATGTAAGCAATGCCTGTTGATTTTTCAACTTCTAACGTCTAAACAAAGTGAAAACATAGACAATCTAACTGTGGTTGTATGATAAAAGGTAATTTTTTTCAGGCTTACCAATACAAAAGTGAAAACAAATCTTGCAAAGGTAAGGAAGAGAAAGGGGGGAGGGATTGAGGGCCTTCTTCACCTTACAAGGTATGGGGTCAAGATAGGTTGTGTCTAACTAACAGAACAAGAAATCAGGGGAAAACATGTAGTCTTGGAGGTATGAAAGTAACCAAAAGAGGAATTAAAAGTAGTAGAACTTGCTGTGGGAAGAGGAAGAGAGGGGAGTCAAAGGAAGTATAAGTGAGCTAAAATCTCATTTACCATGGCAGGAAGTTGGTAGATAATGTTTAAAGTAGATAATCCAAACCATCATGACTAATCAACTTAGAATTTTAAAAATGTAAAATAAAAGTTATCAAGGGTTTAAGATGACATACTCAGGAAGGGATGGGATGTGGTAACCGATTGTTGCTTTTTATAGCAAGCCCTTTAATGCTGTTCATTCTTTCTAAAATTTTCCTTATTTTGACAAAATTGTAAATGTTATAACTATGTATGCATGTATACACACACAAATATATACACACACATTTTAAAGGAGTGGCTATTAGTAAAATATAATAATATTAAATGGTATCTCTTCTTATAAAACAATGTCTGCCATCTATCCACCTATCTAAGAAATGTATAAACAGATTTTTCAACAATATTTAGCTCACATTTCCAAGTGGTAGGGTTTCAGGAGAATTTTGACATTATTATTCTTACTTTTCTGTATTCCCTGAATAATTATGGTCTTTATATCACTTTTCTAATAATAGCATCTTTATTGTATACTCTCAATGCTGGGAGGGCAGGGGATATAAATAAACAAAAGTGGAAGCAGGGAGGAGGCCATGAAACTATTACAAAAGCCCATGTGTGAAAACGTAGTGGTGTGGACTAAGAAGCTTACATATGAAATGAAGAGAAGTGGCCAGGTTCATGATATAATTTGGAGGGAGAAACAACAGTACTCTAGGCTTGAATGTTGATGGTAGGAACAAGAGGAATCAAGACCATAGTTGCTCACCTGAGCTATCATGAGCACAGAGGCCATAGACAGAGAGGGAATTGAATGTTTTATTTCCAAGTTGAAAGTAGTTAAAGACAGGATTGAGAATTTGGCTTTATATTGCCTAAATTTGAATATTTGAGAAACATACAAGTAATAGTCATGTAGTCATTTGCATATATGCAGTTATTTGCATATGCAGTTGCGCTGAACATATATATTTGACATTTGTCAGCAAATAGAAAGGATATAAAGCTGTGAGAATGTATGAGAGCACCTAGAAGTGAGGACTGAGAAAAGGCAGAAGAGAACCTTGGACCAAGCACAGATGGCCTCCAACACTGATAGATCTGAGACAGAGAGGGAATCCTGGAAACAAACTAAGAAGAGAGACCAGGGATAATTTGGTAGGTAAAAATTCAGCAGGGTGTGGCTTCAGGGAAGCTGAGGGAGGAGGCTATTTCCAGGAGGAGGGAGCATTGAAGTCCTTGAAGTAAGAGGGAAGGGGCTACAACCCCAAGCAGAATGATTAGCTCTTTATTGGATAAGGGACACTTTATACATCATAACAAAAGGGAAGAAGAAAAAAAGGGAAAGGGTTGCAGGTGTAGATATCTTTTGTAGCCTCAGTGGCGAGAAGATGGAGTCTGATGGCTTCTATTTTCTAGATGTAGCAGGAGATAAGATCATCTGCTGAGACTGAGGAGAGAAAAAAGGCAGAAAATTGCAGCTAATGGAGAGATGACAGCATTAGGTGGAAGCCTCAAGTAATCTTAGGGCCATTAATACTCATTACCTAGTTACTTTAGTTATAGAATCAGTAATCTTAATCATATTTTCATTTTCAATAGCCTAGGTTTTGTTTAATCAATTTCCTGAATAAAGGAATACTAGTATTCAACAAACATACGTAGAATCATAGAATGTTTGAATGTAAACAAATCTTAGATATTGTACACCCCAGTCTTCACTATACAAATGATAAAACTAAGGCTTAATTTAAGGAATTTTTCTAAAATTAAAGAACTAGTTGGTGACAGGTAGAAACAAAACATAAGCTTTTAGATTCTCAATCTATTGGTATGAAAGCTCAGACACACGGTTACACAGACACACAGACACACCCCTCTGCACAGAAAATCAAAAAGGTTACTAGACTTAACTAATGTCAACTAAAAAATTAGTCCTTGTCAGTTTCTTTGGGCAATAATACAAATATATATTGCAATATTGCATACAGTGAGTTTCTGAAGACGTGTAAAAATTTTAAATGCACAGTAACTAACTGCTAAAGAAGAAATCTATATTGAATATGTTTTGAAAGATAGGCATCTTTTCACAGTCTATATTATCAAATAATTCATCTCATTTTATGTTGGTAGTTATTATTTCTTAGAGACATAGTTTATCACCTTCCATTATTCCAATAGCTTCCTAAGTTTCTCCACAAAAAAAATCCCAAGAGGTAGGGAAAATTATTCCCTGCTTGTATTTTTGTCATTTGATTAATATTTTCAGAATTGCATCCAAATGATTCTACTTGTTTTTCACACTCCAACAGGCAGCCACCTGCCACCACCTTCAAAAAGGAAACATCCTATCGTATTTTCTACTCTACATAAATAACTTCTTCCCTAGGAGAAGGGAAAATGTAGAGTGGTATTTACCCTTTTTTTTTTTTTCCAATATTCTGGTTGGATTTTGTAATGTTACGCTAATATCTTTTTTGCCTTTGTGGATATTTATATATCCTTCCCATTTTCCTTTCATGTCATAATTCATCCCTTCCACCTAACATTCAGTATTTGGTTGAATATTAAACTTATTACATTTGAAAATGTTATTTGAAATATTTTTCTGTACAGTTATGAGGCATCCCAGTGATCATATAATTAAAAATTTCACAATGTTCCATTAGGCTATATACCGACTACCACTGCACCCCAGAAAAGCTTGCTAATTTCATTCATTCCTATGTATCCATGTGGGCAAACTCAAATGAAGATGCACCAACAGAAGAGTAAAATATATAGCTTCCTCTTACTCCTACACAGATGTTCATGGCATGGATGAATGGAGAGGGCCACAAAGCATGGTCCCTGTATATTTTGGCTCCTCTGCAAATACTAAAGACTTGGACAACGACAGCTCTCCTATTGTAATCATGGCCAGAAATGGGTTTACTCTGAAACTAATGAAGAAGATTAATTCCTAGTAAAGTGTTCACATGTTCATATGCTTTTGTAAAATTTGCTAAAGTAAGATATTCTTATTGCAATTGGGTAACGCTATTGTCATCTTCTACCACGACTTCTCCTGCATCATACTCCTCCTCTTGGCAGAAGGTCCCAGAGCAGCCATGGAGAAGTGCTGGGTCCAGCATAATATACTTACATGGTTCACAGCCAACTCCATGTATAGTTAGATTGCTAGCCACTGCATAGTTTGCTTCCAGAAAAACTTCTACCATCTCCTATGACTGTTCATCTTGCATATTACACAAAGGTGCCTACAATTCCTATTTTCAGAACATGTGAGCAGTGAAAGACAAACGAGGAATGAGGCTTGAAATATCTGGAAACATAATTTCATCTTCCAATAATCAGATGTCTAAAATTGTGAGAGTTAGGCTTTTATTGATTCTCAATCAAAACAAAAGTTCTCTCCCACCAAAAAATGTACTCAATAATGACCTAAAATCTCATAATTTGTATATGAAAGAAACTTACTAGAGATTTTTCCAAATTTGGCAACAATTCTTAAAATTTCAGGACATTACACAAAACAAGTTATAAAGGCAGAAAGTTTTTAAGTAATTGCATTCTATAAATTTCAATCAGACATGCTTGGGGAAAGACTAAATTACCTCACTAATATCTTTGTTAAAAATATTACAAAAATTGATGTCTCATGAAAAGTTGATTGATAGATTACAGCCAAAAAATGAAAAGATGTATTAGGGAGTTAAGTAATTATATATATATAAACAAATATATATATGTATGTATGTAGATATACGTATGTACTATATATACACATATAATATAAACATTATATATAAATATATATAATTTTTCAGGATTCTTCTATTTGTGGTATTTGTTAGCTTTTAAAAGTTATACTTGGATGTGATTTCTTTCTCATTCTAAATAAACATTTATATTTGTACCTGACTTTCTTTTTATAACTTTTGAATTATTTTTCTTGAAGTTGGTTATGAAAACAAACAAATAGATAAATAAATGTCAGACTCCCAAAAACCTGAGTCCCCTTGGTGACCATACAGCTCTGCTAGCCTAGACAGACATTCTAATTTGGAGGTAGGCAAAATACTGGACAAAATTAAATGGGAGAATTGAAGACTTTCTTCTCATCACCCACCATGCTTTGGGACTGTATGTTATTCACAAAAATGGAAGCTCTTAGCTTTAACAGAGTAAAAATAATTGCTCTAAGATAATGATGCTTTGCGTTTTGTCTAATTTCTCATAAGGAAGGTAATAAAAATGGATTCTCAGAAGATCAACATAGGAAAAAGTTTTGAAGCGTAGGTCTGTGTCCTGGTAGTTTTAGTGGCCAGGCTGGTGGTCACTAATTACAAAAGGATGGCTCATTTCTTTTCCCCACACATAAATTTATCTCTGGTCACAAATTGCATAGACTTAGATAGGTTTTGATACTCCAAGTCACATGCTTGCCATTTGGAGAAGTAATAAGCACATTTAAGGAAAACCTCTAAAGAAATAAGGCTAGGTGTCTGGGTGTGGTGGCTCACACCTGTAATCTCAACACTTTGGGAGGCTCAGGCAGGCAGATCACTTGAGGTCAGAAGTTTGAGACCAGCCTGGCCAACACGGTGAAGCCTCATCTGTATTAAAAATACAAAAATTAGCCGGGCTTGGTGGCGCATGCCTGCAGTCCCAGCTACTTGGAGACTGAGGCAAGAGAATCACTTGAACCTGGGAAGCGGAGGTTTCAGTGAGCCGAGGTCACACCACTGCACTCCAGCCTGGGCGACTGAGCAAGACTCCATCAAAAAAAAAAAAAAAAAAAAAAGAAAAGAAAGAAAGAAGAAGGAAGGAGGGAAGGAAGGGAAAGGGAAAGGGAAAGGGAAGGAAGCAACGCAAGCTATCTAGAGACCATAAATTGCCATGGAGCAGCTCATGATTTTCTGAAGTGCAAACTACTAACCTGGTCATCTTTAATTCACCTGATGAATAAGAAATAATGTGAGTCAACGAGACACGGATACTGAAATCAATGGCTGCCTTACAAGAAAAGAGTCTTGAAATACAGGTATTTTGTTTTAAGGCATGCTGAAAAGAGCTTGATCCACTCAAAATATTTTTCCAAACTAAGAGTCATCTCTTTCTTAAAATTATCTTTTCCACAGTCTTCTTGACAATGTTAATCCTTTTATTTAGGAAGCATGACACAAAGCCTCTGTGATTTTAGGGAAATTCTACCACACCATTTTCCCTCCCTAGTTAGAATCACATGTTTAAACTTGAAGAGGGTATTGCTGTGGTTATAAACATTTCTACTCCTGTTATTTGATCAATCTGATTGCAATCTGTAAAGGAAAATTGCTATAAACTGCTTGAATGTAAATGATGTACAATTGTCTTAAGATGCTCAATAGAGTAGAAACCGCCTCAAGAAAAAAAATATATTTTTTGCAGTATGGTTTGTTTTTCCTCAACTTTTTATTTTTAAGAAGTCAAACCAACAAAAAAAAATGTCTAAAGCATATTATAGTTAATATCTATATGCTCTCCACCTAGTTTCACCAGTTGTTAGCATTTTGCCTGTTGGTCATTTCCCTTTTACTTTCTATGTTTTATTTTGTTTTTTCCTACAGAACCATTTGAAAATAAATTGCAGACATCATAATACTTCTGCACTGGGTACTTTAATGTGTGTCACCTAAAAACAAATACATTTTTCTTCCTAACCACAATATTTCTCTAACCACAATACCATGAGATTATTACACACAAGGAAGTTCACACTGATGCCCTAATGCCATCAATTAAAATCTATGTTCAAATGTCTTCAGTTATTCTAATGTCTCTTATTCCTGTTTTATTTTTCCAGGATCTAATCAAAAGTCACTCCTTGCAGGAATGTTCACATTTCCTTCGTCTCTTAAAAGATATCCCTCTAGGTATTTGTTTGCCTTTCTTGACATTGACTTTTCTTTTTAACCAAATAAGGCCAGTTGTCTTATTTAGTGCCCCAAATTTCAACTGGCCTGTTTTATCATGATTACATTCATGTTCACAATTTTTGGCAATACATAAGTATACTTCCCACTGCTTCTCATTCAGAGGTATAGGATGTCAGTTTGTCCCATTATTGATAATGCTAATACTGATCACTCATTTATGGTGGTGTTTCCAAGATCTCAACATTGTAAAGGAATCTTTTACACTTTGAAATTAATGTCATCTGTGGGATAATACTTTGAGGGGACCATGTGAATATCATATGCCCCAACAATTTCTCACTCAATGGTTTTACCGTCCATTGAGAATTTTTTGCCTGAATAAATGATTACGGTGAGTGCTTGGAAAAGGGGGACTTCTAATTCTATTATCTCTATATTCATTAACTGGCATTCTTTTGTGAAGAAGTACTTTTCATATCCATCTGCCTTTTTAGTGAGTATCATTTTTGGACTTGTGGATTCTTTTATTTACTAGGTTGTAATCCATTACCTATATTATTCTTTTTTGATGTTCAAATTATCCCAAACATGGCACGTGGGATTCCATTCAGACAGCTCTTGAGTCTTTTTGACATGTCCCCATGCTTCTGGCAAAAGATGTCCAAGGCTTACCTTGTACTTTCCTGATCCCTTCCTGGAACCAGCCATTTCTGAAAGAACTCTGATTATTTTTCTTTTTTAGTGGGGAAGATATTTAGAAATACATGTATGTCTGAAGTTCACACTGATAGCTACAATTCAAATCCAATACTTTCTTCCATTTCAAATTAGTAACTCCTATGTCTTGCAGTGAAAACATTGGTTCCCAACAACGTAAATATATTTCCTGATTTCTCTTTTCTACAGTACATACAAAATAGGTCCAGTATGACTATATCAATAGCCTTATCAACAACAAAACTTGGCCAGGAGCGGTGGCTCATGCCTGTAATCCCAGCACTTTGGGAGGCCAAGGTGGGTGGATCAAGAAGTCAGGAGTTCGAGACCAGCCTGGCTAACATGGTGAAATCCTTTTTCTACTAAAAATACAAAAATTAGCTGGACATGTTGGCGGGCATCTGTAATCCCAGCTACTCTGGAGGCTGAGGCAGCAGAATTGCTTGAACTCGGGAGGTGGAGGTTGCAGTGAGCCGAGATTGCACCACAGCACTACAGCCTGGATGACAGAGCAAGACTCTGTCTCGGGGTGGGGCGGGGGGGAACCTCACAATAAAATTCAAGATTTCTTTGCAGTTTTTCTCATACTTAGAAAAAAACATTAATGGCATACAGTCAGGGTATGACGTTTAAATTATACTTAAATAAACTTATTCTTCTGTGTGATTGTTATTAATTTTCTATACAAGTAGGCTCATTCGTTTGCATTTACATCCAATTACAGGATTATCTTTTTTTACTAGGTTGTAATCCATTACCTATATTATTCTTTTTGATGTTCAAATTATCCCAAACATGGCAAGTGGGATTCCATTCAGACAGCTCTTGAGTCTTTTTGACATGTCCCTATGCTTCTGGCAAAAGATGTCCAAGGCTTACCTTGTACTTTCCTGATCCCTTCCTGGAACCAGCATTATTTTTAATTTAATTTTGTTTCTGAATCTGCAAGCATTTACAGCATTCAAAAGTAAAAAAGATATAAGAAGTACATACCAAGAAGTCTCACTGCCAATGCTATCACTTCCACCCTGTTCCCACCCACTTTCTTTCTATGGTAATAACTTATTCATTTTTGGTTTATCCTTCCTGTATTGCTATTTTATAATACACACACACACACACACACACACACGTGCGCACATGTGCCTGTCTGTTATTTATATATCTTTCTACCTATCTAATGCATATATATCATCCCATTTCTCTTTCTTACACAAAAGGTAGTATACTACATATACTTAGGTGATTTTTTTCCAAATTATTTTGTGTCCTGGAAATCACTTCATATCAATTGAGGTCTTTCTCAATCTTTTTTATTTTTACAGTGACTAGTATTCCATGTGTGAATTCATCGTAATTTATTCTACCAGTTTCCTGTGATTGAACATTTGGGTTGTCGCCAATACTTTGCTGTCACAAATGTTTCAGTGAATAACCTTGTGTATATGTTGTTAGTTTTTTCCCTCACATTTGAGCAAGTATATCTTCAGGTTAATTCCCACAAGTGGGAATTGCTGCTGTGCCAAGGATAAACACATGTGTAATTTTGTTAGATAAAGCCAACTTCCCTCCATAGAGATTGTAGCGTTTTGCATTCTCATCCACAATATTTGGGGACCTGTTTTTCATAGCCCTGTATATAAAACATGTTATCAAGCTTTTGAATTTTTTAATTCTAATAGGTAAGAAATGGTATCTCATTGAAGTTTCCATTTGTATTTATCTTATTATGAAAGAAGTTATAAAACTTGTTATATATTTGAGGGCCTTTTTTCTGTGAACTGATTGTGTCCTTTGCTCATTTCTTAAACAGATTTTGAAAAATCTGTTTAAGAAATTTTTGTACATTAGAGCTACAAGTCCTGTGTTTATCTATGATAAATGCAACATGGAATGATAGTGGAGATGGTGCACATCCTTTTTACGGAAATTTTTGAGACAGATAAACATAGCCAATATTTTGTCCCCATCTACCATTTGTCATTTGACTTTGTTTATGGTGTTTTAAGTCATTCAGAAGTTGTTTTTTTTTTTAATGTACTTGACTGTATCAGTCTTTTATTGTGTCTGGAACTTGAGTCATAACTTATCCACAGCTTATTAAAAAACTTCACCAGTTCTCTTCCAGTCTTTGTGTGGTATCTTAGTCAGTGTGTGCTGCTAGAACAAAATACCTGAGACTGGGTAATTTATAAAGAACAAAAAATTTATTTCTTACAGTTCTGGAGGCTGAGAGTCCAAGATCAAGGTCCCAGCAGGCTTGGTGTCTGATAAGGGGCCCTGTCTCTCCCTCCATGATGGCACTGTGTTGGTGCATCCTCCAAAGGGGAGATGCGCTGTATCCTCACATGGTGGAAGAAATGAAAGGGCAAGTAAGTCGAATGCTGTGTGAAGCCTCTTTTATAAAGCCTTAATCCCATTGTTAAAAGAAATGCCCTCATGGTCTAATATTCTCTTAAAGGCCTCACTTAATACTATCACACTGGCAACACCTGAATTTTGGAAGTGACATATTCAAACCATAGCATATAGTTTCATATTTGACATTAGATTTCTGCCCCATTTAGAGTATGTTCTGGTGTATGATGTAAAGCAAGGGTGGTTTTCCAGTTGTTCTAAAATAATTTATTAAAAAGCCTGTGTTTTTGAACAATGAGAACGCATGGACACAGGGAGGGGAACATTACACACCAGGGCCTGTCGGGGGATCAGGGGCAAGGGGAGGGAGAGCATTAGAACAAATACCTAATGCATGCAGGGCTTAAAACCTGGACGATGGGTTGACAGGTGCAGCGAACCACTATGGCACATGTATACCTATGTAACAAACCTGCATGTTCTGCACATGTATCCCAGAACTTAAAGTAAAATAAAAACAAAAAAACCTGTTTGCTCAGTGATTTGAGACACTATCTTTATCATATATTACATTTTTATATGTGCTTGTTTCTCTTTCTGAAATTGCTATAATACTTTTTTTTTACTAATGTGTCTCTGTATGCACCTGTACCCTCTATTTTAAGTACAGAAGTTTCTATAACTTTGGTAATTGGTAAAACGTTATTCAGAATAAATTTTCCTAGCTACTTTTTTGTTTATTTTACAATATGAACCTTAGAATCAACTTATATAGCTCAAGAAATAAAACTTGTTGGATTTTTGTCAGATCACATTTAATTTATGTATTCACTTGGGGAGAATTAACTTTTTTATGTTGAATCATTCTATGTAAGAATAAAGAATTTCAGCCGGAAACACTGGCTCATGCCTGTAATCTCCAGGACTTTAGGAGAAGGTAGGAGGATTGCCTGAGCACAGGAGTTCAAGACCAGCCTGGGCAACAAAATTAGACCCCGTCTCTCAAAAAAAATTCAAAAAATTAGCCAGGCGGGGTTGCACGTGCCTGTGGTCACATACATCTGTAGTCCCAACTACACTGGAGGCTCAGGCAAGAGGACTGTTTGAGCCCAGGAGGTTGAGGCTGCAGTGAGCCATGATCTTGCCACTGCCCTCCATCCTGGGTGACAGAGTGAGACATCATCTCAAAACACATACACACACACACAACACACACACAAACACACACATAAGAATTTCTTTTAATTAAAATCTGCTTTTGTCCCTTTTCAGGTGTATTTAAAATTTCCCTTATAGATTTTTCACATTTCTTTTTAAGTTTATTTCTATTTTATATTTTTGTTGTTGTAAATGGGGTTTTTCTTCCATTATGTCTTCTAACTGGTTATTGTTTGTATATATGAGATTATTGATTTTCATATGATAAAATTGTATCCTCACCAAATTTATGTATATGTTCATTTTATTACCGACTATTTCAGGTTTCCCAAGAATATTATCTCATCAGTAGCAAATAGACATAGTTTTATTCCTTTATTTTTCCCCATTCTTGTGCCCCTATTTCTTTTGCCTTATCTGAATACAATGTCCAACACTCCCAATTCAACATAAAATAATAGTGGAGATAGTAGACATCCTTCTTGGGTCAATTTTTCAGACAGATAAATGTAGTAGTGTTTCATTTTCCATAGTATAGTAAGTGCAACCTGCTAGAGCAATAGACAAGTGTCCCCAGGCAGAAAACCTGTTTTATTTGTGATACTCCAAAGGGTGCGTTTCTGTAGAGTTAACTTTAAGATCCAATTTTCTTTTAATGCAGAAATCAAGGAAACTTTCTGATATTACCTCAAAAAAGTCTTGAAGAAATTCTTTTGAATTATATGTATCAAATTTCTGTCTTCTCTCTGTGTTGATGGGGTGGTCTAATAAAAGCCACAGAAGTCCTGGAAATAGGAAGAGGATATGTCTTTGTGAGATCAAGTCTTAGGGCAAAAGCCAGATTCCAGTCACTGGCAGGATAATGGAAAACTAAATTCATCTGTGTTTTTATGATTGTAAAAAACATGCATTAGATATTTGTTCTAATGTACTACTTTCTTAAATGTGTATGTGATTAGAGATTCTTTGGTGTAGAAAATCTTGAAAAAATTTTTAGTGACAGGGCAGCAGAGAATATAGTATTATAGTATGTTCTGGCCAAATGCATATAATAACAAAACTGTCATCTCAATTTCAAGTTGCGTCTGCATACAAGTGAATTTAATAATAACATATGGGGGTCTTTTTAATCACAGTTGCCCCAGGATAATTATTAAAATATTTTTCTGAAAATTGTATTCAGTAAGACTTAATCCTTGGAAGTAGTTTGGGAAGAAAGTTATCCTACACTAAAGTAGCACATTATCTGAAGTAGTAACCAAATTTACAGTAAAAAAAATTATTGCTATAAGAAGATATCAATCCTTATACATATAAGGTAAGTCAGAGAAGCCTCATAGTGTATCAATGTGAGGAGAAAAATGCTAACTAAAAAAAATTAGTGTTTTTCTTATGGACATACTTATATAAAAAAGTATTTTTTTCCAAGCAAAGTGGCCAATAATAAACAAAATTCTGCATAAATCAAAGGTAGAAAAAAAAGTCCTTGAATGATAATGTTTTAATCAAAATTTCCTGAATTCCCCATTAACCTACTTATTTTGATGGCATATAAATGGAGTTCTATACACAAGGGAAAGTCAATATTTTGACAGAGAAAACTCCAAAAAGAGAATGGGCTAAAGTAAGTTATTTCTTATTGCAAGTAAAAAATCACCTTTAGTGGTGACTACAATTGTATTTATATTTGCTATGTTAAAATAAGTTTTTGTCCAACAATATCTTACTTTTTGAGGCAAAGGACTTTTGTATTGTGCTTTTATTTGAAACTTCTGTTATCCACATAATTGCCTTAGTACTTCACTTTTCACATGTCAACACAGCTATTCAACATATATATGTTACCTACCATGGGCCAGGATGGTGGATAGAGAGTAAGTCGTCCTTATTTTCGAGGAGCTCACAGATAGTTGGCAGAGACAGAAAGGAAAACTGATTATTGCATCTAGAGATTAAAAGGAAAGGCACAGCGATATCAGAAAGAAAGGCAAGATCAATCCCGCAGGGGACATCAGGGAAAATTGCACAGTCACAGAGACCTACACAGTAGGAGAAGGGTCAAGAGAAGTACAGGCAGGGTATAGAAAAAAGAATAATTCATTAAAAAATCATATGTTTGGGAAATAGCAAGACATCTGGAATGGTGGCAACTCTTTGTTCAATGTCTGTTTTCCCAGATAGATTCCAAGGTCTGTAAAGCTAAGAACTATGTCTTTCTCATTCAGCATTATATTCCTTTCCAGTGTCTAGCATAGTGCCCAGCACTTTTAAGAAACTCAGTGACTATATTCATGTTTTTCTACCCATGCTTCTTAATATTTTTATTAATCATAGAATACTTAATACATATAAAAGTTTATAGTATAATAGATACCCATATACCCACCACCCAGATTAAGAAACAAAATATTACCAATCTACTTATGGCCTGTTATGAACATGCCCACTTCTCCCCAACCAATAACTACTACTGTGAATTTTATATTTAATAATTTTTGGCTAAATTTTGTATTTAGCAACTTAGTTAATATATTTGTGGAAATATTTAAACTTGATATAACTATTATCATGATGTATATTTTTTCCATGATTTTGTTTCTTTCCTTAACATTATGTTTATGAGATTCATCCATGTTGACCCTTGTATTAATTTTCATTGCTACATAGTAGTCTGTTGTGATTATACACAATTTTTCTTTATCAGTTTTGCTTATGATGGGTGTTTATTTCCAACAGTTTGTTCTTACAAACAATGATGCTATACATGTTCTTGTACATGTCTCTTGTATATGTGATAGAGTTTCTGTTCTAGGTATACACTTGGAAGCAGATTTGCTGATTAGTATTGCTCAGCTTTCTCACCAGTACTTGGAATTGCAGCCCTCTTCTATTTTCCCTGATTGGATATATGTGAATGGTATCTTATTATTTTATTTTGAATTTCCCTAATTATTTTTGAAGTTTTCATTTTATGTTTACTGGCCATTTAGATTTGCCTTCTGTGAGTATCTGGTTCATCTCCTTTGACAATTTTACTTATATGCAATTCACCTTCTTAAATTGATTGAGATCAACTTTATTGATTCAGTTATCATTAATATGTGTTGTAAATATAATCTGTTTTTACTTTGATAAAAGATACTAATGTCAAATCTAATTAGTCTTTCTCCTTTTGGGTTTTTTTTTAAGTCTTATCTAAGAAATCCTTTTCTGGGCCAGGCGCGGTGCCTCACACCTGTAATCCCAGGCCTTTGGGAGACCGAGGTGAGCAGATCACCTGAGGTCAGGAGTTCACAGACTGGCCAACATAGTGAAACCCCGACTCCACTAAAAATACAAAAAATTAGCTGGACGTGGTGGTGGGTGCCTATTACAGGCTACTCGGGAGACTGAGGCAGGAGAATTGCTTGAACCCAGGAGGTGGAGGTTGAAGTGAGCCGAGATCGTGCCATTGTACTCCAGCCTGGGCAACAAGAATGAAACTCCATTTCAAAAAGAAAAAAAAAAAAGAAAGAAATCCTTTTCTACCCAGAATTCATTATATATATAAATAGATATGTAGATATATAGGTATTATGTTATGTTACATTATGTTAACTACTTTATAACATAATATCACATATGTTAGATTATATATTTTTAATCCATTTGAAGTTTATTTTTGTATATGATATGGAATAGGGATCTGAAATCTGATTTTAGTTTTTGAAAGTTGATAATTTCCTAAATAGCTCATTTTTTTTGGAATAATTCATCATTACTTTATCTACAATGGCATCTTCATCATATATTAACATATATGAGTACCTTTCTTCATTTATCCTGTTCCACTGTTTTGTCTGTCCCTATACCAATTCCATACTTCCTTAATTATTTTTGTTTTATAAACTAAAATAACCTCGATCAAATTAAGGCTCAATTTTTTTTGGCAAGATTATCTTGTATGTGGTATTTTGCACTTCTACCAGGACATATATAACATCTGATTTCTCTCTTTTTTATGGTTTCTGTATTGGTAGATTACTTCCTTTTTCTTTCTTCTCCCTTTGTTTTCAAATTGCCTTTATAATCTTGGGCTCATTTTTTTTCCACATAAATTTTAAAACTGGGTTTTTACTATTGATAAATCTGAATATTTCTATCTTATTTTTCATTTCCCTGAAATTTTACCTTCTTTCATCTTTTCAGACTATTTATGATTGACTGAGTCTTTTAAAAAATAAAATAATTGGGCTTGGATTACATGGGGCCCCTTTGACTATTCTTTTATCTACTTTTTTTAATTTATACATAATAGTTATACAATTTTCTGCTTACATGTCATAATTTGACATATTCATATAATCAAATCAGGGCAATTGGGATATCTGTCACCTTAAATATTTATCTTTTCTTTATGCTAGGAACATTCAAATTCTTCTCCTTTAGCCATTTTGAAATGTAACTGTGAAATAGAACCCTTATATGAATTTTTTTTTAAGTTAAAGGAATTAAGTTGTCAGGGAAATGGGAACATTTATTGAATATCTTTTATTGAAGATTCACTTTTAATTTTTAAAAATGTAATGATGGCATTGAGGTTGTCCTAAAAGAAGAGCATTTCAAAATAATCTGTGACCTGGTGGTGGTAGAGATGGGATTGTTTAGGAGGAAATAAGTAAAGATCTAGATAAAGAATAATTGGCCATATATTGGTAATTGCTGAAGCTGGGCCATTGGTGATCATTACCTAGACCCATGCATTCATCAGGAGTTTTTAAAAGTGATGATAGGTCAATTTGGACAACTTCTTGTACATTTATTTCCTGGAATAGGTCTACAAAGAGAAACTCTCACAATAATTGTTTGCATAGTCTGAAGCCTCAGGAACACTTTTAGGAAATAAAGAACTTATTCTTCTTTCTTTTTAAATTTACTTTCAAAATATTGAGATAGTTTCTAGACCCTGCAAAGGCTGTAGCCAATGAGTTTATTTATTTCTATAAATCATAAATAATTAGTATCAAGTCAAACTTCTGGATTTATACTTATCTGATATGTTTTAATACATTGCAGTTGTTATCCTTATTGAGGCATGACGTTTCTCATCTTTGGCCAGAGCAGCTTAATCAAATGACTTTATGAGCCTCTGAGTAGAATTTCTGAGAGCTTCCTTACTTTCTGGTATGAAGATGTTCCTGGATTATCCTGTACTTTTCCTGCCCCAGAGGTGTAATCTGCCATATTTCTGATGGGGGTTCATCTTTTTATTTCATTTATTCTCTACTTTGGTGGAATATGTATGTTTTATTTCCATTTTTTAACTGACTTCCCAGAAAATTTTAACATATTTGGTTTACCCAAAACATATAGTCTTATCTTTGTAAATAATAGAAAGATATTAAAAGTTTAACTGTGAACAATCCTCTATTAGCTTGCTAGTGCTGCCATAACAAAGTAATATAAGCAGGGTGCTTGCTAGTGCTGCCATAACAAAGTAATATAAGCAGGGTGGCCTAAACAATAGAAATAGGTTGATTCACAGTTCTGAAGGTTAGAAGTCCAAAATCAAGGTTAGCAGGGTTGGTTCATTCTGAGAGTTGTAAGAAAGTGATCCAGGCCTCTCCCCTAGTTTCTGGTTTGCTGGCAGTCTTAGGCATTCTTTGGCTTGTAGAATCATCACCTGTGTCTCTGTGTCTCTACCTTCATTGTCATATGATGTCCTCCCTACATGTGTGTATCTTCTCCCTGGGTCCAAATTCCCCGCATTTGGGGGGTGTGGTGGCTCACACCTATAATCCCTATAAGCACTTTCGGAGGCCGAGGAGGGCAAATCGTTGGAGCCCAGGCATTCAAGACCAGCCTGGGCAACATACAGAGAAACCCTGGCTCTACAAAAAAATGCAAAAAATAGCCAGGCATGGTGGCTCACACCTGTAGTCCCAGCTACTCAGGAGGCTGAGGTGAGAGAATCACCTGAGCCAGGGAAGTGGAGGTTGCGGTAAGCAGAGATCGCACCACTGCACTCCAGCTGGGGGACATAGGGAAACCTTGACTCAAAACAACAACAACAAAAAACAATTCCCCCTATTTTATAAGAGCATCCGTGATATTAAATTAGTATCCACCCTAAAGATCTTCATTTTAAATTGATTACCTCTGTAAAGACTCTATCTCCAAATAAAGTGTTATTCTGAGGTACAACAGGGATTAGGACTCCAATTTTTGGAGAGGGCCACAATTCAACCCACAACAACTACTCTTCCATTTTAAAAGTTATCATTATGCAATAATTTTTCTACATTTTACCACATAATAAATATTACTTTTTTATAATTGATTTGTATTTACCCTCATATTTACCCATTTTTTCACATATGATTTTTTTCTTGAATTTTAAACCTTCTGTCTTGGATCATTCTACTTTTGCCTTAAGTACTATATCCTTTTGAAATTCCTTTAGTGAAATTGGTGAGAGATTAACTCCCCCAATTTGTGTTTGCCTGAAAATCTGTATTTTCATTCTTGAGAGATAGTTTAACTAGGTTTACAGTTTTAGATCAACTTTTATTTTCTCCCAGCACACTAAAGATGTTTTCCCGATTTTCATTTTTGCTGCTGTGACATCACTCTAAGTTGTATTCCTTTGAAAGTACAGCATCTGTTTTAACCAGATGCTTTTAATCTTCTCTTGTCACTGTGATTTTCATTTTAATTACAATGTGACTGAGTTAAGGTTGGATTTCATTTATTCTGTTTAGGATTTTTGTGTTTCCTAAATCTAAGAATTTTTGTCTTTCCTCAGTTGTGAAAAATTATCATCTGATATTTTAAAAATATTTTCTTTCCTTCTTCTATTTTTTTATTCTGGAACTCCAGTTACATTTATGGCAGACCTTTTCATTGTGTCTTCCCTATCTCTTAACCTGTCCTTTATATTTTCTTAATCTCCCTATGCTAAATTCTGCATAATTCTTCAGATTTAGTTTATTAATTTCTCTTCTGTTGTGTTTGGTATGATTTAACCCACTCCGATCTGTAATTTAAATAAATATAATTTTTATTTCTATAAACTCTATGTAGTTATTTTCCAAGCCTATGTAATTTAAAAATGTACTCTTAGTCTTTTGTCATGTTTAAAATTTTTTTTTTAATTTAGAGGAACATACTAAGCACATTTATTTTATACTCTTCATAGATAATATCAACATTTCAGGTCCTATGTGGTTCCTCTAATTCATGGTTTATTGTTTTTGTTGACTCTGCTCACTGTGGTCTGTTTCCTTATATGTGTGAGCTTTTATTTTGCTGAACTTAATTTGAAGAAAACATAAGAATGCTTTTCTCCCCATGGATATGAGTTTTCTCTCGTAGGTGCTCTACCAACCTGGTACACTACCCACCTGGAAGCACTTAAAATTAAATTGTCAGCATATCCTTGCCAGAACTCTGCAGGTGTTTTAAGTTCAAATACTGAACTTAGGTTCCAATAAGCTTGTAATTCTGAATTCTCAAGGGATACTTTCCCCCACCTGAAGTCAAGGACTAAGATTTTAAAAGTTTGCTTTTGGTTTTCTTCTAGTTTGACTTATCACCACGAGTCTAGCCCCATAGGTATACTAGTCTTATGCATGAGTTTTAGTTATTGCCCATCTTACTAGATAAAAGGGCTTATCTCCTATTCCTTTATGAGGCTGTCAAAATCCTGGCCTCTGTTTCCGGTATTGTCAGACATCTCCAGGGAAGTCAGGGCTTTAGTGCTAGCTTATCACTCAGTTTCATTTTTCCTTTTGTTTCGAAGATATTCCTCTCATAATTTCTGGATGCTTTCGGTGGGAGAATTTTTACAATGCCTAGTCCAAGAGAAGTGGATATTTCTCAACATCTCTTTAAATAAAAAATTTACCACCTCCATTCTAGCAAGGCTATTTTAATCAATGTTAAAATGTTCAAAGACTAAATCTAAATTATATATTTAAAGGCATAAAAATAACCTTTAAAGTGAAATCCGGATTAATGTGGAGGTAATATCAAGAAAGTAAAAAGAAGGAATGCCAAGATTATTAAAACTAGTACCAACATTTTACTTAATAAGCTGTCTATCCTCCTAGCCATTATTGTCCCAATGGTAGATGAATTACAGGTATGATGCAAATTTTGAAACTTATCTGGAGATGCATCAGTCAAACATTTGACATTGATCAAACAGAATTCATTCAGTGAAATTTAAAAAATAACATTTTAACTACACAATGTAACTTTAATTTCTTCATCTCTTAACTTCAATATATGTAGTAGTCTGAAAGTTAAAGCATCTAGTAAAAACTCTACAGTTTAAGTGCAAATATATATTTACACAAAGAGCCTTTTGGAATTAAGCTGGGAAGGTAATTTAGACAAAACTTAATCTGTTAACTGGCCTTCAGTAAAATTAGTAAAACCAAATTCATTCTATTGTTAGAGATTTCTACAATTTCTCTTATAACCTAACCTAACGCAGAAGAATAGTATTTTGTCTCAAAATCTATCTTCTTACTTAGGCTAATTTAATTAATTTTCATGTTCAATGGATTATCACAATGTGTGGTATTTCTCTTTAGTATAAAAACGCTATTCTAGCTTTCTCATGTTTTGCCAATTTCATATAGTTCAAATTAAGCTGGTAATAATCACCAAGGGGTATGCAATCTCTAATAACTGTAAAATCTTCTTAAGCTTTTTCCTATTGGCATTAGCATATTGTTTACCTTGGCAATGGAAGAGAAGCCAAAGGACATAAAGCACCAGGTAGTATTTCTAATATACCTGGCAAAGATTTCTGGCAGAAGCAGCATCCAAAAAAGTGCATTAGCTCTGGCTTTATACAGTCTCTTACAAGAAGGGGGAAAGAGGTAAATGTGCAGTTGGCAACTTAAGAATTGCTGAGCTATGGGTCAAATTTTGCTCCACTGAATAAACAATAAAATTCCATCAAACTCAGCTTAATATTGCATGGTCAGTAGTGACCTTCATCAGTGTAGGTTTAACTGGATTGGTGCATACAAATGAATAATCATCTTTTTAAAATGTAAATCATATCATGCAGTGGCCCTGCTTAAAACCCTTGAAGCAATTATATTGCTCTCAGAATAAAATCCAAATTTCTTATCAAGGCCCATAAGACCTTACCAGCTTTGGCCTCTATCTTTCTCTCTAACATCATTATACAACACTCCCTCCTGACTCTCTGGATTCAGGCCACACTGACCTCCTTTCTACTGCTGAAATATGCCAAGTTCTTTATCCAACCAAGGAAATTCAACAAAGAACAGATCATCTCTAAATTGTGCTAGAACAACTGGATATTTTTACTTAAAAATTAACTTTGATCCATGTATCACATTTATAAATAAAAATTAACTTGAAATTGATTATAGGCATAAACTTAAAAACTAAAATTATAAAACTTCTAAAAAACCATGGAAGAAAATCTTTGTGACCTGGATCAGGCAAATCTTTCTTAAAGACACAATAAATAAGATCTCTAAGAGAAAAGAAACTGACAAAATAGGTTTCATCAAAATTGAAAACTTTTTATTTTTAGACATGGGTGAGGGAAGCAAAAAAGCCAGTCATAAATTAGGAGAAAATATTTGCAAAATACATATTTGACAAAGGGCACGTGTCCAAAATATGAAACGAACTCTTAGAACTCAAGAAGAAGACAAACAACCTATTAATGAGAAGACAATAAAAGATTTGAATGGAAACTTCACAAAAGAAGATAAACAAATGGAGAATGCGCACATGAAAAGACTCCTAACATCACAAGTCATCAAGGAAATGAAATAAAAATCAAAATATAACACTACATACCCACTAGCATGGCTAAAAATTAAAACACTGACAATGTCAAGTGTTCATGATGATGTGGTGCAGTGATGGCACTCATACATTGCTGATAGGAATGCAAAATGGTGCAGCCACTTTGGAAGTTACTATGGCAGTGTCATATAAACATATGACACTTTTAGGCATTTATCCAGGAGAAATGAAAATCTGTGTCCACGTGAAAACTTGTACATGAAGCATTATCCACTACTGTCACAATCTGAAAACAAGCCAAATGTTCACCAACATGTAAACAGGTAAATTGTGATATATCCAGATGATGCAATATTACTCAGTAATAAAAAGGAACTCAATATACACAACAACCTGGGTGGATCTCAAAAGCATTATGTTAAGTGAAAGAAAACAAACACAAAAAAACTACATACCATTTGATTTCATTACATGAAATTCTAGAAAGGGTAAAAGCATAGTGAGAGAAAGCAGATTGGTGGTTGCCTGGGTCTAGAAGTTGGGGCAGAAGATCAACTGCAAAGAGGCACAAGAAAACTTTTTAGGGTGAAGGAACTGTTTTATGTCTTGAATCCAATTACCAGAATTCATCAAACTGTGTACAATTACCAACATTCATCAAATATACACTTTAACTAGGTGACTTTTGTGTTATAATAAAGTCAAAAAATTAGCAGTAACCACAACAATGTTGAAAACCAGACTAACAAGGTTTGATGGGAGAACAATATTTTATCATTAGAATTGTATAGAATTGTGTGGTGTATACCATTGTATACCATTGGGTGGTGATGACAGAAAAACGACTTTTACTTTTAGTCATCCTTAAAGGAGAATGGGAATGAGGTATGGAAATAAAAACAAGATTTAGTCTGCATGATGACTGGGCCCCACAACTCCTCCCACACTGCTTCCAAAATACTTGTAGTCTCTGTGTTCCTCCAGGCATTTGAAGGGTTATTTTCTAGCAAAATAAATTAACCCCAGAGAAAAGTTCTTCAAATACGAATAGTGGAGGTCACCCAGTGAGTAGGTGGCTCACATCTAATCCCCTTAGAAAAAAAATTCCTGCAAAGGGAAACACCACCCATGCATACAGCTTCGTCGTGCCTCACTCACAACCACTCATAGACAGCCTGGAATCAACAACCTGATGTAATGAGAACAAGAAAAACATACAAAGAACACAGAAATCATGTATGGAACAGCAGGAAACTTTATGACTTATTATTAATATCTAATAAAGAATAAGAAAGATATTGCATCCAGTCAATGCATAAATATTTGAAGCATAAATATATAACAAGTGAGACAACTGCTTGGCAGGAATAATTTCATTAATTCATTCTACAAAACATTTTGGGGACTCACTGCTGTTTTACATTGCGCTGGGCTTCATATTGTTGAATTAGATGGAATTTAAGTAATTCCAAATAGTTAATTAGCTAATTTAATAGATTAAGTAGTGGAAAAATAGTAAAGTATGCCTCACAAGACCATGTTTTGTGTTCTCACTAATAATTTACTTTTAAAAATCATTTATCCAGCATGGACCTCTGTTTATTCATTCCTGAACTGGGCATAAAAATATCTGATCCTGGGGCATGGAACAGGCAGTGACTGGAAGGGGGCACAAGGGATCTTCTGGAATTTTGGTAACACTCTCTTTCTTGATATGTGGATGTGTTCAATTTGAGAGAATTCATCAAGTGATACACTTATGACTTGTGCACTTTTCAGTATGCATGTTGTACTTCAACAAAAAGGTTACTTCCAAATTTAGATGAGTTGTAAGGCCTCTTTCCAACCTGAATCAATTTATGATTCTATTACTGTTCTAAGTAAAGGATTATAGTAGAAAAAAGAAATCTGGACAGGAAATTTTAAAGCATGATTCTAGACCCAGTTTTTCACCAACTAGCTGTGACCTTTCACCAAATACCCAGTCCTTGAGGGACCACTTTTCTCATGTATACATTGAGGGGCTGAATCGATTTAGATTTTCTCTAACATCCCTCACACTCAAAACATCTGTGATAATTGTTATAAACATTTAACCAAAACCGGTGGTTTACCAAAGCATTGTCAAGTTGAGTTGTTCGCAGCCCTTCTATTATAAACACATAAGCATGAAATGAGACGTTTTTGGTTTGTAAATTGTACTAATGACAAGCATGACTTATTCTCATAATTGAGTTCCAGATCCTACCTGAAATCTTCTTTCTACTATTAATTTGCTTAGGGAACAATTCTCTCAGTAATAAAAATTGGGGATTAAGTAGTTTTACTGTACTCTGTAAATGCATTTTCGTGAGCATGCCTCAAAAGGCTTTTCTTCTCCCCTGCTTTGCTTTTACAATCCTTCCCACACTATCCATTTTTTCCCCCTCAGAGAAAGAGCCTGACCCTCTAGCTTTATTCCTCTCTTGAAAAGCTCATAAAGCTTTTTAATTTAAAAATCATTACTCTTTGGATCTGCCTATGAATCTTTATTTGAAACAGAGAAATAATGGGAGTTATTTTGAGTTTTTGACAAAGATTGTAAATTCTTTAATTCTTTTCTCTATAAACCATTTCATTTACAGGCCTAGTTCAGGGATTAATGGATCATCTAGCATGAGCTGTTTCTTGCCTCTGGATAAGTGTTTTCCCCCAGAATTTAATAGACAAAAAGTACTTCTTAAAGCCTTAACGTTATTAACACTGTTAAAAAGATGAATTTTCTGAAACATTTTTATAGGAATTGCTCCCTAAGGTAGCTTCTTTGGAGACTCCCTTAGGCTTTTTTGGGGAGGGGGAGGGATTGTTATTGTTTCGTTTTTTAAAAAATAAATTATATATTTAAGATACACATCATGATGTTATGGGATACATGTATATAGTTAAAAAGTGATTATAGTGAAGCAAATTAATATATCCATCACCTCACATAGTTACTCATTTCTTTTTCTTTGTTTTTGTGGCAAGAGTAGCTAAAATCCACTCATTTAGCAGGAATCTCAAGTACAGTACAATTTTATTACCTATAGTCCCTTGAGGCAATTTTCATGTTTGGGTCAGTTGCTGTTATATATTATTTCTGTTATTTTACTACTTTGTTATTCTCTTGAAGAAAAGTGGACAATCTGATGTTGGTCACTTTTTTCTGAGCCTCTGGGAATTTGGACAATGGATCAGTTTTCAAAATCATCTATCTTCGGCTTTGTTTTTCATCTTTCGTGCTCCCTTTAGAGACAGCATGTGGGCACTGCTTTTCTGGGAGTTAACACTTAAGACAATCAACCTAATGGGAAACTGTATTACATGCTTAACAAATTAGTCACTAATGTGTGCTTTCATGACATCTTGCTTTCAAATTTCATTATTTTTCCTCCTTTCTTAGAGGTCTCTATACTAAAAAATACAAAGTCTTAAACGGCAAGAATTCACTGTAAAAGATAGCTTGCCACATTATTCTTGAAGTGGGTATACATTTCTATTTTCCCTCACAAAGTTTATAGACTCAACAAAGAAATTGAAGAGGCCTTGAAAAGAAATGCCCTTAAGTCACCTCAGAAAGCTAATTACCTCTTTTTCTTAAAAATATCCAGAAGTCTACCCAGGCCTCTGCTGGTAATGGACTGGGTTACCGCCAACTCTCAAGCAGACATAAAACCCTTCAGCTCTCTCACTGTCACATTTTTCTTTCCTCTGGAAAAATCACTTTCTCTCCTCTTTGCCAAACAATAGCCCTTTTGTAATTTTAAGTCCATTCTTCTCAATCCTCTCCTTTCAAAATAAGACTGACCCATAAAAAAGCAATCATCTGTTTCTTGATGTGTCTGAAGATTTCTTCTCTTAGAGAGAAAGGGAGAGACCCTGAGATATGCGATCATGTTTCCTCCAGACCTTTTTCCTAAGATCAGAAACAAAAGCCTCTATGTCCCTATATCAGAATTTGCAAATCCAGTCTAAAGGGAAAGTACGGCTTACCACATAAGGATGTCCTGCCTTCCTTCAGATCAGCTGATCTCTAGTTAAATAATGGCAGCCACCAGAACCATACACCCTGCACCCCATTGCCTGTTCTGTCCAGATCACTCTCTCAAGCACTGGGAACACCAGCAGGTCCAGGGGACTGTAGTCAACAAAACCATCTTGTTCACTTTGCACTTATTCAGTGCTTTTATGCTTATAAGGATCTTTAGCAAACCTTATTACATGTGATTTTTACAACAACTCTCTGAGGGTGACCTGACGGGGAAATAGATTTTCTCCCCCAGTTCATAGAAAGAGACTATGGGACTATTATAATACCACCTTTGCATTTTAGGAAGCTGAAGAACTGGAATCCAGTTTCCCTTTCTCCAAGTCTTCACAACCTCTACCTGCAGCCTCCAGTCTTAATCCTGACATATCCCTGGTATCATTTGGATATGGTTTGCTTACCCCTCACCAAATTTCCTGATGAAATTAATCCCCAGTGTTGGAGGTGGGACCTAATGGGAGGTATTTGGGTCACAGGGGCAGATCCTTCATGAAAAGATCAATGCCCCCCCCTTGAGTGAGTGAGTTCTCACTCGTTTAGTTCCTGGGAAAAACATTTGTTAAAAAAAAAAAGCCAGGCACCTCCTTCCCCACTCTCTTGCTTCCTCTCTCATCATGTGATCTCTGCACACACCTGTTCTCCTTTGCCTTCTGTCATGAGTGGAAGCAGCCTGAGGCCCTCACCAGATACAGATGCCCAGTCAGAATCCCTCCAGCCATCAAAATCATGAGCCAAAACAATCTTCTTTCTTTATAAATTACCCAGTGTGAAGTATTCCTTTATAGCAACCCAAAACACACTAACACCATACCATAATAACTCCACTTGTTTGATTCTCTCCTCTCCTATAATTCTTTCATTACAGATATGTTATATTGCCAGAGCACAAATGCCAGTTGCTTTTAAACTCAGAACCCAAATATGCTCTTTTTTAAAAACTATTCTCATGTGTCAAGTTAATTGTACTAAATTCCTTTATCCAAGAAGGTTGAACTTAGTGATGATCCTTGTGGCAGCTTTCGTTCTATCATGGTCGATGGTAGGCAAAGTCAAAAGTATATAGTTTCAGGAAAATCATCAATCAAATGGGTAAATACGAAACTATCCAGTGAGGAATAGAGCCTGCCGTTACAAGTAAAGCAGTGTTATATAATACCATGGAGCGAATCTCTTAGTCTCCAACTGGCTAAGTCCCAGATATCATCTTTTTTCCTAAGCTCATCAAAAAGCAGGTTTTCAGCACGATCACTGTTATTTCTCACCACTGCTGTGAGTGAGTCTAAGAATATCATTAACAAGGAACATTGTCCCAGGACAGCTGCCACCCACATAATCCCCAGGGTGGTTAATAATTGTCTCTGTCTGCCTTGGCATTTGTCCTTGCCAATACACTATCAACAAAGCAAATGTACTTCAGGATGAGCAGCCTCATCAAGGTTTATGGAGTCATGCTGTCTGATTTTTAGAATAAATGATATCACTATTTATACCAACAATAAAAAAAGTGTTTGTTGTTTGTATAGTATATGCAGGGCTCTGGGCTTGGACTGAATGATACAAGATGGCACCAGACACATATTTTTACCTGAAGGAACTGACAAGCTAGCTGGGGATACAAGACTTGGATCTAAAAATTGAAAGTGCCGTTGCAATGTAGTACATTCACGTGTCACTGAATGATAGGAATACATATTGAGAAACGCTTCATTAGGCAATTTCATCCTTGTGAGAACCTCATGGTATACTTACACAAACCTAGATGATATAGCCTGTTCCACACCTAGGCTTTGTGGGGTAGTCTATTGCTTGCAGGCTACAAACCTGCACAGCATGTGACTGTGTGTACTGAATACTGCAGGCAATTGTAACATAATAGTATTTGTGTATCTAAACGTAGAAAAAATATGTAAAAATAAAGTATTATAATTTTATTGGAACACCATCACATGAGAGGTCCATCATTGATGGAAACCTCATTATGTGGTGCATAACTGTACCTTTGAATCCAGGATGAGTGATGAGGAGTGAAAGCATATGGGAGCTCATAGGCTGGAATAGTTTGAGAGTTGAAGCAGGTAGGAGAGTCCACTAAATCTGGATCTCACACAGAATTTACTGGCTACATTTACTCCTCATTCAGTCCTCAACATTATCATATGAGACAACATACTGTTATGGCCTGTGTTCTTCTTCTATTTTGCAAGTGAAAAAATTGAGGCTTGGAGGTAAGTAACTTGCCTAGTTCACACACCTGGTGTTCAGGCAGTCTGACACTGGAACACTAGCTCTTAACCACGTTGTAGATGAGGAAACCACCACCCTTCCCTGAACATGAAGATGATTGGGAAAGAGACCTATACAAAAGCTCAGAGAGAAAGATCAGTGTAGCCAATGGACTCTGCTAACTGGAATTTATGACGAAATGCTGCAGAAGCCATCCAGGATGGTGGCTGGCTTTGCCACTTCAACTCCAGTTGGCAAGGATGACTAAAGAAACACAGCACCAGGAAAGGAACACCGACAAGTTGAGCAGACAACATCCTCCAGGACACCAGAGTTTATGGAGAGAACTCTGGATAACAGGCCTGGCAGACAAGTATTTTAATATACACTGGGGTATAATATAAACTGGGGTAACCCACCCCCAGAGTACAGCAGGCACTGTGGGGTGGGTCAGTGGCAGCTGCCAGAAGGAAGGTTAGTCACAAAATGAACTAATATCCAGAAGTTATGGCATGATCTTTTTTACATTAAGTTAAACAAGGTACACCAACCTGCCACTTGGTAGGAAAGGGTGCTGAATTTGTCATCAGAGTCAGATGTACTCTGGAAAGAGGAAAACCAAAGTCCAGTGGTAAGGTCCAAAGACAGAGACCAAGTAGCAGCAAAATTGACTTGATTCCAAGTCATATCTTTCCTGGCAAGAGCCTTGACATCTCTTTTCTCTGGGCCAGAATTGAGCAAAAGGCCCAAGATGACATTGATTGAACCTATACATAAGAATCAAAGATCCCTAGTTGTGGTTTAATAAGCCTTCAGAAGATGGGAACTAAGCAGCACCTATAATAATTTCTATTTTCTTTTAGCAAATATTTATTGAGTATCTACTCAATATAGGCACTCCTATAAGCGAAGGACTATGGTAGTGAGAAAGACAGACAGGTCTCTGTTCCCTTGACACTTATATTCCAGAGGGAGCATAATTAAATAAATTAAGATGAGGCAAAAAAAATGTTTTAAAAAAAGGTTTTTGCAAAGTCACAGAGGCAGTAAATGTCATGGGTCGTTTGAAAGAGAAATAACTAGTCTGGTTGCAGCAAAAATTTTATGGAAGGAATCTAGGGAATTCATCCATGCACTGTATCCAGAATCACCAAAATGGTGCATGTTGGAGCTCAATGAGCACGCAGACCACCTGCCCAGTCCCTCCTGCCTGCAGAGGAGAACTCTAGGCTCAGAAAATGGGGGTAAATGGAAGCATGAAACACAGATCTTAGTGAAGATAGGCCCTATTGCCTTTTATTTGATGAGCACTCTGCAAATTATTAGTCCATGGATTTCGAGTGGCTTAAAGAAATGCAATGGTCATGGGAGCTGGATCCAGGCCCCCCTCTTTTACCCTTATCCATGACCTTGGGCAAACTCCTGAACTTCACCCAAAGCCTAGGGGCTGATGTTCCCAAAAGCCCCTTCCAATTCTGAAATCCTTTAATGCTTTAAATGATCTTAGCCTAGTGTATTAGTCCATTTTCATACTGCTATAAACAACTGCCCAAGACTGGGTAATTTATAAAGGAAAGAGGTTTAATTGGCTCACAGTTCAGCATGGCTTGGGAGGCCTCAGGAAACTTATAATCATGGTGGAAGGTGAAGGGGAAGCAAGGCACCTTCTTCACAAGGTGGTAAGAAGGAGAAGTGCCTAGCAAAGGGGGACAAGCTCCTTGTGAAACCATCAGATGGCATGAGAACTCACTCACTATCATGAGAACAGCATGGGAGAAACCACCTCCGTGGTTCAATCATCTCCACCTGGTCTCCCCCTTGACACGTGCGGATTACGGGGAATATGGGGATTATAATTCAAGATGGGATTTGGGTGGGGACCTAAAGCCTAACCATATCACCCAGTTATCAGTGACGACTATTCAGAGGCATCAGCATGAGATGAGGAACAAGGGAAGCAACAGGCAAGCCGGCAGCAGGATTCAGGTTCTGGTCCTGATCATGGGCCCTGCCGTGGTCTTGAACAAATTACATAATCCCTCAATGTCCTCATCTATGAAGTGTGGGGTTGCACTAGTCCATTGCCAAGCCATCTCTCAGCTCTAGTCTTCTTTGAGCCTAGGTTCTTAGCTCACTTTGACAGTGAAAAAAGACAAACATACAACTTTTTTAAAAAAGATACCAGCTCTCAATGAAAACTCTTAAAACAAATAGGATTAATTGCCTGCTCCTTTACACCTCATCTCCTCCACTATACTTTGTAATTTGATGGAGTCAGTGGTATAAAATTTCAGTTTCAATGTTTGCTTTGAATGCTCATGCAGCATTTAAGTAAATGCATTTTTAAGTAAAATGGAAAGGAGAATAGAGGGTCTAGAAAGAAGACAAAAGTCAATAAATTATTAAATCTATTTTTTACAAATTAAATGCATTGCATTGTGTACACAGGATTCTAATACAACCAAGCCCCCTCGGGCGGTTCACCCACATGGCTCTATAAATGCCATTAGCACTCTCAGTAAGCTTTATAGTGCATAATGAATGTGCTTGTTCTAACAATACCATCAACTGTTTCTGAACCAAAGGCTGTCAAGATTTCCGTTTCCTTTATTCTAGGTGGAAAAAACAAACTCAACTCTAAGGGAGACTTGTAATCAGAGAGAAAAGTGACAGAATATTGGCTAATTTGCTTCCCTGAGGCCTCTTGGAAGTCCTTGCCTAGGGTCTGTTTTATTATCCCAGTTTTTCTTATCACAGCTAAAATCATGGTGACAATTCAAGTTAAACCTTGCCACTATAAAAATATTTTTTGTTTGCTTCAGGAAAAAGGACCCAAGTGTACAAACAAAAGTCAGAAAATATAATATGCACATTTCCATATTCATTCATGGCTGGCATCTCTTAGCATTGCACTTAAATTACTGCAATGCAACTTCTAGAGTGCACAAATAATAGTAGCTAGTGTATATTGAGCACTGACTCTGTGCCAGGCACTGTGCTAAATGATTTATATGTGGTGTCTCATCCAATCTTCCCAACAACCAAATCTTGGAAGGCGTCAAATGCGTTGTCCTCTCAAAGCCAGCCCTGCCTCCTGGTTTTGCTATTTCAGTACCATGGTCCCATCACTCCACCTGCTATGTAGACCTGGGAGTGCGGTTATTCTTATCAAAAGAGATTCAGAGACTCACCCTTTTGTGCAATGTCTGCCACATACGTTTTTTCACTTCCTTTCACTTGTTCACCTCATCCCTTCCTTCCCCATTGACCTCCTCTTTTCTTTATCAAAATGCTGCTGGTGCAGAAATGCCTAGCTTAAATCTCCCTCCTCACTGCCCACTTTCTCTCTACTTTCTGTCCCTGCCCCTTCCACATTCACACACCTACACACCTGTTTTCTAATTAACCTGATCCTGGGTAATCTTGTCCAGCAATAAAGCCCACCCCCTCCCACAGCAAGGATTGACTTGGTTATGCAGTTGGCATTTTTACTTATGCTTACTGCTGGCTATCTCCTCAAATCCTTAAATCTTGTCTTTCCAAATAAAGTGCAATTCCTTGAGGGTAGGACCGTCTCTTCTGCAGCCACTAGCCTAGGGGCCCAGGAAAAGGAAATCAGGAATAGCTAAATAAGTCATGTATGTGGGATATAATAAACTAAGCAATATTAATCATATTAACAATATCTAGTGTTTACTAGGGGGTCAGACACTGTTCTAAGCACTTCAGATATATTAACAACAACTGTTAAATGTAGTTAGTGTTACACACGTGTGTTTCACTAATGAGAAAACAAAGTCACAGAAAGCTAGGTGACTTTCCCAAGGGCACAAAGCTGGTAGATAGTGGGGTGAAGACTTGAACCAGGCTATCTGATTTCAACATCTATTCTTCTTGAACAACCAAAAAAAAAAGAGTATTGGGGCTGTCTCCCTCAAACATCTTTTCTCCCTCAAATTTTCTATTTTCTATAGAAAACAGAAATACATTTTCTATTCCCTTTCATTACAGTTTCAATATCTGAAAAAAAACAAGAAAACACTTAGTTGCCCAGATAACCATAAACACACTAGGTGCCTGTCATATACTTGTCAGCAAAATTTTAGCCCTCCATGAGTGAAAGGAGAGCTGGAATTCCAATTCATCCCCATGATTTAGGCATGTCTCCATTTGACTAATTTGCATTTATTTGGTTTGAATCCAAGAGAATGCTCAATGACCAGGCAAAAGTGGATGGCTGACCCTTAGAAGCAGCAAATCACTCTTATATGGTACTACTTCAGGCATATCAGGAAGGGAACACTACTATCAGACTTAAACTTGATTGGCCGGTGTCTGAATTTCCACCACCATAACTTCGTCCTTTCGAGTAAGGTTTCGATGTTTGTTAAAAGTAAAATTCTCACAGAAAGAGAAGCACCTCAACTTGCAGCAGTCACTTCAATAAAGAGCTGAGATTATATTTCAATGAGTGGGAGTAGGAAGGAGTGCATTATGTGCCTTCTGTGTCTAGACAGGCAGCCTGGTAAAAAGAAAGTATTAGGTATTAGCTGTGTATCAGAATAGCTGAATTCAATTTCTAACTTCCAGTTCTATGATTCCTTGTCTATTTATTTATTGGGATACTTCTATAGAGAAAAGCTTCCCCTTTTCTACTATTTGGTTGCCTAATGTTACATTTCATATAGAAAAAGCAAAACGAATGCCAGAGTTCAAAATAAAGAGTTCGTCAAAAAAAAAAAACCAGTTACATGGAGTTTTATAATTCATTATAATCTTGTGGATTTTGTTATTGGCCTTATCGATGTTCAAATTGCCTTATCTTTAAGTTGGTTCCAACTTTTGACAAAACCTATTAGTCTTTGATAACTTCCTTGATATCTACTATGATGATGCTCCAGGCTTATTGTACATTTTCTGTCCAGCACTGAAAGTAGCCATTTCCCCAAGATTCCCTGGCTTCTTTTAACTTTGTTACTAAATTTGAAAAGCTTTGGACATCCAATTAGGCCCTCAGGACCTCAATGTCAGGTGTTGGAGGAGGATACTAGAGTGATTTATAAGGCATCTTCCAGAGGTGCTTGCCTACAGTCTTCCAACTGAAATATGTGCTCCCTGAGGCAGAGACCATGTATGTTTGGAGTCAACTCTAAATCCCAACACCCAAAACATAGCAGACATTCACTGAATGTGTCTCAAAGAGTAAACGAATAATTATTCTTAACTTATAGCCAGGACAATGGCCTCTCCTAGAACTTTAGACCTTTATACTAACTGCTTCCCAGAAAATTTTTACCCAGATACGTCATTGTCATTTAAAACTCAAAATGTCTAAGACTTGAATCACCACCTTGCTCCCAGTACCAGCTCCTTCTCCTTTTCAGTATCCTTGGCTTAAAATGATCAACATTCCTGATATGTTGAAATTATATGGCTTGAAATGAACAACATCTCCTTTGCTTCTGTCTCTGAGCAGTCCTAAATCCCATTAATTCCTGCTTAGAATTCCTCAGATCACCCTCTCCTTTCTGTCTCCTCTGCCAACCCTCAATCATGCTTATTACCTCTCACTGGCATGTCTGAACCCTCCTGACTTTCCCTCTTCTAAACAAGTCAGCCACATTTAACTTTCTGATACAATATTTTAAGAACATCATTTTTTTAAATATATTCAACTATAATTTGTCAATTTCTAATTTTAAAAATAAAAATGGAGAGAGCATCATTTTTTTCCTCAGAAACCTTCAATAGCTCACCACTATCTATGTAAATGTGTGTTTGTCTTCTGTAGTCTCAGGTACAAACGTTGCATCAGCATAAGGTCCAGTCTGCAGACAGAAAACACCAGTAATTTGAGCTGGTAAAATTTAATATAAAGAATTGTTGGCTGGGCACAGTGGCTCACGCCTGTAATCCCAGCACTTTGGGAGGCCGAGACGGGTGGATCACGAGGTCAGGAGATCGAGACCATCCTGGCCAACATGGTAAAACCCCGTCTCTACTAAGATACAAAAAATTAGCCAGGTGTGGTGGCAGGTGCCTGTAGTCCCAGCTATTGGGGAGGCTGAGGCAGGGTAATCTGTTGAACCTGGGAGGCGGAGGTTGCAGTGAGCCAAGATCTTGCCACTGCATTCCAGCCTGGTGACAGAACAAGACTTTGTCTCAAAAAAAAAAAAAAAAATTGTTAACTAGGTAAAGATAGTTAAACACTAAAAGGTATAAAAGAAAATGCTAAGGTATTCAAAGGTAGCAACTCCAGAAAGCAGTTACTATCCCTAAGGCCAAGGGAAAGTGAATTAGGAAGGGATGTGGAAATTTAGAGGAAAGGGCCCTGCAAGACTTGGAAATACTCAGACTTCTGAGGAGAAGGCATGGCTGCACAGAGATACACATATGACTGCTGTGAGAATGAAGAAATTTGATGGAGAGGACACTTGGGAATCACCCAGAACTGAACTGTGGGAGCCTGTGCTGTGGTGAACATTACAGGGATCTCCCCCACCCTTCCTCACCAGTCCACTTGCTATTGCCCAGAAATAATGCATGCTGGGCTTAATGCCTAGGTGATGGGTTGATGAGTGCAGCAAACCACCATGGCACAAGTTTACCTATGTAACAAACCTGCACATCCTGCACATGTACTCCAGAACTTAAAATTAAAATTAAAAAAAATTCTGCAACTTCAAATTTTGTACCAAATGGAGATTATAATTGTTGATTTAAAATGAAAATGTGGGTAAGCTCCATTTGTACTTTTGCCTCAGGCCCTGGAAGTGTTAGGGGTGGGCCTGTGGAGGCACAGAGGGAGTGTTGAGGAGGAAGAGGTTAACCAGCAGGACAACATTTTGGCGGGGGTGAGCGGTTTTTGTTTTTTTTTTTTTTTCTGAGCTCTTCTTTTGTATTATTTCTAAATAAAATACAAGAGTATTCAAGGTAAAGGGGAAAAAAGCATACTCAGTGAAACAAGAAAAGTCCTTTTTTCCTGCCATTAATACCTTGCAATCTCTTTTTATTATCTTTTACTGACAGAGTTTAGCATCAAATCAGAGAGCAAAGGAGAAGCGTCTGCAGCATTCACCTCCACTGTTACAAAGCAAGGCAAATAAGAGTGGGTTTGGAGCTGAGATGCACTGTTCTTTCCTTTGCTTTTAAAAACAGAATATCAAAGTTCCCCACATCAGTTGGAAGTGACATTTCTTTCTTCTGAACTCCTATTTCACTTATTTTGGAGACCAACCATGTAACACTAATAGTGTGTTATTAGATATTCTAAATATTCTCACATAATGTGTTTTCCCTCATGCTAGATGACAAATTCCTAAAGGACAATTTTCTTTTAAAATTTTTGTGTTAAATACAGAAATGGTATTTAAAATGTATAGCTTAACTAATTATTATAAAGTGAATATCCTTGTAACCACCGTCATGTCAAGACATAGAATGTGGTCAGCATCCCAGAAGTCCTCCGTGCACTTCCCAATGACAACCCCCACCTCTGCTCCCAAGAGTAACCATTGGCTTCTACAATAATCACTTCTTAACTTTTCTTTATTACCCCAGTGTGCTTCCCTAAATCTTATAGCTCAGGTCTGTGTTTTGTAATGTCTTTTAAATCACTCAATTTATGCTTTCATCTCTGTCCTTTTTCCCCTATATTTTATTTGTGTAAGAAACTGAACCATTTATCCTAAAGAATTTTCAACGGTTTATTGCATTCCCGTGGTGTAGTATAATATGTTCCTCTGTCCTCTGTATTCTTTTGTAAATTGTGTTGTTTGTAAATCAAGAGGCACAATCAGGTTCAAAATTTTTAACAAAATTTGTTTGAAGGATGTTTTGTTCTTTAGGGAGTACATGATATCTAATTCTCTTTTTGTGATGTCAGCAATCATTGATGTTCATTATCCAAGGGCTTTAACTCACTAGGGTTGCATACCAGTGACATTCCAATTCTATGATTCCTTGTCCATTTATTTATTGGGATACTTCTGCAGAGAAAAGCTTCCCCTTTTCTACTATTTGGTTGCCTAATGTTACATTTCACCTAGAAAAAGCAAAACGAATGCCAGATTTCAAAATAAAGAGCTCGTTAAAAAAAAAAAAAAACCAGTTACATGGAGTTTTATAATTCATTATAATCTTGTGGATTTTTGTATTGGCCTTATCGATGTTCAAATTGCCTTATCTTTAAGTTGGTTCCAACTTTTGACAAAACCTATTAGTCTTTGATAGCTTCCTTGATATCTGCTATGATGATACTCCAGGCTTATTTTAAATTTTCTGTCCAGCACTGAAAGTAGCCATTTCCCCAAGATTCCCTGGTTTCTTTTAATGTGAAATAGTAATTCAAGACCAAAAACCAAGGGCTAGGGATGCTCATCTATAGTAGGCTCAATATAGTTTCCAGGCCTTTACAATGGACAGAAATATATATAACAGATTAAGCTAGGAGATATATAGAAATATATATATAATATAGATACACACACACATACACATATACACATACACACATATATAGTTATCATAATGTATATAATATATATACTTATATATAGAGAGAGTTATAATTTCTAAGTAATTTCAATGGGCAGACCTAGGAGGTAATTATCATAGACATGATGGACCAAGCTAGGAGAGAGAGAGAATATAACACTTTTTTTTCTTTTTTTTTTTTTTAGATGGAGTTTCACTCTTCTTGCCCAAGCTGGAGTGCAATGGCGAGATATCGGCTCACTGCAACCTCCGCCTCCTAAGTTCAAGTGATTCTCCTGCCTCAGCCTCCCGAGTAGTTGGGATTATCGGCATGCACCACCACGCTTGGCTAATTTTATATTTTTAGTAGAGACAGGGTTTCTCCATGTTGGTCAGGCTGGTCTCGAACTCCTGACCTCAGGTGATCCACCCACCTCTGCCTCCCAAAGTGCTGGGATTACAAGCGTGAGCCACTGTGCCTGGCCAAATATAACACATATTCTGCAGAATAGAATAAACTAAGATAGAATGAATATCCTAGCTTGTCATTATATCTATACATTTTTATATATGTATAATGATTATATGTATATCACTATATTGAAAATTATTTCTAATTGACATAAAAAAGCTCTTTTTCCTACTGCCACACTCAACACTTCTGGTCACCAAAATTGGTGGGGACATTTCCCCCATACAACAATAGATTCTCCAGTGGACACCAACTGAGTATCCTATAATTCAATTCAATTCTGACACAGTCTACCTGGAGTTAGAGTCAAATTCCCAGGTTAAGGGTTCAGTCCCAAAGACTGCCCCCACTGCAGATGCTAATTACATGTGGGCCTCTGAAACTTCTGACTGACTGGCTATAAATTGGAAGTAACCACTACCACTTCCTCAGGCTTCAGCATTTGCTAGAGAGGCTCATGTAACTCAGGGAAGCACTTTGTGTTTATTGGTGCATTATAAAGGATATTACAAATAATACAGATAAACAGCTAGATGGAAGAGATGCAGAGGTCAAGGTACGCAGGAAAAGGCAGGAAGCTTCTACGGCCTCTTGGGGCATGCCACCCTCCATGTCAGCAACCTGGAAGCTCCCCAAACTCCATGCTTCGGGAAAGTTTATGAAGGCTTCATTACATAGGCATGATTGATTATTAATTCAATCTTCAGCCTCTCTCCCCTTCTGGGAGGATGAAGGGTGAGGCTGAAAGTTCCAGACTTTTAATCATGGCTTTGTCTTTCTGGTGACCAGCTCCCATTCAGGAGGCCACCAAGAGTCACCTTATTAGAACTCCTATCATCTAGGACATTCCAGAGGATTCAGGAGCTCTGTGTCAGGTGCTGCTATCACTCAGGAAATTACAATGGTCTTGGGAGCTCTGCGTTAGGAACCGGGTCAAAGAACAAATATTAGAACAAAAGATCCTCCTAGCACCCAGAAAATTCCAAAGGGTTAGAAGTTCTGCGTCAGGAACCAGGTCAAAGACAAAATATTAGAACAAAGATGAACCTAGCTCCCTGATTACTCAGGAAATTACAAGGATTTTTGGAGCTCTGTGTCAGGAACTGGGGATAGAGATCAAATATATATATTTTTATTATGGTACAATGTCTTATTCCTTTAATAATAATTATGTATTTATCATTATAACTATTGTTCTTTCCTATAGAACGTACCTCTCTATCAGAACTTAGTCCATTATATCTATTGATAATTCTATATAATTATATGCATGGTAAAATATATAAACAATTATAATTATATGATAATGATTATTTAATATATACAACTATATATGTAAATATCACTCATTTATTTAAAGATAAAATACCTCATATGTTCACACTATAATTCGAATTCAAATTTCAATGTTACTTAAACTCTTCTACCTTAAGTTCAAATCTCTTTTTGTCTTCAGCAGGAATCCTGGGTTGCAAGGACAATGGGGATGATTGAATGTTTTGTCCATGTCACACAAAACATTCTCAAAATAACACTATCAAAACTACTACCAGTATAGTTACTGAAAAACTGTTTCAAATGTTTTTACATGATATTCTCATTCTCTCCTTGTTTTTTATAATTATGCTGTATCTATATTGTCAGAGCATAGAGTCATTACCACACTCTATTCTTATGTCCTTCCTTTGTTCTTCAAATAAGTATATACTCATTGCCCACCATCCATCTTTATGTCAATACTTTTCTAGTAATTTTGGTTGTCTGAAGCTACTGTATACCCAAGGAAGGATTCACAGAAGCAGTATTTTTCAGTTCTGGCTTCTGGGTGACAGCTTGCTCCCTTTATACTTAAAAGACAGTTTGGTTGAATATAAAATCTTTGGCTTACTGTTTCTTTCCCTTCAACATTTTAAACGTGTTACTCTGTTTTCTTCTGGTAGGAGAAATTGTTATTGAAAAGCATGATAACAATTCATTTTTCTTTCCTTCATAAGTCACTTGGTCTATGGCTCAGATATTTGTTCTGGGTCAATTTTTCCAGGTGTACAATGTGCTCTTTCAATACGTAACTTCAAATTTTTTCATTTGATGAAAGTTTTGGTGCATTATAATCAGGTGCTTCTTCTAACTTGTTTTGATTTTTCATTCATGGATTCCTAATTTTTATATAGATACATCAGAACTTCTCTGCCTGTCTTCTGAATGGATCATGTTCTTACTAATACTTTTCATCTCTTCCTTCATTTCCCTTTTCATTCCTTTCACTTTTTAATTGTGACAAAACACACATAACATAAAATTTACCATTGTAACCATTTTTAAGTGCACAGTCAGTGGCATTAAGCAGATTCACATTGTTGTGCAGTCAGCACCACCATCCATCTCCAGAACTCTTCGCATCTTGCAAAACTGAAATTTATACCCATCAAACAATGACTCTCCATTCCTGTGTCTCCCACCTAAGTCCCTGGAACCTTCATTTTTTTTTTTTTTTTGATATTTAAAATTTTCCTTCTTTTCATTTTCTATTTATTGTGAGTCATTACCAGTTGAGTCTATTTGCTCTTGTGTTATACTTCTAGTTAGACAATTTCTGAAATGAATGTTTAATTTTATGTCTAATTCTGTATTGATTTCTTCCACTTTATTTCTAAGTTTTCTTTATTGTGGTTTATCTTTCAGATCTTCTTTCTGTCAGCTGTTTAAAAAATATAAGTTATAGTTTTCTTTTTTTTGTGAGAACATCTTTCTGGCATGTCTTTATTATCTATAGAAATTCTACTCTTTTTTTTCTCCCTGACCTGTAATAAATTTGAATGTGATTTTAGCTCATTCTTTTCTGATGCTCATTTTTACACCAAATTAGATTTTCTGAAGTTTTAGAAAGGAAGCTTGGCTTAGAATCATTTTGGGTTTTTTACATTTAATGTCTCTAGACCACCCTCTTCTGGTTGTTTTTATAAAGTGTCCAGCGATATAAATACTTAAATTCTAAGATTTTCTGGTTCTATTCTCCCTTACCACTTTTATCCGGACCTTTTATTTCCTTGGTGTCTAGTGTCCCCGACCTGCTCATCTTAGATTCTCTTAACAATTTATTCTCAGTTTGGATCATAGCTTTGTCTTGAATGGAACTTTGCTGGGTAACTTTGAGAGTGAAAGGAGCTCAGAATATTCAATCTCCTTAGTCTTACCACGGACACTTTTGGACCATGAAAGCCCCTCTTAGTTTCAGTTACTGTTTTCAGTTTGGATCACTGAGTTTTCCAGATAAATGCTTGTTGGCTTCCTCGAAGTCAAGTTTGTCAGATATCCCATTGCTTCCTCTTGGATAGATGCTGACACCAAGTAAATCTTTTAGCTATTGCTGATTGCTTTGCCCAGCTAATTTTTGTATTTTTAGTAGAGATGGGGGTTTCACCATGTTGAGCAGGCTGGTCTCGAACTCCTGACCTCAAGTGATCTGCCCACCTCAGCCTCCCAAAGTGCTGGGATAACAGGTGTCCTTTACAATTTTGACACTCGTTGCTCTAACGTTACAAAGTGCCTAAAGAAAATGATACCTCTAACTTTTAAATTTGTTGCTCAAATAGTTATTAAACCTTTCCTATGTACAAGGTATATTGAGCTGGAAACTAGAAAGCTCTGCTCTGAGATCTGGTGAAGTTGGCAGTGGCTTCCCCCAAATTCCCTCGTAGAACACACAGAACAACTAAGATTACGAAAATAATTATGGGGCACAGACAACCTCCACAAAACTAGGGACCAGGTATCCCCACAAATCCCAAATTACGAGCAACACTATACTACACTACAGCCTGGGCAACAGAGCCAGACCCTGTCTCAAAAGAAAAAATTTGTAAAGGAGGCGAAGTTAATTCTTGTTATCAATCCACCAACTTTCCTGACAGCCAGCTCCTCCTTCTGTGCTTCTGGTGGGTGGCTCTCCTTTCTCTTATCTTCTCTTTTTTTTTTTTCCTGTGAGACAGAGTCTCCCTCTGTCACCCAGACTGGAGTACAATGGCAAAATTTCGGCTCACTGCAATCTCCGCCTCCCGGGTTCAAGCAATTCTCCTGCCTCAGCCTCCTGAGTAGCTGGGACTACAGGTGCACGCCACCACGCCCAGCTAATTTTTGTATTTTTAGTAGAGAAGGGGTTTCACCATGTTGGCCAGGATGGTCTTGATCTCTTGACTTCCTGATCCGTTCTCTTCGGCCTCCCAAAGTACTGGGATTACAGGCATGAGCCACCACGCCCGGCCCTTATCTCCTTTTTCTTTCCTCCTGAGGCATATTCCCCTCCTGCCCTCCTCAACCTATTTATACATTATACAATTTATACATTTATACATTTTGCTAATGTTTGCTTAAGATTTTTTTCTAAATTCATAAATTAGATTTTCCTTTCTCAAACTGTCCTTGGTTTGGTATAAAGATTATGCTCAAGTCTTATGATGATTTGTCAAGTGTCTTCTCTTTTTCTATCCTCTGGAATAGTTTGTATAAGATTGGAATTATTCATTCTTAGAATATTTGCTGGAATATTTTGGTAAAACAATTTGTGCCTGTACATTTTGAGTATGATGATTTTTAACAAGTGAATCAATTAATTTGAGGGGAGTAAGAGTATTAATATTTTCTATTTCTTCTTGAGTCCATTTTTGTAAATTGCATTTTTCCAGGAATCTGTCCAATTCAGTTTTGCTTCTTTTTTTTTTTTAATCAAATATATTCTTTTCAAATAATCAACTTTTGGCTTTGCTGGGCCTCTCTATTGCATGTTGGTATTCTATTTCATTAAATTCATATTCTTTATTATTTTTATCTTTCTACATTTTCTGGGTTTTTTTCCCTTAACTTTTGAATATAGATGATTAATTTAATTTTCCTGTCTTTTCTTCTTATCTAATGTAAGTGTTTAAAGTTAAAACCTTTTCTCTGAGTATTGCCTTACCTGCATCCAACAAGTTATAATAAAATAATTGTATTTTCTTTTAATTCTAAATATTTTCTGATTTGTTATGATGTTTTTGAGTCATAAATTACTTAGAACAGTTTCTTTTTTTTTTTTAAAGAAAGTCTTGCTCTGTTACCTAGGTTGGGGTGCAGTGGCACAATCATGGCTCACTGTAGCCTTGAACTGCTGGGTTCAAGCAATCCTCCAGCCTCAATCTCCTGAGTAGCTGGGTGGGACCACAGGTACATACCACCATGCCTGGCTAATTATTTTATTTTTTCAGAAATGGGGTCTTGCTTTGTTGCCCTAGCTGATCTCGAACTCCTGGGCTCAAGTGATCCTCCTTCTTTGGCCTCCCAAAATGCTGGGATTATAGGTGTGAGCCACTGTGCCCAGCCTAGAACAGTTTCTTAATTTTCAAACATACTGACTTTTTTTCTGGTTATCTCTTTGCTATTGAATTCTAGAACGATTGTAATTTGGTCAGAGAATGTAACTCCTATGGTGCCAAACCTTTGGAATTTGTTGAGACTTGCCTCATGGTCCAGTATGAATCAATTTGTATAAATGTTCCATGGGCCCTTGAAAAAAGTGAAATGTGTATTCTGCAGCTTATGTCCATTAAATTCAGCTTGTTAATTCTAGTGTTGAAATGGCCTAATCTGCATTGAGTCTTTTGTCTGCATTAAAATAGCTCTGAAAGAATACATAGGAGACTAGTACATTGCTTTGAGACAGGGAACCATGTGGCCATGGAGGAATGCAGAGCTCTCTCCATTCCAGATAGCATTGCATCTCCCCAGGCCTGGACCTTGCTATTAGAGGAACTGCAAAGGAGACCCCCAGACCACCTCCTGATCCTGGAAAGACTCCCAATCCCTGACACATGACACTTCCATCTCACTACAACAGTCTGACAAAGATAGTAATCTTATGAAGGGGGCTAAAATTGAAACTGACAGTATGTTTTCCCCTAAGAGAATGTCAGGAGTACACCACCCTTCCTCACACCCTTACTTATCTCAGTCAGTATGAACAGCTCAAGGTGTTGGGTCACATGCATTATTTTTGTACCTTTTTCATAAAATTCTGTACATCCACTCATCTGACCTAATCCCACACACTGACCCACCCTAAAAACTTTCACTGCAATCTTGGGAACTCAGCCATGTATCAGCAAAATCGCCTGTATCTTCAACCTCTCCTCAAAATGCTCCTCCAACCTCTTTGACTGAAACCTGCCACCTTGCTTTGTATTCAAGTGTCACAAAGTTGCTATTTGTTTTCTCACACCCCTACAGGGTCTGGAGCAGAGTGGATGTCCTCATTATTGCTTCTAGACCAGTGCTCTAGAAATGTGATCTACAGACCAGCAACAACCACGTCACCTGGGAGCTTGGAAATAGAGAATCTCAAGTCCCACCTGCAACCTACCGAATCAGAATATGCATTTTAACGAGATCCCCCAGTGCTTTGCATCAACACCATAATCTATTTTCAAGCAGAACACTCAAAGTAAAGAACAATCTGAAGCCCACAAAGCTACACCAGACATTGCTTCTGGTTTCTTCTATGACTGCCGCTTGTCTGTTTCTCCCACTTCCTTCCTTAGCTCCACACAGACTCTTGTTGTTCCTCAAACACTCCAGCATGTTCCTGCTTCAGGGGCTTTTTATTTATAGCCTCCTCTGTCTGAGACACTTTCCCATCAGGTAACCTCACAGCCCACTCCCATACTCCATTCAGGCTTCTGCAGAACCCACTTTTCGGACAGCCCTCCTTGATTGACCTACATAAATACAGTAGCTTCCTATCTGCCCACAATTATTGCCTACTTTCTTTTTCTTCAAATAGCTTTAATATGTATATATTATTCATCTGTTTGTTTAATTCATTTTATCAATCTCTTCCTTTCTCTGTTTATCACCACACACACAACAATAAAAGACCCACATCAGGAGAAATGTCCTCTCTTTTTTTTGACTGCTGTTATCTCCAGCATGAAGAACATGTTTCCAGCATGGAAAACAGTACCTGCGTATTGTAAGTGCTCAATAAACTATTTCCTTACAAGGTAACAGATGAATGAGAAGCAAAGATGAAAAAAAATGCTGTCACTGTATAACCATATATACCTTCCAAATTTGAACCATGGGAACATTATTATCTGCCCAAGAAAAGATTACTTAAATGTTTATTGTTGCCATCAGCAAAGATTTTAGTTATTTATTTTTTAATTTGTACTATTTTTATTGTTGTATTCCTATTGTTTTACAAATATACACTTTTTAAACTTTTATTTTAGCTTCATGGGTACATGTATAGTTTATTATATATGTACATTGCATGTCATCGGGGTTTGGTATACAGATTATTTCATCACCCAGGTAATAAGCATAGTACTCCTCCATAGGCAGTTTTTCACTCCTCATCCTCCTCCCAACCGCTACCCTCAAGTAGGCCTTGATGTCTGTTGTTCCCTTCTTTGTGTCCACATATACTCAGTGTTTAGCTCCTACATATAAGTAAGAACGTGCTATTTGGTTTTCTGTTCCTGTGTTTGTTCATTTAAGATAATAGCCTCCAGCTCCATCCATGTTGCTGCAAAGGACCTGATCTCATTGTCATTCTCATGATCTCATTCTTTTTTATGGTTGTGTAGTAATCCATGGTATATATGTACCATATTTTCTTTATCCACTCTACTGTTGATGGGCATTTAGCTTGACTCAATGTTTTTGCTATTATGAATAGTGCTGCAAGGAACATTCACGTGCGTGTGTCTTTATGGCAGAATGATTTATATTCCTTTGGGCATATAGCCAGTAATGGGATTGCTGGGTCCAATGGTAATTCTAGTTTGAGTTCTTTGAGGAATCACCAAACTGCTTCCCACAGTGGCTGAACTAATTTACACTCCCACCAGCAGTATATGTGCATTCCCTTTTCTCCACAACCTTGCCAGCATCTGTTATTTTATGACTTTTCATTAATAGCCATTATGACTGATGTGAGCTTGTATCTCATTTTGATTTGCATTTCTCTAATGATCAGTGATGTTGAGCATTATTTCATATGCTTGTTGACTGCATATATGTCTGCTTTTGAAAGGTCTGTTCATATCCTTTGCCCACTTTTTAATGGGGTTGTTTGTTTTTTGCCTGTGAATTTAAGTTCCTTACAGATGCTGAGTATTAGACATTTGTCAGATACATAGTTTGCAAATATTTTCTCACATTCTGTGTGTTGCCTGTTTGCTGATGGTTTCTTTTTGCTGTGCAGAAGCTCTTTAGTTTACTTAGGTACCATTTGTCAATTTTTTTGTTTTGTTGCAATTGTTTTTGGTGTCTTTGTCTTGAAATATTTTCTAGGTCTTAAGTCCAGAATGGTATTTCCTAGATTATCTTCCAGGGTTTTAATAGTTTTGGGCTTTACATATAAGTCTTTAATCCATCTTGGGTTGACTTGTATATAGTGTAAGGAAGAGGTCCAGCTTCAATCTTCTGCATATGGCTAGCCAATTATCCCAGCACCATTTATTGAAAAAGGAATCCTTCCCCTATTGCTTGTTTTTGTTTACTTTGTTGAGATCAGATGGTTGTAGTTGTGTGGCATTAATCCTGGGCTCTCTGTTCAGTTCCATTGGTCTATGTATCTGTTTTTATATTACTACCATGCTGTTTTGGTTACTGTAGTCTTGTGTTGTCGTTTGAAGTCAGATAATGTGATGCCTCAAGCTTTGTTCTTTTTGCTTAGGATTGCACTGGTTATTCAGGCTCTTTTTTCGTTCAGTATGATTTTTAAAATAGTTTTTTTATAGTTCTGTGGAGAATATCATTGGTAGTTTGACAGGATTAGCATTGAATCTGTAATTGCTTTGGGCTGTATGGGAATTTTAACATATTGATTCTTTCTCTCCAAGAACTTGGATTGTTTTCCGTTTGTTTGTGTCATCTCTGATTTATTTGAGCAGTGCTTTGTAATTCTCATTGTAGAAATCTTTCACCTCCCTGGTTAGCTGTATTCCTAAGTATTTTATTCTTTTTGTGGCTATTGTGAATGAGATTATGTTCTTGATCTGGCTCTCAGTTTGGATGTTGTTGGTGTATAGGAATACTACTGATTTTTGTACATTAATTTTGTATACCGAAATTTTGCTGAAGTTCTTTATCAAATTAAGGAGCTTTTGGGCTGAGACTATGGGGTTTTCTAGGTATAGAATCATATCATCTGCAAACAGGGATTGTCTGACCTTCTGTTTTCCTATTTGGTTGCCTTTTGTTTCCTTCTCTTGCCTGATTGTTCTGGCTAGGACTTCCAGGAGTATGTTGAATAGGAGTGGACAGAAAGCGCATCTTTATCTTGTTCCAGTTTTCAAGGTGTATGTTTCCAGCTTTTGCTCATTCAGTATAATGTTGGCTATGGGGCTGTCATAGGTGGTTTTTATTTTTGAAGTATGTTCCTTCAATGTCTAATTTGTTGAGGGTTTTTAACATGAAGGGATGTTTAATTTTATGAAGTCTTTCAACATCAATTGAGATGATCATGTGATTTTTGTTTTTTGTTCTGTTTATGTGATGAATCACATTTATTGATTTGCATATGTTGGACCAAACTTGCATTCCAGGGATAAAGCCTACTTGATTGTGGTGAATTAGCTGTTTCATGTGCTGCCAGATTCAATTTGCTACTACTTTGTAGAGGATATTTGCATCTACGTTCATCAAGATCATTGGCCTGAAGTTTTCTTTGTTGTTGTGTCTCTGCCAGTTTTGATATCAGGATGATGCTGCTCTCATAGAAGGAGTTAGGGAGGAGTCCCTCCTTCTCAATTTTTTGGAATAGTTTCATTAGTAATGGCACCATCTCTCCTTTATACATCTGGTAGAATTGGGCTGTGAATCTTTATGGTCCTGGGCTTTTTCTGGTTGGTAGGCTTTTTATTACTGACTCAATTTCAGAACTCATTATTGGTCTGTTCAAGGATCCCATTTCTTTCTGATTCAATCTTGGGAGGTTCTATGTTTCAGGAAATTGTCCATTTCTTCTAGATTTTCTAATTTGTGTGCATGGAGGTGTTTATTGTAGTTTCTGAGGTTTTCTTTTTTGTATTTCTGTGGCGTCAGTGGTAACATCCTCATTGTCATTTCTGATTGTGTTTATTTGAATATTCTCTCTTTTTTTCTTTACTAGTCTAACTAAAACTCTTATTTATTCTTCCAAAGAACAAATTCCTGGATTTGTTAATCATCTTTTGTATGGTTTTTCACATCTCAGTTTCCTTCAATTCAGCTCTGATTTTGGTTATTTCTTTTCTTCTGCTAACTTTGGGGTTGGTTCCTCTAAGTGTGATATTAGGTTGTTAATTTAAGATCTTTCTAACTCTTTGATGTGGGCATTTAGCACTATGAATTTCCCTCTTAACACTACTTTAGCTGTGTCCCAGAGATTCTGGTATGTTGTATCACTGTGCTCATCAGCTTCAAATAATTTCTCAATTTCTGCCTTAATTTCTTTGTTTACCCAAAAGTCATTCAGGAGCAGGTTGTTTAATTTCCATGTAATTGTATGGTTTTGAGTGATTTTCTTAGTATTTATTTCTATTTTTATTGTGCCATGATCCAAGAATTGTTTGGTATGAATTTGGCTTTTTGAATTTGCTGAGAATTGTTTTATGACCAATTGTGGTCAATTTTAGTGTATATGCCATGTGCAGACAGAAAGAACGTATATTCTGTTGGTTTGTGGTAGAGAGCTCTGTAGAGGTCTATTAGGTCCATTTGATCGAGTGTCGAGTTCAGGTCCTGAATATCCTTGTTAGTTTACTGATGATGTGTCTAATACTGTCAGTGAGATGTTGAAGTCTCCCACTATTATTGTGTGGTTATCTGTGTCTCCTCATAGGTCTCTAAGAACTTCCTTTATGAATCTGGGTGCTCCTGTGTTGGGTTCATATATTTTTAGGATAGTTAGTTCTTCTTGTTGAATTGAACCCTTTGCCATTTTGTAATGCCGTTCTTTGCCTTTTTTTAACCTTTGTTGGTTAAAGTATGTTTTGTCTGAAATTAGAATAGCAACCCTTGTTTTTTTCTGTTTTTCATTTCTTTGGTAGATTTTTCTGCATCCCTTTACTTTGAGCCTGTGGATGTCACTGGATGCGAGATGGGTCTCTTGAAGACAGCATCCACTGGGTTTTGCTTCTTTATCTAACTTGTCTCTCTGTGCCTTTTAATTAGGAAAAAAAATGGAATGCTTCATGAGTTTGCATGTCATTCTTGTGCAGGGGTCATAATAATCTTTTCTGTATTGTTCCAATTTTAGTATATGTGCTGCCAAAGCGAGCACTACCAAAATGGTTTTTAACGTTGCCCTAACATCCTCTGCTTCCCTCTATTCATTCACAAAGGAAGATGTGCTCCTTCTCTGGTTGAAAGATTACTCATCAAAATAGAATCTTTATTCCACTTTCTTCTGATTTCACATAAAATTGGCTCCAGCAATATTCCCTCACTCTCCTTTATTTCCACTTAAACCTTTAAATGTAGTCAGCCTTTGAATGTAGTCAGGATTCTCCTTCAGAGAAAACAAGCAACCTGCCTAAAACAGACTATCCATTCCATCCAAGTCTTTTCTAAGTGTTGATTACACTTGATGCCATTCACTTCTCAATTTATTGCATTATGCCCTTTGTTCCCACTAACCCACTTAACTTAAACTAACCCACTATGAATTATCTTCTAATTATTAGATACAATTTCTGGTTTTAATCTCAGTGGATGGTGCTGTCCTGTTGTCCCCCTAGATTTTTATCTTTCCTTCTCATCCTTTTTCAGTGACTCTTAAATGTTATGGTTCTCCAGGGCTTGCTTCAGACCCTCTCTTTCAATGTGACCTCCTTGAGTGGTCACATTCATTTTACAGTTTCTGTCTACATGTTGATAACTTGTAGAGTTAACTAATCTCTAACTCTGTCTCAGACTCGCCCACAGGTGTCTTTCTTATAAACAGCTAAAATCATGGAATAAAACAGATAAAGACATGGATATTACTATATCTGGGGAGGATACAAGGTCCTCCCTGGGATGGGCAATGCGGACCCTGCTTGTCTCTCTGGCCACATGTCTCCTTCTAACTCCAGCAACTCCCAAACATGTGATATTGTTCCTAGTCCTGCGCCTTTGCTCATGCTAACCATTATGCTTGTAACACCCTCACCTACCCCACTGCATTCCTTTCTTGGAATGACTAAGCATTCCTATCTCTCCAGGCTGGGCTAGGTGCCTTCCCGCATTCCCTATCCTCTGTAGCGACATGTCTCAAAGCATTGACTAATACTGTATTAAAACCATCTCTTTGTGAATTAGCTCTTGCCCTTTATCTGTGAGGTTCCTCAGGGAAGATGTTGGGTCTTATCCATCTTATTCTCAGTACCAAGCACAGGGTCTGTCATATTAAAAAGTGCTCAACAAACAGCTGTTTAACTGAACTGCTATTTGCATTGACTACATTAGGCTCTAAGAAAAACTAGGGAAACAAGAGATGGTTTCCCCCTATTCTTTTGCAGGAATAAAACCACACAATAAAAGCCCTACCAGACAATTTTCACATGTGAATCCATCTGTTTTGTGAGTACACTCTGGAGGTGTTTGCTTCAGATCAAATCAGACTATAAAAAGAGAATTGAATCTTGATCAGAGGTTGCCAGAGTATGGCCTTCTTTAGAGCTAAAGGACAGCTCTGGTTATAGATTTTGTTTCTAAGGATGACATTGGTGCTGCAGTACATTGCAACAGGAATGCATCAGTGTGAGAGCATTTATGATTGTTTCCTTTCCCCCTCAGCATAAAAATAGCTTGTCCCTCTAGGAAAGATAGCCTGACTTTATTAGTGAAAGTGAAATTCTTCCTAAGGCCCTAACAGTATATTTAAAATGAATAGAAAGCACCACCAATGACAGATAAGATGAATTTTGCCCAAATTGTCCTGGAGCCCTTTCCTATATATTTTGGAGAATAGGAAATAAATACATGGGTTACTGTAATCTTCTGAAAAGATATTGAAGACACATTTCTTTACTCTGACTTTCCTATATGTATTTCATTCTATACTTACACAACTTAAAGTTACTGTTCTGAGAAGTGGTTTCAGGTTTTCCCAATGAGAAGTAAAAATGAGTGCTTAAACCAGAAATAAAACTTTCATAAAGTCACTTTAAGGGTTTATATTGTATCCCCCAGCAACTTGCTATTAATGGATTGCATGTTTAACATTAATATCCACGTTTAAAGAGATCTCTGGTTACCTAACACTATTTCTTTATTCCTTTTAGCAACATAGTTCAATTCTTAAAATACAAGTGTTATTAAAAGCATCTCAAATCTTTCCTTGCCTTGCTTTTTTCTAGACAATTGTATAAACTTGAAAGCACCAAGTAGCTATTACATCTTCCATTTTTACTTCTTGGACTTAGACTGTTTTACTTCCTATGAGCAAATGCCTTTGATATATATACACTTTGATAATAACTGGTAACATTATCTGACCTTAAAGGTTATTGGTAGAGATGAACATATTATAATGTTTTCTTATTTCTAAAAAAAAAATACATCCTGACTTCATAGCTTATAATTTTGCCCATATCAGATATGAAGGTAAGAAAAGCTACACAACCTACAATTTCTGTTTTTGATAATAGAGAATTATAAAACCTGTTCAGAATTTATCCTCATTCTGTAAGAATGTGCCCTATTCCAACAGACATTTCAGAACATTATGCATGCAGTAATTTTGAGATATTATTTATAATTCCTTAAAATGAAACTAAGATCTTTCTACTCTAACCAGTTTTAAATAAGGATCCATCAGTGAATCCAGGACTAGTACTACACGAAATTGTCAGAAAAAAAAAAAAATGTGTCTATTTTTTCAGGGAGAGAGGATCAGTGGTTAACAAAAGGCTAAATTCCACTGAAATAAGTAAAGCCTGCTCATAGATATTTTTCCTTCTATCCTTTCTTTCATTTCTTCCAGTATCTTCTAGATTCAAAATTCACTGGAAAGTACATTGAACTAGAAGTTACAAAACCCAGGAGCTACTTCCAATTCTATTATTTACTAACCATGTGGCTTTGGGCAAATAGCATTTCTCCAAGCTTTAGTTCTTTTATCCTAAAATGTAGATAATAATGCCTTACAGTTCCCCGCCAAATGGGGAGGGCATAGCCTGAGTTATCAGAAACCAATAGCCGATTCCCCTTTCCTGAATGGAGATAGACATAACAATAAATCAACATAATAATTAGAATGTAAAAGAAGAAATCACTTTCATAGTTAAGACATTTTAAAATTTCACTCATCAGCTATGTAATGAAAAAGATGTCAAATCAGGAAAGGAGAAAATGTGATTTATTTAGTCAGTGCGGAGGACAGACACCCTGGTTGCCAGCCGTGCCGGTTCAGAGTGACAGCCCTGGAAGGCTGCTCTCAGATAAAGTAATTCCTGCCAGCATTCTTACTGACATTCTTTATAAGATACATTTTGCTACCATTACATTAAATTTAACTTATGTTATAAGTGATGGGAAAGTTTTTGTCTTAAAAATAGTCACTCCATCTGTATTCTGAAATTATTCTGTTTCATCGCCATTGTTTATTGTGCTATCTCAACCATGCACTGTAGTCCATTCCATATGGGACACATCAGAGTAGCAATCTTTTTGATGGTTCAAACCTCATATAAAATAATATATGCATAAAGATCCCTGAAGTATTTAGTTTAAGTGTTCTTGCACAAAATTCAACACTTTCTGAGTGATGCTTTTTCTCCCATTTTCTTCCTTCTCTTTCTCTCACTCATCCTCTCAATAAAAGACAACAAAAAATCAATATAAGAATAACTAGCTGTTAGCCTATTTTGTGTTGCTATAAAGGAATACCTGAGATTGGATAATTTATGAAGAAAAGAAGTTTATTTGGCTCATGGTTATGCAGGCTGTGCAAGCATGGCACCGGCAACTGCTGGGCTTCGGATGAGGCTTCAGGAAGCTTTTACTCACGGAAGAAGGCAAAGGGGCAACAACTGTGTCCCATGGTGAGATAGGAGGAGGTGCCAGGCTCTTTAAACAACCAGCTCTCCCATGAACAAATAGAGCGAGAACTCTCATTCATTACCATGGAGAAGGCACCAACCCGTTCATGAGGGATCCGCCCGCATGATCAAAACACCTCCCATTAGGCTCCCGCCCCAACATTGGGGACCACGTTTCAACGTGACATTTGGAAGGGAACAGATTTCCAAACTATATCACTAGCGTACAGTAGAACTTACTCTCTGCCAACCATTCCACTCAACACTAATAAACATATTTATTACATTAATGGATTCATGATCAATGTATTATTTTATTTAATGTTCTTTATAACCCTATGAGGTAGATACTATTAATAATCCATTTTAAAGCCAAGGAAACTGAGGCACAGAGAGGCTAAGCATTCTTGACATAAACGCTAAGTGATGGAGCTAAAATTAAAACTCCGTATATTAGGCTTCTGAGTCTCAAGCATCAAACACAATGTAATGAATGTGAAATAAGGATAGGACACTAGCATTCTTTCAGTTGTCAACAAGTATTTCTTGAGTGTGTGGAAAGTGGTAGATCCTGTCCTATGGTGCTGGAACTATGAAGGTAAGTAAGATGTAATCCCAGCTCTCAAGAAGCTTACAGTCTATTTCTGTGCTGTCCAATATGGTAGCCCCAAACCACCATGTGGTTATTTTAATTTAAATTTAAGGAATTTTAATAAATAATTTAAATTAATCATTTATAATTTACTCTTAAGATATAAATTATAAACTAAACTAAAACAATTTAATTGAATATAATTAAAATTAAATAAAACTTAAAATTTAGTTTTTGGTCATACTAGCCATATTTTGAGTGCTTAATAGCCACATGTGACTAGTGGCTGCCATACTAGACAGCACAGATTAGAACATTTTCATCATTGCAGCATGTTCTATAGGAAGTGCTGGGTGTGCTTGTATAGGGGTGGGGGATCAAGTAAACAGGGAACTTTTCAGTAACTTGTATCAGCGCTATGCAGGGTGACAGGGTGCCTTAGGAGCATAGAAAAGGGGACACCTGACTCAGGCCACAGGACTTAGAAATGCTTTTCAGTGCAGGTGAATAGATCTAAGCCAAGATCTAGAAGGTTGAGAATTAGGCAGACAAAGTGAGGGAATGGATATTTTAGGCAGAGGTAAGATGTTTCTTAGCTATTTTTTAGCATGACTCTTCCAGATCAAATATTTGGTACTTAAGTACTATTCTCAAAGAATCTGAAATATTAAGGCAAAATACCTGAAAGCCCAGGATGGAAATGGGTCATGGGATGGGAAAAGGAAACACCAGTCCTTATCCTAATGTTTTATACTCTGCCCTGCAGCAATGATGAACTGCCAGCAAACAGGCACAGTCTCCTCCAGCTTTTATCAGGCAGCCCCATTAATCAGAGACTTTCAACTATCATTCCACACCCCGGCAATGTGAAATGCTCCAGGCTGTCATGTAGTCCTTTCAGGGTAGTTTCTCCTTATTTTACTTTAGTCCCATTTCTTAAAATGTAGGGACTGTCAGAATGCAGTGACAATTATGAGAATTTCAAAGGTGCCTTTGCCTACCAAGCCGAGTTCCTAACAGCCTGATGGAGTGGATCATATCACTCATTATTTTCATGAGGAAGAATGCCGTAGTGTGGCGATTTACAGAAAAGGTTATTGAATATTGAGGTAATAATCTTATAACTTTTCCTCCACATTTCAAGGGCATAAGTTGGAAGCTGTCATCAATATGGTAAAATCATAGATATTAACAAGGATTTAATAAGCTATACACACACACAAAACTCTATTCTCAAAGGAATACATTCAGAAGAATATTATTCATTAATTCATTGGCAAAGGACTATATGAATTCAAAAAGGAATTAAAACTGAATGACTTATGAGACTAAGTAGGACGATATACAAATTTTCACTTTTAGGTCATCAATTTTCATTTTTCTGAGTTGAATAAGACTAAGGAGATTTTTGACTGAAAATAAACTTGGACATATGGGTTTGTCTTAACCTAAATTGGCCCCATGTTTTCTTTAATCTCTATTTACCTAGAAAGGCCCATGACTCTTTTTTCAAATTAGATTCTGTTTTTTTCTTCTTACATAAAAAGACAAGAGGAGAGGGAAGGCAGGGATAATTTCTGGGATCAAATATTTAAATTTTATTGTCTCCTGAAACGTTTTTATTTCAAAATAGCCTCAGTGTATGCCTGTCTAGTTATTGTTTCAGCCTACTGTTCTATAAACTAGAAGTAACCTCAACCGTAAAACTCATTATATTTATTATTTTAATGCATTATTTAGCAAACGCATTCCATTTGTTAAACTTTTGTAGTACACAGAGCAGTATCCTATTTATCACCCTGGATCCACATAAGAGCCCTTCAATGTAGGCAAAACAATTAGCATTGCTGCCATTTTAGCAAAGAGAAAGTCTTGCTAGACTGAGAGAAAGTCTCAGCTAAGCTAAAATGGTGACCCAGGATCATGGAACTGGTCTTTAAACACAGTCTCAAGATTCAGTGATCTTTTCACTTTCAGCCAATAAATCTGAGGAAATAGAACGGCAACTAAACTGATAACTGTCATTCAAGTTCAGTCTGTTCATCTTCATTAACGCAGGCTGGGAAGGCACAATCATTGATGGGTTCCTCTCCTTGAAGTTACATTATTGGCCTAGCTGGTTGTGATAGTGATTGGAAAAGCAGAAACTAGCTCTAACGAGAAATATGTAACCTGGGTACAAATGAGTGGTGGCTCTGGAAACTCCAGCAAAGGCACGTACTCTGCAGTGGAAGCATGAGAAGGGAATGCTGGGGTGGGAAGGAGCATTGTAAGCCTGGAAAAGCAGCAGCACACATTTCTGATACTATTCCAAGGCTCTCATCCTTCTACTACAAGAAGAGGCATTGGTGACTCTATTGATTAAGAGAAGAGCACAATGGAGCTGGAAAATGCCATAGAAATAGTTTCTTTCAACCTCTTAATAAAGAAAGAAATGGATTTAAACAGGTTCTTCACCACCCCAGTGTCCCACAGCTTGACAAAGCCAGGACTAGAACCAATATCCTCGAACTGCAAGTGCAATGCTTTTTAACAGAGACTTTAATTCAGCATTAACCAAACTGCTCCATACAGCTTGAATATCCTGTAAGATGTGAACAGATACTTCTATAAATAAAGAAAACAAATAAATAAGGAAGGTTAGGCTTCCACATGCAAATAAGTTCGGGAAATGCAGAGTTAATCACTATTTTAAAACTTTATTTACTGTAAAAATTCTCAGAACCTTTACATGATAATATGCACTATGTATTTTTAAGGGCAGCAGATATATTATGTATGATTTCCCCAATTTCTTTTTTACCATGGAACATTTCTTTGAGGAAAATCCTACTACAATCTATATCAAGGATATTACATTTCCACAGAGTATAGTTTGGGAAAAGCAGGTCTAATGTTATGAGATGTTCTCAATGGACTTTCCAGAGTTCATCTGAGTGAATTTTCATGTTTTTTTTGTTTTAATGTTTGAAAATAGGGAATAAAAAGAAATAGTCTCAGCTTCTGGCAGCACAACTCTCTTTCTACAAAAGAACTAGAAAATAATTTTATTAAATGTCTAGTCTCATAGTAAGTAAGAAGAGTCTTCAAGGGAGTCCTCCACTTCTAAAAAATACAATGAGCTAAAACCTGAGCACTGGGCCATATGTACACGCGAGTGCATGCACACAAACACACGCACACACACGCGCACACACACACACACACTCCTAGGAGAAAGGAAGGCAGGGATGCCCTAAAGAAAGAGGCTGATATCGGCACAACACTCAAGAGAAGAAGCCTTGACACAGAGGCAATAAGGACAAGCTGAACCTGAGGCTGAATTAAATTGAATTAAATTACAGACCCAGTGAAGATGCTAAATGGTAGCATATTCTGGCATCTAGCAGAAGCAAAAGTAAATTTTCAAAAAAGAAAAATATCTTCAATGTAAGTCTTAGAATCAGCACAGGTTTGGATAGACCAGTTGTGGGCTCAAATCAGAATCACTGAACATAAGGAAACAAATAAGCACGAATGAAAGGCAGCGAGGAAAAAAAAGATTTCGGTCTCCAAGAATTTCATATACAACAATTATGAAAATATTTGTATAAAACAATTACAAAATATAAAACAATTACAAAAATATTATAAAATAATTATGTAAGCAACATTTTTTTAGAAAACATAAAAGAATGGACTTCCACTTCCAGGAAGACAAAGTAGGACGTACTTTTCCTTAGTATTTTCACTAAGTACAACTAAAACCCCAAGCCATTATACAACAAACATAAGAAGCCTATAAAAGGTAGAGAAAAGAAAGCAAACCAGCTAAAAATCACGGGACCCAAGAAACAATAAGCCCCATGTGGTTTTTTTTGCTTCATATATTCCAGGCTTTGAGCTAACGAATCCAGCAACCCAGAAACACCAGTGGGTACAGATAAGAAAAAAGTTCCAACAAAAGTCTGCTTTCCATAGCCAATAGTCCAGTAAAGGAGCAGCCTATCAAGACAGAAAACCTCTAGATGACAACTACTCTATCCCTGTCAAACACCACAGGAAAACAGTGTGGCCCCATACCCAACCACATCAACAAAGGACAAGTAGGGCATAGACTTCTACCTCCCAGTGTTGTTATGAGGGCCCCAAACACTCCCTCCACAGTGATGTTAGAAATGACTAAGTAGGGAAACAGGCTTTTATCCCCATTAGCTAATAACAATTTCCTTACCCATGGTACTAGTGGAAACCATGTATCCTCCTAGACTTCTATCCACATCCAGTAGTAGCAAGATACCATTCTGAATCCCCACTGATATGGTGTCAGAATAGGCCTAGTGGAGAATTACGATATTTTCACCATCGCAGTGGTGATGGGGCCACAGCCACTATGGTGTTAGTGGAGATCACGTGGGGAGCCAGAACTACCACTCGCTCCTAGCAGTAATGAGAAGCTTCACTATTGGTGTCAAAGGAAACCGAGTGGGAAACCTGGACTTTTATTTCCACATGTTATTAACAAAGAAACATGCCTCCCTTTCCCTACTGGAGTGGTATTAGAAGGGGAAAATCACATCTTACTTATATGGGAGAAACAGTAGAATGACAGCAGATTTCTTATGAGAAATCATAGAAGCCAGAGGAAAAAGTAGCAGAATGTTTTTTCAGCTGCTGAAAGGAACTGTCAACTGAGAATCCTAACCAGCAAAAATATACTTCAGTAATGGAGAGAAAATCAAGACATTCTCAAATGAAGGAAACAAAGAAAAACTAAGAAAATCTGTCACCAGCAGACCTATCCCATATGAAAAGCTAATTAAAATTCACTGTGGCTGGGCACGGTGGCTCATGCCTGTAATCCCAGCACTTTGGGAGGCCGAGGTGGGTGGATCACCTGAGGTCAGAAGTTCGAGAACAGCCTGGCCAACATGGCAAAACCCTGTCTCTACTAAAAATACAAAAATTAGCCAGACGTGGTAGCATGTGCCTGTAGTCCCAGCTACTCGGGATGCTGAGGTAGGGGAATCCCTTGAACCTGGGAGGCAGAGTTGCAGGGAGCCGAGACTGCACCACTGCACTCCAGCCTGGGTGACAGAGCAAGACACCATCTCAAAAAAAATTAAAAAAAAAAAAATTCACTGACCAGAAAGAAGACAATAAAAGAAGGAAACTTGAAATATCAAACAGGAAGAAAGAACACAGTTGGCAAAAATATGGATAAATACTACCAACTTTCTTTCTCCTAAGTTTTTTTAAAAGTTGTATTTCACAAAAAATAATTATATGGTGTCGTTCTAAATGTAGCTATAGAAAACATTTAAAACGATTATAAATAGAGTGGGGTAAAAGGACATAAAAGGAGGTAATTTTCTATATTTCACTTAAACTGGTAATTTTATGACACCAGTAGACAGTGACAATTCTATATATAAAATGTAATACTTAGAGCAACCACTAAAAAAGTTATATAAAAAGGTATACTCAAAAGCTGTACAGAAACATCAAAATGGAATTATAAGTAATGTTCAAATATCCCATAGGAAGGTGTAAAAAAGAAAGCAGAAAAGTTAAAAGCAGAGAAAACAAATAGAAAACAAAAAATAAGATGACAAACTGAACCTAATATATGAAAAATGATAGGAAATATAAATAGCTTAAATACATAAATTAGAATAAAGATTAGCAAAGCAAATTTAAATCCACCAAAAGACATAAAAATCTTAAATGTGCGTATGCCAAACAAAAGAGCTAAAAAAAAATGTGAAGCAAAAACTGATAGAACTAAAGGAGAAATACACAATCCTCAATTATAGTAGAAGACTCCAACACTGCTCTCAACACTTAATAAGACAGCTAGATAGAAATCAGCAAGAACATAAAAGAACTCAACATTATCATCCAACACAACCTAATTGATATTTATAGAATACTCCACCCACCAACAACTGAATACACATTACTTTCAAGTTTCCGTAGAACATATATAAAGTAGACAATATCTGGGTCATAAAAATACCTCAACAAATTTAAAATAATAATATTTAAACTTACACAGTGTGTTCTCCAACCACAACATAATCAACCTAGAAATTAATAACCAAAAAAATAACAAAATCTCCAAACACTTGGAAACCCAACAATACATTTTTAAATAGGCTGTATGTCAAAGAGGATGTCTCAAGGAATTTTTTTAAAAATATACATTGACTGAATGAAAATAAAAATAAAATATTTCAAAATTTGTGGGACATGACTAAAACAGTGAAGAAAGGGAAATTATAGTTCTGAATGCATAGAATGGAAAAGAAAAAAAGTGCCAAATTAATCACGTAAGGTCCCATCAAATTAATCATGTAAGGTCCCACCTCAAAAACCTAGAAAAACAGAAAGCAAAATAAACCCAAGGCAAGCAGAAGGAAGAAGGTAGATAAGAGCAGGAATCACTGAAGTAAAACAGAAAAGCATTAGAAAAACAGAAAAGCATTAGAAAATGTAATAAATGTAAATAAATCAATGAGCTTGTTCCTTGAAAAGATCAATAAAATTGACAAATCCGTAGCAGAACTGACAAATAAAAACAGAGAAAAGATTCAACCTTATGTTTATACAAAAACCTGTACATACATGTTATTAGCATATTTATTTGTGATAACCAAACCTGGAATCAGTCCAGATATTCAGCAACAGGTGAACAGTTAAACAAACTGTGGTATATCCATTCATGCAATACTCCTTAGCAGTGAAAAGGAATGAACTATGGATACACACAGCAACCTGGATGAATTTCCAGCAAATTATGAAGTGAAAAAGTCAATCTCACTTGTTATAGAATACATGATTCCATTTATGTAACATTCTTGAAAGTGACAAAATTATTGATTTCCAGGAGTCAAAGCCAGGATGACATGGGAGGGAACTGGGTGTGGCTATAAAAAGGTAACATGAGAGACCCTTGTGATGATGGAAATGTTCTATATATTAACTGTATCAATGTCAATATCCTGGGTATAATATTGTCCTATAGTTTGGCAAGATATTATCATTGTATAGTATCTTGTATTATTTCTTACAACTGCATGTGAATCTATAATTGTCAAAAAATGACAGTTTAATTAAAGCATATAGTAAATAGGTAAAAGAATAAAATAAAAACAGACTACAAAAATGGTCAAAAATATTTTATTTTATTTTATTTTATTTTCTTCAACTTCTATTTTAAGTTCAGGGGTATATGTGCAGGATGTGCAGGGCTTTACATACTCCCGGGGCCGGAGTATGTAAAACTCGTGGGTCTCTATGTGTGCCTGAGTGGCTGCTGTGCAGAGACTCCACACAAGTCTGTGTATCGGACCCAAGGCCCTGGTGATGTGGGCTCACGACAGGATCTCCGGATCTGTGGGTTGCAAAGATCCGTGGGAGAAGCATGGTTTCCCAGGCAGGTCACACAATCACTCACTGCTTCCCTTGGCTGGGGGTGGGGGTTCATTTGGCTCCATGTGGCTCCCAGGTGGGCCAACATCCACCAACCCCGCTCCTGCTTTCCTCGGTTCTATGTGGGTCAAGTTGTTTGCCTAGTCAGTCCCAATGTGAGAACCTGGATATTTCAGTTGAAGGTGCTGAATTCACTCATCCCTTTTCATTCCCCTCTGTGAGTGCTGCAGACCACACCTGCTTTTGATCAGTCATCTTGTTTGTTCCAAAAATATCTTTAAATTAGATCAGGCCAAGTGTGGTGGCTCACACTTGTAATCACAGCAATTTGAGAGGCCAAAGCAGGCAGATTGCTTGAGCCCAGGAGTTTGAGACCGGCCTGAGAAACATGATGAAACCTTCCTATAAAAAATACAAAAATTAGCCGGGCATGGTGGTACATGCCTATAGTCTCAGCTACTCAGGAGGCTGAGGATTACTTGAGCCTGGGAGGTTGAGGATACAGTGAGCCAAGATCATGCCACTACACTGCAGCTTGGGTGACAAAGCGAGTTCCTGTCTCAAAAGAAATTAAATCAAATTAAATTGGAACTTTTAGCATCTTTTGCTTCCTCTTTAATCACCAAAATTCCTCTCTCTAAGGAATACGACATAAAAATTGCTGCTCTAACTTTGTCTGGGGGAGAAAAGGGCCAAGAAGCTAAGGTACCTCTCTACCCAAACACACAGAACTGGCTCTCCTCCTTATAGTTCTAGTGTAAACAACTGCTGCAAATCTAAGAGCAAAAGGCTTCTGTCAGTCCCCTCAGTACTAATCCTTTAAGTTCAGTTTTTGATAAATTATGTCAATTGGAGTCTATCTAAATAACTTCTTAGGGCTGCCAGCAACATGTGGGACTTCTTACACCTCTTGCAGTCTGAAGCTACAAAGAGCAATTTCTAAAAGTTCTTTAGCATGCTCTCTAGTATTAGGAAGAATGTGAAGATGCCCAGATCTGTGATGCCATCGGCAGCAGAGGTAATTTACTAGGAAAACAAGCTCAAGCAGCAGAGGCAAAGGCTGATTTTCAGGTTGGCTTCCCTACCTGTCATCTTCCTCTTGACGTGTGAACATTTTTAAATGTCCAAGGGGTCATTCAGCAAGTTACAAAGACAAGAAGCCCTAGGGAGGAAAATATAGTTATCCTCCTAACCTGGTCAACCTTCTCTATTACATATTTCCTTCAAGCACAGTAATCGCTTTCACTCTCAGATTACCAACTCCCCTCATCGCTCCTTCCTATATCTTTTAAAATCAAGTCTCTAGAATTTTACAAACGAAAATCTAACCAGATCCCCTATTGTTACTGTTATGAATGACACCTGTCATACATCAGAGCAAACATCCACTCTTTTCTCTGGTGCAACAGACAGACATTTGATGTCAAATACAACAGGATAAAATGAAAAGTACATGGAAGAAGAAGAAACATACATGTTGTTCCTAGTTGACAGTACAATGTAAAAAGGTAGGGACTGAATCACTTGATTGTCTTAATTATATTCACACTTTTCCAGACAGCACTTGGCACAGGCTTCAATATGCTATGTAGAGAAATTTAAAATTTAAGTCCATGAGGTAAAATCATATGGTTTAGAACGCTTTGCTTTCAGAATAGAAGTGTCTATCTATAAAGCAACCTCCTTTTTTTCCAAAAGAAACACTATGAAAAGAAGAGAGCATCTTCTATTTTTTTAACATTTCAATAGCATATTAGTAAGCAAAGTAGAAGTGAGTTTTATTAGATAAATAATAAATAACTTTCATTTGGACTAGAACCTCTTGAAAATGCCCTCACTAGAAGTCAGTAGTTTCTGTTTGTGTGTAGTCTCTTGTGGAAAGTTTAATATTTATTCAAGGAGTCACCAAAGAACATTAACAGGTCCAGGACTCACTAGTTGTGTAATAATATATTAGCTATGTAATCACTTATCGGCCCCATGACTGGGCAAATCACTTTTCCTCTCTGTATTGCAATTTTCAATTGATTCCAACCTGTCCCTACATACTTCTTGAGGATTATGAGCAAGCAGGCTCTATTTTATATTGATAATACTGAATTTCACATTCCATTCCATTCCATTCTAATCTATTCCACAATATGAATTAATTAGTTTATGACCCAACTCAAAATGCTATGAGGAAAAAAATGCATATTTCTTAAGCTCAGTGTTTGATAAATTATGTCTACTTGAAATAAAATCATGGTAGTAAAGGTTTCAATTAGAAATAATTTCTTCACCTCTAAACAGATTGCAAGAAAATGTGGTATGTGGGCAGAATGTGCAGAGATAAATGACTAATGGGGGAAAAGTCATTTATCAGTTGATTCCTAGGAACTTGGATTTGGAAAAGACCTTGAAGAACATTTGGTCCAATGAAAGAATTTGTCTCCAGCAGCCAGAATACATGGTTTTCTCGTAAGTTAATGAATACTTCATTTGATTAGTCTAAGACTGTGTTAGGCATTTCTTTCATTCCTGGGCAGCTTACTTAGAAATGTCTTTTTTTCTGGTGAACCAGTTTCCCTACTTCTAACTGCCAAACTTAGATCTTAATTCTGCCTTTGGTGTAAGGCAGAAACAATCCTCTCACTTTCCCACCTGATAGCCCTGCCCAGTATTTGTAGACAGTCAGTCTGGCTTCCCTAGTCTTCTTGGTTGTCACTTAAATAACCCTTATGTGAAAGTGCTGGCATATCCAGTCTGTCTATAACAAAATCAACTTAACCATAATATGCTGCTTTGAAAATACCCCACCAAGAGTCAGAGCACAGTTTCAGGAAAACCATATTATTGGGTGTCAGAAAGTTTGGAGTTGGGTGTTGGCCCTAACACTTTCTAAATGTGTAAACTTGGGGAAGTCCTCTAGCATCTAACTGCTTGTACTGCCCTTGGAATGTTTTGTTATTATATTAGTCCATTTCATACTGCTCTGAAGAAATACTTGAGACTGGGTAATTTATAAAGAAAAAGAGGTTTAATGGACTCACAGTTCCACATGGCTAGAGAGGCCTCAAAATCATGGCAGAAGGTGAAGGAGGAGCAAAGGTATGTCTTATATGGTGGCAGGCAAGACAGCGTGTGCAGGGGATCTGCCCTTTATAAACCATCAGATATCATGAGACTTATTCACTATCACAAGAACAGCACAGGAAAAAACCACCCCCATGATTTAGTTACCTCTGACTGTGGGGATTATGGGAGCTACAATTCAAGATGAGATTTGGGTGTGGACACAGCCAAACTATATCAGTTATCAAAGTTAAGCTAATTTTATCAAATGAGTTGGCTAGTATTCCCTTTTTTCTATAATCTGGAAGGATTTGTGTAAGAAGTCTGTTTTAAGTGACAAAGAAAGTAAAGTTCCATAAAGCAACAAATAGCATTTTAATGAGTTTCTGCTAAGAGAAGATCTCTTTCTAACTCACATTTATTCCGAAATTAATTAAGAAAAATTATAAATTGTACCTCTATTCTAGTGTGAGTATTATAAGACTTTTTTAGGCACAGGGAAATTACAAGATAATTATCTGGGAATTTCAATGAAAACAGGTAAGCTGTAAGAACAGAATTTTCCAGCACTTCTAACCATCATCCAATTTTAGATAATTGGATATGCACACATATACATAAAAATACAACAAAAATTATATAATACATATTCTTACTATTTGCAATGCACAATGATATTTTGGATTCTAGTTTGGTCTATATCTTTGTAGAAACATTCTGGTTGTGGCTGACATAGTTGATTTCATGATCCATTAATGTGTCACCAAATATAGCTTTAAAACTCTACTTTAACGTTCTTGGGATTTGTTTCAGACCATGACATTAATTCTCTGTATGACCCAAGTTATTTAATTTCTCTGTCTCAATTTCCTATAAAATTCCACTAAGCTTATATTTTTTCTGAAAGTATAATATGATACATATGTTTTAAGATTATTTTGAAGGAGGCAAAAAAACTTTTAAAAGTAAAAAGGTACAATTCAGGGATTATTAGAGTCATAGCTGCTCCAGCAACCAAACTTAAATCATAATACAGAAGTGTGGAGTTGGGAAGCAATTTTAAATAATGAGTTTTAAGGATTATGTAAAACGTGCAACTACCATATGACCCAGCAATTGAACTCTTGGGCATTTATTTTGGAGAAATGAAAACTTCTGTTCACATACAAACCTGTATGTGAATGTTCATAAAAGCTTTATTTGTCATAGCCTAAAACTGGAATCCGCCCAGATATCCTTCAACAGGTGAATGGTTAAACAAATTGATACATCTATACCATGGGGTATTTACTTAGCAATAAAAAGGAACTAACTATTGGTACATGTAGTCACTAAGCTGAATCTCCAGAGAGTAATGTTGAGGTTTTTTTTTTAAAGCCAATCTCCAAAAGTTACATACTATAGGCTTCCATTTATGTAATATTTTTGAAAAGACAAAAATTTAGAAATGGAGGAGAGATGAGCTGTTGCCAAGGGTTAGGATCAGGGCAGGGCTGGAGGAATGGAGTGAGTGTGGTTATAAAAGGGAGACAGGACAGGTCCTTTTGGTGATGGAGCTGTTGTGTATTGTGACTCTGATGGTTAGTACAAGAGCCTTCACATTTGATAAACTTGAATAGAACTAAACACACACGTGCATCAACATGAGTACACAAAAAACTGGGGAAACTTGAATAAGACAGGTGGATTGATTCAATGTCAATAACCTGCTTGTGTTATTGGACTATAGCACTGCAAGATGCTACCAGTGGTGGAAACTGCATAAAGGATATATGGGAGCTCCATGTATTATTGCTTACAACTAGATGTGAATCTATAATTATCTCAATAAAAACTCAATTAAAAATAGATTATTCAGAAGTTGTAGTACTCCCCTCTGTAAATACTCTCCTCTGCATGTGTGCTCACACACACACACACACAGACACACAAACACACACACATAACCTCTTCAGATCAGGGATACACTCCCAAACGATCTTTCTAAAGACCCAAGGTTAAGAATTCCTGTCTCTCTTTATGCCACCTCCACCTCAGCCCTTGTAGACATGGTGGCCTGCTCGCTGTGTCACCCTTCCCTTGACTGGGAACATTCCATGGTTTTTGCCCACCAAATCCACAAGTTACTTATTAATTAAAATAAGCCATCCATTTAAAAAATAAGACAATTAGAGAGCAGTTTGTATTTCAATATGTTATTGGCAATCAGGAAATCTAGAAAGCAGTGCAGCCAGGTGTGAGGGACAAAGGTTCTTTCTGGTTGGGTATTCAGGAATTGCTTTTCAGGAAGGAGAAAGAACGATAGAGAAGGCTAAGATGTGTGGCTAGGACACAGGTAGAGTGTTGCCAGATTTTGCAGCATCTTAGGCCCTGGCATGGTGAGCAGGGATTTCATTGTAGGAAGCGGAAGTATTTTAGGAAGATATCTAGAATGGCAAGCGAGAGTATTAAAGATAGTGATATAGTTTGGATGCTGTCCCCACCCAAATCTCAAGTTGAATTGTAGTACCAGTATTGGAGGTGGGGCCTGGTGGGAGGTGATTGGATCTTGGGAGCAGATTTCTCATGACTGGTTTAGTACTATCCTCTTGGTACTGTGCTCAAGATAGTGAGTGACTTCTTGGGAGATCTAGTCATTGAAAAGTATATGCCCTGCCCCGCCTGCACCTGTCTTTGCCATGTGACACATCTGCTTCTGCTTTGCCTTCTGCCATGAGGCCTCCCCAGAAGCAGATGCCTGCACCATGCTTCCTGTACAGCCTGCAGAGCTGTAAACAAAGGGGCCAATCTGCCAGCTGCTTATTTTCAGTCTGTGAGATTAGTAGAAGAATTGAGAGTGTGAATTTGGAAACTTGTTCCTTCATTACGGATAGTTTGAGATTCATTACTTTACCATGGACATCCAGAGGTGAGATGGTGTGGGCCTGGGAAATGGTTAATCTAACAGAGAAAAATGAAATCTGATAGAAGTTTAGACATGAGCTTTGAACAAGTGCTAAAAATTTGAAGTGGGATATGGCATCATAAGCTATTATCAGAATACTGAAAGAAAAAAAGGATAAACCTTATTAATGGGAAAACATTTCCCCCACAACTACTATAGAAATTTCTGAGAAGAAAACCATAAGAATTCAACTCTTTTCATTCCAGACAAGGCTGCTATTATTTTTCAAAAGAACATTAACTGAACAAGAAGTTTTTCAAATAAACACTCAGTGAGGGCGGGAACAGGCATAACTGATTTTTTTCAGTCTTTTATATTTCAAAAAAGCTATTAAAAGATTTGGATGCTTAAGGTATTACATAAATTATTCTATTATTGTAGCAATGAAAGGATTTCACACCCATTCATTTATTTCTGATTTGATTTCCCTCCATGAAAATCCTTTGTTTTTTAAAAGTGTTTGTCACACTGCAAACATAATTCACAATAATCAAGCAATATACTTAAAAGGTAAGATTTTAAGTGTCTTATTAGGAGGGGGAGAAAAGCTGAACCCACATAGCTACTTAACAATCCACTTCTTTTCACATTATATTTGCCAGCCACCTAAAATTAATTATCCTTAGAAACTTGTAACAGAAAGGTAATTTCACTGCACAATCTGTGTCTCTTATACCAAATAGCCTATTTGTTAGGGAGAATGGATGAACACTTGTTGGTTTCAAGTCACTTGCAGACTCTGCAACCTGAAGGAAAGGCCAACAGCACAGTGTTCTGGAATGTCCTGACGCAAAGAAATATACATGATTAAATCCTAGAATATGTACAGAGATGATACTTTGAGGTGTTATCCTTCTATTCAAAAAAGTATTTTCTGTATCTGCCTCTTCCCACTGTCCCCTCCCCATTTAGGTCCATGGTCACTGCCTCAGGGGAGGGCAGAAATGAGCTCTCCAGTAGAAAACCCAGCTTTAGTTCCCAAAAGCCTAAAAGGAGAGGACTGAGCAGGCATACATATGAAGGAAGATGGACTTCTCTAAGACCAGGAGAGGATTCCTCAAGGTTGGAAGGAATTAAAAAAAAAAAAAAAAAAAAAAGAGCAAGATTCCCAAGAACCAAAGAGATGGTCAGATGGTCATATCCCAGAGGTCAACTGCATTGTATGCCTGGGAAGGCGGGACCATAGACAGGCCAGGGAAGGATTTCTATGCCCTAAAAATGACACTACACAGCAAAAAGTGGGACCTGAGGGACCATGGGCACCAGGACTCTAAACACCTCAATGGCAATATGAGGGTCAGCAACCATTTTCCCTCCCCCTACTTCAATTCATTGAAACAGAGTAGGGTCTTGGAATTATTGAACCACACCAAGATGTTCATGTGGGGGTGGAACTTCAGGAGAGGGCTAATATTCTGCCTACTCTTAACAAACTAGGAGCTCAAAATCAAAAAACTAAGTTGAGTTATAGAATAGAAAGTTACAGTACTTACCCACCTGAGTTGATGGACTGAAACTCATCCTGCCACAAATACACACACACACACGCACATAAACACACACAGAGCATGTGTATAGACACTGTTTAAGATTGGTGCCACTTGATAGACTATTATTTTTCACCTTGAACTATATGACAACTACAATATTCTATGTCATTAGAAATTTCCAAATTCATACTGTCTTAAAATGATTTGCATTAAAGGCAAAGCATTGTGTGTACTGTATGTATATAGGAAAACAGGTACAAAGGAGAGAAGCATTTCTTCATGATGGTGGCCTAGTTAATTCTTGTTTGCAAATATCACTGGAACCAGAATAGCTTGATGTGACCTACCAGATTTGCCTGAGTCTCACATTTACCAATGGTAGGCTTTCTCTACTATCACATTTTAGTCCTAAAGAAATGTCTTTCCAAGTTGATCTAGGATGGGAGTAGCAAATTTTTTTGTTTACTTCATACCTGTCCAAATAAGCCTGCAAAAGTATTATCTTCTTCTACAATATTATACTATCCCCAACACAAAGACACATTTAGAAATCCTAAATGGACAAGTCAAAGTGTAGATAATAAAAATTAACAGAAGAAGAATGGAAAACTATTAGAGACCTAACTTGCTTTCTTCTAGACTTTTGACTTCATTATCTGGGGAATATTCTTAATCCAAGAGACAAAACCAGTGGATAAACAAAAATTGTACATAAAATCTTCAATTTTAAATGAAGCTATCCAACTCAAAACAGTCCTAATGAGAATCAGCAAGCCCATTCAATTCCTATTAGCAAATATGCTAAAAGAAACTAAGTCAGTGCCTATGAGGTGAGAAGCAAGAGCAAATTGAAAAGCACCTCAAGTTTAAACATGAAGCAATTAAGAGAAGGAGACATGGCTAAACCTATCACGGTAAGCCTACAGTCTATTAGCCTGTTTCTTAAAACTTGAAAGCGAAGTCAGAAACAAAAAATCCTACTTAAATTCTTAAGTGCCATAATCAGAATGGGGCAAATGGTCTCCGTAAAACTGTTCACATAAATGGATCAGGTGTCTGTCAAGAGTTGGGATTCAGGGATGCGAGGAGAAATCTCTACAGACACACATACACACATACACATGCACATACACACACACACACACAAACCACCCCACTCCCATTTCCATGCTAAAACATACCCCCTCTAATCCTACAAAGTGTAGCATTTCCTCCTGAGGAGTACTTCCTTTGAGCGAAAGGATTACATTCAGAAAACCCTGCATAAGGCAGAAAACACCTCTGGAGGGGTTAACATGACTAGCCTTTGCTGCAATCTGCAGGAATATGAGTGCAGAGCAAGTAACAGGTAGTGCTCTGACTGGGGAAAACAGCATGGTGTTCAGGAAGGGAACCCTGTTCAGAGCACCTTCATGAGCATCACTGGACTTTCAAAAGTAAGGTGCCTGATTAAGGAGAGTTTAAAGGAGAGGTGAGAGCCACCAAGGCCCTCACTATTCAAGAAATTCACTTTGGGGAAAAGGTTATGCAGTATTAAGGGCACAGGTTTTGGAATCAAAAGATCTAGGTTATAACCCTAGTCCTTTTCTTCACAAATAGTGTTAACCTTCTCAAATGCAAATTAGAATATAAATAATCATATGGTTTTAAGAACTCAAAGGGTAATGGCTAGTATCTATTGAGCACTTTCTATGCACCAGTTACTCCATCTGGATTACATTAATGTTTCTCAAATTTTAATGTACACACAAGTCACTGAGACATCTTATTAAAATGCAGATGAGGTCGGGCGTGGTAGCACATGCGTATAATCCCAGCACTTCAAGAAGCCATGGCAGATGGATCACTTGAGGCCAGGAGCTTAAGACCAGTCTGGCCAATATGGTGAAATAGAAAAATTAGCCGAATGTGGTGGTGCACGCCTATAATCCCAGCAATCCCGGTGGCTGAGGCAGGAGAATCGCTTGAACCCAGGAGGCGGAGGTTGGAGTGAGCCGAGATTGCACCACTGCACTCCAACCTGGGCGACAGAGCGAGACCCTGTCTCAAAAAACAAAAACAAAAACAAAAAAACAAACAACAACAACAAAAAAAACCAATGCAGATGAATCAGCAGGTTTTGGGTGGGGCCGGAGCTTCTGCATTTCTAATAAGCTCCCAGGTGGCTGCTGTTGCTGGTGGTGGTTTACAGATCATAGTTTGAGTAGCAAGGGTTTATATCACTGAATCCTCACACCACACCTAGGAAGGCAGACTATTATTATCTATGCAAAGCCCACTCTAGATGGGCTGGGGGAAAAGCACAAATGCTGTCATAGTGCTGGAATTTTTTAAAAAGACAGGAAGGAAGGAAGGAAGGAGGGAAGGAAGGAAGAAAGAGAGAAAGAAGGAAGGAAGGAAGAAAAAGAAAGAAAGAAAGAAAGAAAGAAAGAAAGAAAGAAAGAAAGAAAGAAAGAAAGAAAGAAAGAAAGAAAGAAAGAAAGAAAGAAAGAAAGAAAGAAAAGAAAAGCATTAGGCTGGCTTGTGTATGGCTTCTCCTTATTATTCAAGGTATAGACCCGAAGGCCAGCAGCCTCAGCATCGCCTGGGAGCTTGTTAGAATGCATACTCTCAGGCTTCAGGCTGGACCCACCGACTCCACATCTGTATTTTAGCAAGATCCCAGGGGATTCATGGGCATAATAAAGTGTAAGAAGCACTAGATTAAAGGGTTAGACTCAATTTTTTAATCGATATGCCTATTACTACTGAGAAATTTTCTTGTATAAAATTAAATTTTACATAAAAATTATAATTTTAAATAACAAAGGAAAACTATGAAATAAATCCCCTCCCCCCTACATACACACACAGTAACAAGTGGAAATAGTCTTCCTAGTCACACCCTGTTTGTCAGAATGGCTCCATCACACTCTTGCTAAGATCTAACAATTTTGATTAAAAAAAAATCCAAACCAAAAGTAAAAACTAAACAAACACTTTCAAGATAACTGCTCCTATATTCTATAAGTTGTCAAGTGCATAAAAAGTTGTAAACAAATTCTACTCCATTTATGGCTCTTGAAATTCAACGCTGGGCATTACATATATTCTATTCCACAGATCTGCAAGGCTATATGTGCTTCTCCCATAAAGGATGTTAGGGAAACATTAGGAAGCTCAGATTCCATGTTCAAGATGTCTATTTTATCTAAGAGGTGGTACAATTCTAGAGGAATTCTATCAGAGGTAAAGAACTACTGCAGAGGAAAAGAAAAGGGACTAATCAAATATCACTCGAGGAAAGACATCCTTACTGCATATTTGTGAGGTTTAGAAACTACCACAGGAAGAGCAATTTCTTAGCAAAATGACAGTGGACTGTCCCCCACACATGGTCTTGGGATTGGTTGGGCCTAACTGAGGAGGCCCTTGCAGAACTCTGTCCAAAGTGCTCTGTAGGGAAGGAGAAAGGGAATGCCAGTCAGAGACGAAAGCTACAGAACAGGGAGCTGTGTTGTCCTGTCTCTCTCACACAGAGAAGAGCCTATGGCTATTAATCCCACTGTTATTCTCAACAGATGGGAGTCAGTCAGTATATTTACATTTCCTAAAGACAGGAAGGGCTGAGATTCAGACCAGACTAGAGAAGAGACTTTTCAGTAATTACACATGAGCAAAGCATCCTCCCGAATCTTGGCTCACCACTTACTTGCTGATGATTGCCAGCAAGTTACTTAACCTGCATGTACCTCAGTTTCCTCATCTGAAAAATACAGATGATAATGGGAGCTACTTCATAGACATTTTATACAGACTGAGTTAATATTTCTAAAGCACCCGGGTCAGGTGGTTTGGAGAGAAAGGCTGGAGTCTGCTTGTGGCAGCTCTTGAATGACTTGCTTTGGGGTGGATCTTAAAAACAACAAACCTGCATGTTCTGCACATGTATCCCAGAACTTAAAGTATAAAAAAAAACAAGAGGAATACATTGAAGGCTTTGGATGGCATAAAAGTCAAAGTAACACAGAATATCTTTCCAGATATAACAATGCAAGACTTTTCTTTATCCTTGCATCTAAGTTCACTCATATACATCTTGAAAAAATGCTCAATGTCCTCATTTACCATATTTTTTCATTTCAGTTTTTATTCATCTTTTGATTTTTATAATTGTTTTAAAATTTCTGGAGGGCTTACATTCATATTGCTTTAATAATTGTATTGCTATCATCACTAAGCCAAACTATAAATATAGTTTGTAGTCTGAAAATGTAGACCATGACAAAGGACATTCTTTTTCCCATCCTAATTGCTATCAAGAAAAATAACTGTTTAAAGCAAGCAAGACTTAATGTGTTATATACCCATTATCAGCAAAATATTAGTCTCATTGATTTCATAATTTATAAATGTAAGAATAAAGAGCCCCAAGGGGATGCTCCAAATGAGGCTAGGTTCAGGAATACAGAATTAATCATCCCACCTAGTGTTAAAACATCAGATTTATTATATTTAATTAAGTAACTCAATGATCTCTCCTACTGTAAGTTGTCTTTACACCAAGAATGGAAATACAGATATTAGCAGTCAAGGAAAGCATACAATATTCAAATAGGATCATTTTCCTTATGAGTAATTTTTGTCCTATTTGATCTAATTTTTTTTTCAACCAAGCACTGGTTGCCTGGTTCCCGCCTCACAGTCTCATCTCTGAGTCCGGTGATGGTGGGGAGGGGACATTTTCTTAGAGGCTCCACCCACTCCATCAACAGGGCCTCTCCTTCTGTATGCAGCCCGTATTTGGTGTGAGAGCCCACTCAGTCCCCACACATGCTCAAGGGAGACTGAGATAAATAAATGCTTCTCCTATTCCTCCCTCAGGTGGACAATTCTGATAAGCATCTTATTAAACATGCTGACAAAAAGGTACTGGTGGCATCAAGCCTCAGCCACCCACAGCAGGCCTGGGCGGTCCCTCCTTTGCCTTTTCACTTCCAACTTCACCTCCCACATAAACTACCTGATCACAAGTCTTTTTCTCAGGCTCTACTTTTGGGGGCTCTCTGGCTACAATAGCCTGAAAGCACAAATCTAACACTGTACAGGGAAATAGTCATTTTGGCAAATTAAAGTGATGTCAAATATTCATACTGGTCCATATCTATGGTCTATATTATAGAAGGGATATTCATTGAAGAAAAATGAGTAGTGTTATATAAATATTCCCAACAGCAGTTTGACTTTATTTCATTCTTTTATTATTTTAAAGACTATTTGGGAAAGCTTTGAATGTATACAACAGTCATTTTGTCACTGCCATTGACATTTCCCCAGATCCTGGTTGACAATCCTACATTAAATCCAGGAATGTGCTAAATTGGGTGATAAGGCAGAAGGTTGAGCTTATGCCAGATATAATGACTATTGCAGCCTTCGTTTTAAATTGGGACATGTCAAAGATTACTTTTTAATGAAGATTCACTGATTATTATGCAGTACCTTATTATCTTGGCAAAGTGATTTTATACAAAAATATCTTTATTAATAAAGAGAATGTGTTCAACACAGCTTTTTGAAAGCATCACTACCACAGATAGAAATAATACAGAAGGCATAGGAATGAGGTCCAAGGTAACAGAACAATGATCTTTGTGTGAGAAAAAATATTAAATAGGAAGGCATATAATCTTAAATATACTCAAAATATAAAACGCATCTGGAAACTCAGAAAACCCTATTGAAAAATACAAAGAAGCATCTGGAAACTCTGGATCCAAGGCAGAGAAAGGAAGGAATTGTGTAAAATTCAGGGCCTTCTGTGCTGTTCTATATTGAGGAAAAGTAGGGGATAAAGGGACATAAAAAGCTCTGTCTTTAGTAGTTTGGGGAAATGTGTGTGGGGAGAACTAGGCACAACTAGCTGCAGTTCGTACCATGATTTTCCCCATACTGTAGATGAGGAAACTGAGGCTCAAAATAACTTTCTCATGCTTCCAAAGCTCCAAGTGGCAGAGCAGCTGAGCCCTTGACTCATATGCTGTGTCATTTGTTTTGTTTTAACCAGGGCTGTCTCCACAGTGCCTAGTATGGCACCTGCTACATATGATGATCAATAAGTGTTTGTTTGGAATAAATGATTGAATGAAGGAATGATTAAGAAAAGGACAACAGGACAACATGAGCACCTTTCCAGTCTTCCCTGGGGCATCAGGAGGCTACCCACACAAAAACAGTTTCACTGCTGATAACCCATCAGAGTGAACCTCAAAGTTGGCTCTGCTAATATTATAGTACCAGAGCATCCACTGTAGTGTGGGCAGGACAAGAAATATCTTACTGATGCCTAAAATGTCTTTAATGAGTATAGGATATTGATCCCAAATCAGAAATTAAATGCTTCAAAAGAAAATGCCTAGTGGAGATAACCATGCATTGAAACTCATTGCTATATCATTAGTCTAAATGACCAATGACAATGTTTTCCACTATTGTGTTAATTTGCTGGGGTGCAAGTTGTCAGCAAGTCAGCCTCCATGGGAGTCAGAGCAGTTACCAAATGGAGAAAAGGGAGCAGAAAGAAGAGGTACAACATGAAGAAACTGCAAAATTGCAAAACATGAAGAAATTGCAAAACTCTGCTTCCATGGAACAAGTTTACCTTAAACTGGGCTACGGTAAAAAGAATCTGCTCCTAGAGGAATTCTCAAACAAGTATGACTTAGAAGACCCACAGCTCTGTTTGCCAAACTTACAAAAAATCTTCTGTGTTCCTAACACAGTCAATCTCATTATAACCAAGCACCTTAACTAAAAGTCTCAGACTGAATATGTTAGTTTCCAGCTAGGAAAACAGAATGCTTTCTGGTAATTTCCAACTGAGTAACTGGTAACAAAAGCATTGAAACACAATTTTAACAGGGAATTGGTTGCAAACATGTTGAAAGGGCTAAAGGAAGAAAACAGGATGGTGGCTGTACCCACGGCCCAGGAATTCTTCCTCTTTCTGAATCTGCCAGAGTCCCCATGGCAGAATTGGCACTCAGGTGGAGCAGGGACCTAATGCTTGCCACACTCTGACTTTGCTGGGCTCGAGAGTCCACAGGCTCACTGATCTGAGGGAGCCACCATCAATGCTGCACGGTGCAGAGGGCTGCACACGCACTCGCACTGCTGCAGAAGCAAAGGGGCTGCTGCCTTCCTTTCGCCTTCTGTTCTCAGGGGCACCTTCTTCTAGCAGTTCAAAATCAAAACCCAGTGGGCAGATGAGTCTTAAAAATGAAGTTTTCAAACTTGCCTCCCTGGGAGGACCGGAAAAAGGTAAAAAAAAAAAAAAAAAAAAAAAAAACAGATATAGGGCTTACTAGTAACAAACAGCAAGTATAATGCTGTATCAAGGCGGCTTATTCTATAGATTTTACATATACAGTTTTTACAAGGACCTACTCAATTGGTACATTTTTAATCCCTGGTATTGTGCTGGCATGTGTCCAAGATGGTGTTGTTTAGGAAATTAGTCAAATATTCTGAATTACAAATCATCAAATTACTATCCATGTACTTTATAAGGCCTTTAAAAAATTTCTGTATCATCAATTTCATTTTCATATTTGAGGCCTACATATTGTCATTTAATAAAAATAAAGACTCAGCTTTTAAAACATGTAAAAAATGTTTAGTTCTTTACTTCTTCATTATTGGTATTTTTGTGCAGCTGATGAGTTTTAAAATGATAGTTCATTTCTAAGTAGAAAAGATCTCCTTTCCTCCATAGCTGAGGTTCTATAATTGTCCTTTTGTTTATAGGAAGGTCTCCAAAATAGTTCACCTTTATTGAAGGGTAAGAGAAGAGATTAGGAGATTTAGTATCTTTTTGCTCTTCCAAGATTTAATTTCTGTTCTCATCAAAACTATAAACTCTTCAAAAATACATGTTATGTCCCCATCTTCCTGGCTATTTCACCCCAGCAAACTGAAGGATTGAGGACACTCTGTAATTACCACAGGATGAAAGGATACTTACTGATTGTCTGGTTATTATTACCATTATGAAAGCAACATTTGTTAAGTATCTATTTTGTTCATGGAAATAGATACTGGAGGTATAAAGAAATTAAGAACTGCCCAAAAGGAGACTACAACTTGATAAGGGAAACTAGACATCTTTAAAGGTAAATAAAAATGTATATTAAAAAGAACAATAATACTGTCTTACTCATAGGATGAGTGACATATATAAAAATGCTAACATAGTGCTAAACTAATAAATGTTAGCTTTTTTACTGTTGATGTTACCATTATGTGTCAAGTGAATTGTGCACAGTAAATGCTATAGAACTTCAGGAAACATCACATCTTTTACATGTCCCAGTTTAAAACAAAGACTAATCTCACCATAAGTGGATTAATAAAGAGAGTGGAAAGGATTTCTGAAGACTTGTTGTACAAACTGAGTCCTGAAAAACAGGTAGATATTTCCAATAAGAGGAAGAGTAAACCAATCTCGTCACTGTTCCACAAACTTCATGTCTTTCTTATGCATATTAAGTAGTTTGCTCTCATTCAAGACTGACAGAGAAAGAATCAATTATGAAGATTCACCATAACTCTTTAATAGACAGAGTTACATTTGTAGCAAAAAGGATAGGATTCCAGAAAGACGACATTTTTTAACTTCTACCACCTCCCAATTTTATCCCATTTTTCTCTTCTAAACCTAGCAGCTGCTAAGGCCTGTAGGTGAAGGAAGCCAAGTCCATGTACCTTCCAGGAAAAGATGATCGGAGCAAGAAGCCTGAGGGGAGCTTGGCCCACAGAAGTTCCTATCTCCCTCCATGCTCCAAGGCCTACATAGCCCATGTAAGCGTGCCCGCTCCTGAGGAGCTGGAGGGGAGACAAGCCAGTTGGCTGTCTTCTTTCTGGCCCCAGGGGCTGGAAGTCCTAACTGCAGGGGCTTTCGTCCAGTGCAAGAGACTAAAACCTACCTGTAACTCCTCTACCAACCCGTAGGTAAAGAGACCATCAGTCTTCACAGCTCTTGGAGTTCTCCCCATTTAAGGTACCCTAGCAACTGGATCAGAGACCCATTGAGCAGGCAAGGGAAAATAACAACACATGTAAGGGAGCCCGGAAGTCAGAGAGGAGAAAAAGTGTCTCAGAATTTTCCCTAAAAAGGATGACTCCTAATGATAACTAGCCAACACATTCATGTAACCACTCCCCCAAAAGAAAAGAAAAGAAAAGAAAAAGATTAAAACATTCAAGGGGTGAATTTAAGGAGAAGAGGGTTCCTATGTAGAAACAAGTTAGTGAACTGAAAATCAAGTAGAAGAAATATCTCACAGCTCAAAGCAAACATATAAAAATACAGAAATCATAAGTGAAAACATAAACAACTTGTAAGATAAATATAGGAGGCCAAACATGCAAATAACATTAACGAAAGAAGACATTTAAGCTAGAAGAGAGGCAAAAATTAAACAAATTATTAAAAAATAGAAGATAATAGGAAAAAAATCACTGAGCTGAAGGGAGAAATTGGTCTTCAGATTATAAGGGATCATCATGTCCCACACATGCCCAAACAGACTAAAATAGGGTAAATCTGAAAGTAAGTACACGGCTGAGACCATTTTTTAATTAACGCTGAGCTCAGAATAGTGCCTTCCACATAGTAAGCACTCAATGAATATTTTTAAATAAATGAAAAATACTTTCTTACAAGCTTTCAGAGAGAAAGAACTAAGTATTTTAAAAGGTAAAATCAGGCTGGCATTAATCTCCTTATGCAAAATTGGAAGTTAGATCATGGCAGAACAAAAAGAGAACAAAAACTGTATGCCCCAAGTGTTCCATACACAGTCTTTTCCTATGAGACAACATTTCCTTATTAGAATGAGAGAAAGATAATTGTGAATTTGCTAGTTTTTGATATCACCCACATATCTGCAGAAAAACCTCTAAGAATGATGCCAAGAAACAAATGTATCAGAACACAGATCTCAGGATAGAAAAGAATGAGGAAGAAAAGAAAAAATAGTGATAAATTCTCATTCATAGAGCTTATTTCCAGAATATTAAGGTGGCTCAATATCAGGACTCTATCAACATTATCACTTACATTAACAAATCAAAGGATAAATGTGTCATAGATGCAGAAAAGTTATCTTTGGTAAAATTCGGCAGCTATTTATTTAAAAACTAAGGAAAATTGTTATATGAAAGCAGAAGTAAAATATGCAGATAACATTTACCAATTACCAGCAGTGAATATCATTCAAAACTGTGTAATACTAACCCATGAAAATTAAAATTAATTAATTAAAATAAATTAATTAAAATCAATAATCAATAGACAGTGATGCTATTATTGTCATTATTACTCAATAATGTATTGATTTTAGTAAATCCATTAAGACCAAAACATTTATAAATGATATATAATATATTATATATATATAAGTATTGGATTTCTTTTGCCAGTGATATGAGTGTAGACTTAGAAAACATAAAATTCAATAGTTTAAAAAAATGAAAATCATAAAATTAGGTAAAGTGGGTAGATTAAAAGTAGTAGTTGTTCTCCATATTAGTAAAAAAACAACTAGAAATACATATGGAAGGCAATGCTATTCATGGTAGCAACAAAAACTGTAAAATAAATATAACTATAAAAGCCCTAGATGAAGAAAACCGTAAAATGTTACTATAAACAACATCTGAATAAATGAAAAGACATGCCATGTTCTTCATTGTCATATAACATGGATGTTCATTCCCATAAAATTTATTTATAAATGGAATGATTTCCAATCGGAATCCCAACAGGGCTTTGAGGGTCATGGGTAAAGCAACAGAACTAGGGTGTAATCTCAAGGTCCATAGGAAAAATTAAATACCCAAGAACAGTCAAGAAAATGCAAAAGAAGAATAGTGAGGGAGCACAAGGGTAGTGTGAAATCAAAACAGACTGGAACTTATCAGTGCTGACAGAGAACTAGGCAAATCAATCAGTGAAAGAAGACAGAAACTCCAGAAATAGATCCCCAAATATGTAAGAATCTCATATGTGATAAAGATGGCATTTCAAATAATTGGAGAAGTCGGAGTTAATGTAATAAATGGTGCTGTCACAACTGGCTATCCTTTTTTTTTCTGGCCTTAAAGGAATGATAAGGGCTGGAATGCAGTGGCATTATCTTGGCTCACTGCAACCTCTGCCTCCCGGGCTCAAGCGATTCTGCCTCAGCCTCCTGAGTAGATTGGACTACAGGCACCTCCACCACGCCCGGCTAATTTTTGTATTTTTAGTAGAGATGGGGTTTTGCCATGTTGCCAGGCTGGTCTCAAACTCCTGATCTCAGGCAATCTGCCTGCCTCGGCCTCCCAAAGTTGTGAGCCACTGTGCCTGGCCCATAATTTTTTTAAATTAGTTAATTTTTAAAAATTGACAAATAACTACATAATTAGAATGTACAACGTGACATTTCAATATATGTATACACTGTGGAATGGCTAAATTAAGCTAATTAAGGTATCTATTACCTCACATGCTTTTTTTTGTTGTAAGGACATTTAAAATCTACTCTGCAATTTTCTTTTTTTTCCAACTTTTATTTCAGGTGTATATGTGCAGGTTTGTTATATAGGTAAACTCAGGTCACAGGGGTTTGTTGTACAAATTATTTCATCATCCATGTACCATGTACTAAGCCTAGTACCCAATTGTTATTTTTCCCAAATCTCTCCCTCCTTTCACCTCACACCTTCAAGTAGGCCCCAGTGTCTGTTGTTCCCCTCTTTGTGTCCGTCTGTTCTCATCATTTAGCTCCCATTTATAAGAGAGAACATATGGTATTTGGTTTTCTGTTCCTGCGTTGAGTTTACTAAGGACAATGCCCTCCAGCTCCATCCGTGTTCCTGCCAAAGGGCATGATCTCATTCTTTTTATATGGCTGCCGAGTGTTCCATGGTGTATATGTACCACATTTTCTTTATCCAATCTATCATTGATGGTCATTTAGGTTGATTCTATGTCTTTGCTATTGTGAATAGTACTGCAGTGAACATTCGTGTTCACGTGTCTTTATGGTAGAATGATTTATATTCCTTTGGATATATACCAAGTAATGGGACTTCTGGGTTGAATAGTATTTCTGCTTTGAGCTCTTTGAGGAATTGCCACACTGCTTTCCACAATGGTCAAACCTATTTACATTCCCAGCAACAGTGTGAAAGCGTTCTCTTTTCTCCACAACCTCGCCAGAATCCGTTATTTTTTTCTTTTTTCTTTTTTTGGCTTTGAAATACTTGTTCTGACTTGTGTGAGATGGTATTTCATTGTGGCTTTGATTTGCATTTCTCTAATGATCAGTGGTGTTGAGCTTTTTCTCATTTGCTTCTTGGCTGCTTGTATGTCTTCTTTTGAAAAGTCTGTTCATATTCCACTTCCCACTTTTTTATGTGGTTGTTTGTTGCTTGTAAACTTATTTAAGTTACTTATAGATGCTCAACATTAGGCCTTTGTCAGGTGCATAGTTAGAAGATATTTTCTTGCATTTTGTAGGTTGTCTGTTTACTCTGTTGATAGTTTCTTTTGCTTTGCAGAAGAACTTAAGTTTAATTGGATCCCATTTGTCAACTTTTGCTTCTGTTGTAATTGCTTTTGGTGTCTTCATCGTGAAATCTTCGCCCAATCCTATGTCCAGAATGGTATGCCTAGGTTATCTTCCAGGGTTTGTATAGTTTTGGGTTTTACATTTAAGTCTTTAATCCATCTTGAGCTGGATTTATGTATAGGGTTTCAGGAAGGGGTCCAGTTAACCTTCTGCATATGGCTAGCCAGTTATCCCAGTACTATTTATTGGAAAGGGAGTCTTTTCCCCATTGCTTGTTTTCGTCAGCTTTGTCAAAGATCAGATGGTTGTAGGTATGTGGCCTTATTTCTGGGCTCTCTATTCTGTTCCATTGGTCTACGTGTCTGTTTTTGTACCAATACTATGCTGTTTTGTATACTATAACCCTGTAGTATAGTTTGAAGTTGGGTAACATGACGCCTCCAGCTTTGTTCGTTTTGCTCAGGATTGCCTTGACTATCCAGGGTCTTTTTTTAATTCCATATGAAATTTAAAGTAGTTTTTTTTCTAGTTCTGTGAAGAATGTCATCATTAGTTTGAAAGGAATAGCACTGAATCTGTAAATTGCTTTGGGAAGTATGGACATTTTAATGATATTGATTCTTCCTCTCTAAGATCATGGAATATTTTTACATTTGTTTGTGTCATCTCTGATTTCTTTGAGAAGTGTTTTGTAATTCTCATTGTAAAGATCTCTCCCCTTCCAGGTTAGCTGTATTCCTAGGTATTTTATTCTTTTTGTGGCAATTGTGAGTGGAATCTTGTTCCTGATTTGCCTTTTGGCTTGGCTGTTATTTGTGTATAGAAATGCTAATAATTTTTGTACATGGATTTTGTACTCTGAAACTTTGCTGAAGTTGTTTATCAACTGAAGGAGCTTTTGGGCTGAGATGAAAAGCTCACTGCTGGGGTTTTCTAGATATAGAATCATGCCTTCTTCAAATGGGTAGTTTGACCTCCTGTTTTCCTAGATGGAGGCAATCTTGCCTGATTGCCTTTGCCAGAATTTCCAATACTATGTTGAATAGGATTAGTGGAGAGGGCATGCTTGTCTTGCGTTGGTTTTCAAGGAGAACGCTTCCAGCTTTCATACATTCAGTATGATGTTGGTTGTGGGTTTTTGTCATAGATGGCTCTTATTATTTTGAGGTATGTTCCTTCAACACCTAGTTGATTGAGAGTTTTTAATATAAAGGGATGTTGAATTTCATTGAAAGCATTTTCTGCATCTATTGAGATAATCATGTTATTTTTGTCTTTAGTTTTGTTTATGTGATGAATCACACTTATTGATTTGTGTATGTTGAACCAACCTTGCATTTCAAGCATTAAGCCTACTTGATCATGATGGATTATCTTTTTGATGTGCTGCTGGATTCGGTTTACAAGTATTTTGTTGAGGATTTTTGCATCATTGTTCATAGAAGATATTGGCCCGAACTTTTCTTTTGTTGTTGTGTCTTTGCCAGGTTTTATGATGAGGATGATGCTGGCCTCATAAAATGAGTTGGGGAGAAGTCCCTCCTCCTCAATTTTTTGGAATAGTTTCAGGTGGAATGGTACCAGTTCTTCTTTATACATCTGGTAGATTTCAACTGTGAATCCATCTGGTCCTGGCATTTTTTTTTTTGGTTGGTAGGCTATTTATTACTGATTCAATATCAGAGCTTGTTATTGATCGGTTCATGGAATCAGTTTCTTCATGGTCCATTCTTGGGAGGGTGTATGTGTTCAGGAATTTACCCAACTCTTCTAGGTTTCTAGTTTGTGTGCACTGTTTCAAGTCAGTGGTAACATCTCCTTTGTCACTTCTAAATGTGTTTATTTGGATCTTCTCTCTTTTCTTCTTTATTAGTCCAGCTAGAGGCCTATCTAATTAATGTTTTCAAAAAATAAACCCCTGAATTTGTTAACATTTTGAATGAATTTTTTGTGTCTCTATTTCCTCCAGTACAGTTCTGATTTTAATTATTTCTTGTCTTCTGCTAGCTTTGAGGTTGATTTGTTCTTGATTTTCTAACTCTTTTAGTTGTGATGTTAGGTTGCTAATTTATCTTTCAAACTTCTTGATGAAGGCATTTAATGCTACAAAATTCCCTCTTAACACAGCCTTAGCTGTGTCCCAGAGATTTTCTTATTTTTGTTTCCCTCTTAACACTGTCTTAGCTGTATCCCAGAAATATTGTATCTTTGTTCTCATTAGTTTCAAAGAACTTCTTGATTTATGCCTTAATTTAATTATTTACCCAAAAGTCACCCAGGAACATGTTGTTTATTTTCCACATAATTTCATGATTTTTAGTGATTTTCTTCATCTTGACTTTTATTTTTATTGCACTGTGGTCTAAGAGTGTGTTTGGTATGATTTTGGTTATTTTGCATTTGCTGAGGATTGTTTTATGTCCAATTATGTGGTCAATTTTAGGGTATGCACCATGTGGCAATGAGAAGAATGTATATTCTGTTGTTTTGGTGTGGAGAGTTCTGTAGAGGTCTATCAGATCCATTTGGTCCAATGTTGAGTTCAGGTCCTGAATATCTTTGTGAATTTTCTGCCTCAGTGATCTGTCTAATACTGTCAGTGGAGTGTTGAAGTCTCCCACTATTACTGTGTGGGAGTGTACATCTCTTTGTAGGCCTCTAAGAACTTGCTTTATGAACCTGGGTGCTTCTGTGTTGGGTGCATATATATTTAGAATAGTTAGTTCTTCTTGCTGAATTGAATCCTTTACCATTATGTAATACCCTTCTTTGTCTTTTTGTATCTTTGTTGGTTTAAAGTCTGTTTTGTCTGAAATTAGGGTTGCAACTCCTGCTGTTTTTTTTATTTCCATTTGCTTAGTAGATTTTTCTCCATCCCTTTATTCTGAGCCTATGGGTATCATTACCTATGAGATGGGTCTCTTGAAGACGGCATACCATTCAGCCTTGCTTTTTTATCCAGCTTACCACTCTGTGCCTTTTATGTGGGCTCTACTCCAGAGAGATGCAGGTCAGCAATTTCTCAGTGCAGTCAGCCTGGGATGGGGAATCTGAGCTGTGGGCCCAAGCTGGGGGTTCTCTGCCTAGTGACAAGCAAGATGGGTGGCTGGGACCCATGAGAGACAGATTGGCATCTTTTTAGGTTAACTGCAGCTTGTTGGAGATATGGATAAGACATTGAGGTTCTTTGTTACTTTGTTAGTCTGAGGGTAGCAGGTGTAGTACCACTGCAGAGGCAGTGTCAGAGAGGCTTTCTGTTGCCCCTGGGGCTCCACCTTTGAGAAACCCAGAGCTGCTGTTACTGAAAGTGCTCAGCCAGTGGGGTGGCATGGCTGCACTGCTGGCATGAGCTTGGGACTCCATTTGTTGAGGAGTAGGGGTCAAGGGCTCACCGGGAGGAAAGACTTGTCTCCTCTCCATATCGTGACTGTGGTGTGCTGTAACCTCAGGTGTAGTGTTCAGACTCTTTTTTCTTCCCCAGACTGAGGGCAGCAAGGACAGGGCTACTGCTGTGGCCATGGCAGAGGGGCTGTTGGATTCCTCTGAGAGCTTCCTCCCAGGGAAACTCCAAGCCATTACCAGTGGGTATGCTTAGCTGTGGGTGGAGTGACTGTTCTGTGGTTATGAGCCAGGAACCCTGCCTAGTAAAGAGTTGGGGGGAGTGTTGGGGGTTCCCAGAAAAGGGGGGCTGGACTCTTCTCTATATGGGGATATGGTGTGCTGGAGATGCCAGTGTAATGAATTGGCCCTTTGTTCCTTCCCCAGCCCAAGGGCTGTTAGGGCAATACCACTGCAACTGTAATAACAGCAGGGTTGTGGGTTGACTCTGAGATTTCCTCCTTGGAGAAATGCTGGGCTGCCTCTGACTGTGGTGATCAGGCAGGGGCAGGGGGGTTGTGCTGGAGTCCCAGGTAGGGTGGGCCTACCTAGTGAGGAGAAGTGAGGACTGAGATCTGCATAGAAAACAGTCGGGCCACTTTTCTATGAGGTGGTTGCTCTATGCTGGGGATCCGGACCAGTCCCCATTGTCCACAGACTCTCTAGAGCCTGGAGACAGCAAGGACAAAGGTTGCAAGACAGGAAAGTTGGCAACCCATCCCTTCCACTGGGAGCTCTGTCCCAGGAAGTTGTAGAGTTGCTACTGGCTCAATAGCACCAATGGAGGGTGGCTAGAGACCCAGGCCTGGAGGACCCACCCAGTGAGGAGATACGGGATCAGGGACCCACATAAAAGAGTCTGGCCACTTTTTCATAGGGCTGCTGCAGCATACTGGGGGTCCACTCCAGTCCCCAGTCACATTGGATTTTCCAGTACCTAAAGGTATCAACAGTGAAGGCTGCTAAACAGCAAAGATGGTGACCCATCTCTCCCTCTGGGAGCTTCATCCCACGGAGGTTTGAAAACTCCTGTTGGCCAGAAAACACTGGCAGGAGTGACTAGAGACTCCTATCAGAGATTCTGCACAGTGAAGAGAAACAGGATTTAGGATCCATGTGAATAAGCAGTCTGATCTCTTCTCTGTAAAGCTGCTGGGCTGCACCGGGTGACTGCTTCAGTCCCTGGTTACCTTGGACTTGTTACAGCCCCAAATAAAACAATGGCTAAGGCTGTAAAAATGGCTATCCGTTTTTTAAAATGTGTTGAGGCTTGTTTTAATTGTCAGCATATGCTCTTTTGTATATTGATTTATTTCCCCATTCTTTGGCATACATTTAATACTAGAATATAAAATCCAAAAATAAAGTCCCAAATTATCACATAATGTTGGAAAAATGTGATAAATTCCCTCAATGAGAATACAGATTGTATATGGCAATTTCCACGAAATTAGAAGCTTAAAAACACCCATTTATTTTCTCATAGTTTCTGTGATTGGAGTCCAGGTACCAAGCTCACCTGTGTTTTCTCCTTAGAATCTCACAAGATTAAATTAAGTTGTCAGCAGAGCTGTGTTTCTTCAGGGTGCTCTTGGGAAGGCTCTGTTTCTAGGATAATTTAAGTTGGCAGAATTCAGTTCCATGCAATTGAAGAACTGAAGTTCTTATTTCCTTGCTTGTCATCAGCTGGGAGTGGCTCTCAGCTTCTAGAGGCTACGCACATGTCTTCCCACATAAACCCTTTCAAACTCAGCAATGGTAGAACAAGTCCCACATACTCTTTGATCTCTCTGACTCCGGCTTCTGAGGAAGTCTGTCTTCTACTTCCAGCCAGGTAGAGTTCTCTGCTTTTAAGGAGCACATACTGAAATTGGGTCACTCAGATAATTCAGAATAATCTCCCTATTTTATGTTTATTTTATAATTTTTTTAATTTTTAATTTTTATGGGTACATAGTAGGTCTATATATTCATGGGATGCATGAGACATTTTGATACAGACATGCATACAATATGTAATAATCACATCAAGGTAAATGGGGTATCCATTACCTCAAGCATTCATCATTTCTTTGTGTTATAAACATTCGAATTGTACTCCCTCAGTTATTCTAAAATGTACAACAAATTATTGCTAATGGTAGTCACCTTGTTGTCCTATCAAATGCTAGATCTTATTTATTGTATCTAACTATATTTTAGTGCCCATAAACCATCCCCATACACCCACCCACACTACACTTCTCAGCCTCTGGTAACTATCCTTCTATTCTTTATCTCCATGAGCTCAATTGTTTTAATTTTTAGCTCCTACAAATAAGTAAGAACATGTGAAGTTTGTCTTTCTATGCCTGGCTTATTTCATTCAACATAATGAACTCCAGTCCCATCCATGTTGTGGCAAATGACAGGGTCACATTCTTTTTTACGGCTGAATGGTACTCCATTGTGTGTATGTACCACATTTTCTTTATCCATTTATCTGTTGATGGATACTTAGGTTGCTTCCAAATCTTGGCTATTGTGAATAGTGCTGCAATAAACATGGCAGTGCAGATACCTCTTAAATATACTGATGTCCTTTCTTTGGGGTATAAACCTAGCAGTGGGAGCATTGGATCATATGGTAGTTCTATTTTTGGTTTTTTGAGAAACCTCCAAACTGTTCTCCACAGTAGCTATAAAATTTACATTTCCATCAACAGTGTATGAGGGTTCCCCTTTCTCCACATCCCTGCCAGCATTCATTCATTATTGCCTGTCTGTGGATAAAAGCCATTTTAAATGGGCTGAGATGATAGCTCATTGTAGTTTTGATTTGCATTTCTCTGATGATCAATGATGTTGGGCACCTTTTCATATACCTGTTTCTCATTTGTACATCTTCTTTCAAAAAATGTCTAATCAGATCTTTTGCACATTTTTAATTGGATGATTAGATTTTTTTCTATTAAGTTGTTTGAACTCCTTATATATTCTGGTTATTAATCCATTGTCAGATGAGTAGTTCACAAATACTGTCTTCTATTCTGTGGGTAGTCACTTCACTTTGTTGATTGTTTCCCTTGCTGTGCAGAAGCTTATTAACTTTATGTGATCCCGTTTACCCATTTTTGTTTTGGTTGCCTGTGTTTTGGGGGTATTACGCAAGAAATCTTTGCCCAGACCAATATCCTGGAGAGTTTCCCCAATGCTTTCTTTTAGTAGTTTCATGGTGTAAGGTTTTAGATTTAAGTCTAATTTTTTTTTTATATATGGCAAGAGATAGGAGTCTAATTTTGTTATTCAGTATGGATATCCAGTTTTCTCAGCAGCATTTCTAGAAGTGACTGTCTTTTCCCCGTTGTATGTTCTTGGAAACTTTGTTGAAAATGAGTTCCCTGTAGATGTATGAATTTGTTTCTGGGTTCTCTATTCTGTTCCATTGGTCTATGTGTCTTTTTTTATGCCAGTACCATGCTGTTTTGATTACTATAGCTTCGTAATATAATTTGAAGCCAGGTAATGTGATTCCTCTAGTTTCATTCTTTTATTTAGGATGGCTTTGACTATTCTGGGTCATCTGTGGTTTCATTTTAATTTTGGGATTATTTTCTCTATTTCTGTGAAGAATATCATTGGTATTTTGGTAGAGATTACACTGAATCTGTAGTTTGCTTTGGGTGATACGGACATCTTAACAATAGTGATTCCTCCAATCTATGAACATGAAATATCTTTCCATTTTTATGTGTCCTCATCAATTTCTTTCATCGAAGTTTTCTAGCTTCCATTGTAGAGGTCTTTCACTTCTTTGGTTAAGTTTATTCTTAGGTATTTTATTCATAGCTATTGTAAATGGGATTATTTTCTGCTTTCTTTTTCAGATTGTTCAATGCTGCATATAGCAATGTTATTGATTTTTATATGTAGATTTGTATCCTGTCCTTCAACTTTACTTAATATATTTATAAGTTATTATAGTTTTTTGGTGAGATCTTTAGGTTTTTCCAAATATGAGATCATATCATCTGAAAACAAGGATAATTTGAATTCTTACTTTACGTTTTGGATGCCTTTATTTCTTTCTCTTGTCTGATTGCTCTAGCTGGGACTATCAGTACTATGTTGAATAACAGTGGTGAAAGTGGGCATCCTTGTCTTGTTCCAGATCTTAGAGGAAATGCTTTCAGTTTTTCCCCATTCAGTATGATACTAGCTGTGGATCTATCATATGTGGCTTTTATTATGTTGAGGTACATTCCTTCTATACCCAGTTTTTTGAGGATTTTTGTCATGAAGGCTGTGGCCACCACAGCTGGGAATTTGCTGGATCATGCCTGAAGCCAGTACAATACTAGATCTTGCCTAAGGCCCGTGGTGACTGCCGTCTGGCTACCACTGATGTTTATTCAAGGCCCAAAGGCTCTTTAGTCAGCAGGTGGTGAATTCTGCTAGGACTAGATTCTTTCCTTCAGGGCAGTGGGTTCCCTTCTGGCCCATAGTGGGTATAGAAATATTGTCCGAGAGGTATGGCCTGGAATGGGGGCTTCAGGACTCTGCTTAGTGCTTGATTTTACTGTGGCTGAGCTAGTATCCAAGTTGCAAGACAAAGTCCTCTTTACTTTTCCCTTTCTTCCCGGAGCTGTGAGCTGCACTCTCTGGAGTTGGGGGAGGGGTAACACAAGCACTCCCTTGGTCACCCCAGATGGTGTCTCACTGGGTGATGTGCACTCCAAGTCCACTGGCTCTGAGCCCAGCACAGCACCAGGACTTGCCCAGTCCTTATGGTCTAGACTGATTTCAAGTTTATTAGGACCCCAGAGTGCTTTTAGTCCATGGCAATGAGGCTAACCAGAAATCAGGTTTTGACCACTGGGATCGATGATTCTTTTCTGGCTATGGCTAGTTTAAATGCTCCTTCCATGAGTGCCAGCCAAATTCCGCCCTGTGTTGCTTTCTGCTGTAATAGGATAATACTGACTTCTAATGCAAAGCGTCACAATCACTTTGCTCTCCCTCCCCGAAAATGCACAGATTCTCTCTCCATGTCAAGCTGTGCTGCCAGGGAGTGAAAGAGGAGTGGCATAGGCAATTCAAGACTGTCTTTCCTACCCTCTTTAATGCCTCTTTCCTTGATATGATGTTAAAACCAGGTACTGTGATCGCTCACCTGATTTTTGGTACTTATGAAGGTGCTTTCTTGTGTGGATAGCTATTCAGTTTGGTGTTCCTGCAGTGGGGGATGATTGCTGGAGGGTTATATTTGGCCATCTTTCTCCTCCTCCTTGATAATTTTTTTAAGAGATGGGGTCTCACTCTGTCCCCAAGGATAGAGTGCAGTGGCACAATCATAGCTCACTGCAGCCTCCAACTCCTGGGCTCAAGTGATCCTCCCATCTCAGCCTCCTGAGAAGCTAGGATTACTAGTGTGAGTATATTGATTTTTAATTAAGCTTCTCATTTTGAAATAATTGTAGATTAACATGCAGTTGAAAGAAAAGATAGAGAAATCACCTACACACTTTACCTAGTTTCCCCCAATGCTAACATCTTATAAAACTATGGTACAAAATCACAACCAGAATATTGACATTGGTACTGTCAAGATGCAGAGTATTTCCTTCACCACAAGAATCCCTCATGTTGACCTTTTATAGCACACCCACTTGCCCACACTCCCTCCTTAACTCCTTGACAACCACTAATCTGTTCTTCATTTCTGTAATTTTGTCATTTCAACAACATTATATAAATGAAATCATATAAAATATACTCTTGAAAATAATGTGTATTCCTCCATTATTAGATACAGTGTTATATGAAAAGTATTCAGTTGTGGTAGATAATATTTTTCATGTTCTCTATGACCTTAGTAATTTTTTTTGTCTAGTGAGTCTATTATCTGTGGGGAGACAGAGATCTTCAATCATGATGTAGATTTATCTGTTTCTCTTTTAATTCTGTATATTTTGGCTTTATACACTTTGAAGCTGTGTTAGTAAGCTTATACACATTTAAAATTGTTATGTCTTCCTAATTCATTAACCTTTTAATTATATAAAAATGTCCTTCTTTATCTTTAGTAATACTCTTTTTCTTGAAATCCAAAGATTTATCTGATATTAATATAGCCACGCTAACCTTCTAATGCTTACTGTTTTCATGGTATGTCTTTTTCCATCCTGTTTACTTTCAGCCTGTGTCTTTACATTTAAATATACCCATTATAGATACCATATAATTGTATCTTTTTTTATCTGTTCCAAAAATCTCTGTCTTAGTTGATGTGATTAGTCAATTAACATTTAGTATAATTATTGATATGTTTAGGTTTGGTCTGCCATTTTATTATATTTTATTAACTTTTCACATTTCACTTAGAGTTAATATTTTATTACTTCTTATAAATTATAGAAATCTTGCAATCATATAGATCAATTTAACATCTTCCTAGTCATGATATTAAGTTATTAAATGAAATACACCTACATACATTGTAAACCCCAAAAGTCAGTATTCTAATTTTTACTTTAAAAAGTTATATAATTTATAAAGTAGTTAAGAAGCAAAAAGAAGAAATGCAAAAGCTCTTTTGCATTTACTTAGATGTTTACCATTTCCAGAGAAAAAGAAAGGATCTTTCTCAACTTGATAAAAAGCTAACATTATTCTAAGTGGTAACAGACTGAATGCCTTCCCTATAAGGTTAGGATCAAAGCAAGGATTCTACTCTCAACACTTTTTTCAACATAGTGTTATAAGTTCTAGCCAGTGCAATAGAGCAAAACAGTGAAATAAAAGTCATACATATCAGAAAGAACAGAATAAAATTGTCCCTGTTTTCAAATGACATGATTCTCTACGGAGAAAATCTGAAGAAAAAAATTTAAAACTCTTAGAACTTATAAATGAATTCAGCAAGATTACATGATACAAGATAAACTTATGAAAATTAATTGTATTTCTATACACTAGCAATGAACCCATGGAAAGCAAAATTTAAATAAAATACCATTTATGATCACTCAAAAAACTGAAATACTTTGGTATAAATCTAACACAACATGCCCAGGAAATGTAAGCTGAAATGCTGATGTACACAATGCTGATGAAAGAAATCTTTAGCAATCTATATAAATAGATACACCATGTTTATAAATTGAAAGACTAGTAAATAGGTCAATTCTCCTCAAATTTATATGAGTTTAACATTATTCGAACTGAAGTCCCAGCAAGATCTTCTCTAGATATAGATAAGTTTGTTCTAAAATTTATATAGAAAAGCAAAAGAACTAGAATAGTGTTTTAAATTTTGAGAAGAAAGAATAAAGTAGAAAGAATCAGTCTACCTGATTTACTATATAGCCAAAGCTACCAAGACTGTGTTGCATTTGCAAAGGGATAGACACATAGATCAATGAAATATAATCAAGAACCCAGAAGTAAATCCACACAAATATGTCCCACTGATTTTTGACAAAGGTGCTGCAGCAATTCAAGAGAGAAAAGGTAGCCTTTTTCAACAAACAGTGCTGGAGCAATTGGATATTCATAGGAAAAAAAGAAAAACAAACAAACAATAAACCTCAACCTAATTCTCACGTCTTATATGAAAATTAACTCAAAATGGATCATGGGTTTATATGTAAAACATAAAATTTTAACCCTTTTAGAAAAGAAAATAGAGGCCGGGCACAGTGGCTCACCCTGCACCACAAAAAATACAAAAAAATTAGCCGGGCATGGCGGCGCATGCCTATAGTCCGAGCTACTTGGGAAGCTGAGGCAGAAGAATTGCTTAAATCCAGGAGGAGAAGGTTGTAGCGAACCGAGATCGCACCACTGCACTCCAGCCTGGGTGACAGAGTGAGACTCCATCTCAAAAAAAAAAAGGAGAAAATCTCCTGGATTTAGGGCTAGGCAAGGAGTTGTTAGATCTGACACCAAAAGCACAATCTATAAAAGAAAAATTGATAAAATTCATCAAAATTAAAAATTTTTGGTCTGTGAAAGAGCTGTTAAAGAGAACAAAACAACAAGTTCAGAGCAATAGAAAGCATTTACAAACTACACATCTGACCAAGGACTAATATCTAGCATATATTAAAACTCTCAAACTCAACAGTAAAATAAAAATCCAATTTGAGTATGGGCAAAAGACATAAAGAGACATTTCCACGAAAAGGTGGTAGAAATGGGAAATAAATACATGAAAAGTTGTTCATGTGGTTGGTCATTAGGAAAAACCTAGTTGGGGAAAACCTAATAAGGTTATCATTAGAGAAAACCACCAGCAGATATCGCTATATACCTATCGAAATAACCAAACAAAAAAATGGTAACACCAAATGCTGGTAAGGATGCAGAGAAATTATATCATTTGTATATTGCTGGTGGAGATGTTTAATACAGCCATTCTAGAAAACAATTTCTTTAAAAAAAAAAAACTAAACATATAGTTATATGACCATATGACCCAGCAGTGGCACTCCTGGGCCTTTATCACAAAGAAACGAAAACATGTTAACATGAAAACCTGTGCATCAAACTTTATAGCAGCTTTATTCATTAAAAGCCAAACACTAGAAACAGTCCAGATGTCCTTCAATAGGGATGGTTAAACAAACTGTGGTACGCCCATATGGACACTACAAAGCAATAAAAAGTAATGACCATTGATAAACACGACCACCTAGATAAATGTCCAGAGAATTATGCTGAGAAAAAAAAAAAGCCAGTTTCAAAAGATTACATGCTATTTGATTCCATTTACAAGACATTCTTGAAATGACACAGTTACAGAAATGGAGAACAAATTAATGGTTGCTAGGAGTTAAGAAGGGAGTGGTTGGCAGGAGGGAAGTGGGTGTGGCTATAAAGGGCTACACGAGGAATCCTCATGATAAAGGAAATATTCTGCACCTTGATTGCATCTATGTCAATACGCTGGTTCTGATATTGCACTATAGTTTTACAAGATGTTAGCATTAGGGGAAACTAAAAGTGTATAAGAAATCTCTATTATTTCTTGCAACTGTAAGTCAACTTACAATTTCTCAAAATTTTAAAATTAATTTAAAAATCAATATACAAAAGGCAGGTGTGGAAAATATTGGGTATTTCACAAGTCCTTTAGAGGCACCTACAAAGAATATTTTACAGTATATTCTTGAACATGAGGGATGCATTTTCCTCCAGTTGCACCATCAGATCTAGTTTTCTTGTAGCCCATTCAATTCAGACTGTATTCTGGTGTCCAGGAAGACCTGCAACACCTCCAGCAAGCATTTAAAACAGCTCTGGGCCAGTTGACTCTCCCTTTGGGACCCTTACCAGGTCCATTAGAAACACTCACATATTTCTTGTTTTGACAGCTCTGGGACTGCAGACCGCCTAAGGCAAACAAACATTCTCTCTCTCTTTTTCTCTATCTCTGTCAGGGCATCCAACCAGTCTCTGCCTTATAATTTTTCACACATGAGTTACATACTAGTACATTTCTCTAACCACAAATGACACATGTTCTTCAGGTAAGCCCGCTTAAGACCTTTTTCGACCGAAGGTGAAGAGAAGATCTCATAGCTCTTTCTAGAACATTTTCTCCTCCAATAGCCTTTATATTCTCAGCTTAATTGAGAGAACTATGGGTTGCAAAACTAACTTTTTAATGTTCTTTTGAAAATTTGCTTCTTGCTCTGGCCATTCATACAAGGTGTGTCATATCTGTGTTAACTTAGTGCCCTAGTCAAAACTTCTAATTTAACATTCTTCTTCATATATAATACCTAAACAGGGATTAAAAGTTGATAAGAGGACCGGGTGCGGTGGCTCATGCCTGTAATCTCAGCACTTTGGGAGGCCAAGGTGGGTGGATCACGAGGTCAGGAGATTAAGACCATCCTGACTAACACAGTGAAACCCCATCTCTATTAAAAACACAAAAAAATTAGCCGGGCATGGTAGCACGTGCCTGTAGTCCCAGCTACTCGGGAGGCTGAGGCAGGAGAATCTCTTGAACCTGGGAGGCGGAAGTTGCAGTGAGCCAAGATTGTGCCACTGCACTCCAGCCTGGATGACAGAGGGAGACTCCATCTCAAAAAAAAAAAAAGTTGATAAGAATAACATGACCCAAAATGCAAATAGACAATTCACTGAAAATAATACCTTAAAGGCAAAAAGAAAAAAGAAAAGATTCTAAAATACACTGATAGCATGATGCACTTTAAGCCTATCAGACTGGCAAAAATTCAAAGGTTGATCTTACCAATCACTGATGGGGAGTCAGAGAAAAGGATATCTTTGTACACTGCTGATGATAATGTAAATTTGTACTTCCTTTTTAGAAAGCAATCTGGAAACATCTGTTAAAATAAAAAATATGCATGGAAATAAAAGCTCAGTGTGCTAGTTCAGGTCCTCTGAAAAGCAGATGCCACATCAATATTAACATGCAAAAGATGTGAAAGTACAAAAGAGTGCAAAAGAGTGAAGTACGCCTTACTCTTGATCAAGAGGAGTTTCCACACATTAATGCTAAGAAAGCTAGTGTATGACAGCATCTCATTTATTAAAAATCAAAGACCAAGACTATACTTTCAGGGATCCTTTCTTCAATTCATTACTAGAGGTTTCTCTGAATGTGTAGAGCACCAGAAACCACTAGAAGGAAATGCAGTGTGCTCTCTCCAGAGTGTGAAGCCAACCCTTGGTGTTGCTTGGCTGCAACTGCCCTTTACCATTGACAATTGTTCTCTTCCTCAGGAAGAATGAGAGGAAAAGAAGGCAGTCTGTGTGATTCCCATTAAAAAATGATAATTTTTTAAAAAATAAAAAAACCAAAATACACAGTTGTATGAGCTTAACAAAAAATGCACAAGGCTACAAACCAGGTTGCTGGCCTGGTTTATTCATTAAAAGCCAAACTAGAAACAGTCCAGATGTCCTTCAATAGGGATGGTTAAACCCTTTTATCACAGCCTGTCCACGTGACAGTCCTTCCACTAGACCAGGAGCCCCTTGAGGATTGCAACCTAACATGGCACCTGATACTTTCTGCTTTATAAGTACTTACTGAATGATTAAATAAATGAATGAATGAACTCAAAGGGAAGTTATAATTAACCAAATGGAACAGGAATAAGAAGCAGACACAGGAATCTTTTATAGCTAAGAGATTGGAACTGGCAATTCGCTATGAATGTAAAATCACACGTAAGTTTTTTATTAAATGACTTCCATGTCTCTTTATTCATTATTTTAATGCAAGTGTTTCATCCCTCAGTTGTTAATCTACTTTCAAAGCCTAAAAGAAAGTTATCTTTAAGGTACCATAAAATTGTCACATTACTAAGGTTGAAACTAGAGTACCTACAACTGTTTTTTGAAAATAGAATCTTTCATCACTGGGCAGTACCAGCAATAGATATGCTGTTAGAATTCACTGTAAATACAGTGACTAGCCAGTATATAGTTGCAGAGTCAATAAGCCTTCATTTCAAATACAGACTACCACCATTTAGCTGTTCTTCCTCAAATACCTCTCTGTTGCATCCCAATTAATTGTCAACATTTACAATCACCTGCCCCACTAGGCTTCCTTCCCCCACCACAGAGCTCTCACCCACTGACTCAGCAAGAGCAGTTAAGAACGTATATAGGTCACAGGATGACCACAGTTATGTCCACTCCCACAGTAAATGTGACAGTTCACATGTCCACCAGAAGTAAAGGAAAAAAATAGACAAAACAACCTTGCTATCAAAAGTCTGTACAATGGCAGTCTCATTCAACTAGAAGAAGGAACAAAATGAAAGGTGAGGAAACAATGTTAGAACCAGCCCTCCCATGAGGAACAGTTTTGATAGAAAGCAAATGAAAGCAAGTAAACAGACTTCGGAAGCCCTGAAAGACAGTGAAACAGCCAAAGAGAAGACCAAGTTCAGGAAACTCTGTTGGGAAGATGATTAAAATGTCAAAAGACAGAATTGAAGAAAGGTATGTCAAAGGCAGTAACGAAGCCCAAAGATCTGGGCTGTATGTGTGTATGTGTGTGTGTGTGGTGTGATATTCTGAGATGGGCATGTAATATTCTGATATAAGTACTTCTGAGCAGTTTTTACTTGCAAATGGATAGAAATTACATGCTTTTTAATGATATTAGCCATATCAGTGGGTGGTGGTGAGAAAAGAAAAATGGAATCAGAGATGTATGGGTTCTGATTAGCTCTGTCATTAACTAGGTCCTGGGCAAGTCATTTAATTCAATAACCCTAAATCTATTCATGACACACAATCCCCAGTTTCTCCAGACCTCTATAAAAATGTAAGATTTCTGTTCCCTAAATCAGAGTCACCAGACTCAACTTTGCTAGATCTGGGGTGAGCTCAGTAAGGTAATATGATTGATTATTATTATTATTATTTTTGATGGAGTTTTGCTCTTTGTTGCCAAGGCTGGAGTGCAGTGGTGCTATCTCGGCTCACTGCAAACTCCGCCGCCTCCCGGGTTCAAGCGATTCTCTTGTCTCAGCCTCCTGAGTAGCTGGGATTACAGGCACCCACCACTATGCCTGGCTAATTTTTGTATTTTTAATAGAGACGAGGTTTCGCCATGTTGGCCAGGCTGGTCTCGAACTCCTGACCTCAGGTGATCTGCCTGCCTTGGCCTCCCAAAGTGCTGGGATTACAGGTGTGGGCCACCGTATCCGGCCAGTAATATGAATGTGTTAAAAACTCCTTCAGCAACTCTGAAACTGAGTTAAGTTTGTGAAGCATTGGTCTGCATGATCTTTATGGTTCCCCCCAGCTCAAAAATCCCAGAGTGACTCCTGAGTCACCAAAAACAAACTGAGATGTGCATCCCATCATATTGAGTGTTTAATTTACACAAGCCATGGAAGTAACAGAGCTATTTATTTCATTTTCAAATAGACTCACTTACCAGACACAGCTAATCTTGTTTATTATCTGGTTGGGGGCTGAGAGGAAGGTACATTTGGCACTGAATCATCTGCCTTTGTGTCAATGAACCTCCAAGCAAAGTGATTAAAAGAATTGAAGTGGGCTGAGCATAGACTGGGGATAAGCCTATTACAAGATCTAGAAAGAATTTATATGTTCCCAAGAGACTAAGTGAAAGCCATAAGTATAGAGAGAGCAAATGTTTTCATTTAATATTAACTTCCCCTTTCAGAGACCCCACTGAGCACTGTGCAATGGGCTGGCACGGGTGATGACACAGACGAGTGAGAATCTGATTATAATGTATATGAGGAAAAAGTACCTCATTTAGGACTCCTCTCATCCTTCAGTCCTATTAGTTTCATTTACTAACAGTATAATATTGTTGAGCTCACCCGTTTATTAGAGGCTTCTTAAAACCACAAGTATGAAATTTTAATTTTGTACAAAATATTTGTGTTCTGACTTCTTGTCTAGATTCAAAAATTCATTGTATAGCTGAAAAACATTAGCTATTTGTGGCCCCTTTAAAATGTCTTGAAATCCCTGATTGATTAAAACTATTTAACATTATGTTTCCTTATGGTATTGTGCACTAGGCTATAATAATTCGTTTCATCACAGCTTCCCTAGGACCTCCTGTGATGTTTATGAGCTTTCTGCTATGGTGATTTGATTTTCATTTATAAAAGAATGTGTTACTACCTAGTCATTCCCATTTTCTAAGAAATCTTTTCTCTTAAATTAGAAACCAGGTGTGAATTTTAACCTTTTGGGTCTGTGATAAGTGTTTTAATGGCTTCATTTAACAAACTATACTATTATTTAATTGCTTTGATTCATCTAATTTTGTGAAAAACCCAGGGAAATAGGGTTGATGTGAAAACTAAATTAATACTCACTGCCATGTATGAACTTCTTTCATACTCAGATGGCTCCTCAATGGCACTTAAGCTTCATAAGACACAGTTCTCATGCTAATCCAAAGGTCTGGAATGATAAACTATTAGAAGAGGAAGGGATCTTAGAGCTTATCAAGTATAACTTCTTACTGGTTTGGAAATCTACCTATCTATCCATCTATCTATCTATATCTATCTTGAAATGTGAGTACTCAGCTTCTGCATGAATTCCTGGGACAGGAGAAAGCCTGTACCAGAGTTGGAAACTCCTAAGAATTACTTGGAAACCCCATCATGATATAGAGGTGTTTACTACTAAACTCGCCACTGTGACCTCTGGACAACTGAACAAGATTAATTCACTTCTCCTGACAGCCCTCAAATTGTTTGAAGACAGCTGTGCCTACAAAAACATCTCAAAGTTGCACATCCCAAGAGGCTGCAGGAAGAAGGCAGATAGTAGGCAGGGCTAACATGCATCTCCTACTTGGATGGTCAGAACAGTGTGTGGAGATTCACACTGTGAACTTTTGTTCTAAGAACTACTACAGGAATGTACCAGGAAAACCAAAAGAATTTACAGATCCTTTGAAAGAAATGGCATGCCATTGCAAACTCAGTGAGACAGAAAAAAAACTGTGAGTTCCCAAAGTATGAGGGGGGAATAACCTGCCTCCAAACACACATCCCCACTGGGGAATCTGAAAACTCAGATGGTGGGGGAAGGATTTAACCTTACCTAGAGCTGGAATGGATTTAGGGAGCTGTGCAAAATATAAAAGGAGAAGCAGCAGTAGGAATAGCCTTTTAGGCACCCCCAGTCTCCAGCTTGAGCCCAGGGAAGTCATCTCTGACTATATCTCACAGGGCCCCTTGGGGAAGGCAGCCAGCAGAATTAGGGAGGGGTCAAAGGGTGAATGAAGCTGCCAGCTGAATTTTGTGATACTCTCTACTGGGCATGAACTTCCTTGAGCAGAATCTGGGGGGCAAAGAAGAACAGCTGCAGATATAGGCACAAGAGCTACTGCCATTGTGAACAGAAGGGCATGGGCTGTGGCCTGAAAGCCATGTTTACTTTCTCAAGGAGGAGGCTTCTGCCCTAGGGCAAGTGTGAGTTTTGCACACAGGTTTCACTGTTAGTAGGGCACTGCAGGAGCAAGATGACCTTGCCAACTGTGTGGGAGGTAGATGAGGCCTTTTGCTACCAGCTATCTTGCACTTCCCTGGCAAACAATACTGCTAAACAGAGGCAGCCATACTCCCTTCTGAAGCATAACCCCATTGCCCTCAGAACCATACCTTCATCCTCCACAGTGGCCGTGGCAAGCTCTGCCCAAGAAGAGTTTGACCTCAGACCCACCTAACCCTGCCCCCACCTGATGGTATTTCTTTAGCTCAAATCCCTCTACTAACACTGCAGCTGGTGTTCTATTATAAGTGCCACCTCCTGGCTGGAGGCCAACAAACTCAGGTCATTACAGCAACTCTTGTCAGAATGACCCTGATCCCAGGAAGGAGAAAATAATACCTAATTCCACTGCCTGCAACATCCTGGCTAACCAGAGGTCCTGAGTGTATTCACATAGCAACTTCATGGCTAGCACAGCCAGCATTCAAGAAAGCCAGCACACTAAACCTATCTAAAGCCAAGGATTCTCACAGAGTCTACATCACTCCCCTGCCACCTCTACCAGAGCAGGTGCTGGTATCCATGGCTAGGAGACCTGAAGACTGATCACATCACAGGATACTTTGTAGACATTCCCAGGCCCTAGCCCAGAGGCTGGTAGCCCCACTGGGTGGCTATACCCAGAAGAGCAAGTAACAATCACTGCAACCCAGCTCTCAGGAAACCTCATCCCTATGGGAAAGGGGAGAACATGATATCAAGGGATCACCCATGGGACAAAAGAATTGAACAGTAGGCCTAAAGTTCCAGATCTTTTTGCTAGTGGGTAGTTTCTCACAACAGAGACACAATTGCAGTGCTGGGCACAGTAGGGAAAGTCTGCACCTCTACCCCAACAAGCATACACCCTTTAATCATGAAAGACCTTGGAGAAGGGCTCTTTGTTCCCCCTTGGCACTCCAATGCAGACAGAGCTGGGGCTTCCCTCACAGGACTGCAACTTGAAGGCACCTATAGATAGCCTTTCTGGAACAATCCAGGGTGAGTGCAGCCCCCAGGAGGAGTACCCCCAAGATTCAGGCCTGTATAAGAAGCAGAGTCACAATTCTTCCCTACTTGGAACATCAACATTCCCTGGAGATAAAAACAGGTGCCTGTCTAAATAGCTGAAACATTAGGACAGAGGTGAGGCTGTGAGGTGAATAGTTTTCCTGCTGACCTGGCAGGAGAGTGGAGGTAGCTCCCACTCTTCACCCTGATAAAACCTCAACACATCTAATTGAGAGTTCCCCCAGTCACCCTCATCAAGGCTGGAACCTCAGCCCACTCTTGGGTATTACATTTTACTCACTTATCTTAGCCAAAACCAGTGCCTACCCAGGGATACCTCCCCTATTAGCTTTAAGCCTGAATAATCAACTCAGTAAATGAAACAATGGGAAAAATTAAATAAATAAACTATACACCATGAAAGAATAAGATAAGCTTCAAGAGATCCCTGCCATTTCAACTCCATCAGAGACAGGCAACTCACTGACAAACCAAGAATATACCAGCATCAGAGAAAGACAGCACACAAAGACTCTCTATAACTAATGAACTTATACAAAGTCTTCACCCCTATAAGCACAAGAACCAAATTAGGCTAAAATAAACACTATGATCTGATCCTTAAGAGAGAGAAGAAGGCCGGGCATGGTGGCTGATGCCTGTAATCCCAGCACTTTGGGAGGCTGAGGGGGCAGATCACCTGAGGTCGGGAGTTCGTGACCAGCCTGACCAACATGGAGAAACCCTGTCTTTACTAAAAATACAAAATTAGCCAGGCGTGATGGCGCATGCCTGTAATCCCAGCTACTCAAGAGGCTGAGGCAGGAGAATCGCTTGAACCTGGAAGGTGGAGGTTGCTGTGAGCTGAGATTGCACCATTGCACTCCAGCCTGGGCAACAAGAGCCAAACTCCATCTCAAAAAAAAAAAAGAGAGAGAGAGAAGAAAAAGAGAAATTTAAATAAAAAAAAATACAGTCCAATCAAAAATAAATTTAAGAAAAATGTGAAGAAATAGTCTACCAAAATGAGAAGGAAACAGAAAAGTAACTCTGGTAAGATGACAAAACAGAGTTCTATAACACCTCCAAAATATTACACTAGTTCCCTGACAATGGATCCAAACCAAGAAGAGATCTCTGAATTGCCAGATAAAGGATTCAGAAGGTAGATTATTAAGCTATTCAAGAAGACACCAGAGAAAGTTGAAAAACAACATAGACAAATTAAAAAAAAAAACTATTTAGGATGTGAATGAAAAATTTTCCAGAGAAATAGATATCATAAAGAAAAAACAAGCACAACTTCTGGAAATGAAAGACACACATGGGGAAATACAAAATGTAGTGGAGAATTTCAACAATAGACTGCAATAAGTAGAAGAAAGGACTTCGGAGCTCAAAGATAAGGCTTTCAAATTATCTCTATCAGGCAAAGACAAAAGAGAATTTTTTAAAAAGTGAAGAAAGCCTCCAAGAAATTTGGGATTGTTAAATGGCCAAACCTAAGGATAATTGGTGTTACTAAGGCGGAAGAGAAATCTGAAAGTTTGGAAAACTTATTTGAAGGAATAATTGAGGAAAAGTTCTCTGGCCTTGCTAAGAGATCTAGACATCCAAATAAAAGAAGCTCAAAGAACACCCAGGAAATTCATCACAAAAACATCATCACCTAGGCACACAGTCATCAAGTTATCTAAAGTCAAGATGAAGGAAAAAAATCTTGAGACCTCTGGGATAAAAGCATCAGGTAGCCTATAAAGGAAAACCTATGAGATTTACAGCTGATTTCTCAGCAGAAACCTTACAAGCCAGAAGGGATTTGGGTCCTATCTTTAGTCTCCTTAAACAAAATAATTCTTAGCCAAGAATTTTGTATCTAGCAAAACTAAGCTTCAAAAATGAAGGAGATAAAGTCTTTTTCAGAAAAACAAATGCTGAGAGAATTTGCCACTACCAAACCAGAACTATATGAAATGTTACATAGAGTTCTAAATTCTGAAGCAAAACCTCGAAATATACCAAAAATATAATATCCGTAAAGCATAAATCTCACAGGGCCTATATAACAATAACACAATGAAAAAAAGTATTTGGGCTACAACTAACATGATGAATAGAACAGTACCTCACCTCTCATTACTAACATTGAATGTAAATGGTCTAAATGCCCCAGTTAAAGATACAGATTGGAAGAATGGGTGAAAATTAACCAACCAAGTAACTGATGTCTTCAAGAGATTTACCTAACACATAAGGACTCACATAAACTTAAGGCAAAGGAGTGGAAAAAAAATATTCCACACAAATGGAAACCAAAAGTGAGCAAGGGTAGCTATTCTTATACCAGACAAGACAGACTTTAAAGCAACAAGAGTTTAAAAAGACAAAGAAGGATATTATATAATTATAAAAGAATTAGTCTAACAAGAAAATATCACAATCCTAAATATATACGCACCTAACACTGGAGCTCCCAAATGCATAAAACGATGACTACTAGACCTAAGAAATGCAATAGACGGCAATACAATAATAGTGGGGGACTTCAGTACTCCACTGACAACCCTAGAAAGGTCATCAAGACAGAAAGTTGACAAAGAAACAATGGACTTAAACTGTACCCTAGAACAAATGTACTTAACACATATTTATAGAACATTCTACCCAACATCTGTAGAATATACATTTTTTTCATCCGCACATGGAACATTCTCCAAGATAGACCATATCATAGCCACAAAACAAGTCTCAATAAATTCAAGAAACTCAAAATCATATCAAGTATCATCTCAGCCCACAGTGGAATAAAACTGGAAATTTACTCCAATTTCCAGTTGGAAATACATGAGATACATGAAATGCATGAAATACATGAAAATTAAATAACCTGCTCTTGAATGATCTTTGGGTTAACAATGAAATCAAGATGGAAATTTAAAAATTATTTTAACTGAATGATAATGGTGACACAACCAATCAAAACCTCTGGGATACAGCAAAAACGGTATTAAGAGGAAAGTACATCGCATTAAATGCCTACATCAAAAAGTCTAAAAGAGCACAAATAGACAACCTAAGCTCCCAGCTCAAGAAACTAGAGAAAAAAGAACAAACCCAACCCAAACCCAGCAGAAGAAAAGAAATAACAAAGATCAGAGCAGAACTAAATGAAATTGAAAGAAAAATAATATAAAAGATAAATGAAACAAAAAGCTGGTTCTTTGAAAAGATAAACAAAATTGACAGACCATTAGCAAGATTAACCAAGAAAAGAAGGGAGAAGATACAAATAAGCTCAATAAGACACAAAATGGGAGCTTTTACAACTGATACCACAGAAATACAAATGATCATTCAAGCCTACTATAAATACTTTTACATGCACAACCAGAAAATCTAGAGGAGATGGAAAAATTCCTGGAAATAAACAACTCTCCTAGATTAAATCAGGAAGAAATAGAAACTCTGAACAGACTAATAACAAGCAATAGCAAGATTGAAAGAGTATTTTTTAAAATGCCAACAAAAAATTGTCCAGGACCTAATGGATTCACAACTGAATTCTACCAGACCCTTAAAGGAGACTTTTACCAATCCTACTGAAAATATTCCAAAAGATAGAGAAAGAGGCAATCCTCCCTAAATCATTCTATGAAGCCAGTGTCACCCTAATACCAAAACCAGGAAAGGACATAACAAAAAAAAAAAAAAAAGAAAGAAAGAAAACTGCAAACCAATAACCCTGATGAATATAGATGCAAAAATCCTCAACAAAATTCTAGCTAACTGAATCTAACAGCATATCAAAAAGATAATACATCAGGATCTAGTGGGTTTCATCCCAGGGATGCAGGGATGGTTTAACATATGCAAGTCAATACATGTGATACATCACATAAACGGAATTAAAAATAAAAACCATATGATCATCTCAATAGACGCAAAAAAAAGCAATTGACAAAGCCAAATGCTTTTTGATTTGGGGGACTTGGGGGGAAAGGTGGGAGGGGGGTAAGTAATAAAAGATTACACATTGGGCATAGTGTACACTGCTTGGGTAACAAGTGCACCAAAATCTCAGAAATCACCACTAAAGAACTTTTCCATGTAACCAAAAACTGCCTGTTTCCCAAAAACTATTGAAATATATATATTTTTAAGTTGCACATCCCTACTTCCTACTGTGTCCCTCCCTCCCATGACATGGTTTTTCTAGAGCCCTTGCCCATTTCTTTTTTTAAATCTATTGTAGTTCCAGGATATAGGAATGTTTTGCCCTAGAAGGAAAAAGATTGTCTTTGTAGAGAAGGGTTCATTCCTCTCTTAGAATTTAAAATTAAATATTTATTATAAAAAAAACAAATATGTGGTTACACATTGTAATTTCTCACCAGGCACCATCTACTCTTTGTATGAGCTTTTTATTCAGTAGATTACTGCTCTCAAACAAAGACAATGTCATATTCGTTTTTGAATCCTCTGCAACTAACAAACTGCCAGCACATGACCATCCAATATATGTTTGCCTTAATAAAATTTAAGACACTTCAAGTGAACTTCTAGAAACCCTGCCGGTCTTGATTAATTGCACAATAAACACACCTCTAGTTCAAGATCTGCAAATGAATTAAAGTCCAGCTATTTGACTAGAACAAAAGGGTCTTGTGGATGCAATGTGGAACTTCTGTTCCCCAGTAATTTCTCTTTGGCATAATATACATCACTTTGCAGGATAATATCATTTTCAGTGTTTTTCTCATCGTTTACAAAATCAAAGGACCTAATCCAGGAGTTATACTTTCATTCCTACTTATAAAACATTACAATAGAGGTATGTTTTCCTTTTAAAACCTATTTTGAAAAAACCTCTGTTGTTCATTAAAATATTAGCTATTAATAATAATAAATATTTCAACTGGACATCTTATACCTTGGACACTTTTCAAAGCACTTCCAAAATATATGACATTATCATCAGCCATCCTTGTGAGATAGGCATCATTCTTTTGTTTGTTTGTTTGTTTTTTGAGATGGAGTTTCACTCTTTTGCCCAGGCTGGAGTGAAGTGGCGTGATCTCAGCTCACTGCAATGTCCGTCCCCCACCCCCACACCTCCCCCACTCTGGGGTTCAAGCGATTCTCCCACCTCAACCTCCCGAGTAGCTGGGATTACAGGCATGTGCTACCATACCTGGCTAATTTTTGTATGTTTAGTAGCAATGGGGTTTCACCATGTTTGGCCAGGCTGGTCTTGAACTTCTGACCTCAGGTGATCCACCTGCCTCGGCCTCCCCAAGTGCTAGGATTACAGGCATGAGCCACCGCATCCAGCCTAGGTATCGTTCTTTAGTCTTTCATTCTTTTTTAGAGAGAAATCATAAAATTGCCTCTTTCTAAAACAAATACATTTTAAAAAAAATTAAAACTTCCTCTACCTAAGGAATATCCCTGTAACCCACAGTTGTCACATTCCAAACTCTCTTGTCCTTTCTTGGCCTAAGAGCAACCCTAAGAAGAGCTGTATCTCTGAGACCAAGGCTATTTTGTACCCAAAGATTTGGGAGCAGCTTAGCCAGCCCCACAGGAACCCAAATAGTAATCCGTCATTTGTGCAACAAGTTTATGCAGGTCCCAGACACCACACTCCATCTTGCCCAACTTTAATAATGAAATTATGGTAAACTTTAAGTTTCCATAAACCATGGCTCTTTTCAAGATATGCCAAGCAAATTCTCAAGGCGATAAGCCATGTGACAAAGCTGCCAAGTAGGGCAGCCTGCAGTGACCCCTTCTGCTGATTAGTCCCAGCCTTTGAAATGTCTAACTACAACAAAGACCCCAAAATAAAGGTGCTTGACCCTACCTCTGCAAAAGTGATGTAGTGTTGTTGGTAGAAATAGAAAAAAAATTGCAACCAGGAGTAACTTTACTGCCTGCATGACATAATTTCATTCGAGAAATATATATTGCACCCCCTCCATGTAACAGGCATGAATAATTTTAAATATTTAATTTTAAGTGAATTAAACTCCTTTGCATCTTGACTTATAGAATAACATATTTCTGAGAACCAAAGGAGAGTGAAGTTTGCTCATCTTAGGTAAGTAACCAGCCTGTATTACAGATTGAAGTATCAGCTTTCAATTTTTTTTATGGTTTCTTCTTCTTCTTCTTCTTCTTCTTCTTCTTCTTCTTCTTCTTCTTCTTCTTCTTCTTCTTCTTCTTCTTCTTCTGCTTCTGCTTCTGCTTCTGCTTCTTCTTCCTCTTCCTCTTCCTCTTCCTCTTTTTCTTCTTCTTCTTCTTCTTCTCCTTCTCCTTCTCCTTCTCCTTCTCCTTCTTCTTGTTTCTACTTCTCTTCCTCATCTTAGGTAATCATCTTAAATAATCCTTGGGCCAAAAACCCTCCCATGCAACTTCCATCAGTTGCACTGTCTGTTATTTTCATCTGCCCAGTGTATTATAACCTGACACTGTTAATTTATTTCATTAAAGCTCCCATATTTCTCTTTAAATGTAACCAGATTTTGAAACTCATTTGAAAATATTTTGAAATGAAATTGTATAGGTACTTATTGACAGTGATAAGGGGATAATAGCCACAATAAATCCCAGGCTCATATCTAAATGCTGATGAAAATATTCCCAGGGCATGTGCTAAATTAAACCATGTTTCTTCAGGCAGACTTCTGCCAATTACATGTCGTAGTTTTGTTGACAAGAAGAAATTGCAAATATCTCTTAAAGAAAATTATTTGCAGAGGTTGAATTGTTAAATGCAGAATTGTAAATAGCACCTGTTATGTTTTGGATGTTAAAAGAAAAAAAGTTTCATATGTAAATCAAAAAAATATATACAATAGTTTTTTCCCTGAATTTGTTTCTAGATTTATTTACCAAAAAGTAGTAATTTTAAAAGGTATTTGCATGAACTCATTACATAGTTACCTTTAGAAAAAAATCAAGTAATCAAATTTAGAAGGCAGAGGAAAGAAAATAAAGGCACAGCATAAAAAGAATCCAATTAATTCATAACAGGAAGTGAAAGTTGACAATCATTACTCTTGCCAAATTGCTTCCCAGACAGGATCTCAAATCAACTGTAAGTTGGCATTAAAGTCAACAACATTTTATCCTGAAACTCATACTTTATTTGTGCCAGTTCTAATGTTCTTGAGAAGTTTTCCTCATTACAAGAATTATTGCATGGTATAGCACAGCCAGTCTGTAACTATATAATATGTTCATATATTTATGTTTACATGTTCAATCAAAAAATATATATTTACTCTATATTTCCTAAGAGACTGGCTCTGGGCTGGATGCTGGAGTTACATCTGAAGGCAAAACAGACACCATCTCTGCCCTAATGGATCTTTTAATCTAGTGGTGCAGTTCGACATTAATCTCACTAATATATCATTGGAACTGCACTTAAGTAGCATGAGGTAAGGTCCAGGGTGTTATCAAAATGTATACCCAACGGGACTTGATCTGAAGTGAGAGAGTGAACAAAGGCTGTCTTCTGGTTTCCAGGGAGACCAAACAGAAGAATGCAAATGAAGTCCTAGTGGCTTTTCTTGTTTTATTTGTTAATGATCTGACTTCCTGGCAGATTGAATTTGATAGATTCAGTGGTATATTATGCTATACCCATCCCTGGGGAGAGAAAAATATTTTAGCCTCAAGGTGCTCTCTTGACCTGCGTGCAAAATTATGCCATGGTCCTGGTCTCTTCCTTGAGCCAAAATCACGCTAAGTTCCTGTTTTTAATATGCCAATCACATTATAAAACAGGGTTAAACAGAATGAGAAAAGTAGACGTTGTAAAAATGCCTCTTGTTTTGTGTAATAAAATATTTATTATGATAAATAATCTTGTTTTGAGAAAGTACATCAAAGAGAGACATAATTCACAGATAGCATAGATTTACATATTGCAGAAACAGCATTATTAATGTTACCCATCAAAAGGATGGCATCTTTTTTGTCATAGATCTATATGCCAAAGTAAAAGTATTTAAATATTCAAAAGATTTCCAATTCTGCTAAACAGTATTTAGAAGTTTAAAGATAAGCTTTCTGAAGTTTAAAGATAAACTTACCTTTGTGAAAATACATAAGACTAATTCACTCTGAAATTTTCTGCATTTGTGAACTGAACCATGCGAATTTGAAAGTTTAAATATTTTGGACATCAGAGATGAACCGATATATTTAACTTCCTTTGGCATATACCCTCTGTTGATTACTAAGCAATATTGGTAGGCAGTGCATAGCTACGTGTCCATTCAGAGAAGCATTTTGCCTGGATGGTCTGATGGGCTTAGGCTTGAGGGAATATCAGCACTTTCCTGGTTCCCTTAGTTCCCTGGTCCTGTTCTTCTCGCCTTTTCTGTTTCAGAGTCTTTGCCAGTTCCCACATCTTTTCACCTTCCTCCTAACAGGCTCTGAGAATATAGACTCAACTTCTGTCTAAGATAGGTATTATCAACCTCCATTCCTGAATGTAAAGAAAAAGGGCTAGAGCTTATTTCTCCTTTCCAATGTCACAAAGCAAAAAAATACAGAAAAATTAGGGAACTTCTTGCAACATGCAGACTATGCTAATGCAGATCCCAAAATTCTGGATAAAAAAATAGTATCACAATAATATCACATAGCTTAGACGAAAAGAAATCCTCAATTGGCCAGAAAACATACGTGAATTTTTCAAAACCAGGATGAAAAACATGAATGGATGATGTTTGGGGGTTGGAGAAATCATAAAAAATGGGTCATGTTTTTTCCTGATATTTGTCTTAAATTTCACTTATTTTCATACCAATCAGTATTTTTTTTTTCTGGAGACTGAGTCTCACTGCTGCCCAGGCTGGAGTGCAGTGGCGTGATCTCGGCTCACTGCAACCTCCACCTCCCCGGTTCAAGCAATTCTCCTGCCTCAGCCTCCAGAGTAGCTGAGACTACAGGCGCATGCCACCACACCTGGCTAATTTTTTGTATTTTAGTAGAGACAGGGTTTCACCGTGTTGCCCAGGCTGATCTCAAACTCCTGAGCTCAGGCAATCCAACTGCCCCGACCTCGCAAAGTGCTAGGATTACAGGCATGAGACACCGCGCCCAGCTTCCAATCAGTATTTTCTATTCTTGCAACACAAACTATTTTTATTTTATGTATACAAATAATTTTTTAAATATATATTTTTGTTACTTTGCATGAGAAATGTATTAATTTTTGATCTTCTTAAATCTTTTGTAAGAGTTAGTCAGAAGAAACATAATTCTCAAAAGAGAGATCTTGTAAAGATTTTTTATGTAACTAATGTCATTAACTGTTATGCTTAGAAGAAGACATACTTTAATAATCATTAGAACCATACAAAAATAAATTAAAATCCACAGGTTCCAACTTCTACTGACTTGACTATAACCCTGGGAAATTCAGTTGACATTTCTCTGTCTCAGTTTATCCACTTGAAAATCAATTTAATAATATTCTTAATTTACTTTTAGTGTCAGTTGGAGACTTAATTAATGTTGATAAACTAATTTTCTTTGGTTAAAAGACTAGATAATTATGCATTACTTTAGTGTTCTTAATTTTGAAAGTATTGTAAGATGTTTAAGTGATTAAGTCTGCAAATTTTTCATTGACCTTTATTTGAATTTGATTAATCACAATATGTTTTAATTTTTAAAGCATATATATGGTTTTTCAAAGTGATAAAACCTTTACCATTCAATAAAGCAAAACTACACCAAAACATTGTCTCCTTACTTTAAAACTCTGTGTCTCATTTCTTACATTGCTTTTGCTTTTAATTGTACTCAAAGAAAGTATATCTAAACTACGAGTGTTCATTTTCAGTTAAAAATATGTATAAATAGATTTTGAATGAGCTTTAAATGCTGGTTTCATTTATCTTATTTCTTCAAACATGGTGTGATTGTGTGTGTGTGTGTGTGTGTGTATGTGTGTGTGGTGGGATAGGGAAATGGGGTATGAGCTCAATGTATATGTGTGTTAGAAGTAAACCTCATTACAAATGTGTAATTGATATAAGTAGATCAAGGTGAACCAAAATAGGACTTGGATGTTTAAGAATCAGAATATATATTTCTTTATCATACCTCTTCTTCTAAAGATTTAACAGAAAAATAATTTTTCTGAGTTTTATCATAATGCCACTCTTTCTTAATATTCTAGCCTTCATTTTGCTTAACGCATTTTCTTCACTTCCTTTCTGTCCCCAAATGATAGGAGCTTCTTCTGAGAAAAGGTAATGTGGAGAAAACTGCCCTAAAATTAGCTATATACAAGAGATGACATAAAATATCAGTGCAAAGAAAGAGATAATAGGAGACCGAGGGGAAGCATGTCAGGGTCGGTGTTCTGGAGCATCTCCCTGCCTTTTTCATAAAGAAAGGCGGAAACTGTCAGTCCACTAATAATGATTTTTAGAAGACTTCAGTGTTCCAGGAATGGTGCTGAGGGACATTTGCAAATTCTGCCTTCACTAGCTGAAGAGTTGCTTTTTCTACAGGCTTTACACACGTTCCATGGGTGAGGACAGCCTGTGTCTCCAGCTCAGTCTATTTAAGAGCATCTGTGCTCATTATTGGCCCAGTCCCTCTGTTCATTTCCTTAGCCATTAACCTAGCTACGTGTCCTTTCTCATTAAATCTCTCATCAAAACATTTGTTGGTGCTCTGGGGGAAATATAAAGTTTGGTCGGGCCTCAATTATCCACGTAAAGGCTCTGTGTTGTACATTGCCCTTTTATTCCTCCTCCATTAAATCAAAGGGTGAGGGAGGAAGAGTGTACGATATAATATTGGAAAGATGTGTTGGAGTCAGATTACGGAAAGCCCCAAATGTTGTACTAAGGAATTTTGTACTTTATAAAGGATAGCAATGGGAAGCTATGGGAGGTGTTTGAGTAGTAGAGTGTAATATTTTAATTATACTTAGAGAAAATACTTAGAATACATTAAAAGAAGGGAGGATGAAGCCAGGAAAATATTTAGGTTATTATAATCAGTGAAGCAGTGATGAGATAACTCTATTGGAGATGGAGAGAAAATGGCAGATGAAAGGGATTTCAGAGGAAGAGGCTGGGAGAGTCAGAGATTATGCCAAATCTTCGAAATGAAGGATGAGGAGGATTGGGGTGACATCCTTAGAAATGAAGGATGAGGAGGATTGGGGTGACAACACAGAAGGAAGATCATAGGCATGTGGAGGTTTTACAAGCCAGTGGATCAGTCAGGTGAGACTAGAGGGGGAAGGCATTGTGAATGAGGGTGAGAGACTCCATAGGAAAGTTCAGTGAGGTCGAGGGAGGGTGAAAGAGCCAAGGAGAGAATATAGAAGACAGCAGAGGGTGGAGGAGGGAATAGAAACTTCACCATTAGAGCAGGTGAAGGTGAGTGTGGAGAGGACAAGGTCAAAGAAAGAAAGGAGTTCAAGAAGGAGGAGAGTTCAGCAGTCTCAAAGATGGCTGAGAGATCGAGTGTGAAGGAAAGGCCACTGGATTTACCCCCTAAAGAGCAAGGGTACAGTCTTGACTAGCTGGACAGTTAGTCCAGTTTTCAATTTTCCATGTTGCTGCTCCTCTCTCTAGCACGAAAAATTGCAAGTTGACTCTAAGACACACCCAACACTGTTGCATATCATTATGGTCTCTTCCCTTTTATTTTTAGCCTATTGTCTTGCCTGTCCAATAGGCATTGTAAAACCTACGTCTGAGAACCACACCAACTCTCAAGCTCTGTGAGATGCTGGGAACCTGGTGTCTACATGACACGAAGTGTGCATTGCAAAATTAACTCATTTTCTACATATAATCCATGGTTGTTATAATTCCAGCCCCATAGAGGAGTGAGTAAAATATTTCTTTTCAAAACAAGACTTTGATTTCTAGAAAATACTCTTTATTTTAAATGTGCAGGCACTTTTCTAGGAGTAAATGCCAAGTGACCTGTTCGGAAGTGGCCTTTACTTCAAATAAGGGAGTAGTCTCTTTTCATCCATCTTAATCTGCAGTAAGTATCATTGCCCATCATGCCATTGCTGTCTGCTTAATTATCTAAGCAGAAACATGCACCTAAAAACACAGAAAGGCAGCCTGCAGCCTTTGTGTTGTGGAATTCAGAAGTCACGTGGCCTCTCACAAAGAAAATGGCCACTATTTGCCCAGCTTGTATTAGAGCCAGCTCTGTGGCTCTACTTTGTGGTTGGCATAATACTTCGCTCCAGGTGAGTAGATTGCCAAGTGCCAATGTGATGTGTTTTATTATCAGAAGTAGATTTACTATGAGGCTGCAATGAGGGTTAAGCTTGCATGGGCCCTTTCCATGTCACATATTATAAAATTTGCAGAAGTGAACTATTTTCACAGGATCAACTATAGTCCACCATGACTTTGAGACCCCACCCAACCCAACCCTCATCACACTTTCCCACGTGTCTATTGGTGTTGGGGCCGTGGGCATTTTTGGAATCCAGCCAAGAGAAACTTTATTTGAGAATCATTTAGTTTGAGATATCACTTCCAAGTTATTGCTAACTGTTCTAGTAAAAGAATGGCCTCAAAAAATCCTCCCATCACCCACTCTTGTGCCAACTCCCCTAACAACACAACAGAAAGCCAGGACAGAGGTTGTACCGCATTGTGGACCCATCTTGGAGAGCCTGGTTCCAGAAGCATGCAGGTGGTACCAGGCCTGCTTGTAAAACAAACCTTGTGGCTCATACTAGGAGAAAGAAACTTGACAGTGGCTTTCCCAAACTTAACAACAATCCTAAAAGCTTACATGACATGAAAAATAATGAATTGTGATGCTGAAACAAATTTTTCTAATCTGTCAATGGTAAAAAAAAAAAAAAAAAAGAAAGAAGAAAGAAAGAAAAAGAAAGAAAGAGAAAGAAAAGAAAGAAAGAAAGAAAGAAGAAAGAAAGAAAGAAAGAAAGAAAGAAAGAAAGAAAGAAAGAAAGAAAGAAAGAAAGAAAGAAAGAAAGAAAAGAAAGAAAGAAATTTTAATTAGCGTGCTAAAAAGAAAGACTGAATTATCTTTCCAGGGTATTGAAAAAGATATTACAAAGTAGTCATCATATAAACTAGTAGTCAAAAAATATGTAGAAAAAAAAGTAAGACAAGTCATAGAGGTGAGTCCATCAGTTCATAAAAATATACTATTTATATTACTTTTCTGTATTTTATTATGCTGATAGGGCCAGCTCCATGAGTGTGCAACCTATGCAGTTGCAGGGCTCCACACTTAGAAGGGACCTGAGCTTGGTTTAATGTTCTGCTGAAATTCTTCATACTTTTTGAACAAGGGGACCCACAGTTTTCATTTTACACTGGGCCCTGGTGTGGTAGCTTACACCTGTAATCCCAGCCCTTTGGGAGGCTGAGGTGGGCAGATCACCTGAGGTCAGAAGTTCGAGACCAGCCTGGCCAGCATGACAAAATCCCATCTCTACTAAAAATACAAAAATTAGCCAGGCATGGTGGTGCGTGCCTGTAATCCCAGCTACTGAGGAGGCTGAGACAGGAGAATCACTTGAACCCTGGGAGGCAGAGCTTGCAGTGAGCTGAGATCGCACCACTGCACTCCAGCCTGGGCAACAGAGCAAGACTCTGTCTCAAAACAAACAAAACAAAAAAAGAAACAGGAAAGAATTAGTGCACTAATTGAGATGAGAAATGACAAATCCCAGATGAAGAGTTATTTCTCAGCTTTTTAGTATGTGTGTTTCCTTGTGATTTCTCATTCTGAATAACTGTATACTTTCATACCTAATATTGATTTCATAAATGGGTCTTCCTTTTCTTAAAGAAAGCCCCTGAAATTATATAAGCTTAATGCCCCACAAAACCTCCACCATGGTAAGTGTCCTTCAGGCTTTAGTTATCCAGAACTGAGTAACAGCTGGCAAATTACTCAGACTGAATTCCTTCCCTTCTGTTCAACTTGTAATCATTTCTCAGCTTTTTTAGCTTTTACTTTCAGCAGAGGAAGGAGCAGGAGGCAGGAAAAACACAACTCGGCCAATTCTCATCATTTGTTAAGAGCTCCAGAAATCAAATAGAAAGTGGAGGAGTTGAAGAGAAAGGATTTTGGTATTGTTTGCAACTTTCTTTTGAGAAGGCTAACCCTGTACCTTCATTTCCAACCTTCATGACTGCAGGGTGGTGTGTGTGCTTGTCTAATAATATCCTTATATTTTTCTTGGCAACGGCTCATGTTTCAAGTGATGGGAGGACATTTCTCAGTCGTGAATTTCCCTTGCTCTGTTTCTTCCCTCCACTGAAGGCTTCTTATGGTCGGGAAGCTGGAGACAGTAGCCCGCTCATTAATTTGGCTTTAGAAAGGGGTGGGTGTGGGTGAGCAGAGCCAAAGCTTAGATGTGTGTGACCTTTCTCATGCACATCTTTCTCTCCACCTTCGGGAGTGACAGCCCCTAAATTCAATCTCACTTGAGTAGAGCTCTTTCCTATTTTAAGACTGAATTCACATAAATTTTTCACTTTTATTAGAATACAAACCTGTTTTCTTACGGTGGTAATATTCTAAAGATACTCATTCCTTTGGATAAAGTGATGAATCATTTCTTAGTAGGTGGGTCTTTACCCATATTAACCATAGTTACTATATACAAAGTAAAAGAATATTTGAAACAATGAATAAACTGACTAATTTTCTTCAAGAAATCAATTACTGATAAATTCTAAGGAATTTGACAGGAAGCTAGCCAGCAGTATAGGGAGTTTCTTCAATACATTAATTTTCATTTTTTTAGATGAGGTTTGAAATTAGATTCAGATTGCAAATTACAGCTTTGTATGGGCTCCCCACTGCTAGCTAGTGAAATCTTCTGGCTTCTGGGGATGAAGCAATTTGGCTTCCCATAATAGGACTGCAAGAACCTTATTTCCCACTGGTAGAATAATATGTCCACAGCCTGAAATGCAGAATTCAACAATTGCTCTTTGACTGGGTCACCAGTAGGGACACGTTAAAGTCTCTCTCACTCTCTCTCTTTCTCACAAACACACACACACACACACACACACACACACACAAAGGCATGGAAAAATAGTGGTCTGACTGTATATTTCAAATTCATTCTGAAACCTGCCCTCCAAGTCATCTTACTCAGCCTTTGGATATGGTTCACAAATTTGTATTTTCCTTTCTGTGAAAAGAACTAACCTTCGGATGGTTTCTGGGCATGTGATGTATAAACAGTTGGCATCTCTCATACCCCTGCCACACAGTGGTGGATGCTTTCACAAGTTCTTTCTCCAGGCAGAAAAGGAAGTTTCTTTCAGTTGAGACGTCTGAAATATATCACAGATTACTTGATGACAAAGCACGTGATGATTAATTGCTATGCGTGCACCTTATCGGGGCTTCAGGAGTCACCTAAAAGCTGGCTAACAGTACACACAGCTTCCATCTTTACAAGTTAAATATATACAAATGGACTGGCTGTCTTCATACTCAGTCAGGAATTTCTCCTTCTTTCTGGGGGGATATTTCCCTAAAAGAGACTGTTGATTCAGTCATAGCACCTAGTTTTCAAATATACCTCCCACCTCAGAGTTTCTTGGAACTTCCTGCACAGTTTCAATTAATTTTCTGCTTCTTCTGGTTACTTAGAGGTTGGGAGGAGAGGGGTGCAGAAAAAGAGAACAAATTTCATAACAGTTTATCAAAATTATTTTGCCTCATGTGGTTTTTTGTTGCCCTTTCTGCTGTGTCTTTGAGTGTTTGGAAGCAATTTATGTTGCACTGAGAATGTTTTTCTTTCAGAGGTTCCTGCATTTGAAATTCAAATTTCAACTGTCAGCAGGCTGTTTGCTCCAAAGGCGCCTTTTCATAAGGCCCTTAGCAGGGTCCCTTATGGCATATTCCTCAAACAAGAAGCGTTCTTACTCCAAAAGCCCAGAAGATTCCCATTCTAGCTGGTGGGAAGAGAGGAGTATAAAACAGTAGGCTAATCCTTCTTGCTTTCATTTGGCTGGTACTACTGAGAGCTCTTTGCCTCCAATTCAGATTATATCATCCCTGGCTTCACACACCTTTCATGGTTCTGTTCACTGGCTTGTCTTGTTCACTCCTGTGCCTGTGTTGGCAGTGTCTGGCTAGAATGAGGACTCAGGGTTAGTAATCACCCAGGAAAACTCTCTCAATGTCTTTTTCTCTCTCTTTTGGCATCACTTTCTGTTTGACATAAGGTTCACAGTGCTTTCAAAGAATAAATAATATAAGATTTCTAAATCTTAAGTAATCACAACCTTATTCAAACTTACAACCCATGTTATCATATTTGTAATAGTTTCATGAACTATTCAACTTTGTTTAATACTAGGATTTTCCTTTCTACATTTGCTCATCCAAAAGAACCGTATTTGCTCCATTCCTCAAACAAGGTGGCCTGGGGAAGAGACATGGGGAGGGCCATATGGCAGTGGGCACAAAGTGTGAAGACTTTTGTGTCACATGTTAACACACACTAGAGATCATCCACCACAGAAGCAGCGGGAAATAACCCAGAAGGTGAACAGATCCAGCTAGCTAGCTGCCATTAGCCAGCCTTTTTCATCGGCCACCCCAGAATGGCATGAATGGAGAGGTCACAGTGGTCAAACTGGTAGAAAGATGTGCACCCAAGAGCATAGATTTCTACTTACCAAAGCCAATCTGGCTGTTGCTGCCTCTGAATGCCTAACCTGCTAGGAAGAGAGACCAATATTGAGCCCCCAATATGGTTTATTCCTCAGAGACCAACTGACCACTTGGTGGCAAGTTGGCTACTGGGGACCCCTTCTATCCTGGAAGGGCTGGCATTCACCCTCCCAGGGCTGGAAACCTATCCCCTGTATGATTTTCCTTTGCCTGTCCCCAAAACCTCATCCAGCACCACTATCTGGGGCCTAATCCATAGGCTTGAGATCCACACAGACTAGTATCTAACCGGGGCAAGCTTAAGGGAAATGTGGAGGGAAGCTATTACCACCCCAAGGAAAGAATGAATCTGGAGTCTAGTGAGAATGGTAGCTATGAAAGCACATGGAGGGGTACAGCCTCTGTTGGACCAAAGCAGGGAAGACTGGCAGAAAAAAAATCTGAAAATTTTTATCCACCTTCCCTTCAATTTTGTGGTTCTTCCTCCCAGCCACCCGCCTCACCCCCATTGCCTGAATCCAACCTAGTGATGCTATCCCAAAGGCTTCACCTTCTGGGAAATAGAGCAAGGCACAGAACAGAAAATGCATCTGGAAAGAGGGTAAATGGAGGCTACTGCACACTCTGTCACTTCCCTCACCATGAGATATGGGGGATTGTGCCCCTGACCACTGGTTATGTCACACAGTGTTCATGCAGAAGCAGCCAGCCTCGTAGAGTTTGGGAATGGCTTTGTGAGGGCAACACTGAAGTGGCAGCTCAGAGACAGCACTCTGAAAGATAGGGTGCCATCCTTCATGATACAATGTACACATTAAATTAGAAACTTCAAAATGGCACTCTCCCCACAGCAAGAATACCTGGGTTTGGGAACAGAAGGGTACTTCTCCCTGTTCCACTGTATTGTGGATGCACATGTGCAATAGCCCCAAAGTAAGGGTGTGATTACCAAGGGTTTTGACCCTGCAGCAGTGAAGGTTTGAATCACACCTTCCAAAGGCAAACCACCACAACCTGCTGAGGTGACAGCTGAGGGTGATGGGAATTTAGAGTAGAGAGTGGAGGAGGGGGAGGAAGAGGAACGCATGTGGCCCTGAGACCAACTACAGTGACAGGGACTTAGTTTGTTCTTAAGAGAGTAACCTGCCTGTCTTAGTCTGCTCAGGCTGCTATAACAACAAACAGACAAAAAAACATCAATTGAGTGACTTATAAACAACAGAAATTTATTTCTCACAGTTCTGGAAGCTGAGAAGGCCAAAGTCAAGATCTCAGTATCTGAAAAAAAAGAAATGAACAAAGTTTCCAAGAAATATGGGATTATGTAAAATGGCCAGACCTAAGGATAACTGGTGTTCCTGATGGAGAAGAGAAGTCTAAAGGTTTGGAAAACTTATTTGAGGAAATAATTGAGGAAAACATCCCTGGCCTTGCTAGAGATCTAGATATTCAAATACAAGAAGTACAAAGAACTCTTGGGAAATTCATTGCAAAAAGATCATCACCAAGGCATGTAGTCATCAGACTATCTAAAGTCGACATGAAGGAAATAATTTTAAGAGCTGTGAGACAAAAGAATCAGGTAACTTATAAAGGAAAATCCATCAGACTAACAGCAGATTTCTCAGCAGAAACCTTATAGGCCAGAAGGGACTGGGGTCCTATCTTTAGCTTCCTTAAACAAAGTAACTGTCAGCCAAGAATTTTGTATCCAGCAAAACTAAGCTTCATGAATGAAAAAGAAATAAAGTCTTTTTCAGACAAAAAAAGGCTGAAGGAATTGTCATTACCAAACTAGAACTACAAGAAAAGCTAAAAAGGAGTTCTAAATCTTGAAACAAAAGCTCAATATGCACTAAAATAAAGCCTCCTTAAAGCATAAATCTCACAGGGCCTATAAAACAATAATACAATTTTTAAAAAATCTAGGTAACAACTAATATGATGAATAGAATGGTACCCCACATCTCAACATTAACATTGCATGTTAATGGCCTAAAAGTTCCACTTACAAGATACAAGATGGCAGAATGCATAAAAGCCACCAACCAAATATCTGCTGTCTTCAAGAGACTGCCCTAATACATAAGGACTCACATAAATTTAAGGCAAAAGAGTGAAAAGTGTACTCCAAGCAAATGGAAACCAAAAGTGAATAGTGCAGAATGCATAAAAGCCACCAACCAAATATCTGCTGTCTTCAAGAGACTGCCCTAATACATAAGGACTCACATAAATTTAAGGCAAAAGAGTGAAAAGTATACTCCAAGCAAATGGAAACCAAAAGTGAATAAGAGTAACTATTCTTATATCAGACAAAACAGACTTTAAAGCAATAAGAGTTAAAAAACAAAAAGACAAAGTAGGACATTATATAATTATAAAAGAATTAGTCCAACGAGAAGATATTACAATCCTAAACGTATATGCACCTAACACTGGAGCTCCCAGATTTATAAAACAATTACTACTAGACCTAAGAAATGATATAGACAGCAACACAGTAATAGTAGGAGAGTTCAATACTCATCTAACAGCACTGTACAGATCATCAAGACAGAAAGTCAACAAAGAAACAATGGACTTAAACTATAACCTAGAATAAATGGACTTAACACATATTTATAGAACATTCTTCCCAACAACTGCAGAATATACATTCTTCTTGTCAGCACATAGAACATTCTCCAAGACAGACCATATGATAGGCCACAAAATAAGTTCAATAAATTTAAGAAAATCAAAATTATATCAAGTATCTTCTCAGACAACAGTAGAATAAAACTGAAAGTCAACTCCAAAAGGAACCCTCAAAAGTATACAAATACATGGAAATTAAACAAATTGCTCTTGAATTATTTTTAGGTTAACAATGAAATCAAGATGGAAATTTAAAAATTCTTTGAAATGAATGATAATAGTGACACAACTGATCAAAACCTCTGGGATACAGCAAAAGCAGTGTTAAGAGGAAACTACATAGCATTAAATGCCTACATCAAAAAATCTGAAAAAGCACAAATAGACAATCTAATGTCACACCTCAAGAAAGTAGAGAAACAAGAACAAACCAAACCCAAACCAGCAGAAGAAAATAAATAACAAAGATCAGAACTCAATAAAATTGAAATACACAAGAAAACCAATACAAAAGATAAACGAAACAAAATCTGGTTCTTTGAAAAGAAAAACCAAAATGATAGACCCTTAGCAAGATTTAACCAAGAAAACAAGAGAGAAGATTCAAATAAGCTCAATTAGAAATGAAACTGGAGCTATTACAACCAGTACCACAGAAATATAAAAGATCATTCAAGGCTACTATGAACAACTTTATGCACACAAAACTAGAAAATTTAGAGGAAATTCCCAGAAATATACAACCATCCTAGATTAATAAATTCCCGGAAATATACAACCTTCCTAGATTAAATCAGAAAGAAATAGGAACTCTGAACAGACCAATAACAAACAGTGAGATTGAATCAATAATTTTTAAAAAATGCCAACAAAAAAAAATGTCCACAACCAGATGGATTCACAGCTGAATTCTACCACACGTTCAAAGAAGAATTGGTACCAATCCTGTGGAGACTATTCCAAAAGGTAAAGAGGAGTCCTCCCTAAATAGTTCTATGAAACCAGTAACACCCTAATAAAAACCAGGAAAGGACATAATGAAAAAAGCAAACTACATACCAATATCCCTGATGAACATAGATGCAAAAATCCTCAACAAAATACTAGCTAACCAAATCCAACAGCATATCAAAAAGATAATACGTCATGGTCAAGTGAGTTTCATCCTAGGGATGCAGGGATGCTTTAACATATGCAAGTCAACTACATCGCATAAACAGAATTAAAAACAAAAACCATATGATCATCTCAATAGACACAGAAAAGGCATTTGATGAAATCCAGCATCCCTTTATAATAAAAACCCTCAACAAAATAGGGGTAGAAGGATTTACCTCAAAGTAATAAAAGTTATATATGACAAATCCACAGCCAACATCATACTGAATGGGGAAAAGTTGAAAGCATTTCTTCCGAGAACTGGAACAAGACAAGGATGCCTACGTTCACCACTTCTATTCAACATAGTACTGGATGTCCTAGCCAGAGCAATCAGACAAGAGAAAGAAATAAAGGGCATCCAAATTGGAAAAGAGGAAGTCAAAATCTTACTGTTCACTGACGATATGATTGTATACCTAGAAAACTCTAAAGATTCATCCAAAAAGCTCCTAGATCTGATAAATGAATTCAGTAGTTTCTGGGTACAAAATCAATGTACACAAATCCATAGTACTGCTATATGCCAACAATGATGAAGCTGAGAATCAAATCAAGAACTAAATCCCTCTTACAACAAGTGCAAAAAATAAAATAAAATATTTACAAATATACTTAACCAAGGAGATGAAGGATCTCTACTAGGAAATCTAAAAAACCCTCCTGAAATAAATCACAGATGACACAAACAAATGGAAACACATTCCATGCTTATGGATGAGAAGAATCAATATTGTAAAAATGACCATACTGTCAAAGCAACCTACAGATTTAATGCAATTCTCATCAAAATACTCTCATTATTCTTCACGGAACTAGAAAAAAAGTCCTAAAATTCATGTGGAATCAAAAAAGAGCCCACATAGCCAAACAATACTAAGCAAAAAGAACAAATCTGGAAGCATCACATTACCCGACTTCAAATTATACTACAAGGCTATTGTAACCCAGTACTATATTCTCCAAGATAGACCACATGATAAGCCACAAAACAAGTCTCAATAAATTCAAGAAAATTGAAATTATATCAAGTATCTTCTCAAGTTACCCAACTTCAAATTATACTACAAGACTATAGTTACCTAGTACTATAAAATCAGGCAGCGAGTACCATCATATTACCTGACTTCAATTATACTACAAAGCTGTAGTACTAACACCATATAGTATGGCATGGTGCTGGTATAAAAATAGGCACATAGGCCAATGGAACAGAATAGAGAACTCAGAAATAAAGCCAAATACTTATAGCCAACTGATTTCAACAAAGCATACAAAAGATAAAGTGGGAAAAGGGCACCCTATTCAATAAATGGTGCTGGGAAAACTGGCAAGCCACATATAAAAGAATAAAACTGGATCTGCATCCCTGACCTCGTACAAAAAAGCAACTCAAGATGGATCAAGGACTTAAATCTAAGACCTGAAATCATAAAAATCTTAGAAGCTAACATCAGAAAAACTCTTCTGGACATTGGCTTAGGCAATGAATTCACTGCTGAGACCCCAAAAGCAAATGCAACAAAAATAAAAATTAATTGGATCTAATTAAACTAAAAAAAACCTCTGCACAGTAAATAATAATCAGCAGAGTAAACAGACAACCCACAGAGTGGGAGAAAATATTCCCAAACTATGCATCCAACAAAGGACTAATGTCCAGAATCTACAAGCAACTCAAACAAATCAGCATCAGAAAAAAACAACCCCATCAAAAAGTGAGCAAGGGACATGAGCAGAAATTTCTCCAAAGAAGATACACAAACAGCCAACAAACACATGAAAAAATGCTTAACACCACTAATCATCAAGGACATGCAAATTAAAACCACAATGAGATACCACCTTACTCCTGCAAGAATGGCCATAAATAAAAAGTCAAAAAACAATAGATGTTGGCATAGATGTAGTAAAAAGGGAACACTTTTACATTGCTAGTGGAAGTGTAAATTAGTACAAACACTTGGAAAACAGTATGGAAATTCCTTAAAGAACTAAAAGTAGAACTACCATTTGATCCAGCAATCCCACTACTGGGTATCTACCCAAAGGAAAAGAAATCATTATATGAAAAAGACACATGCACATGCATGTTTATAGCAGCACAATTCGCAATTGCAAAGATGTGGAACCAACCTAAGTGCTCATCAACCAATGAGTGAATAAAGAAAGTGTGGTATTTATACACCATGGAATACTATTCAGCCATAAAAAGAATGAAATAATGTCTTTTACAGCAACTTGGATGAAGCTGCAGGCCATTATTCTAAATGAAGTAACTCAGGAATGGAAACCCAAATATCATATGTTCTCACTTATAAGTGGGAACTAAGCTATGAGGACACAAAGGCATAAGAATGATATAATGGACTTTGGGGACTCTGAGGGGATGGTTGGGAGGGGGTGAGGAATAAAAGAGTACATATTGGGTACAGTGTACACTGCTCAGGTGACAGATGCACTAAAATGTCAGAAATCACCACAAAAGAACTCATCCATGTAACCAAAAACCCATCTTACCCCAAAAACGACTGAAATTTTAAAAATCACCAATTAAAAAATACGTATGTGTGTGTGTGTACACACATATGCTCACACATAACACTGAAAAAATCTAAAGGAACAGAAAATAAACATAATTATCTCATGGTGAGATTATGATGATCTTTTTGATATGTTTTCATATATCGTAACTTTCTTTCAACCAGAAAATGTTATATTTATAACCAGGAAAAAAGTAAGTAAAATATTGGAAGTATCCTTTTTGAATTTTTAATTTTTGTGAATTCGTAGTAGTTGTACATATTTATGGGTTACATGAGATATTTTGATACAGGCATGAAATGTGTCATAATCACATCAGGGCAAATGGCATATGTATCACCTCAGGCATTTATTATTTATGTTACAAACAATCCAATTATACTCTTAGTTATTTTTAATGTACAATTAAATTATTTTTAACTATAGTTCTCCTGTTGTGCTATCAAATATTAAATCTTATTCATTTTTTCTAACTATTTTTGTACCCCTTTACCATCCCCATTTTTCCCCGTATCCCACCCCTACTACCTTTCCCAGCTTCTGGTAACTATCCTTCTACTCTCTATCTCCATGAGTTCAATTGTTTTAATTTTTAGCTCCCACAAATAAGTAAGAACGTGAGAAATTTGTGTTCTGTGCCTGTTTTATTTCACTTAATGACCTCCAGTTCATACATGTTGCTGCAAATGACGGCATCACATTCTTTTTTAATGGCTTAATAGTACTGTGTTGTGTATATGTACCACTTTTTCTTTATCTATGTATCCGTCCATCTATCCATTCATGGATACTTAGGTTGCTTCCAAATCTTGGCTATTGTGAATAGTTCTTCAATAAACATGGGAGTGCAGATATCTCTGATATACTGACTTCCTTTCTTTTGAGTATACACCCAGCAGTGGAATTGCTGGATCATATGGTAGCTCTAGTTTTAGTTTTTTGAGGAACCTCCAAACTGGTCTTCATCATGGTTGTACTAATTTACATTCCCACCAACAACGTACAAGGATTCCCTTTTCTCCACATTCTCACCAACATTCGTCATAGCCTATCTTTTGGATAAAAGCCATTTTGGGGTGAGATGATATCTCACTGTAGTTTTGATCTGCATTTCTCTGATGATCAATGGTGTTAAGCACCTTTTGTATACCTGTTTGCTATTTGTATGTCATCTTTTGAGAAATGTCTATTCAGATCTTTTGCCCAGTTTTTAATCGAATTGTTAGGTGTTTTCCTATAGACTTGTTTGAGATCCTTATATATTCTGGTTATTAATCCTTTGTCAGATGGATAGTTTGCAAATATGTTCTCCTATTCTGTGGGTGTCGCTTCATTTTGTTGATTGTTCCCCTCGCTGTGCAGAAGCTTTTTAACTTGACATGATCCTATTTGTCCATGGAAGTACTCCAATGTGTTCAGAGCCAGTCAAATGCTGTATAGCAGGGCACATGAACCAAAGTAAGTCCCCAACTAAATTTTAAGCTTTTATTTACTATAGCAACTCACTCACAGTGCTACCACGTAAATATTTTTAGAGGAATACTATTTCCCTTTTCCTGAAAGTTCTCAATATATCTACCTACCACTTCTGAACATTGGCAACAAAGGCTTATGTAATTTTCCTTTTTCTATGTTATCATAACAAAGACAGACAAGTTTTAGAAACTAAAAATTCCTGCAGGAAGAATCTCTATCAATGTTTATTCATTTACTCAATAATTGAGCATTTTTAGTCCAATGGGAAACTGAGACAAATAAATATGACATTATAATACAGAATGATGTTATGATGGAGCATATAGTAGAGCTGCTTAGAAAACACCTGACATACCTTGTGGGCCTTGCTCCTCTCCATCCCTCCTCAGGGACTCCTAGCAGAAACTCAAATAATTTTGACTTCTTCAAAATCAATGAGAAGATGTCTTTAAACTTCTCATGTAGGCGTACAAACAACTCTGATGTATGTATGAAGGTGGTAGTAAGGGAGAAACGAAAAGAACATCAATCATACATAAATCTCATTCTTTCTGACTCTTCATCAACAATGAATACACGTTATAATCTGAACAAATTATACTGCCACATGGTTTATGGGGATATTTCTGGTTCAATGCAGAGAGTGAGGGGTTTCACCACTGGTCACTTGATCCATAAAAGTTGGTGGATGCCTCATAGCCACTCCCAAGTGAGTCCAGGGGATTAAAAACGAGCTGTCAAGAAGGAGGTTTGTGTGGAGCTGCGGACCCATTCTCTGCCTTGCTCTACCTGGCCTGTGCCCCAGGAGGCTGATGTCTGTGGACTGCAACAACCAGGCTCCCTGGCTAATAGCAGGCATGAGAAGGAGTCAGCAGATGGGAGAGTAAAGAGAGTGGATATAGTGTAGTTAGATGCATTTCCCATCTACTGACCAAGGAGCAAGTTCAGGGAAAGTAACTTGATTTGTAACAATCAGCTATCTTTCTTCTTGCAGCATACATACAACACTATAGACTGTAAAATAGATGTATGTTAACATATGCTTATTCATAATTATTTATCTAATTGTTGCAAAAATCCCAAATGTAAATCTTACTTCTGCCTGGGTGATAATATTAAAAGGCTCCCATGTTCTTTGTGCAGTTTCTCAAATTGGCATTAGTGGTTCATTAATATTTAAGAGACCTGCTGTATCATATTAGCTAATCATACCAAAGACTCTCTTTGGAATCTGTCAAGCATAGACCTGGCTTCTATTTTTATAGCTTGATGTGTTCCATAGGCTGATCTGACTATTTTTAAAACTATCAATCCCACTTTGACTAGAAGAAAATTGTCTGCATTAAAATGCATACTTTAACCAAGGTAAATATCACCTGAGATTAATATAATTTGAATTGCTATTTCTGAGAAATAAAAATGGCAAATACATATCCTCCTTGGTTCTTTGCACAAGGGGGCCGATTTTTGTAAAGCTAAAGGAGTAAGTCCTCTGGAAGAATTTGTATAATGTAAGACAGGACAAAGGATATCCACTGTCCCTCAGGCAACCCACATGGCTCTTCTGCTCTTGCTCTCCACTAGGTGCAGGTACTCCTAAACACACACCAGAATATTCATCTGGATATGGAGTTACACGCAATGATCCCCCATTTGGTCTTGTCCAGGGGACCTACAGAACTAAATAGGAATATGCCAACATCAGATGCAGAGACTATCTTTGTAGTGTTGACTTCATTCTCTGGTGACTGTGCAGAAACAGAAAAAATACTAAAGATTTCTCAGTTAGATTTAGTATTTACTGTATGTAATCATTGCCAGCCATTTCCAACAATAAATAAACCATTATCAAGTGCTTACTGTATAAAAGGCACTCTCTCTGCTGGACCCTGTGGGAAAATCAAAAAGGCTAAAAGAGAACCTGCCCACAAGCCCTTACAACCTGGTTGGAAGGAGACTCTAAATATGAGCTGATGGCCAACTAGTAAAATGAGGCATATATATGTACTAGATACTTGGGCAGGCTATGTAAGGAAGCCCTTATGAAAGCTGTTTATTTAATACTAGGCAAAATGTCCAAATTTTGGTGTAGTGTACACTGGTTAATTCTCCCTGACCCGTAATTCCCTCACTTTCCACAGAGTAATCTCCCATCTTTAGCAGATGAAGCTTAACACAAGAGCAACACCAAAAACCATGAAAAAGAAGGTAAGCTTATAGTGTTTCTTTTAAAACTTTTCCCCATTGTGTGTCTCTATCTCTTATAGTTTATGTTTAACACTAATTATCACCAATATTTTCATGATTTTTTAATAGCAAAAGCATTTATGAGTTTAGAAACATTTGTCTCATTCATTTCCTGATATTTGGAGGCCTGATTAAATGGTGTCTTAGCCCTGGTCTTCTAGAAAACAAAGCTTAAGGCGAAGATTAAATTGCTAACAACTTATTTGGGAAGTGCAAGCCCAGGGAGGTAAGGATAAAGGAAAGGGAAGCAAAGAAAAATGTAATGCAAAGTGTTACTACGTTAGCTATTGCTTCACAACTAGCCATGGAGAGATACAGAAGTTGCTCAGCAGGTGTGTTCCCTCAGCAGCAGAACTTCTCCAGAATGTTGTAAGGAGGAAGTGCACTTTACAGTAGTCCACATTACAGACAAAAGAAGGGGAACTAATAGCCAACTGCCATCTCCCTCTTCCCTTTGAGCAAGGTTTACCCCATTGGAGACTAACTCCCCTGAACTTTGAGGTTGCATGAATCAGCCCCATCTGTGAGTGCTCGGAACCTATTCAGCTCCCTGGTGACTGACAGATCTCATTCACTACAATGTAGTGCTTCACCCAAGTTCAAAAATGGAGGGCCAACCGGTGCAGAAGAGAGACAGAGAAGACATTATTATTACAGCATTATTGAGGACACTGGAGAAGGTGTACCCGATTTGTATCAGATGGAGATGGCTTGCATAACATAATCTCAATTTCTCTTTACAGCTCTCAAAATATTTAACATAATCGTTTTTAAACAGTAAGCATACAGTAGCTACTGGTTCAACAAGCAGCATGAGACACTCTAAGTCTATGGGTGGCAACCCCCAAACTTGCAGATATAACGTCTGTAATAGACAGAAGAACGGCCCCAAAGATATCCATGTCCTAATCCCCAGATCTGTGACTATGTTAGGTTACTTGGCAAAAGGGACTTTGCAGGTGTGATTAAGTTGAGCTAGGGAGATTAGCCTGGAATTATGCAGGTGGGGAATTCTAATCACAAAAGTCCTTAAACATGTTGAAGGGAGGTACAAGGGAGGTCAGAGTAATGCCATGTGAGAAGGGCTTCACATGCCCCACTGCTTTGAAGATGGAGGTAAAAAAGGACACCAGCCAAGGAATGGAGGCAGACTCCAGAAGCCGGAAAGGGCAACGAAACAGCTCCTACCCCGGACCTATGGAAAGGACACAACCCTGCCTACACCTTGATTTTAGTCCAGTGAGACCCATCATGGCCTTCTGACCTACAGAATTGTAAGTTAATACATTTTTGTTGCTTAAATCACTACTAAAGCAACAAAATGTGGTAATTTGTTATGTCAGCAATAAAAACAAATCCTGTAGTCTCCCCTTATCTGTGGTTTCACTTTGTGAAACTTCAGTTACCTGCAGTCAACCACCATTTGAAAATACTAAGTGGAAAATTCCAGAAATAATTCATGAGTTGAAATTGTGTGCCGTTCTGAGTAGTGTGACGAAATCTCACTCCATCCTGCTCCATTCCCCCAGGAGGTGGATCATCCCTTGGTCCAGTGCATCCACGTGGTAGATTCTCCTTGCCTGTTATCACGTAGTATCTGACTCGGTTATAAGATCAACTGCCAAGGTATCAAGTGTTTGTGTTCAGGGAACCATGATTTTACTTAACGATGGCCCCAAAGATCCAGAGGAGTGATGCCGGCAATTCGGATATGCTACAAACAAGCCATAAAGTGCTTCCTTTAAGTGAAAAGGTGAAAGTTCTTGACTTAACAAGAAAAAAAAATGTCTTCTAAGGTTACTAAGATTTATGGTAAGGACAAACCTATCTGTGAAATTGTGAAGACAGAATAAGACTTTTGTGCTAGTTTTGCTGTTGCAAAACTTTTTTGTGCTAGTGTTGCTGTTCAACTGAAACAGAAAAGCTATGGCCACAGTGTATGCTAAGTGCTTAGTTAAGAAGGAAAAGGCACTAAATCTATGGGTGGGAGACACAAACAGAAACATGTTTCAGTTGACTATAATCAAATTTGGTTCTATTCTTGGTTTCAGGTATCCACTGGGAACCTTGAAACATGTCCCCCAAGGATAAGGGGACTGCTGCACAGTGTCTAGGAAATAAGCAATTTCTGTGAGGCTCTTCTGTCCTTCTGTCACAAACCTTAGTTCATTCTCACCATACCATCACTTTTTTTTAAGAAATAGAAGACTTAAATGGTGTATGTTTTACATGACGTTGGTTTTATAATATCTCTAATTAGTTAGAAAAATAACATGTTATGTTTAATGATGCAAATTTAAAACCATATCCACTAAAAGAGATGAATTTTTTTAATGATAAAGGAGCCCTTTACATGAATGGAAAGAAAACGGAAACATGTAAATAGCATCATCAGTTGTTAAATATTGAGGAAAGGAAGGGAGGAAAAAGCAAGCAGGAAATTTGGTACCAGATTTGGCCCAATGTGAGGAAAAATCTTCTAAAAATTAAGTTGCATGAGATATCTCCCTATCTCAGAAACAAACTTGGGAGATGACTGTTTAAACACAGTTGGTATAAATATTTGATAGATATTATGAAGGAAATGAAAGCTTCTGATGTGTTACCTTTATGGTTCCCCCAGCCTTAAAATCCTGTGATTAATCTAGGAAATAATTATATTGACTTTATTATATTAATGGCATAAAAAGGAGAAATACAAAAAAAATAGAAACTAGATACCAGGAGTGTATCTACAGGCAAATGCAAAAAAGAAAAGTCAAGCTGAGTTAAGAGGAAAAAAGGAAACTCTGAAATGAAATGTCTATTATATTAACCGTTGCTAGAAGTATATATTAAGATTGATTTGTGTGAGGTATCTCTCTAAAAGAAAAAATGTGCCATATCCCAGGTATTACAGAGACATAGTTAAAATAAGGAAATCGTGGCAGGAAGGATTTAAGATATCAAAGAGCTGTGTATATAAGAGATGCATAAACATGACAAAGAGGAGATAGATGACATTAGTACTGGTGAATGACCTAATATTTTATAAGAGAAATGATGATATTAAGATCTCTGGCTGGCAAAAGGAAATCGTTTTGGCAAAATTTGCAATATGGACAAAAATGGTGGAAAGATAATTCTTAGACATGATGACATGGTAAGAAGTACATTTTAGGATAGATTTTCTGAATGTTATAAAAGATGGAAATGACAACACCATTGATCACAAGGGATTTGAATTGACCAGAAATTGTTTAGAGACTGCGCTATAGAAAAAAAAAAAAAAGAAAAATCTGTTTCCTAAATGTGCTGAAATGTGTTTACAGCCTTACATAAATTATTGAACAGTCAGCATCCTGAAAGCACATTTACACTTTCGTCCTTGGAAATGAATCAAATGTGTAATGAGGAAGACCAGAGCAGAGATGTAAAATGATTCCAGGCTGTCTACATTTACAGTATAATGGGCTTGGTAGGATTAAGATATGGCTTAAAGGTTCACATCACTAACCTCTTTATGTTTCATCTTTCTCTTTGTGCAAAAAAGGTTCTGACTAAGTGAGCCCTATGTTTCTTACAGCTCCAGAGATTAAGGCTATGCTTTTCAGTATGGCCATGTAATATTTTTTTGACCCCAATCTAATTTTTTTAACCCAGGCCTCAGTGTAATAACTTATCATGCTCTTGTCTTTAGGTTTCCATTTATAATGATTTGAAACTTTCCTCTCTTCAATAGTAGGAAACTTTTCCACTTTTCAACAACCCAAATCTACTTATTCCTTGGCCTACACCTGCAAATCTCATGTTTCACAGATTGTAGTTAGGGTCCTACCTAGTAACTACACTCTGAACTAGCCTGAAGTTTTTTTCCATCTCAGTTGCTCACTCTGTCACTCACAACTCTTTAATTCGCTTCTAGATCACATAGAAGCTTTTGAATATGTATTAGTTCTCTATTGCTGCAAAACAGGGTGAGAGATGGAACTGAAATGAGGTGAGGGTGAGTTCACTGAAAGTTTTTATGAGAATGACAGTGCACTTCAGATTCCCCACCCTAATCCTCACCCTTTATCTCTCGTCACTATCCCAACACTAAGAGCATAGCAGGGCATTTTACTCCTAGTCAAGATAGAGGGATCATTTCTAAAGCAACTGAATTAACCATCTGGAAAAGCTTAAGGTTTAAGGTGTGGGATTGGAGTTTCAGCTAGCTTCCTACCAGCTAGTGCTTATCAGCAGACACACCCTGCCCTACTTCATGATCTGTGTATGCACAGTATACTCAGAGCGATGTCCTGCCTATGGAAAAACTCACCTACTGTCACAAAGCAGGTGTGATATGTAAGTGGAGAGGTTCTTCTGGCATCAACGTTGGCATCAACGTTAACATCAACATGAAAAAGAAAAACCAAGGTAAACTAACAGAAAATCTGACTCTGGAGGAAATGTTATTCAGGAGACAAAAGAGCACTAAAAAAAATAAAGCTACCAAGCACTGGGATGAGGTCATAGGAGACTAAGAAAAATAAGCAATGTTAGTGATATCTTTTGAAGAGAAAAGAAAGAAAGAAATGTCCATACCAAAAAAAATATGCTTGCAAAGAAAATTTGTGGAAGGACTACAGGTAAAAATAAGAAGTATACCTTATTTAAATAAGCTGATTTTAAATTCAGAAACAAGCATAAAATCATAAAAAATATATATGTTAAAAAACATCTCTGGCAGAAGGAATATCAGTTTCTATTAAGCTTTGAAGAATTTCTTCTCTTTCTCACTGCTACACAGGGAGGGAAAATTATATTCTAAGGTAGAAACAGATGTGGCCTGGAAAGAGAAGCTTGGGCCCTCTTCCGAGGTCAATCACAGTGTGACCCAGAAAGCACTGAGTTCAGAGCAAGCAAGTGTTGTGAAATGGGAGGCATTTTCCCTTATTCCCCTCACCGGGTGTGCGATTGGTGGTGTGGCTCACTTCTTTGGTGCTCCACTGCTCAAACCCCTAGGGGAAGCATGTGGACGGGCAGGTCATGGGGGGCGGTTTTGGGCTCCAACCCACGGCAGCATCTAGGGTCGAGTGTTTCCAGCTCCCGAAGCCCCAGTGGGTGTGTGTTACAGTGTGCTCTTTCAGCTTTGCTGTCTGCAAGTGGCTTGTGTTAAACAGCTCAATTAGACCCTTTGCCTTATTTCAAGGACAGCGGGCTTTCTGTATCCCAGGGTTCTTGCCCTAGTGTACTGGGAAAATCGGATCATGAAACAGGAGTGTTTGTCCTCACTTAGGTCCGTGGGCACAGGCCCAAGGGTGAAGCCCTCACCAGGGACCCAGCCCTTCTCTACTCAGTACTTCCGTGACCCTCTCCCGTATCTCTTGGACTCTAGTTCTGTCCCAGCCGGTAATTACTGAGCACCCTTAAACAAATCATTTCACAGTTATGGGCCTCTTCATCTGTAAAATGAGGCCACTTACTTACATGATCTGTGAGGCCCATTTCAGCTATGAATTGGTGATTTTTTTTCCACAGAGAGACTTCAGAAATGTACCAAAAGCAAAATCTGAACTAAGATGACCCATTTTTTGCTCTATTTTTATTCAAGAGAAAACAGCAGCATACAGACCACAGCCATTCAAGAAAGCCTCACCATCTACCTAAAGAATAGTTTTACATCCCCACTTTGAAATAGACATTTTGAAATATACCTAAACATACAGAGAGAGAATAGAAATATACCAAAGGACATGTCGATACAAAGTAATATTTTTTAATTTATGGCAAAAAATAATATCGTGGCTTGATGTGTGGAGCTGATCAGAGTCCTGAGTGATGAGTAGGATTTACTTCCTGAGTCTGGATTTGTTAGAGCATCAACCATAAAAACAAAATTAGATAAGCTATAAATCAGGAGTCACCTCTAGCTTCTTGCCTCTGCCTACCCTGACCAAAAGGAGGAATATTCAGCAGAAGTGACCGTGGGCCCTTTCCACCCAGCCCTGCACAGAGAGAGATGACTTCTCTACTCACTCCTCTGTGAGTTTCCTTAATGACTTACCTCCCTGCAATTACTCCTTTCCACACAAAGAGATCTTCTCTATAGGCCCTATAAATGCTGGCCTTCATTTGTGTAACACTTGCTAGTACACAAAACTCTCACTTGCTAGTACACAAAACTCCCTCACATAAGGCCTTTCAATCGATACTCTCAATAACCATGTGAGATTAATAGAACAAGATGGAAGAACTCTGGCTCAGAAAAGTTTTGCAGCTTGTGTTTCACAATCTGCTAAATCGAGGCAAGGCCAGCATTCCTTATAACATCAAAATAAAAAGGAAAACACAAGGCATCAAGTGACCAGAGCTCATTTAAGTGTTAGCTTTTGTTTCCCCTATAATTAAAATGTTAACCATGACCCATACATGCTGAGACACACTGTCTGAAGGTTGGAGTCCTCGACCTTCCCAAAGACCTTGGGCTCCAGCACTGGGACAAGACAGACACACTTGGCTTATGGCCTCGGCAAGCACAACCCAGTGACTGTCTCTCATGCACCTTGATCAGAAGAAAGATTGAGTGCCCTTTGGAAAATTAATGAGTAAACTTCTCCCTTACCTATTTTTCTATCTATCCATTAATATCAAATTTAAGCAAAATTCTCCAACTACAAGAAACTTTGTACAAAGACCCTCAAGGCACTGCATAATTCTCTCTCTTTGGTGAAGATATGTAAGCTACATAGGGGCCCAGTTTTATTCTTCATAAAGAAGTAATAGTTACACCAATTAGCTCCATTCACTTCTGACAAAAGTGAAACATTTAAAATATGTACCCTTACACATCTCTATCATTCTATGCCTGTATCACTACTCATCTGTACCATTCTACACCTGTATCACTACATATCTGTATCATTCCACACGTATATTACTATACAACTGTACATCCCACATCTGTATCACTACACATCTGCATCATCCCACACCTGTATCACTACACATCTGTACATTCCACACCTGTATTACTACACATCTGTATCATCCCACATCTGTATTACTACACATCTGTATCATCCCACATCTGTATCACTACACATCTGTACATTCCACATATGTATCACTATACACCTATATCACTACACATCTGTACCATTCCATACATGTATCACTACACATCTGTATCATTTCATACCTATATCACTACACATCTGTACGTTCCACACCTGTATCACTACACACCTGTATTACTACAGATACGTATCATTGCACACTTGTATTATAACACCTCTGTATCATGGGTCTGGGGCCCAATTTAGTAGATTTGGGTGGAGACTTCCCAGAATACCAGGGTAGAGCTTCACAAAGTAGCACACACAATCACTCCTGTATTGTGTGTGTGTGTGTGCCTGCATCTCTATCTATCTATCTATCTATCTCTCATCTATCTATCTATCTCTCTATCTATATCTGTCTACATGGTTTTGAGTCTGTCTCCTCTTCTAGTCAATAAGCTCTTTCAGGAAAAAGACACTCACTCATTATTTTCCCCTATTCCCAGTATGGGTTAGGCAATCGTTGAATATTTAATGCCCAGATAAATAAAAATATATGAGTCTTAGAATTAGACAAGCCTGTGTGGCATCCCTTTGCCACTATGTCTTAGCTGGGTGACATTGAGCTAATTTTGTTTTTTGCTTTTAATCTGTATCTCAGACTTGTAGATAATCTGAATCTCAGATTTATAGAGTTCCTTTTCTATAAAGTGAAGATAGTGCTGCATAAGTTTCAGGGTTGCTGAGAGGATTAAGGGAAGAGTTATGAAAGTGCCTGGCACAGTCCAGGTGTATTGAGGCATTCAATAATGCTACTTTCCCTTCTCCTATAAAATTGAGATTGAAGTAATCATCAAATACGCATTGAATATCAAAAATGTACAAAAATTAGTTTTCATCCAAATTTAGTAAAAATAAACAGGATATATTCTCACTAGCAAGGGCTACTCTAAGGGGGACATAATATCATATTTGATACTTTCAAGAACTATGCTAGTTTATTGCCTGAAGAAATAACAGCTTTACATGCAGCAAGGATGAGCTTTCTGGCAGTTAAAACTGCTCTAAAGAATCACTATTTGTCGCCACTAGTTAACCCAGCCAATCGAGGCACACCCCGAAGGAGTCTTTTAATGGAGAGAGTAAAGATTCCCAAGCTGCATTTTTAAATGCTTGTAAAAATGAACATCCCAAAGGGATGAATTTTTAAATGCTTAAGGGTATATGAATGGGGCATAGTATAAAATGAAGTCGAGATCTGGCAACCATCCAGCACAAGTATTTCTCTGCTGCTGAGGCAAACCCTGAAAAAGAGCAGGCAGCAGAGCCACAAGTCCTTCCTTGAAGAAGGATGTGGCTGGTGCCTCTCCATGTCCACTACTCCTATCCTGTCCCTGCAAATCTCCCTGTTACAAACACCAGAAACTCATTCTGGTACTAAGACAGCAAGCGGGAATTTTGGAAAAATCTACAGGAAGCCCAAAGAACCAGCAACAAATAGGAAAAAGTTGAGAAAGGCATAGCCAAAACCCTGCCACCAAAACCATCTCCTTAGATAGCCGACACTGGACAGTGGACACCAACACAAGTCCACTCTAGACTATGCCTCAACCCCTCCAAACATCATGGCCAGCTGCCCCTTTAGGCCTCTCCCTAAAGAATTGTTTGCGACCTTAGGAAGCAATTAGAGGTGGTTTTCAGCAAAATCTATTTGCTGCCTGGGGTTCTAGGCAGCTTCCAGCTTACTTCCACAAGATGAAAAGAAGACATATTTTTTCACTTGCTAGGGGAAAGAGGCCATATCTCCCACCTATCTCAGGAATCTCTCAGAATCCAAAGGATATTTGGCTGCTATGTTTCCAAATGCGAATGTCCATCACAGCTCCCTATTCCCTGTTATTTTCCTTGTCTTACACTTAAGGAAATTTGCCAACAGAGCACAGGAAGTGGTAGAGTTCATGTAACTCCTCGAATATACACTTTTTCTGCACTCACTGACAAATCAAGTCTGATTTTAAAAAAAATTAATTCAGTTTATCAGCTTCCTGACAAATCACTTTCATTGTTCTATGAAGACATTGTCTAGGATTTACTATTGTTATAGTTCCTTCAGCCACTTAACTGCTTTTCTTTTCCCCTATAAAGGCATTTTCAGACACTATAAAATCTGAGAGTCTGCATCTCCTTTTCCATCCAAGAATAAATCACAGGGACAATACACTAAAGTTGCATGAAAATACACAAGCTGAGCTTCAGCCAAAGAGCCCGACTCACTCAGAAGCAACTGTGCTTATGCGTCAGGATGCTTTATGATACAGCTAAGTGAAGCCAAGTATCTCGCCCTCTCAAGTACAAAGATCATTTAAATAGATGGCTATATGTGTGACTCTAATCGCCAAAATCTGGGATCAATTATGGAAGTTAGTCAGTCCTAAAATTTTATTTACTATCTGATACAGATGTTTACTTTCACTTTCAGATTTCGTTGTCAGCTGGAAAATTTATTTAGCTGTCCCAAGATAACCATTCGTAGGTGTAATTTCTCATGCCAAGAGTTTGCAGCCATTTGCTATCTGCTGTAGTTCTTGTCACTGCGAGGGGGAACTAAAGTTCCAAAAGAAATCTGCCATGAAAAAGTAACAGGGTGGCTCAAACAAACCCATTTCAACCTTATTTTCCTTTTCTTGTTTGACTACAGGTGGTAAAAAAAAATCCATCTTCTCAGACTACCTTGCTGACGAAAAAAATAGCTCTGTGACACAGTTCAAGCCGATGAGGTATGAGCAGAAGAGTTCTCTGACTGTCTGGAAAGTCTGATTTCCTGATACAGACACCACTCTTTTCCCCATGCCTGAATTCTAGATGTGTTGATAGATACTGTGGCAGCCATCCAGGGACCATGAGGGGCAGACCAAGAGAATTCCAGAAAGGTTGACTTTGTTATAACTTCAACCTCTGAACCACCTGCCTACTCTGAACTATGCTGAATGAAGCAAAAAACAAGTAAATAAATCCATATGTGTTTAAGGCTGTATAGTCTGGCTTCTGATATTCACAACCAAAAGCAATCCTTCCCTTACAAGTCTGACAAATGAGAAGTTATTATTCTTCCCTGGAGGCCACACAATCACCCTGGAGAGGGTGGGACTGACAGTGAGATCAAATGTTTTCCTGTGATCACAGAAACAATGTGGTGATCTCGGCCTAGAGCAATAATATGGATATATAATGCATTGATCCCCAAAGCAAAAAGTCATCTTAACCTTGCATCCCCGTCTTAAATATTACTGCTAGTTAACATCCTAATCTCTCAGCCAGCACTGGATCTGCCAAAAAATAAAAAATAAACATCCTAATCTCAATCGGTTAAGTTTATTTTGGAAACTAGTCTAAAGCCATTAAAATCTGCTAATTGAGCAAAATAATGTATTACAAAATCGTTGTTTCTCACTTAAACTTGCTTTTAATTCTGAAAAAGGTCTTTGGCATATAAAATTAAACATTCTATGTTGCTTTCTTTGATCCCTTTCCTGAACAAAACACTTCAATCGTTTCTTGGAATTTATAGAATGTAATCTAACTCATTGCTATGGCCTAAAAGCCTCATGTGAACTAACCACCCGCCAGCCTTATAAAATGCCTTCTCTCACTCATGCTACATCTCTGACATGTCTTGTCTCTGTTCCCAAGTCTGCAAGTCTGACCCTCCCCAAGATTTTGCCTCAGTGTTCTCTTCCCACACTCCTATAATGACAAGCTCTTTCCAGCTGTTCTTGGCATGAACATCTCATCTTCAAAACAGCCTTCCCTGACCGCATGCCTACAGCAGCCTCAACACACTGTTACATTCATAGCACCTTCCAAATTCACAGTACCTTCCAAAATTTTAGTCATTTCCTGACTAAATAAATAAGTGGATTTATTTATTTGGTTACTAATTGTCTCTCCCCATCCTATTAATATAAGTCCTAATATAAGAACTTTGCCTAGGTCAAAAAAATGTAACCTATAGATTAGAAAACAAATTGTTTAAATAGATTATTTTGTTTCTTTGCCAAGTGTTTTTCAACACACTAAGAACATCTCAAACTGTCTGTTTTCTAGATCATGCATACAATCAGCAAGAATAATAATAGCTAATGACAATGTAGTTCTCACTCTGTGTCAGGTAATATGAATGCTTTATATGTATTAACTTATTCCATCTTCACAACAATTCTGTGAGGTAGGTACTGTCATTAGAACCCCATTTTACAGATGAGGAAATGAGAGGGTTCCCTAGGGTTGCCCAGCTGGTAAGTAGCAGAGTTGGGGTTGACAGCCAGCCACTTGGCTGCAGGGTTCTTCCTTGCAAGCATGACCCTGCTGCTGATTGACAGCCTCCCAATAATGACTCCCTTGCATTGCTACAGTGCTTACCTCATTTTGAAATTCTTTCATGTGTGTTATATTAGATGATATAAGATTACGAACTTGTCAGGGATGGTATTTATAGTCCTGTTCTATTGATGAGAATACTAAGATGCAGCCATAGTAAGTGATTTACTCAAAATCATAATAGCACCTGGTAGAAGTGAAATGTGACCCAGAAGTTCTGATTCCTGGTCCAGAATTTTTCCCTTGGCACCATGTGGCCCATGGGCCTAACACAAATCCGCACAATGTGTTATTCCCCTCATAGGAGTCCCTTTAAAGAATCCATTGCTAGTGGATGTTTTATTTCTTTCCTACATTATGGTAATCAACAATGTATATTATATATTACATCTGGACCCTAAAAAAATCTTTTAGAAGCAATCATGTCCCTACATGTTTAACTGATGATGTCACCCTGGACATAACCATTTTTGTAATGAATATGAAAGCAGTTGGAAGCTGTGAGACACTTTACAAGCATGAGTATACTGGAAGTCACTGATTTTACATCAGTAATTATTCTCATGTATAATTGTCCTCTATCACCATTTACAAATTCCCAAGGAGCAAGAACTGCATAATACTTGTTTTTTGGTACTTATTTAGAACAGCCGAGAAGGCAATTTCCACTTGAGCAGGAGTTTGTTTCTTCTTTTACGAATCAGAATGAACAGTCCCAAAGGTTTTGAATGAGTTTAAGTTATCTCACTCTAGCTAATTCTGTCAAACAACAAACGGTTATCAGGCATCTGCTGCAGCCCAGCCCCATGCTAGGCACCAAGGAACACAAAGGAGTGGAAAACACCAGGCTTGCTCCCAGGAAGCTAACCCTCAAGTTGTGGATACAGAGTTAATGCATTGCAAACAATTAAAGAGCAAAATATAGCAACATGTAATTTATGATGAATTCTCTGGTACAAACAATACGAGAACTTAGGAAAGGAAAAAGAAAAACAGGAGGAGACTTCATCAATACACAGGCTACTTTCTGCACATAGACCTACAGGGTTTGCATAAATTGCTATCTTCATGCTTTAAATATACATAGCATTGAGTCAGTGACTCAAATGGGGTGGACAGTAATAATAATGTATGACTAAGAGATAGATATTTTTTGAATAGAATATGTAGGCAGGAGGACATAGGAAGTGTCCCATCCTTTGACTAGAGGTTAGAGAGCAGCGTTCTGAGAGATTTAGTACCATGTGAGCCATCCATGTGTATAGAACTCTCACAAAGACCAAAACTTAAAAGCTAAATATCTCCCAAGTATCTTCTCATTTGTTTTATTGTTTTTCCGACTCTTAGAGTCAAACAGATATTTAAGTCCAAATATTTTTAAAATATAAAGTAGTGTGTATATTTAGGACTAGATTCTATAGAATTGGAGCCTGACTGAATGAGGGAAATGAGAAGGAAAAAGGAGTTTAAGATGACGCCCAAGTTTATACAACTAAGGAGATAGTGGGGCCATTTCCTGAAATGGAGAATATAATTAGAAACGTTGGAGGAAATGATGAGTTCTGTTTTGGACATGTTTAGTTCGAAATTCCACAGGGCATTCAGTGGAGATATGTAAGAAGTAGGAAGAAACAATCCTCTCAAGTTCAAGAATAAGGATCTTGAAGACATCAGCATATGGATGGCAGTTGAAGTCATAATCATGACTCATCCACAGAAAGTATATAAGGTTGAGATTTTAAAGAACTAACTATTTAAGGGTAGGCATTTAAAGAGAAAGCTCAGACAAGGTAGCTAGAAAAGGAGCTGGCAATCAGAAATGAGCTAGCTGAGGAATGAAAGCCAAGAAAAAAAAGTTTTAGAATGGAGGAGAGATCTATGAGATTAGGCATACAAGAGATCAAGTAAGGCAAGGACTTAAAACTGTCTACTATAAAAAAAAGATGAAAGATTATTAGTAACCTTGGCAAGAGCAGTTTGCATAGAGAAAAAGAAAAAATAGACTGCAGAGTCAATGGAGTGACCAGAAATTTAGACTTACCCTTCTAATGAACACAACTAGAAAAGCTGAACTAAGTATACTAAAAATCATCTTGATGGCATCAAGGCATAACAAAGATAGTGAAGTATCATTGGGTCAGTATCTTGGGGAAGATAGATCTCAGAGAAGTAAGGCAAATATATGGAACCACTTTTCTTCTAGGGGCACTTGCCGCTTCTAGAGGTGTGGGACCAAGAATCTAAGAGCCTGAGTAGAGCTTTTACAGTTATTGAGAAGATGGGGGACAAGGGTTGAAGTGTGTGTGGGTGGAGCTAGCTTTGAGTTAAGACCCTCCTACAAAGGCCACTACCCTCAGAACAAAAGTGAACCAAACATAGATCCTTACAGCAACTGCAAGAACCATCTCTACTTAGAACCATCACAGTCTTCGGTCAAGGTTGTTCTAGGGAGAAGAATATATGTCTGTTTTCTCTAGGGAAAGATAACATCACCCTAAGTGTCAAATTTTCTCACAGTTTTGCTAAAATAGTGCCTAGCATTCAATCAAAAATAACTACGCATGTTCACCAAAAGGTGTGTATAAGAAAGTTAGCCTCCCTGAATGTTAAAGTACCAAACTGAAAACTATAAACAACACAATACTAAATAAACTGTGATGCAGTCACACAATGGAATACAACATAGTAGTGGGAATGAAAAAATCCACAGCAACTACATGAAGTGGTATGAATGATGCTCACAAAGATAATGTTAAGTGAAAAATAGCAAAACACATAAAAACACATACTTTATTATTTCACTAATATAGAGCCCCAAAACCACACAAAAACTCATCTATAGCATGTTGATGACAGAATAATGGTTATCATTGGGTGGGTAGAAGGGGAGAGATGGAAGAGATAGTTTCTAGAAAGGTTTAAAGAGGGCTTTTGGGGATATTGGTAATGATATGTTTATTGATATAAATGAAGGCTACATAGATTAATTCATGGAAATTTATCATGCTATATACTTACATGTGCACTTTTCTGCTTGAATATTTTACTTCAATAAATTTTTTAATTAAAAAACTTTTTAAATAACAAGGCACATAAGATAATTAAGCAACAAGATGTAAACACTTCAAAAAAAGAGAGACATTGTTTATACCACAGAGGCTCCACATATTTTTGGTATCGAACATAGGCTTTAAACTAACTAAAATTTTATGTTGAAGGGGATAAAAGACAAAACTAAGAAATTTTTGGAGTACTGTAAATTATAAAACAAGGAACAAAATGGGAATTTTAACCTGCAAAATATAAAAACCAAAATCAAGATTTCAATGAATAAATTTAGCAGATTAAATAGTTGAGAAAATAGTGAACTAAAAAAGAAGAAATTATTCAGAATAAACCATGGAAACTCAAAAAAGATGAAAGATACAGAGGAGAGGGAAGAGACATAAAGGATACAGTAAGAAGTTCTAGTATGCATGTAAATAGAATCCTATTAGCAGGGAAGACACAGTAGGTAAAAAACAATATTGGAAAAGTTGATGACTAAGAGAATGTTCTAAAATTGATTAAAAACATGAAGCCAGAGACTCAAGAAATACTACAAACTCCAAGCAGGACAAACAAAAAATAACTTTTACTACATCATCATAAAGCTGCAAGACAAAGAGAAAAATACTAACGAGTGGCTGAGGGAAAGGACTGATTATCTTCAAAAAAGCAACAATCAGACTGAAAGTTTAGTACTTAATATTAGAACTGGAAATAGAAGTCTAAAGAAAATGAAATAATGTATGTAAATGCTAAAAATAAATAATGGCAAACCTATAATACTATGTACTGGAAAAATAATTAATGTTTTCAGACAAACAAAAACAAAACACTTGTCATCAGCAGACCTGCACTAAATAAAATACTAAAAGATGTTTTTTGGGAACAATGAGAATGATTCCAGTAAAAGATCAGGGATATAAGAAGCAATTAAAAGCAACAAATGATCTTAACAGGGTTCTTTTGGAATAGGACCCATCTCTTCTTCTTTGCTTATCAGTCATTCCTCTGTCCTCATTGGTTGTGTAGGGTAGACAATGACCAAGTTCATCTTTCTCAGACTTATCCAGGAAAACCTCCATTATACACTAAAATGTATATCCAAGAAAAGTTTTGAGTCTCCAGAGTGGTTCAGGGGCAGTTCCCTGTCAAAGACTTCAAAAATAGGAGTGATTTCCACAGGGAACAAGTCAATGCCCCTGAAATGTCAGTCCCATATTATTGGACAGGATCTGAGCACCAAAGCTGTCTGCCTCCACATGGCATTAATCTCCTACCAGCCCACTGGGTCACTGGGGCTGAAGATACTGGTGATGCCCAAGAAGCTATCATGCCATATGCCAAACTTCTCACTAAAAATGTTGGTTTTCTTGAGCATGTTTAGCAAGATCTGTGCCTAAGGCAGCTGGTTTTCTTCATTCTGCAGCCCAGCATCCAGTTCCAACTGTTATGGTTTAAATTTCCCATATTTGTTTTCCTCTGGGTTCATCTTTTCAGTTTCTACCTGAACTTCTCAAAATGTCCTGACTTTTTTTAGTTTATTTTCACTTCCTCCAGTTCCTGAATCTGATTCACTTTCTGAACTCAATCCATTAATTCTACTTTTCCTACTCACACATCATCTTCTTCTTTTCCAAAAGGTATTTGTAGCTCTGATATTCATCTTTGGTTATAAGAAGCTAGTTAGATATCTAGTCACTCTAAAAAACTATCAGAGCACTCCTCACACAGTGGGTCAGTTATATCTCTTTGACTTTGCAAGAAGTGAAAAAAAATGACCCCAATAACCTTTAGAGTGGGGCTGAAGATATCAATGGTGTGCAACTCTTCATTATAGTGAAGCTGTTGAGAATTGATTACATATGATCCCCCATCCCCATCCCAGAGGGGTCATCATGAGGCTCCACTACGTAAGCATCTGGAGTTACAACCTTTCTGGAGTTAGGGTCTTTCTCCAGGGTCTTCCCTGACTTCTCCTAGGCTACCCTGAACAGCAGAGCTGGGAGCTCTTCAGATGGTAAAATCAAGATCTTGAAGCCTACATCCAGTTTCAGTAGCTGGCTAGCACGCCGGCGAATGCCATGCTCTGAGGACATGGCAGTACTACCAGAAATCTGCAATCTCATCTCTTTTTTAATTGGAAAACAAATATATTAATTTTTAATTTTTTTATTTTTAATTTTTGTGGGTACATAGTAGGCTTATGTAATTATGGGGCACATGAGATGTTTTGATACAGGCATGCATGCAATGCATAATAATCACATCATGGAGAATGGAGTATCCCCTAAAGCATTTATCCTTTATGTTACAAACAATCCAATTATACTCTTTTAGTTATTTCAGAAAGTAAAATTAAGTTATTATTGTCTATGGTCACCCTGTTGTGCTAGCAAATAGTAGGTCTTATTCATTCTTTCTGGGTTTTTTTTTTTGTACACATTAACCATCCCCACCTTCCCCCAACCCTACCCTCCCACAACCATCCCCAGCCTCTGATAACCATCCTTCTGACTCTCTATTTCCATGAGTTCAATTGTTTTGATTTTTAAATCCCACAAATAAGTGAGAACATGTGATGTTTGTCTTTCTCTGCCTGGCTCATTTCACTTAACGGAATGGTCTTCAGTTCTATCTATGTTGTTGCAAAAGACAAGATTGCATTCTTTTTATGACAGAGAAGTACTCCATTGTGTATATGTACCAAATTTTCTTTATCCATTCATCTGTTGATGGGCACTTAGGTTGCTTTCAAATCTTACCTATTGTGAACAGTGATGCAACAAACATGGGAGTGCAGATAACTCTTCAGTATATTGATTTTCTTTCTTTTGGGTATATACTCAGCAGTGGGATTGCTGGATCATGTGGTAGTTCTGTTTTTAGCTGCAATCTCATCTTGATGCCAAGCCTCCTCTGGCTCCTCAATTCCTGACCTTTATTCCTCCTTCTAGAACACTGATCTCCTAGAACCACAATCTTACTAATAATGTCTTGACACTTTCCCATAAAACCTATCAGTGCCCTCCTGGGTCCCTATACTTTTATACCTTCCTTTGCTCCTTCTAATCTAGTGGTCTTTCTAAAAGGGAAATTTGATTATCTCACTGACTTCAAAACTTTCCGTAGCACTCCTTCTCGGAGAAGAGTGATCTTTTTTAAATGGACATTTGTGCTGGCACTCCCAGTATCTGTCTTCCTAGCATCCTCGGGTTAAAGTGCAATTTTTGTCATAATTTGTCATACAGACCCCTACCTGCCTTTCCAGTCCCATCTTTTACATTCTTTGGCTTCTCCACTCACAGTTTCCTCCATATCTTCTTACCTGTACTGAATTGACTTTCAGTTATACAAAGGCTGCATACTGTTTCATCAACCTGGAAGACTACTTCTGAGCCTGGCTAATTCACACTCATCCTTGACTTATATGTCACTTCCTCCAGGGAGTCTTCCTTGCCCTCCTAATCTAGAGTAGGTGCCAGCAAGTTCCCTTGCAGTTACACTGGAACTCTTTTAACCCACCAAATTATATAAGTAAATGAGTGGGAGGAAAAAAAAGAGTAAATGGGAATACAGGCACAAAGTCTAGATTCTGTTTTCTAGAAGGGTAACTTTAAAAGGATGAGGAACCATTAAATATAAATATAAGCAACATAAGATCATAGCCGTAGCATGAAGTTACCAAGGATAAGGGGTATTATTAGTGGCAATGGATCCTTGAGGAATACAGAGGGGAGCAGCCCCAGAGCTTAGATGGCAAGGTTAGTCTTGGATAATTATGATAGGTAACATTTATTAATTACTTACTACACACAGAAAGCTATTTTAAGTCCTTTATAGATGAAGAAACTAAAGCACAATATTAGCTGAATTTTACTGCTTGTAAGTTAAAATTCAGGACCTAAATCTAGGCAGCCTGGCTCCAGAGAAAGTGCTCTTAACCATCCTACTAAACTGGACCTAAAGAAGCACATTTTCTTCTTTAAAGCTGAGGGAGAAGGTTTATATAGTTTATCCAGATAACATAGGGTTAGGGAGAAGAAAGAGGGAGCAGGTCTCTACAGCTCCTGCTTTTTTCAGGGAGAAATTAATGTCATTCACTAACATGGTGGAGGTTGAGGGGTAAGTTAGAGAGGAACTGAGGGGAACGTAAAATGTTGGGGTTTCTGCTGTGTTATTTGGAGGCATCTTATTCACAAGTGGGTTTCTTAAACCTGCACTACTCAAAGTATGGTTCATGGTCCAGGGTTGGTGTGCAAGCAATTTGTTACCTTTCACCAACCCATAAAATATTGAAATTGAGAAAAATATTTAGAATTTTACAGCAAGTTGACATTGTTGCTATATCCAAGTGCATGAGGCAGAGCCTCCTCTCCCTAAATAGATATAGATGAGCTCAAGTGTTGTAGAACTCACGCATGTGGCAAGAACATTGGAAATTTAAAAAAATAATAACAATAATAATAATAATTGTTCCTTTCTACAAGTAGTGAGAGAAGCACCAATTAAGGAGAGAAGAAAGGAGTAAAGCTTTGGAGGATTGCAGAGCTGACTCACTCCAAGATGATCTCACATGACTCTGACATCTGAACTGCACTCCATGAAAAAAGAAAATGCAACTTCTCTAGAAATGGCTTTGCACTCTCTGGGGAATGGTATAAATGAACATGGACAAGTCATGCAGAAAATCTGCTGAGAGTGCTGCCCTGTACTCTGTGACCTACATTACTGAAGCAGAGAGTTGTAAGGAAAAGAATGAAAAGATCTTGGTTCTAGTTTCAGCTCTGCTCTGACAACCTCTATAATCTTGAGAAAGTCACTTAATCTCTTTAATCCATTTGATCCTCAGTGTGATCATTTAAAAAAAAAAAAGAGTATATGAGGAACAAGAATAGGGGAGAAGAGTGTTGCCCTAGATAATCCCTAAGACTTCTTTAAGCTTTAGTATCCTATTCTTATTTATCCGATGATTCTGAGAAACTCCACCTATGAACACTAAAATACATTTAGCCTGTGGCTTTTCAAGCAAGTATCATAGAAACAGAAATTATAAGTAGTTATTATATCAGGTGAGATCTCACATAAATAGGGTACGTGTGTTCCTTATGAGTGCGTTGCAGAAATGGCAAAGTGATTTTCTGGTATTTCTTGAGTTTATGACAGTGCTGCATGCAAATGTTTTATCTTCCGTAAGAGATACTGTGTTCCTGGTGTACTTTGTTTATGAAGAGTCTTGCTTGTATTTATATATATTTTTAAACTTCAGAAAAAATAATCATCGGAAAAGATAAACGCACCTAAATGTCCTAAATTCCATGTCTAACTATTGTTATATTAAGTCCCATTTGTCTCAGCTTTTTAGAACTAGAATCTAAACAAAATATTCACTTAATAAATAATTGGTATATTCATGTAAATATATGGCATTTTTGGCTTAATGATGGTGTTCAAGTTTTTCTACACCCTACTTCATCTGTTGTTCTGTGATTTGATGGCTTATTTTTTGTGTATACTTATATAGAAACTGAAGGGCTCTGCAGAGCGTACATTATCCTCATTCTAAAGAGTTAGATAACAAAGGACCAAACTTGGGCCACAGCCCAATTGTTCATTTTCATTTTGGTGAGAACATTTCATTATCTTCCTGTAGGATCTAATAAAGTATTGTTTAACTGCTTCTGAGTAGTTCTTATACACTATCCTATGTACCTCCTATTTTACTTGATTTCATTGAAAGAATGTCCCCAATTGAATTGTGATAGATAGCAACTCAAGATTTGTTTCTACAGAACAAAATAATAAACCCTAAGTCACAGTTCCCTTTAAAATCCTGCATCTTGGCAGGTGTTACTAAAAGTCTTTAGTTTGCATTTAAATAAGATGCTAATTTATTCCTTTACACGGTTTTTATGAGAAAATAATTTTCCAGAGCATTTTTAAATCTGTGGTTTAATATTTGCAGACTTGAAGAAATACTGTTGTGCTGCCAGCATCTGGTCAATGACATATTGTTTATTTCCCGATGCACTATCAGGCACAGTTTTAAATAATAAAGGCAGATTACATCTATTCTTCTTTAATAAAAGCAAATTCTATGTCTTACTCAGTAATCATTTTAAAAGAGTCAAAATACAGTCAATAAAAATAAATTAATCATTTTTGCCATTTACTTTTCCACAAATTAATGTTAATTATACTTATATGGAAATGTCTTTGCTGACAGTTTCCTCCCAGAAAACATATTATGTCTGCTTTTTTTAAATTCTGGCTTTATTTGGATACTCAGAGGGTATAAAAAATCTACTAGGCCTTTTAGTATAATTATAATACTGACAATATATTTAATCTGAGATTTTGGTTTTACCAAGGCAATAAGAAACAATCATAGTTTATTTCCAACTATCGAATCTATAATCCCTCATTGTCAATTGCCCTTAGATCCTGTAGGAACTTTTTCCCTGAAGGGGAAAAAGAAGACCTTGAGAGCTTGTAGCCTAGGAAAATGGCATACTGAAAAGGAAATATTGAGTAAGGAAATAACTGAAAAGTAAGCCAAAGAGAAAAACTAACACTCACCAACAATCTGAAAGTCTGGTATATTTTATTTACAAAATTTTTGTTTTTCAGTGTTGCATATGGAAATTTGTAAAATAAAATAAAATTTTTGTTTTATCTCAGATACATGGCCATAAAGTCATTTTGAACATTTTATGACTAAAACCCAAAGTCTATGTCCTTCTGTATTATATTGTAGCAAGAGAACTCTTTGTGCTATTTGTGCTACTGATGCTACTGAATTTGCCATTCATATCACAGCTTTTCAGAATTTTGATTACCCACAATGGTTATATTTTAAGGGAAAACATATATTTTATCTGCTAAAGAGTTCATAGTATTTGACCATCCCAAGTTCTTATTTGCCCCCCTGAGATAGGGAGACAGGGATTTTACCAACTTACAGATGTAAAACCCTGAGCACCCAGAGACTAGTTTACTGTTTTACCAAAGGTCGCACCAGCTGTGGCAGAGCTAGGATCAGAAAACCAAGCTGAGCTGGTTTTTCCACTCATGTGTATTTTCTACACACTCCAAGGTTTTGGCTTCTAATCTTCTTTCAGGTTTCAACACAATTTAGTGGACATTTAATGATGAGAATAACATATGCTATCTTGATAAACAAAAATGCACCATGGCTATGCTCAAACAATCAAGTCATCTCAGTGTTTGTGAATCTTCTTTCTCCTCTGCTTCCTGCAGAACAGGGAGGTATTTAATACCAATTAAAGATGCATTTAATACCTTTCACTGATGCTGAGCCATCTGTTACCAGTTCTGTTCAACTTACAGTTCTAGAAAAAAAATCTTCCTCAATACCTGAATTATATGAACACCATTTCAAAGTTTGTATTCATTCACTATCATCCCAAAAATATAAAAAGTTTAATATAGGAAATTATTTGATTTACCAAATTTAAATTGTTATCTAGGCAAGAAACCTCCCAATTTTAAAAAGAAAATGAGGGAAGAGGTTTGGCAAAGATTGAAAAGATGAGAAAGGAACAAATTTAGTATGAGAAATTAATTGAGAGAATGATAAAATGATGTGAAAAAAATACATCCCTTCCTCCCAATATGCTTTTTATCGATCTTTTTTCATAACTATATATTTCACTTAATAGTTTGAGTCACTGAAGCTTGCCTGTTCTCATTTGCTCATTTTACTCTAACTTCAATATTCTTTTACATTGTCTCATTCCTGTAAAACATTTGCTCATACCATCATTTAATATCAGTTAAAAATGACTTGGTAGGAAGAGAAGATTTGATTAATCACTGAAGCTTGAAACTTATCTCAAATCCCACCTCTAATGTGAAACCATCCATTTATTCCGGGAGACACACTGATAGACCCCAAATGTGATGGTATGGTTTAAATGTTCGTCTCCTCCCAAACTCGTGTTGAAATGTAATTGCCATTGTAACCATCTTAAGAGGTGGGACTTTTAAGAGGCAATCAGGCCATGAGGGCCCTGCCCTGATGGGAGTGGATTATATGGATGAATGGGATTAATGCCATTATCACGGGAGTGGGTCTGTTACTATGGGAGTGAGTTCCTCATAAAAGGATGAGTTGGGCCCATTTCTCTTTCTCTCATCCTTTCTTGTCCTTCTGCCTTCTGCCATGGAATGAAACAGCAAGAAGACCCTTCTGAGATTTCCCAGCCTCCAGAACTGTGAGAAAATAAATTTCTGTTTATTATAAGTTACCCAGTCTCAGGTATTCTGTTATAGCAGTACAAACGGACTAAGAGATGTGAAGAGCGCATGCAACGCCAGGGGAGAAAGGTCCCAGTGCACCAAAGTCTGGAGGGAAGGGGAGGGCGAGGGAGAGGGTGAAGAGCTGAACACCCTCTGATTCGACCACCACTAATAGGCTGTAAATTCTCAGAAGAGTTACTAAAAGTTGTGCAATATTTTAAATCAGAGAAAATGTCTCTGCTGATAATTTTTTTTTTTTTTAGACGGAGTCTCGCTGTTTCGCCCAGGCCGGAGTGCAGTGGCGCGATCTCGGCTCACTGGCTCACTGCAAGCTCCGCCTGTCGGGTTCACGCCATTCTCCTGCCTCAGCTTCCCGAGTAGCTGGGACTACAGGCGCCCGCCAGCGCGCCCGGCTAATTTTTTGTATTTTTAGTAGAGACGGGGTTTCACCGTGTTAGCCAGGATGGTCTTGATCTGCTGACCTCGTGATCCGCCCGCCTTGGCCTCCCAGAGTGCTGGGATGACAGGCGTGAGCCACCGCGCCCGGCCTCTGCTGATAATTTCTTAAAAAAACAACTGAGGCCTGGCGCGGTGGCTCACGCCTGTCATCCCAACACTTTGGGAGACTGACGCGGGTGGCTCACAAGGTCAGGAGTTCAAGACTAGCTTGGCCAAGATTGTGAAACCCCGTCTCTACTAAAAAAAATACAAAAAATTAGCTGGGCGTGGTGGCGGATGCCTGTAATCCCAGCTACTCGGGAGGCTGAGGCAGAGAATCGCTTGAACTCGGGGGCAGAGGTTGCAGTGAGCCGAGATCGCGCCACTGCACTCCAACCTGGGCAACACAGTGAGACTCCATTTCAAAAAAAAAAAAAAAAAAAAACGGAAAAAAGGACTTATCTTTGTACCCAGACTAGCGTGGCCAAGCCTGGGGCCGCTTCTGTAGATCTGTTGGATTGAAAAGGCATAATTAAGAGAATCACAAGAAACTAAGCCAAAACCCTGAGGGGGCTCTCGGATAGGCCTCACAAAGTCTGCAGAATTGGGTTTGGGCCAGGTGCAACCAGATTCCCAGAAAATGGAGGTTGGCAGAGGATGTGATCCCTTTCCCACCACGGCCAAGCTGCTGTTGTCAACTAATAATAGTCTCATGCTTCTACCTTCCTTGTCTCATAATCATCTCTTCTCTGAAGCACTTAGCTCAAATGCATTTATTGACACTCTGCTAATTCTTGTGCTTTAGACTTGCAAACAAAAATGTGAGAGGGTCTTGCCAATAACGGGGTAAGATCAGGAAGGAATAAGGAAAAGAAAAGCAACAGCAAAATTTAGAATACTTCTTAGATGTTAGTCCTGCTTGTCTCTATGTACATATGGTCCTGATAAATTATTATTCACTTAGCATTATTTTCAGTTAATAATTTTAATTACTTAAAGGATGTGCATGGATTTTCAGGAAAAAAATATATGTAATAGTAGGTTACATATATATGTATATATATAATAGAAAATATATGTATATATAATAGAAAATATACATACATATAATAGAAAATATATATATACATATATAGCAGAAAAACATATATGCCAAGAAAATGACCTCTGAATTATCATTTATAATTAAAGAAAGAATGAAATACAGTAGAAAGAAATCCCAGAGCAGCCAAGCCTCAGCATGAGCCCCACCTCCATACCCTTCTAATTGTTCCCACCCACTGATTTTCATTGAGGACAATGGCCCTTGGCCACTTCACTCATAGATAGGGCTGTTCTAAGCCACATGACCTGGTACCTTGGTCAAGATATTTGGACCACAAAGATAATAGGTAAAGGGTAACAAATCTAAAGTCTTCCCATAACCTAGAAAGGAAACTGATGTGAAAGGTCATCCCAAACAAACAAAAGAATAACATGCCAACAGTTATAATGATTTGAATTTAATTACAGGGTAAACCTGAGCAGTTGATAGGGGCAAGTGGAAGTGAAAGCACAGAAGAAAAGAAGGCAATGTGCAGACTCCTGCTGTAAAGAAAATACATCTGAAGAAAAGAAAAGGTCAGGTGGCTGTGCAAAGAATGAAGAGAAATCTGATGGATCAAAGCTAAATGAAAATGTGTCCAATGGGTCTTCTTCCTCAACTTTCTTCACTTCTTTCCTACATACCATGAGGTCATATTTTGGGTGGTAAAATTGCTTCTGCTTTTTAAGCTACACATATTAAATAGAGTAGTTAGATATACCATGGGCTAATGATGAGAACTCAAAAATTCTCTTTAGAAAATTGACAATTTGTTTATTTCCATTGCTACTGTTAATTGTACAAGGAAACAACACAATTTTCTTTGAATATTTATGAATAGTTAAAAATTTAAAATAAGATGCATTGTATATACTTACTTTTCTATGACTGTGCCCATATCCTACACAGTAAAAAGATTACGTTTGCCCAAAATTGAATTATTGTGCCCACATTAAAATTATAATGTTTTTGAGGGTCTCATTAAACTATTCCTACAATATTGTTGGTTGTTCAAAATCAAGTATAAATCTGTTTTTTAATACATACGTGGCTACTGGCTCCTCTGTCCAACTGCTGATTCTTGCACAGTGAACTGAATTTACTTCACAGGTATTTATTGAGCACTCATATGTGTAAGGTACTCTGCTATGTGCTGTGGAGTTTTTTGCAATCTTTTACAATATTAAGAATCACCTAGAACATTTGTTTAAAAAAATAACTGAGGTCCAATCTAAATTCCTCAATCAGAATTTCCAGGTAACAAGGGCTCCACATTATTCTTATCCCTGAGGAAGTTGGAGATAACTGTGGTAGAAGACAGAAAGATGAGCAAAGCTCAGCTCCTATAGTCCAGTAATTCAAGAGTTGAGAGACACTTAACAATGGACAGATCATTTAAACAGAAAATCAGCAAAGAAACATCATACCTAAACTGCACACTAGACCAAACAGACCTAACAGACATTTACAGAATATTCCATTTAACAGCTGCAGAATGCACATTTTTCTCAACTGCACATGGAACACTCTCCAGAATAGAGCATATGTTGGACAACAAAACAAATCTTAACAAATTTAAGAAGATAGAGATCATATCAAGTATCTTTTCTGAACTCAATGGTATAAAGCTAGAAATCAATAACAAAAAGAACTTTAGAAACTTAAAAAATACATGGAAATTTGAATAACCAATGGGTCAATGAAGAAATTAAAAGGAAAATTTAAAAATTTCTAGAAAGAAACAAGAATGGAAACACAACATACCAAGACCTATGGAATTCAATAGAAGCAGTTCTAAGAGTTCATAGCAATAAATGGCTACCTCAGAAAAAGAAAGATTTCTAATAACCTAACATTGCTCCTCAAGGGACTAAAAAAATAAGGACAAACTAAACCCAAAATTGGTAGAAGGAAGGATATAATAAAAATCAGAGCAGAAATAAATGAAATAAAGACTACAGAAACAATGCAAAAGATCAATGAAATGAAAAGTTGGTTTTTTGAAAAGATAAACAACATAAACAAATCCTTGTTAAATAAGACGAGAGAGAATACTCAAAATCAGAGATGAGAAAAGAGACATAACAACTGATACCAGAGAAATACAAAGGATCATATGAGACAATTATGAATAATTATGTCAAAATTTGATAGTCCAGAAAAAAAAAAAATTCCTGGACACATACAATCTACTGAGGTTGACTTATGAAAAAAAAGAAAGTCAGAACAGGCCAATAACAAGTGAGGAAACATAATCAGTAATGAAAATTATCTCTTAAAAAAATACAAAATAAACAAAAACAAAAAAACAAAAAATACCACCTCAGAACCTGATGGCTTTACTGCTGAATTCTACCAAACATTTAAAGAAAAACAAATTCCAGTACTTCTCAAAGTATTCACAAAAAATTGAAGAAAAGGTAATATTCATTCTATGAGGCCAGTATTTCCTAATACCAAAACCACAGAAGGACACAACAAAAAAGGGAACTACAGGCCAATATCTCTGATGAACATAGATGCAAATTCCTCAACAAAATACTAGCAAACCAAATTCAACTGTACATTAAAAAGATCATCAATTATGATCAAGTGAGATTCATCACAGGGATGCAAGGATGATTTAACGCACACAGATCAATAAATGTGACTTGTCACATTAACAGAAAGAAGAACAAGACCATATGATAATTTCAATAGACAGGAAAAGCATTTGACAAAATTTCACATCCCTCCAAAATAAACAACCTTTAACAAATTCAATATACAAGGTACATATCTCAATGATATGGTTTGGATCTGTGTCCCCATCCAAATCTCATGTTGAATTGCAACACCCAGTGTTGGAGTTGGGGCCTGGTCAGAGGTGATTGGATCATGGGGGTGGATCCCTAAGGAATAGAACCATCCCCTTGGTGCTGTCTCCTGACAGAGTTCTCACGAAATCTGGCTGTTTAAAAGTGTGTAGCACCTATCCCCAGACCCTAGTTCTTGCTTCTGCTCCACCACATAAGATGTGCCTGCTTCCCCTTCATCTTCTGTCATGATTTTAGGTTTTCTAAGGCGTCCCAAGAAGTAGAAGCTGCTATACGTCCTATTCAGCCTGCAGAAGCATGAGCCAATTAAACTTCCTTTCTTCAAAAATCACCCAGTCTCAGATATTTCTTTATAGCAGTATGAAAATTGACAAATACACTCAACATAACAAAAGCCATATATGACAAACATATACCTACCAGCATACTAAGTGGGGGAAAATCGAAAGCTTTTCCTCTAAGATATGGAACAAGATAAGAATGGCTACTTTCAATACTTATATTTAACCAAGTATTAGAAATCCTGGACAGAGCAATTAGACAAGAGAAAGAAACAGAAAGGAGGAAGTCAAATTATTCCTGTTTGCAGATGACATAATCTTATATATAAAAAAACCCCTAAAGACTCCACCAAAAAGCTGTTAGAACTAGTTTTTACACAAATTCAGTAAAGCTACAGGATAAGAAATCAGTATACAAAAGTCGGTAGTGTTTCTACATGTCAATAGTAAATTATCTGAAAAATAAATCAAGAAAACAATTCCATTTACAAGAGCTACCAAAAAACTTATATACCTAGGAATAAATTTAACCAAGGAGGAGAAAAATCTCTATACTGAAATCTATAAAACATTGATGAAAGAAATTAAAGAGGACACAATAAGTAGAAAGATATCCCATGTTCATAAATTAGAAGAACTAATATTGTTAAAATGTCCATTCTACCCAAAGTAATCTACAGATTCAATGCACCCTCTGTCAAAATACCAATAATATTCTTCACAAAAATAGACAAAACAATCCTAAAATTTCTAAGAAACCACAAAAGATGCCAAATAGCCAAGACAATTTTGAGCAAAACAAAAAAACAAAAACAAAGCTAGAAGTGTGACACTTCTAGACTTCAAAACATACATGTAGTTGTAGTATCCAAAAGAGCATAGTGTTGGCATAAAAATGGACACATACGCCAATGGAAGAGAATAGAGAGCTCAGAAATAAATCTATGCATTTACAGCCAACTAATTGACAAAGATGCTAAGAACATACCTTGGAGAAAGAATAGTCACTTCAATAAATAGTAATGGGAAAATTGGACATCCACACACAGAAGAATAAATCTGGACCTTTATCTTTCACCATATACAAAAATCAGATCAAAATAGATGAAAGACTTAAGTGTAAGATCTGAAATTATGAAATTATTTCAAGTAAATATAGGAGAAATGCTTCATAACATTGAAGTGGGCAAGGACTTTTTTTTAATAAGACCTCAAAAGCACAGGCAACTAAAGCAAAAATAGACAAATGAGATTACATCAAACTAAAAAGTTCTACACAGCGAAGAAAATAATCAACAAAGTGAAGAAAAAACTCAGAATAGGAGGAAATATTTGCAAACTATTCATCTGACAAAAGACTAATATGAGTTGGAGCTCCAACAACTCGTAAGCAAATAAATAAATAATCTGATCAAAAATGGGCAAAAGGCTGTAATAGATAATTCTCAAAAGAAGATATATTAATGGCTGACAGATATATAGAAAAATGCTAACCATCACTAATCGCCAGTGAAATGCAAGTAAAAACCACAATGATATATCACCTTACTTCAGTTAAAATAGATATTATCAAGGAGACAAAAGATAACAAGTGTTGGAGAGGATACAGGGAAAAAAGGGAACCTTTACACATTATTGGTGGGGATGTAAATTAGTACAGCATACTGGAAAACAGCATGGAGGGTCCTTAAAAATTTTAAAATAGAACTACCATATGATTCAGCAATTCCACTACTGGGTATATAAATCACTACATCAAGAAGATATTTGCACTCTCATGTGTATATTGCTGCACTATTCACAATAGTCAAGATATGGAATCAACCTAAATATCCAACAATGGATAAACAGAATAAGAAAATGGGGTATATATACACAATGGAATACTATGCAGCCACAAAAAAAGAATGAAATCCTGTCATTTATGACAAAATAGATGAACCTGGAGGACTTTATGTTAAGTGATATAAGCCAGACACAGAAAGAATATACTCATTCATATACAGAATCTAAAAATGTTGATCTTACAGATATAGTAAAGAGTGGTTACCAGAGACTGGGGAGGGTGGTGGGGAGAACGGAATGAAAAGAGGTTGGTCAGTGGGTACAAAGTTATTAGATACAAGGAATAAGTTCTGGAGTCCAATTATACAGTAGGATGACTATAGCCAACAAAAAGGTATTATAGATCTCAAAATAGCTAGAAGAGAGTATTTAATGTTCCCACTACAAAGATGATAAATGTTTGAGGTGATGGATATGCTAATTACCCTGATTTGATTATTATGCAACGTGTACCTGTATTGAAACATCACATTGTACCCCATAAATATGTATAATTATTATTCATTAATTTAAAATAAAAATAATTTAAAGAAAACATAGAAGAATGAAATGAGTATATAAGAAGTAGTAATATCGAGCAGAAGAGGAAGAGATCACATATGATGGGGAGAGTGATAGTTATGATGAGAGATATCATGAACAGATTGATAGATTTCATATGGTAGAGACTATGGCATTTCACTAGGCATGTACAGACAGCAGCAGGTATGGATGTAGGAAAGTGTGATATGTACTTGAGAAATGGAGAGATGTCCAGCCTAATTTGACTATAATGTATGAGTCTGGCATACAATGGGAAAACGGAACCAACGGAGACAGAGAAGCCTTGAATGCCAAGGTAAAGAGTACCTTTTTATGCAGGTGGTAATGTGATTAAATCTATTCCTTATAAATACTAATCTGCCAGAGGTAATTAGAACAGTTTGAAGTAATTGAAAATGGTAAGCCAGAAGCCCCAAAAGACATCATTTCAAAGGACCAAAGGACCAGTAATGAAGGGTGGTGATGATGAACTAGAAAGACCATTATTTATGTCAGGTCACTGGAGAGATGGCTGTATTTCATCTTCACTGTCCTGTTTCTTTAAAAATGCAAATGTATATAATGTTCACTCAACAAATATTTATCAAGCACTTTCGGCATGCCAGAGCCTTTGTAAGGTCCTGGCGTCCCAGCCTTTACCACTTTGCTAACGGGTTAACGTGGCAGACAGAGGCACCAAGGGGAGTGGGGAAGGGTTAGCAGATTGAAAGCAATTACTCTGTAACATTTTTCTTGTGAATTTACTACATGGGTATTTTCTACACTTGATTTCCAATAAGGAGAATGTCTTAACTCCTTTTGCTGAACTTATTAGTCTCAATTCATTGAAGCTGAAAGTTAAGAAAGAAAACTTACCAGACAAAACCTTGGAGAATAAATGCCTGTGTGGTTTGTGGCACTCCCAGACAGTGCTCTACTGTCTTCAGTCACCAATTTATATGGGATACTGCTTACCTGCTGTGTCCACTTTGGGCCCACATTGCCACAATTGTGCTTAAATTCTCATGATCAGACACTTTTCTGAACCACATATGAATGGGTTTTTAATCCAGATCTTTAAAAAAAAATTGATGAGTTGAGAATTTCTTGAACCCTACTTGTAATGGAAAATATTAAGTGCACTAAAAAGTCTGTATGTGGGGATATAAATATACACAGACACACACATTCACAAAATACAGACACACACGAAGTAATTGCACCTAGTATTCCAACATATTTACATAGAGTGTAAAGTACCAATCTCTTTGTTAGAGTACTACTAAAGCCCATAGCTTGAAGTATCCCTTAGCTTGAAGAAAACAAGCTAAGGATGCCATTTTCATCAGCATTCTCTGCTTCTGTCATTGTGCAAACTTCACCCCTGACCCACCTCTCCATTCCACACCAGCATGTTTCCCCACTGACAAAAGCACTTCTGCCTAGACTCAGAATTTTCTTTTATCAAAACTGACAGGCTAAGCTAGGCATGTTGGCCTGTGCCTGCAGTCCCAGCTACCCAGGAGGCTGAGGCGGAAGGATTGTTTGAGCCCAGGAGCTCAAGCCCAGCCTAGGCAATACAGTGAAACCTTGTCTCTATACAAATAAATAAATAAATACATACATACATACATACATACATTCATACATACCTACATACATACATACATATATACATACATACATGAGATGGAAAACTGACAGGCTAACTATATGGTGTTCTCAGTGTCTGCATCAAACTGTTCAAATTTATCTCCTCCAGACTCAATATCTGCAGATCCTAATAGATTCTGCAAAAAGATCCACTCAAGATGCCTGCTGCAAAATCCTTAGCAGTGTCATCTGTGTTCTCTTCAGGCCCCAGAAGTCACTGTTTCCTAGTTGCCCTGCATCTTGCCAGAAGATGCTCCCTCTCCTGCAGTGGCCAAAGTTAAAAGCAACCCAGTTGAAACCTTGCCAGGGTGTGATGTTTAGTCATTCCTTGTTAACATCTAAATTTGACTTTGAGTTAGGGAAAAGCAGTGAAAAGAGTAATCAAAGGGTACCTCATAATTCCATAAGATGGAAGAAAATACTCCTAAAATGTTCCCATGGATTGTTTCAATACTAGAGTTTTCTTTCCCTTTTTACTTCTCAACATGATTCACATTTTTATTAACAAGCTTTGCAACTTTATAATGAATATATATGTTTTTAAATAACTAAATTGTGTTTAATGGGATATATATTGATTTTTGCTTAAATATGTTCGAAGAATACACAAGAAACCAATAATATGGAAGAATACACAAGAAGCCAATAATATGATTACCTGAGGAGAAAAGATCTGGGTAGCTAGAAGATGCAGCGGGGCCGGGGGCGGGGCGGACTTTTTACTGCACACCCTCTTGTGCCTTGAATTTTGAACCATGCAAATGTATTTCCTAGTGGAAAATAAAATTAAAAACCAAGTCAGTTAGAACAGTAGGAAGGTAATAAGGAGAGGATTTATTCATTTATATATGCATTCTGCAGGCATTACTAGCTATATATGCCAGGCATTGCGCTAGGTGTTGGGACACAAAGATGAATAAAGATGCAGCTGATCTCAAGCAGCTCACAGTGACTGAGATTTGGATATGATTCTTCCACAGCAACTATTTTTATTACTATTTGAAAACCAATGAAGAAAAAAAAAACCTCAGGGAATTTTGTTATCACTGGAGGATCCAGAAATATTTATGCTTTCTTCTCAAAGCTAAATTATGTGCCTAGTTGAAGGCAACTGGGTCTTGCAAAATTAGGCTGGACCTTTTATAACTAAAGAGGCAGCTAAGATTGTCCTTTAGAGCATGGTTTTAGGAATGAGATGAGATTTGATTTTTACTCTCAACTTTGTTCCTCACTAGCTGTATGACCTTGGGTAAGTTACTTAACATTTCCAAGCCTCATATTGCCTACAGAATGAAGATTCTAATGAACTTACCTCATAAAGTTATTGTGAGAATTAAATTTTAAATGTGTGCAAAGCATTTTTTTATACTTGTTATTATTATCTGGAGAGAAATCCTGGATTCTCAACAATAAAACTTGTCTACTTGAAATCTCTCACAAAGGTTAAAGAAAATACAATTCAATTTCTGCTGGCAGATTCCTCTCAAAGATGCCTATTATTTTTTTCTCCTACAATTCTTGCTCCCCAAAATGAACATTTGGCTGACAGCTTAGCCAGAATGCAGAGTGGCTCCCAGGGAAAGGAGGCACCTTCCAAAAATCCATGATGAATATCCTTCAGCTATATAACTCCACAGGCTTAAATTCTACTTTGTAGCCAGGACCTAGGGCATTAACCTTCTTGGCAGTTTCAAGTCACACACTGTGCAGAAATCAGTTCCTTTGGGGAAAATATATCATGTATTGAAGCAGGTTAGGATCCATAATTTTTATGTGTGTTCTGCACAGGTACTGTTTTTCACATTTTTAAGCTTTACATTAAAATAAGTCCATAGTGCCATGAAACAAAACATTGATAAATTTTACACATACAGAAATAATATATCCATATTATGTAGCAAAATAATAATAAACAAAGTCAAAAGAAATAAATTGAGAAAAGTATCTGCTACTTATGTAACATACAAAGCTAATCTTGCTAACATACAAAGAGTTCCCACAAACTGAGAAGGGAAAAAAAATCAATCTAATGGAAAAATAGGCAACAAATCTGAACAGATTGTTCACAAAAAAGGAAATGCAAATAGCTGTTAACATGAAAAGATGAGCAACCTAAATTGATATATCAATTTCTATTTAAGATATTGGCAAAAATATAAATATTTAGTAATATACCCTGTATGGTGAGAGGTGGGGAAACAGTCACTCATGCATCAGAGGTAGATGGACATACAAATTTGTGCAGTCCCCATGAAGAGTAATAACTTTCTGGACATGCTATCCCAAAATATGGCATCTTGGTGTTGAATATTTTAAGCTGAATGAATTTGATAAAACAGCAGACGCAGGGAGGTCACTCTGACCTTCCCCCTACACCGCTCCCCTAAAGCAGGTCATAAGATCCTCATGTGAGAGGTGGCATCCCTATACCCGAAGGAAAGAAACATCCCTTTCTCCAAAGACAAAGGAACAGAAAGGCCTTTCTACATTTCCCCACTTTGTTATCAATAGATCATATTATTTTTTAACCTTATCATATTTCTCCACAACTGTCCATTCTTCATCAAGCCTAGCATAAAGATACTCAGGTTTACCTTCTTTGGGTCTTCATATCTTTATGAAAGCTCTAGTGTCTCCTAAAACTTAAATTAAATGAACTTGTGTGCTTTTCTCTTGTTAATCTGTCTTTTGTAATAGGGACCTCAGCCATGAACATAAAATGAGTAGGAAAAAAAAAACAGAAAAAAAGATATTTGTGGTCCCATACAGTATCAATTTGGCAGTATTTGTCAAAACTTAAAATGCATATGTGTTTGATCCAGCAACTTCACTTATGGAATTTATCCTACAGATGTATTTGTACACCTTCAAAATGATAGATGTACAAGATTATTTATTCACTATTATTTGGAACACAAAAGTTAGAAGCAATGCAAATGTTAAAAAAAGAAATTAAGGTACTGTATTTCCATACAATAGAATACTGGGAAGCTGTATGAACGTATAGCTAGACAGAGAGACATATATTATAATTTTTACCCAGACATGCTGGCTCAGGCCTGTAATTTCAGCTACTCAGGAGGCTGGGGTGGAAGCTCACTTGAGCCCAGGAGTTTGAGGTTACAGGAAGCTATGATTGCACCACTGCACTCCAGCCTGGGTGATGTCTCTACAAACAAACGAACAAGATACATATTACAATTTTAAGAAGGAAAGTTTACATATACTAACATGGAAAAAACTACTGAATATTTACTGTAAGTGAAGAAAGCAAAATTTAGTAGTCTTTTTATTTGCTACCTTTTATTTTTTAAATTGACATACAGTAACAATCAATCAGTTGCTTGGATGTGCATACAAAAGCTCTGAAAGAAAATATATTGCAGCTAACCACAGTGATTGGGCAGGAGAGGATGTGAACTTGGCAGAGGGGCAAAAATAGGAGGAGAAAAAAGACACATACTATTCCAAAGCTTTTGTTTTTTGGCCTACTTGAATAATCACCTGAATTTTTTTAATTAAAATTAAAAATGTAACTGGAGCTGGAACATGAAGCCCCTTAGACACCACCGCCCATTTCTTCATGATGAGAACTGTTTTAAGATGAAAGGTTGGAGATTTAAGTTGGACACACTGAGTATCTGAAAAGACCGTGTCTGGGGGCCAGTGCAGGAATGGGAGAGTGTCATCTGTAGAGAATGTGACGGGGAACAGGGGCTGTGGCATTTCTCAGAAGATTCTGTACCATTCTAAATGCTTCTTATTAACCTTACAATTTTAGTATCAGAGTGGATTTGACATCAATTCTCTCTCTTGTTTCATGTGAAAAGCCTTTATGTTTGTTTTAATCTTATGGGACTAATTGGGTACATGAGAGACTGCACAGTGTTGTAAGGAATTAAGAATCTGAACTCTGGAGCCTGACAGCCTGGGTCCAAACCTGGCTTCAATTCTTGCTGGCAACGTGGCTTTTGGCAAGGACATTACTCCTCTGCGCCTCAGTTTTCCCGTATGTGTAACAGGGATCACAACAGCACATCCTCCTAAGACTGCTGTGAGGACTGAATTGGCACAGAGCACTCAGGACAGCCTGTGCCTCGGAGCCACAGTAAGAACTTCCTGTGGCAGAGCAGGTTCTAAGGCCAACCCAGAGCTGAGAGCTGGCATGATCTTCAATACTGAAAGGATACACAGTTCTAATTAAGGTGTCTATACACCCTTCTTGTTTTCACAGTGAGCAAAGCATTTGCCAACTGAATAAAACAATACGATTTGCAGTTGTAATATCCTATTAAAGTAAAACCATTTAATTTTCCTAATGCAATATGGCTTCCTCCATTCTCGTTAGGTCCTCATTGCTCAAGTTTGGAATGCAAGTACAAGAATAGTGATGATTCCAAGCAAGGACTTAACCCATCATCTTTTCATCCACTTGCCTCAGCACACAGGGACTGAATGGGATAACCTAAAACAAGACCGAGGTCAACTTCATATTGTGGACCCAGGGGGACCAAAAGTATCCAGTTGTTCAAGGAAAAGACACTCAGCCTCTCCATTCCTATCTGTGAATACATACTGTGGTCTTTGTTCTCAGCACCGTCAGTATTCTAGAGTTGTTAGCACTGTAGATTCTAATGTGTAGGTTAGGAATTGATTTGGCTTTCTGACTATGAAAAAAATAGAACACCTTTTTTTCTAGGGCCTTCCAAAATACGCAAAATCTAGACTCATACTTTCCATTCATTTTAATTATTCTCAAGTGCAATGTCTACAATTTTTACTGTGTTATAATGTTCTATAAAGTTATATTATTACATGCAAGTTACAATAAAGCTTGAGCCAAACTATTATATGAATTTACTATAGTAATACCATGAAAAATGATGCACTCATGAATAGATAAAGTGACAAACGCATCAGAAAAAAAACAAGTCTGAATATCATTTGGAAGTGTACTCTAGCAGCTATGGCATCAAGACACTCTTTAGAGAATGTTTCTAGGTGAACTCAAGCACTCCATATGCTGCTAATGATACCTAATGGAAGTCATTTAAATGATTCCACATCCTGTTATATATTGAAGTCAATAATCAGTGACTTAATATGAGAAGCAAGTCAGTGGTTTTAAAATTATTATGTAAAAAGCCAGGAGCAGTGGCTCACGCCTATAATCCCACACTTTGGGAGGCTGAGGCGGGTGGATCACCTGAGGTCAGGAGCTCAAGACCAGCCTGGTCAACATGGTGAAACCTCGTCTCTACTAAAACTACAAAAATTTGCTGGGTGTGGTGGTGCACACCTGTAATCCCAGTTACTCAGGAGGCTGAGGCAGGAGAATCACTTGAACACGGGAGGCAGAGTTTGCAGTGAGCCAAGATCATGCCACTGAACTCCAGCCTGGACGACAGAGTGAAATTCCATCTCAAAAATAAAATAAAATAAATAATTATGTAAGAAGATACTACGTAGATTAACTTTTTTAGGTTTGCTGATCAATTAAGAAGTCACAATCAAGCAGAGCCTACATTCTTCTAAGTGCTGCAGTGAACCACTTTCCTCATTAATAAAATCCAACAGTCCTAAGTTCAAGCAGGCAGCTGTTGCATTTATCATACTTATATTTACAAATGACTATAATGATCACATAATGTTGTTACTATCACCTTTTAGAAATGATCCGGAATTTGTTTTCTTAGAACTCGTGTGGGCCCTTCCATTTCAAATGTGGAATATATTTACTGTGTTTCAGTTGAGGGGTAGAAGTACATCTCACCAATTATTTAGAAGTAATGAATATACAATAAACCAGACATAGAAGCACATTTCTTGCAAATCCCACTTATCACAATACACTATCATATGAAAGATTAAGATCCAAAGCTGGGGAGATTGACTAGCTATTGTACTTTCTAATAGTTGATGGTCAAAATTTTCAAGTAGTTTAGATAAATCCAAACCTTGCAAGTGAATTTATTCTCCATCATAATTCTTGAACCTAAGCGTGATTTATCACTCATCTTCACTCCCTTTCCACCCAGCAGCCACTTTTGTTTTCATCTTGTGGATTAAGTCTATGTCAGATGAAATTCTAAGCATCCTGAGAATTTCAACCCTATCATAGTCAATTTCACCAAGAAGCTGGAAATGTACAATAATGCCTTATGCACATTATCACCACCTCATCCCCTGCACTGACATCTCTACAGCATGAAACAACATTTCTTCTTTAAATGAAGACAAAGAAACTATGAAGATAAGGGAGAACCAGCACCCAAAACCTTCTTTCTAAGTCTTAAATAAGTGTGTCTTATATAGCTTTAAATTATTGTGATGTGCTTTTACACCTACAGTTGAAAAATACAGCTTTATCATAATAAACATTCTAATTCAAGAAGAGAGGAAAGGGGTTAAAAGAGTTGTTTGCTTTGAGGAAATAGGAGGTAGTAAGGAAAGAATCACAGAATGCCTACTAGAATTAACAAGATATAAATTTCTTCCAGGGTGGGACTGTCTCGCTTCCCTATTCTTTCCCCTTCCCTTCAGCCCCACAACCACCAGCAGAGCGTTCTCTCATATTTTTTCCATCTGTTCAGACAGCTGTTCAAGACAGACTACTTTTGGTTTATTGATTTCTTCATAAATTAATCACTGTGCAACAAGAATGTATCAGATCAAATTATCCTCTCCATATAAGCTTCTGCGATAGAAAAAAATGTTATATACGTGTATACACACACACAAACGGGCACATGCACACATGAACAGAGAGAGGGAGAGAGTATATGAATTATTTATGAATATGAGTCTGTTGAGGCACTTCAATAATGAAAGCACTTAGACAGTGGTATTCACAAAAGTGTTCATGGCAGTTAGAATGGTTTTGCATATATAGTGTATTATTTTTTAAATATCTATTGTGAGAATTTCTAACTGGATATTTATGTGTCTTTAACCCAAAAATATAATTTCTTAGGAAGTTGATCAGAGTATTATAGTTTTTGCAAAAAAAAAAAACTCATTAAAGCTGATTTTTGAAAACCAAGGTACATATGCAATCTGTTTATTCACAATTTAGCAACAGTAGGGACCTTATTTTAAGACTAGTAATTAAGCAGTTACCTTTACTCTAGTCCAAAGCCATTTCTCTGGGGTCTTCCAAAATACTTTATTATTAAAATTTATTATTAGTCTTATTGTTAGAGTTAGAAAAAGAAAGGCTACAAAATAAATGAGCTGGTGCCAGCTTCCAGGAACAAGATGCACTTGGAAAATAAGCACCAGTATTCAAAGCAACTTACATAAAGTTACATTATTTGTATGAGAAAGAGAGGTGTAAAAGAAGGGTAGGTTTTTAGCATCATGATACTTCTATGAGACACTAACACATCCTTAAAAAGTTATTCCCTGAGAAAGGTCGATTGGTTATTTTCTGATCATTTGAGGAACAAAGAGTGTGAAAAAAGAACACACTCCAAAGAAACAAATTCTGGGTTATTTCATTTTGTTCCAGGGCACAACCCAAGATGTGCAAACATGGAAAATAGTGACATTACAATGACAGCATAATAGGTGATTTGAACACCAACTCTTATTATGACCTTTTAAAATGTATACATGCATACTGTCTACTGATTTTATTGAATTATTACTATAGTTACCATAAGTGCTAATCTGTTGCCAATTTTGTGTTCCTATTTATAAAGAATAAGTAAAGATCCAGCTGAGCTGTAAAAATGCAAAACTGTATAGCAGTGTTAGGAATGTTATAGCAATGTTCTAATACATGAACGGAAGCTATAAATAGAAGTTGCAAAACAGGATCTCAAAATCATTTGGAAACGTAACCTGCTGGCTATCTATACTTACATATTGTTCATTGATCCTCAAGTTATAATAAAGGCTCTTTGGTAGAGAATTCCATGCCCTACGTGATGCTGATGATGCACATACAAATTCTGAGGCAGACCAGGTTCAGTGGCTCATGCCTGTAATCCCAGCACTTTGGGAGGCCAAGGTGGGCGGATCATTTGAGGCCAGAAATTTGAGACCAGCCTGGCCAACATGGAGAAACCTCGTCTCCACTAAAAATACAAAAATTAGCCGGGCATGGTACCACACGCCTGTGGTCTCAGCTACTTGGGAGGCTGAGGCAGGAGAATCACTTGAACCCAGGAGGCAGAGGCTACAGTAAGCTGAGATTGCGCCATTGCGCTCCAGCCTGGGTGACAGAGCAAGACCCCGTCTCAAAAAAAAAAAAAAAAATTCTGAGGCATAGTCACTCCCTCCCCATATTCCCACCTCCAGTCTCTGTAAGCAGAAAGAAGACTATGGAAACACATGCATTATGTTCCCATTCACACATAAACAAGGAATTTCAGTCAGGTTGGGGGGTTGTTTGGCTCGCTGACGGGTTTTAAATAGAATATCTTCCCTCTTTTGAGGAATCTTGTGAATCAGGTCCCCAAGACAGGAAATGTTAACTATATGGAGAAAACGAAAAAGAGCCATCACTAGATGTCTTCGCTGTGGCCTTGAGCAGCCACCTAATTTATTTGGGCCTCAGTTACCTTGTTTAAAATAAGGTGTTGGACTTCATAATCTCTAAGTTTCCCTCCAGCTCTGTGGTTCTAAATCTAGATCTCTTATCTTCTTAAATATGTAGGTGGCCTAAACATTAACAGGAGACCTAAAAGAAGATCTTATTAGTAAGAAGATCTTACTAATACGTAACCCATAAACGTGTAAAGTGAGGAATCATACTCTGATTTCTCATTTTACACCTCTATGGGCTACTTTGTCCTTCTTTCGTGTGGCCTAGAGCTAGGGAGCATGTGCCTGTGAGCATGTTGGAAGCCACTTGGGCCCTGGAAGTTACCACTAAGCTCTGCTTTTCAGATGAACAAAGGGGCCAAGAGAGGACTCCTATAATTATCTGAGACTATGACAATTTCCAAGAACCGACATTCATCAGTGCACATATTGGAAAGCAGGGCTTCCTACTTTCCAGATGGCACAGAGGGCGATTGGGGGATAATTCTGGAGAATAATGCAACTTACACTCAAATGGGGGCCTTCCAAAGGAGGTGGGCAAAGCAATATTTTCCCTCAATTATAGCTTTATAAGCCAATTCCTGTATTTTACACACCAAGAGTATGCAAATGTTCCTTTCGGGACAAATGTTATTAAGCATATTGGCAAGAAAAGATGACAAAGCTGGGGTGTAGCTTAGCTATTTTAATAATACAGAGAGCCAATTGTTTATTCTTTGGAGAGTGACTCTAGCAAGCAATTAAACTTCTAAAGTGTCAATAAAACAAACGTTGATTACACCCAACCTAAGAATCTGTAATAAAACAGAAACAACTTTTTTTCTCACTTATATGTTCAAGCATGTGGCTTTGAAATTACATATGCTTATTTTCTATTGTCATAAGGTAAGACATTTTCAATTATTGGTAAGAAAAATTAAAATCCTAGTTTCAAGAAAATTATCTTCAAAGATGATGCAGTTCCTCTGAAACAGTTGTAGTTTTTGTTTTCTATCACTCAAGTCTTAATGTTCTCAAACCAAGCCTGGGACTTTTATTTTACTCAGTGTTCCAAGTCAGAATTTCTCCATTTAGTTCCTGAATTAGGCACATGGGAAAATTTAATTTAGTTCACAGGGATCTAAGCATTTTGCAAATGTTTCATGCCGTAAAAATGTGTTAAGATACAATACTACATATTTTATCCTACTCCCTCCAAAAATCTCTATTTGAAATGCACATTTGTGACACTCCAGATTAGGTTTTGGAAACTGGGTGGGTAGTTTTGAAAAAGAAAATACGCTTTATGAGATCAGACTGCAAACAAAGGACAATTATTATAATAACAGGAAATCCTAAAAAACCTAGAGTATTTTTCTATTAACTTACTGGCTGGGATTTAATAGAATGTTTGCCAGCTGTGTTTCCAAAGTCAATGTCCAAAATGCAGACATTGGAAGGAAAAGCATTAAATGTCCGGTGAGCAGCACTGAACAGAGTGAATGCCCCAAATAGGTGCTCAAGAAAGCGTGAGCCTCAGCCATCTGAAAGTTTGGAGTAAGACAAGGAAATGGCTTTGTTTCATCTGAGTTTTCACTAATGTCAACACATTCTCTCTGAGTGCTGATATTAGAGTCTGGATATTATTTCTAGGAAGACTCTTTCACTGAGCAATACAAAATGTAAAACACCCAAATGACTTTATGGTATTAACAATATTCCATGCTTGTCTTGTACTTTAAAGTGTTGTAGGTAAGAGTGTTCAAAGACTTTTATATATATATCTTTTCAATTTTCAAAACTCTATGAGGTGGACAGAAAATGTACTCCCACCTTTGTTTTGCAAATAAGGATTCTGAGATGCATAGAGGTTAAGAAACTGACTGCAGATGACTGGGCTATGAGTAGATCAGGAGGCCTACCCAAGTCTCCTGCTTCTTCCCCAAAGTACTTTTCGCCACTCCTCCCTGCTTCAGAATTTCTCAAAGGAGTCATTCTCATCTTCCTCAGCAAACACAAAGCTCTAAAATCATCAATGTGTCCAGTGGAGGAAGGATCTGAGATTGAAGCGTCCAAGAGTCTAAATCCCTTTTACATTCAGGCCATTTGTCTAAGAAGCAACTTAAGCTGTCTTTCCAGTGACCTGATTCCAAATAACATGAAAATTGCAGTTCTGTTTCACAGAATCACGTTTTATAATATTTCATTTTGATAGCTTTTCTCCATGGTCAGGTATAAGCCACCGTGGTAAATAAATGATATATTTGTTTGTGTCTTCCTTAAAGGTGGACCCATTCAATGCATTTCCCAGCGGCTCATTACCCAAGAGAGACTGGAGGGCTGGCAGCTTGCGTGACCTCATTTGCAGGATGCACTGCAGTCTATCTAGCCCATTAGCTATCTAAACCATCTCATTGCAAGACAAACTCAGGGCATGGGGCAAGCAGACTATATTAGGCAGCTGCCTCCTACCAGAACCTGTGCAGGTCAGAAAACCAATAGGTCAGTGTTACATGGGTATGTCTGAGCACATGGCATCTTTGGCAGAGCCTATAGCAGAAGTTTCTAAAATGCCTAGTAATTGGTTCCAGCAGGATTTTCTGGGGTAGGTGTCTGAGGGCTGAAATAGTCAAGGTTCTCATTTCTCTGTGCCTTTTCTAGCAAGAGCCAGTGCTGTCAGAATCAAAGCTTGCTCTGTTTCAAAAGATGCTCTGTCTTTTAGTAACTTATTTTTATCACTTGCCATTAGTTTTCAAAGAGTCATTCCTTTTACTCTCACCCTTCACATTTCTCCTTTGCTCTTGAAACCTGTTATGCTTTATACCTAAGGACAAAAGCAGCTGGAAATAGGAGTCCTTTCCACTCTCCCACATTGCTCCTTTTCAGACACAAAACACAAAAGCCAGGCTCTGTGAATGAATTGTTGCCACAGAAGTTTGATTGCAATTATTCCCTCAGCTATCATTTTAACAACACTAATAGAGATAGAACACATGCAAACACATACACACACACACACACTCACACTTATGGAAATACACGTGCCTTATATGCCATGGCCTCTAAAGTGATTGCTGATGGACAATAGATCGCCTTTTCAAGAAGAAAAGGGACATTTGAAAATGGATTGCTTTCAATAGATCTTTGACATCTCTGAAGCAGAATTTGTCAAAAATGTTGAGTTTCCGACTGAAAGCACTCTCCACACACAAACATACCAAAAGCCTGTCTTGTTGTACAGCTACTTATCCTCTTGCATATTCATAAAAAGCATTGTTGTCCTACCTCCGTGAATTCTCCTTGCTTTGTTAGAATCTTGTATGTCAGAGCTGAAAGAGAACAGATCAACCATCTTGATTTTCACACAAGAAAACAACAGCCCAGAGGGAAAGTCACTCTGCCAAGGCTACATGATGGTGGCAGCCAGGCTTCGACACTCCATCCAGTTCTTCTTCCACCACCAGGCCAGTCTGCTTCTCAGGGAATACAGTCTAAAATATTTTATGCCTTCCACAAATATTTATTGGCCACAACCATGTGTCTGACCCTAGATGACGCCAGGGGAAGATACAAAAATAATAAGATAAGAACTAGACCTTCATAAAGATGCCAACAGTAGAAACTGGGGACTACTGGGGGTGGAAGGGAGGGTTTAAAAAGTAACTATTGGGTACTCTGCTCAGCATCTGGGTGATGGGATCATTGATACCTCAAACCTCAGCACCGCACAATACATTCAGGTAACAGACCTGCACATGTACCCACTGAATCTAAAATGAAAGTTGAAATAAACAAATAAATAAATAAATAAATAAATAAGAAAAAAATGTGGAGGGATAAAACAAAACTAGACCTTGAGGGTTACTTTATTCTTAATGTCTCTTGTTAGTTTGTTATTTAAAGAGAACACGAAGTAATAAAATATCTCATATAAGATGAAAAGTTTACAGTTACAGTTTTCTAGGTTTGTTGATGTTAGAGAAAAAGAAGACTTAATATCCCTATGGATATCCCCCAAACTATAGATATGCTTGAGGCAAAATGAATGACTTTGAAGACCAGAAAAGGATAACTTAACATCGTAGAGAGTTTTTAAGAAAAGTGCACACACACACACACACACACACACACACACACTCTATACAATATATTTGAAATTTAACACTAAACTCACTAAATCTCATTCAAACATCTCTATTTCATAACCAAATTATATTTAGAAATACATACACATAAAGTATTAATGGATTTAACTTACCATGTTTTTACCTGTTTTAATGTTTCATATGGTAGAGTATATTGGGCCAATTAAATTTAGGGGAAAAAAATCTATAAGTAAATAAGTATTTGTTTCTTCTCTCCCATTTTGCATTTCTGAAGTCCCATATAAATATATAGAATGTTTTCACTGTTAGTGAGGACACCCAAAGCCTTGCAAAATTGAGCATTCATTCTTCCCAGCCCTGAAGGACCGCCAGAGAAGTCAGGTTTGAAAGACACATCATGTGACTCATTTCCCTTTTCTTCTATGCATTCCACCTTTTGATCATGTGGAGTTCCAGCTTCACTCTTGAGTGGCCTCGAGTTCAGGGAGATAGACAGCGCATTAAATTTCAAACAGGAACAGATTCTGAATAGGCCTTGGGTGACTGACACACAACCTGGGGATGCAATCTATTTCACTACCAAAAAAAAGTCGCTTGCTGTATCTGCAGGCTCTGTGAAGGCTTTCCTGTGAATAAAATCCAGCTGCTGAATACCTGTGATGGCTGTGTGACTCACAGCAAAAGCTTACATTTAGATGCATTTTCCCCTGTACATGCTTTGCTTTTTTTCTCCTTCTTACTGTCAACGGTCCTTTAACATCCTCACAGCCTTTCCATTTTATAGTAAGATAATAATAATTGTAACTATTTATTAGATATTGATTGTATATCAAGCACTGTGCTAAGCACTTTGCATTTCACTAAAACTGCACACCAAGTATACAAGGTAAAAATTTGTAACACACTTATGAAGAGTACTTAAGTAACTTAACCAATGTCCCCACAAGTAGCAAGGTGGTAGAGTTCAGATTCCAATGTCCAGTTGACATTACCTGCCATGCAGATAATCACTATCCTCTTCCAACAGTGACAGAGTTTGTTATAGGTTTTTTACCTCAACTTCAAATCCCAAGTTCGCTTTCTAGAGTCACTGAGTCACACTTTAAGGACACTTTATCCATCTAGTGGGCTCAGAGAACTAAAGTAAAATTCAATTAATTTTAGAGAAAATACTAGAACACTATTGTGTTCATTTCCTATTGATGTGTAACAAACTTAGTAACTTACACAACTTAACCACAAACTTAGTAACTTACAACAACACAAATTTATGATCTCACTATTTCCAGGGGTCAATGGTCTGGCACATTTTAGGTGGGTCCCCTGCTCAGGGTCTCATAAGGCTGAAATCAGATGTCTGCTAGGCTGGAGGCGGTGACTCATGCCTGTAATCCCAGAAATTTGGGAGGCCAAGGTGGGAAGATGGCTTGAGCCCAGGAGTTCAAGACCAGCCTGGGCAACCTAGTGAGACTTCATCTCTACTAAAACTGAAAGATTAGCTGGGTGTGGTGGCACACACCTATGGTCTCAGCTACTCTGCAGGTTGAGACAGGAAGATGGCTTGAGTTTGAGAGATCAAAGCTTACAGTGAGCCATGAATGTGCCACTGCACTCCAGCCTGGGTGACAGAACAAAACCCTGTCTCATAAAAAAAAAAAAACAAAAGATGTCAGCTATCCATGTTCTCATCTACAGCCATGACTAGCCAAAGATCTCTTCTCAACTCCCTCAGGTCATTGGCAGGATTCATTTCATTGTGGTTGTAGGACTGAGTTCCTCATTGTCTTGCTGGCTGTCAGCCCCCAGAGGCTGCTCTCAGGTCCTCGCCAGCCACGTGACTCCCTCCAGCTCAGCAACAGAGAATATCCTCACACCAAATTCCTTTCCTCTTTCAAATCTGTCTAACTTCCTCTTCTGCAACCAGCCAGAGCAAAGTTTCTACTTTTAAAGAGCTCATGTGATTAGGTCAGGCCCACCCAGATAATCTATCTTAAGGTCAACTGACTGGTACCCTGAATTGCATCTGAAAAATCCTTTCTGCCAGTTAAGGTAACATAATCACAGGAGTAACACCCAGAGCTGGAGATCATAGGGGCCATGTTAAAATTCCATCTGCCATAGCAATCCAAAGTCAAATCATCTTTAGCTTATGTTTAAATCTAATCAATTGTTCTCTTCCATTATTTGAAAAGCCAATAAATATTGCAGAATAAGAGTTGCTATAACAGAACTTTCACCCATTGATTGCAAAGAAAAGATAGATTTGACAATGCTCTGATTTGCTCAAGCAATCCTCCTGCCTTAGCCTCCCACAGTGCTATCCATGTTTTATATCAGTCCCAAGACACACCAACTGAAGAGCCCTTGCCACTCTCATCTGCTTATAGGAGTGTTTTGTGGATGACCCCATTTTTAAGGTACATGATTTTAGAATAAAATAAGATAATATTATATCTGTATGTATCTATGTTTTTCATTTCAAGCTGAATTTTAAAGAATGGAGTTTAGAGGTTCATATTAGTCTTTTGGGGCTGCTATAATAAAATACTACAGTCTGGATGGCTTATAAACAACAGAAATTTATATTATAAACAACAGTTCTGGAGGCTGAGAAGTCCAAGATGAAGGTGCTGTCAGATCCAGTGTCTGGTGAGGGCTCACTTTCTCATAGCTGCTGCCTTTTCCCTGTGTCTTCATGTGGTTTCACTAGCTCTCTTGGGCCTCTTTTATAATGGCACTAATCCTATTCAAGTGGATGCTGCCCTCATGACCTAGTCACCTCCCAACACACTCCACCTTTCAATACCATCAGCTTGGGGGGTTATGATTTTAACATGGAGGACAATCATTCAGACCAAAGTAAGGGCTAGCCCATCAATTTACCTTATAAGCTCAAACAATGGGACCACTGTTCCCTGGTATAGCTAATACAGTATCCCCAAATAAAGCCTTTTAAATACAAAAGAACTAGAAAACAGTTTAAAGATCTCAAGTCCCAAATATACCTAATATGGCTGATCTACATTTATTCAGTTTGAGAACATATTAGCAAAACACAATTTAAAAATGAAAAGCATGCAGACTAGGGGTCAGGAAAACTGGATAATAGTTCTGTATTATAAATTACCTCAGCTGAAAACTAAAATAATTAATTTAGATAGCCTCCAGCGGTTACATGCAAATAATCTGTCTCAAGTGCGAAAGTAGTGCTGCTTGATTATCAAACTCCTAGCTCTCCAGGCTCATTCTACTGCAGTCTTCTCTGTCAAGAAGAACGGTCTTCAGACCCAATTAAGGAGAGAATATACATTGTTAAGATGGATTGGGAACTTGGGGTAGGTGAGAAGATTGTCAAATAGCTTCTACTGTTACCGGTGGAAGAGATCTGAGTTACCCCGAGTTATTGGCAGCGAATCTGTATGGGTCCACAGCAATTTCAGCCCTTGCCTCCTCAGGAGAAAGAACTTGACTGAGGGGCATAAAGCAGAAAAAGAGACTGAGGCAAGTTTCAGAGCAGCAATGAGTTGATTGTAAAAGGCCTTAGAACATGAAAGAAAGGAAGGTGCACTTGGCCTATGTGGGCACATGAAAGTTAAAGAGAGAAGGTCAAATGTCCCATTTAACCATAATCCTAGGACTTCTATAAGCTTACCTCTGTGAAAGGAAAATATCTTGGGCTCCCCAAATCACTAAGCTAAAGAGAAATGTCAAGCTGGGAATTGCTTCGGACACCTCTGGCTCCCATTCTATTCAAAGTCACCCTCTGCTCACTGAGATAAATGCATATCTGATTGCCTCCTTTGAAGAGGCTAATCAGAAACACAAAATAATGCAACTATTTGTCTCTTATCTACATACAACCTGGAAGCCCCCTTCCCACTTCAAGTTGTCCTGCCTTTCCAGAATGAACCAATGTTCGTCTTACATATGTTAATTGATGTCTCATGTCTCCCTAAAATGTATAAAACCAAACTGTGTGCTGACCACCTTGGGCACATTTCATCAGGAACTCCTGAGACTGTCACAGGCATGCGTCCTCAACCTTGGCAAAATAAACTCTAAATTCGCTGAGACCTGTCTCAAATTTTGGGGGTTCACATCTTTCTCTAAGGTGGGCTTTCTGCATGCCCAGTGCTTTCCTTACCCTCTGGAATTGAGCACGTGCCATGTGTTTAGGGAGCTATATGCATCACCATCTGAAGTTTTCTTCCCTTTTTCAGTGGAGTGTGCCCCCAGAAGATTATACTTCACCATTTTTGTCTCTTAACAGGATGCCTGGGAAGTGGCTTCTCCCTGGGACTGCATTCAATTAACGTTTTGATGTTAATAGGTGTGAACCATCAGGAAATGGCCTCTCGCTGGTGCTGCTGAATTACCATTTTTAGAGAGGTAATGCAATAATTGCCCAACCATCACCCGACATTTCTAGTGGGTGAGGGAGAGAGCCCTCTCCTGCCCCACTCATGCCTAACTACCTGTAACGCTACCTTCTCTAGATGGGGTTAAGTCTTGGACCTTAATGAATTACATCCCAGAAAGTGGGCAACACCTGCAGGTGAAGTCCTTGATTCACTCCCTGGCTGGACGCCTGAAAATAGGCAAATATTGATTTAATTTTTGTCAAAACTGGAAATCCTATAAACTGCAGACATGTATCCTATAAACTGTAAATAGATGATTTGGGAAGGCTTAGGAAAGGAAGTCCAAATGGCTAGGAAGTAGTACGGAGTCATAATAAGAACAAGTGTAAACTGGCTGGCCATATGTCCTGTGCAAATTGGGTTACTAGACTGATAAGGAAAGAATATATAGAACAAATCTTGTATCTGTGTAATTACAAGGGTCCCCAGAGAGAGGACGGATGAATCTAAGTGTGGGGTAAAGAGCAAAGAGAAATAGGAACTGAGAAAGTCAGGGACAAGAGGGACACTAGTGAGGAGAGCCAAGACCACCTGGTGACCATCAAACAGATCATCTGGAGGCAAAACTCCTTATCTGGGAATTTAGAAGCAATCAAATTTCCCTAGTTTCTAAAGTCGGCATGTGGTTCCAGGCCTCCTTCAACTTTTAGTTTAAAAGTAAGTAAAATTTCTATACATCTCTGTAATGTCATGCTGAAACTCATTTTACAACCCTAAGCTCCCGCCTTAAGGTCCATAAATACCACTAAGGAAAAATCCACTGCGGTGCATTCAGTCCTCTTGCCGAAGCGCTCTACTGCACCCTCTTGCAGCATTCTTCCTTTCTAATAACTTTCCTTTTAAAACCTATTCTGTTGTCAGTAAATTCTTTTTACCAACCTGCGCGTCAACCACTTCCCAATACCAGGGCTCTGACACCTCTCATGGCAACTAGTAGAAGCGGAAGTGGCAGGGAAGACAAGAGAAACCTTAGCCCTGGAGGAAAGGAAGATAAGAGCAACTCCCTTTGTGAAGAAGAGACCATGTGAACCCAGGAGGGCGCCCCACTCTCCCAGCTCAGAGGAGATGCTGTAGGAGTCTTACAGAATGGGGATGTCAGTACCAGTGCCCTGGCCTTGGGGCACACAGGGATCAGGATGCCAACCACACTGCAGGGAGAGAAGCAGCACAGGCAGAGGCTGCAGGAGCCACCACAGCCCAAGGAGCTATGCAGCTGCTGAGCCAAGCTGCAGACAATGGAGCAATCAGCGCTGGCGCATGACGCTCAAATTGGGTGCCCTTGAGCTTAAGAGAACAGAGCGCCTTTTTTTCTGTCAATGTTGTGAAGACCCACAGACTCATTTTTACTCCCTTAGATTCGTGGACAAACCTGTTAACTTGACTATTAGCTATTAACTTAGCTATTCAGCAGCGTGGGCTACAGGTTTCTGGAGTCCTTCTGCCTGGGACTGAATCCCTGCTCCTCTGCTTATTAGTTCTGATGTGCACAAGTTTTATTCATCCATAAGATGGAGATAGTCAAACTGCCTTCCTAATAGGGGCATTCAGAAGATTAATTGAGAATTATCCATGTAAAGTGCTTAATAAATATTAGTTGTTATTAATACTTTGGCTTAAGCCGGTGGTGCCTAGGGAAACCTTAACCAAGTCTCTCATGACATATTTGTGGACAAGATGGAGAAATGAGGAATAGGCATAAATACAATTTTGTGACTTGTAACTGGTTAAGTGGCAAAGCAACAGAATGAAAATTAATGAGAGAATATCAGTCTGGAGAATTCTTGTGAATTACAAAAGACCTCCTGAGAGTCTTCAAATTGTTTCTCTCCTGCAGGTCCTTGCTTTAATTCTAAGACAAAAAACTGACAGGCAATTCCACAGACCTTCATTTTTATATACTCCTAAAATTACTTAACAGTAACTTGCTAAATCAGTTATTGAAGCTTTCTAAAATTTAATATTTACAATCTAACTAAAATTACCATTACTAAAATTACTGAGGGAGCTACACAGCTCATCTTTCTCCAGGAAGCCCAGGAGCTAGATAATACTGAGCTATACTGCAGCACTCCTACCACCTGGGCACACATGCAACATCCAGAAACTGCATTGTTATCACTACATCATCAAGCTTAACATGAGCTGTCAGAGTTTTTAAGTGCTGCTGTGCATTACATTAACTTGTGTATCACATTACATGTTAACCAATACTCCTCCATCCTCAATCACTTAATGAATGTGCTCTTTATTTCCTGGCACTCAGGAGTGCCTGGATTTTTCCCAAGGAAGTAATCACCCTGCCCCAGGAGATTCCTTGAGTACAAGCTGCTCACTTTCCAACATCGCATGTGCCTTGGGTTCAGATGATAGAGTGGGGATTTTTTTGTTTTTGCTCCAGTGTCTCTCCCAGACCATGATTCATCCATATTGAATAAAATTTTATGCAGGTTCCTTTGAGGCTCCTGCCTTCTGGCTCTACCATCCTGAACCCTCTCCATCCGCCCTCTAAGACCACGCCCCCGCCCCACACCCACTGCTTTATCTTCCTTCACTTCCTCCTGGTTCCTTGAGGACTTTGGCAGCTGATTCACAATCTTCCCCCTTGCCACAAGTGCTGCCATTATCCTGGGTGGTTGCAATGTTCATGTGGATGACCTACCCAGATCCCGGTGTCTCAGTTCCTCCCTCTCCTCAGCTCCACTTCAGAGCAAGCTTCGCTAAGAGAGCCACATGGGGTATCACCATTGTGCAGTATGGCTCCACTCTGAATTTCAAACTCTTTCTAACCACAACCATCTCTCCATCCACAGAATTTTCAAGAGAATTTCTCATTCTCTTCCTTCTTATTCCCAGGACCACATAAATACCTCCAATTCCTCTACTACAGCAATGCTTCCTTATCCAGGCTTTTCCCTATCCAACCCTGGTCCCATGGCACACCCTTAACCAACTCTCTCACTGTATCAGTTTCCTGTGGCAGCTGCAACAAATTACTGAAAACCTGGTAACTTAACTGAAATTGATTATCTCACAGTTCTTTTTTTTTTTTTTTTTTTTTTGAGACTGGGTCTTGCTCTGTTACAGTGGCATGATCATGGGTCACTGTAGCCTCGACCTCCTGAGCTCAAGCAATCCTCCTACCTCAGCCTCCCAAGTAGCTGAGAATGCAGGTGCATGCCACCACACTCAGCTAATTTTTCTTATTTGTGGTAGAGATGGGGGTCTCTCTATGTTGCCCAGGCTTGTCTCAAACTCCTGGACTCAAGTGATCCTCCAGCTTCGGCCTCCCAAAGTGCTGGGATTATAAGCAAGAACCACTGCACACTGCTTCTCTCACAGTTCTGTAGGCAGAAGTCAGAAATCAAGATGCCAGCAGGGCCACACTCTCTCCAGAGGCTGTGGGAGAGAATCTCCTCCATGGCTCTCTCCTAAATAGTTTCCAGAGGAGAGAGGCATGGAACAGATAGGTTCCAAGACTTCCTTGACTTGTAGCCATATCACTCTGATCTCCATCTCCATCTGGTATGGTTTGGATCTGTGTCCCTGCCCAAATCTCACGTTGAATTGCAATCCCTAATGCTGGAGGTGGGGCCTGGTGGTAGGTGATTGGATCATAGAAATGGTTTCTCACAAATGGTTTAGCACCATTCCCTTGGTGCTCTTCTCATGAGAGTGAGTTCTCATGAAATCTGATTGTTTAAAAGTCTGTGGCACCTCTCACCTACTATCTCTTGCCGCCACTCCAGCCATGTGATGTGTTGCTTCCCCGTCACCTTCCTGCACAATTGTAAGTTTCCTGTGGCCTCCTCAGAAGCCAGGCAGATACCAGCATCATGCTTCCTATACAGCCAGTGGAACCATAAGCCAATTAAGCCTCTTTTCTTTATAAATTTCCCAGTCTCCAGTATTTCTTTCCTTTTTTATTTTCTTTGAGACAAGGTCTCACTTTGTCACCCAAGCTGGAGTGCAGTGGTGCAATCTTGACTCACTGCAACCTCTGCCTCCCAGGCTCACATGATCCTGTCACTTTAGCCCCCATAGTGTCTGAGACCACAGGCATGCACCACCATGCCCAGCTAATTTTTTATTTATTTATTTATTTTTGGCAGAGACAGGGTATCACTGTGTTGTCCGGGCTGGTCTTGAACTACTGGGATCAAGCGATCTGCCCACCTCAGTCTCTCAAAGTGCTGGGATTACAGGCGCGAGCTGCCACACCCAGCCCCTCAGGCATTTCTTTATAGCAGTGCAAGAACAGACTAATACACCATCATCACATCACCTTCTCTTCTGTCTGTGGGTATTAAAGCTCCCTCTGCCTCCCTCTTATAAGGATAGATGTGATGAACCTTACAGCCCACCTGGATAATCCAGGATAAGCATCTCCTTTTAAGTTCCTTAACTTAATCATACCTTTTGCCAAAGTAACATTTATTCCTTTGCTATATAAGTAATAGTCACAATTTTCAGGGATTAGGAAGTGAACATATTTTTAGGGAGCCATTTTTTTATGCCAAGCACAGTCACCAGTATTCTCAGCCTCCTACCCTCCCTGGTGTTCCTCTGCTCCCTGACCAGAAAAGTGTTGACTTTCTTCCCTGCCACACCTGGGCCGCCTATTGCTGCTGAATCATATCACACACTCTCATAATAGACACCACTATAAATTCAATCTCTAATCTAGAAAATCGGATCTGTCACTTCTCTTCTGGATTAGGCCACACTATTGAGTCAAGTCCAGGATCACTGATGGGCATGAATGAGGACTTAGATTCAGTTTGAAGTCGTCTTTATTTTGATGCATCCAAACAAGAAGTGCAAGAGATACCTACAATGCCAATTGGATGTCGTGGGCATATTCCTACGTCCTTCCTTTTCACTCAAGGAGGTATACCAGAAGTTTTGTGGTGTCAGCCACTCATGTGGAGCGAAGAGGGCCGGAGGACCAAAGAACCATGGGCTGGTTGCCTTTGCTGTGTCCAATGAGGTCACACACTTAAAGTTGTGTGAGGAAGCTCCTCAGGAAGCCATGTCACCAGGCCCAATGTGCAGGTTCTGGGATTTGTGTTCCCTGCTGTGCCAGCACAGGGGTCTGGGAGCTTTCCATTTTGGCCTCTCTAGAGGATTTTCATGCCTGCTTAGAATAGAAAGAGTCTCTAGTGATTTCCCATTGTGCTAAGAATAAAATCCAAACCCCTTGCATGACTCCATTATATTCCTCTTAAGTCACTTCTTTCATCTCTTAGCACTCCCCACCAGTAACACTAAAATGCTTGAGGTCCCCAAAGGTATTCATTTTTGTGTCTTGCCCTTGAGTCTTGGCACTTACTAATCTCCCTGCCTGGAATATTCTTCTCCCCAATCTCCCCTGGCTTACTGCCATCACCCATCAGGAACCAGGCCCAGCTCGACATCTTCCCAGAGGCCTCCACCCAGCCTCCAAGTCTTCCTCCAGTCCCACCAGCACCACCACAACTCCTGGCTGCTTTCGGTCCCCTCTTCTGACTACAGCACCTTACATGTTTCTCTGCCATAGCTTTTTTCATGCTATTTTCTATTTCATCATATTTATAGTACTCTTTCCTGTGACACCACAGGATCCCTGTAGGCAGATGTATATATCCCCAGCACCTAGCACAGCACCTGACATATAGTGAGTGCTCAGTAAATAAAGCATGAATAAATTAGTGTATTTTATTAATACAAATCATCTGTAGTGTTTAGGAGCTAGAGGTGTTCATTATTCATAGAAAATGAAATATCAGGAATGAGGAAGGTGTTGGTCCCCCCATTCCCTGCACTGGTCAGGCTGGCCATGATGTTCCATGTGTGTGCACCACCATTCAGGAAGGAAATGGATACTGTAGCATGTCTGGTGAAGCCCAAAGAGAAAAGCAAGGGGCTGGAAACCATGAAGGATGAGGAACAGCTGGAGAAACTAATGATGTTTACCTTGGAGAAGATTTGGGTGCTGCCTATAGGAAGGCAATCTTCCAGTCCTTGAGACGATGCCATGTGGCTCCAGTGGAACTGATCTACCAGTCAAAACTGGCCTCAGAATGGAATGGGCTACTTTGGGAGAGAGAGATTAATGTGCCTGAACATGCGGGAATCACTTGGGCTTGTAAAAGAGTTGTCAGCATCACGTGAGCAAGTCCAGGAGATGTTTTCTGCAGACTCTCCAACTCTAATGTTCCAAGGTTCAAATTAATTAGCATTCCGGGCACTTTGGTGCTTAGTAGTTCGGAAACAACCTCAGCTCCATTGTGCTGCATGGGAGTGCCAGAGCATTGACAAATGCAGTCCTGGCCAAGCCAATCTCTGCTAGTTGAGTGCAGACAATTCCAGCCAAATCTTTCAGCATGATTGGATTTCTTCTCCCTTCCAACTGTCTGTCAGTGGTTACAAAATTGTACGTTTTGCTTTGTAAGACTTGTGACAAACTGATTTAAGGATGATTCTAAAAACAAAGAGCAACCACTTATTTTCAGTTCTTCAGGAGCCATAGAATAGGATTCCAGACACTTCCTGAGCTGGTATCATGGGTTCTTGTTTGTACATAACATCATTATTCCTCAGCTGACATGTTTGATTTATGGCTCTTAATATCTTTGAAGTAATGCACTTGGTAATTGTAGTCACTCTATTGATTTTCAGAAAGCTACTTTATACACTATGAAGCCACCTTCAAAGCCAGTGAATCATGCGCTCTTGATTTCCAGCTGCCCAGCCAGTAATGTGAATATTCAAATAGGGCTCTTGCCACTATATGGACAACATTTACTCTGGGACAATATCTTTAACTACCCAAACTAATTTATCCATTAGGGAACTGTGTGTTGCTAATCGATTCACTGAACCTTGCTTTACCTATCTCTAGTGCTTTATGTATGTCCAAGACGTCCAAATAAAAAATGATCATATGGAGCAGGGAAAGAATTCCTTCCTTTCTGGAAAATACACACAAATAATAATTATTATTTTATGAAAGAGAATTTACAACTGCTAAGAAAATGATAGAAGCAAACACTAAGATTTAATCTCTCTCTGACAGAAGCCATAGTCTCTGTTGAGGTAAGTTTTCCTGATGGATTTCTAAGGTTTTAAGCTGCTGATTTTGGTCTCCTTTTATCCACGTGTATGTTTCCCTCTGAGGCCTATAAACAGCTTTTAGAAGTGATCAATTTACTCATGCCTAACGGGCCGGGTGTATTTGCTGCTCTCTGCCCTGTAATTTGTTTGCTCATCATCATTAATATTCAAAACACAGCTTTAAGGACTGGGCAGAACAGGTCATCAATCGATACTGCAAAGAGGAGATGACTGGATTCCCCTGTTTATGTTGCAGAAGCCCTGTCCAGATTAGGCATTTCCCAGTCTCTTCAGCATTGCCCTAAGTGTGCTGATTTATTTGTTGGTGCAATGCCATGGATTGGGAGTCAGAGGATGAGGGTTGCTTCCCATTCTGCCACTGACCAGGTGGGTGATAATATTCAAGCCAAAACTTCTTTAAACTTTGGCCTCATCTCTGTAAAACAGATAATAATTCTTCTACCTACCTCTCCAAAGTATTACAAGAATCAAGTAATACAAGTAAGCAAAAGCACTTGATAAGTCATGAGTCACTGATCAAACATACGGTCATGTATTTATCACATGAGATGACTGTGAGGAAATACTTCATACTGTTCATGGTAGGTAAAGAAAAAGGAAGGACATATATATAGGTGAAAAATTTCACATGTAGCACATACAGGCCTGTGTTAAGTTTATAGGGATTTTATATAATTTAAATCTGCACTAATCTAATACAGGACCTTCACAAGCACAGAATTAGACAAACCTCCTACAGATTGTATGAAAGACAAATGTGTGAATTCTTATCCAACTACATACAAGCAACAACATACAAGAGGCAGGATTGAGACCAGGCATGTTCTCCAGATGAACGTAACAGTCTCATCACATTGCATGGAGTTGAATTATTTACTTGTTCATTTCTCACACTAGTCTGTGAACTCCATGGGAACAATGACATTGTCTCTTTTCTTCATCCCTAGTCCCTAACAAGTGTAGTTTCCTAGGCTACCACCTGACTCTCTATGCAATGCAACTAAATCACTCACTCATTATGTTAAGTGAAATAAGCCAGGCACAGAAACACAAACTTCACATGTTCTCACTTATTTACAGGATCTAAAAATCAAAACAATTGAACTCATGGACGTAGAGGGTAGGAGGATGGTTGCCAAGGGTGGGGAAGGGTAGTGGCGGGATAGAGAGGAGGTGGGAAGGGTTAATGAGTACAAAAAAGATAGAATGAATAAGACCTACAATTCAATAGCACAATAGGGTGACTATAGTCAATAATAACTTAATTATACATTTTAAATAACTAAGAGTGTAATTGGGTTATAACTCAAAGGATAAATTCTTGAGGAGATGGATACCCCATTCTCTATTATGTGCTTGTTTCACATTGCATGCCTGTATCAAAACATCTCATGTATGCCATAAATATATACATGTACTATGTACCCAAAAAATTAAAAATAAACAAGTAAATAAATAAAAAGGCAAAGAGAAAAATGTATGAAAGTGCTTTGTAAATGGCAAGAGCTATAGCAATCACAGGAGCAGCTGCAGAAGCAGCCACATTTTTAATTGATGTAGTGGCTGCCTGAGCCTTCAGAGGCAGGCTGGCAGAGAGAGACGAACTCTAACTGCGGCCCCTGTGTGCAACGGGCCAGCCAAGTGAGATGCCCTAGCTTACAGCTGCGTAATGGCACCTGCAAACTTCTCTCACATATTCATCCTCCTCTTGAGTCTCTGTATTAAAAACTGGACTCTCCTCATTAGCATTTCATTAAGAAGATGGGATTCAAACCAACATAACATTAACAATATGTTTATAGTATCTACTACTTGCCAGATGCTTTATATATATATTATCTGCTTTACTCCTTGAAAAAATCCTTATGAGGTCTATTATTGTCATCTTCATCCTCTTTTTTCAAAAGAAACCAAGGCATGCAGCAATTAAGAAGTTGCTCAAAATCACACCTTTAGTAGGTACCAATGTCAGGGCTTGAATCCAGACAATCCAACCCAGAGCCTACGCCCATCAGCACTACATTACACCACTCATCAGCATGAGAGACATATCCTGTGTTCCTTTCCCTCTCATTCTCCTCTCAACATGTAAACAACGAATGCACAGAAAGGAAAGGTCAGTCTTTGAGGTCCGTGTGTATATAAACAGGCCTTATCAGCCTGGCCAGTGTCCTGCCCATAGTACTGAGCTGACAGCTACAGTTGAGCAACACTGCGTTTAAAATAAAATTAAAAATTAAAAAAAAAGTTAGAATGTGGCTACATATAGAAGAAATATAAATGTGGTCTTGATAGTGTTCATCCCAGTTTAGGAAATCATTGATATGCATTCACATAAGAAAATCCCAGAGAGCCCATTATGAGTTTCGCAACTAGGATGTGATACTGAGTGCAGGAAATTACTGGACTGGTGAGTCTCTAGATGAAGTGAGCTAGGAGTTGAAAACTGATTGAATATTTCTCCAGGAAAAATCTGCAAGCTCTTCTACTGCTAGATATAAAAATACAGAGGTTTCAAACCTCCTAGGAATATTACAGTATCTAATTAGGTTTCTTGAGAATGACGAAAAGTACTGACACATTTTCTTTTCTCCTAAAGGGCAAGGTTTTATCCATCATCACTGATTAATACCCAGAGGCATTTTTCATAGCCCCAGCCAGCAGTCAGTGTCAGCAACCCAGGTGGAAAGAGGCTGGGAATATAATTTCCTGACCCAGAACAATGAAGATAAGCCTAGAGGTGGGATGGAGTAGGAGATAGACCCAAGATTACACCATCCCAATGGCAAAGCAAAAGACACCTAGGAAAGTTTTTAAATAGCCAAGTAGAGGTGGCAGTTTTCCCTTCTCTAATAAGGAGGCCAGGCGCGGTGGCTCACACCTGTAATCCCAGCACTTTGGGATGCCAAGGTGGGTGGATCACTTGAAGTCAGGAGTTCAAGACCAGCCTGGCCAACATGGCAAAACCCCGTCTGTACTAAAAATACAAAAATTAGCCAGACATGGTGGTGCAGACCTGTAATCACAGCTCTCAGGAGGCTGAGGCACAAGAATCACTTGAACCCAGAAGGCGGAGGTTGCAGTGAGCCGAGATCGCACCACTACACTCCAGCTTGTGTGACAGAGCCAGACTCTGTCTCAAAAAGAAAAGAAAAGTAATTAAGGAGTGACATAATGTAATAAATTTATACATTATATGAGAGACATAAATGTAAACTCTATCTTTAATGAAACTAAGAGGTGTATATAACCCCAAACTTTAGTATTAAAGGAAAGGAAGTCACACGTGGTAAAGCTCAAGATGGGTGTTAGAAGATGCTGAACAGAGCACAGTTCTCTAAAGTAAGTGGCACTCTCTGAGGGCAAAGTCAACAATCCTTTGTGTGGAATAACAGAAGGGTTTATATGAGAGAGTGGTAGGAGCTTACCTAGACCCTACTTAGCACAAAGGAAAATTAGAGAAGATGGGGATGAATGCAGAATCACAGTGGATAAGCTATAAATGTAGATAGTTATTGGTCAGGAGACAGGATGGAGAAGACACACCACATCAGAAACCATGCAGCTGCCAGTATCAACTAAGTAGAGAGAAATTGAGACCAAAGTAATTCACACATACCTATGACCCTATAATATGAGGAGAATCCTGAAACACAGAACAATGATTCTCCTTATATTATAGAATTAATTATAATTCTTATGGAATTATATTATATTCCATAAGACTGATGAAAATTGTGAGCAAATATATTGGCATGAATTCAAAAATTTATTAAGAAACAACTGTCACTATAAAATGAGGGCTCAGAGCAGAGATGCAAGAACTCAGATGAAACATGGGAAGACAATGGGAGCAGCAGCGTTCAAGAAGCAAGAGAAAAACAAAATCATTACCAAAGCGAAGGCCACATCAAAACCAGTCCGAAAGATAATAGACATTGCTGAAACCACCTAAGGGGTACATAGAGGACAGAATTGAGAAAAATACGCAAATGAAATGGAGATAAATAGTGTAAAAGAATTACAATAAAATAATAGATACAGAAGTTTTTAAAAGATCTAACAGAGTCCTTTTTTGTCTCAACCACAAAAAAAATTAAAAACTCAAATTTTAGAACAAGAGAAATATTTAATGATATAATTCTAGAACACTTTTCAATAATAAAAGATCCACTTGAACCTACATTTGAAAGTACATATCATGTTCCAAGAAAAAAAAGTGACACAAAAGCATCAACACTGTGGCACATCCTGCTAATGTTATTGAACTTGAAAAATAATGAAAGAATTACTTGGACCTCAAAGCAAACAGTCAATTCATCTACTAATGAAAAAAAATATTTTGGTCTGAGACCCTGGAAAATATTACAACATTCCAAAAGCCTAGATAGTTACTAGTAAAGAACATATGATCTAAGAATTTTTACCCAACAAACTGTTGTTCAAGTACAAACAGAAAAAAAACCCTCAGGGAATACAGCTGCCATGAGCACCTCTTGAAGAAATTACTAGAGGACACATTTCAGCTAAACAAAAGATGATGACAAAACTACAAAGGACAGGCTGGCAGTGAGCCCTAAATCTAACTGTAGGAGTAAAACTAAAACAAATGTAGGGATTATGGCTAAAGGATAGAGTTAAAATGCTCTAAATATAGACAAAATTGCCATAATATAACAAATAAAATTTAGGAAGAAAGAAGAAATTAATGGTGACAGATAATGTAGTGCACTGAACCCCTTATCTTTTATAACTAGGGATTAAAACAGCAATTAAAGACATTAAATCAATAAATAAAAGTATAAATGTATTATATGTAAAGGCAAAGACAAACATATCATTAACAAAAAGGAAATGGGGGCAAAGGAGGGAAAATGGAAAAGGTGGAAATGTGGTAATTTATTTCTCAGAAAGATAAAAATTGAAGATTAAACACATACCTCTCTTGGTAAACTGGGAATGAAAGAGAACTTCCTTAATCCATTAAGAGTATATACAAAAAATAGAAAATATGCTTTATCCTAGAAAGTTGAAAACATTCTTTTTATGATTGAGAACAAGATAAGGATGCCCACTATCACCATTTTTATTCAACATTTACTAGAGATATTAGAATTGTAAAGGAAGAAACAATTCTGTCATTATTTGGAAATGGTACAATTCTCTACACAGAAGAATGCAGCACTCTTTCCTGGTATTAAGCCACTATTAAGAAATCAACTGCAAGGGATCATCATGGAAGACAGGAGGCAGAACTAGATTGCAGCTCTGACTCAGATGGACAGAGCGGCATGCGGAGGCTTGCATCATGAATTTTAGCTCCAGAATAACCACAGGAATAAATCAGGAATCCAGAGAGGATGGACAGACCCTTCGAAGGAAGCAGACTGCTCCTACAGAACCCAGAAGACACCCTAAATACTGTGAGTGCCCAAACTGCAGAAGTGGGAAAGGGAGTTCCTCTGCCTGGAACACCCACCCCCAACTGGAGAAACCAAAGGTCTACTTTGCAGGAGAAGACTCCGACTTTACCTGATGCTGAGTCAATTTAGAGAGCTGAGTGAAAAAAGGGGTAGAGGAAACAGCGGCAAAGGTCCTGGGAGTTTGCTGGATCTCTGAGTAGGCCATTCCTGCATAGCACCACAGGGATCCTTCCAGAGGGCAGCCAGAGGTACAGGGAAAATGTCACAGGAAGAAGGAAGTCTCCAGCTGAACTTTGTAACAATTTGAACTGGTCGAGAAGCCTCCTGCTAGAACTCAGGGGAAGGGCATGAATCTGGCATGCAGACTCCACAGGCAGGGGAAGAACTAAAGCCCTTTTCTTTTGCAGCTAGGAGGCAGATCACCTGGGGCAAGTTCTCAGCCCTGCTTTCCCACTGCCTGGAAACAGACTCTGTTGTGGGTGGCACGGTGGGATTGAGATCAGCTGTTCGGTTTGCATAGGGGCTGGGTGAGGCCTGTGACTGCCGGCTTTCCCCCATTCCTGACAGCCTGCATAACTCAGCAAAGGCAGCCATAATCCTCCCAGGTACACAACTCCATTGATCTGGGAATCTCATCCCCATCCCTCACAGCAGCCGCAGCAAGACCCACCCAAGGAGAGTCTGGGCTCAGACACACCTAGCCCTGCCCCCACCTGATGGGCCTTCCCTACCCACCCTGGTAGATGAAGACAAAGGGCATATACTCTTGGGAGTTCTAGGCCTCTGGCCACCGCTGGTTCCTCTCTATACTAATGCTCTCTGGAAAGCTAATGCTCTCTGGAAAGCACCATCTCCTGGCAGGAGGTCAACCAGCACAAAAATAGAGCATTAAACCACCAAAGCTAAGAACCCTCACAGAGTACATTTCATCACTCTACCACCTCCAATGGAACAGGTGCTGGTATCCACGGCTGAGAGACCAACAGATGGTTCACATAACAGGACTTGTGCAAACAACCCCAGGTACCAGCCCAGAGCCTGGTAGACTTGCTGGGTGGCTAGACCTAGAAGAGAGATAATTGCTACAGGTTGGCTCTAAGGAAGCTAGGAAAAGGGGGAGAGTACTACATCAAGGAAACACCCCACTGGACAAAAGAATCTTAACAACAGCCTTGAGCCCTAGACCTTCCCTCTGACAGAACCTATCTAAATGAGAAGAAACCAGAAAACCAACTCTAGTAATATGACAAAACAAGGCTCTTTAACACCCCCCAGAAAATCACACTAGCTCACCAGCAATGGATCCAACCCAAGAAGAAATCCCTGATTTACCTGAAAAATAATTCAGGAGGTTAGTTATTAAGCTAATCAGGGAGGCACCAGAGAAAGGCAAAGCCCAATGCAACAAAATCCACAAAATAATACAAGAAGTCAAGGGAGAAATATTCAAGGAAAGAGACAGTATAAAGAAAAACAGTCAAAACTTCAGGAAACTTTGGACACGCTTGTAGAAATGCAAAATGCTCTGGAAAGTCTCAGCAATATAACTGAACAAGTAAAAGAAAGAAACTCAGAGCTCAAAGACAAGGTCTTTGAATTAACCCAATACAACAAAGACAAAGAAAACAGCATAAGAAAATATGAACAAAGCCTCCAAGAAGTCTGGGATTATGTTAAACAACGAAACCTAAGAATAATCCGTGTTCCTGGGGAAGAAGAGAAATGTTATAGTTTGGAAAACATATTTGAAGGAATAATTGAGGAACACTTCCCTGGCCTTGCTAGAGACCTAGACATAAGGACTCACATAAACTGACAGTAAAGGGGTGGAAAAAGGCATTTCATGCAAATGGACACCAAAAGCTAGCAGGGGTAGCTATTTTTATATCAGACAAAATAAACTTTAAAGCGACAGCAGTTAAAAGAGACAAAGAGGGATGTTATATAATGGAAAAAGGCCTTGTCCAACAGGAAAATATCACAATCCTAAACATATATGCACCTAACACTAGAGCTCCCAAATTTATAAAACAATTACTAATAGACCTAAGAAATGAGATGGACAGCAACACCATAATAGTGGGGGACTTCAATACTCCACTGGCAGCACTAGACAGGTCATCAAGACAGAACGTAAACAAAGAAACCATGGATTTAAACCATACCTTGGAACAAATGGACTTAACAGATATATACAGAACATTCCATCCAACAACTGCAGAATACACATTCTATTCAACAGCACATAGAACTTTCTCCAAGATAAACCATATGATAGGCCACAAAATGAGCCCCAATAAATTTAAGAAAACTGAAATTATATCAAGCACTCTGTCAGATCACAGTGGAATAAAACTGGAAATCGACTCTAAAAGGAACCTTCAAAACCATGCAAATACATGGAAATTAAATAAACTGCTTCTGAATGATCATTGGGTCAAAAACAAAATCAAAATGGAAATTAAAAATTATTTGAACTGAACAATAGTGACACAACCTATCAAAACCTTTAGGATACAACAAAGGCGGTGCTGAGAGGAAAGTTCATAGCCCTAAACACCTATATCAAAAAGACTACAATAGCACAAACTGATATTCTAAGGTCATACCTCAAGGGACTAGAGAAACAAGAACAAACCAAATACAAACCCAGCAGAAGAAAGGAAATAACCAAGATCATAGCAGAACTAAATGAAATTGAAACAAAAAAAATACGAAAGATAAATTAAATAAAAACCTGGTTGTTTGAAAAGATAAATAAAATTGATAGCCCATTAGCAAGAGTAACCAAAAAGAGAAGAGAGAAAATCCAAATAACTTCAATAAGAAACGAAATGAGAGATATTACAACTGACACCACTGAAACACAAAAGATCATTCAAGGCTACTATGAACACCTTTACACACATAAACTTGAAAACCTAGGAGAGATGGATAAATTCCTGGAAAAATACTAACCTCCAAGCGTAAATCAGGAATAATTAGATACCCTGAACAGACCAATAACAAGCAATTACCAACAAAAAAAATGTCCAGGACCAGATGGATTCACAGCAGAATTCTACCAGACATTCAAAGAAGAATGGGTACCAATCCTATTGACACTATTCCACAAGATAAAGAAGGAGGGAATGCTCCCTAATTCACTCTATGGAGAGTCAATTATCACCCTAATATCAAAACCAGGAAAGGACATAACCAAAAAAGAAAACTACAGACTGATATCCTTGATGAAGATAGATGCAAAAATCTTTAACAAAATACTAGCTAACCAAATTGAAAAATATAACAAAAAGATAATCCACCATGATCAAGTGGGTTTTATACCAGGGATGCAAGGATGGTTTAACATATGCAGGTCAATAAATGTGATACGCCACATAAACAGAATTAAAACCAAAAATTCCATGATCATCTCAATAGATGAAGAAAAAGCATTTGACAAAATCCAGCACATTTTATAATTAAAACTCTCAGAAAAATCAGCATACAAAGGGCATACCTCAATGTAATAAAATCCATCTATGACAAAACCACAGCCAACATAATACTGAATGGGGAAAAATGGAAAACATTCGTTCTGAGAACTGGAACAAGACAAGGTTGCCCACTCTCACCACTTCTCTTCAACATAGTACTGGAAGTCCTAGCCAGAGCAATCAGACAAGAGACAGAAATAAAGGACATCCAAATCAGTAAAGAGGAATTCAAACTGTCACTGTTTCTGACGATATGATTGTTTACCTTGAAACACCTAAAGACTCCTCCAGAAAGCTCCTAGAACTGATAAAAGAATTCAGCAAAGTTTCTGGATACAATATTAATGTACACAAATCAGAAAGTCTCCTATACACCAACAGTGACCGAGTGGAGAATCAAATCAAGAACTCAACCCCTTTTACAATAGCTGCAAAAAAAAAAAAAAAAAAAATACTTAGGAATATACCTTACCAAAAAGGCAAAAGACCTCTACAAGGAAAACTACAAAACACTGCTGAAAGAAATCATAGATGACACAAACAAATGCAAACACATCCCATGCTCATGTATGGGCAGAATCAATATTGTGAAAATGACCATATGGCCAAAAGCAATCTATAAATTCACACGATCCCCATTAAATACAACCGTCATTCTTCACAGAATTAGAAAAAATCCTTCTAAAATTCATATGGAACAAGAAAGGAGCCTGCATAGCCAAAGCAAGACTAAGCAAAAAGAACAAATAGGCAGGCACCGCACTGCCTGATTTCAAACTATACTATAAGGCCATAGTTGCCAAAACAGCATGGTTCTGGTATAAAATAGGCACATAGACCAATGGAACAGAATAAAGAACCCAGAAGTAAACCCAAATACCTATAGCCAACTGATCTTCGACAAAGCAAACAAAAACACAAAGTGGGAAAAGGACACCCTTTTCAACAAATGGTGCTGGGATAATTGCCTGTCCACATGTAGGAGAATGAAACTGGATCCTCATCTCTCACCTTATATAAAAATCAACCCAAGATGGATTAAGGACTCAAATCTAAGACCAAAACTATAAAATTTCTAGAAGATAACATTGGAAAAACCCTTCTAGACATTGGCTTGGGCAAGGATTTCATGTCCAAGAACTCAAAAGCAATGCAATAAAAACAAAGATAAAGAGCTGGGACTTAATTAAACTAAAGAACTTTTGCATGGCAAAAGGAACAGTTTGTGGAGTAACATCCCACATTCTCCCATATACATTCTAACCACAGTTCTGAATAAAGAACTGAAAGGAAAAGGAACTGTGGGTTGCCCTGTCTTTCTCTTCCTTTATATCATGAATTTTTCTGTAAGTGTTTGGCTAATGCAGAGAAGTGACATGAATGAAAAAGGATATGATTGGGTTCCTTGGCCATTCGTATATGTCTTAGAATGTCATTGTCTTCTTTTTGCAGTTTAAGCAAGTTCTGGTTTAAATGAAAAACATGGCCTCTTGGGGCTGTTGGCATTTCCACTTAGCCACATCCATAACACATTTACCTTGTATTCCTTTGAGAAAACAAAAAATTCTCATGTATTGTGGGTCTACCAGAATCCTATAGTCACGGGGCCTCAAAAACACTACATGAAAACAGATACTGAGGAATGGTAGGCATGCTTATTGTGCATATCTCTGCTCACTCCCATGCTTCGTTGTTCCATCAGACATAATTTCAGAAAAAAAAAAAACGAGTTCAGAGACAAAATTGTTAACAATTTCATGAGGATGACAGCTGGGCACTGAAGCAAGTGCAGGGCCCTTCTGAGAATAGGCCCAGTGCAACCGCACAGGTTACACATCCACAAAGCCAGCCCTGCATCCAGATGTTTACTATTAAATGAGAAAATCTGGATGAGCATAGCCGGTTCTCTCTCCTCTGTGTGTTTTGTTTTGTTTTGTTTTTTTGTCTAATGTAATAAATGCTTAGGAGGGACATTATTAGAGCCATCATATTGAAAATATGTCTGAATGACAGGTATTATGTTGTAAATTTTGACCTTTCAAGGTTCTATTTATCAGTTTATTATCAAACTGTCTCTATGTGAGAGAATAGAGCAGTCTTCTGAGCGCTCTTGGTGACATTGCTACTGAATTCTTATGATTATTAATGTGGGATATGGAAATTTCCCCTAAAGAATTAAGAATGAATTCTTAAGTCTGGAGTTATTCTTCAGGGAGTACGTTCAAACTGATAAACTCCAGGATTAGTATTCAGTGGAGAAACAAATGGGATTGGAAGTGCTACTTTCTCCCATTGTCAATGTGAAGCTTGTCAAAAGTATCTTGGGTTTCTCTGCATCATTTGCTTTGCCATGTAACAGAGACCACACAATTGGAAGAAAATATTTCAGTCGTTGTGATGCCTATTCTACTGAGAACTTTCCAAAATGTGTTTGACTTCCAGTTGCCCCAAAAACAAAGTTGGCTCTATTATAAAAAGTGCCCAGATGCCTGGGACAGAAAGGAAACTCTCCATGTTTTTCATAAGCTGTATTAGGTGCATACATGGCTGAAGAAAATGTCCTTGTAAGTGACCTGGGGTAATTCACTTAGTTCCTCAAGTGTAAAGGGGCTGGTAATAGCAGTATCTAGCTTAGAAGCTTAGTGTGATTTAAATAAGACATGAAAGATTGAGTATAGTGCCTGATTCATAGAAAGTGCTCAATAAATGTTAGCTACTATTATTAGCTGTTATTCCAAGTGCTTGGTAAGTTGCTGGATATTAGTCATGTTAGAGGGAGAGATGATGGAAACAACCCACATAGTCCTATTCAGCCAGCTTCTGCTTTTATCCTGCTGGAATATTGATTGGAGATATTTATTGGAGAATCCTCTAGACAAGTCCTCCAGACATTTACCACCATAGGTTCCCACCCTTAAATAATGTTTCCTGGACTTTATCAAATGGTCCAGATGATAGGCAGGTGGAACAACTTATTCCGTGGCCCATTTCCCTGGGCACACAACCTGGCACTACCTCCAGAAGCTCACCTCGCTAGTGTAACCAGTCACAGTGGGTCCTCAAGGACTCCATTTCGTCTTAAACATGTATCAGAATTTCTTCCCATTGCGAGCAGGAAGGTAAAGCCTAAGTCCCTCAAAACATTAGGAACATTAGAATATGTATCACCATAACTTTTTTAAAGTGTAGCAAAGTAGTATCTCAACAATCTGGATCACAGAAATCCTTTCCTAGAGCATGATTCAAGTGCCTGAAGCCCTAGAGTTTTAGAAATGCTTTATGCTAAAGATAGCAGAAACATCCCTTCTATCTCCAGCTGTGAGGCTAGTCCCAGAAGCTATTGATTAAATACATCACAGCGTTGAGCACACAGCAACTTCTCAGTCAAAAATACTTCACCTAAGAAGAATAATCAGCTTAATAATCATCCTCAAAGCATCAGCCTGGTCCTTCTCTGCTTAAATAAATGCAAAAGAAACTGCAAGTGCCATAGGCAGAGGAGTATAGAAAGGTTTCCAGAGGGGGAAAAGAGCCCATGGAAAGAAAAATAACAAGAAATTAAATGACACACTGTGAAATAAACCATAGATAAAAGAAATCATGAGATAAATTATAAAATATTTTGAACTGGGTAAAAATGAAAATCGTATATAAAAGTGTGTGGGATGCAGCTAAAGCAGTGCTTAGAGGGAATTCATAGCTTCATTTGCTTATATTTGAAACACAAAATGTCTAAAAGTCAAGATCTAAACTTCTACCTTCAGAATGCAGAAAAACAAAAGAAAGTTGGAGGGCAGCCAAGATGGCTGAATAGGAACAGCTCCGGTCTAGTGAGCAACGCAGAAGACGGGTGATTTCTGCATTTCCATCTGAGGTACCAGGTTCATCTCAGCAGGGAGTGCCAGACAGTGGGCGCAGGACAGTGGGTGCAGTGCACCATGCATGAGCCGAAGCAGGGCGAGGCATTGCCTCACCCGGGAAGCACAAAGGGTCAGGGAGTTCCCTTTCCTAGTCAAAGAAAGGGGTGACAGATGGCACCTGGAAAATCAGGTCACTCCCACCCTAATACTGCGCTTTTCCGACGGGCTTAAAAAACAGCGCACCAGGAGATTACACCCTGCACCTGGCTCAGAGGGTCCTATGCCCACAGAGTCTCGCTGATTGCTACCACAGCAGTCTGAGATCAAACTGCAAGGCAGCAGCGAGGCTGGGGGAGGGGTGCCCACCATTGCCCAGGCTTGCTTAGGTAAACAAAGCAGCCAGGAAGCTCCAACTGGGTGGAGCCCACCACAGCTCAAGGAGGCCTGCCTGGCTCTGTAGGCTCCACCTCTGGGGGCAGGGCACAGACAAACAAAAAGACAGCAGGAACCTCTGCAGACTTAAATGTCCCTGTCTGACAGATTTGAAGAGAACAGTGGTTCTCCCAGCATGCAGCTGGAGATCTGAGAACGGGAAAACTGCCTCCTCATGTTGGACCCTGACCCCTGACCCCCAAGCAGCCTAACTGGGAGGCACCCCCCAGTAGGGACAGACTGACACCTCACAAGGCTGGGTACCCCTCTGACACAAAACTTCCAGAGGAACGATCAGACAGCAGCATTCGCAGTTCACGAAAATCCACTGTCCTGCAGCCACAGCTGCCGGTACCCAGGCAAACAGGGTCTGGAGTGAACCTCTAGCAAACTCCAACAGACCTGCAGCTGAGGGTCCTGTCTTTTAGAAGGAAAACTAACAAATAGAAAGGACATCCACACCAAAAACCCATCTGTACATCACCATCATCAAAGACCAAAAGTAGATGAAAACCACAAAGATGGGGAAAAAACAGACCAGAAAAACTGGAAACTCTAAAAAGCAGAGTGCCTCTCCTCCTCCAAAGGAATGCAGTTCCTCACCAGCAACGGAACAAAGCTGGACGGAGAATGACTTTGACGAGCTGAGAGAAGAAGGCTTCAGATGATCAAACTACTACAAGCTACAGGAGGAAATTCAAACCAAAGGCAAAGAAATTAAAAACTTTGAAAAAAATTTAGACGAATGTATAACTAGAATAACCAGCACAGAGAAGTGCTTAAAGGAGCTGATGGAGCTGAAAGCCAAGGCTCGAGAACTACATGAAGAATGCAGAAGCCTCAGGAGCCGACGCAATCAACTGGAAGGAAGGGTATCAGTGATGGAAGATGAAATGAATGAAATGAAGTGAGAAGGGAAGTTTAGAGAAAAAAGAATAAAAAGAAACAAACAAAGCCTCCAAGAAATATGGGACTATGTGAAAAGACCAAATCTATGTCTGATTGGTGTACCTGAAAGTGACGGGGAGAATGGAACCAAGTTATAAAACACTCTGCAGGATATTATCCAGGAGAACATCCCCAATCTAGCAAGGCAGGCCAACATTCAGATTCAGGAAATATGCAGAACACCACAAAGATACTCCTGGAGAAGAGCAACTCCAAGACACATAGTTGTCAGATTCACCAAAGTTGAAATGAAGGAAAAAATGTTAAGGGCAGCCAGAGAGAAAGGTCAGGTTACTCACAAAGGGAAGCCCATCAGACTAACAGCAGATCTCTCAGCAGAAACTCTACAAGCCAGAAGAGAGTGGGGGCCAATATTCAACATTCTTAAAGAAAAGAATTTTCAACCCAGAATTTCATATCCAGCCAAACTAAGCTTCATAAGTGAAGGAGAAATAAAATCCTTTACAGACAAGCAAATGCTGAGAGATTTTGTCACCACCAGGCCTGCGCTAAAAGAGCTCCTGAAGGAAGCACTAAACATGGAAGGGAACAACTGGTACCAGCAACTGCAAAATAATGCCAAATTGTAAAGACCATCAACGCTAGGAAGAAACTGCATCAACTAACGAGCAAAATAACCAGTTAACATCATAATGACAGGATCAGATTCACACATAACAACATTAACTTTAAATGTAAATGGACTAAATGCTCCAATTAAAAGACACAGACTGGCAAATTGGATAAAGAGTCAAGACCCATCAGTGTGCTGTACTCAGGAAACCCATCTCACGTGCAGAGACACACATAGGCTCAAAATAAAAGGATGGAGGAAGATCTACCAGGCAAATGGAAAACAAAAAAAGGCAGGGGTTGCAATCCTAGTCTCTGATCAAACAGACTTTAAACCAACAAAGATCAAAAGAGACAAAGAAGGCCATTACATAATGGTAAAGGGATCAATTCAACAAGAAGAGATAACTATCCTAAATATATATGCATCCAATACAGGAGCACCCAGATTCATAAAGCAAGTCCTGAGTGACCTACAAAGACACTTAGACTCCCACACATTAATAATGGGAGACTTTAACACCCCACTGTCAACATTAGACAGATCAATGAGACAGAAAGTTCACAAGGATACCCAGGAATTGAACTCAACTCTGCACCAAGCAGACCTAATAGACATCTACGGAACTCTCCACCCCAAATCAACAGAATACACATTTTTTTCAGCACCACACCACACCTATTCCAAAATTGACCACATAGTTGGAAGTAAAGCTCTCCTCAGCAAATGTAAAAGAACAGAAATTATAACAAACTGTCTCTCAGACCACAGTGCAATCAAACTAGAACTCAGGATTAAGAAACTCACTCAAAATCACTCAACTACATGGAAACCGAACAACCTGCTCCTGAATGACTACTAGGTACATAACAAAATGAAGGCAGAAATGAAGATGTTCTTTGAAACCAATGAGAACAAAGACACAACATACCAGAATCTCTGGGACACATTCAAAGCAGTGTGTAGAGGAAAATTTATAGCACTAAATGCCCACAAGAGAAAACAGGAAAGATCCAAAATTGACACCCTAACATCACAATGAAAAGAACTAGAAAAGCAAGAGCAAACACATTCAAAAGCTAGCAGAAGGCAAGAAATAACTAAAATCAGAGCAGAACTGGAGGAAATGGAAACACAAAAAAACCCTTCAAAAAATTAATGAATTCAGGAGCTGGTTTTTTGAAAGGATCAACAAAATTGATAGACCACTAGCAAGACTAATAAAGAAGAAAAGAGAGAAGAATCAAATAGATGCAATAAAAAATGATAAAAGGGATATCACCACCTATCCCACAGAAATACAAACTACCATCAGAGAATACTAAAAACACCTCTATGCAAATAAACTAGAAAATCTAGAAGAAATGGATAAATTCCTCGACACATACACCCTCCCAAGACTAAACAAGGAAGAAGTTGAATCTCTGAATAGACCAATAACAGGCTCTGAAATTGTAGCAATAATCAATAGCTTACCAACTAAAACGAGTCCAGGACCAGATGGATTCACAGCAGAATTCTACCAGAAGTACAAGGAGGAGCTGGTACCATTCCTTCTGAAACTATTCCAATCAACAGAAAAAGAGGGAATCCTCCCTAACTCATTTGATGAGACCAGCATCATCCTGATACCAAAGCTGGGCAGAGACACAACCAAAAAAGAGAATTTTAGACGAATATCCTTGATGAACATTGATGCAAAAATCCTCAATAAAATACTGGCAAACTGAATCCAGCAACACATCAAAAAGCTTATCCACCATGATCAAGTGGGCTTCATCCCTGGGTTGCAAGGCTGGTTCAATATACACAAATCAGTAAATGTAATCCAGCATATAAGCAGAACCAAAGACAAAAACCACATGATTATCTCAATAGATGCAGAAAAGGTCTTTGACAAAATTCAACAACCCTTCATGCTAAAAACTCTCAATAAATTAGGTATTGATGGGACATATCTCAAAATAATAAGAGCTATCTATGACAAACCCACAGCCAATATCATACTGAATGGGCAAAAACTGGAAGCATTCCCTTTGAAAACTGGCACAAGACAGGGATGCCCTCCTTCACCACTCCTATTCAACATAGTGTTGGAAGTTCTGGCCAGGGCAATGAGGCAGGAGAAGGAAATAAAGGGTATTCAATTAGGAAAAGAGGAAGTCAAATTGTCCCTGTTTGCAGATGACATGATTGTATATCTAGAAAACCCCATTGTCTCAGCCCAAAATCTCCTTAAGCTGATAAGCAACTTCAGCAAAGTCTCAGGATACAAAATCAATGTACAAAAATCACAAGCATTCTTATACACCAATAACAGACAAACAGAGAGCCAAATCATGAGTGAACTCCCATTCACAATTGCTTCAAAGAGAATAAAATACCTAGGAATCCAACTTACAAGGGATGAGAAGGACCTCTTCAAGGAGAACTACAAACCACTGCTCAATGAAATAAAAGAGGATACAAACAAATGGAAGAACATTCCATGCTCATGGGTAGGAAGAATCAATATCGTGAAAATGGCCATACTGCCCAAGGTCATTTATAGATTCAATGCCATCCCCATCAAGCTACCAATGACTTTCTTCATAGAATTGGAAAAAACTACTTTAAAGTTCATATGGAACCAAAAAAGAGCCCTCATCGCCAAGTCAATCCTAAGCCAAAAGAACAAAGCTGGAGACATCACACTACCTGACTTCAAACTATACTACAAGGCTACAGTAACCAAAACAGCATGGTACTGGTACCAAAAGAGAGATATAGATCAATGGAACAGAACAGAGCCCTCAGAAATAATGCCACATATCTACAACTATCTGATCTTTGACAAACCTGAGAAAAACAAGCAATGGGGAAAGGATTCCCTATTTAATAAATGGTGCTGGGAAAACTGGCTAGCCATATGTAGAAAGCTGAAACTGGATCCCTTCCTTATACCTTATACAAAAATTAATTCAAGATGGATTAAAGACTTAAACGTTAGACCTAAAATCATGAAAACCCTAGAAGAAAAACGTAGGCATTACCATTCAGGACACAGGCATGGGCAAGGACTTCATGTCTAAAACACCAAAAGCAATGGCAACAAAAGTGAAAATTGACAAATGTGATCTAATTAAAATAAAGAGCTTCTGCACAGCAAAAGAAACTACCATCAGAGTGAACAGGCAACCTACAAAATGGGAGAAAATTTTCACAACCTACTCATCTGACAAAGGGCTAATATCCAGAATCTACAATGAACTCAAACAAATTTACAAGAAAAAAAGAAACAACCCCATCAAAAAGTGGGCAAAGGATATGAACAGACACTTCTCAAAAGAAGACATTTATGCAGCCGAAAGACACATGAAAAAATGCTCACCATCACTGGCCATCAGAGAAATGCAAATCAAAACCACAATGAGATACCATCTCACACCAGTTAGAATGGCAATCATTAAAAAGTCAGGAAACAACAGGTGCTGGAGAGGATGTGGACAAATAGGAACACTTTTACACTGTTGGTGGGACTGTAAACTAGTTCAACCATTGTGGAAATCAGTGTGGCGATTCCTCAGGGATCTAGAACTAGAAATACCGTTTGACCCAGCCATCCCATTACTGGGTATATACCCAAAGGACTATAAATCATGCTGCTATAAAGGCACATGCACACGTATGTTTATTGCGGCACTATTCACAATAGCAAAGACTTGGAACCAACCCAAATGTCCAACAATGATAGACTGGATTAAGAAAATGTGGCATATATACACCATGGAATACTATGCAGCCATAAGAAATGATGAGTTCATGTCCTTTGTAGGGACATGGATGAAATTGGAAATCATCATTCTCAGTAAACTATCGCAAGGACAAAAAACCAAACACTGCATGTTCTCACTCATAGGTGGGAATTGAACAATGAGAACACATGGACACAGGAAGGGGAACATCACTCTCTGGGGACTATTGCGGGGTGGGGGGAGGGGGGAGGGATAGCATTAAGAGATATACCTGATGCTAAATGACGAGTTAATGGGTGCAGCACACCAGTATGGCACATGTATACATATGTAACTAACCTGCACATTATGCAAATGTACCCTAAAACCTAAAGTATAATAATAATAAAATAAAATAATTAAAAAAAGAAAAACAAAATAAAGCATATTAAAACCAAAGTAAGTCGAAAGAAGAAAATAATAAAGATAAAACAGGCATTAACTTATCAATTAAATAGAAAATAGACAAGTAATAGAGAAAATTAACAAAGCAAAAATTTAGTTCTTTTGAAAGGTTAACAAAATTTATAAATGTTTAGCAAGGCCAATGAAGAAAAAAAGAAAGAAAATACAAATTACCAATACCCAGAATGAAAGGTGAGGCCTACCTACAGAAACAACATATTTTTAATTGACTCATTGTAATTGTACATATATTTGGGGTACAATTTGATGTTCCAGTACATATATATGTTTTATAATGATCCAACCAGGGTAATTAGTGTGTATCTATCACCCCCTGCATTTATCATTTATTTGTAGTGGAAACATTCAAAAGCTTCTCTTCTAGCTATTTTTTAATATTCAATACTTTACAGTTAACTGTAGTCACCTGCTGTGCAATCAAACACAAGAACTTATCCCTCTTAATTGTATTTTATACCTATTACCCAACCTCTTCCCATTCTCCCCTTTCCCTACTCTTCCCCAGTCTCTGGTAACCACTGTTCTACTCTCTGCTTCTATATCAACATTATTTTTGAGATTCCACATATGAGTAAGATCATGCAATATTTAACTTTCTGTGTCTGGTTTATCTCACTTAACATGACATTTCCCTGGTTCATCCTGTTGTTGCAAATGATGGGATCTCATTCTTTTTTAATCACTGAAGTCACTTCCAGTGTGTGTGTGTGTGTGTGTGTGTGTATGTGTGCGTGCGTGTTTATCTCATGTTTTCTTTATGCATTCATTAACTGAAGCACACTTAGATTGATTCCATATCTTAGCTATTACAGTGTTGCAATGAACATTGGCATGCAGACATCTCCTCAACATACTGATTTCATTTCCTTTGGATATATATCCAGTAGTGGGATTGGTGGATCATATGGTAGTTCTCTTTTTAATTTTTTGAAGAACCTACATACTGTTTCCATAATGTCTGTACTAGTTTACAATACTAATGTTGGTGGCAACAGTGTGTGTTCCTTTTTATCCACATCCTTGCCAAATGTTTTTTGTCTTTTTTATAGTAGCCATTCTAACTGGAGTGAGGTGGTATCTTATTGCGGCTTCGATTTGTATTTCCCTGATGATTAGTAATGTTGAGTGTATTTTTATATACCTATTAACCATTTGTATATCTTATTTTGAGAAATGTTTATCAAAGTCTTTTGCCCATTTTTAATCAGATTTTTGCCTTATTGAGTTGCATTCCTTAAATATTCTAGATATAAACTCCTTGTCAAATATATTGTTTGCAAATATTTCCTCCCATCTGTAGGTTGTCCCTTCAGTCTGTTGATTGTTTTCTTTGCTGTGCAGAAGCTTTTTGGTTTTGTGTAATTTATTTGTCCATTTTTGCTTCTGTTGCTTGTGCTTTTTTTATTTCAATAGTTTTTGGGGAACAGGTAGTGTTTCATTACATGGATAATTTCTTTAGGTGTGATTTCTGAGATTTTGGTGCACCCAACACCCTAGCAGTGTACCCTGCACCCAATGCTTTTTCAGTCTTATTTTAAAAATCCTTGCCCAACCCAATGTAATGAAGCATTTTTTCTGTTTTCTTCTAGTAGTTTCATGAATTTGGGGTTTTATGTGAAGTCTATAATTCATTTTGCATTGATTTTTTAATATGGTGAAAGGTAGGTCTAGTCTCATTCTTCTGCACGTGAATATCCAATTTTCCCAACACCATTTATTGAAGAGACTGTCCTTTCCTCAGTGTGTGCTTCTGGCATCTTTGTCAAAGATCAAGCTGGCTGTAGGTGCATAAATTTGTTTCCAGGCTCTGTATTCTGTTTCATTGGTCTATATGTCTGATTTTATGCCAGTGCTATGCTGGTTTGGTTACTATAGCTCTGTGGTATATTTTGAAGTCAGGTTAGTGTGATGCCTCCAGCTTTGTTCTTTTTGATCAGGACAGCTTAGGCTATTTGGGGTCTTTTGTGATTCTATATAAATTTTAGGATCACTTTTTCTATTTCTGTGAAGAATTTCATTGGTATTTTGATACTGATTGCATTAACCTGTAGATCACTTTCAGTAATATGACCATTTTAACAATATTAATTCTTCCAGTCCATGTACATGGGATATCTTTCCACTTATTTGTTTTCTCTTCAGTTTCTTTCATTGGTGTTTTATAGTTTTCAACATAGAACTCTTTCACTTCCCTGGTTAAGTTTATTCCTAGGTACCTATTTTGTAGCTGCTGTAAATGAGATCATTTTCTTGATTTCTTTTTTAGATAGTTCAAAACTGGCACATAGAAATGCTACTGATTTTTGTAGGTTGATTCTATATCTTGCAACTTTACTGAATTCATTTATTCTAACAGCTTTTTGATGAAGTCTTTTAGGGTTTTCTCTATATAAGATCATGTTGTCTGCAAATAGGGATACTTTTACTTCCTTCTAACTTCTTTCTCTTGCCCAATTGCTGTGGCTAGGATTTCCAGTACTATATTGAATAAAAGTAGTAAAAGTGGGTGTTCTTGTCTTGCTCCAGATATTGAAGGAAAATCTTTCAACTTTTCTCCATTTAGTATGATGTTAGCTGTGGGTTTGTCATATATGACCTTTATTATGTTGAAATACATACCTTCTATACCTAGTTTGTTGAGAGTTTTTATCATGAACAGATGTCTAATTTTGTCAAATGCTTTTAAAGCATTTATTGAGATGACCATGGTTTTTGTCTTTCTACTAATGTGGTGTATCACATGTATTGATTTTGTGTATGTTAAACCATTCTTGTATCACTGGGATGAATCTCACCTGATCCTACTGAATGATCTTCTCCATGTGCTATTGAATTCAGTTTGCTAGTATCTTGCTGAGAATTTTTGTATCTATGTTAATCAAGGATATTGGCATGTAACTCTCTTTTACTGTTGTCTTGTCTGGTTTTGGAATCAAGGTAATGCTGGCTTTGTAAAATAAGTTTGAAAGTATTCCCTCCTCTTCACTTTTCTGGAATAGTTTGAAGAGACAGAAACAACATATTTTTAAAGGATAAGGAGCTATTATAAATAAGTTTATGCTAAAAAATTACCAAAATTTATTACATAAGAATTTTTTAATGAATAGCCTATATTTGTTAAATAAATTGAATTTAAAATTTAAAACCTCCCCACAAAGTAATTTTCAGGCCCAGAAATCTTCACTAGTAAAGGATAGCTAAAACAACCTTTAAAAAGAATATTGGATAACTTGTGTTACCCGATTTGAATTCAAGACTTCATATAAAGATACCATAATCCAGATAGCATGATATTAGTCCAAAAATAGGCAAACATACCAATAAAATGGAATCAAAATTTAGAAATAGACCCATGCTTATATGATCAATTAATTTCTGACATATGCTAAGTAGTTTGGTATCATATTTTATTTAGTCATCTTATAAGGTAGCTACTTGTTATTAGTATGCCCTTATGAGAAAATTGAGACACAGAGAGGTTATATAACCAGCTAAGGGCTACACTGCTAGCAAGTGACAGGGCTAATCTTCAAAACCAGGCAGTCTGCTCCAATAATCTATTCTCTTAGCCCATGACACTGTTCTGCTTCTATGACAAGTGTTCCATTATTGAGTTAACATTGCAAACCTCTGGGAAAATTTATAATTAAAGGTATAAATGTTCATATAAATCAAACCTATAGTATTAATATTTTAAGCTATGTTTAGGGGGAAATAGTGAATATTTTATTTTAATTACTTATAATATTTAAAGACATGTAAGAGTTATTATAGATAAGCCTAGAGACAACTTGGATTTGTTTTGCATTTGTTGTTGTATTGTTGTTGTTGTTGTTGTTGTTTCTTAGAGAGAGGATCTTGCTCTGTCACCCAGTCTGGAGTGCAGTGGCACAATCATAGTTCACTGCAGCTTCAAACTTCTGGGCTCAAGCAACCCTGTCACCTCAGCCACCTGAGTAGCTGTGGGGGGCTCTTGCTATGTTGCTCAGGCTGGTCTTAACTCTTGGCCTCAAGTGTTCCTCCCACCTTGGACTCCCAAAGCACTGAGATTACAGGCACTAGCCACTATGCCTGGCGTTAGATTGTTATTTTTAATGTAAAAGTAAAAGAGAATTTGGCCAACATTTTAAGCAGTATTGGAATATTAAAGAGCACTTAAGATTACCCTGGGTGTACCAAGGGGTGCAGGCTGTAGAAGTGGTCCATTCCAGCATAAGGAGTATTTTGTCACTGTTATTGATAGTATGTCAGTACATGATAATAATAAAAGGCAGACCAACAACACTTAATTGCTTTTATTATTGTTTTTAAATTATCTACAGATCGCGTACCCCTTTACTGTCTGTACCCCAGAGTGGACCACATCTGTCACTCCCATTGCTATGTCACTACTTTAAACTCCCCATATTTGTAAGTTTAAAGTTTCATATTTATAAGGATTATTTAAGTTCTTTATATGATCTGTTTTTCAGACAACTGGATTTCTTGAAGAAAATAAAGAACACCAACTGTAGAAATGCAATTTAAAGTATATAAGAAAAATTAATTCAGTTGTAAATGTTACTTTAAAAATAATTGTTAAAATTTGCTAGATTTATAAACAGAAAGCTAAGATTTGTGAGTTGAACCTAAAGGCTTAAGGAACGATAAAGTTTTTTATGTGCCAAGCCTTTTATAAACACTTTTTACACATTAACTCATTTATTCCTCACAACTACCCCATTAGTATTCCCAGTTTACAGCAGTGGAAACTGAGACCTCAGCTAGAAGTAATAAAGGCACCTCTGCAGAGTTGTGGTGAAGGTTAAATGAGTTGATGTGTACAAGGATAAGTCCCTGGCCCAAAGTCAGAGTAAGGAGAGCTAAGACTCAAACACTGGCATCTGCTTGACTGAGCTCTTAAACTTTTGAATTTGTAACTTTATTTAAATTGAATATTAATTTTTAAGACAAAGATAGCCCCTGAAAATGGCATAAAAGCCATCCTTCAAGGATACCATTGGTGTCAGAAAGAACATTGACATTATCAACTCCATAAGTAAGATATGATTATTACAGAAGATAAAACTTAGATTGAGGTTTAATAACCTGCCCAAGGTTAACCACCTAATAACAGAGGGGCAATGTTCTGTCTCGAATCTAACTCCACAGCCAATAGTTTCAACCACGTGGGTTGAAAATGCCCTAGCACCTTCCTACTCAGTATGGTCCACAGACCAGCAGCACAGAGGCATCACTTGAGAGCTTGATCGAAATGCAGAATCTCAGGCCCCACTGGCAAATCAGAATCTGCATTTTAACTAGATTTCCAGGTGATTCCGTGCATGTTAAAATTGAGATACACTGCTGTCTCTGACCTGCCCTCTAATTCCCTGCCATTGAGAATCTCCTGGGCCTCTTAACACATCTTCGTTATGTTTCTATGATATTTTCTGCTCAGCCCTTCTGCTAGCCAAAGGGCATGAACAAGGGGGTAAAGATACCTGATTGATAAGTGTCAGAGAAAAGAGGTAGGCAATAAAAAAGAAGGGAAAGAAGATGTTGAAGCTTTCTCTGAATGTTTTAACTGGAAGTAATCTCCCTCATCCACATCACTCACTTAATATGTACTTAAAGTCTAATCTTGTTATCATTTCAAGTGTCCTTGTTTCATCTCTCTAATCATGTTTTAAGCACATTATATATAGGATGTGTATGAGTAGTGGATAGAATAATTTTTTATGTAGCCCTGACTACATGAACTCCCAATTTCAATTGGCTGTGTTGAAATAATAAGAAAAAAAATGTGAGTCCATCTTTTCATTTAAAGGATGAATATAAACTTTAATTCCATCACTAGTTCATTAGTTCCATTCTGGCTTAACACAGGTGCTGCCAACCTGTCCCCATTTTTCTTTTCTTTTTTTTTTTTAAACAACACTTCAAGCTTATTCTTTCCAAAATCAATTTAACTATTTTCCTCCAAAAATGACTTTTTATCTTATAGTATCTCAACTTACACTAAGACTTTCCACTCAGGCACCCCAGTATTACATCATGGACCTCAGTTCCTCTTTCTCTGTCCCTAATTACAATTGATCCTACCTCCTAAATCTCTTTCTCGTTTGTTTCTGCGTGTTCATTCCTACCTCCATCGGCTCAGTTAAAGCCCCTAATATCTATCACCTGGACCATTGAAACAGCTTCCTAATTGCTTTTCCTGCCTCTGGTTCTCCTCTCTTCAAATGGTAAACAATTTCCTGTCTAGGAAACAAATCTGATCATGTCACTCTTCTAAAAAACCTCTAATGGTTCCACATTGTTTATGGGGCAATGTCCTGACTCTTAACCCAGCACTCAAGGCCCTTGAGAAATGCCCTGGCCTGCAATTTGGGCCTCATCTCCCTGCTCTTCCCCGTGTGCCTGGAATTTTAGTGTCCCTGAATGGCTCCCTCATTCCCGGATGTATCTTCTCATGCTGTTCTCTGCCTGGCATGCTCATGCCCCCTCTCCATTACCAAACTCTTAATATTTATTACCAGTCCTAGCAGAGATGTCACTCCTCCTTGAAGCCTTCCCTACCCACCACCACCCCCTCTAAAATAGTGGTAGACAAACAGCATCAGTATCACCTGGAGCTTGTTAGAAATGCAAATTCTCAGAACCCACCGAAGACCTACTGAAGCCAAACCTCTGGGCGTGGTCACAGCAATCGGTAGTTTAACAAACCCTGCAGGTGATTCTAATGTACGTTTGAGTTTGAGAACTACTGCTCTAAAGACTATTTATCAGCCATTTCTCTTCATACTAATGGTAATTACCCAAGTTTCTTCTCCATTACTTGAGAAGAAGTACCTCACATGCAGGAAGCTTGTCTTACTCATCTTAGTTATTTCAGTGTCTGAAACATAGAAGTCTATCAATCGCTCTGCAAATCAAATAAGAAATAAACAAGTTGGGGAAGGGGCTGTGATGGGGAGATATAGGTCAAAGAATAAAAAATTTCAGTTGGGATGAATAAATTCTGGAGATCTATTGTACAGTATGGTGACTATAAATAATAATAACATACAGTTTTAAAAATATTATATACTTGAAAACTGCTGAGAGATCATCTTAAATGTTCTCACCACAAAACATAACTCCGTGAGATGATATATATGTGAATTAGCTTGATTAATCATTTCACAACATACACATATTTCGAAACATTACATTGTACATTGTAAATATATACAAGTTTTATTTGTCAATTATACCTCACTAAAGCTGGGAAATTTTTTAAATAAATTTTTTACCTAAAATTGAAAAACGTTATCATACTCCTGGCTTTTTACAGTCCTATCCATAACATTAAAATTTTTTAAACTATAGTTTTTCCTCATGTCACTTCCCTAACTTGCCAGATTCTCCGCAGATGTCAACCCTTCCAGAGTTGGATGGTTCTTGTCCCCACAGAACAGAGTGTGAAATCCCAATAATCAATCCAGCATGGCAGGCAGCCTCCAACACCAGTTTTTCTTCCTTTGACAGTGGACCCTGTGAAGCAAACTTTTAGGAACCAGCCTCAGTCCAAGTGCCTGAAGCACTTTATAGTCATTCGTCTGAAATTGCTTCCAGGCTGGTTATAGGACAATTTCACAGACACACACACACACCACTTGTTGAAGGCCCAAGTAAATATTTAGCATTATCAATAAGGATAATCCCATTAAAGTGAAATAAGAGAAAAAGGTTAATGGCTAAACTGAATATATTTGGTTATTGTTTCTCTTTTGAGAAATATACCTTATGCCATAATGGTATTTTAGTGTAACTCTAAAGTGTGTTTATACAAAATTAGAGAAACTTTGGTTCCACTTTGTGGTAGCACCATAATGTCTATGTCACATGACGCCAACTGTTAAATATTAATACAAAGGCAGGGATTTAATGTCTGTTTCTCTTGAGGAGTGCCTGGTACGAGGTAGGCTGTTGATAATATTTGTTGATTATTGATTTTTTTATTGGTCCTAATAACTCCATTTTTAGTTAAGCCAAAAAATGCACACAGTATAAATATACAGTTTTCACATTATTTTTGTCTAAAAGGGGCTAATGACTAGCTCCATTTTGAACTACAAAATGCAAATTAGTTTCATGTTTTGTTTAAAATTCCTCAGACTCCTCTAGGCGTCCCTCTGGAGAGTTCAGGTTCTTCCCATCATTTAATGATCTATTTACTGAAGCCAAGGGCAGAGTTGCTAGTGGTTAACTTCCCAACACACTGGTTGTTAATAGTAACAGCTGATACAGTGTTTTCTGGCTGCAACTGTGCTGGGAAATCAATAGTTCTTTGTTGATTAATAACTGATTTCTCCACTGATCAAAATGCACAGATCAATGCACTGCTCCATCTGGTTGCAGCCTCCACCCCCGCTTCCTCCCCAATAATGGATGCCTCAGCCAAACTGTAGCACCCGTTCCTGCCATCCAATTCATGTTTCATTCTGCTCAGAATATGACTGGGATACCCTACAACGAACAAGAAGGTTGGGCCATACCCGAAATTTGGCTTTCAAATTTTATAGCCAGTTGTCTGTGCACTACCCCCGCTTCCTGTCCACTAGATGGTGCTACAGACCTGTGTTTGTAACAGTTCACTGGGCTTTCAGAAAGATTGAAAACTAGACAGGTGAAATGCTGTGGAATGTTTAAAATCTATGAACATTAATTCTTTAAACATTCTGGTCTGTGCATGTGTCTTGGCAGGCACTTTAATAAAAAGTCCACCCAAATGAATGGAAATTCACAACTTGCCCATTTATTTATTACACCTGGCAGCCTGGGGCATACACAATTTCAGGGCAAGCACCTCCTGGCACCTCTGTGAACAATATAAAGCAGCTGTTTACTCAGTGCATAACAATTAATGTGCTCCCTAAAGGGTAGAATTTATGACACTGAATACATAAGAGAATGCTTTGTGATCTCCCAAGACATTGCTCAGTAAAATCAGTGGGTTGTCATATCTCAGGTTCATTAATTGCTCTACGGATCCTAACACCCGGTAGAGAAATCAGAGTAGGAATTTAGCCAGTGAGCTTTTGTGTTTCCAGTAATCACCTTTCCATCAAGATTGAAGGTCAAATTCATGGAGGAATCCAGTTTTTCAAGGAAACCTTGGCTTTTTTTTTTTTTTTTAACTATGAAAGAACTTCCCTTCTGGTTATTTCTATACCAGTTCTACTGATGGGGGGATGGGGAGCTAGTAGTAAATATGGCTCATTTGGAAAATTATCTGAATCCTCTTTTGTAAAAAGGCTAATTTTGTTGTTCTATTGTGTTCTTTCCCTTTGTGGCACTGAAGACCTCTCTCAGCGATAACATAAATCAAGCAGATTTGGCTTGGAGGCAGCCATCAGCTTCCTGTCCTTGTGACAAAATGGACTTAACCTCATTTGCAATTGACCACCCCCTTTTCACTAATTTTGAATTGTTTGGTTAACTCACTTTGGGAAGGAGTATCAATAATTCAGCATTAGCCAGTTGGCATGTCACCCTGACAGATGGAAACAGCTACAGTGCTATTGATTCAGCTACTCCCTCTCAGGGGGCAGTGGTGAGATTCCACCCACCCTCACTCCCCCATCTCCTGTCTATGGGATTAGTGAGAGAATAGCAAATGGTTCCAACAGTCACTAAACCCTGTCCAAGACCTCCTGACTACAGCCAAATATGCAAATTTCCCAGGATGTTTTCACATCAGAAAAAAAACGAAGAAGCAAGAGCAAAGGGGGCTGCACAAGGCACCGGAGAAGAGAACTGAGCACCTGGGGGTCAGCAAGAGGTGGCCCAGAAAAAAAGCCAAGCCAGGGACCAGCCTCCCTGCTCCTGATTCAGCCCCCCTCCCAGGCACATCAGCAAAGGACGGGAGGGAGGAGGAAGCGCGCGCGTGCACACGTGTGTGTGTGTGTGTGTGTGTGGGTGGGTGTGTTTTTGTGCATAAAACAAAGAAAGAAAGAGAAGGGGACAGAGACAGACAGATAGAAAGAGAAGAAAGAGTTGGTAAAATTGTGGAGGTTTGGTTGTATACCATGTTTGTTTGGGACTGTGTAATTGTTGGTTTCCCTATTCCTCAGGTTTGTCAGCGGCTGTCACTAAGCACAGTTGAGGAAGGGGAGGGACTGTCAATAGTGATCTAGTCTGGTATACCTAGCTTACGGTTAAAGGCCTTAGTCAAAGAATGCACAACAAAAATATTTGCTTTGTGTCTATAGTTGAAATAAACCTGTTTTATGTTTATGCTGTCTTTGGATTCATAAAAATTTAGAATTCCATAAAGACTTTGGAGTCTTTATGGAATTAGGACATACAAATTAGGACATCAGTAAGATGCCCAACTAGAAGCTCCTAGCGCTCTTCCACACACACAAAACAGAACAAAACTGAATAAATAACTACATTTTGACTAAAATAGCTAAAAGAGAGTGCTAGGGAATAGGAAAAATCCAGCAGGAATCCTATAGAGCTCAGAAACCCAAGATGGCCACATAGAGAATGGAAAAAAATACCTCGCCTCCACCACTCCATCCCCACAGTTGAGATCAGCTTGGAACCAAGAGGGACTTTTCCCTGCAGGGAAAAGGTGAGCAAGAGGATCCCAGCACCCCCATCACCATCCCGGCTACCTGCAGTCTTCACTACTGGAGACTCCTACAGTCCTCACAGGTTCTGAGCCCAGCTGAGACAGTTCCCTGGAGTCCATATGCTGAGCTAACCTTAGAGGAGCCTATACTGCATGCCCCTACTAGCCTGTACTGCTACTTCTCTGCACCATTGTGGAACAGAAGCAATGCTAGAGTGAGCTCTGCTCCAGGGTGAGTAGCCATTGTATACCTCCATCCCAAGAGGCTCAGCCACCCCTGCCCCACATCTACCCAGGAGCCCAGTATCTCTGAGCAGAGTTGCTGCTACATCCAACCCCCAGGACCAAGCTGCCACAAAGCCATTTCATCCTGCCATCTCAGTTGCTGGTATTCCCTCTCCTCAGGGACAAACTGAAGTGATACCCCACAGCCAGGGATCCAGAACTTCTAACTCTCAGAGCAGTCACACCCCCAGAGCCACAGCTGAGGCAGCATCCAGTCCTGTGGCCTCCTGAACACGGGAAGAGTCATGACCCTGGCCCCAGAGCAGATGTAGTAGGCCATCCCCCAGGGACCTCAGGTCTTCTGCACAAGAGAGCAGTTGCACCTCCCAGCACCCCAGCTCATCCTGCACTCTACCATCAGGGATGCAGAGGCTCCACTGAACCTGGTCGCTGAAATTTCTGAGGCTGAGCAGACACAGTGCCTTGCATCCTGGGGAATCAAAGCCTTGGCTGAGCTGGATCACCTTGCCTTCCAGGCCAAGCCGCCACAGTTCTCTGCCTACCTGGAACTGAACTAGCCCTGACTCAGGCCAAGCTACTGAGGCACCCCAATCTCCAGGCAGTAGAATCATCATGACACTCCTACCCATCTTCTGGGACAAAGCCACAGCAGCCTCTTGCCACCTGGGTCCTTACTGCTGCTGCCCCTGGCCTCAAAGAGCCTGGGCTACTGCCATATCCCACCATCTCAGGGTCCAAAGTCACAATTCTGTGACTCTGTGTGGTACCTCATCCCTTGGGTCCCAAGCTGCCAAAGTGCCCTATTGGTTCTGAGTCCCAAATTGCAACTATGCCCTGATTCTTGGGGCCTGAGCCTCCAGAGCATGCCTTCTTCCCCAGAGCCATGCCAGTGGTATAACTTGCCCCCCAGGGTCAGAACCACAGCTACATCCCAGCCTTATGGGCCTAAGCTGCTGAGATGTGCCCTGGAGCAATAGATTTTGGCTTAGTGGAAGAACTCCAATCCTGTAATTGTGGTGTGTAAATCATACTTATCTCTAGTATAAAGATGCAACATAAAAATTTTCACAAATAACTAAAGCTACAATAAGTTGTTAAAGACTACAGAATATAAAGAGATGTAAATTATGACATCAAAAATATAAATGGGGTAGAGGGTAAAATTCCAGTTTTTGTATGCAACAGAAGTTAAGTTTTCATCAGCTTAAAATAGCAGATTTTAAAAATAAGGTGTTTTAGGTAAGCCTCATGGTAACTACAAAACAGAAAAACACTACAGCAAATATACAAAAAGTAAAGAGAAAGGAATCAAAGCTTAGCATTACCAAAAAAATTCAAATCACGAAGCTAAACAAGGAAGGAATAAAAGAAAGGAGCTTTAAAAAAAAAAAAGAAAAATAACAAAATGGCAGTAGTAATTCCTTACCTATCAATAATAACCTTGAATGTAAATGAACTAAATTCTCCAATCAAAAGACACAGACTGGCTACATAGATTTTATAAAAATAAGATCCAACTATATGCTACTTAGAAGAGGAAACTTAAGCTTTAAGGAAACACGTACGCTGAAAGTAAAAGAGTGGAAGAAGACATTTCATGCAAATGATAACCAGAAGAGAGCAGAAGTGGCTACACTCATATCTGATAAATAAACTTCAAGTAAAAACTGCCACAAGAGACAAACAAGGTCATTATTAAATGATGAAGGAGTCAACCAGGAGAAGAGAACAATTGGAAATTTATATGCATCCAACATTGGAGCACCTAAATACACAAAGCAAATATTAGTGAACATGAAGGGAGAAAGAGATAACTAGCAATGCAATAATAATAGGGGACTTCAGTGTCCCACTTTTAACAATGGGTAGATCAACCAGACAGAAAATTAAGAAAATACTGGAATTAATTTGCACTTTTGACCAAATGGACATATCAGACATATACAAAACTTGCCATCCAACAGCAGCAGAATCCACATTTTGCACCAGTCCACATGAAACATTCTCTAGGATACACTATATGGTAAGCAAAAAAAATAAGTCAACAAATTTAAGAAGATTGAAATCATACTTAGCATCATTTTGGACTGTAGTGGTATAAAACTAGAAATCAATAACAGGAAGAATCTTGGAAAATTTACAAATATGTGGACAATAAATAACATGGTCAGAACTACCAATTGGTCAAAGAGATCAAAGGGAAAATTTAAAATATTTTGATACAAATAATAATGGAAACACGGTGTACCAAAATCTATGGGATGCAGCAAAAGCAGTTCTAAGAGGCAAGTTTATAGCAACAAATGCCTATATATAAAAGAAGAAAGATTTCAAACAAATTTGTCTAATATTACATCTCAAAGAACTAAAAAAAAAAACTAAACCAAAAATTAGCAGAAATAAAGAAGTAGTAAAAACCAGGACAGAAATAAATCAGAGAACACAAAAATCACAGAAACAATAAATAAAACTGAGTAGTTTTTGAAAAAAATAAATAAAACTGAAAAACTCTTAGCTAGTGTAAGAAAAAAAGAAAGAATACTCAAATAAAATCAAAAATGAAAATAAATTACAGCAGATGTCTCAGAAATAAAAAGAATCATAGTGACTATTATAAACGATTTTATTCCGGTAATTTGGTTAACCCAAAGGAATTGGATAAATTCCCAGAAAAATACAATCTACCAAGATTGAACCAAGAAGAAAAAGAAAGCCTAAACAGACTAATAACAAGTAAAAGAAATTGAAGAAGTAATCAAATACCTCCCAGTAAAGAGAAGCCTAAGACCAAATGGCTTCACAGCTAAATTCTACCAAGCATTCACAGAAGAATTAATACCAATAATGTCCTTCCCAAAAATAGAAGTAGAGGGAATACTTCGAAACACAATTTATGAGGCCAGCATTACCTTGCTACTTAAGCCAGATACAGATTTCACCAGAAAAGAAAACTACAGGCCAATTTCTCTGATTAACATTGATGCAAAAATTCTCAATAAAATATTGGCAAACTGAATCCAACAACACATCAAAGAGATTATACATAATGGCTGTATTAGTTAATTCTCACACTGCTGTGAAGAAATCCTGAGACTAGATAATTTATAAAGGAAAGAGGTTTAATTGGCTCACAGTTCTACATGGCTGTGGAGGCCTCAGGAAACTTAAAATTATGGTGGAAGGCAAAGGAGAAGCAGGCACCTTCTCCACTGGGTGGCAGGACACAGTGAGTGCAAGCAAAGAAAATACCAGATGCTTATCAAACCATCAGATCATCCAAGACTCACTCACTATCACAAGAACAGCATGGGGGAAACCACCCCCATGATCCAGTTACCTCCACCTGGTCCTGCAATTGACACATGGGGATTACTGGGATTATGGGGTTACAATTCAAGATGAGGTTTTGGGTGGGGACACAGCCAAACCATATCAATGGCCAAGTGGGATTTATCTCTGGCATGTGAGTCTGGTTTAAGATATGCAAATCAACCAATGTGATACATCACATTTACCAAATGAAAGATAAATCTACATGGTCATCTCAATTAACATGGAAGAAGCATTCAACAAAGCCCACAAATTCTTTCTTGATAAAAACTCTCAAGAGTTTAGGCATAAAAGGAAAGATTCTGGACATAATAAAGGCCATCTATGAAAAACCCACACTGTAATCAATGGGAAAAAATAGAAAGCTTTTTCACTAAGATTTAGTACAAGGCACTTCTATTCAACATAGTACTTAAAGTACTAGCAAGAGAAATCAGACAAGAAAAAGAAAAAGAATCCAAATTGGAAAGGAAGAAGCAAAATTATCTCAATGACAGGTGACATAATCCTATCCGTTAAAAAAAAAATCCACAAAAAAAAAACCTATATGAACTAATTAAAGAATTCAGTAAAGTATTAGGGTACAAAATTAACATACAAAGATCCATAGCATTTTTATACACAAATAATGACATAACTGAAAAAGATATCAAGGAAAAAAAATCCCTTTTATGTTAACATCAAAAAAATAAAATATCTAGGAAGAAACTTAACCAAAGAGGTGAAAGATCTATACACTGAAAACTATAAAATATTCATGAAAAAAACTGAAGAAGATCCAAAAAGATATCAATGCTTATGGATTGGAAGAATTAGTATTTTCTAAATGTTCATACTACCCAAAGCAATATACAGATTAAGTGAAATCTGTATTAAAATCCCAATGGCATTCTTCATAGAAATAGAAAAAAACTAAAATTCATATATGCTATGGTTTGAATATGTTCCCCAGAGTTAATGTGTTGGAAATTTAATCCCCAATGCAATAATGTTAGGAAGTTGGACCTAATAACAAGTGATTTGGTGTAAGGACTCTGCCCTCATGAATGGATTAATGTTATTATTGTGAGAGTGAGTTAGTTATCTCTAGAGTGGCTTTGTTATAAGTGTGAGTTTGGGCACCTCTTGCTCTCTCTCACAAGTGTTCTCTTGCTCTTCCACCTTCCACCATGGGATGACATAGCAAGAAGGCCCTTGTCAGATGGAGGCCTCTTGACTTTGGGCTTCCCAGCCTCCCTAAGTGTAAGAAATAAATTTTTGTTCCCTATAAATTACCCAGTCTGTGGTATTCTATTACAGCAACACAAAACAGACTAAGACAATATGGAAACATAAAGATCCCAAATAGTCACACAAAAAAAATCTGAGAAAGAAAAATAAAGTTGGAGGCCTCACATTTTCTGATTTAAAATCATATTGCAAGTCTATAATAATCAAAACAATATGGTACTGGCATTAAAAACAGACATATAGGCCAGTGGAACAAAATTGAGAGCCCAGTAATAAATCCAAACATATATGATCAATTAATTATTTGCCAAGGGTGCCAAGACAGCACAATGCAGAAAGGATAGTCTCTTCAGTAAGTGGGGCTAGGAAAACTGGATTTCCACATGGCAAAAGAATGAAATTGAACCCTTATCTTATACCATACCTAAAAGTCAACTCAAAGTAGATAATATACCTAAATAAAAGACTTGAAACTATAAAACTTCTACAAGAGAACATAGGTAGAAATCTGAACATCAATCTTGGCAAAGATTTTGTGGCTATCACCCCAAAACCTTAGGCCAGAAAACAAAAATAAATAGATGGGATTATATCAAACTAAAAAGCTTCTGCATAGCAAAGGAAACAATCAACAAAATGAAATGTAGCCTATGGTTTGGGAAAAAATATTTGCAAACCATATATCTAACAGGAAGTTAGTATCCAAAATTTATAAAGAATCCATACAATACAATAGTGGAAAAACACCCAGTCAAAAATGGGCAAAAGACCTGAATAAACATTTCTTTTTAAAAAACTTAAAAATGGCCAACTGGTATATGGAAAGGTGCTCAACATTATTATTAATCATGAGGGAAATGCAACTCAAAACCTCTATAAGAAACCACTTCACACCCCTTAGGATGGCAATTATCAAAAAGTCAAAAGATAACAAATGTTGGCAAGGTTATAGAGAAAAGGTACCTATACACTGTTGGTGGGAAAGGAGACTGGTAGAGCCATTATGGAAAACAGTATGAAGGTTTCCTAAAAAGTTAAAAATGGAACTACCATATGTCTCAGCAATTCCTCTTCTGGCATACACCCAAAGGAAATGAAATAACAACCTTGTAAAAAAACATCTGCACTCCCATGTTTATTGTAGCATTATTCACAATAGCCAAGATACGGAAAAAACTTAAATGTCCATCTACTAATGAGTGGATAAAGAAACTATGGCACATATATGCAATGGAATATTATTCAACCCTAAAAAGAAACAAGATCTTGCCATTTACCACAGCGTGGATGAGCCTGGAGGACATTCTGCTAAGTGAAACAAGCCAGATATAGAAAGAAAAATATTGCATGATCTCACTTATATATGGATTTTTTTTAAAAAACAACAAATATACAGAGATAGATAACAAAACAGTAGTTACCAAAGGTGAGGGGAAGAGGAAATGTAGATCAGAGGATACAAATAGCAAGTATGAAGGATAAACAAGTATAGATATCTAATATACCACGTGAGGACTATAGGTGATAAGAACCATATGGGAGTCATGCTAAATGAGTAGATTTTAGCTGCTCTTGCCACAAAAGCAAAAAAAAAAGTAAATATGTGTTATTATGGATATGTTAATTTGCTTCACTATAGTAACTGTTTTAATATCTATATGTATCCCATAATATCATGTAGTGTACCTTAAATATGCAATAAAATTTATTTTTTTAAAAAAAGGCTTTGATCATACCACCTAATTTTTTTATTCTTCATCCCCCAAAATAGTCTTTGGAAATGATAAAACAGATGAGAGTACGAATAGATTGCTGTAAACAAGCTATTGTTTGAGCATGATATTGTCCATTATGGGCACCTAGAAGACCTTACTTTGGGCTGGTTGGTTATTTAGGTACTTTTGCAAGGTCCCCTCTGAATTCATGTTCTTCCAGCTGCCTTGACCCCAGAAGCACATCTTCATTTGTGTTACCTGCTGGGCTGTCCAGCAGTCTGTCAATGAGCAACATTGCCATGTTGGTCAAGACTTCTTTTTCTTTTTTTTTTTTTGCTTCTTTTTTTTAAAATTATACTTTAAGTTCTGGGAAACATGTGCAGAACGTGCAATTTTGTTACATAGTGGTTTGCTGGCATGGTGGTTTGCTGCACTCATCAACCCATCGCCTACATTAGGCATTTCTCCTGATGTTATCCCTCCCCTAGCCCCCCACCCCACGACAGGCCCCAGTGTATGATGTTCCCCTCCCTATGTCAATGTGTTCTCATTATTCACCTCCCACTTATGAATGACAACATGCAGTGTTTGGTTTTCTGTTCTTGCGATAGTTTGCTGAGAATGATGGTTTCCAGCTTCATCCATGTGCCTGCAAATGCCATGAACTCATCCTTATTTATGGCTGCATAGTATTCCATGGTGTATATTTGCCACATTTTCTTTATACAGTCTATTATTGATGGACATTTTGGTTGGTTCCAAGTCTTTGTTATTGTGAATAGTGCTGCAGTAAACATACATGCATGTGTCTTTATAGTAGAATGATTTATAATCCTTGAGGTATATACCCACAAATGGGGTTGCTGGGTCAAATGGTATTTCTACTTCTAGATCCTTGAGGAATTGCCACACTGTCTTCCACAATGGTTGAGCTAATTTACACTCCCAATAGTGTAAAAGTGTTCCTATTTCTCCACATCCTCTCCAGCACCTGTTGTTTCCTGGCTTTTTAATGATTGCCATTCTAACTAACATGACATGGTATCTCATTGTGGTTTGATTTGCATTTCTCTAATGACCAGCGATGATGAGCATTTTTTCATATATCTGTTGGCTGCATAAATATCTTCTTTTGAGAAGTGTCTGTTCATATCCTTTGCCCACTTTTTGATGGGGTTGTTTTTTTCTTGTAGATTTGTTTAAGTTCTTTGTAGATTCTGGATATTAGCCCATTTGTCAGATGAATAGATTGCAAAAATATTCTCCCATTCTGTAGGTTGCCTGTTCACTCTGATGATAGTTTCTTTTGCTGTGCAGAAGCTCTTTAGTTTAATAAGATCCCATTTGTCAATTTTGGCTTTTGTTGCCATTGCTTTTGGTGCTTTAGACATGAAGTCTTTGCCCATGCCTATGTCCCGAATGGCATTGTCCAGGTTTTCTTCTAGGATTTTTATGGTCCTAGGTCTTAAATTTAAGTATTTGATCCATCTTGAGTTGATTTTTGTATAAGGTGTAAGGAAGGGGTCCAGTTTCACTTTTCTGCATATGGCTAGCCAGCTTCACCAACACCATTTATTAAACAGGGAATCTTTTTACCATTGCTTGTTTGTGTCAGTTTTGTCAAAGACCAGATGGTTATAGATGTGTGGTGCTATTTCTGAGGCCTCTGTTCTGTTCCATTGGTCTATATATCTGTTTTGGTACCAGTACCATGCTGTTTTGATTACTGTGGCCTTGTAGTATAGTTTGAAGTCAGGTAGCATGATGACTCCAGCTTTGTTCTTTTGGCTTAGGATTGTCTTGGCTATGTGGGCTCTTTTTTGGCTCCTTATGAAGTTTAAGGTAGTTTTTTCCAATGCTGTGAAGAAAGTCAGTGGTAGCTTGATGGGGATAGTATTGAATCTATAAATTACTTTGGGCAGTATGGCCATTTTCACAATATTGATTCTTCCTATCCATGAGCATGGAATGTTTTTCCATTTGTTTGTGTCTTCTCTTATTTCCTCGAGCAGTGGTTTGTAGTTCTCCTTGAAGCGGTCCTTCACATCCCTTGTAAGTTGGATTCCTAGGTACTCTATTCTCTTGGTAGTAATTGTGAATGGGAGTTCACTCATGATTTGGCTCTCTTTGTCTGTTGTTGGTGTATAGGAAGGCTTGTGATTTTTGCACATTGATTTTGTACCCTGAGACTCTGCTGAAGTTGCTTATCATCTTAAGGAGATTTTGGGCTGAAACGATGGGGTTTTCTAAATATACAATCATGTCATCTGCAAACAGAGACAATTTGACTTCCTCTCTTCCTATTTGAATACGCTTTCTTTCTTTCTCTTGCCTGATTGCCCTGGCCAGAACTTCCAATACTATGTTGAACAGGAGTGGTGAGAGAGGGTATCCTTGTCTTGGGCCGGTTTTCAAAGGGAATGCTTCCAGTTTTTCCACATTCAGTATGATATTGGCTGTGGGTTTGTCATAAATAGCTCTTATCATTTTTAGATATGTTCCATCAATGCCTAGTTTATTGAGAGTTTTTAGCATGAAGGGGTGTTGAATTTTGTCGAAGGCCTTTTCTGCATCTATTGAGATAATCATGTGTTTTTTTTCATTGGTTCTCTTTATGTGATGGATTACATTTATCAATTTGCATATGTTGAACTAGCCTTGCATCCCAGGTATGAAGCTGACTTGATTGTGGTGGATAACCTTTTTGATGTGCTGCTGGATTTGGTTTGCCAGTATTTTATTGACGATTTTCACATCGATGTTCATCGGAGATACTGGCCAGAAGTTTTCTTTTTTTGTTGTGACTCTGCCAGGTTTTGGTATCAGGATGATGCTGGCCTCATAAAATGAGTTAGGGAGGATTCCTTCTTTTTCTATTGATGGAATAGTTTCGGAAGGAATGAATGGTACCAGCTCTTCTTTGTACCTCTGGTAGAATTTGGCTGTGAATCCATCTAGTCCTGGGCTTTTTTTGGTTGGTAGGCTATTAATTATTGCCTCAATTTCAGAACTTGTTATTGATTTATGCAGGGATTCGACTTCTCCCTGGTTTAGACTTGGGAGGGTGTATGTGTCCAGGAATTTATTCATGTCTTCTAGATTTTCTAGTTTATTTGTGTAGAGGTGTTTATAGTATTCTCTGATGGTACTTTGTATTTTTGTGGGATCAGTGGTGACATCCCCCTATATCATTTTTTATTGCACCTATTTGATTCTTCTCTCTTTTCTTCTTTATTAATCTGGCTAGTGGTCTCTCTATTTTGTTGATCCTTTCAAAAAAACAGCTTCTGAATTTATTGACTTTTTGGAAGGGTTTTTTTTGTCTGTATCTCTTTCAGTTCTGCTCTGATCTTAGTTATTTCTTGTCTTCTGTTAGATTTTAAATTTGTATGCTGTTGCTTCCCTAGTTCTTTTAATTGTGATGTTAGGGTGTCAATTTTAGATCTTTCCTGCTTTCTCTTGTGGGCATTTAGTGCTATAAATTTCCCTCTACACACTGTTTTAAATGTATCCCAGAGATTCTGGTATGTTGTGTCTTTTTTCTCATTGGTTTCAAAGAATCTTTTTTCACCTTCATTTTGTTATTTACCCAGTAGTCACTCAGGAGCAGGTTGTTCAGTTTCTATGTAATTGTGCAGTTTTGAGTGAGTTTCTTAATCCTGAGTTCTAATTTGATTGCACTGTGGTCTGAGGAACTGTTTATTATAATTTCCATTCTTTTGCATTTGCTGAGGAGTTTTTTATTTCCAATTATGTGGTCAATTTTAGAATAAGTGCGATGAGGTGCTGAGAAGAATGTATATTCTGTTGACTTGGGGTGAAGAGTTCTGTAGATGTCTATTAGGTCTGCTTGGTCCAGAGCTTAGTTCAAGTCCTGAATATCCTTGTTAATTTTCTGTCTCATTGATCTGTCTAATATTGACAGTGGGGTGTTAAAGTCTCCCACTATTATTGTGTGGGAGTCTAAGTCTCTTTGTAGATCTCTAAGAACTTGCTTTATGAATCTGGGTGCTCCTGTATTTGGTGCATATATATTTAGGATAGTTAGCTCTTCTTGCTGCACTGATCCCCTTACCATTATATAGTGCCCTTGTTTGTTCTTTTTGATCTTTGTTGGTTTCAAGTCTGTTTTATCAGAGATTAGGATTACAACTCCTGCTTTTTTTTTTTTTTTTTTTTTTTTGCTTTCCATTTGCTTGGTAAATTTTCCTCCATCTCTTTATTTTGAGCCTATATGTGTCTTTGCACATGAGATGGGTCTCCTGAATACAGCACATTGATGAGTCTTGACTCTTTATCCAATTTGTCAGTCTGTGTTTTTTAATTGGGGCATTTAGCCCATTTACATTTAAGGTTAATATTATTATATGTGAATTTAATCCTGTCATTATGAAGCTAGCTGGTTGTTTTGCCCGTTAGTTGATGCAGTTTCTTCATAGTGTCGATATTCTTTACAATTTGTTATGTTTTTGCAGTGGCTGGTACCAGTTGTTCCTTTCCATGTTTAGTGCTTCCTTCAGGAGCTCTTGTAAGGCAGGCCTGGTGGTGACAAAATCTCTCAGTATTTGCTTGTCTGTAAAGGATTTTATTTCTCCTTCACTTATGAAGCTTACTTTGGCTGGACATGAAATTCTGGGTTGAAAATTCTTTTCTTTAACAATGTTGAATATTGGCCCCCACTGTCTTCTGGCTTGTAAGGTTTCTGCAGAGAGATCCGCTGTTAGTCTGACAGGCTTCTCATTGTGGGTAACTGAACCTTTCTCTCTAGCTGCCCTTAATATTTTTTCCTTCATTTCAACCTTGGTGAATCTGACAATTATGTGTCTTGGGGTGCTCTTCTCAAGGAGTATCTTTGTGGTGTTTTCTGTATTTCCTGAATTTGAATGTTGGTCTGTCTTGCTAGGTTGGGTAAGTTCTCCTGGATAATAGCCTGAAGAGTGTTTTCCAACTTGGTTCCATTCTCATCACTTTCAGGTGTGTACCTGAAATCAAACATAGATTTGGTCTTTCACATAGTCCCATATTTCTTGCAGGCTTTGTTCATTCCTTTTTATTCTTTTTTCTCTAATCTTGTCTTCTCTCTTTATTTCATTAAGTTGATCTTCAATCACTGATCTCCTTTCTTCCACTTGACAGCTATTGAAATTGTGTATGCTTCACGAAGTTCTCGTGCTATGTTTTTCAGCTCCATCAGGTCATTAATGTTCTTCTCTACACCGGTTATTCTAGTTAGCAATTCATCTAACCTTTTTTCAAGGTTCTTTGCTTCCTTGCATTGGGTTAGAACATGCTCCTTTAGCTCGGAGGAGTTTGTTATTACCCACCTTCTGAAGCCTACTTCTGTTAATTCATCAAATTCATTCTCCATCCAGTTTTGTTCCCTTGCTGGCAAGGAGTTGTGATCCTTTGGAGGAGAAGAGGTATTCTCGTTTTTGGAATTTTCAGCCTTTTTGCTCTGGTTTCTCCCCATCTTTGTGGATTTATCTACCTTTGCTCTTTGGTGTTGGTGACCTTTGGATGGGGTCTTTGAGTGGACGTGCTATTCCTTTCTGTTTGTTAGTTTTCCTTCTGACAGTCAGTCCCCTCTGCTGCCGGTCTGCTGGAGTTTGCTGGAGGTCCACTTCAGACCCTCTTTGCCTGGGTATCACCAGCGGAGGCTGCAGAACAGCAAAGATTGCTGCCTAATCTTTCGTCTGGAAGCTTTGTCCTAGAGGGGCACCTGCCAGATGCCAGCCAGAGCTGTATGAGGTGTCTGTCGGCCCCTGCTGGGAGGTGTCTCCCAGTCAGGATACACGGGGGTCAGGGACCCACTTGAGGAAGCAGTCTGACCCTTAGCAGAGCTCGAATGCTGTGCTGGGAGGTCCGCTGCTCTCTTCAGAGCTGTCAGGCAGGAATGTTTAAGTCTGCTGAAGCTGCACCCACAGCCACCCCTTTCCCCAGGCGCGCTGCCCCAGGGAGATGGGGGTTTTATCTATAAGTCCCTGACTGGGGCTGCTGCCTTTTTTTCAGAGATGCCCTGCCCAGAGAAGAGAAATCCTACAGTCTGACCACATCAGCCTTGCTGAGCTGCAGGGGGCTCAGCCTAGTTCAAACTTCCTGGCTGCTTTGTTTACACTGTGAGCCTAAAACTGCCTACTCAAGCCTCAACAGTGGTGGACGCCCCTTCCCCCACCAAGCTCGAGCATCCCAGGTCAATCTCAGACCAATGCTGTGCTGGCAGCAAGAATTTCAAGCCAGTGGATCTTAGTTTGCTGGGCTTCATGGGGGTGGGACCCGCTGAGCCAGACCACTTGGCTCCCTGTCTTCAGCACCCCTTTCCAGGGGAGTGAACGGTTCTGTCTTGCTGGCGATCCAGGTGCCACTGGGGTATGGAAAAAAAGAACTCCTGAAGCTAGTTTGGTGTCTGCCCAAATGGCCACCCAGTTTTGTGCTTGAAACTCAGGGACCTGGTGGGGTAGGCACCACAGAGAATCTCCTGGTTTGCAGGTTGCAAAGACCATGGGACAAGCATAGTATCTGTGCCAGAGTTCCTCAGGCTCAGTCCCTCACGGCTTCCCTTAGGTAGGGAAGAAAATTCCCTGACCTTTTGTACTTCCTGGGTGAGGCGATGCCCCACCCTGCTTCGGTTCACCCTCCAAGGGCTGCACCCCCTGTCCAATCAGTCCCAATGAGATGAACTGGGTACCTCAGTTGGAAATGCAGAAATCACCCACCTTCTGCGTCAATCTCGCTGGGAGCTGCAGACCGGAGCTGTTCCTATTTGGCCATCTTGCCAGCAATCTCCAAGCCTTGATTCTAAGTGTCTCTCCAGGGCCTCTCTTCTGCAACCTGTGCAGCCCCAACCCACTCCTCTTCACAGCAGTGGTTTGCGTGATGTGTTGGCATGTAACCAGGCTCTTCCTGTTGATTTGGGCAGCAACAAGCATAACTTCGTTGTTTGATTCCCTTTCCCTCAGTGAGTGATTACTGGACTCTACAGGAGACACTGATAAAATTGCTGAAGATGTTAAAAAGAACAATAGTGTGTCTCTGTCTTGAGAGTGAAAACAGAAGGGTACATTCTGACCGTGAGTATTTAGCCATCTCATTTGGTCTTAGCCAGAAACATCTCTGAACCTCCAAAATGACATAATCAATCTTATTGATAATTCACTCTGACAAACAGATTCACTAAATAGTCTTCTCCTTAATAAAAATAACCCACATTTCCAAAAACTCCTTGGTTAATAGTACTTCATTTAATGACCACAAAACCCTTTGATAACACATTATTTTTAAAGATTACCAAAAGTGAAGTTCAGTGGAATTAACTGATTTGGCTAAAGCTTCATGGCTTCATGGCTAAAGCTTCATGACATGGCAGGGCCAGGTCATTTGAATCTAAATCCCACCTTCTCTTTACTGCCTCTGCTGTAAATAATGAAATTCACTGGGTTTATACTGCTGTGTTAATTATATGACTGTATTGGTGTAATACTGGAAAAAAAGTTTTTAAATGTTGCATGCTGTGCTATATCCTCACAAATCTATGGAGGTTAGAAAGAATAAAAAGGAGTCATAGAACAGTGGAAATAGCACGGGATTTAGGGTCTGACTAGCCTGAGCCAGAATCCTCACTACTTATGTGGCTTTAGGCAAAGTACTCAACAACCGTGGACTTTGGTTTTCTCATAAAATGGAGATGATAATTCCTGCTCAATGCATGTGTTATGAGAATTAGAAATTATAACAAAATAAAAAGAATGTCTTATATTCATGGCACCAAATACTAGCTTTTATTAGCTATTATATTCACTAACTTCAATATCATTTTATTTAAATAAATAAAAGGTGGGGATTTCATACAATCCCAGAATAATCTGTGAGTTTGGGATCTGACTTAGAAGGTGTAGTGTACAAAATAACAGAAACAGGCCTTGTGTCTTTACAGATGGCAAAAAAAAGATGATGTTTTATCTGCTCTTGTTAACAACTTAGATAATGTTTTCCCATTGTCTAGACACTAAACTGTTCTATTGTCTGTGAAAATGAGTTTGGTTTCAGAAATAAGTTCTAGAATTATTGAAACTTTAGAAGACATTGGGCACTTTGTTTTGTTAACCATCTGACAGTGATATACTCAATTTCGCATCTGATTTCCCCCCCCATCCCTGTCATTGTCAATTACTTTGTACTATATCAGGATTTGGAAAACAGTTAATCAGGTTGGATTGCTAGGCAACCTTGAATGTGCCTTTGATTTGATCACAAACACATGCTGCTGCATTCATCAATGTTCCCTTTACGTAAGCTTCTTCATTATTGTCATGCTTTACCTTCGGTCATAGCATGCCTGTTTGCTGATTTCCATGTCAGAGAAAAATGTTACATAACTGATGTATTCACGGGAATGAGCAACCAGAACTAAGGAGTAGAGTCAATGTAAAGATGTAACTTAGCAGAAAAGTTCAACTATTCCAAATCTATGAAATCCGTATTAGAAAATGTTATATGTCAAGAGATGGTAACAATGCCTACATTCCACCAGGCCATATTTCTCTGGTTAAAGCAATACAATGGTTAAAGAAGTACAATGACAATATAAAAAATTTCAAGGATGGGCTCAAAAAATGGAACAAAGAACACTACAGGTATTGCATGAAGACACTAAAGGTAAGAAAACTATGGCAATATTATTTTATTATGGCCTTTTTTTAAATTAAAGACTATTCTATTTTTTGTAAGTGAATTTAACAACAATGACTTTGTAGAATATCTGTGTATGAACTAGGAAGACTCACATAATTATTAGTTCTTCATGTCTCTCAGCTACTTCCAGCTGGAAATGTGAAAATGTGAAAGTTGTGTTGGCATTCATCAATGCAGCCAGTTCAGGAAATTCCTGGCACTTGTCCCTGTTTTTCTTGACACTTTTCTGGGTGTCACTTTCTATGTTTAAAATGGAGAATTTGGACATCTAAAGCTATTTCCAACTCACCATTTGCAAATTTTGTAGCATTTTATATTTAACTCACTTATTATCTCTTATGAGCCCCATATTAAACTTTTGAGATAGGTCAGGAAGATATTCTTATCTTCATTTAACCCATGAAGAAACTGCTCTCCAGAAGCCACTGCCAAGCAAGTCATCCTAAGTTTCACTGCTAAAAACTAGACTGCTAGACAACCTACTACTTTGAAGAAGGCATTTTTAAAAGTGCTATTTTTTTTCAATGTGACATGCAGTATTATTGAAATGCAGATATATTTTCAGTCAAACACTAAGATAAAGTAGCTTCTCTGTGACCAAGGATTTAACTTGATTAACTGGCAATTTCAAGTGTTTAAGGGTAGAAATTAGCAGCTTGACTGTGTAGGGCAATGGTACAATATAAAAAAGGGAGCATTCAGAGAGAACACAAGAAGGTGTGTCTCTGGGAATGAAAGTACTTTATAACATCAGTGGACAGCCCAGAGCTATGTGAGTTTCTTCTTTCTCATTCAAATTCTTTCTTAGCAACCCTTCTCAAAAATAAAATAGAGCTGGGTGCAGTGGGTGGCACATGCTTGTTGTCCCAGCTACTCAGGAGGCTGAGGGAGGAGGATCCTTTGAGCCCAGGAATTTGAGGCCAGCTTGAGCAACATAAAGAATACAGTTCTTCATCCACGACTCTGTAGGCCAGCCTCTAGAAATACTGCCACCAGTCCACCTATGACCTTGGAATTTCAGGGTCCAGAAATACAGCGATCCACCCTCAACTTTCCATTAGGGAACCAAGAAAAAGCTGGCCAGCTCCTGACACCACTGCCACTACCTGTAGTAATAAAAAATACATTTTAAAAATTTGTATACTTTTCCCTTCAAGCAGTAGAGCTTAATTCCCCTCTCCTTGAGAGTTCACTGGACTTAATGACTCTCTTACATAGAAATACAGCAGCCACAGGAAAAAATGAAATAAAATTCTGACACAATTTGATCTCTCACTTTTATGCCAAAGCAGAAAGATTCATTTATTTCTTATTTATACTATTATAACATCATCCCCAATTTTTCAACTGTTAATGTGATTTCAAAAATGAAGGCTAACTAGCTATGACAAGCCCACACTACAGTGACTGTGGCCCTTGAGTCTTCTGTGGCATCATAAATGTGAACTCAAAGTTCTCTTCAAGGTAAAACCAGCCTAATTGTCCCATAGAACTGATGTTTATGGTTTATCTGAATAAACATAAAAATTGATCCTCCCAGTCTTAAAACTTGAGAAAGGTACAATTGTCTTATCTGAATTCCTTTCTCAGAAAACCAACCATCAGGCTTTCCAGATAATATCAAGGAACTGAAACACACCAGATCACTGCATCTGAACAATGAGACGCCAGACCCCTCACCCATAATTGCCTAAGCAACCACCTGCCTCCTGTTGACCCACTTCTCTTCTTACCCGCCTCTAATTCCTGTTTTCCCACACATGGTTACATTTCTTCCCTGCTAGATAAACCCCAATTTTAGTCAGTCAGGGAGATGGATTTGAGACTGATCTCCATTTCCTCAGCTGCAGCACCTTACTAAAGCCTTCTTCCCTGGCAATAATTGCTAACTCAGTGATTGGCTTTCCGTGTGGTGAGCACCCCTAGACCAAACCCCAGGTGTTCTGGTAACAACGATAAGCTATAGGTGTAATAGGAGGCATAAGACTGATTTTTTTCTCCACAAATCAGAATGTATGTATGCAATTGAATTTTAGACCCTTCAAAGTAGGCATCATGGAGAGGACAGATCGTGCTGCTGATGCTCAAAATATTTTTGGAAATGCCTTTAGAAAAAATTTGAAAGGCACAAAAGTTTGTCTCATTGTGGTCAGACAGTGCATATATACTTGTGTGTGCATGTGTGTGACTAAAATAGATTTTTAGTGACTAAAAAAATTTGCCCAAGCTTGATTATTAACTATATGCACAAGAATTGACTTTCGGTACTCATGGAAATAACTAAAATTCAATTCCACCTTTAAAAATAAAAAAGTGATATTCAAAAGGAAGGTACTCAGCAAATGCTAAGTGTTCAATATCATTATTTAATTGAAATAAATGTGATGTAGTCCCTTGAGAGTTAGAAAAATTCTCTCATACAGAATTCTGTCTCTTGCTTTCATCCTCCAGTATTTTGAGCCATTCTATTCTTTTTTTTTTTTTTTTTTTGGAGATGGAGTCTGACTCTTTTGCCAGGCTAGAGTGCAATGGCATGATCTCAGCTCACTGCAACCTCCACCTCTCGAGTTCACGCCATTCTCCTGCCTCAGCCTCCCAAGTAGCTGGGACTACAGGCCCCAACCACCATGTCCAGATAATTTTTTGTAGTTTTAGTAGAGATGGGGTTTCACCATGTTAGCCAGGATGGTCTCAATCTCCTGCCCTCATGATCCACCCACCTCAGCCTCCCAAAGTGCTGGGATTACAGGCGTGAGCCTCCGTGCCCAGCCAAGCCATTCTATTCTTAGGTGGAAGGAGTATAGAGTCCCAATATTTGTTGAATACAAGAGAGTACAAGTTAGTGCATTTTCATTTAGCCCTCATGCTCCACTGAGAAATAGGCATTATTACTACCATTTAACACAGTAATTGAGCAAATGAGGGCCAGGAAGTTATGGTAGTTTGGTAGTGAGTAATGAAGCAAGCAAAATGGCCTAACTCATTTGGGCTTAAAAGTCAGTATTCTTTTGACCATATTGCCACAACTCTAGAAGTAACCAAGTTCATTTTGGAGGTGTATTAGTCCATTTTCACACTGTTATAAAGAATACCTGAGACTGGGCAATTTGTAAAGAAAAGAGGTTTAATTGACTCACAGTTCCACATGGCTGGGGATGCCTCAGGAAACTTACAATCATAGTGGAAGGCAAAGGAGGAGCAAACACCTTCTTCACAAGGCAGCAAGAGAGAGAGAGCAAGCACAGGAGAAACTGCTACTTTCAAAACCATCAGATCTCGTGAGAACTCCCTCACTATCATGAAAACAGCATGGAGGAAACCACCCTCATGATCCAATCACCTCCCACTAGGTCCCTCCCTCAACATGTGAGGATCAATTCAAGATGAGATTTGGGTGAAGACACAAAGACAAACCATATCATTCCACCCCTGCCCCCTCCCAAATCTCATGTCCTTCTCACATTCCAAAACACAATCATGTCTTCACAACAGTCCCCCAAAGTCTTCACTCATTACAGCATTAACCCAAAAGTCCAAGTCCAAAGTCTCATCCGAGACAAGGCAAGTCCCTTCCACCTAGGAGCCTGTAAAATAAAAAACAAGTTAGTTATTTCCAATATACAATGGGGTTATAGGCATTGGGTAAATATTCCCATTCCAAATGGGAGAAATTGGCCAAAACAAAGGGGCCACAGGCCCCACGCAAGTCCAAAACCTGGCAAGTCCCTCATAAAATCGTAAGGCTTCAAAATAATCTCCTTCGACTCCATGTCTCACTTCCAGGGCAAGCCGATACAAGAAGTGGGCTCCCAAGTCCTTGAGCAGTTCCACCCCTGTGGCTATGCAGGGCACACCCCCCATAGCTGCTTTCACTGGATGGCTTTGAGTACTTGCGGCTTTTCTAGGCACACAGTGCAAGCTGTTGGTGGATCTACTATTCTGGGGTCTGGAGGATGGTGGCCCTGTTCTCACAGCTTAGCTAGGCAGTGCCCCAGTGGGTACTCTGTATGGGGACTCCAACCTGGTATTTCCCCTCGCATTACCCTAGCAGAGATTCTCCATGAGGGCTCCACCCCTGCAGCAGACTGCTGCCTGTACTCCAAGTGTTTCCATATCCTCTGAAATCTAGGTGGAGGTTCCCAAACCTCAACTCTTGTTGTTTGCACACCCACAGGCCCAACACCAAATGGACACTGCCAAGTCTTAGGGCTTGCACTCTCTGAAGCAATGGCCCAGGCTGTACCTTGGCCCCTTTCAGCCACCTTTGGAGCTGAAGCAGCTGTGAAGCAGGGCACCATGTCCAAGGTGTGGAGGGAGTGGCCTAGACCCAGCCCATGAAACCATTTTTCCCTCCTAGGCCTCAGGGCTGGTGATGGGAGGCACTGCCATGAAGCTCTCTGAAATGCCCTGGAGACATTTTCCCCATTGTCTCAATGATTAACATTTGGCTCCTCGCTACTTATGCAGATTTCTTCAGCTAGCTTGAATTTCTCCCCAGAAAATGGGTGTTTTTTTTTTCTACCACATGGTCAGGATGCAAATTTTTCAAAGTTTTACACTCTGCTTCCCTTTTAAACATAAGTTCCAATTTCATACCATCTCTTTGTGAATGCATACAACTGTACACTTTCAGAAAAAGTCAGGTCACATCTTAAATGCTTTGCTGCTTAGAAATTTCTACTGCCAGATACTCTAAATCATACCGCTCAAGTTCAAAGTTCCACAGATCCCTAGGGCAGGGACAAAATGCCACCAGTCTCTTTGCTAAAGTATAGCAAGAGTGACCTTTGCTCCAGTTTCCAATAAGTTCCTCATCTCCATCTGAGAACACCTCAGCCTGTACTTCATTGTCCATACCACTATTAGCATTTTGGACAAAACCATTCAGCAACTCTCTAGAAAGTTCCAAACTTTCCCACATCTTCCTGTCTTCTTCCAAGCCCTCCAAACTGTTCCAGCCTCTGCCTATTACCCAGTTCCTAAGTCACTTCCACATTTTCAGGTTATTTTTATAGCAGTGCCCCACTCCTGGTACCCTACTTTCTGTATTAGTCTCTTTTCACACTGCTATAAAGAATACCTGAAACTGGGTAATATAAAGAAAAGAGATTTAATAACTCACAGTTCCACATGGCTGAGGAGGCCTCAGGAAACTTACAGTCATGGTGGGAGGTAAAGGAGAAGCAAGCACCTTCTTCACAAGATGGCAGGAGAGAGAGAGAGAGAGCAGAGGAAACTGCCACTTTTAAAACCATCAGATCTCACAAGAACTCCCTTACTATCATGCAAACAGCATGGGGGAAACTACCCCCATAAATTGGGGTCCCTCCCTCTCCACATGGGGATTGCAATTTGAGATGACATTTGGGTGGGGACACAGAGCCAAATCATCTCAGGAGGTATGAATTCTGACACTATATATTTTTAATGAATTAAATGACTTTGCAATCATACCTCATATTTCAGAAATACCATATTTTTGGGGACTTTCGTATATATATACATATATATATATATATACGAAAGTCCCCAAATATATATATATATAGAGAGAGAGAGAGAGAGAGAGAGAGAGAGAGAGAGAGTTCGATTTCATTTATTCTTTTCACAGCAGTCCTTTCTTGGTTTCCATTTATCTTATGTGGCTCATAAAACATTATTTATACCCTTTTAACTGAATTAGCTAAAAGGAAAACCTAAAGCAATTACTAGTGATCTGAATAATGTTCATCATAAGAAAAATGCAAACTGTCAAAAACCATGCCCTATATATGAGCAGAAACTGCTAACTTCAGTCCTTCCCACCATTAGCCTTTCTAAGTTGCCACCATACTTTCATCCTCAGGTTTTTTTCATTGGGTAAAGAAAGAGGGAGAACCCTTTCTTTCCTCTGCCATCATTGATTATTTCATTATGTAAAAAGAAGGTATCAAACAGACTTGGTAGAGTATTAGCTTTTATAGAAGGAAGTAGGGCATAACGTGTTTATCAGGCAGAACAGAGAACTTTAACAAAGGCAGAGGCTTTGGGGTACAGAGTGCAGTCTGATTAAATGTGCATTACTCACCAGCCCAACTCAAGTCTATGCTGTTAATCCCCATGGAGGCCTTTCAAACAGCACACCTGGAAATGAGTGAAAAGAAATGTTCTCCAGAGATGACATCAATTTCTTCAATTCAAGGCAAATGTTTAAAATAAAAGATAAAATTGTGCCAGGCATCAGTGGGATTTTAGTGATTACTTGGTTTACTGTCCATGCATGACATAAACATTGTAACTCCTTTTGGAGGGAAGCTGAGCAAAAAAGCTTTTTGCATGGTTGGATGTGATTTGTTGCAAACACAGACATATTCAAAGGTAGTTAACCAGAATTTATAGAATGCTAAGGCATATTTTTTCATACATTTTTTTCTTCCTTAAACATTAAAACAATAGTAAACATTAAAACAATAGTAAACATTCTTTTTAAAGACTTTGCCTTAGATGTAGTCTACTTATCTTTTCCATGAAGGTGGGAAAAATAATACCCCTACAAGATATGTACCATTTATCTTGGCAAATACATAAATCCTGTGTATTTATTATCATTAGGAATGTCATAGTGGAGCAAATAAAATTTCAGGAAAACAAAGATTGTACCTAAGGTGATAAAAGTTAGGCACATACAGACACCCTTATTCTGCAAACAAATCTGTCTAAAATGTATTTCTCTGACTTTTTAAAAGGAGTATGATCATTTAACTTTTACTTAATGTCTTATGTTATCATTATAGACATTGGTTTTAGTATGTTGTATTTTGATTCTCAGTAATGACCTTCAGTGCTAATAAAATATGTAAATAAATTTTCCTAGGTGCCTATATTTATGTAATTGAAGATTTTGCAATTTTCTCTGTTCCAAAGGCTGTCATTTCCCAATATATTGGCTTCTCAGTGAAACCTCCCAATAGCACACCCTCCTCACATGCCCACACTCATGAGCGCACACTCAACACAACACATGCATTCATGTCCATCAGTCCCTCTCTAGCTCTACTCTATCTCTATCTCTATTTCTCCCTCATTACATCTAATTCCCTGCCTTCTGAAACCTAGGAAGTACCAAAGATCACCAGAGAAACCAAATAAGCAAACTTGTTAAATCAAGTTTTACGTAATTCAAGGTGTACCCTAAGGCAGGTTCCAATTTCATCCTACAGGATTTCCTCATTACCCAAAGAGGACTCCTCTTATTTTGAGTATGTAGCTGTCTAAGGAATCATTAAGAACGCCAGATATCCAACCACCAGATAGATGGGGCATGACTTTTCTATCTCCATCCAGTAATTTGGTTGAAATTTCTTTCTTTACTGGGGGCTAAATATTCTCACTACACCCTAATTATCCTGTACATTGGCAAACAAGATTCTTTTTCTATCCTGTTTCACACAACTGTAATGTATTATTTCTCCTAAAATATCTGATTTGCTTAATTTAAAAGTTTCAAACAGTATTTTACTGAATTTTCACAGACAAATTGAATATGAGTGAGTTGTTCCAAGTTTTCTTTCCACTTTAGGAAATAATGATCTCATCCCTAACTGTACTGCCACAGCCCCCAAGCTGTAAATAATAACGTCTCAATCAAACTAATTAATTAAATAAATCAGGCAAAGTACCCCAAGGAGAAGTATTTAATAAAATATTTGTATTTTTTTGTGAGGAAGTGATTAGGAGGATTTGTTTGCTATAAGCCTCTATGAGGAAAATGAATGACTGAAAACCAAACTGAGAGATTTAATTTTTTTAATCACCTTAAAAATCTGTCCTGGGTCAATGCAAATTTAGACTCATCTCTTAAAAACCCTTCATATCTCCACATATGGTCCAATCCAAATTGATGTTCACAATGTTATTCCTTAGCCATTGTGAGAGCCTTAGTCACCTAAGAAAAAAATTAAGTATATTCGGTATATTCTACTCACTAGGGTATAACAGCAGCAATAAACTTCTGGAAAATTCTTAACAATAGTTAAACCATAATTGTCTTCTGATTAACTGTGATTTGACCATACAGTTTGCTTATCCAGAATTGCCTCTTTACCAAATTAAGATTAGTCAAACTTTTGCCATATGCTTATTTCTTCTTTAACATACTTCATATGGTTCTCAAATGTCAAAATCTATTATATTGCTACTTTCTGAAATGTATTTTTGTGTAACCTACCTTGTACAAGAAAAAATTTGATTGTTTAAAAAATTCAAGCAATACAACCAGATAGAATTAGTTCAAAATAGGTTAGAAATCTGAGACATAGATTAACAGGTGCAGGAAAGTTAAGCTGAGACCTGGAGTGAGGTTAACACAACAAGGCATGATATAGAATTCTTTACTTTTGCTAGTATAAACTATTATTTTTGTCTTTAATCCTTTTAGCTGCCAAGCATTTACTCTGTAATTCTTCATTTCACAGAAAACCAAAAGAGCCATTGTGCTCAAGGGAGTAAGAGCCTATTAATATTAGCTAAAACCAGCTTTCAAAATTCCAACAGGAAAACCAAACAATTTTCCAACAACCTTTACAGATCATAAAATGCCAGAGGCAGAGTGAAGTGGGCAGTGTCTCCAGAAGCCATTCTGTGCAGATCCACAAAGCTACTAGTCTTGGCCAACTAGAGTGCAAAGGGAAGAGGCATAATCACATTACTTTGTCCCCAGGTACCATTGACCCTTAGTCTGTGTGTTAGTCTGTTTTCACACTGCTGATAAAGACAAACCCTAGACTGGGCAATTTACAAAAGAAAGATGTTTAATGGATTCACAGTTCCACATGGCTGGGGAGGCCTCACAATCATAGTGGAAGGTGAAAGGCACATCTCACATGGTGGCAGGCAAGAGAAGAGAGCTTGTCCAGGGAAACTCCCCTTTATAAAACCATCAGATTGACTGGGCATGGTGGCTCATGCCTGTAATCCCAGCACTTTGGGAGGCCAAGGCAGGTGGATCACCTGAGGTCAGGAGTTCAAGACCAGCCTGGTCAATATGGTGAAACCCCATCTCTACTAAAAATACAAATTTAGCTGGGTGTGATGGCACATGCTTGTAATCCCAGCTACTTGGGAGGCTGAGGTAAGAGAATCACTTGAACCTGAGAGGTGGAGGTTGCAGTGAGCCGAGATCACGCCACTGCACTCCAGCCTGGGCGACAAGAGAGAAACTCCATCTCAAAAAATAAAATAAAGTAAAATAAAATAAAATGATCAGATCTCAGGAGACTTATTCACTATCACAAGAATAACATGGGAAAGACCCACCCCCATGATTTAATTACCTCCCACCAGGTCCCTCCCACAACACATGGGAGTTGTGGGAGCTACAATTCAAGAAGAGATTTGGGTGGGGACACAGCCAAACCATATCAGTCTGTCACTGTAAAATATCCTCATTGTAGATTATATTTTATCTATTTTCCATATACTCTAAAAAGATGCCCCTCCTCCCACAAAAAAAAAAACCTAGCCAGCAGAATTCTAGCTAGCACAAAGTGAAAATAATTTTAAAAAATGATATCCATGAAGGTAAACCAGCTTCCTTAATTTTTAGTTTTACTAAGAATATCATAAATATTTAGATTTCCTTACCTGATAAAAAGGATCAGGGGCTCTGGAGGCCGGGGCAAGGCCCTGGTGTGGATACCAGAAGGGGCTTCCTAAGAAAGCAACAGGTTAGATCCTGGCAGACAGTCTAAAATCCACTTGCGAACGTAAATGGTGCAAGGCAATAGGAGGGAGGCAATTTATGCAGTCAAAGAAGCCAGAGAACAAGGGGAGTAGAACTGGAATCATTGAAAGCAGAAGTGCAGTCTTTGGACAACACTTTCTTTATTCATTCCCTAAGATCATCACTGCTGTGGGCCAGATGAGAGCATTTAAAGATAACAAACAAGTATGACGGTTATAAGGCTTAAAATGCAACCTAAATGCTATCTGTCATATAATGGCTTTGGAATATATACCAGGTATCTTGTAAATCATAACTGAAGACATTCAGAACTGAAGAGAGTACTTCACCTAATCTAAACTTGCTACTGCAGGGTTTCTGCATTTGCCCTCAAATTGTGATCACCTATATCCAAAAAGAGGGTGTTGATGGCTGAATAATGAATATTGGTCTTTCGTAAGATGCAGGTGTTGTGATCCTCGCTTAGATTTAGAGGAAAAAGATCTTAGGCTCAGTCTGTGTATGTGTGTTTGTTGTGTTGAGACAAAGTCTCAAGGCAAGTGCAAGTAAAACTCAAAAAGAGCTTATTACTTTTTGATATGGTTTCGCTCCATCTCCCCACCCAAATCTCATGTTGAATTGTAATCTCCAATATTAGGGGAGGGGCCTGCTGGGAGGTGATTGGATCATGGGGACAGATTTCCCCCTTGCTGTTCTTGTGATAGTGAGGAAGTTCTCACTAGTTCCAGTTGTTTAAAAGTGTGGGGCACTTCCCCCTTGGCTGTCTCTCGTGCTCCTCCATGTGAAGAAATGCTTGCTTCCTCTTTGCCTCCCACCATGGTTGTAAGTTTCCTGAGGTGTCCCAGCCATGCTTCCTATATAGCCTGCAGAACTGTGAGTCACTTAAACTGCTTTTCTTCATAAATTGCCCAGTCTCAGGTAGTTCTTTATAGCAGTGTGAAAATGGACAAATACACTTATACATTTTACCATGTCTGAAACATGGAGATTTTGGAAACCTTTCACATCTAAGAAAATGAAAACACATGTTATACTATCTTTGAATTAGGCATTTAAGGACAATGGAATAAATAGGATAGGACACTAAAGAAACCACATGAATTGACATACAGCAGAAATCTTTGTGAAAAGTCAGTGATCAAATTTGTACTCAAACTTCAGTTTGGATCATTTATACTTCAGAAGTAAAAGGTAGATTCTAGATTCAATGGAATGAGAATTACTATAGAAGGTAGGAGAGTTGAGTTCTACTACAAGCTCTGCCATTAATGAGCAGGGTGACCTTGAACAATCCTCTAAATCTCCCTAGGCCTCAGTTTACTCCTCTGAAAAGTTAGGAAATTAAGATATAATATCTAAGTTCTGCTAGACCACAAATTGTGTGAGTCTAGTTCAGGTTTGAGAATTTTTGTGGTTGACATAATGGTGAAATGGCTTCCATTATAAGTTTTCTTTTCAGTTGAAATAAAATCCATGGTAATTTGTTTAGAAAATTGAAGGAGAATGTGAATTACGTTAGATGGGAGAATATTGTGAAGTATTTATTCTCTCTAGGTTGAAGTGTGCCTGTCAAACATATCTGGTTATACTGAGTCAATTTTTGCTTTTTTCCATATTGTGAGGGAGGGGAGAGGAGTTGCTATCGAGATATAAGATATTACACTATAATGGAGCCAATTCAGTTCAATATGACAGAAGAAAGAAAAATATTTACAAATTAGAGCCAACATCACATACACATATCCAGCAAGTCAGAGTGGTCCCACAGAATATAATAATTATCATCTCATAATGATCTGGGTTACATATTAAGTCAGCTTCATACTCACACCTTGGTTTATATAATTCAATTCAGTTAACATTTTTTAGCACCTTCTATGTGCATATCCCTAACCTAAGTACTGTGGGGAAGGCAAAAATGCACAAGATATGGCACTTCTAACAAAGATTCTTTGTTTGACCAAGCTTTAGCCAGGTTTCTGAACTTTCTCCTAGGCCCATCTGTGCACTTCCTTATAAAATTTAGTTCTGGCAAAGAACCCTGCTAAGTCAGTTTATCAAAAACCCTCCATGCTAAATATCTGATCATCTTTGATATTTGCTTGGATTCTTCATCCTCCATCATTCCCTGGGTGATATCTGATTACCCTGGTCTGTCTTCATCAAGAATCCTGTTAGGTCAGTTTAGCCAGAATCCCTTCTACCCCTGATGTATCCTTTTATTAATTTTCCATCCATTGTCTCCCACCCTGCTCCTTGACTATAAATTCTCACTTGCCCATGCTGTATTCAGAATTCAGTCCAACCTTTCTCTCCCACTGCAAGACCCCATTGCAGTGGTCCCTATACCTGGTGGTATAGGGATCACTAAATAAAGTGAATAAAGTCTGTCACTTGAATAAAGTCGGCCTCAACATCTTTTAACGAGTGGTATGAATATTTTTTTTCTCTAACTCTTCCCACCAAGACCTCATAGAATAGGAGAAAGTTGGAAGGAGGCTGTAGGAAAATGAGAAATACATATAAAATGCAAAGGCAAGATATGCTAATGAATACTATCAGCAAAGTGCAAAGTTAAGGAGAGATTCCACCTTGGAGAAAGTAGAAAGGATTTTGCAATTGTTGATGTCAGATCTCGATGTAGAAATTTGGGTAGGACTCCAACATTGGGGCCAGGGTGGAGATGGAGGAAGGCATTTAAAGGCAGCAGAAGCAAACTCTTAACAAGGGAGGAAAATGAAAGGTGTGTGTCTTAGTCTATTTGTGCTGCTATAATAATTCTGAGACTAAGTAATTTATAAAGAACAAAAATGTATTTCTCACAGTTCTGGAGGCTAGAAGTCCAAGAGCAAGGCACTGGCAGATTTGCAGTCTGGTGAGGACTGCTTTCTGCTTCCAAGATGGCAGCTTTTTGCTGCATCCTCACATGGAGGAAGAAGGCAAAAAGGGATGAACTCTGCGTCCTCACATGGCAGAAAATATGGAAGAGCCAGATGTTCTCTGAAGCCTCTTTTATCAGGTCTTTGATCCTACTCATGAGATTGGAGCTCTCATGACTTAACCACTTCCCAAAAGTCCCCACCTCTGAATATCACCACAATGGGGATTATTAAGTTTCAACATGAATGTTGGAGGTACACAAACATTCAAATTGTAGCAGTTTGTCAAGAGAACAGTGACCTAATACATCATGATGTTTATTAGATAATCATGTGATTGCCATTCTAACTAACTTTGTTTGTAAAAGACTTAACCAATGGTCTTAAAACTTACCCAAAAATATCAGTAAAGTCTTAAATAATTAATTGTAAGTCTTATAGTAAGGCCACAAAAGACTCAGTGTTTCACATATATATGTTCATCGTTTTAAAGAACGTTAACTTATCAATTACAGAATTTTGTTTCTGTGAATTTTTAGTTACCTTGGTGAATGTCCCTGAGAAAAAAATCACAAAGCTGTTAAATTAATCCCTTTTACAGAGCAATGACATTTTAGCTTCTTCATTTACCTGTGGTTAAATTGGCAATTGCAGTCTGTATTATTTGCATTTAATAGTTATAGTAGCTACTTTTTCATGAAATAATCAATTTATATACAGAGGACTAAATTGGTTTTGCAGTCCAGAAGTACTGCAGTAAACAAATAAAGCAAAATGAAATTTGATTATAATAAATCTGATATGGTAGATGGCATATTTAATAAAACTCATGGCTCTTCATAGATAAGGAATCCCTAATATAGATGTGTCAAATAAAATGTTAATTATTCCATCAAAGAATTATATAATATCTCATCTTTAGTGAAAAAGACTGGAAGACTACAAAATTGTTTCACTGAAAAATTAAATAATATTATCTTTTTTGTAAAAAGTTAAGCCAAGAATCTTAATAAATTCTGCCTATTTCTTCAGAAAAAAAGTATATTATTTTTAAATGGCCCAATACAGAACATTTTACATAGATGAAATAAGTATAGCAGAAATATTTGAGATTCATTCATATTTCCAAATTACATAATTATGAAGTGAATTAACTTATTTAATATATTTTCCAGTACGATAGATCAAAACTGTGTCATTGTAGGGATAAAAAAATTGACTTGAAAAGATGAATTACTCTTCTGGTTTCCATTCTAAGTGAATATAAATTTGGACAAGATTAAGATTTGAATATCGGAGAGTATTTGTAGAGATTTCATTCCTGAATGTCATGTTTTTGTTCTTGTTGTTGAAATTAATTTGGTATACAGAAAATTTTTTTCTGTGGTTCCATTTTTGTTCGTTTATATCTGAATTTTTCCTGAAAATTATTTATAGTGATTTTGAAAGATGCATAAAATATTGCAAGATAAAGTAAAAATTGAAGAGGAAAATGAAGCAGAGAAAACAAAGAAAGGAAAGCAATATGAAGCCTGAGTGAGGTTTGTGTACGCAATACATGGCATGAAGTCTCATACTGTCACTTGAGCAGGCCATACATTTGCCTGTAGTGCTTCCAAGTAGTTAGTATATAGAGTGGATGATGTGTCAGAGAGTCCTGTAGCCAATCATATTTCCCAAAAATGGACACACCAATATTTTCAGTACCTCATGCTCCTCCAGAATCTTGCTACTCCCAATCAAGAGGTAGAATCTATTTCCCTTCCTCTTGAACCTAGGAAATGACTTGGGCTGCCTCGACAAGTAGAAAGCAATAGAAGTGATGCTATGTGATATCCACAGCCGGGCCATAAAAGATGATACAGCTTCTAATTAGTTCCCCTCCTCTCCCTTCCCCTCCCCTCCCCTCCCCTCCTCTCCTCTCCTCTCCTCTCCTCCACAGCCAGGCCATAAAAGATGATACAGCTTCTAATTCTCTCCCCTCCCCTCCCCTCCCCTCCCCTCCCCTCCCTTCCCCTCCCATCCCCTCCTCTCCTCTCTGGAGGTGCTCATGCTTGGAATCCAGCCACCACGTGTAAAGATCCCAGAACACATGGAGAAGCCACATGTGAGTGTTCCAGCTGACAGCTCCAGCTAAGTGCTCAGCCAAAGCCAGCATCAGACACATGAGGGAATGAACATATTGAAGATTCCTTCCTCCAGCCTTTGAATCTTCCAGTAGAGAAACCAGATATTGTGGAGCCGGGACAGGCCACCCCACAGTTTCCTGTTGGAATTCCTGGCCCGCACAAGTAATGAGCAAAATAAATAATCATTTTATGCACTAAGTTTTAAGATAATTTATTATATTATGTAACCATAGCAACTGCAGTAGTCCCTAAGAGAAAAACAAATCTGGAGATGCTCAGCCATTCCCAGTTCTGAGAGACTACAGACAAATTTCTCTTACAGGTTTTAATTGAGAAAACACCGTGAAATAATGAACAAGGTTCTCAACAATATTTGTACAACAACATGGTCTTGGTTTCCTGGGTCTCACCTTATAATGACTCTATGGGGAGGCTGATTGCATCAGGGCAAAGGGCAGTGTGGCCAGAACAAATATCGGAAGAGTGCATAAGTGCAGTTCACATTTATGGTTCTTTGATGCTCTGACCTGCTGCAAAGATGGGTTGTAGTAGGCGGAAGATGCATTCTTAGACATACTCAAAGACACCATTAATAGTGATTATTACAGAGGGGTGGTACTGCGGGCTAGGGGAGGTAGAATAAGAGTAAGACAACAGGAAACTTTTACTTCCTACTCTTTATTGGTAGTTGAAAAATTTACCCTAATCATATCGTTATTTTTTTTTAAATTATACTTTAAGTTCTAGGGTACATGTGCACAGCGTGCAGGTTTGTTACACAGGTATACATGTCCATGTTGGTTTGCTGCAGCCATCAACTCATCATTTACATTAGGTATTTCTCTTAATGCTATCCCTCCCCCAGCCTCCACCCACTGACAGGCCCTGGTGTGTGATGTTTCTCACCCTGTGTCCAAGTGTTCTCATTGTTCAAATCCCACCTATGAGTGAGAACATATGGTGTTTGGTTTTCTGTTCTTGTGCAATTTTGCTGAGAATGATGGTTTCCAGCTTCATCCATGTCCCTGCAAAGGACATGAACTCATCCTTTTTTATGGCTGCATAGTATTCCATGGTGTATATGTGCCACATTTTCTTAATCCAGTCTATCATTGGTGGATATTTTGGTTGATTCCAAGTCTTTGCTATTGTGAATAGTGCCACAGTAAACATACGTGTGCTTGTGTCTTTATAGTAGAATTATTTATAATCCTTCGCGTATATGCCCAGTAGTGGGATTGCTGGGTCAAATGGTATTTCTAGTTTTAGATCCTTGAGGAATTGCCACACTGTCTTCCACAGTGGTTGAACTAATGTATACTCCCACCAACAGTATAAAAGCATTCCTATTTCTCCACATCCTCTCCAGCATCTGTTGTTTCCTGACTTTTTAATGATCGCCATTCTAACTGCCACGAGATGGTATCTCATTGTGGTTTTGATTTGCATTTCTCTGATGACCAATGATCATGAACATTTTTTCATGTGTCTGTAGGCTGTGTGAATGTCTTCTTCTGAGTAGTGTCTGTTCATATTCTTTACCCACTTTTTGATGAGGTTATTTGTTTTTTTCTTGTAAATTTGTTTAAGTTCTTTGTAGATTCTGGATATTAGCCCTTTGTCAGATGGATAGATTGCAAGAATTTTCTCCCATTCTGTAAGTTGCCTGTTCACGCTGATAGCAGTTTCTTTTGCCATGCAGAAGCTTTTTAGTTTAATCAGATCCCATTTGTCAATTTTGACTATTGTTGCCATTGCTTTTGGTTTTGTAATCATGAAGTCCTCGCCCATGCCCATGTCCTGAATGGTATTGCCTAGGTTTTCTTCTAGGGTTTTTGCAGTCTAACATTGAAATCTTTAATCCATCTTGAATTAATTTTTGTTTAAGGTGTAAGGAAGGGATCCAGTTCAGCTTCTACATATGGCTAGTCGGTTTTCCCAGCACCATTTATTAAATAGGGAATCCTTTCCCCATTTCTTGTTTTTGTCAGGTTTGTCAAAGATCAGATGGTTGTAGATGTGTAGTGTTATATCTGAGGCCTCGGTTCTGTTCCATTGGTCTATATACCTGTTTTGGTACCAGTACCATGCTGTTTTGGTTACTGTAGCCGTATATTACAGTTTGAAGTCAGGTAGTGTGAGGCCTCCAGCTTTGTTCTTTTGGCTTAGGATTGTCATGGCTATGCAGGCTCTTTTTTGGTTCCATATGAACTTTAAAGTAGTTTTTTCCAATTCTGTGAAGAAATCAGTGGTGGCTTGATGGGGATGCAATGACTCTATAAATTACCTTGGGCAGTATGGCCATTTTCATGATATTGATTCTTCCTGTCCATGAGCATGGAATGTTCTTCCATTTGTGTCCTCTTTTATTTTGTCAAGCAGTGGTTTGTAGTTCTCCTTGAAGAGATCCTTCACGTCCTTTGTAAGTTGGATTTGTAGATATTTTATTCTCTTGGTAGTAATTATGAAGGGGAGTTCACTCATGATTTGGCTCTCCCTTTGTCTGTTCTCGGTGTATAGGAATGCTTGTGATTTTTGCACATTGATTTTGTATCCTGAGACTTTGTTGAAGTTGCTTATCAGCTTAAGGAGACTTGGGGCTGAGACGATGGGGTTTTCTAAATATACAATCATGTCATCTGCAAACAGGGACAATTTGACTTCCTCTGTTCCTAATTGAATACCCTTTATTTCTTTCTCTTGCCTGATTGCCCTGGCCAGAACTTCCAACACTATGTTGAATAGGAGTGATGAGAGAGGGCATTCTTGTCTTGTGCCAGTTTTCAAAGGGAATGCTTCCAGGTTTTGCCCATTCAGTATGATATTGGCTGTAGGTTTGTCATAAATAGCTCTTATTATTTTGAGATACATTCCATCAATACCTAGTTTATTGAGAGTTTTTAGCATGAAGCGCTGTTGAATTTTGTTGAAGGCCTTTTCTGCATCTGTTCAGATAATGGTTTTTGTCGTTGGTTCTGTTTATGTGCTGGATTACATTTATTGATTTCCATATGTTGAACCAGCCTTGCATCCCAGGGATGAAGCCAACTTGATCATCATGGATAAGCTTTTTGATGGGCTGCTGGATTCGGTTTTCCAGTATTTTATTGAGGATTTTTGCATCGATATTCACCAGGGGTATTGGTCTAAAATTCTCTTTTTTTTGTTGTGCCTCTGCCAGGCTTTGATATCAGGATAATGCTGGCCTCATAAAATGAGTTAGGGAGGATTCCCTCTTTTTCTATTGATTGGAATAGTTTCAGAAGGAATGGTACCAGCTCCTCTTTGTACCTCTGGTAGAATTCTGCTGTGAATCCATCTGGTCCTGGAATTTTTTTGATTGGTATGCTATTAATTATTGCCTCAATTTCAGAGCCTGTTATTAGTCTATTCAGAGATTCAACTTCTTCCTGGTTTAGTCTTGGGAGGGTGTATGTGTCGAGAAATTTATCCATTTCTTCTAGATTTTCTAGTTTATTTGCGTAGAGGTGTTTTTAGTATTCTCTGATGGTAGTTTGTATTTCTGTGGGATTGGAGGTGATATCCCCTTTATCTTTTTTTATTGCATCTGTTTGATTCTTCTCTCTTTTCTTCTTTATTAGTCTTGCTAGCGGTCTATCAATTTTGTTGATCTTTTCAAAAAACCAGCTCCTGGTTTCACTGATTTTTGAAGGGTTTTTTGTGTCTCTATCTCCTTCAGTTCTGCTCTGATCTTAGTTATTTCTTGCCTTCTGCACTTTTGAATTTGTTTGCTCTTGCTTCTCTAGTTCTTTTAATTGTGATTTTAGGGTGTCAATTTTAGATCTTTCCTGCTTTCTCTTGTGGGCATTTAGTACTATAAATTTCCCTCTACACACTGCTTTAAATGTGTTCCCGAGATTCTGGTACATGGTGTCTTTGTTCTCATTGGTTTCAAAGAATATCTTTATTTCTGCCTTCATTTGGTTATTTGCCCAGTAGTTATTCAGGAGCAGGTTGTTCAGTTTCCATGTAGTTGTGCGGCTTTGAATGAGTTTCTTAATCCTGAGTTCTAATTTGATTGGATTTTGTCTGAGAGAGAATTTGTTGTGATTTCTGTTCTTTTACATTTGCTGAGGAGTGCTTTATTTCCAATGATGTGGTCAGTTTTAGAATACGTGTGATGTGGTGCTGAGAAGAATGTATATCCTGTAGATTTGGGATGGAGAGTTCTGTAGACGTCTATTAGGTCCGCTTGGTGCAGAGCTGAGTTCAAGTCCTGGATATCCTTATTAACCTTCTGTCTTATTGATCTGTCTAATATTGACAGTGGGGTGTTAAACTCTCCCATTATTATTGTGTGGGAGTTTAAGTCTCTTTGTAGGTCTCCAAGTACTTGCTTTATTAATCTGGGTGATTCTGTATTGGGTACATATATATTTACGATAGTTAGCTCTTCTTGTTGAATTGATCTCTTTACCATTATGTAATGGCCTTATTTGTCTCTTTTGATTTTTGTTGGTTTAAAGTCTGTTTCATTAAAGACTAGGATTACAAACCCTAGTTTTTTTGCTTTCCATTTGCTTGGTAGATCTTCCTCCATCCTTTTATTTTGAGCCTATGTGTGTCTCTGCAGGTGAAATGGGTCTCCCGAATACAGCACACTGATGGGTCTTGACTCTATCCAATTTGTCAGTCTGTGTCTTTTAATTGGGGCATTTAGCCCATTTACATTGAAGGTTAATATTGTTATGTGTGAATTTAATCCTGTCATTATGATGTTAGCTGGTTATTTTGTCCATTAATTGATGCAGTTTCTTCATAGCTTCGATGGTCTTTATGATTTGGCATGTTTTCACGGTGGCTGGTACCAGTTGTTCCTTTCTATGTTTAGTGCTTCCTTCAGGAGCTCTTGTAAGGCAGGCCTGGTGATGACAAAATCTCTCATCATTTGCTTGTCTGTAAAGGATTTTATTTCTCTTTCACTTATGAAGCTTAGTTTGGCTGGATATGAAATTCTGAGTTGAAAATTCTTTTCTTTAAGAATGTTGAATATTGGTCCCCACTCTCTTCTGGCTTGTAAGGTTTCTGCTGAGACATCCATTGTTAGTCTGATGGGCTTCCCTTTGTGGGTAACCCAATCTTTCTCTCTGGCTGCCCTTAACATTTTTTCCTTCATTTCAACCTTGGTGAATCTGACAATTACGTGTCTTGGGGTTGCTCTTCTCAAGGAGTATCTTTGTGGTGTTTTCTGTATTTCCTGAATTTGAATGCTGTCTTACAAGATTGTGGAAGTTCTCCTGGAAAATATCCTGCAGAGTGTTTTCCAACTTGGTTCCATTCTCCCCATCACTTTCAGGTACACCAATCAAATGCTGATTTGGTCTTTTCACATAGTCCCATATTTCTTAGAAGTTTTGTTTGTTTCTTTTTACTCTTCTTTCTCTAAACTTGTCTTCTTTCTTTATTTCATTAATTTGATCTTCAATCACTGATATCCTTCCTTCCACTTGATCGAATTGGCTATTGAAGCTTGTTCATGCGTCACAAATTTCTCATGCCATGGTTTTCAGCTCCATCAGGTCATTTAAGGTCTTCTCTACACTGTTTATTCTAGTTAGCCATTCATTTAACCTCTTTTCATGGTTTTTAACTTCCTTGTGATGGGTTAGAACATGTTCCTTTAGCTTGGAGAAGTTTGTTATTACCAACCTTTTAAACCTACTTCAGTCAACTCGTCAAAGTCATTCTCCATCCAGCTTCATTCCATTGCTGGCAATGAGCTGTGATCCTTTGGAAGAGAAAATGCACTCTGGTTTTTAGAATTTTCAGCTTTTCTGCTCTGGTTTCTCCCCATCTTTGTGGTTTTATCCACCTTTGGTCTTCGATGTTGGTGACCTACAGATGGGGTTTTGGTGTGGATGTCCTTTTTGTTGATGTTGATGCTATTCCTTTCTGTTTGTTGGTTTTCCTTCTAACAGTCAAGTCCCTCCACTGCAGGTCTGTTGGAGTTTCCTGGAGGTCCACTCCAGACCCTGTTTGCCTGAGTATCACCAGTGGAGACTGCAGAACAGCAAATATTGCAGAACGGCAAATATTGCTGCCTGATCCTTCCTCTGGAAGCCTCGTCCCAGAAGGGACGAGGTGTCTGTCAGTCCCTACTGGGAGGTGTCTCCCAGTTAGGCTACACGGGGGTCAGGGACCCCCTTAAGGACGCAATCTTTACGTTCTCAGAGCTCAAACGCCATGCTGGGAGAACCACTGCTCTCTTCAGAGCTGTCAGTCTGCAGAAGTTTCTGCTGCCTTTTGTTCAGCTATGCCCTGCCCACAGAGGTGGACTCTATAGAGGCAGTAGGCCTTGCTGAGCTGTGGTGGGCTCCACCTAGTTCGAGCTTCCCGACTGCTTTACCTATTCTAGCCTCAGCAATGGTGGACACCCCTCCCCCTGCCAGGCTGCTACCTTGCAGGTTGATCTCAGACTGCTGTGCTAGCAGTGAGCAAGGCTCCGTGGGCGTGGGACCCACTGAGCTAGGCATGGGAGAGAATCTCCTGGTCTGCCAGTTGCTAGGACTGTGGGCAAAGTGCAGTATTTGGGCAGAAGTGTCTCATTTTTCCAGGTGCAGTCACTCACGGCTTTCCTTGGCTAGGAAAGGGAAATCCCCATACCCCTTGTGCTTCCAGGGTAAGGTGACGCCCCACCCAGCTTCAGCTTGCCCTCTGCGTGCTGCACCCACTGTCCAACCAGTCCCATTGAGATGAACCAGGTACCTCAGTTGGAAATGCAGAAATCACCCATCTTCTGCGTCGATCACGCTGGGAGCTGCAGACCAAAGCTATTCCTATTCATCCATCTTAGAACATATCCCATATCCTTATTTTTTAAAAAATGTTTTACAAGTCAGTGAGGCTTTGAGCCTTATGTGAGGAATTTTCAGTCTTCCAAATGTGGGTTTTTTTTTTAAACCTAATATATTTTGCCCTTATCATGTTCTCTCCCAGGTATAGGTTTTAGGGATGGATATAAACTTTTTTTTCCTTAGTTGTCATAACCACCAGCAATTCATCTTTTTAGTTGACCCTTATTGCTTATGTAGTGCTAAATTAATTACCACTATCCTTTAGTCACTGAATTCTGAGAGCTGGCATATGTGTGATGACCAGGGAGTAAATGGAGCATGTGGAGTTCCAATTGGTTGAATTCCCTGGTGTCCCAATTAGTCAGAATCTCAGTCTGTGATGCATCTTCCCAAGTGAGCAGGTTGTGGTAACAACACTTCCGGTGACATGATGATGAGTTCATTTTCTATTGTACATAACACATAAGAGTGTTCATTTGTTCTAAGTAGCTAACAATGTCTAGTTGCACAGATCCTGAAGATTAATAACAAACTAGTAGGGACTATCTCTTCACATATATTTTATAATATATGTACTTATGTGACTGAGACAGATGCATGCCTTTATCAGACCCTGGCCCAGGTAATGCCTCCAGAAGTGGCCTAACTTGCCTTATGGCACATGTGAACTCCACATCTATCTGGCTATACTTCATAAACATCCCTTCTCTCAGCAGAACTTTTGACTCATAGGAAGTTTGAAATTATACTCCTGGAAAAGTTACATGAAGTGCAGTACTTTATGTTACTGGTTAAGTTCAGAGCCTAGATTAAGGCAGGTTTGGCTTCTTCTTAGGGAAACTGGGATGGGATGATTCGGAATTTCAACCATGTGACTTGCCACTCCAAATGCCTGTTGCTTTTAGTGGCATAACATGACCCAGGTTAGATCATGGTAACTATGTAGTAAAGAATTTTTGCCTTGTCTAAAGAGAGGTCTAGCTTTTGCCCTTGGCCCCTACAAGTAATCTCTAAAGCCCTGGAATGTCCTACCCGATTTTTAAAAAGTGTTTTTGTTTATGTGGGGGATTTGAGTCACTACAACAATGTGATGTAGGCGGGGGCTTTGGATGGTATCAGCTTGAACTCTCAAGGGGCTGGAGACATGTTTGGAACTTTTCTGAACTCTGTTCTATGAGCTTCTAGTTTTGGTTGATTTTGTTCTGTAACCATTAGTTCTAATAATGAACAGTGAATATAACAGCTATATTAGTCCATTCTCATGCTGCTGATAAAGACATACCCAAACTTGGCAATTTACAAAAGAAAGAGGTTTAATGGACTTAGAGTTCCACATGGCTGGGGAGGCCTCACAATCATGGCAGAAGGCAAGGAGGGGCAAGTCACATCTTACATGAATGGCAGCAGGCAAAAAACGAGGTTATGCAGGGGAACTCTTCTTTTTAAAACCATCAGATCTTGTTCGACTTATTCACAATCATGACAACAGCACATGAAAGACCGGCCCCCATGATTCAATTATCTCCCACTGGGTCCCTCCCACAACAAGTGGGAATTCAAGATGAGATTTGGATGGGGACACAGCCAAGCCATATCAACAGCTTTCAGTGAGTTCTGTGAGTCCTTCTACCAAATTATTGAACCCAGGGACAATTTTGGACCCCCAAATTTGCAATTGGTGTCACAGTGAGGACAGTTTTGTGGTCTGTGCTCCTTCTAATATCACAATAACAGGGAAGTCTGTGAGCTCTTGAATAATATTGCTGGCTCTGGCATGAGCTAGGCAAATAATAAGGATTATTGAGAATTACAGGGAAAATAAAATTGGGGTAGGACAATGGACCCATGTGAGTAGTTCCTCAATCAGAATTGATGGGACTTTCTGAAACTGAGTGGGAGGTTTAAACAATCAGGTTAAACAGCAGGCAGCCAGACAGAACCCACGATAGGGAGGGAGGGTCTTGTGAAGGGACCCACCTACCTGCTGGAAGAAAAATGTCTACATTAGAGATTTGGTCTCAGGTCTTGAGATTTTAGGTGCTCTAATCGCCTTCCATAGGCTGACAAACGATTGAAGAAGACCAGTTCCCAGTGTTTCAATGATTTTCCTGGGAAAGGCCCAGGCACAAGTGTTAGACTTGCCTTTCTTTTGCTTTATGCCCTACTGTTCTAAGAAGGTCTGAGGGACCAAGTCTAAGTTCTGGTTAGTTAAGAAAACCTCCCAGCCAGGTAGAACTGAGCCACTTATGCAGATTTAAGACTCATTCAAGGCAATTTCTCCTTGACCTTCATAAGGAGAAGAAGCTGAGGAAGCCACATACCAAGATCATCTATTATAACCCTGTCACTGAAGGACATGAGCAATCTGGAATCAGGCCACTGTGAAAATGATGCTAAGAGTCAGGAACACCTCTGTAGTACCTGAACTGGCCATCCAAACCCATCTTCCAAATCTATCCAGACTCAAAAATCACATGATTAGTTACCAAGTACAGACTAGAGGCTGTGCATGGAGAAATGATCTCTCACTTGGCCATGTGACCTTGCATTCTGGCTCATGACATTATTAACACAATTTGCCCAAACTTCAGTGACTAGGTACCAGGGACTGGGGTTTTCAAATATAGAATCCAGGTGACTGAGAACAGAAACCCATCCAGATAGAGATTTACACCTGTGGGTCTCCTGAGAGTTAGTGGAGGCATTTTGGAGAACCTACTTTGAATGTGGTAGGAACTCCATAGAACAATGCTTCTGGAACTGTGGTCCCTGACTAGCAGCATCAGCATCAGTGGAAACTGGTTAGAAATCCAAACTCCCAGGCCCTACCCAGACCGGCTGAATGAGAAATTCTGGGGGTAGGGCCCAGTTTCTGCATTTTAGCAAGCCCTCCAGCCAGGTGATTCTGATGTGTGCTCAAGTTTGCGAACCACTGCCATTAGGAGAAAGAGAGAGCTACTGCCAGAATTAAGGGAAGAGAGTGGAACAACTCTACCACTGTCACCACATTTGTATTTATATCACTGACCATTAAAGGCTACTTAAAAACTGAAGTGTAGGCTGGGCGTGGTGGCTCATGCCTGTAATCCCAGCACTTTGGGAGGCCGAGGTGGGCGGATCACAATGTCAGGAGATTGAGACCATCCTGGCTAACATGGTGAAACCCTGTCTCTACTAAAAATAAAAAATAAAAAAAAAAATTAGCCAGGCATGGTGGTGGGCACCTGTAGTCCCAGCTACTTGGGAGGCTGAGGCAGGAGAATGGCATGAATATGGGAGGCGGAGCTTGCAGTGAGCCAAGATTTCACCACTGCACTCTAGCCTGGGCAACAGAGCAAGACTCCATCTCAGAAAACAACAACAACAACAACAACAACAAAAAAAACCACACACACACACACAAAACTGAAGTGTAAGAGAATAGGAAGGAAAATTTTTAAATAAGATAATAAAGGGAGGAGATAAATTTAACAGAAGAATAAAACAAGGTATTGAGGACAAAGAAAAGGAAAGGAAAGGAAAGGAAAAAGTAAACTTTAAAAAAAATAAATAAAAGACAGTACTATGGTTTGGACTGGTTCGTTTGTCTCCACCAAATCATGTTGAAATTTAATCTCCGTTGTGGTGGTATTGGGAGGTAGGGCCTAGTGGGAGGTGTTTGGGTCATGGAGGGCAGATACCTCATAAAGGGCTGCTTGTGAGTGGGTTCTGGCTCTTGAGAGACTGGATCAGTTCTTGGAGATAAGAATTAGTTCCAGAGAGAATAGGTTGTTATAAAGCCAGGACACTCCTTGGATTTGGTACCTCTTGACACATGCCTGCTTCCCATCTGATCTTCTCTGCCATGATGTGATGCAGCACAGAAGCCATCCTCAGAAGCTGAGAAGATGCCAGGACACTGCTTCTTATACAGCCTACAGAACCACCAACTAAATAAACCTCTTTTCCTTATGAATTACCCAGCCTCAGGTATTCCTTTATAGCAACACAAAACAAACTAAGATTGGAAGCAGGAAACTTAAACTGGAGAGATACAGGCACGTTAAGTGAGGCTGTACAGCTAGATCTTAAAAATGTGTGCAAGATTTAGGTACGCCTATGCTTATATTGTAGCTCCACCACTCATTAGTTAAATGATCTCTCTAGCCTTAGTTTCCTAACCTGTAAAATGAAGTGACTACCTGGCCATATTGTTGTGAGGATTCAATGATATAATACGTTTGAAGGGCTTAGCACATTAAAAGACTGACACATATTAACTATGGAATAAATAATAGCTGTTTTTTATTAGAAATACAAAAAATTGTAAATAATCAGCCTCCATTATGAAGCTATGACAGATTCTGATGTATATCAGAGTACATTTGTAATGAAACAAGTAAAAAGAAGTGGAGATCAGGGCAAAAGGAAAGACAAGAAGAAAGGAAACTAGAGGAAAAAAAAAAGAAACCCATTTGAGATGAGTGATTAGGTAACATGGGACCCTAATAAAGCCTTGAGTGGAGTTGTCTTTCAGAGTCCTGGCTCCTAACACCCAGGCCTTGATCCAGACCCTTTTACTGAGTGCATCAGGGGAGACATACAACATCTCTTTCGCTGTATTTTGCCTCAGGCCCATCCAAAAACACAGGGACATTTCAGACAATTCGTCTATACCCACTCCACTCTGGGCCTTCCCTTCTTAGTTCTGCCTACTCTGGAGGAGCGGTTGCTGGTCTGATTGGTCAGAGACCAATACATCTTTGGGACCACGATTACTAGTCCCACAGAGACTCTGCCTCCTCTGCTCTTTTCATCCTGCTTCCAGCTTTCAGAGGGGCATCTGGCCTGGTGGGAGCTGGCTTCTGATCCAGCCAGCCAGCTCCTCACTCTCCCTTCAGGGCCCAGGCAGCCACATGGGTAAGTGGGCATAGGACTTTCTTGGAATGCAGCTGGCTTAGTCTCCCTTATTTCCTGCGTCTCTCTTAAGCTACGCTTCTCCTCAAGGTCCCTGCTTTACATGATTCAGGTGAGGGCCCCTTCTCAAAAATGTTAATCTAGCTGTTTGTTAGAGCCCAGCTCTGGAATATCAGTGGTTACCCAGGTATTCATACATACGTGGTTTGTCCTGCTTTTGTTTCCTGTGTGTGTGTCCTTCCCTTGGGAATATGAAAGGCAGGCAAGAGTCAGGCTTTTATGGATACCTGGCTTAATACTGGCAAAACTTCACCCTGGCAACAGAGATTGGCCTCTGGTGTCTGCTTGGGTCTGTCAAGGAAGGTCCTATTCACTTCATTAAATAGATCTCCACTTTTGTGAAGCCTGGGAACCAAGGAAGCAGCAATCTGTCAGCCAATGCCTGTGAACTTGGGTCATTCATGGGCTTAGCCTTTAGACTTTTATTTTTAATACTTATAGAATGTTCTATATGGTAGTTAATTATTTGAATGTTTCCAATTATTTGAGTGTTTCATTCACTCACAAGACATTTATGTAGTGCCTACTAAAGGCACATAGGTGGGCACACTAATGTGGCATCACTGTGCTGGGTTGGGGACAGGAAAACAGAATCATAGAGGGTCCTTATGCAAAAGTGTCTATTTTGAGTAGGTATAATTTGCTCATAGTGTCCTCTAAGTGGCATGGGGAGGGGGAGAAGTTTAACAAGGCAATTAATTTCTAATTGTGAATCTGGAATTACTAGGAAGTTGTGACCTATGGGCCAGATGTGACAATATCATTTCATTTCATCTGGCTCCCAGCAAGCTGAGCAAATGCCATGATAGCATTTTTACTTATGCCTTTACTCTGGGTATAAAAAGAAGCACAGTCATGCAGTCCTCAAGGCAAAGTTCTGTGTGACGTCCTGTGGATCCATTTACATACATGAGTGTCTGTGACTATATTCTCTCTCCCCAGCATCCCTTCATACTCCATTTCTACTTCTTTATTTCTCTATCCCAGTGCTGTCCAATAGCAGTTGATATGGTTTGGCTGCATCCCCAAAATCTCATCTTGAATTGTAATCCCCATAATCCCCATGTGTCAAAGGAGAGACCAGGTAGAAGTAATTGAATCGTGGGGGCCATTTCCCCACACTGTTCTCGTGATAGTGAGTGAATTCTCAACAAGATCTGATGGTTCTGTAAGTGTTTAGTAGTTCCTTCTGCATTCATTCTTCTTCCTGCTGCCTTGTGAAAAAGGTGCCTTGCTTACCCTTTGCCTTCCGCCATAATTGTAAGTTTCCTGAGGCCTCCCTAGTCATGCTGAAATGTGAGTCAATTAAACCTCTTTCCTTTATAAATTTCCCAGTCTGTGGCAGTTCTTTATAGCAGTGTGAAAATGGACTAATACAGCACTACAATGCAAGCCATGTGTGAATTTTACATTTTCTAGTAGTCAGATTGAAAAGTAATGACACAGGTAAAATTAATTTTAATAATACATTTTATTTACTCCAATACATCCAAAATATTATTTCAATATATCAATACAAACATTAACAATGAGGTATTTTACAGTCTTTAAATAAGACTTTAAAATCCTACCTGCATTTCACACTTACAGCACATCGCAGTTTAAACTAGCTACAACATTGCAAGTGATCAACAGCCACATGTGGCTGACTACTGGCTACCCTACTGGACAGCAAAGCTTTAGCTTCTTGTATGAGGCGGGGTTCTCCAGAGACAAAGAACCATTAGGATGGATGGATGGAGAGAGAGAGAGAGAGAGAGAGAGAGAGATAAGAGATTATGGAAATTGGCTTATATGATTATGGAGACCATGAAGTCCCAAGATATGCCATCTGCAAGCTGGAGAACCAGGAAAGCAGGTGATATAATTCTTTCTGAGTCTGAAGGCCTGAGAAATAGGGGAACTGATGGCGTAACACCCAGTCTGAGGTCAAAGACCTGGTTGGGGGAATTGGGGGATGGGAAGCGTTGCATAAATCCTAGAGTCCAAAGGTCCTAGAACCAGGATGTCCAAGGGCAGGGGGAAATGGATGTCCTAGCTCAAACAGAGAAAGCAAGAGAGGGAATTTACCCTTTCTCTACGTTTTTGCTCTATTTGGGCCCTCAATGGATTGGATAATCTCTGCCCATATTAGTGAGGGCAGATCTTCTTTCCTCCCTGTACTGATTCAAATCTAATCTTTTCCAGAAACACTGTTGAAGACACATCCAGAAATAATGTTTTACCAGTTATCTGGGCATCCCTTAACCCAGTCAACTTGACACATAAAATTAAGCATCTCATTCCTTCTCTCTTAAGCTTTTTGCCCTATTGCCATCCCCAATTGTATCTCTGCCATTCAGCCTCCTCTCATACAACTCATATATCTTTGTCTATAACTGTGAAAACTGTAAAAAAGGTATAGTTTGTATCACTTTTGTCAAAAATGTAAGGTTGCATGCTGTCAAAAAGAACTAGAGTTGGACAATAGTTAAAATTGTAAAAACAGATATTATTTAGAAACTATTGCAATCGGGGAAAAGAGACATCAGTAAAGAACTGGGCTCAATGCCAAATACAGAATGGATAAGTGAGGATTTACAGCTATGGAACAGGGCAGGAAGTCAGTGGATGAAAAATTATGAAGAGGAAACATCAGGGGTAGAAGGATTCTTACTAAACCGAACTAAGATTCTTGCAAAAGGCAAGCCAAGGCCATCAGATATCTAGGGTGGGGAATGAGGAATTTGATGAGATATTGAGAGTGATCAGATATGAGAGAAATTGTCTCTCAACCGATTTAGCAATATTCTTGCTAAATTGGGTGAGGCAGACTTGAGAACAGAGTCCAAGGATGAGGCCTAGTTGAAAAGAGGGCTCAAAGGAGCCTGTCTGAAGTTTGGTCAAGGAGAGAGCCTTTGTACATTAACAAGTATGAGCCTCATAACAACTCTTTCAAGTAGGCAGAGCTGGCTAGCACAGTTTGCCACTCCTAGTCAATTTCTCTAAAAATACCAGTAATAATACCAGATAACACAGGTAGCCCTTAGCAAGTGCAAGCACTATTTGAAGAACTCCATATATATCAAATAATACACTAAATTAATTTTCTAAAAATTTATATTATTAGAGACGTTTTTTCCCCTCTTGATAGTCAATTGCCCTTGTTAACAAGAAAGAAAAAGAAAGTCATTCCTTTGAACCCATAGTTTGTATCCCACAGTACATCAATTACAGATGATCCAGTAAATACCCCTTTCTTCCTCCAATTACAGCAAGTCTGATGCTGGCAGCAACAAAGAGGAAACATGGAGTACTAATAAATCCTTAGCCTCAAAAAATATTATCTTCTGTAAATACTGACTAAAATTTTTACAGAGCTATCCCTATTACAGATAGAATTTCACTCAAACACTATAGAAGTTAATTCTATGAACTACCACCACAAGTTCTTATTGTTATGACAGACAAAATAGGAGGGGCCAGAAATGGGAGCTTGATCTTCTTACCCCAAATTCAGGCCTCTTTGCTACTAATTTGTGCTTTTACATTACAATGACCACTTGATTACTAATTTTTAAAAATGGAAGCAATCAGTCCTATTCTGATTGTCACTGACTCACTGCATATTCAGAGGCCAAAAGTGGATCCTACACAATAATAATAATAATAATAATAATAGCAGCAGCCAAAGCTTACTGAACACTTACTATATTATTTGATATAGTTTGGCTGTGTCCCCACCCAAAATCTCATCTTGAATTGTAATCTGAATTGTAATCCCCATGAGTTGGGAGTGCGACCTCATGGGAGATGATTAGATCATGGGGACAGTTCCCCCATGCTGTTCTCACAATAGTGAGTGAATTCTCACAAGATCTGATGGTTTTATAAGGCACTTTCCCCCCTTCACTCTGCACTTCTCTCTCCTGCCACCATGTGAAGAAGGACGTGTTTGCTTCCTGTTCTGTCATGATTGTTGAATTTCCTGAGGCCTCCCCGGCCATGCATAAATGTGAGTCAATTAAACCTCTTTCCTTTATAAATTACCGGGTCTCATGTATTTCTGCATAGCAGCATGAGAACGCACTAATACATTATTGTTCTAAGGATTTTACATGTATCAACTCATTTAATTACAACAACTTTAAATGCCGAAGTCACTTATGTTTACAGATCTATTATCTATTCAACTCTTTCACATTTGTGGAAGACAGTTACAGTGGCAAGAATGTTGGCTTTGGAATAAAAAAATAGGATTGGATTCAAATTCTGTCTCTTACATTTAACTGGCTGTGTGACCTTAGAAAAGTTTCTTACTCTACCTACTTTTCAGGGTTATTGTATTTTAAAGTATGTTTAGTGCATTGAACAGACCCTGGCTCATGATCATTCATATACAGTGTCTCTTAGTTATAGGAGCATTATATTTATTTGACAGGTGAGGAAACAAGTTTAGATAGGTAACCAGTGAGTGGATACCTAGGATATGGACTCAGGTCTCCTGATTCCAATGCAACTCTTTTTCCCAGGTACCATGTTGCCACTCTCTTGACAAGACTGACCTGGATCTCAAGTAACTTCTAAAGACTGTAATAACTATGCCAGGTGGACAGTGTTTGCACACTTAGGTTTCTATGTTTTATTACCACCACTTTCTAAGTAATCAAGGCCTACCAGACCATATAGAGTGACACCCTGAGGCCTAGCAGGTGGACATTATATTAGAATATGAATTTCATCTGAAATTTGAGGGCTTTTGTTTTTGGTTAGCTATAATGTGTCTGTTAGCAATTATACTATAGTTTGGGAATGATGATTTTGCTAGCTTAATTGCATTTTATTTGAGTAGAATTCTAAGCACTTTTCTTTAAAAATAATGGACTCAATTTTTCAGCCCTCGTGCTATTTCTGCTTCAGAACCAAACTTTCTTAATGGGCTCCTTTTCTGGGCATCCCTTAACCCAGTCAAGCTGACACATAAAATTAAGCATCCCACCCTTCTCTTTGTGTGGTTAAATTCTTAGGCTGGGGCTATAAATTGATAGAGGAATAAAGGAACAACCCCCCTCTTAACTTTAAGAGATTTATATTTCACATAGAACACCATATATGTGCCTAAGCCAAGTCATACTTAACTTGGCACTCAAGAAGCAGAAACTAAGAAATGTAGTCATTTCAATGGTCCACCTGCAGGCTCATAAATGCATCTGTTACGAAAATAATAAAAAAATTAATTCAAGCCACTGATCTACTACATTTAGACAAAAGTTGAACTTAAAACATTGACAATATTCCATTATTTTAATTATTATATTTTGGAGGTAGGTTGCTCATATAACATGTGTTTACCTACAGGAACTAGATTTACTTTTGAGAGAGTGGACAGGAGATACTTTCTTGTTTATGAAGATACACAAACCTTCTTTAATTATGTCTGCAGCTACTAGATAATATGCAACTGGTTATAAGATTTGGTAACACAATATGATATTAATAGTGTAATGCAAACCCATCAACAGAACTGGAAAAATATTCAAAGTACATTTCCTATGGAGTTTACCAAGAAACCACCTAAACTCGTTCATTTTACATACAAGAAAACTGAGGACCAGAGATCTGAGACTTGCCCAAGAGCTAATCAGTAACTGGAACTTTCTATGGCCTTTATCTTATACCCACTCCCCATATTCATATTGTTTGCTCCCAATATTTGTACTCAACATATCCAAGAAAAGGCATCCAACTAAACCAAAAGCCATTTGGAAAGAACATCTTTATTTAAGTAAACATAGGTGGTTTAGATGCAGACCCTGCTTTTGCTAAAGTTTATTTTTAAAATTCATACCCCCACCAATCTTCATATAGAAAAATTGTTTTGAGACAGGGTCTCTGTCACCCAGGCTGGAGTGCAGTGATGCCATCATAGTTCATCATAGCCTCAAACTCCTGGGCTCAAGTGATCCTCCTGTCTCAGCCCCCCAAGTAGCTGGGGCTACAGCCATGCCCCAACACACACAGCTAGTTTTGTTTTGTTTTGTTTTGTAGATAGAGGGTCTTCCTATTTGCCTAGGCTGGTGTCAAACTCCTGGCCTCAAGAGATCGTCCCACTCTGGCCTCCCAAAGTGCTGGAATTACAGGTGTGAGCCACTACACCCCACCCAGGGGTTACGTCCTTGATCAAGATGTATCCTTAAGTGAATTACAGATAGATGTTATGAAAAGCTACATTAATTTTTAAATTTCATCTAAAATAGTAAAATGACTTCATGATCAAATGACTATAAATGCTTCTACTATCTTCTTGTGGAGGAAAGGCATGGTGACAGCAGTTTCTGATCCAGCTGCAGAGATGCCTGAGCCCATGGCCACCAATATGGCCTACGGTGGCCAGTACCAATCTGTTGGGGGTGACACATCTGGGCAAAACCCCAACTGGCACTACATTGGCCTAAAAAGCCATAGAGTGGGGTTAGATGATTCAACTAGTATTTACTGGGACAGGAGGTTTTCCCATGGCAGAAAGTTATGTCAGTTATGGAAGACAGTATTCACTTACTAAGCATTCTCTTTAGTCTCCTCCATCAAGCCTGTTGCCTGCCTAGGCCTCTCGAGTACTGCTTACCATCAACCACACCATAGAGTCTGGATTTGAAATCCCACCCATCAATGTTTCACTTTGAAGCCTTGAGGAAGCTGATGAGTTCTGTACTCAGTGTTCTTCACCTATTCCTTTGTTCCTACGCATGCGCACGCACACAAACACCTGTTGGTTTCATCCTATCATTATGCACAAGTTCCTATCAGATTATAATTGCACTACCACCATCACTTCCTATCTGTATTAGTTTGCTATAGCTGCTGTAACAAAGTTCCACAAACTGGGTGGCTTAAACAGCACAAATTTATGTCTCACCGTTCTGGAGGCCAAAGGTTCAAAATTAAGGTGTCTGCAGGGCCACACTCACTTCAAATGCACCAGGGAAGTATCTGTTCCATGTGCCTCTCCTAGCTTTTGGTGGTTTTTTTGGAAAGCTTTAGCATTCCTTGACTGGTGGCAGTATAGCTCCAGTCTTCACATGGTGTTCTCCCTGTGTTCGAGCCCCTGTGCCCAAACATCCCCTTTTAATAAGAACACCATTCACATTGGATTAGGGATCTACCCTATTCCAGTATTAACTCACCTTAACTGCTTACATCTGCAATGACGCTGTTTCCAAATACGGTCACATTCTGAGGTACTGGGGGTTAGGACTTTCATGTATGAATTTTGAGGGGATACATTCAACCCATAATATTTTGCACAAATCAGGCACTTGATGTAGTTCTTAAAACAAGAGCAGTTGGAAGCAGTATTATCTTGGCAAACAAGTGGTAGAACATAACCTATTTTACATATTTTAATTTTTTATCATGGAAATGTTGAAACATATGCAAAAATAGGCCCAATAATGTAAGGAACCCCAGGTCTTCATTTCCCAATTTCAACAATTACAACCCACGGCCAATGTTGTTGCATCCCCCTCCTGTAAGATAGAGGGAGATTCTCTTACAGGTATGAACTACAGTGTCTAAAATTACATTCATCTACATTAACTTCTTTGATTTTCATAACAACTGGAAAGGTAGGTTATGTAGTTTTACAATAAAATTCATGTCTAACAAATTACTATTTTAATGTAAATGCCAATTTTTAAGATAGTGAGGGGAAAAAGGGAAGAATGCCAGTATGTCTTTATGCATGTTTTATTGGGTTTTTGTGCATTCTAATCCATTAATAAAAGGAAAGGAAGGAACACTGGTATGTTATATCGTCAGCTCTTATTCACACTGAATGGAATTAGTTTTCAATGGAATTGTTAAGGTAAATTGCCAATTTCTACTTTTCTAGAAAATCACTTTTACTGAAAAATCTTGTTCCTAACCCATCCTATAAAAATGGGATTTTACTGAACTACCTCTAACGTCACATTTTGTACATAATGGCTGCAAATGTCTAAAATGTTAAGGAAACATTATAATTTAGAACAATTCTAGGCAAAAAGTGATTTTGTAGAGGATCCAGATGCATGAAAAAAACAAATGAGCCATTTAATTTGTAGTTTAGATGTCATTTTTCTGACAGTTATCAATGAAACTGTCATGTATCCCTGGAATTTGGGTCTGTTAGAATTTTTTATTTTGATATTCTTTCGCATAATTGTGTCTGATATTTTAATAGAAGGTATTTATGTTCGCATGCATGTGGACATCATCAATACTTTCACGTTACATTATTACTCATACATGCATTAGTTCTGATTCTCTTCAAAACCTAATTTGCATAACTACAATATTATATATTTATAAATACTTAATTTTGTATAGTTTTTAAACAATCCTTTTCCTACTTGACTAAGAATATCAAAGATGTCCCCAAATGCTTACTTGAAGGTTGATTTAGTCACACTAGCAGAACCTCAGGCTCAAATGTCAAATGGGATCATTTCTGTACAGTGCAGTAACCATATTGCAATCTTTCTGCTGCCGAAGTTACAGTTGCATATTACTCATCAAGGCAAAATGTAAATGTTTAGTGATTATATGATATGTTTTTTGCTAATTCCCCAAATGGGATTTTTTTTACCTTTGTTTATTTGAGAACAACTGAATGCTGAAATGCAGTGGCTGATGCCAGCAATCTAAGGCTTCATTAGTAGAGATGAAGCAATGCTCACTTTGCTACACAAATAATTAGAGAGATTAAATGAAAATAAACATTGAGAGGATGTGCAGACACTCCAAAGTTAGGTAATTATTTTAATTACTCTAGTGACTTCCAGCAACCTTCATTATCAGCCACAGATCAAGCTTAAATTGTTTTATGTAAGAATATCATAAGCTACATGGAAAAGTACTATAGCTTATTTAGTGATTATGCTTCATAAAAATGACATTTTCTCCAAGCTCCCATTTAAAGGAGTTGTTTCCATTCCAGCTCCTGATAGACTCGTGACATATTCTTAAAGTATGTTTTTGCACTTAAAAATGTTTTGCCCTGGTTTTGTACTTCAAATGGACATCATTAATAATAATTTTTGTATCTTTATATCTTTGCTCAGATTCGATCATAAGAGATTCCGGGCCACATATTGAGTGGCTTAATGTAAAACAATATGGCATATTCAGCCATCTGAAATAAATGTCACTTGGAATCATGTCATCCTTATTGCATGACAAGCTATACCTTGTATTTGGGGTAAATTTATTTCTTCTTTCTTCCACTCCCTACACCAACTTGGGAAGACTCTAACATAGGCTCTAGGAATCATCTTCATTACAAGCAGAGGTACTATTTAGAAGCATTATCAGTCCTGTTTAGATTTCATTTTATATTCATTTGATAACGATGATCCATCAAGATCTCTTGTGTTAAGGTGTTCTTTTGAGGAAGGGTTATCTGTATTTAAATATCATTTATTGACTGCCTGTGTAATAATGGCTCTTCTTCAAAGTACCCAACATATACCATTTAATCCTTGCAAGATTCCCATGGAGTACGTATTATTAACCCCATTTTCCAGATGAGGAAACAGGCCTTGGGAGGTTCACTGATTTTCTAAAGTTGCACAGTAGAAAGTATCCCAGATGGGACTCAAACCCAGGTCTGCCTGACTCCAAGAACCATGAAGTTCCCCAACAGATGACTGAATGAAGTAAACTTGGGTACAAATGCTAAGGGTAATAGAAAAAAATGAAGTGACAGTTTGTGATGTGCTAATTAAGTGTTGTGTTTTATGACAGCCATGAATTTCTGGGCAAGAGCTAAAGTCAAACTGCAAATTCAATTGATTTTGAAAGTGTTTTGGGCTAGGCACAATGGCTCACATCTGTAATCCCAACACTTTGGGAGGCCAAGGCAGAAGGACTGCTTGAGCCCAGGAGTTCAAGACCATCTTGGGTAACAGGAGACCCCAGTCTAAAAAACTAAAATGAAAAAATTAGCAGGGTGTAGCAGCTTATATCTGTAGTTCCTGCTACTCAAAAAGCTGAGGCAGGAGGATTGCTTGAGCCCAGGACGTCGAGACTGAAGTGAGCTGTGTTCAAGTCACTGCACCCCAGCCTTGGCATTGAAGACAGACCCTGTCTGTCTGTCTCTCTCTCTCTCTCTCCGACACACACACACACACACACACTCACACACACACACACACAAAGACAGTGTTTCATCTCTGAATAGCCCTGGTTCCTGGAGAGGATGCAATAGCAAATAGGTTTTATGGCATAGTTGGACCAACCAAAAGTTCCCCACTAACAAAGTTTAGTGATGTTTTTAGTACAATTCAGTAACCACTTGAATTTTACTCCAGCAAACACAAGTCATTTTAACCAAATTTAAAATATCCAACAGGATGAACCAGACTTCAGTAACTTAGGGGAAAGGGGTGCACTGCTTCCTAAGAAAAACCTTTTCTTAAAGGGAGGCCTTGACTTCCTTCCTCTTCCCCATCCTGGCATGATGCTGGTGCAGGATACATTTCCAAGGTTGTGTTATATTCAGAGGCACATTAGGCTATTCGAGAGAATGGGAAGAGGTCTAAATGGCTTCGTTGTTTCCTATGTGTAGAATGCACTAATCTGCAGAGTTTAATGTATGAGTTGTGGATGGCACAGGGAAGTTGGGACAGAAGGCTAGCTCTAGAGAGTTGTTGGGGTGGCTGGGTGTTAGTCTGAAAGTTCACTCTCACGTTTCAGAATCTGAAGAGGAAGTTAGGGAAATTCACAGATAAGCCAATGCCTTGTAATAGGTGGGGGGTTCAGGGGTAGGACTGGGAGAAGAGGAGCTGTCAGAAAAGCTGGAGAGCCATTCGCCCCAGAGCTCTCAGTTGCACCAGAACGCACAGTCGGAGAGAGATTTATTTGTGAACAAGCCCGAGAAAGGCAGACAACCCAGACAAGATGGGCTCAGAAATTATTTATCATAGGCTAGGGCAGAACAGTCTGGAGCTTTCCTTCTGCTTTGCAAGCACTTCCCTAGGACCTGCCTGGGAAGCACAGCCCTTCTTCCTGGTAAGTTACAGAAGGTCAGACACTCAGCTAGTAGGCCAGCTAGACAGCAAAAAGTGTCTAAACTAAGTGCCAACTGTTTACTTGGGGTCTTCCAGACCCTATCATGGTTCTATTCGTCATGGTACGCTCTGTTTGATTTCAATCACACCATCTTTATATCTAGGAAGGCCAAACCGGCCCAGCTGTGTTGGGTGGGATTTCTGCAGGCCATGCAGTGAGGACGCCACCAGCTATAGATACACGCAGGAGACCCAAGTTCTATTTCCACTATGCCACTTGCCACTGACCTCTGAGAAATCATTTTAAACCCTGAACCTCAGCTTCCTCATCCTGAAAATGAAGGCGATTCTACTTCCTAGGCCTTCTTGACAGGAGCCTTGGGAGAGCCAAACGGAATAATTCTGGTGACAGCCAAGAACTGGGAGGGACCGTGACTCCAAATTACTGAAGAAAAATAAGTTAAACATGCTCAGCTGGAGTTTTAGGAATTTCCCCCGCAATGATCAAACTGCAGTCAGGCAGCAGCCCTCTGAATTGATTCTTTCTTATGGACTGTCTCACATGCCAAACACCTATGTGCAGCACCCCTCCATCTCCGTGGGCTCCAATTGATGTCTGCCTTGCAGTGAAAGCGCTTTTTGTTGCCGCTGTTCGATACACCCCAGCACATCAACGCAGCAGCTGGGAGCAGGAGGAGGAATCCCTTCGCTTTCTCCCCTCCTTTCACTCCGAACCCTAGGCATCAGCAGCAACGCGCGTAGCCCAGCAAGTTTCCGCACGTGAATGGATTTTCCTGGCTCATCTCCAAAGACCTTGCAGTATTTCACAAAGCTGAAGAGAGGTGAACGAGCATCATCCCCTCCCGGAGGTTGTGCAGCCCCGCGGGGACGCTCCTCCCGCTCCTCCACCCGCGGTACAGCGGCCGCCTCCTGAGTTTGCTCGCGGGGCCGTTAGCGCCAGACCCAGCGGAGAGCCGGGGGCCCCTCCGCGCCTCCCTCTCGCAGCCCCTCTCCACCAGTAGCAGCGCTGCTGTCTTCCCACAGGAGGACTTGAGAGGACGCTGGAGTCTGCAGCGCCCCCGCCCCCTCGCTTTTTCTTTCTTTCCTTGCTTTGGGATCTTGCTGCTGGATCCGGAGAGGTTCTGAGAAGACAACAGCGAGTGACTGAGAGCAGGCTTCCGCTGCGGCGCACGAACACAACCGGGGCCACAACCCCCAGCGTCTCCACAACCCCCAGCGTCTCCACCCGCTCCTCGCCACCCCGGTGGGAATGTGAGGAAGGAAAGCCCCCAGCGCCGCCACCCGCCCTGGAAGGCGTCCCAGAGAGCGTCCTGGGGGCCCGCGGCTGGAGCCCCCGTCCCCGCAGCACCGCGGGACTGGAGCGGCGAGGCGCACCGGGTGCCGCTTCTCGGCTCCCACTCTTCAGAAAGAGCGCGGTGGGGATCAGCGCCTTCCCCGCACTCGGCACAACTCCGGGACCCGCGGCGTGCGGCTGGACCGAGTCCCGCTTCCCGCCAGCTCACTCGGAGTCGGGGGCAGCCCCTGCCCGCCCGCCTGCACCCCTTGTCGCTCTAGCTTGCCCGAACCTGCCGCCCCTCCACGCCCAGGTAGTGAGCCCCGCGGCTCCAGGTCTCTGCAGCGCCCTCGGCCCCAGGTCTCTGCAGCGCCCTCGGCCCCATGGACAGGGCACCCGTCACCACTCCTTAAGTGCTGGCGCCGCCGCCGTCCAAGCTGCGCACTGAGGTTCCTCGGCTCGCCCCTCTCTGGGGTGTCCGAGAGCCCGGGGAGCGTGCACCATGAAGTCCGTGCTGTTCACCCGCTTCTTTATCCTCCTGCCCTGGATCCTAATTGTCATCATCATGCTCGACGTGGACACGCGCAGGCCCGCGCCCCCGCTCACCCCGCGCCCCTACTTCTCTCCCTACGTGGTGGGCCGCGGGGGTGCCCGACTTCCGCTCCGCAGGGGCGGCCCGGCTCACTGGACCCAAAAGCGCAACCAGTCTCGGCCGCAGCCACAGCCGGAGCCGCAGCTGCCCACCATCTATGCCATCACGCCCACCTACAGCCGCCCGGTGCAGAAAGCGGAGCTGACCCGCCTGGCCAACACGTTCCGCCAGGTGGCGCAGCTGCACTGGATCCTGGTGGAGGACGCGGCGGCGCGCAGCGAGCTGGTGAGCCGCTTCCTGGCGCGGGCCGGGCTGCCCAGCACTCACCTGCACGTGCCCACGCCGCGGCGCTACAAGCGGCCCGGGCTGCCGCGCGCCACTGAGCAGCGCAACGCGGGCCTCGCCTGGCTGCGCCAGAGGCACCAGCACCAGCGCGCGCAGCCCGGCGTGCTCTTCTTCGCTGACGACGACAACACCTATAGTCTGGAGCTCTTCCATGAGGTAAAGGCCAGCCCGCCCCGCTGGGTGGGCGAGGGCGGGAGGGGGCCCTCCGGGCCGGCCGGGCTGCAGCCACACGCCCCTTGCACTCCGGGTGCACTTTTGAGTTCTCAGTTCTCCATGCGCGCATTCGGGGCACCGAGTGGAGCCGCTCCTTGCTGCCATTCCGCAGCCTCCGCTGGCCGTGGGGGTGGAGGGGGTGTGTGTGAGAAGATCACTGTGGCTCAAGGGGGCGGGTGTCTGCTCTGGGGCTTTTCTGTGTGGAGATTGTGTCACGAGAATAGCACAGGTGTGAGGCGCGGGAATGATTTCCAGGGGCCAGGCTCCTGCCAACCTGAGGATGGAGCTTAGACCTGCAGGCGCTGGCTGCGAGAGGAGATCAGGGAGGGACCTGCACCGTAGCGGGTGGCGGCGGAGGGGTGGGGGGTGGTGGGGGCGGGTAGGCTAGGTGTTACTCGAGGCCTTTCAGTGCCTACAGGTGTGATTCTCAGTCTAGGACCATATAGGGAGAAAGGTGGAGATAGCCTAGAGAGAAATTTCACTATGGCGGCCCACTGGCACGGAAATGGTTGTGAGAAGAAACACTGACTTATGTGGAGGTCCTTCCTCTCTTTCCCACGCCTCACAAAAGTCTTTTCTGACCCTCAAGATTACTTTTTTTTTTTTTTTTTTTGCAAGAAAACCGTTTCTGGAAAATAAACTGTTCTGCCCTGTGGTTATGTCTTTTTTGCAGCCCAAGGTAATCATCTGGGCTGCCTGGTCCCTTTTCACAACCTTTCTCTAAGGCCTCTTTTTGGCGAGTTAGCCAGGACACATTTGGCGGGGCCTTTTGCGTCGTTCTGGTGCAGTCAGGTCCTGAGTGCAGCCGGGCTCCCTGCTGTTGAGATGGCACATGAGTTCCCTGGGATGGCCGCGCGCACACACCCTCCCAGCAGGCACAGGGTTAGAACAGGTGTTCCTCCTTGAGGCTAGTAACTTGCGGTGTGTGTGTGTGTGTAGCCTGCAAATGAGACTAAGTGGCATGGGTTTTGTCAGTTTTCTTCTCTCTACGCAATTACAGCCAAAGAAAATCTTCTTGATTGATTTGACGCCCTGTGAGACTGTTGCCTTCCTCCACCTGAAATTTCTTGACGTCCTGCTTCAGAGACTCCTCCTCAATTCCCCTTCTCCCAAGTAAACTGGACATTGGGAAAATACTATGTGTGAGTTGGACACTGAACTCCTAAAATAATCTGTGTGTCTGGTCATCAGATACCCTAACTGCTTCCCACACTTTCATCCTCGTCTCTGGGTTGCTTTCTTAACCCCAGGGCAGAGATATTCTATACTCTTCCAGTTTAATTTTTCTGTGTGGCTTTAAAAAAAATTTTTCTTAAAGGTAATTGCCGCCTTCATTTCTATTCATCCTCTCTTTCATGAATAAAAGGCACAGTAATTGTTCTTCATCTTTTCTTTTCCATCCTTTCACTGTAGAGGGCTTTCTTTCCACGTTTCTCCAGATGAATAAATAAGCTTGGCATTGTATAGTATGGTCCTTACTCAACCCAAGATTAGAGATACCATCTGACGTTTTTAACTGGGCTTTTAATCCTGCTTCAGTGCTCCCGCCTCCAAAAAAAAGTGGCTTGCATCTGAAGCAAAGACTGTACATTTCAATGCACCATAATTTTTAAACCGCAAGGTCTTTTTTTTTCTTCTACAACTTGGAAGTTGCCTCGTCTGTGAAAATGTGTGGTCTTGTTGAAGTAAAATAGTGCACATTACTGTTAATGAACACTGTAGGAGGCTAGATTGTGAAGGAGGAATGATTTAGTTTATTCCGAGCTTCTAGCCTCTTGGTGTGAGGTGTTAGAAGAGTTGGCACACGCAGGCAGTGAAATGATTCAGGACACAGCCTTCCTTTGATGCTTCCCAAGCTGAAAGGAGGGTTTGTTGGTGGGGGATATTAAGCATCAGGAGAAAATTCCAGTAGGTTTTTCATTAGTCCATATGGGGGAAAATATAAAATGAGGAGAGGGTAAGGAGAAAAAATAGTGTTGTCAGGACATTATAAAGGAAAAACGCAAAACTTTCAAGACACTAAACTTTTGTACAATTGGAAGTAATACAATGATCAAAATAAAATAAGAGCATATGCAACATTTTTAATGGTGAGGTGCCACATATACAAAATATACAACAGGTTTATTGTTTCTGTTGTCATTTTAAGCATAATAGGCATGACATACTTAGAATTTAAGTTTTCTATCTCCTGGAGGTCACTCCCAGACAGTAATTTTATGACTAGTACCTTTCTCTACCACTCCCCCACCAGCATTGTTTTTGGACAGATTAGGCCTCTGTTTGACATATATGTATGCTGATACATTCAGTTTTCTTTATTATAACATTTTCCTTGCATGGCAAACATTATTGAATTCCGTCATTAGGCTAGTGGAATTTATGAATTCTTAGTCTTGTGCATTTTCCAGAATTTGGAAATCCTTAGGTTTATTTGTGAGACAGCCTACCATACACCCATTCTCAGATTAATGATTCCGTGTAAATTACAGTTTAGACATTGTTCTCTGGAGACAAGATAGGACCAGATAAAACATTGAAAATCTGCAGCTCCTTGGGGGAAAGCAAAGATGCTGATTTAGGAATGCTATAGGGCTGAGGCATATATCTCAGCCCTTTATATTGTGCATGCACACCAATTAGTTTTTAAGTAATTCACAGTACTTAAGGAAAGAATACCCCAAGTCAGGTTTCATCTTTTATTCATGGTGCTTCTAATTTCCATGGTTGATGTTAAAGTGGATAAGATAAAAGGAGGAAAATGAACCAGGTACAAATTAGCTCCGTAAGTACTGGCTGCAAATGAAGGAAAGCAAAGGATGAAAGGTCTCCAAATTAAATTAAAGACGTAACAGGCAATCTGTGTTCAATTATTCCTCCCTGGTAACTGGAATGGTGCTTTGTCGTCTCATACAGCTAACTAATTTTCAGCCTTTCCTTTCAACTGAGCTGCACCGCCAGGAAAGAAATATTTGCATTGAATACTCTTATGTTAACAGCCAAATCCATTTGCAAATGAAGTTTAGTGTGAATCTTAGCCACAGAAATGGGGCTGTTCATTGGAGAAGGAGGTGGTAGGGGTTTTTCAGGTTTCAAATATCTCAACAGCTACTCCTCTTCTTCCTGTGGCATTGATGGGGTTTTGCACCGTGGATCACAGGTAATCCTGCCTCCTTGTGCATCCTATCCATCTATCTCTCTGGAAAAGCTTATTTGCAAAGGATTTAAGCTGCTTTAATAAAAGCCACAACTACAGATAAATGTGACTTTATTTTTAGTCATGTTTTCAATAACACTATTGATCAGATTTCTGTTTTTCACCAGAAAACCTTCAAAGCTTTCTTAAATTTAAAACAGATGCTTTTCAGGTGAAGTTGGTTTCACCTCTGGAAATCAATTGAATTGAAATGTAAAAAAAAAAAATAGCACTTTCCAAGCAAGAAAAAAAAAACTTTAGAAATTTTGAATTTAATGAAATAAGACTGGAAGACAGGCTGGCTCTCAGACACTTAAGGGGTTGTCAAAGGAGTCAGTGACTGAGATTGCATCTAGAAGATGTTTCTGGAAAGCAATGAACTAAAGAAGCCCCTTGCTTGAATCTTTTGTTGGGTGCTATTAAGCTATTTGTGTACTAGGCAGATAAAGGAGTTTTGAAGTTTAATTCTGTCTGGCTTTTTTTCAGAAGTATTTGTGTGCTTTCCCTCTTTACCTGCTGCTTATTGGAGTCATCATCTGAAGGATATGCAAGTTTACCATGTTTGGCCCTTTTCCCCCTGAATAGTACTTCCATATATGTTTCCTGAAAGGAAACATGAGGTTTACCTTTTACCCTTGGTACATTTACTTTATTTAGGGTAATTCTTTTTAAAGTGAAGGAACCTAGAAGATTTTCTTGGGTGGAACATTAAAAGACCATTCTACCTGAAATGTGTCCCTTGTATTTTATTTCTCTCCCTCTGAAAGCTATTAAGAGTCATGCCATAGGTCTGATAAAATGTGAGAATTTTATAGAAATGTATATATGAAACTACAGCCAATTTTCTTAGGCTATAAATGTTAGGTTTTCTTTACTGTCCCTGGGTGTACAGTATTTGAATTATGGTTCGTTTTTGGTAAGAGTTTTCTTTGGAGACCAGCAGTTTTCATTTGGATGTTGATATTTTAATGGGCCAGAAATAACAATTTGGGCCTAAAGATGTTCTCCCTTCTGCCTTTTCCTATTGTCTTTTTCCATCATTCTTCCTCTCTTAACCTGCTTCTTTCACTGATGATTCTGTCTCGTGAATAGACATGAAAACATGTTCGGATTATTGCTTGGTGCAATGAATGTTGTGTCTTTTAAACATTTAGGCTGTTGCTGCTTCTTGGAAACCATTGTGGGTGGCTCCCTTTTTTCTGTCTACTCTGCTTGCCTCTAAATTACAAGCCGGTAAATTTTCTCTTGTGTGAACAGTAATGGAATAGTAATTGCTTTTAAGGCATGCTGCAAAAGCAAAATAGAAAAACCAAAGTCAGTGGTCTTATTTATTAACTATTTCAGGTGGTATTCAAGTAGTGGTAGGTTTTTTGTTGTCGTCATTGTTTTTTGCACAGAATTCAATATTGTACAGATATGTCTATTTAAATGTTTTGGACTCTGAAATATTCAGCCTGTGTAAGTTAACACATATATATTTGATTCACAGTGCTTGTGAAGCATGAAATTTAAGTTTTCCATGGAGCTCAAATTCTCCCGCCAAAATACAAATAAAATTGTTAAACCAGTGTATAGATAGATGCATAGGTAGGTTTAGAATAGATCTCCAAAGCACAGAAATAAAACTAAGATAATTTGTTGTTCATGCCTGGTAATTTTTGCATACAATTTTAAATAAATGTTAATACCCTATATCATGGATATAAGCAAAATATAGTTGACATAAATTGAGCATTTACTATAGGCAAAGAAGTACCTTTAGGGTTTTACATGTATTATTTAATCCTCATAACACCCTGAGGTAGGTAATAGTACTGTCTCTGTTTGTTTGTTTGTTTTAATACTAATGCTAATATTTAGTTACGGACCCAGTCCCTTGGTGAGTACAGAGGACTTAAACAAATGCAACCTGATGGTAATATAGTTGTTTACCTCTGATCTATATAATCAGTATCCCCATTTTTTAACAGAAGCACTAGGAAGTAACTTGAAAATGTCATGTAGCTGTTAAGTGGCAGAGATAGGATTTTGAACCCAGGTGCCCTGGTTCTAGCGCCTGCATTGTTGACTGTCCTGCAACTCGTGTCATTTAACACAGTCACATGAAAATATGTCATTATTATAATAAGTAAAGCACCTGATTAGCAGGAGCCTTGTGATTTTTTTTTTTTTTTTTTTCTTTTTAAAGGCCCATTTTATTTTATCAGTGTCAGGGTAAAGAGTAGTCGGAAAATGAAACTCATGTCTTCAGTTTCAGGGTAAAGAGTAGTCGGAAAATGAAACTCATGTCTTCACAAATATTTATGCTTAGGATGCAGCTGAAGGTGAAGTAAAGAAAATGGAATCCATTCACATAAATATAATAAGTAAATTAATATCCAAATGGAAGGCAGGTGGGGACAAATGATGGTGGTAGTAAACGGATTATTAAAGTCTGAAAAGTCCTGACCAACAAGATAAATTGTAAATTAGCTTGGAAAAAAAGAATATTGACTCTGAGCCAGCCTTGCTCCCAGCATGACTACTATCTAAAACATCCATATTTTTGCCAGATGTTTTCTCAGCATCTCCTGAACTAACCACCTCATGCTCATGGGTTTCTCCCACCTGCCATGTCCCCCACCCCTCATCTTGCTCGTGTGAATCCTTTGAGACCCAGCTCTGGCTTTACCTCCTCCAAGAAGCCTTCCCTGCATGCCAGCTCCTCTGAGATCTTTTCCTCTCCTGGCTGCCTACGTTGCCTATCGCTTGAATGTCTCCTTTGTGCTTTCTCCACAACCCACCTGGTGCTTTCTCCCTGAGTGATGTCCCTAAAATACAGACACTGCTTCTCACCAGAGACCATCAGAGGGCAGTGTTTTTAGAAGGCTTGGGATTTTAGTTGCAAAGATGCCCCCTACCCATCCTAAAGGTGCAAATTCTATTTTGGGCAAAAAGCCCCTTAAGAACAGCAGGTCACTGAAATCCAACTCAAATAGGCATACTCAAAAAATATACATGTGGTTTGCATAATTAATAGTTTGGTGGCCAGGTGCAGTGGCTCACGCCTATAATCCCAGCACTTTGGGAAGGAGCCTTGTGGTATTATTACTGTCTTCTGCCATTCTTGAATTCAGGACTTTCTTCTCGGTTATGTCAACTCTTAGCTTTCTCCTTTGACCTTTTTTACTTTTTTCCTTTTTGTCGTTAATGTATTACATTGAAAATAAAAATTACATGTTAATAGATTTGTTGTGTAGACTATAATGTTTTGATATAAGATACATTGTGGAATTACTAAAGCTAATTAATATATTCATTACCTTACAATTTTATCATTTTTTGTGTGTGTGGTGAAAACATTTAAAATCTACTCAGCAGTTTACAGGTGTACAATACATTGTTAATAACTATAGTCACCAATTTGTGGTGCAGTTGATCTTCTAAATGTATTCTTCCTAACTGAAATTTTGTATACTTTGACCAAACATTTCCCCAATTCCTGCCCCTACCTTTTTTCCCCTGATAATATTTGGTCTTGTGAAAATTTTATCTCATCTCTCACTATCTCTAATTTATAGACCATTTGATATTTAGATGATTTTTACAAGCTAGATAAAAACTGCCAAGTTAGTATATAAACTGTAGTCTTTTATTTTTCAAACTATGTATTCTTGTGAATAAGAATTGATAACTTCTATAGATATTAAAATTAAGTTTTTCCTCATTTGCTATGTATACATCAACAACTCTGTCTCCTAGGCGTGTATCGTGTCAGGGCAGGCAGAGCTGAATGGAAGAATAATTTTCAGGGTATAATGGGAGAAAATACAGAATTATGTGAAGCAGGCTCAGGGGTTTATTATTGAAAGAGAGGAGAGGAGCTGGGGGCCTGAGCCAATTTGCGCTGAAGCTAATGTGGCTGAGGTGGCTCCTTCTGGGAACAGAGATGTGCTTGGAGGAGCCTTGGTTCTCCTCACCAATGTACCCCTTATGTTGGCTGCTGCAGGCAGCACTACCAGGTTCATTTGCTCACTTGTTGGTAGAAGGTTTGTTAATTTTCTTGTCCAATTTTTTCTGAGATTAGGAATTTCCTTGGATTAAAAACAAAATAAATCATTGGTTGAGTCTTTTTGCAGGTTTAAAAAAAACAAGAAAACTTGGAGGTGGCTTTGCTGAGGAGGACAGCCATGTTCTCTACCAGAAGTCAGATTGGGTATTTTTCCTAAAACAACTAAAAACGCAGTAGTTTGTTTACTTTTTAAAATCCGTCTCCTCCATCTGTGGAAAGAGAACTTTAAACACTATTTATGTTACATGCTGAATCTAAGACTGTTGTTCCTTCAGCTTGAACTGCGGGATATTCCTAAATTGTACCTGCATCTCTAGTGAAAGCTGAGTGTGCTAAATGCTGGCCATTCTCCATTAACTGAGATTTCAGTTATCTAAGAGAATTGCATCTTAGCAGTACTACTGTATTACTCTGTAAGATTCCTTCTACCTACCTGAGCTCAAACTTCATCCTATTCAGAAGATGTTTTAATATAGCGAGTCAGTAGGCCTTCTCTACCACTTAACAAATATTAATTGAGCACCTACTGTGTACAAGGCACTTTGCTTAATTAAGTCAGGGAGTATTTCAGCTCCCTGAAACAGAGAGCATCTCAGCCCTTACAGATTGATTCTCTGGACTAAATATGCACGGTACTTTCAGTGCCTGTTGAGAGAAATGAACATGTCTGGGAGTGTAAAGCAGAGGTCCCTAATGGAGTTGTTGATTGTAGGAGTAATTGTGGAGGAAGTGACATTTGAGCTGAGAAGTAAAGAACAACAGGGCCTAGTGGGTGATGGGACAGGGATGAAAAAGCCCTCCAGAGAGAGGAAGCCATATTTGTGAACCTGAATACTCAGAGACCTGAAGGATGTTCTCGATGGCAAGAGGCTGGGTGGTGAGAAGATGAGGTGGAGAAATAGGCAGCCACTTTTCCATCTTCTGCGTGTCAAAGTGCAGTTCTCATCTTTGAGAGAAGCTGCCCTGTAAAGAACTCTTCAGGTTCTGTGTATTTGGAAGTGGCATCTAAATCATGCCCATTGGAATCTTCTTCCTGGATACTATCGTGTCTTTATGTAAACTTGTGAATTTAAAAGTATACATAGCAGTGTCAGGAGCATGCTTTCCTTTTTATTTTTTTGCATCTGGTTTTCAGAGTGCCCATTAGGCAAATTTTTGGCCTTTAACTTTTTCAATAGACCTTGGATAAGGTGGGTGGTAAATTGATAGGAAAACTATAGATAAGTATTTGTCCATCTAGTTGTACCAAAGAAGTGGTAATATAGACTTTTGTGGATCCTTTAGAGCACCTGATATCACATTAAATAATATGATACCTGAATATGTATTTCAGTTGTTTCTCCCACTAGATACCAGGGTAGGAATTTTCTTTTGCTTACTGTTGTATCTGTAGTGTCCAGAGCAGTGCCTAGCATGTAGTGAATGCTCATTAAATATTTTTTGAATGAATGAATTATAAGACACTTGAAAGCTGGAGGAATTTATTATAAACAGAGTTTAATCCCTGAAAGGAGTCCTGCACAGAGATTGTCAATCAAATCATAGTTTTGAAGTCTGTGTTGTATGTCTAAGATTGTATTGAGCCCTTTAAATAGAAACTGGAAGATAAATGTGGTCCCTACTCTGATTCTAAGAGCTTTTATACTAAAAGGAAAGAGAATGTCATGAGTATTTATGTATATAGCAAGGCATTACCATCAACAGCCATTAAAAGAGGGAGGTTTGTCAAGGTGGTCGTGAGTCAGTTGAGTATTTGGCCTCTTCACACGTGTGAGAGGCTGGAGGCTGGTGGGGAGCTCACATAGGCGTAATAGCCCATGTTCAAATCCAGCTTCACTGCTTAGTGTTTGCATTACATTGGCAAGGGTTGACTGCCTCGAGTGATTGTTTTAAGTGCTCTAGGCAAGTAATAAATATTAGTTCTTTTTGCCTTGTTCTCTCCACTATGGGTGACTGCCCTAATTGAGGGTATACCAGATAACTGCACTGTCTTGGTTTGTTAAATGCCTCTAAATGCTCTTCTCCTGACATCTGGACTATGTTTCTAGAGGCCTGGGGGGAGGAGGAGGTAAAGGTACTTGACTTTCCCAAATTAGTCTGTACCCAAGTGGAACTGCATAAATTGGGTACCTTAATTACACCTTTGGGTATTACTAGAGTGATTAGAGGGACAACAGTTAAATAGGGCTTGTCTACAAAGAGTCCTGGGAGGAAGTGAGATGTGAGAGAACTAAAAGCATCTAAAGGACATTTCAGATGGAGAGGAGGTGAAAGGTGTTCTCCTGTGGGTTCTGACTTCTGATGCTAACTCCTAACGGTGAAAGCTAGGAAGTTGGCTTACATGTAGCTCAGAGCAGGATGCTAACCCGGCTCACTGCAACTTCCACCTCCTGGGTTCAAGCGATTCCCCTGCTTCAGCGTCCTGAGTAGCTGGGATTACAGGTGCAAGCCATCATGCCTGGCTAATTTTTGTATTTTTGGTAAAGGTGGGGTTTCAACATGTTGGCCAGGTTGGTCTCAAACTCCTGACCTCAGGTGATCCACCCACCTCGGTCTCCCAAAGTGCTGGGATTACAGGTGTGAGCCACCGTGCCTGGCCCTAGGTGTGGTTTTTAATTACTATGTGATCCCAGGGCCCAGTGTGGACCTAGGTCATAGTTACTACATGATACAGTGATTATCGTTGGCACAAATTAATGAATCAAAGAGATAGTATGTTACAAAGGAGAGGGCATGAAATAGATTTTTTTTTAAGCACATGATTAGAAGCAGGAGTTTAAGGTCATTTCCTGGGGTGGGAGGGTTAGGAGTATTCTTCTGTCCAGCACCTGTTGGAGGAGGTGGAAAGGATCCCAGATGCCAGCCTTCTCTGTGTCCATCCTTCTCCCAGCCTTGCCTGGGGACACTGAGCCCCTTGCTGGGCTTCAAGTGACTGATGCTTTTTTGGGAAGCCCCATAAGCTTGTTTCTCTTTTTGCAAACATTGCTTAAGTTTTCATTAATAAAAACATTCTAAAGCTTATTTAGTGCCAGAATGAGGAAAATGTAGGGGGGAGAGAGAGGGTGTGTGTGTGTGTGTGTGTGTGTGTGTGTGTGTGTGTGGTTTTACCTACCTGTGTGGTTGCCTTCTCCTTAACTGTGAATGCAGTGGCTGCTTTCCTTGTTCCTTCTCCACAGATCCTGTACCCTCCATTTCAGTTTCTGGCAAGAATTGTGGCCAGACCCAGGGATCTGATGCAGTGGTCCCCAACATTTTCTGGTAACATAATTTCTAAAAGAATTTTGTAACATTAACCCTCTGGGATATTTTTTAATTGACATGTACATTTTAAAAATCATTTTAAACTGTTGCAAAGCTTGTGATTTCCCGTGTATTATAAATGTTGACATTTGTAATGAAACTTAAATATGTCCAGTAGATCTATAAATATTGTTAACAGTTTGATACCCACCACCATTCATTTAATAAACATACTTTTCAATGACATTTGGGTGGAGATATATATATATATATATATATATATATATATATATATATATATATATATACATATATATATTTTTAAGTGAGACAGCATCTCTCTCTGTTGCCCAGACTGGAGTGTAGTGGTGCGATCACAGCTTACTGCAGCCTCCACCTCCCTGGGTCAAGCAATTCTCCTGCCTCAGCCTCCTGAGTAGCTGGTACTACAGGCACATGCCACCATGCCTGGCTAATTTTTAATTTTTTGTTTGTTTGTTTTTTTTGGTAGAGACAGGGTCCTCCTATGTTTCCCTGGCTGGTCTCAAGCTCCTGGCTTCAAGCAGTCCTTCCGCCTCATCTTCCCAAAGTACTGGTATTACTGGTGTGAGCCACCACACCTGGCCACGTTTGGATATTTTATATTGCTCTTTTTTTTTCTATCTTCATTCCTCCTCAGAATTTTATCTTAGCATAATATTTTGAGGTTCAAGGTCATCTCCCTATCACACATATCTACAATGACAAAAAGAATATAGATAGAATTTAAAGTTTTAAAATCCTGTGGCTATCCGCCTCTGTCTTAGAAAAGCTTTAGGATTGCCTTACCATTACAATTAGTATTGGTAAACAATTAATCAAAACAACAATAAATGTTACAGGGTTGGGTAATTAACTATTAAACATAAAAGCTACATTTATTAGAAATCGATTTCTTAGTGACATGGATGGAGCATTTTGTTGCTGATTATATATTCTGTATTGACAAATATTACAGATTGCTAGAGATAGAATTTAGTATAAATTTCATTCCTATTAGGTCAACTTTTTTTTACGTAAAGAAGTAATTAAGGTGGGAAGCATTTTCTTACAGCAGTGTTTCTCAGTTTTTTGAACTCTCAAGCTTTAAGCCAAAAATTATGTGGTGATCTGACAGCAAAAACTATTTTAATGATTTATTAATGATATTAGGTCCCCTCCAGTTTTGTTGAATGCAAATAATTAGAAACCTCTGGTTGCCCCAACGGATTTATTACCCATTCATTAGAGACATTGGCTTTCTTAATAAAGATAGCAATATTTCTGATTACCTTTGTTTGGTACCCTGCAGGTTTTATTAGGTGGGACAGTGCATTTGATAACAATACAGGATGGGTGAGCAGTCAGGCCCTTTGTGAAGTGGGAGAAGGGTGATGTGAAGTGGGGTGGGGCGGGGGTGGGGGGCGGAGCAAGAGAGAAGGATGGAGAACCTGCCCCTATCCAAGTGGATCAGTTTTAGGAAAGCTTATGCCATATATAGGGATGCCAAGGGTCTGGGAATTTATTCCCTAACTTAAAGCTATCTGCATTCACATATTCCATGGAGAGTTGTGTGCATTCAGGTATCATGCACTCCCAGTCTGAAAAACTGCTATTTTGGTTGAAAGAGTATAAAGACTTGGAAGATGGGGCCTCTAGGCCTGACTGAGCCAAAGGCTCCCATGACCTCAAGGGAACTGACTAGTGCTTTTTTCATTTTTTACTGCATTCTGGGTCCCACCCTTGGCATTCAGATGTGTGCATGAGCTGCTGTTTAATTTTCATCATCTGCTTTACAAATGAGGAAAAGCCCTGATATCCAGCTTCCTCATAGGACCTGATAATAATACCTATGGTTTTGAGAATTAAACGAGGTGATAGATATGTGTAAAGTGGGTAAACAGAGTAACTTCACTCTCTATTTGTACATCTCTCAGAAGTCTGGGGCAACAGGAGCTGTGGAAGGCTCCAGAAGACAAGATGTCACAAAGCCACCTAGCTACTGTAGCTGTACCAATCCTGACAGTCATAGCGGCCCCAAGGTGCTGCTCTGTTGGCTGATGGGAATGCAGATTTAAGTATGGTCCATATGTGGACGTGTTGTTTTACGTCTAAATAAACTTGGCATTGCAAGATGAAAATGCCAGTATCATTTTTAAAGGTCAAGTGACAGTTTGGAAAGATTTTTATAACTTTGATAAGTTCCTCAGCTACATCTGTTCACACTGGCAAGAGTGCTAGAGACGTTCTTGGGAAGTCTTTTCTATCAGAGGAGCTGCAGCCTTGCTCTGCAGAAAAGTTCTGATGACAGTCATCAGAGTATTTGGGGCTCATGCACTAACTGTTAATTATTTTCATTTTTCATTAATGAAAATTTATTTTTTCATTCTTCTTTAATGAATTTAACTATTTGCCTCTACCTTTGCTTCCTGCTGTGTATACTGATAAGACAGGTTTTGGGGTTTTTATGTTTTCTGGTCTTGCTTTTCCCCTTTGTTTTAGGATTTAAAAAACAAAAAGGTTAAGAGGGTAGGTTGACAGTGCTTGCAGTTTCTGTTTTACAGCAATCCCTGCTGTTCCTCTGAAAATTGGTTGATCGTCCTAAAATTTAAAATATATAGATGTTCATTTGATTGGCTCTGGTAAATCTAGTGACATTTAAAAGTACATGGCAGCTAGGCATGGCGGCTCACACTTATAATCCCAGCACTTTGGGAGGCTCAGGCAGGAGGATGGCTTGAGCCCAGGAGTTCGAGACCAGCTTGGGTAACATCATGAGACCCCAACTCTACAAAAATTTTTAAATAGTTGGGTGTGGTGGCATGTGCCTGTACCCTCAGCTACTTGAGAGGCTGAGGTGGGAGGATTGTTTAAGCCCTGGAGTTTGAGGTTGTGGTGGTCTATGACTGCACCACTACACTCCAGCCTGGATGATAGAGTGAGACCCTGTCTCAAAAAAGAAAAAGAAAAAAGTTCATGTCTATTCTGTTTTTTGTTATGTTACTTTCCTCTAAACATGAAGAAAAGCAGTGAGGAGAAACAAAAATTGAGTATTCCTGTGTTTTTTATTGTAGTAAAATATACATTTGCCATTTTATATTTAACCTGATAACCTTCAGTGTTGTAAAATACACATTCATAATTATTCATTTAACCTGATAACCTCTAATCTCCTTTCCATGAATCGGACTAGGTACCTCATATAAGTGGAATCATACCATATTTATACTTTTGTGTCTGGTTTATTTCACTTAATGTCCTTAAGGTTCATCCACATTGTAGCATGTCTCAGAATTTAATTCCTTTTTGGGGCTGAATAACATTCTGTTATATGTATATTCCACATTTTGCTTATCTGTTCATCTCTTGATGGGCATTTGTGTTGCTTTCACATTTTACCTATTGTGAATAATACTGGTACCAATATTAGTGTACACATAATCTGAGTCCCTGCTTTCCGTTCTTTTGGGTATATACACAGAAGTAGAATTGCTAGACACAATGGTACTTCTATGTTAGTTTTTTGAAGAACTACCCTACTGTTTTCCATAGCAGTTACACCATTTTACCACCATTTCTATTTACCATTTCTATTTACCATTTCTATCACCAGACCACGAGGGTAACAATTTCTCCACACCTTAGCCACCACTTGTTATTTTATGTTTTTTGGGTAATAGCCATGCAAAAAAATATGAAGTAAAGTGAAATATCATTATGAAAGGTGTGAAGTGATACGTCTTTGTGATTTTGATTTGCATCTCCCCTATAATTAGTGATGTTGAACTTTCATGTGCTTATTGGCCACTTGTCTGTCTTCTTTGGAGAAATATCTGTTCAAGCCTATTTTGCCCATTTTTGAATTGGGTTTTGTTGTTTTTAGGAATTCTTTAGATATTTTGGATATTAGTCATGTATCAGATATGTGATTTGCAAATGAGGATAGCCTTTTTATTTTGTTGATTGTGTTCTTTGCACAATAGTTTTTATTTTTCATGAAATATAATTTTCTATTTTGTGCTTTTGGTGTTATATATCTAAGAAATCATGCCAAATTCAATGTCATGAAGCCTTTCCCCTGTGTTTTCTTCTAATAGTGTGTAGTTTTAGCTCTTTTGTACATGGTGTTGGGTAAGAGTTCAACTTCATCCTTTTACATGAGAATATCCAGTTTTTTCCCAGCTGCATTTGTCAAAAAGACTCTTCTTTCTTCCATTGAATGATCTCAGTGGAAGTCACTGATCTCATCAAAAATCATTGACCATATGTGGGAGCGTAACCACCCAATGGGTTCTTCTTGCCTGCTGCCCAGATATAGCTGGTTTATCAAGATGGGAATTGCAATAGAGAAAGAGCTTTCCACGTGTACAGCTGGCTAAATGGGAGACTGGAGCTTTATTATAAAATAAATAAACCTCCCCCAAAATTTGGATGCTAGGGTTTTCTCTTTTTTTTTTCTTTTTTATTATTATACTTTAAGTTCTAGGGTACATGTGCACAACGTGCAGGTTTGTTACATATGTATACATGTGCCACGTTGGTGTGCTGCGCCCATTAACTCGTCATTTACATTAGGTATTCTCCTAATGCTATCCCTTCCCCCTCCCCCCAAACCAATACAGGCCACAGTGTGTGATGTTCCCCACCATGTGTCCAAGTGTTCTCATTGTTCAGTTCCCACCTATGAGTGAGAACACGTGGTATTTGGTTTTCTGTCCTTGAGATAGTTTGCTCAGAATGATGGTTTCCAGCTTCATCCATGTCCCTAAAAAGGACATGAACTCACCCTTTTTTATGGCTGCATAGTATTCCATGGTGTATATGTGCCAATTTTCTTAATCCAATCTATCATTGAGGGAAATTTGGGTTGGTTCCAAGTCTTTGCTATTGTGAATAGTGCCGCAGTAAACATACATGTGCATGTGTCTTTATAATAGCATGATTTATAATCCTTTGGGTATATACCCAGTAATGGGATGGCTGGGTCAAATGGTATTTCTAGTTCTAGATCCTTGAGGAATCACCACAGTGTCTTCCACAATGGTTGAATGAGTTTACAATCCCACCAACAGTGTAAATGTGTTCCTGTTTCTCCACATCCTCTCCAGCACCTGTTGTTTCCTGACTTTTTAATGATGGCCATTCTTTTTTTTCTTATTTTAATGTATATTTATTGTATTATTTGTGAGGTTTAATATCTTTTTTGTTTGTTTGTTTTCTTTTTTTATTTTATTATTATTATACTTTAAGTTTGAGGGTACATGTGCACAATGTGCAGGTTAGTTACATATTTATACATGTGCCATGCTGGTGTACTGCACCCATTAACTCATCATTTAGCATTAGGTATATCTCCTAATGCAATCCCTCCCCTCTCCTCCCCACCCCACAACAGTCCCCAGAGGGTGATGTTCCCCTTCCAGTGTCCATGTGTTCTCATTGTTCAATTCCCACCTATGAGTGAGAACATGCGGTGTTTGGTTTTTTGTCCTTGTGATAGTTTACTGAGAGTGATGATTTCCGATTTCATCCATGTCCCTACAAATGACATGAACTCATCATTTTTGATGGCTGCATAGTATTCCATGGTGTATATGTGCCACATTTTCTTAATCCAGTCTATCATTGTTGGACATTTGGGTTGGTTCCAAGTCTTTGCTATTGTGAATAGTGCCGCAATAAACATACGTGTGCATGTGTCTTTATAGCAGCATGATTTATAATCCTTTGGGTATATACCCAGTAATGGGATGGCTGGGTCAAATGGTATTTCTAGTTCTAGATCCCTGAGGAATCGCCACACTGACTTCCACAATGGTTGAACTAGTTTACAGTCCCACCAACAGTGTAAAAGTGTTCCTATTTCTCCACATCCTCTCCAGCACCTGTTGTTTCCTGACTTTTTAATGATTGCCATTCTAACTGGTGTGAGATGGTATCTCATTGTGGTTTTGATTTGCATTTCTCTGATGGCCAGTGATGATGAGCATTTTTTCATGTGTCTTTTGGCTGCATAAATGTCTTCTTCTGAGAAGTGTCTGTTCATATACTTCTCCCACTTTTTGATAGGGTTGTTTGTTTTTTTCTTGTGAATTTGTTTGAGTTCATTGTAGATTCTGGATATTAGCCCTTTGTCAGATGAGTAGGTTGCGAAAATTTTCTCCCATTTTGTAGGTTGCCTGTTCACTCTGATGGTAGTTTCTTTTGCTGTGCAGAAGCTCTTTATTTTAATTAGATCCCATTTGTCAATTTTGGCTTTTGTTGCCATTGCTTTTGGTGTTTTAGATATGAAGTCCTTGCCCATACCTATGTCCTGAATCGTAATGCCTACGTTTTTCTCCTAGGGTTTTTCTGGTTTTAGGTCTAACGTCTAAGTCTTTAATCCATCTTGAATTAATTTTTGGATAAGGTGTAAGGAAGGGATCCAGTTTCAGCTTTCTACATATGGCTAGCCAGTTTTCCCAGCACCATTTATTAAATAGGGAATCCTTTCCCCATTGCTTGTTTTTCTCAGGTTTGTCAAAGATCAGATAGTTGTAGATATGCGGCGTTATTTCTGAGTGCTCTGTTCTGTTCCATTGATCTATATCTCTGTTTTTGTACCAGTACCGTGCTGTTTTGGTTACTGTAGCCTAGTAGTATAGTTTGAAGTCAGGTAGCGTGATGCCTCTAGCTTTGTTCTTTTGGCTTAGGATTGACTTGATGATGCGGGCTCTTTTTTGGTTCCATATGAACTTTAAAGTAGTTTTTTCCAATTCTGTGAAGAAAGTCATTGGTAGCTTGATGGGGATGGCATTGAATCTATACATTACCTTGGGCAGTGTGGCCATTTTCATGATATTGATTCTTCCTACCCATGAGCAAGGAATGTTCTTCCATTTGTCTGTATCCTCTTTTATTTCATTGAGCAGTGGTTTGTAGTTCTCCTTGAGGTCCTTCACATCCCTTGTAAGTTGGATTTCTAGGTATTTTCTTCTCTTTGAAGCAATTGTGAATGGGAGTTCACTCATGATTTGGCTCTCTGTTTGTCTGTTATTGGTGTATAAGAATGCTTGTGATTTTTGTACATTGATTTTGTATCCTGAGACTTTGCTGAAGTTGCTTATCAGCTTAAGGAGATTTTGGGCTGAGACAATGGGGCTTTCTAGATATATTATCACGTCATCTGCAAACAGGGACAATTTGACTTCCTGAATACCCTTTATTTCCTTCTCCTGCCTAATTGCCGTGGCCAGAACTTCCAACACTGTGTTGAATAGGAGTGGTGAGAGGCAGCATCCCTGTCTTGTGCCAGTTTTCAAAGGGAATGCTTCCAGTTTTTGCCCATTCATTATGATATTGGCTGTGGGTTTGTCATAGATAGCTCTTATTATTTTGAGATACATCCCATCAATACCTAATTTATTGAGAGTTTTTAGCATAAAGGGTTGTTGAATTTTGTCAAAGGCCTTTTCTGCATCTATTGAGATAATCATGTGGTTTTTGTCTTTGATTCTGTTTATATGCTGTATTACATTTATTGATTTGCGTATATTGAACCAGCCTTGCATCCCAGGGATGAAGCCCACTTGATCATGGTGAATAAGCTTTTTGATGTGCTGCTGGATTCGGTTTGCCAGTATTTTATTGAGGATTTTTGCATCAATGTTCATCAAGGATATTGGTCTAAAATTCTCTTTTTAGGTTGTGTCTCTGCCCGACTTTGGTATCAGGATGATGCCGGCCTCATAAAATGAGTTAGGGAGGATTCCCTCTTTTTCTGTTGATTGGAATAGTTTCAGAAGGAATGGTGCCAGTTCCTCCTTGTACCTCTGGTAGAATACAGCTGTGAATCCATCTGGTCCTGGACTCGTTTTGGTTGGTAAGCTATTGATTATTGCCACAATTTCAGCTCCTGTTATTGGTCTATTCAGAGATTCAACTTCTTCCTGGTTTAGTCTTGGGAGGGTGTATGTGTCGAGGAATTTATCCATTTCTTCTAGATTTTTTGCGTAGAGGTGTTTGTAGTATTCTCCGATGGCAGTTTGTATTTCTGTGGGATCGGTGGTGATATCCCTTTTATCATTTTTATTGCATCTATTTGATTCTTCTCTCTTTTCTTCTTTATTAGTTTTGCTAGTGGTCTATCAATTTTGTTGATCCTTTCAGCTCCTGGATTCATTAATTTTTAGAAGGGTTTTTTGGGTCTCTATTTCCTTCAGTTCTGCTCTGATTTTAGTTATTTCTTGCCTTCTGCTAGCTTTTGAATGTGTTTGCTCTTGCTTTTCTAGTTCTTTTCATTGTGATGTTAGGGTGTCAATTTTGGATCTTTCCTGCTTTCTCTTGTGGGCATTTAGTGCTATAAATTTCCCTCTACACACTGCTTTGAATGTGTCCCAGAGATTCTGGTATGTTGTGTGTTTGTTCTCATTGGTTTCAAAGAACATCTTTATTTCTGCCTTCATTTTGTTATGTACCCAGTAGTCATTCAGGAGCAGGTTGTTCAGTTTCTGTGTAGTTGAGTGGTTTTGAGTGAGTTTCTTAATCCTGAGTTCTAGTTTGATTGCACTGTGGTCTGAGAGACAGTTTGTTATAATTTCTGTTCTTTTACATGTGCTGAGGAGAGTTTTACTTCCAAGTGTGTGGTCAATTTTGGAATAGGTGTGGTGTGGTGCTGAAAAAAATGTATATTCTGTTGATTTGGGGTGGAGAGTTCTGTAGATGTCTGTTAGGTCCGCTTGGTGCAGAGCTGAGTTCAATTCCTGGGTATCCTTGTGAACTTTCTGTCTCGTTGATCTATGTAATGTTGACAGTGGGATGTTAAAATCTCCCACTATTATTCTGTGGGAGCCTAAGTCTCTTTGTAGGTCACTCAGGATTTGCTTTATGAATCTAGGTGCTCCTGTATTGGATGCATATATATTTAGAATAGTTATCTCTTCTTGTTGAATTGATCCCTTTACCATTATGTAATGGCCTTCTTTGTCTCTTTTGATCTTTGTTGGTTTAAAGTCTGCTTTATCAGAGACTAGGATTGCAACCCCAGCCTTTTTTTGTTTTCCATTTGCTTGGTAGATCTTCCTCCATCCTTTTATTTTGAGCCTATGTGTGTCTCTGCACATGAGATGGGTTTCCTGAATACAGCACACAGATGGGTCTTGACTCTTTATCCAATTTGCCAGTCTGTGTCTTTTAATTGGAGCATTTAGTCCATTTACATTTAAAGTTAATATTGTTATGTGTGAATTTGATCCTGTCATTATGATGTTAGCTGGTTATTTTGCTCGTTAGTTGATGGAGTTTCTTCCTAGCCTTGATGGTCTTTACAATTTGGCATTATTTTGCAGTGGCTGGTACCGGTTGTTCCTTTCCATGTTTAGTGCTTCCTTCAGGAGCTCTTTTAGGGCAGGCCTGGTGGTGACAAAATCTCTCAGCATTTGCTTGTCTGTAAAGTATTTTATTTCTCCTTCACTTATGAAGCTTAGTTTGGCAGGATATGAAATTCTGGGTTGAAAATTCTTTTCTTTAAGAATGTTGAATCTTGGCCCCTACTCTCTTCTGACTTATAGAGTTTCTGCTGAGAGATCCGCTGTTAGTCTGATGGGCTCCCCTTTGTGGGTAACCTGACCTTTCTCTCTGGCTGCCCTTAACATTTTTTCCTTCATTTCAACTTTGGTGAATCTGACAATTATGTGTCTTGGAGTTGCTCTTCTCAAGGAGTATCTTTGTGGCGTTCTCTGTATTTCCAGAATCTGAATGTTGGCCTGCCTTGCTAGATTGGGGAAGTTCTCCTGGATGATATCCTGCAGAGTGTTTTATAACTTGGTTCCATTCTCCCCGTCACTTTCAGGTATACCAATCAGACATAGATTTGGTCTTTCCCATAGTCCCATATTTCTTAGAGGCTTTGTTAGTTTCTTTTTATTCTTTTTTCTCTAAACTTCTCTTCTTGCTTCATTTCATTCATTTCATCTTCCATCACTGATACCCTTTCTTCCAGTTGATCGCATCGGCTCCTGAGGCTTCTGCATTCTTCACGTAGTTCTCGAGCCTTGGTTTTCAGCTCCATCAGCTCTTTTAAGCACTTCTCTGTATTGGTTATTCTAGTTATACATTCGTCTAAATTTTTTTCAAAGTTTTTAACTTCTTTGCCTTTGGTTTGAATTTCCTCCTGTAGCTCGGAGTCGTTTGATCGTCTGAAGCCTTCTTCTCTCAACTCGTCAAAGTCATTCTCCGTCCAGCTTTGTTCCGTTGCTGGTGAGGAACTGCGTTCCTTTGGAGGAGGAGAGGTGCTCTGCTTTTTAGAGTTTCCAGTTTTTCTGCTCTGTTTTTTCCCCATCTTTGTGGTTTTCTCTACTTTTGGTCTTTGATGATGGTGACGTACAGATGGGTTTCTGGTATGGATGTCCTTTCTGTTTGTTAGTTTTCCTTCTAACAGACAGGACCCTCAGCTGCGGGTCTGTTGGAGTTTGCTAGAGGTCCACTCCAGACCGTGTTTCCCTGGGTATCAGCAGCTGTGGCTGCAGAACAGCGGATTTTCGTGAACCGTGTATGCTGCTGTCTGATCGTTCCTCTGGAAGTTTTGTCTCAGAGGAGTACCCGGCCATGTGAGGTGTCAGTCTGCCCGTACTGCGGGGTGCCTCCCAGTTAGGCTGCTTGGGGGTCAGGGGTCAGGGACCCACTTGAGGAGGCAGTCTGCCCGTTCTGAGATCTCCAGCTGCATGCTGCCAGAATCACTGCTCTCTTCAAAACTGTCAGACAGGGACATTTAAGTCTGCAGAGGTTCCTGCTGTCTTTTTGTTTGTCTGCCCCCTGCCCCCAGAGGTTGAGCCTACAGAGGCAGACAGGCCTCCTTGAGCTGTGGTGGGCTCCACCCAGTTGGAGCTTCCCGGCTGCTTTGTTTAGCTAAGCAAGCCTGGGCAGTGGCAGGCGCCCCTCCCCCAGCCTCCCTGCAACCTTGCAGTTTCATCTCAGACTGCTGTGCTAGCAATCAGCGAGACTCCATGGGCGTAGGACCCTCCCAGCCAGGTGCGGGATATAATCTCCTGGTGCGCCGTTTTTTAAGCCCGTCGGAAAAGCGCAGTATTAGGGTGGGAGTGACCCGATTTTCCAGGTGCCGTCTGTCACCCCTTTCTTTGACTAGGAAAGGGAACTCCCTGACCCCTTGTGCTTCTCGAGTGAGGCAATGCCTCGCCCTGCTTTGGCTCGCGCAGAGTGCACTGTACCCACTGTCCTGTGCGCACTGTCTGGCACTCCCTAGTGAGATGAACCTGGTACCTCAGATGGAAATGCAGAAATCACCCATCTTCTGCGTCACTCACGCTGGGAGCTGTAGACCAGAGCTGTTCCTGTTCGGCCGTCTTGGCTGCCACCCAGGGTGTTGATTTTCAATCTTTCTTTCTTTCTTTTGTGGGCATTTAGTGCTATAAATTTCCCTCTACACACTGCTTTAAATGTGTCCCATAGATTCTGGTATGTTGTGTCTTTGTTCTCGTTGGTTTCAAAGAACATCTTTATTTCTGCCTTCATTTCGTTACGTACCCAGTAGTCATTCAGAAGCAGGTTGTTCAGTTTCCATGTAGTTGTGCAGTTTTGAATGAGTTTCTTAATCCTGAGTTCTAATTTGATTGCACTATGGTCTGAGAGAGTTTGTTGTGATTTCTGTTCTTTTACATTTGCTGAGGAGTGCTTTACTTGCAACTAAGTGGTCAATTTTGGAATAAGTGCGATGTGGTGCTGAGAAGAATGTATATTCTGTTGATTTGGGGTGGAGAGTTCTGTATATGTATATTAGGTCCACTTGGTGCAGAGCTGAGTTCAAGTCCTGGATATCCTTGTTAACCTTCTGTCTCATTGATCTAATATTGACAGTGGAGTGTTAAAGTCTCCCATTATTATTGTGTGGGAGTCTAAGTCTCTTTGTAGGTCTCTAAGGACTTTTTTTTTTTTTTAATTTGTGCACGTATTTATTTGTATTTTTAAATAAACATTGGAAGAATAAACCAAAAAACAATTTTTAACCGTTACTTATAAAAATGGAGAAGGAACACAGTTGAAGGAACAAAGATGGAAACAAGACCAGAATAAATACTTGAATACATAGTTCCCACTTTGGAATCACATAAATTATATGATTTTATATAAAAGTGAAATACAAAATTTAAAGTCTCCGAGATTGAAACACAGAGTGAAAAAGACAAACCTAGCTGTATAATAAGATGGTAGCATAATCAAACAGAACACAATTCTTTTTTTTTTTTTTAATAATTCTAAAACTTTTACTTTTTTTTTTTTTTTGGATTTGTCAAATTATTATTTTTTTTTCTTTTTATTATTATTATACTTTAGGCTCTATGGTACAGGTGCGCAACGTGCAGGTAAGTTACATATGTATACATGTGCCATGCTGGTGCGCTGCACGCACCAACTCGTCATCTAGCATTAGGTATATCTCCCAATGCTATCCCTCCCCCCTCCCCCCACCCCACAACAGTCCCCGGAGTGTGATGTTCCCCTTCCTGTGTCCATGTGTTCTCATTGTTCAATTCCCACCTATGAGTGAGAATATGCGGTGTTTGGTTTTTTGTTCTTGCGATAGTTTACTGAGAATGATGATTTCCAATTTCATCCATGTCCCTACAAAGGACATGAACTCATCATTTTTTTATGGCTGCATAGTATTCCATGGTGTATATGTGCCACATTTTCTTAATCCAGTCTATCATTGTTGGACATTTGGGTTGGTTCCAAGTCTTTGCTATTGTGAATAGTGCCGCAATAAACATACGTGTGCATGTGTCTTTATAGCAGCATGATTTATAATCCTTTGGGTATATACCCAGTAATGGGATGGCTGGGTCAAATGGAATTTCTAGTTCTAGATCCCTGAGGAATCGCCACACTGACTTCCACAAGGGTTGAACTAGTTTACAGTCCCACCAACAGTGTAAAAGTGTTCCTATTTCTCCACATCCTCTCCAGCACCTGTTGTTTCCTGACTTTTTAATGATTGCCATTCTAACTGGTGTGAGATGGTATCTCCTTGTGGTTTTGATTTGCATTTCTCTGATGGCCAGTGATGGTGAGCATTTTTTCATGTGTTTTTTGGCTGCATAAATGTCTTCTTTCAAGAAGTGTCTGTTCATGTCCTTCGCCCACTTTTTGATGGGGTTGTTTGTTTTTTTCTTGTAAATTTGTTGGAGTTCATTGTAGATTCTGGATATTAGCCCTTTGTCAGATGAGTAGGTTGTGAAAATTTTCTCCCATTTTGTAGGTTGCCTGTTCACTCTGATGGTAGTTTCCTTTGCTGTGCAGAAGCTCTTTATTTTAATTAGATCCCATTTGTCAATTTTGGCTTTTGTTGCCATTGCTTTTGGTGTTTTAGACATGAAGTCCTTGCCCATGCCTATGTCCTGAATGGTAATGCCTAGGTTTTCTTCTAGGGTTTTTATGGTTTTAGGTCTAACATTTAAGTCTTTAATCCATCTTGAATTGATTTTTGTATAAGGTGTAAGGAAGGGATCCAGTTTCAGCTTTCTACGTATATGGCTAGCCAGTTTTCCCAGCACCATTTATTAAATAGGGAATCCTTTCCCCATTTCTTGTTTTTGTCAGGTTTGTCAAAGATCAGATAGTTGTAGATATGTGACATTATTTCTGAGTGCTCTGTTCTGTTCCATTGATCTATATCTCTGTTTTGGTACCAGTACCATGCTGTTTTGGTTACTGTAGCCTTGTAGTATAGTTTGAAGTCAGGTAGTGTGATGCCTCCAGCTTTGTTCTTTTGGCTTAGGATTGACTTGGCGATGCGGGCTCTTTTTTGGTTCCATATGAACTTTAAAGTAGTTTTTTCCAATTCTGTGAAGAAAGTCATTGGTAACTTGATGGGGATGGCATTGAATCTGTAAATTACCTTGGGAAGGATGGCCATTTTCATGATATTGTTTCTTCCTACCCATGAGCATGGAATGATCTTCCATTTGTTTGTATCCTCTTTTATTTCCTTGAGCAGTGGTTTGTAGTTCTCCTTGAAGAGGTCCTTCACATCCCTTGTAAGTTGGATTCCTAGGTGTTTTATTCTCTTTGAAGCAATTGTTAATGGGAGTTCACTCATGATTTGGCTCTCTGTTTGTCTGTTATTGATTTATAAGAATGCTTGTGATTTTTGTACATTGATTTTGTATCCTGAGACTTTGCTGAAGTTGCTTATCAGCTTAAGGAGATTTTGGGCTGAGACAATGGGGTTTTCTAGATATATTATCATGTCATCTGCAAACAGGGACAATTTGACTTCCTCTTTTCCTAATTGAATCCCCTTGATTTCCTTCTCTTGCCTAATTGCCCTGGCCAGAACTTCCAACACTATGTTGAATAGAAGTGCTGAGAGAGGGCATCCCTGTCTTGTGCCAGTTTTCAAAGGGAATGCTTCCAGTTTTTGCCCATTCAGTATGATATTGGCTGTGGGTTTGTCATAAATAGCTCTTATTAGTTTGAGATACGTCCCATCAATACCTAATTTATTGAGAGTTTTTAGCATGAAGTGTTGTTGAATTTTGTCAAAGGCCTTTTCTGCATCTATTGAGATAATCATGTGGTTTTTGTCTTTGGTTCTGTTTATATGCTGGATTACATTTATTGATTTGTGTATATTGAACCAGCCTTGCATCCCAGGGATGAAGCCCACTTGATCATGTTGGATAAGCTTTTTGATGTGTTGCTGGATTCTGTTTGCCAGTATTTTATTGAGGATTTTTGCATCAATGTTCATCAAGGATATTGGTCTAAAATTCTCTTTTTTTGTTGTGTCTCTGCCAGGCTTTGGTATCAGGATGATGCTGGCCTCATAAAATGAGTTAGGGAAGATTCCCTCTTTTTCTGTTGATTGGAATAGTTTCAGAAGGAATGGTACCAGCTCCTCCTTGTACCTCTGGTAGAATTCGGCTGTGAACCCATCTGGTCCTGGACTTTTTTTGGTTGGTAAGCTATTGATTATTGCCACAATTTCAGCTCCTGTTATTGGTCTATTCAGAGATTCAACTTCTTCCTGGTTTAGTCTTGGGAGGGTGTATGTGTTGAGGAATTTATCCATTTCTTCTAGATTTTCTAGTTTATTTGCGTAGAGGTGTTTGTAATATTCTCTGATGGTAGTTTGTATTTCTGTGGGATCGGTGGTGATATCCCCTTTATCATTTTTTATTGCATCTATTTGATTCTTCTCTCTTTTTTTCTTTATTAATCTTGCTAGCGGTCTATCAATTTTGTTGATCCTTTCAAAAAACCAGCTCCTGGATTCATTGATTTTTTGAAGGGTTTTTTGTGTCTCTATTTCCTTCAGTTCTGCTCTGATTTTAGTTATTTCTTGCCTTCTGCTAGCTTTTGAACGTGTTTGCTCTTGCTTTTCTAGTTCTTTTAATTGTGATGTTAGGGTGTCAATTCTGGATCTTTCCTGCTTTCTCTTGTGGGCATTTAGTGCTATAAATTTCCCTCTACACACTGCTTTGAATGCATCCCAGAGATTCTGGTATGTTGTGTCTTGGTTCTTGTTGGTTTCAAAGAACATCTTTATTTCTGCCTTCATTTCGTTATGTACCCAGTAGTCATTCAGGAGCAGGTTGTTCAGTTTCCATGTAGGCGAGCGGTTTTGAGTGAGATTCTTAATCATGAGTTCTAGCTTGATTGCCCTGTGATCTGACAGATAGTTTGTTATAATTTCTGTTCTTTTACATTTATTGAGGAGAGCTTTACTTCCAAGTATATGGTCAATTTTGGAATAGGTGTGGTGTGATGCTGAAAAAAATGTATATTCTGTTGATTTGGGGTGGAGAGTTCTGTAGATGTCTATTAGGTCCGCTTGGTGCAGAGCTGAGTTCAATTCCTGGGTATCCTTGTTGACTTTCTGTCTCGTTGATCTAATGTTGACAGTGGGGTGTTAAAGTCTCCCATTATTAATGTGTGGGAGTCTAAGTCTCTTTGTAGGTCACTCAGGACTTGCTTTATGAATCTGGGTGCTCCTGTATTGGGTGTATATATATTTAGGATAGTTAGCTCTTCTTGTTGAATTAATCCCTTTACCATTATGTAATGGCCATCTTTGTCTCTTTTGATCTTTGTTGGTTTAAAGTCTGTTTTATCAGAGACTAGGATTGCAACCCCTGCCTTTTTTTGTTTTCCATTTGCTTGGTAGATCTTCCTCCATCCTTTTATTTTGAGCCTATGTGTGTCTCTGCACATGAGATGGGTTTCCTGAATACAGCACACAGATGGGTCTTGAGTCTTTATCCAATTTGCCAGTCTGTGTCTTTTAATTGGAGCATTTAGTCCATTTACATTTACAGTTAATATTGTTATGTGTGAATCTGATCCTGTCATTATGATGTTAGCTGGTTATTTTGCTCGTTAGTTGATGCAGTCTCTTCCTAGTCTCGATGGTCTTTACATTTCGGTATGATTTTGCAGTGGCTGGTACCGGTTGTGCCTTTCCATGTTTAGCGCTTCCTTCAGGAGCTCTTTTAGGGCAGGCCTGGTGGTGACAAAATCTCTCAACATTTGCTTGTCTATAAAGTATTTTATTTCTCCTTCACTTATGAAGCTTAGTTTGGCAGGATATGAAATTCTGGGTTGAAAATTCTTTTCTTTAAGAATGTTGAATATTGGCCCCCACTCTCTTCTGGCTTGTAGGGTTTCTGCTGAGAGATCCGCTGTTAGTCTGATGGGCTTCCCTTTGATGGTAACCCGACCTTTCTCTCTGGCTGCTGTTAACATTTTTTCCTTCATTTCAACTTTGGTGAATCTGACAATTATGTGTCTTGGAGTTGCTCTTCTGGAGGAGTATCTTTGTGGCGTTCTCTGTATTTCCTGAATCTGAATGTTGGCCTGCCTCGCTAGATTGGGGAAGTTCTCCTGGATAATATCCTGCAGAGTGTTTTCCAACTTGGTTCCATTCTCTCCGTCACTTTCAGGTACACCAATCAGACGTAGATTTGGTCTTTTCACATAGTCCCACATTTCTTGGAGGCTTTGCTCGTTTCTTTTTATTCTTTTTTCTCTAAACTTCCCTTCTCGCTTCATTTCATTCATTTCATCTTCGAGAGCTGATACCCTTTCTTCCATTTGATCGCATCGGCTCCTGAGGCTTCTGCATTCTTCACGTAGTTCTCGAGCCTTGGTTTTCAGCTCCATCAGCTCCTTTTAGCACTTCTCTGTATTGGTTATTCTAGTTATACATTCTTCTAAATTTTTTTCAAAGTTTTCAACTTCTTTGCCTTTGGTTTGAATATCCTCCCGTAGCTCGGAATAATTTGATCGTCTGAAGCCTTCTTCTCTCAGCTTGTCAAAGTCATTCTCCGTCCAGCTTTGTTCTGTTGCTGGTGAGGAACTGCGTTCCTTTGGAGGAGGAGAGGTACTCTGCTTTTTAGAGTTTCCGGTTTTTCTGCTCTGTTTTTTCCCCATCTTTGTGGTTTTATCTACTTTTGGTCTTTGATGATGGTGATGTACAGATGGGTTTTTGGTGTGGATGTCCTTTCTGTTAGTTTTCCTTCTAACAGACAGGACCCTCAGCTGCAGGTCTGTTGGAGTACCTGGCCGGCCGTGTGAGGTGTCAGTCTGCCCCTGCTGGGGGATGCCTCCCAGTTAGGCTGCTCGGGGGTCAGGGGTCAGGGACCCACTTGAGGAGGCAGTCAGCCCGTTCTCAGATCTCCAGTTGCGTGCTGGGAGAACCACTGCTCTCCTCAAAGCTGTCAGACATGGACATTTAAGTCTGCAGAGGTTACTGCTGTCTTTTTGTTTGTCTGTGCCTTGCCCCCAGAGGTGCAGCCTACAGAGGCAGGCAGGCCTCCTTGAGCTGTGGTGGGCTCCACCCAGTTCAAGCTTCCAGGCTGCTTTGTTTACCTAAGCGAGCCTGGGCAATGGCGGGCGCCCCTCCCCCAGCCTCGCTGCCGCCTTGCTGTTTGATCTCAGACTGCTGTGCTAGCAATCAGCGAGACTCCGTGGGCGTAGGACCCTCTGAGCCAGGTGCGGGCTATACTCTCCTGGGGCACCGTTTCCTAAGCCCGTCGGAAAAGCACAGTATTCGGGTGGGAGTGGCACCCCTGGAAAGGGAACTCCCTGACCCCTTGTGCTTCCCGAGTGAGGCAATGCCTCGCCCCTACTTCGGCTGGCACACAGTGCACTCACCCACTAACCTGCGCCCACTGTCTGGCACTCCCTAGTGAGATGAACACGGTACCTCAGATGGAAATGCAGAAATCACCCGTCTTCTGCGTCGCTCGCACTGGGAGCTGTAAACCGGAGCTGTTCCTATTCGGCCATCTTGGCTCCTCCCAACCTCTAAGGACTTTCTTTACGGATCTGGGTGCTCCTGTATTGGGTGCAAATATATTTAGGATGGTTAGCTCTTGTTGTTGAATTGATCCCTTTACCATTATGTAACGGCCTTCTTTGTCTCTTTTCATCTTTGTTGGTTGAAAGTCTGTTTTAGCAGAGACTAGGATAGCAACCCCCGGTTTTTTTGCTTTCTATTTGCTTGGTAGATCTTTCTCCATCCCTTTATTTTGAGACTATGTGTGTCTCTGCATGTGAGATGGGTCTCCTGAATACAGCACACTGATGGGTCTTGACTCTTTATCCAATTTGCCAGTCTGTGTCTTTTAATTGGGGCATTTAGCCCATTTACATTGAAGGTTAATATTGTTATGTGTGAATTTGATCCTGTCATTATGATGTTAGCTGGTTATTTTGCTCATTAGTTGTTGCAGTTTCTTCATAGCATCGATGGTCTTTACAGTTTGGCCTGTTTTTGCAGTGGCTGGTACCGGTTGTTCCTTTCCATGTTTAGTGCTTCCTTCAGGAGCTCTTGTAAGGCAGGCCTGGTGGTGACAAAATCTCTCAGCATTTGCTTGTCTGTAAAGGATTTTATTTCTCCTTCACTTATGAAGCTTAGTTTGGCTGGATATGAAATTCTGGGTTAAAAATTCTTTTCTTTAAGCATGTTGAATATTGGCCCCCACTCTCTTCTGGCTTGTAGTGTTTCTGCTGAGAGATCTGCTGTTAGTCTGATGGGCTTCCCTTTGTGGGTAACCCTACCTTTCTCTCTGGCTGCCCTTAACATTTTTTCTTCATTTCAACCTTGGTGAATCTGACAATTATGTGTCGTGGGGTTCCCCTTCTGGAGGAGTATGTTTGTGGTGTTCTCTGTATTTCCTGAATTTGAATGTTGGCCTGCCTTGCTAGGTTGGGGAAGTTCTCCTGGAGAATATCCTGCAGAGTGTTTTCCAACTTGGTTCCATTCTCCCTGTCACTTTCAGGTACACCAATGAAACGTAGATTTGGTCTTTTCACATAGTCCCATATTTCTTGGAGACTTGTTCATTTCTTTTTACTCTATTTTCTCTAAACTTCTCTTCTCACTTCATTTCATTCATTTGATCTTAAATCTCTGATACCCTTTCTTCCAGTTGATGGAGTCGGCCACTGAAGCTTGTGCATTCATCACGTATTTCTCGTGCTATGGTTTTCAGCTCCATCAGGTCATTTAAGACCTTCTCTATGCTATTTTTTCTAATTAGCCATTCGTCTAATCTTTTTTCAAGGTTTTCAGCTTCTTTGAGATGGGTTCGAACACCCTCCGTTAGCTCGGAGAAGTTTGTTATTACCGATCTTCTGAAACCTACTTCTGTCAACTCTTCAAAGTCATTCTCCATCCAGCTTTGTTCCTTTGCTGGCGAGGAGCTGCGATCCTTTGGAGAAGAGGCGCTTTGATTTTTAGAATTTTCAGCTTTTCTACTCTGTTTTCTCCCCATCTTTGTGGTTTTATCTAACTTTGGTCTTTGACGATGGTGACCTACAGATGGAGTTTTGGTGTGGATGTCCTTTTTGTTGATGTTGATGCTAGCTTTGTTGATGCTTTGTTAGTTTTCCTTCTAACATTCAGGACCCTCAGCTGCAGGTCTTTTGGAGTTTGCTGGAGGTCTACTCCAGGCGCTGTTTGCCTGGGTGTCACCAGCAGAGGCTGCAGAACAGCAAATATTGCAGAACAGCAAATGTTGCTGCCTGATCCTTCCTCTGGAACCTTCATCTCAGAGGGGCACCTGGCTGTATGAGGTGTCAGTTGGCCCCTACTGGGAGGTGTCTCCCAGTGGGCTACTCAGGGGTCAGGGACCCACTTGAGGAGGCAATGTGTCCATTCCCAGATCTCAGACTCCGTGCTGGGAGTACCACTGCTCTCTTCAAAGCTGTCAGACAGGGACGTTTAAGTCTACAGAAGTTTCTGCTGCCTTTTGTTAAGCTATGCCCTGCCCCCAGAAGTTCAGTCTACAGAGGCAGGCAGGCCTGGTTGAGCTCTGGTGGGCTCCACCCAGTTTGAGCTTTCTGGCCGCTTTGTTTACCTAATCAAGCCTCAGCAATGGCAGACGCCCGTCCCCCAGCCTTGCTGCCATCTTGCAGTTTGATCTTGGACTGCTGTGCTAGCAGTAAGCAAGGCTCCATAGGTGTGGGAACCGCTGAGCCAGGCATGGGTTATAATCTCTTGGTGTGCCGTTTGCTAAGACCGTTGGAAAAGCATAGTATTAGGGCGGGAATGTCCCGAGTTTCCAGGTACCATCTGTCATGGCTTCCCTTGGCTAGGAAAGGGAATTCCCTGACCCCTTGCACTTCCCGGGTGAGGTGATGCCCCGCCCTACTTCGGCTAACACTCCATGGGCTGCACCTACTGTCCAACAAGTCCCAGTGAGATGAACCAAGTACCTCAGTTGGAAATGCAGAAATCACCTGTCTTCTGCATCACTCATGCAGAAGCATGAGCTGTAGACTGGAGCTGTTTCTCTTTGGCCATCTTGGAACGATCCTGCTAGGGTCTTTTCAAAGATAGTTTGGCAGGGAGAGAGATGACAAGGAAATGGGTGCTGCTGATTGGTTGGAGGTGCAATCACAGAGGTGTAGGAAATGATCCTCATGCTGAGTCCACTTCTGGGCGAAGGCCGCAGGACTGGTTGGCAGGTCAGGTGATGCCATCTGGTTGTCAGAATTGCAAAAGCCTGAAAAGACATCTCGAAAGGCCAATCTCAGGATCTATAATAGTGATATTATCTGCAGGAGTAGTTGAGGAAGTTGCGAATCTTGTGATTTGCAGAATAATGACTGGTAATTGTTCACGTCTGTGTCTTAGTAGAATTGAGGCTCCTCTCATTCTTCCATTCTGGTGGTCTTTCATTAGTTTTACGAAAGTAGTTTAGTTTGTGGGAAGGGCTATTATCATTTAAACTACAATCTAAATTTCTTCCAAAGTTAGCTTGACCCAATCCCAGGAATGACTAAGGGCATTTGGAGGGTAAAGGCAAGATGTGGGCTGGTTAGATCAGATCTCTTTCACTGTCATAATTTTCTCATTGTTTTAAGTTTTGCAAGGGTGGTTGCATAGGGTTTATTTCTGGGCTCTCTATTCTAGTCCATTGGTCTATATGTCTGTCTTTATGCCAGTACCACGTTGCTTTGATTAATGTAGCTTTGTTGTAAGTTTTGAAATTGGAAAGTGTGACTTATTTATTCTTTTCAAGATTATTTTGGCTGTTCAGGGTGCCTTGAAATTCCATGTGAATTTTAAGATGTATTATTATTCTGTTACTGCAAAAAACATCATTGGGATTTTGATAGAGATTGCATTGACTCTGTAGATCTTCTTTAGTAGATTTAGCAATAGTAACTCTTCCAATCCTTAAATATGGAATTTTGTTTCATTTATCTTTGTGGTCTTTAATTTCTTTCACCAGTGTTTCATAGTTTTTAGTGTATATAGTTTTTGCCTCCTTGGTTAAGTTTATTTGTAAGTATGATTTTTTATGCTGGTAGGTTTTATTTTTTTAAATTTTGTGGGAAGTGTTTTATTAATACAAATTTATGGGTTACAAGCATAATTTTGTTACATGTATAGATTGTATAGTGGTGATGTCAGGACTTTTATGGTATCCATCACTCAAATAACTTCCATTGTACCCATTAAGTACACCCCACTCCCACCTGTTAAGTTTTAATAAGTTGGTTTAGTCTCTGTCCTGTCTCTGAAAAATGTCAGATACTACTAATAGAACTAAACAATCCAGGACTGAGAGAAACTTTAAGTACATACAGCAATATAAACAGATCTTAAAAATATGATACAGCATAGAAAAATGGAAACCAAAACATATTCCACAATGTCATTCAGTACTTTTAAATTACTACACAGAAAGTGTTATACATTTCACAAAAATGTATAAGAATAGCACACACAAATTATCAACAAAATAATACAGGGTTTTCTGAATTGTCTGCCTGTGAGATGTTTCTAAGCAGGGTTTTATTATTGATTGATTGATTGATTGAGACAGGGTCTGACTCTGTCGCCCAGATTGGAGTAAAGTGGTGCAATCCTGGCTTGACCTCCTGGCTCAAGTAATCCTTCCACCTCAGCATCCCAAGCAGCTGGGACTGTAGGTTCACACAACCATGACTGGCTACTTTTTTAAAAAAATTTTTGTAGAGACAGTCTCACTACACTGCTCAGGTGGTCTCAAACTCTTGGGTTCAAGCAATACTGACACCTCAGCCTCCCAAAGTGCAGGGATTACGGGTGTGAGCTGTTGCATCTGGACTAAGCAGGGTTTTAAGTGACTTGGTTCTTGTTTATGTTGACACTAAACATGCATCAAAGATTAACCTTCTAAATTCTGGAACACATAAAGAAGGGCAGCCCTTATTTCAGGGCTGGGCTGATGATAGAATTTACTTGATGCAGTTTTTCATAGAAAGATATGTGTCTTTTAGTTTTAAACATATAAGAAAAGAGTTTCCACTTGTTACCTGGTACTAGGTCCCAATGTCTAAACCAAGTTTGGAGAGTCACATCCTCTGAGCAGCATATGTTGATGATGATGCTGATGACAATGATGACAGAAGACACTTATATGGTACTTTATTTATGTAGCAGAACCATAGTCCTTTACATGTTTTAATTCATTTAATCTTCAAAACAACCCAATGACATGGTACATTGATGTTGTTGTACCCATTTAAATGTGTGGAAATGGTCATACAGTGTCTTATTAGTTTGCCTGAGGCCACACAGCTAATTAGTGGTGGATCTGAGGTTGGATTTCTAGGAGCCAGATTCACAAATCCAACACTGCACTTTGCTTTTTCTCTATTGTCTGTCTCTCATTGATTTTTTTATTCTTAATTTTATTTCCTTCCTTTATTTTTGGTTTAATTTTCTCTTCTTTTTTTAGTTTCTTGAGATGAAAACTTAGATCTTTGATTTTTCTACCTCTCTTCTTTTCAATATTTATTATGCTTAAAGCTTTACACTTCACCCTAGGCATTGTTTTTGTTGCATCCCAAATATTTTGATGCTATATTTTTATATTCAAAATATTTTCTAATTTATGTTTATTTGTTCATTTTAAAAACAATTTTACTAAATATAAAATGTTAATTTTGAAATACTTCAGATTTTCTTACATTTGGTTTTGATTTCTAATTTAATTCTATGTGGTTTGAAAATATATTTTCACTCAATTGAAATTTATTGATTTACTTTATATTCCTGCATGTGGTTGATACTGGTGCATGTTGCATGTACACTTAAAGAACATTTATTCTGTGATTGTTGGATACAGTGTTCTATATTTGTCAATTAGATTGAGCGCTGCTCAGATGTTCTATAGCCCTACAGATATTTCATATGCTTATTGTATAAAATACAAATTGTTAATGTTTCTGATTAGGACTAGAAGACTTCTCTTTTACCTTTTAAATATATTTTTTATTTTATGTATTTTGAAACTATGTTATTTGGTGCCTATACACTTAGATTTCTTTCTTGAGGAATTGATCCTTTATCATTATGAAATATCCTTCAGGCACCCTGCTCCCACAGACGTGTGCATCTTGCTGTACCCCTGCTTCTGCTGGCACAAATGCACAGGCATGGATCCTGCTGCCACCACCTTGATGAAATGTGTGGCCAGCACCCCCATCAGAGTACTGTTACCAGCACACTGGGAATACCTTGCTCCCAGAGTGCAGCAGCTTTCTAACCTCTATGGGGCAGAGAACAAAGTTTGGGGGCCCAGTACCAGCCCACCAGCGTTACATCACATAGGCCATGAGTGATGAGCTGAGCCTTGGTGCCCTGAAAGCATCCAAAATGAAGCCAGTCTACTGAACCGACATTATACCACAATCAAACCTTCAAGAATATCAAAGAATATAAAAGTAAAAAGCCCTATCCAAAGGATAGCAACTTTAAAGATTAAAGGAATGTCAGCCCACACAGATGAGAAAGAATCAATGCAAGAACTCTGGCAATTCAAAAAACTAGAGTGCCTTCCTACCTCCAGACAACCCCACTGGTTCCCTAGCAATGGTTCTTAACAAAACTGAAATGACAGAGATAGAATTGAGAATCTGGATAGAACAAAATCATTGAGATTCAGGAGAAAGTTGAAACCCAATCCAAGGAATCTAAGGAATCCAATAAAACAATACAAGAGATGAAACGAAATAGCCATTTTAAGAAAGAACCAAACTGAACTGATAGAGCTGAAAAACTCACTACGAGAATTTTATAATGCAATCACAAGCATTATTAACATCAGAATAGACTACTAACATCAGAATAGACCAAGCTGAGGAAAGAATCTCAGAGCTTGAGGATTGGTTCCTCAAGTCAACTCAGACAAAAATAATGAACAAATAATTAAAAAGAGTGAACAAAACCACTGAGAAATATGAGATTAGGTAGAGACCAAATCTGTGACTCATTGACATCCCTGAAAGAGAGAGAGAAAAAGCAATTTTTCCAGCCTTGCTAGAGAGGTCAAAATTCAAATTCAGGAAATGCGGAAAACCCCCGTGAGATACGATATAAGACAACTATCCCCAAGACACATAGGCATCAGATTCTCCAACGTCAACATCAAAGAAAAAATACTAAGGCAGCTAGAGAAAAGGGGCAGGTCACCTACAAAGGGATTCCCATGAGGCTAACAGCAGACCTTTCGGCAAAAGCACTACAAGCCAGGAGAGATTTGGAGACCTATGTTCAGCAAAAAAAAATTCCAACCAAGTATTTCCTGTGCTGCAAGACTAAGCTTAATAAGCAAAGGAGAAACAAGATCCTTTTCAGACAAGCAAATGCTAAGGGAATTCATTTCCACCAGACATGCCTTACAAGAGGTCCTTAAGTGAGTGCCAAATATGGAAACAAAAGACTGTTACTGGCCACCACAAAAATATACTTAAGGACTAGACCTCTGACCACTATAAAGCAATTACACTATCAAGTCTGCATAATATCCAGCTGACTTCATGATGACAGGATCAAATCGACACATATCAGTATTATCCTTAAAAGTAAACATGCAAAATGTCCGACTTAAAAAGTACAGAATGGCAAATTTGATAAAGAAATAAGACACATGGAGTTTTGCTCTAAATGGCAGGATAGGAACAGTTCTGGTCTACAGCTCCCAGCAAGATCAACGCAGAAGACAGGTAATTTCTGCATTTCCAACTGAGGTACCTGGTTCATCTCATTGGGATTGGTTGGACAGTAGGTGCAGCCCATGGAGGGCGAGCTGAAGCAGGGCAGGGCATCACCTCACTGAGGAAGTGCAAGGGGTCAGGGGATTTCCCTTTCCTATCCAAGGGAAGCCATGAGTGACTGTACCTAGAGGAAAGGTACACTCCTGCTCAAATACTGCACTTTTCCCATGGTATTCACAACAGGCAGACCGGGAGATTCCCTCCCATGCCTGCTCGGCGGGTCCCACGCCCATGGAGCCTTGCTCACTGCTAGCACAGCAGTCTGAGATCGACCTGGGATGCTGGAGCTTGGTGGCGGGGGGAGAGGCGTCCACCATTGCTGAGGCTTGAATAAGTGGTTCTATGCTCACAGTGTAAACAAAGCAGCAGGGAAGCTTGAACTGGACAGAGCCCACTGCAGCTCAGCAAGGCCTACTGCCTCTGTAGATTCTACCTCAGGGGCAGGACATATCTGAACAAAATGCAGCAGACAGCTTCTGCAGACTTAAACATCCCTGCCTGACAGCTCTGAAGAAAGCAGTGGTTCTCCCAGCACGGGGGTGTTCAAGCTCTCATAACGGACAGACTACCTCCTCAAGTGGGTCCCTGTCCCCTGTGTAGCCTGACTGGGGGATACCTCCCAGTAGGGGCTGACAGACACCTCATACAGGCGGGTGCCCCTCTAGGATGAAGCTTCCAGAGGAAGGATCAGGCAGCAATATCTGCTGTTCTGCAGCCTCCATTGGTGATACCAAGGCAAACGGTCTGGAGTGGAGCTCCAGCAAACTCCAACAGACCTGCAGCTGAGGGGACTGTCTGTTAGAAGGAAAACTAACAAACAGGAATAGCATCAACATCAGCAAAAAGGACATCCACACGAAAACCCCATCCGTAGGTCACCAACATCGAAGACCAAAGGTAGATAAAACCACAAAGATGGGGAGAAACCAGAGCAGAAAGGCCAAAAATTCCAAAAACCAGAATGCCTTTCTCCTCCAAGGATCACAACTCCTCGCCAGCAAGGGAACAAAACTGGACAGAGAATGAATTTGATGAGTTGACAGAAGTAGGCTTCAGAAGGTCAGTATAATAACAAACTTCTCCGAGCTAAAGGAGCATGTTCTAACAAATCGCGAGGAAGCTAAAAACCTTGAAAAAAGGCTAGATAAATGGCTAACTAAAATAGAATAACCAGTGTAGAGAAGAGTATAAATGACCTGATAGAGCTGAAAACCACAGTATGAGAACTTTATGAAACATACACAAGCTTCAATAGCTGATTCAATCAAGCGGAAGAAAGGATATCAGTGATTGAAGATCAAATTAATGAAATAAAGCAAGAAGACAAGATTAGAGAAAAAAGAGTGAAAAGAAACGAATAAAGCCTCCAAGAAATATGTGACTATGTGAAAAGACCAAATCTATGTTTCATTGGTGTACCTGAAAGTGACAGGGAGAATGGAACCAAGTTGGAAAACACTCTGCAGGATATTCTCCAGGAGAACTTCCCCAACCTAGCAAGGCAGGCCAACATTCAAATTCAGGAAATACAGAGAACACCACAAAGATACTCCTCGAGAAGAGCAACCCCAAGACACATAATTGTCAGATTCACCAAGGTTGAAATGAAGGAAAAAATGTTAAGGGCAGCCAGAGAGAAAGGTAGGGTTACCCACAAAGGGAAGCCCATCAGACTAACAGCAGATCTCTCAGCAGAAACACTACAAGCCATAAGAGAGAGGGGGCCAATATTCAACATGCTTAAAGAAAAGAATTTTTAACCCAGAATTTCATATCCAGCCAACCTAAGCTTCATAAGTGAAGGAGAAATAAAATCCTTTACAGACAAGCAAATGCTGAGAGATTTTGTCACCACCAGGCCTGCCTTACAAAAGCTCCTGAAGGAAGCACTAAACATGGAAAGGAACAACCAGTAGCAGCCACTGCAAAAACATGACAAATTGTAAAGACCATCGATGCTATGAAGAAACTGCATCAATTGATGGGCAAAATAACCAGCTAACATCATAATGACAGGATCAAATTCACACATAACAATATTAACCTTCAATGTAAATGGGCTAAATGCCCCAATTAAAAGACACAGACTGGCAAATTGGCTAAAGAGTCAAGACCCTTGACTGTATTCAGGAGACCTGTCTCACATGCAAAGACACACATAGGCTCAAATAAAGGGATGGAAGAAGATCTACCAAGCAAATGGAAAGCAAAAAAAAAGCAGGGGTTGCCATCCTGGTCTCTGACGAAACAGACTTTAAAACAACAAAGATCAAAAGAGACAAAGAAGGCCATTACATAATGGTAAAGGGATCAATTCAACAAGAAGAGCTAACTATCCTAAATATATATGCACCCAATACAGGAGCACCCAGATTCATAAAGCAAGTTCTTAGAGACTAAGTCTACAAAGAGACTTAGACTCCCACACAATAATAATGGGAGACTTTAACACCCCACTGTCAATATTAGATGGATCAATGAGACAGAAAATTAACAAGGATATCCAGGACTTGAACTCAGCTCTAGAGCAAGCAGAACTAATAGACATCTACAAAACTCTGCATCCCAGATCAACAGAATATACATTCTCCTCAGCACCACATCACACTTATTGTAAAATTGACCACATAATTGGAAGCAAAACACTGCTCAGCAAATATAAAAGAACAGAAATTACAACAAACTGTCTCTCAGACCACAATGCAATCAAATTAGAACTCAGGATTAAGAAACTCACTCAAAACTGCACAACTGCATGGAAACTGAACAACCTGCTCCTGAATGACTACTGGGTAAATAACAAAATGAAGGCAGAAATAACAATGTTCTTTGAAACCAATAAGAAAAAGACACAACATTCAAGAATATCTGAGAAACATTTAAAGCAGTGTGTAGAGGGAAATTTATAGCACTAAATGTCCACAGAAGAAAACAGGAAAGATCTAAAATCGACACCCTAACATTGCAATTATAAAAGAACTAGAGAAGCAAGAGCAAACAAATTCAAAAGCTAGCAGAAGACAAGAAATAAATCAGAGCAGAACTAAAGGAGATAGAGACACAAAAAACCCTTTAAAAAAATCAATGAACCCAGGAGCTGGTTTTCTGAAAAGAGCAACAAAATAATTAGATGACAAGCAAGACTAATAAGGAAGAAAAGAGACAAGAATCAAATAGACGCAATAAAAAATGATAAAGGGGATATCACCACCGATCCCATGGAAATACAAACATCATCAGAGAATACTATAAACACCTCTATGCAAATAAAATGGAAAACCTAGAAAAAATGGAAAAATTCCTGGACACATACACCCTACCAAGACTAAACCAGGAAGAAGCTGAATCTCTAAATAGTTCAGTGACAGCTTCTGAAATTGAGGCAATAATTAATAGCCAACCAACCAAAAAAAGTCCAGGACCAGACAGACTCACAGCCAAATTCTACCAGGGGTACAAAGAAGAGCTAGTACCATTCCTTCTGAAACTATTCCAATCAATAGAAAAAGAGGGAATCTTCCCTAACTCATTTTATAAGGCCAGCATCATCCTGATACCAAAGCCTCGCAGAGACACAACAAAAAAAGATAATTTTAGGCCAACATCCCTGATGAACATCGATGTGAAAATCCCCCCCAAAAAATACTGGCAAACTGAATCCAGCAACCCATCAAGAAGCTTATCCACCACAATCAAGTCGACTTCATCCCTGGGATGGAAGTCTGGTTCAACATAGGCAAATCAATAAATGTAATCCATCACATAAACAGAACCAAAGACAAAAACCACGTGATTATCTCGATACATGCAGAAAAGGCCTTCAACAAAATTCAACAGCCTTTCATGCTAAAAACTCTCATAAACTAGGTGTTGATGGAATGTATCTCAAAACAATAAGAGTTATTTATGACACACCCACAGCCAATATACTGAATGGGCAAAAACTGGAAGCATTCCCTTTGAAAACTGGCACAAGACAAGGATGCCCTCTCTCACCACTCCTATTCAACATTGTGCTGGAAGTTCTGCCCAGGGCAATAAGGCAAGAGAAATAAATAAAAGGTATTCAATTAGGAAAAGAGAAAGTCAAATTGTCTGTTTGTAGATGATATGATTATATATGTAGAAAACCCCATCTTCTCAGCTCCAAATCTCCTTAAGCTGATAAACAACTTCAGCAATGTATCAGGATACACAATCAATGTACAAAAATCACAAGCATTCCTATCCGTCAAGAACAGACAAACGGCCAAATCATGAGTGAATTCCCATTCACAGTTGCTTCAAAGAGAATAAGATACCTAGGAGTCCAACTTAACAAGGGATGTGAAGGACCTCTTCAAGGAGAACTACAAACCTCTGCTCAGCAAAATAAAAGAGGACACAAACAAATGGAAGAACATTCCATGCTCATGGATAGGGAGAATCAATATCATGAAAATGGCCATACTGCCCAAGGTAATTTAAAGATTCAATGCTATCCCTATCAAGCTATCACTGACTTCACAGGATTAGAAAAAACTACTTTAAAGCTCATATGGAACCAAAAAAGAGCCCACATAGCCAAGACAATCCTGGGCAAAAAGAACAAAGCTGGAGGCATCACACTACCTGACTTCAAACTACACTACAAGGCTACAGTAACCAAAACAGCATGGTACTGGTACCAAAACAGATATGTAGACCAATGGAATAGAACAGAGGCCTCAGAAATAACACCACACATCTACAACCATCTGATCTTTGACAAACCTGACAAAAACAACAATGGAGAAAGGATTCCCTATTTAATAAATGGTGCTGGGAAAACTGACTAGCTATATGTAGAAAGCTGAAACTGGATCCCTTCCTTACACCTTATACAAAAATTAACTCAAGATGGATAAAAGACTTAAATGTAAGACCTAAAACCATAAAAACTCTACAAGAAAACCTAGGCAATACCCTTCAGTACATAGGCATGGGCAAAGACTGTATGACTAAAACACCAAAAGCAATGGCAACAAAAGCCAAAATTGACAAATGGCATCTAATTAAACTAAACAGCTTCTGCACAGCAAAAGAAGCTACCAACAGAGTGAATAGGCAACCTACAGAATGGGAGAAAAATTTTTCAATCTATCCATCTAACAAAGGGCTAATATTCAGAATGTACAAAGAACCTAAACAAATTTACAAGAAAAAAAAACCACTCCATCAAAAAGTGGGCAAAGGGTATGAACAGACACTTCTCAAAAGAAGACAGTTATGTAGCCAACAGACATATGAAAAAATGTCCATCATCACTGAGATGCAAATCAAAACCACAATGAGATACCATCTCATGCCAGTTAGAATGGCGATCATTAAAAAGCCAGGAAACAACAGATGCTGGAGAGGATGTGGAGAAATAGGAATGCTTTTACACTGTTTGTAGGAGTGTAAATTAGTTCAACCAATGTGGAAGACAGTGTGGCAATTCCTCAAGGATCTACAACTATAAATACCATTTGACCCAGCAATCCCATTTGTTGGATATATACCCGAAGGATTATAAATCATTCTACTATAAAGACACATGCACACGTATGTTTATTGCAGCACTATTCACAATAGCAAAGACTTGGAACCAACACAGATGTCCATCAATAATAGACTGGGTATACAGTATTCTATGTCTGGTTAAAAAAAAAAAAGTTATTCAATTTTATGGATTTGGATTAGGATCATTCCCAGTTCTGTAAATATTTGCACCTATAAGGATATCAGGAAGGAATGTCAGGCAGTTTACTAATAACTTTTCAAAGTCTTAGAAAAGTTGCATTTTTTGCTGGCACCAAGAGGGGAAAACGTCATAAAAATAGTTTCAAAATCTATAATCAATGCTTTCTCCAAAATAAATGTCTTTGTTAAAAAAAATAATAATAATAGACTGGATAAAGAAAATGTGGCACATATATACCATGGAATAACTCTGCAGCCATAAAAAAGGATGAGATCATGTCCTTTGTAGGTACATGGATGAAGCTGGAAACCATCATTCTCAGCAAACTATCACAAGGACAGAAAACCAAACACTGCATGTTCTCACTCATAAGTGGGAGTTGAACTATGGGAACACATAGACACAGAGGGGAACATCACACACCGGGGCCTGTCAGAGAGTAGGGGACTAGGGGAGGGATAGTGTTAGGAGAAATACCTGATGTAAATGATGAGTTGATGGGTGCAGCATACCAACATGGCACATGTATACCCATGTAACAAACCTGCACGTTGTGCACATGTACCCTTGAACTTAAAGTACAATTTAAAAAACGAAGAAGAAATAAGTCACAATTGTATATTGTCTTCAAGAGACCCATCTCACATGCAGAGCTACCCATAGGCTCAAAATAAAGGTTTAAAGAAAAATCTACCAAGTAAATGGGAAAAGAAAACAGGAGTTACTATTCTAATTTTAGACAAAGCAGACTTTAAAGCAACAATGATCAAAAAAGACAAGGGCATGACATAATCATAAAGGGTTCAATTCAACAAGAAGACTTAAATATCCTAAATATATGTACCCAACACAGGAGCTTGCAGATTCATAGAACAAATTCTTACAGACCTACAAAGAGACGTGGATAACCACACAGTAATATTGGGAGACTTCAGCACCCCACTAACAGTATTCAATCATCAAGGCAGAACACTAACAAAGATATTTGGGACCTGAACTCAGTATTTGACTAAATGGACCCAACAGACATCTACAGAACTCTGCACCCCAAAACAACAGAATATTCATTCTTCTCATCACCACATGGCCCATACTCTAAAGTCGACCACACAATCGGCCATAAGTCAATTCTTAGCAAATTAAAAACACCAGAATCACACTAACCACACTCTTGGACCGACCATGGCACAACAAAAGTAGAAATCAGCCCCAAGAAGATCACTCAAAACATACAGCTACATGCAAATCAAACAACCTGCTCCTGAATGACTTCTGGGTAAACAATGAAATTAAGGCAGAAATCAAGACATTTTTTGAAACTATTGAAAATAAAGATAAAATATACGAAAATATCTGAGACACAGCTAAAATAAAGATAAAATATGCCAAAATCTCTGGGACACAGATAAAGCAGTATTAAGAGGGAAGTTTATAGCACTAAACATCCCTATCAAAAATTTAGAAAGATCTCAAATTAACAGCCTAACATTGCACCTAGAGGAACTAGAAAAACAAGAGCAAACCAACTGCAAAGCTAGCAGAAGAAAAGAACCAAAACAAGAACTGAACTGAATGAAATTGAGATAGGAAAATGATATAAAAGATCAGTGAAACCAGAAGCTGGTTCTTTGAAACAATAAATAAGATGGATAGACCACTGATTATACTAATCAAAAGAGAGAGCAGATACAAATAAACTTAATCAGAAATGACAAAGAGGACATTACCATCAACCCAACAGAAATACAAAAAACCCTAAAAGACTATTACAAACACCTGTATGCAGACAAACTAAACCTACAAGAAACGATAAATTCTTGGAAACATACAACCTCCCAAGATTGAACAAGGAAGAAATTGAAACCCTGAACAGACCAATAACAAGTTCCAAAATTGAATCAGTAATAAAAAGCCTACCAAACAAAAAAGCCCTGGACCAGATGGATCCACAGCCAAATTCTGCCAGATGTATAAAGAAGAGCTGGTACCATTCCTACTGAAACTATTCCAAAAAATTAAGGAGGAGGGACTCCTCCCTAACTCATTCTATAAGGCCAGCATCATCCTGATATAAGGCCAGCTTCATCCTCATAATGAAAACTGGGAGAGACAACATAAAAAGAAAACCTCAAGTCAATATCCTTGACAAACAGAGATGCAAAAATTCTCAACAAAATACTAGCAATCTGAATTCAGCAGCACATCAAAAAACTAATCCACCATGATCCAAGTAGGCTTTATACTTGGCATGTGAGATTGGTTCACCATATACAAATCAATAAATATGATTCATCACATAAACAGAACTAAAAAGAAAAACCAAATGATAATCTCAATAGATGCAGATACATCTATTGAATGCAAAATTCAATACCCCTTCATGTTAGAAACCTTCAACAAACTAGGCAGCAAAGGAACATACCTCAAAATAATAAGAGCCATCTGTGAAAAAATCACAGCCAGCATCATACTGAAAGAGCAAAAGCTGGAAGCATTCCCCTTGTGGAATAAGACAAGGATGCCCACTATCACCACTCATATTCAATATACTACTGGAAGTCCTAGGCAGAGCAGTCAAGCAAGACAAATAAAGAAAAGGCATCCAAATAGGAAGAGAGGAAGTCAGACAATATGATTTTATACCTAGAAAATTCCATAGTGTCTGCTCAAAAGCTCCTAAATCTGACAGACAACTTCAGCAAAGTTGCAGTGTACAAAATCACTGTGCAAAAATAAGTTGCATTCCTTTACACTAACAACATCCAAGCTGAGAGCCAATCAAGGACATAATCCCATTCATAATAGCCACACAAAAAATAAAATACCTAAGCATACAGCTGACCAGAGAGGTAAAATATTTCTAGATTGAGAATTACAAAACAATGCTGAAAGAAATCAGACAACACAAACAAATGAGAAAACATTCATTCCATGCTCATGGATAGGAAGAATCAATGTTGTTAAAGTGGCCATACTGCCCAAATCAATTTACAGATTCAATGCTATTCCTTTCAAACTACAAGTCATATTTTTCACAGAATTAGAAAAAACTATTCTAAAATTCAGGTGGAACCAAAAAAGAGCCTGAATAGCCAAATCAATCCTGAGCAAAAAGAACAAAACTGGAGGCATCACATTACCAAAATTCAAACTATACTACAAGCCTACAGTAACAAAAACAGCATGGTACTTGTACAAAAACAGACACATAAACCAATGGAATAGAGAGCCCAGAAATAAAGCTGTGTACTTAGAACCATCTGATCTTTGACAAAATTGACAAAAACAAACAATGGGGAAAGGACCTCCTAGTCAATAAGTGATTCTGGGATAGTTCGCTACCCATGTGCAGAAGATTAAAACTAGACCACTTCCTATCACCATATATAAAATCAACTCAAGATGTATTAAAGACTTAACTGTAAAAACTATAAAACCTTAGAGGAAAACCTAGGAAATACCATTCTGGACATAGTCCCTGGCAAAGATTTCATGATGAAGATGCCAAAAGCAATTGCAACAAAAAACGACAAGTGGGACCTAATTAAAGATCTTCTGCACAACAAAAAGAAACTATCAAGAGAGTAAACAGACAACCTACAGAATGGGAGAAAGTATTTGTAAAGTATGCATCTGACAAAGGTCTAATATCCAGAATCTATAAGGAACTTAAGTTTACAAGAAAAAAAAAAAAAAAACATTTAAAAGTAGGTAAAGTAAATGAACAGACACTTTTCAAAAGATGACATACATGTGGCCAACAAGCATATGAAAAAATGCCCAACGTCACTAATCATTAGAGAAATACAAATTAAAACCACAATGAGATACCATTGCACACCAGTCAGAATGGGTATTATTAAAAAGTCATAAAATAGCAGATGTTGACGAGGTTATGGAGAAAAGGGAATGCCTATGCTCTGCTGGTGGAAATGTAAATTAGTTCAGCCACTGTGGAAAACAGGGTGGCAATTTCTCAAAGTACTTAAAACAGAACTACCATTTTACCCAGCCATCCCCTTATTGGGTATATGCCCAAAGGAATAGAAATCATTCTACCATAAAGACACATGCACACACACGTTCATTGCAGCACTATTCACAGTAGGAAAGACATGGAACCAACTTAAAATTCCATCACTGGTAGATTGGATAAAGAAAATGTGGTACATATACACCACGTAATACTACGTAACCGTAAAAAAAGAGTGAGATCATGTCCTTTGCAGCAACATGGATAGTGCTGGAGGGCAATACTCTAAGCAAACTAATATAGGAATAGAAAACCAAATGCTGCATATTCTAACTTATAAGTGGAAGCTAAACATGGAGAACACATGGATACAAAGAAGGGAATAATGGACACTGGACCTACTTGAGGGTGGAGGGTAGGAGGAAGATGAGGAGAGAAAAAATGACCTGATATGCTTATTACCTGGGTGATGAAAATCTGTACACCAAACCCCCACAACATGCAATTTATTGATAACAAGCCTGCACATGGACCCCTGAACCTAAAATAAAGTCTTAAAAAAAGAAGAGGGGCCGGGCACAGTGGCTCATGCCTGTAATCCCAGCACTTTGGGAGGCTCAGGCAGGTGGATCAGGAGGTCAGGAGATTGAGACCATCCTGGCTAACACGGTGAAACCCCATCTCTGCTAAAAATACAAAAAATTAGCCAGGTGTGGTGGTGGGCTCCTGCAGTCCCAGCTGCTCAGGAGACTGAGGCAGGAGAATGGCATGAACTCGGGAGGTGGAGCTTGCAGTGAGCAGCGATCATGCCACTGCACTCCAGCCTGGGCAACAGAGCAAGACTCCGTCTCAAAAAAAAGAAAAACAAAAAAACAAAGAGGAGGAAGAGGAAAATAAGGCTCATAGTACTTAAAATCACACATGTGCCAAAGCCAGATAGTAAACAGAGCAAAGATCTGAATTCAGATATTTGTTTAACCACTGTGGTTCTAATTATATCACGCACCTTGGACTCAAAGCAGGATAGAGAAGGTTGGGCAGTGGATCACAAAAGATATCAGCATAAATACAAATCATTTATTCTGTATTATCTGATGCCAAGCAGTGTGCTTAGCACTTTACATACATCATCTTATTTGTACATCGCAATTACCTTCTGATATAGCTGTCAATTCCCACTTTTATCAGGAAACTGAGGATCAAAGAGGGTAAGTAATATATCCAGAGTTACAAAGCTGTTAAAAATATTAGAGGGTCTGACTCCAAAAAGCAGTATCTTAGCCACTCAGTGTATATATTTTTAAAAGCCCCTTATTATCTCTGGTAATCACTGTCTTGAAAACTACTTTGTCTGATATTAATAAAGCCACAGTAGCTTTCATACACCTTCTTGTTTACATGTGATTTCCCATATTCTTTTATCCCGTCTATGTTCTTATACTTAAAATGTGTCTATTGTCAATAGTATATAGTTTTTTCTTGTTTCTTTATTCATTTTGCTTTCCTGATACTCTTTTCCCAATTAAGGAGGTAATAATCTGTAAGCAAAACCTTATTTACATAAACACTGCTGCAGTCTTAGACCGAATAAACAGCCCTGGCATGTGTGTGTGTGTGTGTGTGTGTGTGTGTGTGTGACAGAGAGAGAGAGAGTGTGTGTGAGTGTGTGTGTGTTTGGGCTTTCTGAATTAGATTTTCTTTCAAGATCCACCTACATCTTTACTTTTGGCTTAAGTAATGGTTGGTCATGTTAACTGTGTAAAATATTAATTTTTTTTTTTGAAGCTACAAAGAGTCCATGTCTACTTACTGTTCTAGGAAAAGTTTTTTCAAATTTGGAAAATGTCTACCTTTTAAAATATTTTCTGGGAGTGTTTAATTACTTCTATGATTTTAAAGGGTTCCCTCCCTGTTTTACTTTTATCCAGCTGTCACATATTCTGAGTATGTTTTCCACCAGGAGAACCTGAGAATTTTTTTTTCTCTTAGATTTTGAGTATAGAGATGAGATTTTATCCTGCATCCAGTTCCAACCTGTTAACATAATTCTATGCAAGTTTCCTCTCTTGTTGTGTTTATTTCCCTTTATCCTTATCCTCAGTCATCTATTCTAATGTTTATGCTGTGCATTATTATATTTGTATGTATCCTTGTGAAATGTAGAGTGCTTTAGTGCAATATTTTAAGTGTACATAAATGGCATTATAGATTAAAACATTTTTTCATGTTGTACAATGTTTTTAAGGTTTATTTATATTGCTATGTATACCTCTAGTCTACTGCTTCTAACTGTGAAACATTTTTTTCAAATTCAAATTCTCATAAATGCTGTATTTATTTTGGAAATTAGAATTCAGCACAAGGTACTTCTCTGTATTCAACACCATAGCATTTTAGTGCTTTACTAATGGGTGGAAAAATTAAACTTCAGTCCTGCTGTTCAGAGAGCCTATTTAGTCAAAGATGGCCAAGATGGAAAGCTTCCACTTTCTTGTGAGTCAGGTCCTAGTAAATGTGAATCTTACACAGAGATGATTAGTTATAGCTCCTAGCACTAACTCCCTGGAGACAATGTCCTTGGTGCCCCTAACTCTCTTCCATTTAGGCACTCATCTTTTTTAGATGCCTTAGGTTTATTTACGTAAAATCATGCTGCACTTCTCCCTGATACTGTGGTTAAAGCTTTTATGGCCTTGTGCCGAACTAACAGCCCAGAATAGCTACATGCCAGGGAGATATTGTCAGCAAGGTTTGGGCATTAATATGAAGAATCTTGTATATTGTTGAAAATTCTGGTCCAACAGAATGGAAAGTGTGCCGAATAGGAAACTTTTGGCTACAGGTGACAAAAACCCCAACTCAAACTGGCTTCAACGCTAAGCACATATATTATCTCACTATATTAGCAGAATAACTAAATATTGGCTGCTGCAGAGGCAAACCCTGACTACTGAGAGGCTTGATACAGTAAAAGCTTATTGCTTGGACTCACAAAGTTTGCCGGGGGTTGGTGACTCTCCTGGGCAGTTAGTGACTCAGATATGTCGCTTTATAAGCAACACATGACTTGTAAAGTCACCCCTGCAAGGGAAGAGGACTGGTGGATCACACAGATTGTTTTTAAGGACCAGGCTGGAAATTGACTTATATGAATTTTGCCCATGCTCCAGTGTGCATAAATCCGTCATCAGTCATATGACCTCATCCTAACTGCAAAGGATGCTGAAACATGGAGTCTTCCTGTGAACCTAGGAAGAGGAAAAGTGTTGAGCAAGAAGCCACATTCCCATAACAGGAAGTCCAGATATACAGCAGGTTTTAGGGCTGGATGACTTAGTGACTCAGTGGTGTCATCACGGTCCTGGAGTCTTTCCAATGCTCTCCACCCTGCCATCCTCACAATGTCAGCTTTGTCTTCAGGCTGGTTCTCTTCCTGGTTGCAAGGTGGCTGCTGTAGTTCAGCCATCGCAACCAGACATGGCAATGTGCTGGGACAGAAAGGGACCATCCTTAGGAGTGAGGGCACTTTTCCCAAAAGCAGCCCAGCATACTTCCTCTGATGGTCAGGACTGCCAGGCCCAAACTAATCACTGACAACTCAAGATTTATCCCTGGCATTGAGAGACCATCACCCTCTTGGCAGTCATGTGGGGGAAGGGCTGGTTACCATTTGAACCAAAATGAAGCTCAGCCAATAAGGAAGAGAAGAAAGTAGATGTTGAGTAGGCAACCAACAGTATCTGCCATAGCCCATCCCTGGACTCGCTCAGGTTTCATGGTAAAGTTTGTGGTTTTCTTCATGTTCCTGCACCATTCTCAGTAAGTGGATGCCTAGCATTGCATATTTTCTTTTGCTATTGTAATGCTGTTTCCATAATAGTTGCTTGTGTATAGGATCGTCATTGATTTTTCACTCACCTTTGTTCAGTTTTCTTTTATCTATGTGTCTGTGTAATTGCCTTAAATTCTTTTTTCAAGCAGTATTAGATGTTAATTAGAGACTGAGAAACCCAGAGGTGGAAGGATCTTAAGTGGAGCAGGGGATGGGATTAAAGAATAAGAAAGCAAAGAATACTGTATTTCATTTCTGTGAAAAGAGAGGTTACATCTCCTTGCATGAGGAAAAAGTAGGAGTGTGTGCTTTTCTCAAAACTTGCTATAAGGCTGGGTGCAGTGGTTCATGCCTATAATCAGCACTTTGGGTGGCCAAGGCAGGAGGATTGCTTGAGCCCAGGAGTTTGAGACCAGCCTGGGAAATCTAGTAAAGCCCTGTATCTACAAAAAATAAAAAATTAGCTGAGTGTGGTGGTGCACACCTGCAGTCCCCAGCTAGCTGGGAGGCTGAGGCAGGAGGATTGCTTGAGCCCAGGAGGAGGTCAAGCTTGCAGTGAGCTGTGATCATGCCACTGAACTCCAGTCTGGGTGACAGAGTGAGACTCTGTCTTAAAAAAAAATTGCTATGAGACAATGCTGTATGTATGTGTATGGTCGTGGTAGAGTATAGGGGTGTACGATCTCTGTAATGTGCTAGAATATTACCTAATTTTGAAACTGCATGGTTAATAACATCTTTTAAGAATGTCTAAATGCTTTAGAGACTTCTTTTCCCCCATTCTCCCTGAGAAGAATAGGAGATAGATAGTTGGTTTTCCTGTGGAAAAATTAAGAAAGAGAAATGAAGCAGTTTAAATTTCCTCACATTATCATGGTATTAAGTAAACTAGAGCAGAGGTCTTTGGGTTAGAACTCATTGGGGAAAATAGATTGAGTGTGGCCAAGGCAACCATTCCTGTAGTGAACTCAGCTCCCTTTTATGTAGTGATGACAAATAGTTGAACAATCCAATACATGCCCCAGTCCCTCTCTACACACACTACACACACACACACACACACACACACACACACAGTGCCAGGAGACATTCCGGGACCATATTTTTTTAAGAAGAAAAAGTATTATTATGCTTTCAAGTCAGTTATGTTAATTTATTCCTTTTTTGAGATGTAGAGTAGCTCCTTTGTATCTGAGTTTGCCTATTACATGAAAAGACTAGTGGATAATTATACCAGCTATCCTATGTTACAAAGAGCTGCAGATCCCCATGCCAAGTGAACGATACAGCTACACAAACCTTCTGTTACCTGTTGGACACACTGCCACAGAGGTGAGCAACATGCTGTTTGCCATTAAAGAACTCAGGACCCTTGAAACCCATTTTGGGGAATATATGTAGCAAATAATCCAATTTTAAAAGGGGCAAAAACGTAGGTTATTGGAGTACGTTAGACATGCTAATCTGCAGCAGTTTTGTGCAAACCTAAGTATAATTTAATTTTGTATAAAGTTTTCCTTTTGATATCCAGATAAAGATTAACGTAGTCATTGGCAATTATATTTATATTTTCAATAAACATCACATTTTACTGAAGTATACAGATCTATGCAAGGGGTAGTGGAATAGACAAAGCTCATTTGACTTTTCCAGAAGGAATGCATTTTAACATTGGTGGCTCCTGTGGTTAGGGGGACTTCCAAAGCAGTAACTCTTGTGTTTCCTCAGCATCATCATCATAATTACACCACTATACACAATAATTATACTCCTAGCTGTGATTCTATTCTACAACAGTTGCTGCTTTCCTAGAAACCTTGGGGAAAATAGAAATTTAAATAGCTCATAGATTTGGCTATGAGAAGTTCACACAAAGACAAAATTGCATTTGGCAGTTTAGTTTCCCCAACCTTTATTTGTTTCCTGATAACTATATTTAGTCTGAACCTCTTTGTTAAGGACACCACATAGGTTATATTGTCTTCCTCCTTGCATCCAATGAGGCAGCATATATTGCCAGGTCATTTTTTTTTTTTTATGGTGATGCCAAACTTGACCACTTGGCCAAGGGAGTGACTGCCATACCTCTTATTGTGAAGGCACATTTTCCTCCTGTAATTAACAAGTAACCCCAGGGATGATACCTTGAGACAATGAGAATATTTTGTTTTCCAATAACTTTTACCCAAGAATAGCTACACACACCCCCTGTAATTATAGACTTATGGGTCAGTTTTTCTCACCATGTGTTTTAATCCATCGATGTCATTCTTTCTGATGTTTAAAATCGTTCACAGATTGGCCAGGAACCCTTCAGACCAGCGTCTGTCTTCATTGAACTTGTCCTTGTTTAGCTTTGAGCACTTCTTGGCTTTTTTGGCCCAAGATATCTTAGGCTTATCTCGTACTTTCAGTACTCTGGGCGTGTGTCAGACCTGAAATCAGCCTCTTCTCCAAGGAGACCTGTTTCCCTTTAGTGGAAAATAATATTTACAAACCAAGAGTTGGGTGTTTGTGCTTTACTGCTACTGGGGTGTTAATTTTTCTAGGCTCTTTAATCGTGAGTTCATATTGAAACCACCTAATTATTTTGTTTTTATTTTAAATTACCTTTCTTGAGGTATAGTTTACCTAAACGAAAGTGTACTCATTTGAAGTGCGGAGTTTGCTTCATGTTAGCAAATTCATATACCCTGGTAACTGTCGCCCTGTCACCTATGACCTTTTGCAGTCAGCCCTCTTTCAGCCTCTGACCTGCTTTGTGTCACTGTAGATTAGTGTACCTATTCTAGAATTTCATGTATGTGGAATAATAGTATATGATGCCTTTTCTCTGGCTACTTTTACTCAGCATTATGTTTTGGAAATTGGTACATGTTATTATGCATATCAGTTATTCATTACTGTCTCTTACTGAATAGCAATCCATTGTATGTACGTTTTGCTTATCTATTTATTTATCTATTTACAAGTTGATGAACATTTGGGCCGTTTCCAGCTTATGGATATTATGAGTGAAGCTGTTTGAACATTCAGGCACAAGGTTTTGTATGGACATAAGCTTTCATTTCTCTGCAGTAAATACCTAGGAAAGGAATTGCTGTGTCATGTTTTTTAACTTTATAGGAAACTACCAATTTCTTTTCCCAAGTAGTTGTTACCTTTTTTTACTACCACCAAGAATGTATATGAGACCTAATTATTCCACATTGTCATCAACCCTTGGTATTGCCAATCTTTTCATTTTAGCCATTCTGGTGGGTCAGTAGTGGCTTTAATTTCTGTTTTTTAATTTTGTTTAATTTCTGAAATTTTAATTTTATTGTGGTTTTAATTTCCATTTCTGTAATGGGTGATGACACAGAGCATCTTTTTGTGTGATAATTGGTCATTCATATATCTTGATGAAATGTCCATTCATATCTTTCACTGACTTTTTAAATTGGATTGTCTTTTTTCTTGAGCTAAGAAGTTCTATGCATTCTGAATACTAGTGTTTTGTCAGATGTGTGTATTAGGATATGTTCTCCCAGTCTATGGATTACTTTAAAAATTTTACTAATAGTATCTTTTGGAGAGTAGAAAATTTTAATTTTGATGAAGTCCAATTTATAGATTTATTTAAGGCTCCTATTATTTATGTCCTGTTTAAGGAAGTTTTGCCTACCCAAAGACCTCAAAGATTTTCTCCTGTATTTTCTTCTATAAGTTTATAAACTTAAAAACTTTAGCTTTTGTGTTTGGGTTCATGGTCCCATTTTAATTTAATTTTTATAAATTTTGTGAGATATAGGTGTTGTTCTTTTTCTTTCTTTTTTAATTTTTTAGTTAATAAAAATGGTATATATTTGTGTTGTATAACATGATGATTTGATACATGTATACATTGTGGAATACATATTACCTCACATGGTTATCATTTTTTTGTGATAAGAACACTTAAAAATCTGTCTAAGCAATTTTTAAGTATACAATATATTAACTATAGTCACCATGATATACAACAGATCTCTTGAACTTATTCCTTCTAAGTAAAAATTTATGTCCTTTGACCAACAGCCCCTCAATCCCTGCCACCCCTCGCTCCCTGTCCAACCTCTGATACCACCATTTTACTTTCTGTTTCTATGAGTTTGACTTTTTAAGATTCCATTTATCAGGGAGACCATTGGTATTTGTGTTTCTTAGCCTGGTGAATTTTACTTGGCATAATGTCTTCCCAGTTTTTTTATGTTGTTGTAAATTACAGGATTTCCTTCTTTTCTAAGGCAGAATAGTACCCTATTGTGTTTATGTGTATGTATGTGTGTATGTATATATATGTGTGTGTGTATGTGTATATATATGTGTGTGTATATATGTGTTTATATGTTTATATATGTTTATATATATGTTTTTGTTCTATATAGTTTATGTGTGTATATATGTGTATATATGTATATATGTATATACATGAATATATATGTATATATACATGTATATATGTATACATGTATATATGTATACATGTATATATGTATACATACATGTATATATACATGTATATATGTATATATGTATATATGTATATATGTATATATGTATATATATGTGTGTATATATGTATATATGTATATATATGTGTATATATGTATATGTGTATATATGTGTATATATGTATATATATGTGTATATATGTGTATATATATGTGTGTATATATATACACACACACATATATATCCCGTTTTCTTAATCCATTCATCTGTTGATAGGCACTTAGGTTGATTTCATATCTTGGCTATTGTGAATAGTGCTGCAATAAACATGGGCATTCTCTTTGACATACTGATTTCATATCCTTTGGATATATATGTTCAATAGTGGAATTGCTGCATCATTTGGTAGCTCTATTTTTAATATTTTGAAGAGCCTCCATACTGTTCTCTACAATGGCTATGCCAATTTACATTTCTATCAACCATGTACAAGGGTCCCTCTTTCTCCACATCTACTTTTTTTTTTTTTTTTTTTTTTAGCATGGATGTCCATTCATTCCAGCCCTGATTGCTGAAGAGACTGTCCTTTTCCCCCATTGAACTGCCTTGGCATCTTAGCCAGAAATCAACTGACTATATGTAGGAGGAACTATTTCTAAATTCTCTAGTCTCTTCCATTCATCTATATATTTATCCTTACACTAATGCCACATTGTCTTGATTTATATAGCTTTATAATAAGCAGAGCCCAGTCAGGCCCCTCCTAGACAGTCCATACCAGAATTCACAAATACATATGACCTAAAGCAAGTAACATAATTAAGTGAAGCTGTTCTTGTATAAGCAGTATTACTTTATTTATATTAAAATCTAAAGGGCTAAAATTTCAACATGGTTCATTTTCATTTATTAATGTTTTGAGTCATGTCCCTTTCTCACATGTCTCATGGTTCTTATTATGGTTTATTTCTAATGGTATCTTTATACACATACTTTTCACACTAAATATTTAGGAACATTCCCTGTTTTCGTACATAGAACAATATTGCCTCCATACATTTTTGAAATGCATGGCCTATTTGATCTGTTTTTCAGTTTCCCACTTCAAAGAGAGGAATACAGTATCTCCTGTGACAGCATCAGCTGGTTAATGAATGGTGATTGGCATGCAGACTCAGCATTGAGACTGCAGTGGGGAATGATGGGGACACTGTGGCAAATGGGGGAGGGCTGGCACTGCTGAGAGGGGCACAGCCACTCTACGCCACTTTCATAACATCATGTCAAATGTACGCAAATTCACCATTATTTATTTTGTTGCTCAAATTATTCCAGCTTTGTCCACTAGGAGCTGTTTCAATTGGCTATGTCCCTTTGACACACACACCAATGTGGGTGTGTTCGGTTTTTTGTCTGTTATTTGAATGCTTCTTTCCTTTCTGGCTCCTCCAGGCTTATCTTGTGTATTTCCCATCCCAGTCCTAGAATCAGCCATTTCTCTAAGAATCCCTGGTTTCTTTTATAAGAGAATGGCATTAGAAAATGCCACAGAGGTTAAGCGTCATTCCCATCACATCATAGCAAGGGTACATACTATCAACACGATTTATGACTATTGATGTTACCCTTAATCATCTAGCCAAGATGGATGGTGAAATCATTAGGAGAGGGATCCAAGAAAGAGGAAGAAAAGCAGACTTTATGTTCATTTTCAAGCTTTTTCCAAAGGAAAGTTATAGGTGTATTTGATCATATAAATATCGTTTTTGTTTTGGAAAATCACATGTTTAGGGACAATAAAATTGGAAAGAATCCTTGCTTCCAAATCACCTCTGTGTTCAAATCTTCATCATATTTGCACTGCCCTTTCCTTTGTGTTCTTAGTTCACGGGTCCCATTGGATTTGGTGGGTTTCGTTTGCTTTTTGCTACTAAAATTGTTAGTTTAAAAAAACAGGATACAGAGTGTCACATTTTTTATTGTAACTGCACTTTCTTGAAGTTGCCTGTAGCATTTTAAATTTCAGAAGATCAATAACTTTATTCATTCCCCTTTGGGAAAAATAAAACAAGATTTTAACTAGTGGCATGTCTTCAAGGAAGCTAAAGGCATTTAACTTTTTCTGTTTTGCTCTAAGGGCATTCTGATGATTGCCTGAATGTGATCTTCTGAGTGTTCCAGTCCCTGGAGCTGGCTGTTAGCCATCTCCCAAGGAGGGTCAAAAAGGACGTAGCAGAAAACTGCAGAAAGAAAAGTTGGCTAAAGAAACAGGAGCTGCCAGCCGGGGCAACATAGTGAGACCCCAACTCTATAGAAAATTTTAAAAGCTGTCCTGGCATGGCATGCCTGTAGTCTTAGCTACTCAGAAGGCTGAGGTGGGAGGATCACTTGATCCCAGGAGTTGGGGGCTGCAGTGAGCACTTCCAGCCTGGGTGACAGAGGAGACCCTGACTCAAAAAAAAAAAAAAAAAAAAAGAGCTGGTTGTTGGTAAGGGCCACCAGACTGCAGTGCATGGTAGTCACCTGCCTCCCTCCTTTCCTAGAGAAGATGACAACGTGATGAACAAGCACCACTACCCTGGAATAGTTTAAATGGCATTCAGCCTGGAGGAGTGTGCACATGCACCAAATATATCTTGTGTGTCCTTTGTAGCCATTGGGTCTATGGAAATTACTCTGGCTGTGAGTTTGGTTGATTAACATTGCTATGCAAGCCCTGTCCATTTAGTTGGAGGTTATCACAGGAGGAATAAACCACAGAATATGACTTTGGCATTGAATAAATGGGAAGAGAGTGCTTTTGGGGGCCAGACCTGTTTGTAATATTATAACTCCTATAAATACATGAATTGCTGCCCCTTTATCGTAATATCCATTGCTTTAATGCTCTGTTTTAGATTGGAGTTCACACCAGACACCTGAGGTTGTGTTTGTTATGTAACTGCTATTTCATGTTGAGAAGTAGCAAAGCTTTTAAATACTGAGAATATTTTAGTTATATGAAGATACTTTTAATAGTCACTGTTATATTCCCCCCACCCCTCAGAAAATAACAGGGCTGTTAAGGAATCCTTAAAGAGCACAGATTGAGTGAAAACGACACAGAACAAAGGATAGATCCCAAGGGTGAAATGAAGTTCTGTAAATAGCTGTGCCATTTTCCTTTGAAATGTCTGGCACACTCTATATAGTATAGTGGTCGAGGATAGAGGGGCTAATTCTGTGATGAAGCATTCTGCGTGGAATTTCAGCAGGGCATAGATGGTGAGGGCATCTGGATCTTTTTGAATTTTTAAACTAATTATATGACAAACTTTTTAAAATGTAGCATACCTGGAAACATCATCCCGCCACATCACCTGCATTTAAATAATCATTGCCTCACCTTTAACACCCAGCCCTCTAGAAAAATAAAGCATGAACAAATGTTAGCCCTGAGCTGCTCTCAGTAATTTGGAGTGTGCTAAGCAAAACCTACATTTTCTAGCATGAAATTGGCACAGGAATGCAAAGTTTTGCTTCTTTGATTCATCTGGTTACCTAGAACCTGAGGCCATTCTGTATTCTGTGGACAAAATCCTATATACCTTTCATGACCCAGCTTAAATGAAAAGTCTAATGCAAAACATGCTGAATTTCTTTGGCCATATTTAGTTGTTCTAGTGGTCCCACAGGTATAGTTTATTATTCTTTTTAATTCCCTTTAATGGCAATTTCTCTTTTACTTTTTTAAAAATGTCTTTTGCCTTCTGTTCATTTATTACCTGTCTCCCTTTTTGATTGTGAGCATGTCTCTTGCACAGCACAGACACATAGTGATTTCTTGTTACATGTGGGCCCACATTTATTTTTTATTTCTATTTGTTTTTTATTCCTATTTATTTATGTATTTATTTATTTATTTTGAGCCAGGGTCTTGCTTCATTGGCCAGGCCAGAGTGCAGTGGTGCAATCACATCTCACTGCAACCTCTACTTCCCAGGCTCAAGAAATCCTCCCACCTCAGCCTCCCAAGTAGCTGGAACTACAGGCACACACCACCAACCACACCTGGCTAATGGGCCCATATGTAAATGACTAATTAGTACTTAAACACTTGCCAAGAGTTGTTTAATACCTGCTGTGTGCAGGGCACAATTTTATACATTCTTAAGGGAGCACAGAGGTGTCAAGATGGGGTCTGCCCACCAGTTTTTCACAGATTTGAATATTTAGCGTTCTGGGCAAAAGCAGTTTAGGAGCTGAAAAATCATAGCCATTTTAAGAAGATTATCTTACCCAAAAACCCACAGTACTATTGTTATTGCCTTATATATAAAGCCATTCTGTTAATTTTTTAGAAGTATGTATTAGGTTTAACCTGGTTTCTCTGTGTTTGCCATGTTTAACATCTAAGGCCAAAAATTTGAAATATTTTTATTTTCTGAGTATGTCAGGAAAGAGGAGCCTGAAGCTGGAGTGAGTTGGGGAGGTGGGGGGGACTATATTTTTATGAAAATTTTAGTAAATTTCCTGGGTTTTTGTCCCACCTATGGGGAAGACCTAGGATACAAAAGCATTAAATGTTAATATTGATTCAAGAATTAAATCATCAAAACATTGCTGGGAGAAATTAAAGACCTAAATAAATGTAGAGAGATCACGTTTATGGGTTAGAAAACTCAATATTGTTAAGATGTCACCAAATTAATATATAGATTCAATGCAGTCTCTATCGGAATTTGCTGAAATTGACAAGCTGACTCTGAAATTCATGTGGAAATAAAAAGGATCTATAACAGTCAAAACAACTTTGAAAATGAAGGATAAAGTTGTAGGAGTAATACTATCTGATTATAAGACTTATTATAAAGCTATGGTAAATTAGGATATTGTGGCATTGGTATTAAGATCACTGAAGAGACCAATGGACCAGATTAGAGCATCCAGAAATAAACCCATACATATATGCATAGCTGATTTTTGAAAAAGTTGTAATGGCAGCTCAGTTGTTCCAGGACAATTAGATATAGTTGGAACAATTAGTTATCCATATACAAAAAAAGAAAAGAACTTCAATCAGTTCCTCATACTGTATATAAAAATTAACTGAAAATGGATCATAGTCTAAATATATTACCTAAAACTATAATACTTGTAGAAAGGAGGAGAAAACCCTTGTAACCTTGGATTAGGCAAATAAATATATATATATATATTTTTTCAAGCAGTTCTCATGCCTCACCCTCCTGAGTAGCTGCGGTTACAGGTGTTCCCCACCACCCTGGCTAATTTTTATACTTTTAGTAGAAACAGGGTTTCACCATGTTGGCCAGGCTGGTCTCGAACTCCGGACCTCAAGTGATCTGCCCACCTCGACCTCCCAAAGTGTGCTGGAATTACAGGCATGAGCCACCGTGCAGAGCCACAAAAATATTTTAAGTAGAACATCAAAAGCATGATCCATAAAATAACAAATAGATGAATTGGACTTCATTAAGATTAAAACTTCTGTTTTTCAAAAGACACTGTTATAAGAATGAAAAGATGAGCCACGGAGTGGGAGAAGATATTTATACATCATATAAAAGATTTGTATGCAGAATATATAAATAACTCTCAAAAGTCAATAGTAAGAAAACCTTTTTTTTTTTTTTGAATGGGCGAAAGATTTGAACTAACTTTTTGCCAAAGAAGAGATACAGATAGCAGTAACCATATTAGTCATTAAAATAATGCAAATTAAAACTATAATGGGATACCACTATTAGTAGTATGTATTAGAATTACTGAAATTGAAGATCGACAATACCAAGTGTTGGTGAGGATGTGGAGGAACTAGACATCTCTTACACTGCTGATGAGAATGTAAAATGGCAGAAGCACTTTGGAAAATAATCTGACAGTTTCTGAAAAAGCTAAATGTATACCTAGTGCATGATCCAGCCATTCCGCTTCTACGTATTTATCTTAAAAAAAGAGAAAGAAATTCGCATAAACTTGTAAACACGTATTTAGTTTGTAGCAGCTTCATCTGTTAATAGCCAAAAGCTTGAAACAACCCAAATGTCCCTCAGCAGGTGAAAGTGTAAACTGTGGTATGAACTACACAATAGAATACCATCCAGCAAAATAAAGGAGGGAACTATTAATGTACATTACAGGTAGATGAATCTCTTTATAACTATGCCAAATGAAAGAAGCTATATTTACACATACACACATTCACATACACCCCACATGCTGAGTTATTACATTCATACAAGATTCTAGAGGATGCAAACTAATGTATAGTTACAAAAAAGAGATTGGGGTTTCCTGGCGATGGGTGATATAAAAAGGGACTGGACAAATGGATTAAAAAAGGGCACAAGGAAATTTGTGGGGGTGCCGGGTGTGTTATTTATATTCATTGTGGTGATGGCTTCATGGCTATATACATATGTCAAAATGTGTCTAATTTTAGACTTTAAGAAACGCATTTTATTCTATACTAGTATTTCAGGGATCCCAAGACCACCCTGTTTGGTGGTTTACTAGGACCTGTAGCACTCAGCATATAGTCGTTCTTAGGGCTAAGACTTATTACACTGACGTAGAAGGATACACAGGTGGATCAGTAAGGGGAAACGACATCAGGCAGGGTCCAGAGGAATCCATGTGCGGGTTTTCTATGTTCTCTCCCTCCCTCTGAGATCACACACAGCACGCCACCTCTCCAGTAGTGAAAATGTAGTCACAGGCGTACAATGATTATACCCAGGGAAACCCACTTAAGACTCAAGAGTTCAGGGTTTTTGTTCAGGGCTTGTCACATAGGCACTCTTGCCCACCAATATTTCATATTCCTGAAAGGAAAGCAGTTGTTCAGTGCCTCAGACAGATAAAATAACCTTATAAGGGTAGGAAATGTTTCAAAAGCCGTGTTCCCGGACTCTAGCCAAGGGCAAGCCTTGCAAGCAGACCTTTCTAAAGATAACAGTCTCAGGCTTGTTAACACTTTTCTGCAGTCACTTGTACCTCAGCTTGTTAAAAAAAAAAAAAAAAAAAAAGTTGTAAAAGTTAGTGTGAGTTAGCACAAGACAGTCGCAGTTCATTTATTGAAAAAATGATAGATACTATAAAAAATAGTAACTTTAGATTTGAGGCAGACCAATGCTGTGAGAACCTCATTACTTGGAATGCTTCATACCCTTAAATCCCCTCTTTGGAATTAGCCAGGAATGTTGGTGGGTGCCTGTAATCCCAGCTACTCAGGAGGCTAAGGCAGGAGAATTACTTGAACCTGGGAGGCAGAGGTTGCAGTGAGCCAAGATCACACCACTGCACTCCTGCCTGGGCAACAGAGTGAGACTCTGACTCTAAAAAAAAAAAAAAAAACAAAAAACCCTTTTTGGAACAAGATAGTGTGTCTGGAATTGGTGGGTTCTTGGTCTCACTGACTTCAAGAATGAAGCCGCGGACCCTTGCGGTGAGTGTTACAGCTCTTAAGGTGGCGCGTCTGGAGTTTGTTCCTTCTGATGTTCGGATGTGTTCGGAGTTTCTTCCTTCTGGTGGGTTCGTAGTCTCGCTGGCTCAGGAGTGAAGCTGCAGACCTTCACGGTGAGTGTTACAGCTCTTAAGGCAGTGCGTCTGGAGTTGTTCATTCCTCCCGGTGGGCTCGTGGTCTCGTTGGCTTCAGGAGTGAAGCTGCAGATCTTCGCGGTGAGTGTTACAACTCATAAAAGCAGCGTGGACCCAAAGAGTGAGCAGTAGCAAGATTTATTGCAAAGAGCGAAAGAACAAAGCTTCCACAGTGTGGAAGGGGACCCGAGCGGGTTGCCAATGCTGGCTCGGGCAGCCTGCTTTTATTCTCTTATCTGGCCCCACCCACATCCTGCTGATTGGTAGAGCCGAGTGGCCTGTTTTGACAGGGTGCTGATTGGTGCGTTTACAATCCCTGAGCTAGATGCAAAGGTTCTCTACGTCCCCATCAGATTAGTTAGATAGAGTTTCGACACACAGGTTCTCCAAGGTCCCACCAGAGCAGCTAGATACAGAGTGTCAATTGGTGCATTCACAAACCTTGAGCTAAACACAAGGTGCTGATTGGTGTGTTTACAATTCTTGAGCTAGACATAAAGACTCTCCACCTCCTCACCAGACTCAGGAGCCCAGCTGGCTTCACCTAGTGGATCCCGCACCGGGGCTGCAGGTGGAGCTGCCTGCCAGTCCCGGCCGTGAGCTCGCACTCCTCAGCCCTTGGGTGGTCGATGGGACTGGGTGCCGTGGAGCAGGGGGCGGTGCTCGTAGGGGAGGCTCGGGCTGCACAGGAACCCACGGAGGCGGGGGAAGGCTCAGGCATGGCAGGCTGCAGTCCTGAGGCCTGCCCCGCGGGAAGGCAGCTAAGGCCGGGCAAGAAATCGAGCGCAGCGCCAGTGGGCTGGCACTGCTGGGGGACCCAGTACACCCTCCGCAGCCGCTGGCCCAGGTGCTAAGTCCCTCATTGCCCGGGGCGGCAGGGCCGGCCAGCTGCTCTGAGTGCGGGCCGCCAAGCTCACGCCCACCCAGAACTCCAGCTGGCCCGCAAGCGCCCCGCGCAACCCCGGTTCCGATCGCCCCTCTCCCTCCACACCTCCCTGCAAGCTGAGGGAGTGGGCTCCGGCCTTGGCCAGCCCAGAAAGGGGCTCCCACAGTGCAGTGGTGGGCTGAAGGGCTCCTCAAGTGCCGCCAAAATGGTAGCCCAGGCAGAGGAGGTGCCGAGAGCAAGCGAGGGCTGTGAGGACTGCCAGCACGCTGTCACCTCTTAATAGTATAATAATAAGTAAAACCAGGAAGCTTGGATAATGGGAGCTTCTAATTATTTTTACTCTTTAATATTGTGACTTTCATTTCTATTGTATTTGAAAATCTTTCCCAGGTATATCATTTTTTTCCTTTCATAAAAAATTCCTTGGTTGATGATCATTATTTAACCACTGGTTAACTGATTATGACCCGGTTCAGTTCTATAGCAAATAAAAGATAAAGCACTGCTGTTGAAATTATAATCACCTCAACAACAAGACCACCTCATGCAGTTGTGCAGGTTATACCTCGTCCAAGGCACACCCAGCTGTGAGGGTATGTGGAGCTTAAGTCCAGCTTGTATTTTGCCAAGCTATGGGCTCCAGCATGGGGTGTGTCTGCCCGAGAAAGGGGCACCTTTTTCTAGTTTATGCTAAGATGCCTTTTGAGCTGTTCAGCACGAGCCCTGGAAAAAGGTGGTGGTAGCGATTTTCTCCTACAGTGCTGCCTAATATCAGCAAGCTTTCTTGTGGGTATCTCTTTCCCCTTAAAGAAATCCAGCTAGTAACTTTCAGTTGAGCGTCATGTTTAACCAGGATTCCACTGTGTGTAACAAGGACAAGTGATTCCAGCGGTCTCTAGTTTGGCCCAATTGCCCTTGAAAGGCAGGCAAATGTTTAGGGTGTGTGTTTCTTTTTATCACTCTGGAAGAAGCCAGGTTCAGGTCTGTATCTGGATCCCATTATTAATGTCCCCAGCCAAGATTTCTGTGTATGTATAGCAATAGAAAAGTCAGAGAAAGGACGCTCCTGTGACTTCTCTGAGTGAAGTTTTTGTTCTTCCTGAGTAATGAAGTTTCCTAAAAGGGAATTAAACTTTCTCACCTTGGAAGATAGAAGTATTGTTTAAAGATTCAACTTTGAAACAAATAGGAAAATATCTGATAGTTGCAACTTAGCTTCAAATCAGTGATGTCTAGATATTGACACCCATTTTATTCCTCCTAAACCTTGAGCCCTAGCCCAATTTATGACCAAGTAGAGATCATGGCACAGCAGCCAGCCTAACAGATGGGGGCCATACTCTAGCAGCAGCAGGATTCAGTTTTGAAACCTTCAACTTTTGAAATATTACACCACTACCAGCCCTACTTCTTCTACATAGATCACATTCATTTCCTCCCTCTTTTTCCTAAGAAAACTTAAAACACATGTCTTTTCCCTTTTTATAGATGCGAACCACTCGCAAGGTCTCTGTCTGGCCTGTGGGCCTGGTTGGTGGGCGGCGCTATGAACGTCCACTGGTGGAAAACGGCAAAGTTGTTGGCTGGTACACCGGCTGGAGAGCAGACAGGCCTTTTGCCATCGACATGGCAGGTGAGCAGTGTGGGTGATGACATTTGTTCCTGCTGGACTGTTCTTATGCTCCTGTTTATAATGATGCACTGGTTGAAGGAAGCTTTAAAAGACAAATTTGGATAAAACCCTACATCATATCATATTCAGGAGATGAAATATTTGAACTTTCAAAATAGGCTCTTTGGTTAGATCAAGTGGAAATTGATTTGGAGGGTGATTAGAAAATGCCCATTCTGTTCCATTTTGTCTCCTGTCTGTGCCTTTATCCCACAGGCATCTACGTGGCAGCTACTGGGTTGGCCACTGGGGATTCGGTGGTGAGAGCTAGACCTGGCTCCTGCCTTCCAGGGGTCTGTTAGCTGGAACCTTTTGGCTCCCTTCTCTAGAAGACCGATATATTAAAATATATCATGTTTATTGATAAACTTAACAATGATATAAAAATTGACAAGTCATTTTAATGCTTATTGATAAGTTTAGTGCTTTATTGATATATTTAATACCAAAATATAAACTTAGATTTCTAGTATTTCAAGAATTTATTGAGTATAACTGTCTTAAAGTTTTTATTCCCTGAACAACCAACTGAATTGAATTAGCCCTGCAGTAGGACCACACATTCTAAAATGCTACTTTATCATAAAACAACTCATTTTCTATGGGTTATAGAAAATGATGCCTGTGATAACTGTGGAAGGATGGCGTTTGAAACATGAGGCTCAGAGGCAAAAAAAAAAAAAAAATTCGGTGACATCTATACTCTAAAAATGAAGGCAGAAAGGCTTCAAAATTGATCTCATCAATCTTGAGCTCTGAAGCACAGCTCTGTCAGGCTGCCAGCCTGTGCTTGCCCCATCTTCTGTGCATATTTCCCAGCCGTAGTCAAGATCTCCGCGTTCAGAATTCTGATGGGATGGAGGCTGTCTTCTGAACTGGATTCATCACTTTTATTCTGACAATACTATAAATCTGAGGGAGCCAGAGGACGAAGAATACCAGGAGTCATCTGAGGGGTACAGCGCTCATGGACGGCTGTGTGGTGGGTCTTGTCATGTGGCATCATGGGAGAAGACAAATAGGAGATTTTTACTCAACATTTAACACATATCTCCAGAGCACCAGCCCTCAGCCAGGCCACGTCTCAGGCCCCTGACCTCTCCATCCCTCTCTTACTCCAGCTGTTTGCTTTGGTCTTCAGTTCTTGCAGCTCCAGAACTGAGCTGGCATCTCAGCCTAGGTCTCCACCTGGAGGCAGAAGGAGAGGCAGCAGAGCCATCTTGGACGGTCCCGAGGACTCTTGAAAGAGGCCTGCCCTCGACCCGCTCAGAGTCCATGGTCCTGAAAACATGGGGCATAGTGTATCTTTTGAAAATCAGGCTTCTTGCTGACCAGAAGTGTACCTTAGAGCGGAAAATTTAGACAACATTAGGGAAAGTCCTTCTACTTCTCTGGGACGTAGTTTTCTTGTGTAAAGTGAGGCAGTTGCCGGAGATGACCACGAGGGCCCTCCAGTGCAGCCCTCCTTTCCTGGCCTCCCACCTTGGGACTCTCAAGTAAGAGCCCAAGCTTGGGCTTCTAAGTGAGGATTGTGACTGCTCAAGCAGCCGCAGACAGACTTTTGCTTCAGATTTTCCCAGAGCCTTGTTTCAACACAGACTTCCCAGACATATCTCCTTAACAGGTGGGATGTCTGCCCATTTCCTTGCATGGATCATGCAAGGTGAGGGCAACTTGGGTAACTCTTCCTGGATTTTAATGTAGGAACTTTATGTAGATGATCAGGTATCAAATAGACTTGTTGAATATTTGCATTGGCTCCCCTAGAATTTGGGTCACATTGATATTTCTAAAATTAAAGATGTATGTGTTTGTGCATTAGGGCTGGCCTAGCTAGGACTGCCAAATTCTGTGGGAATTCTTTTTTCCATGACAAGACCAATGTTTGGATTTTTCTAAGCATTTCAGTATATTTTCAAAGCATATTAAAAACATACCCATCATAATAAAATATGACTTATTTCCTTGCTCTGTATTCATTATCGTTGTTTTAAAATAGGAATAAAGTGTCTGTCTCTAAGGAGACAACTTTTGTCACACTAAATAATTTTTTTCACTTCACACATGAACTTGCTTTGCCTCTTAGCTTTCAGTAAATTATTGATATTTTTGGAAGTCTTTAAGTGATTTGGTTGATAGGATAATTCTATTTGTTCTAATTCTAACTTGAAAATTTGTGGCTTTGTTTAGATTCCACATACAATTCATTTATTCTCTGGGAAAAGGGAAAGACCTTTTAGGCCTTCATGTTCAGTTGGTGCTTCCCACCTCATTTCCAAGTTACATGTACACACACACACACACACACACACACACACACACAATCTCTAGAAGGGGAGAAAGAGGTGGGGGACCCACATCCCTGCTGTGGCCAGGACAGTCTGAGGAGCTCTACTTTGAAAATGCTGTGTGATAGTCAAGTGAGAGCACCATATTGGAGCCTAGGTCTGTCTTGCATTTGCAAAGCAGATTAAGAGCCCAAATGGAACATTTGTGGGTTTGAGCACATTCAGTAGAAGCCCCTAAGAGCCTGTCCTGTTTGTATCTCTGTGAGGTCATCATATAGCCCATCACTAGAAACTCATTTGAGTATCAAACACTGAAACTGTGATGTTTCATGTCATTCTAGTAGTTCTTACACTGTCATTTTATTGCCATGTTGAACTTCCCTAATACTGAAATTTTGCTCTCAGGTGACATGAAACATTGTTCTTGAAATAATCTTATGTTTACAACCATAATGGCAGAATTAAGATTATTTCTGTTCCATTGGAGGATATTTTTTAAAATAATGATTACTACTTAAAAAAATTAATATGCCTGCCCGCAAGATGGAAAGAAAACACTGGAGGCAGCCCCACTGGTGGTGTGCAGTTGGCTTCAAAGCTGACCAGTGGCCACGTAGCTCTGCCAAGCCAGTGAGACCCTGGGAGGTTTCTACTGTTCTGTGCCTCAGAATTCAGTTCCTACACCTCAGGAATCTGAGGATTGGCTAAAAGTGAGGAAGTCCACACAAAGTTTTTAGCTCTGTTTTGAAGGGAGGCAGTTAATTTCAAGTGACAGACTCACTTCAGCCACTTCCAGGAGGTGTCAGTAAGAACCACTGCTTGAAAGAACTGAGCTTAAATCAATCTTCACCCTCACCAGGAGGTGTAGATTTGTTCAAGTTGAGAACTTAAAACAGATATTTATTAGGAATCTTCAACATTGGCATGTGCCTTATTATTAATTCGAGGATGTGGCCTGTGGGACATGGTGCTCCATTAATGACAGTATATGCAGTTCCCAGTTGAGTTGCTGGCACACAGTAGGTACTTTATTCTGCTAAAAATACAACTAGGTGTACTGCAATTAGATTCTGACACCACCTGGAGTTGGTGCAGACCCCACAGGTTAGAGGGCACAGTCTCCAACAAGACTGCCCTTACTTCACATGCCCCCCACGAGCTGGAGAGTCCCAGGCCACCTGCACTTCTGATCAACTGACTGCACTGGATGTTTCCCACAATCTCCTCAGGTTTGCTAATTTGCTAGAATGACTCATAGAACTCAGGAGAGTGCTATAATTATACAGATTATCATTGTAATCAGTGTTATAAAGAATACAAGTCAGGACCAGCCAAATGAAGTGACACACAGGCCAGCACGGCCAGGTGGAAGGAGCAGGCTGGGAGCATACAGGTCTTCCGTGCCTTTTCTTCATACAGGTGAAGTCTAGGAAGGCTTAGTTTTCTGGTCTGGAGTTCTGTGGACCAGGATGTGTCGAAGCCCTGGGGATAGATGTGCTCCCACAGGGAGACTCTGTGGCAGCCTCAGATTGCATCCTGGGGGCAGGCATTTGAAGTGACTGCAGGGGAGGAGCCAGGAAAAGAGACAAGGCCCAGCAAGAGGGTATTAGGGTGGACAGTGGCGAGGTCACTGGAGAGAAGGGGTGGATGAGTGATGAATTCCGTTGTTGGATGTGGGAAGAGGAGGACCCTTGGTGAGTATGGGAGAAAGACAGCTGGAAGCAGAATGGTCTGAGCAAAGTTAGGTTTCTGGCCGGGCACGGTGGCTAACACCTATAATCTCAGCACTTTGGGAGGCTGAGGCAGGTGAATCACCTGAGGTCAGGAGTTCAAGACCAGCCTGGCCAACATGGTGAAACCCCGTCTTTACTAAAAATACAAAAATTAGCTGGGCGTGGTGGCAAACGCCTATAATCCCAGCTACTCAGAAGGCTGAGACATGAGAATCACTTGAACACAGGAGGTGGAGGTTGCAGTGAGCCGAGATTGTGCCTCTGCACTCCAGCCTGGGTGACACAGGGAGACTGTTTCAAAAAATAAAAATAAAAAGTTAGGTTTCTAATGGAGCAGAGGGGGAGAGATTTGATCTGGGAAAGGCTTGGGGAGGTTCTGTCTTGGCTGGACAGGGATTTGAAAGGATGTTGTGCTGATGAGTGGCCAGGAGGTATGGGTTAGGAAGAGGAAGGGTGCAATGGCCACTGAGGTCCCCTCCAACTCGAGGGTTGTGTGATTTTGACAAGTTCTGATTCTAAGGACTGAGGTTGTGTAAGGCGGTGCACCTGGTTATACTTGTCTTCTGTTGGCAGCCAACTCCTCCTCGCCTATGGCCTATCACCAGCTTTCCAGTTGGTGGTAGTTTCTATTCAGTGGAGGCTTAAAAGGCCCTGACTTTTGTGGAGAGTGGGTGGGGAGCATGACTAGGAGGCAGGAGGGCCAGGAGACAACTCTTTCAAGAAATGCGGCAGCAAATGAGTAGAAAAGAGAGACGGTGGCAGTTTCAAGGGGTAGAACAGCTTTTTCTTCTCCATTTTAATGATGGAGGGGGAGAAATTGAAGTTTTAAGAAGTGATAAGTGTTGAAAGTCCCAAAGGAGAGGAAATGAGGGGAGATCAAGACCTTAAATGAACAGGTTCACCTAGATAGAGTCACCTCTGACTCCCAGAAAAAAGGTGAGATAAGTAAGGAAGCCAAGGGCTGGGAAGGTGGAGGGGCCAGTTGTTGGAATTGACCGTCCGCCAAATGTTAATAGAGGGAGAAGTGACATTTGGCTGAATTCCACACACACTGAATGTAGCAGCCCCTCGCCTCAAGGAGTTTTGTATCTAGCAGAGAGAGAATGGCTACAAGAGCATGGCGGATATATAGTGGGGTCGAAAATGAGTACAAGTGGAATGTTTGGGGATTACATTTAAAGAGAAAACCACAGCCACTGGGGGAATTTCGGGAAAGGTCTTGGGAAGAGGTGGCATCTGAGAGGCACCTTCCATGCTAGGCCCAGGCCAGGGCAGGGAGGGATCATGGGCAGGGTGTGTTTTTGGAACAAGTTATCCCAGGGTATGTGTAGCTCTTGGGAAGGGCAAACTGGGGTCAGATGGTGAGGACTGAGTGCTAAGATGAGAAGTTTTTCTTCATTTCTGTGGACATTGGAGAGTCCAACATTTTTCAAGCAGGGGACTGATGTGATTAGAAATACAGTTTGAGAACCACATGTTGGCAGGTGCGGGATGAATTGGGGAGGAGGGCTGGGCCTGGAGGCTCAGACAGCCATCTGGGTAATGAGCCCATAGGGGGCTGGGAAGTGAGAGGAGGTCTTAAATACCACAGCTATTAGGGGCTTATAAAATTTTAACAGCCTTTTCAGATTATACTCATAAATCAGCAGACACTTAGATCTTTTTAACACCTTTTTCTGTTGTATGGTATGGTGATAAATGATGTATTAAATTTAAGTTTGGTTAATTTTAATTGGTGTAGTTTGTATTATCCTTTGAGTCGTAATTTATGTGCAGAAAATACAGTGATGTTGGGTAATTAAAACATTCTTTTAACCAGAACACCTATTTTGTGTAAAATAGGAGTCTGCATATTAGGGAAAAAAAAAAATCGCATCACCTGACTGAAGTTTTCAAGCTCAGGATTCACTGTGCGTGTGTTGTCCCGGTGGAGGGTGTTGAGGCTGGAAGTGAGGAAGACAGTGATCATGCCTGCCTGGGCCTCTTGTATCCATACCTGCCCTCTCCCGTGTCCACTCCACCTCGAAGCAAGAGGAATCTTTCAGGAATGCAAACCAGATGCTTGGCAGTCCCTTGCTCACAGCTCTTCAGGGGCTACTTATGCTCTTGGAATAAACAATTCCTTGTCACTGGCACCTGCCAGGCTCTGTCTGCCCCACCCCTGCCCACCTTACTATTCTTGTTCCCCTCTACTCAGTCTTTGCGGGCAGAGATCACTTCCTCCAGCACATTCTGCCCTTCCCTTTGGGGCCTGCACTGATGCCCCTGCCTGGAAATGCTCCTTCCTCGTTCAGCCCTACTCATCCTTCAAATCTCAGCTTAAAGGCTGCCTTCTTGGGGAAGGTTTTGCTGATGCTTCAATTAAGATAGCTCCTCCCGCGTTATAACGTGCTGTTCTCTCAGCCTTCCATACCTCTGCACCTTGCCACAGTGGTTGTACATCTCTCATTATAATTGCTGAGGCTCCGCCGCCCCGACTCCCAGAATGCATCCTTCCTGTAGGCAGAAGCCAGACTATCCTGCCTTCCACTCCTTGCCCAGTCCCAGCCCCAGGTTTCCCATAGCCCCAGCCTGTGAGTGGGGCTGAGTGACTGCACTATCCCAGAGCGGCTGTCCCCGCTACAAGTTTACCAGGCAAACCTTTAAAAAAATTATTATAAATGATGACCGTGAAACTGGAGGGGGCCAAGGGATCACTCTGGGCAGGTTGCTGAAGCCTGCTTTCTGTGGGCTCTCTGCAGGGACATGGGAATGACAGTTATTCTGGGTCTCCTTCATCTCAATGTTTGTCAACAGGAATTTTGCCTGGGTTAATTTATTTGGCAGACCTTTTCTCAGTAGATAATGCTGTGATCAGCTTCAGCCCAGCCTGGATCAGATGATCATCAAAGCCAAATGAGCAGTCAAAATTAATGACGTTTTACTTTGCTTCATGAATATAAATATTGCAAGAAAATGGAGGGAATTGTCTTCCTGCCACTTCGGAGTCATTCGTGATTTAAGTGTGCTGTTTTCCACACGTGAATGTTTTCTATGAGAACTATAAAGTTACTGAATGTTCTCAGTAGAGTGACTTGATGTGTCATGTGGTACCTTTTAGTGCAGGATCTAGGGACCAGCTTGGGACTTTGTCCTTGGGTTGATACAGTGTGATTGTCACCAGGAGAGGACTGCAGCTGCCAGGGGGTGGTAATTCTGTCCCAACAACTTATAGAACCGCAGGGACAGGTGGCAGAGTGTTGGGGCAATAGGCAGCCTGCTACTCAGTTTTTAATCTATTTCTAGAACATGGTGCAATCTAGAGACTTGCAGGGATTTGATGACCTCAGTACTGTGTCTGGTTCTGTCTGCATGTGCTGTGGCCAGGGCTGTGCTGGGTAGAGGTGGACGTGTGGGGCATTGAGCACCTGTGCATCTGTGTGCTCATACTCAGGGTGCTTGCTCTGGAGCAGCTGGCAGTGGGGTCAGGTGGGGTGGACGTGGAGAGGGAGGGCTCTGCAGAGGCCTTTCAGGGCTGAAGAAGAAGTGGGGAGAGGGGTTTCCAGGCCTCTGTCCACCTCAATTCTAGCAGCTCTGCATTTACATATTGGAGATCTCCTCAAGATTTCAATGGAATAAAACATTCATTCCAGAACTAAAAATTTTGAAAACCTGAAGTTTTCCTTTCTATCGGGATGTCCAGCAGACTCAATAATTATATATTGTTTGCTGAGCATTTACCAAGCATCAGGCATTCGGAAGCATTCTGTGTTCTTTCTTCATGAATCCTCACTCAGCTGTGCAAGGGATATGCTAGTTTTATTATCCCCACTTACATATAAGGAGCCGAGGCCTAGGTATGCTAAGTGAGTTGTCTGGGATTCAGTGTCAGTCAGGTCAGTGTGTCCACAGAGATGGTCTCCAACTCACCCACCTATAGCCAAGTCACTGAGTTCTTAGTCTCTGAGCCTGCAGAACAGTTTCTTGGTTTCTTCATCTGCAGAACAGGAAAAATGAAATTTTTCACAAAATCAGACATCACGTGCAAAGCAGCCAGGAGTAGAACATTGTAGACACTTGGTGAATGTCACTCTTAATCAAGAAACAAGACTGTGCCTTTGGGTTCAGCTGGCTCACACATTTATTTTGATGAATTAGGTCAGTGTTTTGTTTGATTTTCACAGTGGTGAGGTCCATGCAGGTAGCTGTAGGGTGGAAGAATCACTTATCCTTGGGTCCTGCTCTGACACATACAGGCTGTGCAGCCTGAAGATCTAGGGGAACATCTGTTTCTTCCTAATACCTGTAGATTAGGGATCATTGCACCAGCTTTCTGGGTTGTGTTGAGGTTGAAGTAAAATATATACAGAAGTTCCTGCTGTTCTGTGACTATCTGAATCTGCACCCACTTGTAGCTTTGTGAGCTCACTCTTAACAGTAGTACTTAAGAACATTTGAACTCCGCTGTGGGCTCATGATGAACTTCATTTCTCTTCTGGCGGGTGGACCTGTGCTCATTATCATTCAATGAATTGGCTCAGCATGCAGGATGGCATGCTGAGATAAACGCTAGCCCTTACTTTAGATTAAATACCCCCAAAAGAGAGTGATCAACAGGAGAAAATCAAAGCCAAAAAAGATCATTAAAGAGTTGTTTAGGAGCAGATATGTGTTCATTGTTAAAATTTCCCAGCTGAAAAACTAAACAAACAGCACTTGAGCTTTCAGAAGAAAATGCCATTTGTAACATTGAGATTTGCAAGGCATTTGGTGCCATGTGAGTGCCGCTGGCCCCTGTAGGTGAGTCTATGTAGACCATGAGACAAGTATTCAATATGCAAATTCCTGATGGCACATAGGGAAGGATTTAAAAGAATGATTTTCATGCTTTCTAATCAAGTCACAAGGGGGCAAAAGTCCTTTTTCACCACCTTGACTTTCCTAAGAGTCCCTAGGAGAACATCTGCGGGTAATAGTTTTCATCTAGAATCTATTAAAGAGGTATTATTTATTTTACTCATGTAAATAGTTAGGATTAAGGGTTGTTGCCCTGCACCGCTCACATGGGGGCTGGGGTGCAGACCACTTCTCTCTTTGGCATGCAGGTTGTTTGCTGTGACTACTACACATTTTTCTGCACTAGCTTCAGAAGTTAAGGCTTGCAGGCATTCTTCCTGGGCTCCCTGAGCGGCTCCCTGAGCAGCTCCCTGAGCAGCACCCTGACCCCAAACACTCTGCACATCAGTTCACCTCAATTTTAAATCCCTCAGGCCAACCGCCATGGTCAGTCAGCATTGCCCTAAGCTGATGGGCCTGATTAAACCAAGAGTGGCACACACTGCCCTCCAGCCTAGGATATGGAATGTCACTTTTCTTCTCACGTTTGCCTAGCTAATTTCCAGTTACTCTTCCAGACTCATTGATGAGGCAGGAATCACTTTGTCTGGGAAGTTTTTCCTGATTTTCCATCACACATGGATGCCCCTTTCTACCTTTTCCCCTAGAATCCTTGGCTTATGCATTTATGAATATTTCCACAAGGTGGCGCTCATGTCAGTGTCCTCCCTGCCCCTGGCCGCCTTGCTAGCCTGGGAGTACACTAGGAGGGCGCTCGGGTCTCCCTGCATCTCCAGGCCGGACACAGTCCCTGATGGTAATAGCTTGAACAAATGTTTGCTGAATTCATGAATTTTAACATGTTTTCCTTTTCTAGTGTAAGGATTATCAAAATTAAGACTTAAACCTTCTCGCTTCTGAGACAACATTGCCATTATTTAATGGTGGAGGTGTAAAGGGGGATGCTGAGCTGTACTCCAGAGCTCTCTGAGGAGGGTCTAATTCAGCGGGTCTCCCCATGGCTTCGCATCAAAATGGCAAGGGGCTTTGAAAAAACACCCACATCTGAGCTCCACCTAGGAGCAAAGAGACCATATAGTCTCTGAGGGTGAGGCCTGGTATTTGTGTGGTTGCAGGTCTCTTTTTTTTTTTTTTTTTTTTTTTTTTTTTTGAGTCTTGAGGTGATTCCGAAGTGCACCCAGGAGTAAGAGCGGCGGGCGAAAGTGACCAGAAGCGACTCCTATTTCCTTCCTGTGGCTCGTTATCGTCCCTCAGTGGTCACAGTCCTTTCCCAGGCCACCCCCTGTGTCCATCTCGGGTGGGATAACCTCATGACAGAGTTTGGGAACACTCAATAGAGTCACTTCCATAGAAAATACTTCTTCCATTGCTCAGGCAGGAAGAAAATTTGAGCATAGGACAGGAATATTTTAATCATAATAACTGAAAAACACCAGCAACAATATAAATAAAAAGATTGCCTGTATTCATTGGGAATGCAAGTTTAATCTGTGTTTTTATTGTGGTGAAATATACATAACATAAAATTTACCATTTTAACCATTTTGAAGTGGACTGTTAAGTGGTATTCAATTCATTCACATTGTTGTGCAACCATAACCACTGTCCAACTCCACACCTTTTCCATCATTGAACCAAAATTCTATGCTCACTAAACAATAAGTCCTGACTTGCCCCTCCCCTCAGCCCCTGGTTACCACAATTCTACTTTCTGTCTCGATGAATTAGACTATTCTAGGTACCTCATATAAGTGGAATCATGTTTGTCCCTTTTTTTTTTTTCTTATTGAGCATAATATCCTTACGGTTCATTCATATTATATTATGTATCAGAATTTCATTCCTTTTTAAGGCTACTAATATTCCATTGTTACGTATAGGCCACATTTCGTTTATCCATTCATACAGCCATGGACGTTTGGGTTGTTTCCACCTTTTGGCTACTGTGAATAATGTTGCTATAAACATTAGTGCACAGATATCTGTTCGAGTCCCTGCTTTAGATTCTTTTGGATGTCCAAAGTATAACTGTTGGATCACAGGTAATTTTTTGTTAGAATTTTTTGAAGAATCACCATACTATTTTCTACAGCAGCTGCATCATTTTACACTCTCCGCAGCAATGCAGGAAGGTTCCAGATTCTCCATATCCTCACTAATACTTATTTGCTTCTGTTTTGTTGTATTAATTTTTTTAATAATAGCCACCCTAATGGGGATGAAGTGGTATCTCATTCTGGTTTTGATTTGCACTTCATGTGCTTCATGGCCATTCGTACTTCCTTCTTAGAGAAATGTCTATTTGAGTCCTTTATACATTTCTATAAAATGTGTATGTATTTATTTGGCTTCACCAACAGAAATGGGTTTTCTCACAGTTCTGGAGGCTGGAGGTCCAAGGTCAAGGTGTCAGCATGTGGGTTCCCTTGAGGCCTCTCCTTGCTCACAGGTGGCCTTTCCTCTGCAGTATGCATTCTCTGCTCTCTCCTCTTTTTATATCAGTCATATTGGACTTTGCCCATTTTTGAATTGAGTTGTTTGGTTTATTGTTGCTGAGCTGTAGAAATTCTTTATATTTTGGGTATTAATCCTTTATCAGATATGCTATTTACAAATATTTTTCCCATTCTATGGGTTACCTTTTCCACTCTGTTAATACTGTTCTTTAATGCACTAGTGCTTTAGTTTTGGAAGAAGTCTAGTTTATCTATTTAATTTATTTATTTTTATTTTTTATTTTTTGAGATGTAGTCTCGCTCTGTCCCCCAGGCTGGAGTGCAGTGGCATGATCTTGGCTCACTGCAAGCTCTACCTCCCGGGTTCACGCCATTCTCCTGCCTCAGCCTCCTGAGTAACTGGGACTACATGCACCAGCCACCACGCCCAGCTAATTTTTTGTATTTTTAGTAGAGATGGGGTTTCACCATGTTAGCCAGCATGGTCTCAATCTCCTGACCTCGTAATCTGCCCGCCTCAACCTCCCAAAGTGCTGGGATTACAGATGTGAACCACCACACCCGGCCTACCTATTTGATCTTTTGTCGTCTGTGCTTTTGGTGTCATATCTAAGAAGTCACTGCTGAATCCAATCTCATGAAGCTTTCCTCGTTGTCTTCTAAGAGTTTTATAATTTGAGTTCTTAAGCATTAGTCTGCTGTTAGAGAAAGAATAACAAACCTTCATTTATCCAGAATGGTTAAGGGATGGGGGCAGAGTATGGTCTTTTTTATAATTAACTGTAATAAGTTTTACCATTTCTATATTCCTCCATCCATTAAAAAGATCAGAATTAGAAAGTAAGAAAATATCTAAAACCATGCTGGAAAACAGAAAAGGACATGTACAATGAAGCTTCTGGGAGAAATGTGAGGCTAAGTTTGGATGGACAGACAGAGGAGGGGGATCATATGAGAAGTAAGAGGATGGTGTCCTCATGGGAGCCCCTGGACACCCCTATTCTCAGAGTGCAGAGATCCAGTGGGCTGAAGGGGCCGTGCCTCAGACACATGCCATGAAGCCCCTACACAGCTTCCTCGCTTGGCAGAGAATGTCCCCACATCAGGTGGGGGTTGTGTGGTAGGCTCCTGGTTCTGCCTGACTTCTGGGCAGTTTCCTCTCATTAACATGGAGGGAAAAGCTCTATCACAGCCCACTGGTGAAGCCCCCTCTAAAGTGTTGAGTTTCCCTGAGTAGCTCCCTGGTTTTTCTGTGGAAACTGTTCAAAGTGGCCACCGGTGTGCCTAAAATAAAGCCTCTCACAATTGCTGACAAAGACCAATACAAGTCATCAGTGCTGTTCAGCCTTGACTTCTGTTTGCAAATATGAGTAGATAATTAAAAAAGTAAACCAAGACACAGGAGTTCCCAGTGAAAGAGTATAGGAATCAAGAGAGAGCTTTTAAAAATTCTAGAGTTCATTCTCAGATTTTAAAAGATGTGGCATCATAAAACAAGAGCCAGCAGCTATGAGGAAAGAGTCATTGGAGAGCAAGGATTCCTGTAAATAAAAGGCATGACTGCTGGAATAACCTCATGTGAGAGGGTGACAGCATCGAGGCTCTAAGTGTCAGTGATACTGTTAGGGTTGCAATGTAGAGAAGTGGACCCCAAAGCCCTCCTCCAGGAATTCTTCCAAAATAGGAGCAAAAGTACAAAGAAATAGAAATGTCAGTGGAAGGAGACTTATAAATCCAGCATGTTCAGTAACAGTTTCAGAATTAGAAAATAAATATATATGAAATATCAAGAAAGAAACAGAGCTGGTTGTGGTGGCTCACATCTGTAATCCCAGCACCTTGGAAGGCCAAGGCAGGAGAATCGTTTGAGGCCAGGAGTTTGAGACCACCAGCCTGGCCAACATGGTAAAACCCCATCTCTACTAAAAATATAAAAATTGGCTGGGCATGGTGGTTCACACCTGTGATCCCAGTTACTCGGGAGGCTGAGGCAGGAGGATTGTTTGAACCCGGGAGGCAGAGGTTACAGTGAGCTGAGATCATCCCACTGCACTCCAGCCTGGGTGACACAGCAAGACTCACAGAGCAAGACTCTGTTTCAAAAAAAAAAAATTAGCCAGCTGTGGTGGTGCACGCTGTAGTCCTAGCTACTTGGGAGGCTCAGCCAGAAGGATCACTTGAGCCCAGGGGATTCGAGGCTATAGTCGTGCCACTGCACTCCAGCCTGGGTGACAGAGTGAGACCCTGTCTCTAAAAATCAGAAAGAAGCAGGATACAAGTTCCTATAATACTTGAGTTTTGAGAGTGATTCCATTGCCAGGTTTGAATTTGGGCTCTGCTGCTTCCTCAGAGTGAGCTTTTAGGCAAGTAACTTAGCCTTTCTGTGCCTCCATTTCTTCAACTGTAAATTATGGTAGTAATAGTATCTACCTAGTGGGGTCACTGTGAGGATTAAGCAGGTTAATACAGACAGGGCACCTAGAACAAGGCCTGGTTCGCTGTGAATGTTTCCTAAAATGTAGCTGCTGTTAAGCCAACCGTCACTGCCACCACTACTCTTAGTTCTTAGAATGTACAGGTATGCGGCTGCCCCGTGAAAGCTTCACAGTCAGTCCGGTTTACCACTCCAGTCTCTCTCTCTACCTCCTCTGCCACATTGCCGCCTCCACCCCCACCCCCACGCCCCGTCATCTCTTACCTGGACCAGCAGTAACCTCCTAACTAGCTCCACAGCTTCATTTCTTATCCCCAATAATATGCTCCCTGACCCGTTAGGCTCCAGCTTAAAACATTTCTGCAGCTCCTCTTGCACTTCATTTCTCCATGGCCTCCCAGGCCCTGCGTGGTGGGCATCCCCACCCCCGAGCCTCGCTGAAGTCATTTTCCTTGTGTTCTCTGTGTGCTCAGCTTCAGTGGCTTGCTGTCCCACCTCACAATCCCGCCATCACATATACTTGTCTCTGCCTGGAAGGCTCTTTCCTCGACCCACCTGCCTCTCCCACATCATCCTTCAGATTCCAGCTTAATCATCCTTGGTCCACCCTGGAGGGTCAGATTTCTTCACATAGCACCTGCACCCTTCCTTCATAGCACTCACCACCGTGTGTGCACCTGCACTATTAGCCAACATTCCACCTCCCTGACAAGACTGCACCTGGGCTATAATGACTCTAAGATGCAGATCATGACTGATTTTGCTAACCACCTTCTCCCCAGTCCCTGGCAGTTTGCCTGGTATGTATGTTTTTGTTGGATGAATGAATGAATGAATAAATCCTAAGTTTAGAACAACTGTGCCAGGATTTAATAATAAACAAAACAATCCCAAGGGTATTCAGAGGGGGTCAGGGGGAAAACTGCTTCTCCATGAAGGAGGGAAAAATCAGACTAGCATCAGGTTTTTTTCTATAACACTGAATGATACAGAATAATGGAGAAAGATGTTTAGAGTTCTAAAGAAAAGAAATGGATCCTAGGATTTTGTACCCTGTGAAATCATTATGTCTGTGTGAGGGCAAAAGAGACATTTCAAATATTTTTCTCAAAAAAACAAACAACAACAACAAAAAAAACCAAAGTCACTTAAGGAAAGCACTTTAGCCAAAGTGAATTGGAATAAGAAACTAAAAAATAGGAAGGTTGCTGTACCAGATAAAGTAGTAAGCAACAAAAGTGGCAAGTTTTACGATTAAAAGTGGATAGTAACTAACATGATTGTGAAGTTTAAAGCTGTTTGTTGGAATCTGGAAATAGGAGAAGCAAGGTGAAAATGAAGTTTTCAAATAAAAACGTTGGTGTATTTCAATGCCTGCTGGTGAGGGAGAGGATAGGAAATGAGAGAATAGGTGCCCACTACTAGCAGATGTAGTCTCATTCAAAAAGGTAGGGGGGATAGGGGACAGAGAGAGGCTTTAATTCATGATGATAAGAGAAATATCAGTTCCTTAAAAGCTCCTTAAACAGTTAAAAATATTTTAAATAAGGAATTTTAAAGGTAACCACAGTAGAATACATATAAAACAAAACCTTTTCAACAATTAGAGGAAGAAGAGAAACCAAAATGAATTCAAAAAGAAAGGAAAAAAGCAAAAAAAAAAAAAAAAAGTATGTAATGCACCTAAGATAAAACCAAACATGATAACCACACTGTGTGAAAAAAATTAAATTGCTCTAAATAAAACACAGCAGCAAAGCTATATCTCATATAAAAGACACCTAAAAATGTGATGGAGATGAACAATAAAGAGATAAACTATAGTATCCTAAGGAAGGACAAACAACAAAAGAGCAGGAGTGTTCACATTCGTGTTGAACAAAGCAGAAGTCAAGGCCAAAAATGTTGAATGAGAAGGAGAGGAACATTTTGTATTGACGGAAACTATGTATACCACAAAAGTACAGCATTCATCAGCCATTGTGTATGAGTTATCAACGAGTCCAAAAACTAAAGGCAGACATAGATAAAAATAGAAAATTTGACAAAACCATAATCATAGTAGACATGTTTAACACACTTATCTAAATCTGACAGATTTAAGTAGACAAAAGGCTGTAGAAAATGGAATATATAAAAAACTTGATCTAATAATTATATATAAAACACTGTAATCAATATACACAGAATATACCTTTATTTCAAGTGTTCATGAAACATTTATAAAAATTGAAACTGCATCAGGCCATAAAACCTTAAAAAAGTGCTTATATAGGCTCAAAGCACTACACTAGAAACTAATAATATTACATAATAATGATAATTAAAAAGTGGAGTTAGATCTGTTGACAAGTAGGTGACCAGAGGTAAACTGAGAGCAGGGCTGGAGAAGCATGAATGGTTTGATCCTTGCTCAGAAGCCTGGTCCCTGGCCAGTCTCTCCCTGTGCTTCCCCATCAGCTTTTGCAGGGAGGAACACAGGATTACAAAAGTCATGGCTGGCTTATGGAAACACAAGCTGAAACTGAATCTCAGGTAAAACACAATGTCCGTTAGGACAGTGTGTTTTACCCACAGTTCGTTTTAAAGTGGGGAAGCATGGACAGTCTTACAGGCAGGTGCCTTGAGCAGCTCCACCCCCACCGCCACCACATTCATGTCAGTCTTGGCCTGAAGATAATCTTCAGGCTACACCAAGGTTCAAAGCCAATGTAAGGTAAGACTTGGCTGCAGGATTTTGCATGCAGAAACCATCAGCGCTGTTAGAAGCCCCTTTGAAGGAGTGAGAAGGAGAAAAACCTGTACAGAGGAGAGAGTACAGGTTACTCTAGGTACTTAAGACCAGGACTTGATGGTAAGAGAGCCTACGGGAAATGTCCAGGAAGAACCCATAGCTCTGCAGAAGAGGCAGAGGGTCGGGGGAAAACTGCCTGGCCATGGAGTGAGAGTTGGACCATCCCAATCCTGCTCCTTCTCTTTTGTGTCTTGGGTGAAAGAGTAAAATGCCTTCCAGGTTCTGATGTAAGCTCCTTCTTTGTCCCAGTGTCCGGGCCTGCACTGGTGACCTTCTCCAGCACTCTCTGTACCTGTGCTGAACACCCCAGGTGGGGCCCATCTGTCTGCTCTTACCTGGACCATCTAGTGCAGCAGACACTTTGCTGGTCTCTCTACCTCAGGCAGTTACTATACTGCTGCCAGAGAAATTTTCCTAAAATTGACTTTTGATTAGACTCTGGAGCCAAGGTTGCCTGCCACAGAGTAGGGTGCAGAGTCCTGGGCACAAGCAACTTGACAGCCTTGTCACCCATCATTGCTGCTCCAGCCTAAGACTTGGCCTCACAACTCTCCCTTCCTCTACATGGATGCTTCAAAGTCCCTCTCAGATTTCAGTGTCTCCAAAGCCCATACTCATTCTAGTCAGATAGCATTTGCTTCTCCAACTTCGGTGCTCCCAAAGCTCTTTTACAGCGTCTGTGGCACAGCTGTGCCCGTATCTGCTCTTCTAATTAAACTAGGAGTTGCCAGAGGGCAGAGACCACACTCAGTATTGTGTTACCAATACTGAAAACCAGCAGTGGGCCCCTAAAGAGCTTCTGAATGAGTGAGTAATATCAAAAGGAAGATGAAAAATGAAAGATAACATACTTTAGATTGGTGAATAAGAATGCTCTTTTTTAGTGATTATGCTTAACAAAGAATGCTTACTATGTTTCCAGGTACTGTTCTGTTCGTTTACATATATTCATTTAAGATTTACAATAACCATATAATATGGTAACTGTCTGCATTTTACATTTGTGTAAACCAAGGCACAGAACAGTGAAAGTACCTTCCTGAGTCACTTTAATAGTAGATGGCAGAGTAAGGATTTGAATTCAAGCCCTCCAAGTTACAAGCCTTTACTCAACTACCATCCTTCCCCGCCACACTATTTCATTAAAATAGGTCTTTAGGAAACTCTGAAGATTTCCAGTCAGAAACCAACATAGCTTCCATGTGAAACTAGGAGGTGATGTAATAGCTTCATTAGTGAATCCCTGAAGAGCTACTATTTAAAAAATTATTTCACCAGTATTCACTAGGATTGGGGAATAAGCACCTTCTTCACTATGCTCTGCTATATTTTCTGGGTTGGACTAGAGTGGCTTAGTTTGACCAATTCAGTAGTACCATGGCCTCTTACCCAGGCCATGTCAAGCATGTTGACTCTGCCATGCCCAGCATATACAAATAAACTCTGATGGGTTTATTTCCCATCAGAGTCTTTTTGGTTCTAAACTTCAGTGTTAGTTGTGCCCACTAAAAAATAATTCATGGATATTTTCCATATTCAGTTAATTAAACCTCTTTATATTATGTTTGGTTATTAGGATCAGATTTTCCATCCTTGCTCAGCATCCTGATTGTTTCCTTAGAAGATTCAGTTTTCTATGATAGTATTTTCAGAGTAGAGATTTAAATGAGTTGTTTTATAGATTAAATAAAGAACACTTCTTGGAAATGCAGAGTGTTTCACTTTTTTCCATGGAAAATAATGACTGCTAAATACCTTTTGAGGAATTTTTAAAATTACTTTTACTTAAGTTTCACCTTGAAGCAATTATGAAGTTTCAGTCAGTATTCAGCAGATTAACAGACCTGTTTAACAACCAAGGCACGCTTTTTCATTCTTCTTCCACAGCAGAAGAAAATAATTCTAAATTATAATTGGAAGTAAATGCGGGAAGCTATGGTTCTGTTAACTCGGTAGGAAAGGGTAGATTTGGAAGAAAATCTATCATGGCTGTAAAAGAACACTTCATGACATATGAACACTCAGTCTTAGAGCCATGAAAATTATAAAGGAACACTTGCAGGAAACAGTGGCAATTTGGAATAGTAAATAAGCAAAGGAAACATTCCTTTATATAGCCTTCTTTTCTGCTTTCTATATTTGATTTAAATCTAGTGGAAATGATTCCTAAATCAATTCTACTAACACATTTGTTTCTCAATTGGATAGTTTTGAGATGCCAGGGCTGGAAAGTACAGGGCCAGGGGGAAAAAAAAAGTAGTTAAATAGCAGTTTTCTGTTTTCAATCATCAAACCCTACATTACAGTATTTTCTTTATCTTCTATACTTAACTATAATGTGATAATGGGATTTGGGGTTGCAAAAAGAGTAATGTCATTGGGAATGACAGAGTAAGGACTTCTGAATATTCTCATCCATAAAAACAATGAGAACACTGGCAATATTTGTCAAAGTCAACTTTTTAAGAACTATGGAAATTAGCTAAAAGTATGCAAGAATCTGGGGCGTTTTTTTGTTTTTAAAAAAAGGCTAAATCTTGGTAAGAGCAGTATTGTAGTATATCAATTTGCCCTATTTCCATCCCCTTCTCTCCGTTTCCTCCATGGTAGCTTTGAAAACCAACAGCCCTGTAATCATGGTGAAAACCAGCAGCATAGCAGTTACTAGAAGGGCAGAACAGGGTTGGAACTCATTCAGAGCTCCATTCTAAGAGAATTGTCATTATGTGATCTGTCCAGCAATTCCCTAGAAAACCCTATTCACAAGGCTTGTCTTTATCTGACTTCATTCACCAGAGCAAACAGCCTTTTCCCTGGGAGCATTTGTCAAAAACAGCTTGTGGTGATTGTTTACCATCACAGCTCCCTGAGGCAATAACAGTTGTGGCAAACAAGCTAAGCAAAAAACTTCATTCCATAGGGGCATTTGAAAAGCTCTGACATATTTCTGGAAGGCCTTGTGGATGTGTAGGACTGTATGCATGCCCAGGGCTATGTGCTTGTTCAAGAAAATCCTTACAAAGCCCTCAGTTTCCCCCTCTTAGTATTGTGAGCCCCTGTGCAATCAAGAAGTGAAAACTAAGGCAGTTGTAAATTGCCTGGCTGAGTGTTGAAAGCATGCCCAAATGGACACAGAGCATCTTGGCAAAGACTGAGAGACTCTGGTTCCAGGCATTTAAGGAAATCTATGTCCAATATTTAGTTGACCTCTAAGCTAACTGAACACAGACTTCATTGCCTACACTCAGCAAAGAACACAGACTTTACAAAGTTAGTTCAAGAAAGTCACTAAAACGATAATGACAACAATAAAAGAACAACTAACCTTAGAGAATCTGATTTCCAGCGTTGTCACATTATTTCAAATGTCCAGTTTTCAGCAAAATATTACAAGACATGCAAATAAACAAGAAAGCATGACCAATACACAGAAAAGAAAGCAGTTGATAGAAACTGTCCCTGAAAATGTCTGGACATTATATTTGCTAGGTAAAAACTTTAAATCAGATATTTTAAATATATGGAGTCCACTAAAGATAACCATGTCTAAATAGCTAAAGAAAAATGGAAGAATGATGTCTCACAAGTAGAGATCAATAAAGAGATAGAAATTATATATTTTTTAAAAAGAACCAAATAGAAATGCTGGAGTTGAAATGTACACTAATAAAAACAAAAAATTCAATAGAGGGGCTCAAAGCAGTTTCAGCAGGCAGAAGAATCAGTGAATTTGAAACATAGGTAAATTGATATGATCCAGTTTGAGGAACAGAAAAAAGAATGACGAAAAATGAACAGGGCCTCATAGTCTTATTATTCACATATACTAATATACATACTATGAGTCGTAGAAAAAGAGAGAAAAAGGGGCAAAAAGAATATGTGAGAAAAAATGTTAGAACTTTCCAAATCTGTATGAAAAACATTAAACATCGAGGAAGCTCAGTGGATTCCAAGTAGGATAAACTCAGAGATTCATACCTAGACACATCATAATCAGTTGAAAGCCAAACATGAAGAGAATCTTGAGAGTGACAAAAGAAAAGTGAATATGATTAACAAAGACTCTTTAATAAGCCTGTTTATTAACAAAGGCTGATTTATCAGAAACCACAGAGACTAGAAGGCAGTGGGATGACAGATTCAAAGTACTGGAAGGAAAAAAAAAAGATCAACTGAGAATTCTGTATCCAGCAAAACTATCCTTCAAAAATGAAAGAGAAATGAAAATATTCCCAATTAACAAACACCATGAAAATTCATTGCTAGCACATGTGCCCTACAAGAAATACTCAAAGGAGTCCTTTAGGCAAAAGTGAAAGGATGCTAGACGGGAACTCTAATCCACGTGAACAAATAAGAACACTAGTAAAAGTAACTACATAGGTAATTTTGAAAGGCCATATTAATGTAATCTTTATAGCTCTTTTCTCCTGTTTTGAAAAACAACTACATAAGCCAGTCATCAAAAATCTGGTTTGAGGAGCACAAAATGTATAAAGATATAATTTTTATGAAAATAATAGCACAAATGAGGGGCAAGAATGGATCTATGTAGGGGCAAAGTTTTTTTATACTGTTGAAATTAAGTTGGTATTAATCTGAACTAAACTGTTAGAAATTGAAATGTTGATTGTAATCCCCATGGCAACCTCTAAGAAAATAACTCAAATGATAAATGACAAGAGAATTAAAGTCGTACACCAGGAAATATTTAATAATAAAGAAGGCAGTAATAGAGAAATAGAGGAATAAAAACAACATTAGACAAGTAGAAAACAAACTTCAAAAAGAGAAATGTAAATCAATTTATTGGTAATTACATTAAACGTAAGTGGATAAAAAATCCAATCAAAAGGCAGATGGACAGGATGTATAAAACTGATCCAACTATATGCTGTCTACAAGACAAACATGTTAGATACAAAGACACAAATAAATTGAAAGCAAGAGAATAGAAAAAAGTATATATCATGCCAACAGGAACCAAAAAAAAAAAAAAAAGAACGGGAATGATTATATGAACAGCAGACAAAATAGACTTTAAGGCAAACTGTTACTAGAGACCAAAAAAAAGTTATAATGAGAAAAGGGTCACTCTGTCAAGAAGATATAACTATAAACATATACGTGACTTACAACAGAGCCCCAAAATACACAAAGTAAAAATGACAAAATTGAAGGAAAAAATAATTCATCAATAATCATTGCAACTATCAACATCCCACTTTCAATGGTAGACAGAACAACTAGGTAGATCAACTGGGATAGAAGACTTGACAAACACTGTAAATCAATTCGATCTAACAAACATCTATAGAACACTCCACCCAAAAAGAACAGAATACACTTTCTTCTCAAAGGCACAGTGGATTATAATCTTGGACATTCTCCAAGATTATAGACCATCTTAGGCCATAAAGCAGGACACAATAAATTTAAAATAACTAAAATTACACAAAGTATGGTCTTGGTTTATACTGGAATGAAATCAGAAATTAATACCAGAAAGGAGTTTGTGAAATTCACAAATATATGGAAATTATACACACACTCCTAAAAAAACAATTTGTTAAGAAATCACAAGGAAAATTGGGAAATATTTTGAAGAGAATGAAAATGGAAAAACAACATATGAAAACCTATGGGGGTACAGCCAGAATAGTGCTTAGCAGGACATTTATATCTTCACATACCTCCATTAAAAAGAGGAAAGATCTCAAATCAATAACCTAACCTTCTACCATAAAAAACTAGAAAAAGAAGAGTAAACTCAAAATAAGCAGAAGGAAGTTATTAGATTAGAGAAAAATACAGAATATAAAAACAATATAAGAAAATCAATAAAAATGTTTTTTAAAAACCAACAAATTGGGAAACCTTTAGTTAGACTGTCAAGAAAAAGGAGAGAAGCCTCACATTACTAAAATCAGGAATGAAAGCACGAATATTAATACCAACCTTACATAAATTTTATGAGAATACTTTAAAAAATTGTATTGCAACAAATTAGATAACCTATATGAAAATGGACAAATTATTGGAATGACTGTTAAAACTGACTCAAAAAAATCTAAATAGGCCTATAACAGAGAGATTGAATTAATAATCAACAAAACTTCCCTCAGAGAAAAGCCCATTTTCAGATGGCTTTACTGGTGACTTATACCAAACATTTAAAGAAGAATTACCAATTCTTCACAAATGCTCCAAAAAATGGAAGGGAACACTTTTGAAGTCATTCTACCAAGCCAATGTTACCCTGATACCAAAACTAAAGATATCACGAAGAAAAGAAAAAAAAAACAGACAGACCTATCCCTTTTGAATACAGATGCAAAAATCCTTAAAAAAAATACTAGTAAAGTGAATTGAGCAACATATAAAAAGGATTATACACCATGAGCAGGTAAGATCTATCCCTGGAATATAAGATTATTTCAAATATAAAAGTAAATCAATGTAATACACCATATCAATACAATAAAGAACAAAAGCCGCACAATTATATCAGTAGATGCAGAAAAAGCACCTGACAAAATTCAGCATTCTTTCATGATAAAAACACTAGAGAGAAGATCAATACACTAGGAATAGGAGGGAACTTCATCTATTTGATAAAGCATATCTATGAAAAATTCACAGCTAACATTTTTAATAGTTGAATGCTGAAAGCTTTTTCCCTAAGATCAAGAATAAGACAAGATGACCCCTCTACCCATTTGTATACATCATTGCACTATAGCTATAAAAGGCACCCAGATTGTAAAGACATTAGTAAAACTATCTCCATTTATCAATGACATGATCTTTTACATAGAAAAATCCTAAGGAACACACACACACAACTTTTTTTTGTTTGTTTGTTTTTAAGAGATTTTCTTGAGGGTTAATTTACATGGCTGTTTGGACATCTCTTTGTTGAAAAGGAAAACTCTTTTTTTTTTCTTTTTTTTATTATTATACTTTAAGTTTTAGGGTACATGTGTACAACGTGCAGGTTTGTTACATATGTATACATGTGCCATGTTGATGTGCTGTACCCATTAACTCGTCATTTAGCATTAGTTATATCTCCTAATACTATCCCTCCCCCCTCCCCCCACCCTACAACAGTCCCTGGTGTGTGATGTTCCCCTTCCTGTGTCCATGTGTTCTCATTGTTCAGTTCCCATCTATGAGTGAGAACATGCGGTGTTTGGTTCTTTGTCCTTGCGATAGTTTGCTGAGAATGATGGTTTCCAGCTTCATCCATGTCCCTACAAAGGACATGAACTCATCATTTTTTATGGCTGCATAGTATTCCATGGTGTATATGTGCCACGTTTTCTTAATCCCGTCTATCATTGTTGGACATTTGGGTTGGTTCCAAGTCTTTGCTATTGTGAATAGTGCCGCAATAAACATACATGTGCATGTGCCTTTATAGCAGAATGATTTATAATCCTTTGGGTATATACCCAGTAATGGGATGGCTGGGTCAAATGGTATTTCTAGTTCTAGATCCCTGAGGAATCGCCACACCGATTTCCACAATGGTTGAACTAGTTTACAGTCCCACCAACAGTGTAAAAGTGTTCCTATTTCTCCACATCCTCTCCAGCACCTGTTGTTTCCTGACTTTTTAATGATCACCATTTTAACTGGTGCGAGATGGTATCTCATTGTGGTTTTGATTTGCATTTCTCTGATGGCCAGTGATGAGCACACACAACTGTTAATGCTAATAAAATGAGTTCAGCAAGACTGCATTGATACAAAATCAATATATGAAAATCAATTGTATTTATATACACTAGCAATGAACAATCTGAAAATTAAACTAAGAAAATTTCATTCACAATAGTGTCAGAAATAATTTTTATTATTTCTGCTTAGTAATAAAGTATGACACACACAGGAAACTATAAAATATCACTGAAATGAAGAACTAAATAAGTGGAAAGATATGTTCATGGATTAGAAGACTTTATATTGTTATGGATCAGAAGACTTAATATTGCTAAAATGGCAATATTCCCCCAAATTAATCTACAGATTCAATGCAATTTTTATCAAAATTCTGGCTGCCCTTTTTGTAAAAATTGACCAGGTGTTTGTTTCTAAAATTGATATGGAAAGTGATGAACTCAGAAGTTGGGGGATTTATACTTCCCAATTTGAAAACTTATAAAACTACAATAATGCCATCACCAGATGGAGCGACATGTGCCTTGTAGTCCCAGCTACTCAGGAGGCTGAGGCAGGAGCATCCCTCGAGCCCAGGAGTTTGAGACCAGCCTGGACAACACAGGAAGACCCTGTCTCAACTTAAAGAAAGCAAACTACAGTAATACAGTGTGGTACTGACATAAGGATAGCCATATAGATTAATGAAATAGAACTGACAGTGTAGAAATAAATCATTTATGGTCAGTTGATTTTTGCCAAAGGTTCTAAGGCAGTTCAATGGGAAAAAAAGTCTTCTCAAAAATTAGTTCCCAGAGTTATGAATATGCTAAAACCCCCTTAATCATACCGTATAAAAGGACAAGTTATAATATATGTGAATTATATCTCAATAAGGAGGGCTGGTGGGCAGGAAAGGTGGAAACACACAACATTCCAAAAGGCAGTGTATGCTTTGCTGGGAAGAGGTATGAAAGGAGAGTTGGCCAGCTCATATCTTTCTCCAGCAAGTTCCATGACTGTATTGTGTGTATATACTTTTTAATATGAAAGTTGAAATCTCTTTTTCTTATTGTTTAACGTGGTGGTAAGGAGAGGCTTTTGAAGTTACCTGATAGCTATTGTTAACAATAAATATGTGTCAAGAGCCCAATACTCTAGAACAACTACCCAGAGTGATCATTACAGAGAAAAAGCTGTTAGTATCTTTCTTGTGGCCAAACTATAAAAGTCTTGTTGCCAAAAGTCATCATTTAGAAACTGGAACTAGTTCTTATTTGTAACAGCCTTGCTAAGATTAGATGATGTATAGTTGGAGAAGAGAGAATGTGGCAGTGGGATGAGCCTATGGAGGTGAGGCTAAATTGGTACTTACAGAAGGAACTGAGAAGCACTATTGATACTGTTAACTGTGGCTGAAGGGAGAAGAGGACGCTTGCTGTACTTCTTCCTTTCCAATATTTCTGCCTTTTTTGTGGGGGCGGGAGCCTTATTTAAATGGCCAGGATCTCCAGGACTTTGTTGAATAAAAGTCAAGAGCAGCCATCCTTGCCTCATTTCAATCTTCAGGGATTTAACACTCAGTCTTTCACCATTAAGTATAATGTTGGCATTAGGTATTTTTGTAGATGCCATTATTAAGTTGAGAAAGTTCACTTCTAGTCTTAGTTTGCTGAGAGGCTTTTATTTCTTCTTTTCATTATGACTAGATGTTAGATTTTGTCAAAGCATTTTCTCCAGCTATTGTGATAGTCAGATTTTTTTTTAATCTGCTAATATGGTGAATTACATTGATTGATTTTGAAATTTTAAACCAACATTGCAATCTGGAGATAATCCTCAAGTGGTCATGATTTATTGTCTTTTTATTGTTGAGTTTGATTTGCTAAAATTTTGAGAATGTTTCTGTGATCATGAGGATTATTAGTCTGTAGTTTTCTTGTAATGTTTTTGTCTGGTTTTGGTATCAGGGCAATGCTGATCTTACAGAATAACTTGAGAAAGATTTCTTCCTTTTCTATTTTCTAGAAAAATGCATGTAGAATTGCTGTCATTTCTTCCTTAAATGCTTGGTAGAATTTACCAGTGAAGCTCTCTGGTCCTGGAGGGTTGTGTGTATGTGTGTGGGAAGATTTTAATTATAAACTTAATTTGTTTGATACAGGGCTATTTCACATTATCTATTTCTTCATGAGTGAGCCTTGTAGCTTGTCTTTCAAGGAATTTTTCTATTTTGATCTAAGTTGTCAAATTTACTGTCATAAAAAGTTGCTTATAATAGTCCCATATTATCATTTTAAGGTTTGTAGAACCTATCTCTTTCATTTCTGAAGCTGGTAATTTATATCTTCTCTTTTTCCTGATAAGCATGGGTAGAGTTTGTCAATTTTATTAACTTTTTTTTCCTAAATGACTAGGTTTTTGTTTCACTTATCTTCTCAATTGTTTTCTATATCTACTTTAGTCATTTCTGCTCTTATATCTATTAGTATAATCCTTTTCTCCATTTACTTTGGGCTTCATTTGCTTTCTTTTTCTAGTTTATAAAGGTAGGAGCTTAGGTTATTGAATTCAGACCTTTCTTATCCAGTAAGTGCTTAATGTTTTCTAAAAACTAATTTCCCATCTAAGCACTCCTTTAGATGTATCCTACACATTTTGATATGTCTTGTTTTCATTTTCATTCAGTTAACCACTTTATCATTTCCCTTTTGATTTCCTCTTTGGTTTGTGTTTTGCTTAGAATTATATTGTTTAGTTTCCAAATATTTGGGATATTTTCCAGATATCTTTGTATTACTGATATCTATTTTAATTCCACTGTAGTCAGAAAACATATTTTGTACAATTTAAATTATTTTAAATGTATTGAGACTGATTCATGGCCCCAACTATGGTCTAACTATCGTGATAATGTTCCATGTGTACTTTAAAAGATTGTATTCTGCTGTTGTTGGGTGGAGTATTCTATAAATGTCATTTAGGTGTAGTTGAGAGTGTTATTTAAGTCTTACATATCTTTTCTGAGTTTTCAAGTTTGTAAATTTTTCAGTCGTCATTTCTTCAAGTTTTTTTCCCTGTCTCCCTCATTCATTCGCCTTTCACTCTGTTCGTGTGACTCTGTACAGTGTGTGTGTCTTGGTCTTGCCTTTTCTGTTTCATTTTGGTAGTTTCTATCATTATGTGTTCGAGTTTACTCAACTTTTATTCTGCAGTGTCTCCTCTGCTGCTAATCCCATCCAATGTATTTTTCATCTCAGACATTGTATTTTTCATCACTGAGGTGACTTGGGCATCAGGCATTTTGAATTTTATGTTGCTAGATACTGGATGAGAGAGACATCTATGTATACACACAACCATACATAAAAACACATATATATGTAATGTTATACTATATTATAAATACATATGTATTCTTGAGCTTTGTACTGGGACACAACTGAGTTAACTTGGAAACATTTTGATCCTTTCCAAGCTTGCTTTTGAAGTTTGTTAGGCAAAACCATCTCAGCCTTTAGTTTAGGGCTAATCAATTTGACCTTACAACAGGCATGATAACCTTCCAAGTTCTCCTCCAGGTGCTCCAGCTGTTACTAGGTAGCTCCACTCTGGCTACTGAGAATGGGAACTAGTCCCCTCCAGTAATTGATTCACCTGCTCCTTGCCAGTGGTTCTGTACCTGGCCTGAGGTAGTTGTGTGAGTATTTGCTCTTCATACTCAGTTGAAGACTTGAGGAGAGCCGTCTACAGATCAGCAGAGTTCTTCCCTCTCTAGTACTCCACCCTGCATATCCTAGTTGTCTTGGCCTCCTCAAATTCTCAGTTGTTTCCTCAATTCAAGGGGACTGCAGAGCTTTCCGGGTTCCCCTCCCTGTGGTGTAGCCTGAAAACACACTTCAGGCAGGAAGCTGGGGCAGTTGTAGGGGTCATATTTCTCTTTTCTCAGAGATCTCTGTCTCATGTGCCTCTTTTCCAATGTCTGGAAACTTTTTTCAATCATTTTGTCTGCCTTTTCATTATTTAAAACAAATGAGGAAAAACCAGTCCCTATTGCAGTTTTGTCCAGAAATGGAAATAGCTTGTTGGACTTTTAAAGTCTTACAAATTTTCTACTCAGTAATCAGTAGGCATATATGGAGGTAGGCCCTATCCCTCTGCCTGAGAGGGAATAGTTATTCCTGAGTATCCATAATTGGTTTCAGGACTGCTACCGATACCAAAATCCATGGACGCTCAAGTCCCTGATATAGTGTTTACATATAACCTAGACACATCCTCCTGTATACTTTAAATTATCTCTAGATTACTTACCTAATACAATGCAAATGCCATGCAAATGGTTGTTATACTATATAGCTTTAAAACTTGTATTATTTTGACTGAGCATGGTGGCTCATGCCTGTAATCCCAGCATTTTAGGAGGCCGAGGGGGACAGATAACTTGAAGTCAGGAGTTCAAGACCAGCCTGGCCAACATAGTGAAACCCCGTCTCTACTAAAAATACAAAATTAGCCAGGTGCACGTCTGTAGTCCCAGCTACTCGGGAGGCTGAGGCAGGAGAATCGCTTGAACCCAGAAGGCAGAGGTTGCAGTGAGCCGAGATTGTGCCACTGCACTCCAGCCTGGGCAAAAAGAGTGAAACTCTGTCTCCAAAAACAAAAAAAGCCCTATTATTTCTTGTTGTATTGTCATTTTTTTATCTTCAGATATTTTTAATCTGAGGTTAGTTGAACCTGCAGATGCAGAATCTGCAGATACAGACGGTGACTATGTATCCTCCTCACCTAGCTCTGCTGAAGAAGTCAGGAAATCCTGCCTTCTCAGTGAATAATCATTTTTATTTGCATTTTTTTTTTTTTACTCAGCTGACCAGGGCAGAAAATCCTACGCCCATGATTTTCGTAAGCATCTCCAAAGTAACCAACATCTTTAAAGATAACGAATCTCACTAAAAAAGGAAAGATATAATACTTGAAGTACATATACTTGGAATTACCCAAGAAAACATCTTAGGTTGGGAATCAATGGTTTAGGATTCCCTTTACTGTGATTTCAGAGGGGAGAACTCTTTAACTCTGCCCCCAGCTTCACAGCAGGTCAGATTCCCCAAAAGTAACCCAGGGGTTGACCTAGTTAACATGCAGTCTCTCCTGCCAGCTGTGACCCGCTTCCTTTCAAGAGATCACTGAGCAAAGGAAATTACGTTAGCTGATTGAGGGGCATCTGAATTGTGCTCCTCCACCCCTTTGTATTAGAGAATAGAAAAACACTTGGGTACTGTGGAGAGCCACAGCTAACATGCCTCCAGGGTGCCGGCCTTTCAGGTGCGCACCATTCTCTAGTGACACCAGGAAAGGGGACCTTGCAGCAAAATGATGTATAGCTTCACAACTGGCTGTTAACTTTGCAGAAATTGTAGATTTTGCCACGTAATTCTGTGTGAAGAGCTGGAAGGATATTCCTGTGCCAAGGAAAGCAACAAAATAATCTGAATCCTTCAGTGGTCATGATGATTAATGTGTTAAAGTCTTAGGGGAAAATGAAGGAAATCAGATCCAGGTGGTTGCATATCATTTCCAGAAATTACCTCTGCACAATTTGAATTTGGATCCCATGTTTTTGAGAGAATGGGGAAATACACCCAGTATCCTGAAGCCATGTGAAGAATGTATCAGGAGTTTTAGTGTGACTGAGAAGGGCAGGCTCTCATCTGGATTAAAAAAAAAAAAGGATAAAGCTTATTTATAAGCATATGGAAAAAAGCAAGAAATCTTTTAACACTAAAATCTGACCTGTTGGAAAGGACACTTTACGTATCAACTTGAACCTTTGGCTTTTGCTGAGGTGTCTGGTGGTTGTCCTAGTTGTGTCTAAGGAAGGCTTCGGACTTGTTACCAGAGTTGCTATCACATGTAGGTGTCCTGGCTTTGCTACCTGGAACTTTCCCAAACCTTTTAAATCTGTCAACCAGTATTCTTCCAGCCATAAATGGTGGCTGGCATCACCTGCCCCTCATGATCACACTGACAATGGTATTTTTATTTATATATTGTAGTATCTTTTGAACTTGCTTTGCAGTCAGTGGAGTCTTTCCATACCTCAATTTTTCATCAGACATTGAGTTGAAGTGTTACACTTCTCTCGCAAATAAATGGGGAAGTTAGAAAATCAAGAAAGGTTAAATGAATTGGCCAGTGTCCCAGGGGCAGGGACCTAGGCAAAAACAAAAGGCTTCTAATTCCAAATCCAGTATTCTCTGCTAAAATGTGCCACCTCCCTCCCTTTAGGGTTGGTGGAGGTATCGATACTGGGGCTAGTCCTACAGCTAATGCTTTAGGATTCTTTGTTCTGCTTCACTCAGCACCTGCTGTACCATGTTATGTTTGTAAGTGGCTTAGTGTTAACTTTTCTCCAAAAGGCAAGCAGGGTCTGGAACAGGGAGACTGGCCCAGTCTGGCATCTGGAGAGGATGGTGGTTGTGGTGTTCTCACAGCTCCTCCATTACCACCTGGTATCATTTAGTATTACTTTGCAAACTGAATCATAAATTAACTCATTTAATGTAGAGAAGGGCAAAAGTTGCTGAGAAATGTTTTGGGGGTTGGTCCTCAGAGCTTCAACTCTGGGAGGGTGCCTGACTTGACAGTATCACCTTAGTCACTAAGGAAAAAGAGATCCGGGGCTTCATACCTTCAAAACAATTATTATTTGCTGAGATGGCAAAAACAATTGTAGAGTGCTTCAATGGTTGAGCTTTAAACAGTTTGTTAAACTACAGATTAAATACTAATGATTCTTTTTTCTTTGAGACAGGGCCTCATTCTGTTGCCTGGGCTGGAGTTGCAGTGGCACAGTCATAGCTCACTGCAGCCACAACCTCATAGGCTCAGGCAATCCTCCCACCTCAGCCTCCTAAGTAGCTGGGACTACAGGCACACACCACGTGCCACGACACCCAGCTAATTTTTGTATTTTTTGTAGAGACAGGGTCTCATTATGTTGCCCAGGCTGGTCTTGAACTCCTGGGCTCAAGTGATCCTTCTGCCTTGGCCTCCCAAAGTGCTGAGATTACAGATGTGAGACACTGTGCCCAGACAGTAATGATTTTTCTTATGACCAAACCACTGAAGAAAATTTACACTTATTTTTGGTAAATGAAATACCAAAAAAAAACTTTATCAGATGATGGCCTGATATCTCCTGCACTGATTTCTGCCCCACATACCCTTTTTAGATTGAACCAAATTAGAAATATAAACCAGATGATTAAAAATTAGGTATGATTCATTTTCTAGCTAACTGGCTTTACTTCTGTTGCTCCCTCTTCTAAATGCAAAATGAATCCAAGCAGTGCTGAATTTAAGGAAGCATACATAATTAATATTACAGGGCAGACAGGAGAGCTGGGCATGTGGTCTCATACCCCACGTGTAGTTAGGTAAGCATGTATGTTTTTCAGCTGCATTTATTTCTTAGTTATTCCTAGAGTGGCAAATGTGGGGGGTTGACCACTGTGAAACAGCAACTTATAAAATTCACCCTTTATTATCAACAGACTAAACTTCCTATTTTGCATAGATGCTCCTGTGCACACCTTTATTTTACACGGAATGTAAAATATTGTAATGATTGATTTTCCTTTGAGACTGTAATACAGGTAATGTTCCTATTCAACTTTGTAAACCAAGACCTGACACACAGTAGGTATTTTAAAAACTGTTTTGATGTGACCAAAATTATACAGAAAAAAGAGAAGTACACCAGTATTTTAAAGTCTCTTTTTTTTGTTGTTTATTTTTCACAAAGGATTTGCTGTAAGTCTTCAAGTCATTTTGTCCAATCCAAAAGCTGTATTTAAGCGTCGTGGATCCCAGCCAGGGATGCAAGAATCTGACTTTCTCAAACAGATAACAACAGTCGAAGAACTGGAACCGAAAGCAAATAACTGCACTAAGGTATTCATTACACTTGTGCTGCCCGACCTCGAGTGTCAGCATGAAGAGTGCGCTACCCAAGCTATTTCCTTCCCCTTTAGGTTCTCGTGTGGCACACTCGGACAGAGAAGGTTAATCTAGCCAACGAGCCAAAGTACCACCTGGACACAGTGAAAATTGAGGTATAAATTGAAGCAGCAACTGGTGCAGTTAGCCCAGCCAGTGGATCCATACGGAAGAGGATGTTTGGAGTTTAGGCTGCAGAGCATTCAGGTATTGTTTGTTTTACTTCAGTACAACAGCCTTTCTTGTCATCTGATGGACATCTGTTTAAATGGAGCTTGTCAGTTAACATAAGCTAATTGGATGGTTGGTACAAAATGTATGTTTTGTCTTCATTTGTTCTGCATGTTTTCTCTACAACTAAATTGAAAGATTTTTGTACAGTGCCGATACTGCAAGATACCACTCTGAGTATATTATATATTTTTTCTTTTTCTCCAGTTTGCCCTTATAATTGGTAGACTTGAACAGGTTGGTAGACTTGAACAGGTTTTTAAAACAGACAAGTATCTTGTCGGCTAAACGTTCCTGATTCCTGACTCTGCAATACTAAGTAATTTTTGGAAGGTTAGTGGGAGTATACATCATAGGAAATAAAAACCCAGAAATGAAAAGGTCTATGGAGTCATCTGTTTAATATAGGGAAATAACATTTTGTCAATACTAGGCACCATAAAATGTAAACACAATTACTGTCATAAACCTGGATATACCTTCAAGGATTGAAAGTGGCTTTGTTTTAGTTACCCTGTTTGCATATAGTGCAGAAAAAGGTCTTCATGTTAGCACTATGTACATTAAGAAGAGATCCAAATTACAAGAGAGGCAGATAAAATTTGAATTCTTTAAACATTCATTAAACTAAGTTTTGGAGTAACATCCAGGTTTATCTTCCTTTCACTAACCACGTGCCCTGTTAAGCACATCATAACAATAGCACAGTGAAGTGAATGATGAAGTAAAAGAATTTTGATACACTAGAAAACAGTGCTCAGTGAGACATTTACATTCTATTTATATGATTAAACATTTGATCATACGGTACCTTCCTACAGGATTACTGGCTAATTTTGGGGTGGGGTTTATACTGTTAGAGGTATTACTAACATGATAACTACTTCCCTTATATGCAAACATTAGAGCTATAATTTTATTGAGAGGAAAACTGATTTTGCAAGTTGAGCAGCTTCTCAACTAATGCAGTACATGAAATCATGGGAAATATGAGCAAAGCTGCCCTTGACATAAAATGGTTTATCAACCTGCTTTTCACCACATCAAATTGAATCAGTACAGACCAACACGGTCAATCAGGTCATTCTTAATATGAACAAATGGGTAAAAAGAAAAAAATATGCATATGAATAAACAGGGGAACTAGATGCGTTTCAGCAAGGAATGTCAAGTGGTAGTTCTGGATGAAACTTGTATTGCAGTTTTCATTTCCACAGTTGTGTGCTGAGAGTCTGACCCGATGAGCTTCCAGACCATCCTGCTGTTGTGCTGGGGGGCTGGCCAAAACCTGCAGTAGGGGTTGCACTACTGATACTCATGCCAGCCATTTGCTGATTCATCTGTGAAACATATAAAAGGCTTAGTTCAAGAGGCTTACTTCACTTTTAATTCTTGTTTCTTTAGCCACACAGTTGGTCATTTTTTCATTAATGTGAAAACTAGTCCAAGCACTGGAATAAAAACAGAGTACCATACAAATATTTCTTAAAGCAAATAGCTACTTTGTTCCCTTCTTTATCTACTTTCTAGATTCAGTTTCCCCAAAGATTAACCACAACTTAAAAAAAAATACCAAAGCAATCTTGGGATTTTAATGAGTCCGCTACTCTTTCACCTACACTAGGATATTGTGCTTTAACTACTAAGGAGTAAGAAAATTTTAGGAAGTAAAATAGTCTAAAATTATCCTATAAACTTTGTATGATAGATATTATTCTCTATTAAAATCTTATATACTTCCTAAATATTTTAAAAGTGGCCATAAAGCATTTATTTCTCTGGCTGATCTAACAACATAAACATCTAAAATTTATTTTCATTGTATACAATAAAGTATAAGATTACATGTATTTTTCTTCAAGACTGGAGTCAAATATATATATAAGCATCTTAACCCTGTGATTCTCTTACTTCCAAAATTGGTGATAAGAGAAGGAAAGGCAAGATTTACCATATAGTGAGTGGGTTTAAAACTTACACTCAGAGTTAGACTGTGTTCTTAATTTAATACATTTGACTTATTTACAGTTTCAAAGACACTAATATAAACTACATCACTAATCAGGCATAAGTGTCTGAAGAAGCAGATCACATCTTCATACCTACTAAAGGACATTTTAACCACCTTGTCATTGGCCAGTAGATTGCACTGATGGAGTGCTGGAGAACAGCATCACCCTTCTGCATTATCTGGAAGTAGGAGCCAGTATTAACTCCTTCCTAGTTCATCTAGCACCTTAACCTGAGCTGGGTGTGCTTCAGCATGTTGACCATGTGACTGACACTTAGCACATACAATTTTTTAGATTCCCAGCAGGTAGAGACCAATGTTTTACCTATATTCTTGTAAATGGTGGTAGCAAAATTAACTGGGATATATAGTGATTGTGCTATTGTTAGAAATCACTCTAGACTGTTCCCTGAATGCTCTAAAGGTAAAATAAGTGACCAAACAGAAACCAAGATTGCCAGAATGCTGGAGGAACATCAATGGGAAGTGTAAAAGGAAAAAGAGTGGGAGCATGAACCTCTCTAAGAGCCTTTGTCTGTGCAGCTAGAGAAAAGTCAGAACACAGCACCTGAAATAGAAATGTTCTATCTTAGCTCTAACTTAGGTAGAAATAGGATTTTATAATATGAGGGGATGTCTGGTTCACACCTTATGGGAATTGAATCTTTTGTACTCTTTTTAAACATAAAAGTCATTATAGGGTATGTAAAAAGAAAATACAACTTTACGAAGGTTTTTGAACAAAAAGAATTTTTACAGAGCCATGGGGCAGTAATCATCTGACCTGAAAAATAGCCTTAGATCCCTCATAAAATAGTGCTTTGAGAATATGAGGCTAGATTTTTTTTTCTAATAAAAGATCCTAAAATTATTAGTGAAGCTAAGTTGCCTAAGTGGACTGTAAAAACGTCCCGCCAGCAAGCTGGATAAAGCTTAATGCTAATCTCAGAGGTGGCAGAGAGGGAGTCTCCTGATGCCTAAGATAATTTCTGGCCATTAGCAAACAGATTAGTGGTGTTCACGTTACAGTTACATTACAATTTGAAATGAAAGACGTTTAACCTTTTTTTTACAGAGTACTCTAAAATAGGGATAATAACACATCATTTGTCTATCTGATACAACTTCATAATATTTATAGCTACTTTTGACCCTATAACATATTATCCCTATTGAATTCTTTCTGCCAGATCACTAGACTTAAAAAAAAAAAAAAGATTTAGAAAATAAATCTGGTTTGATTTGGGAGAAGCTAGAAAGTAAATGACCCCTACCTGTGAGAGGCTCCACTGGGGCTGCTGAGCTTGTGGCAGGCCAAACTTACTCTGGGGTGCACCCATTTGTCCCACCATTCCTCCTTGGGGGCCAACAACGTTCTGAGGAAGTGGCATCACACCAGTTTGTGCATTTCCCATAAACCCATTGGGCATGGGCATGCCCACCATCATGCTTGGACTCTGTCCCATCACATTTCCTATAAGGCCAGGAGCTGCAGGCACAGGCACGCCCATCGATGGAAAGCCCTGAAATGCAGCTGGTGCTTGTGAGGTAAATGGTATATTTGTGGGTCCCATAAATACACCTGCACCACAAAAAGAAAATGAATGAAGACAGAGCTATCACGTGTAGTTGCACTCACCTCTATAATCACAGAAAAATTGCCTTTCTGAACTACTTACAGCAAACATTTTAATTCCACTTTGGCTGCTCCTACTACTCAGACCAACCCACACCTAAACCCTGAGAGCTGGTTGTTTCTAGGATGCAGACAAATCAGTTATTAACCTGAGTAAATTTAATTAAGAAATGTAAATCATATGCAACAGCCACACAAAATATCTTCCACTGTGAAGACCAAACTATGTAGCATGACATCATACACTGTTTTATTGCTGACTTGTACCACTGATCCCCCAGTACGAAACAGGGAAGTGAGAGCTGACTGTATCTCGCTTCAATAGGTGTAGTGGGCTGCCAAACAATTTTAGCTCACATGTGAAATGCAGCTCATTATTTTAAAGGAAATGGTGTGAAAGATTAAAACTCTGTAAACAATAAGCCTTATGCTAATATTTTGTTATGATTACAAAAAAATTCTTAAGATTTTTTTTTAATCCATGTGGTAACTCAAGACTGTTTACCTGCAGAGAAAATATACTGTATGCCGTCATAAACTTCATGCAAATCAAGTTTCAATAATTCATCAAAGATAATCCGTGTTCTATAAGCTTGTGAAACAACATTTAGTGATCTATGAACAGCTTGTTAATTCCAAATAAAGTTCTGTGAATCCTGTACATGCCTCTTAATTTTTTAGTTCTAATGCTCGTTCATTTCGGCTTCATAGTTGTATAAACTGCAACAAAAGCACTCACTACATGGAACAATAAAAGATATGTAATTGATCTTATTATAACTACAAAGGATGTACTTCTAGTAATGTCACTGAAAGCAGATATCAAAATTCATTACCAGGAGTACTTTGCTGTTGAATGGTTCCTGTGCCATACAGAGATAAGATGGAGTCTTTGGAAAGTTGTTTCTTTGCCACTTCTTCTGATTTTGTAGTTTGCTCAGTGAATAAATCTAGATCCCCAGATGTTACTGTAGACAGGGTCGCAGCTGCTGGTGCAGAGGATGTCCCCTGAGACAAACACCAAAATAAGCTATCAAATTCTGCATAGTAAAGCGCAGCTTATCCATTACTTAAAATCCAAATAAAGTTATAAAATTAGACAGGAATCAAACAACTGTAGAAGGTAAAATGGTGCCATTCAAGAGGATCACTTACAAGCCCATATAAAAACATCTACAGTCAAGACAGTACTTCTTAATTTGAATCTGTTAATGTAGGTAGACTGAAGCATTTTCACAGTAAGTTGCATTTACTACCTAAGGTGACGCCAAGTTTTTGCTCATCAAATCCTGGGGCTCAACAATAGTTACAGATGAGAGGACCACCACTCCATAGCAACTACTGCTTCAAGAAACTGGTATCCTTTGGAATAAAGAACACTTCTACAACTACAACAGACTGTAAGAGGATTTGCAATGGCTACTTAAAAGGTTTTATCTTTTCAAAACCTGTATCATAGGATTTTTATACATCTAATCAGTTTTAACTGCAATATTAGACTGCTTCTTATCTATCCAGAAATGAAGGTACAGCAAAACTTTGACCATCTATAGTCTGAACATATCCTGCCCTTCACTTTTGGACAAGGGGGCAAATGAACACAAATACAAATAAACATGTAGATAATTAATATAAAACAAACATTTTCACTTAATCTCATATCTTGCACACAGTATTATACAATCACAACTGCTAACCTTAATCATCTCCATAGTCATTAAACATTAAATCACATTCACATGTTATATGGACTTGTTTTGAATATGAAAAGAGTTTCAAAGAATTCTATGAAGACTAGTAAAAGCTGGCTGATCCTTCTCAAACTAGAGAATAAGGTGAGTTGCAAGTGGAAATTAAATTCAAACATTTAATGTCCTCCTAGAACACCATGCAATAAGTTACCATCCAAACATTGTACTTATAAACTACACAGAACAGTATTTTGAATCTTATGACTAAGCAAGAATTTTAAGCAACAAAAAGCCACTTAATTTTCCAAAAATTCAAATATGTAAGAAATTAGATATCATGGAATACTAAATATCACAATACCATTGAATAAAATATATCTAAGCTACCAATGAAGCAGCAGCAGATCACAGAGCTAAGAGCATGGGCTGGAGCCTGTCTGCCAGGACTAGAGCCTGCCCCCATGACTTTCTGTGGTACACTCAGACATGTTACTTAACTTCTCCTTTCAGTCTCTCTCCTATAAACTGGGGATAAGCTTGATGATCACAAGAAGTGTTTTGCACAAAGGCTGGATTAAGTACTTGGTGTTTATTGTTAATATTGTTTATAAAACAAAGCCACTACATCACGAAGTGATCTTTTTATCACACTTAGTATCTGTTCAACCTAAAAGTCTGCTGAAAACCCTGCGGTCTATTCCCTGTGGATAAGAGAGAACTATAAAAAAACCCAAAATGTTGGGAAGCTATGATTCCACTCTCATAGTAGAGCAGCCTAATATTCACATACTGTAAACATCATAATATGAAACATCTGCCTCAACAAGGACACAGTCTAAAAACAGCCAAACCAATCAGCAGGACTAGTAAGCACTCAAATGACCACTTACTTTTTGGTGCTCCATTCGCCAGCACTATGACCCCAGGATAAAAGGGGAACAACTTCTGCCTCTCATTTTACACTTCAGGAAGCTGCAGACCATCTAACCGAAGGCTTTCTGGCCTTCTGAGACCCAAGGGCTTAACCAAGAAAAAACAGGACTCAGCCCTTGTGTATGTCTAGGTACTGTTGGTATATGCATATGTATATGTATATGTATATGTATATGAAAGAACAGGAAAGGGGTTTCTCCATGTCAACAATGAAGACTCTGGAACTGTTCCTCTCCAGCCCCCAAAACACAGGTACACTCCTGTCAGCTAAGTATTTCTAACTAACCCCTTTAAGAAAGACTAGACCCCAGAAGGCAGATGATAAAATCAATCTATTTCATATTCATAAGTTAGAAAATATTTTACTAGAATTTGTATATACTCAGAAAATAACACAAGGAGTGAAATAATACAGGGTTCAGAAGAATTCAAAATCTTGGTGTCCACAACTAGTTTGAGCTCAACTTCACGTATTAAAAACCCACCAAAATGAGTAAATTACATGGTAGCAATATATGCATAAAATCTGTAGTTTCAGCACCATCCCCGACTTTCAAAGGCATTATTTTGAAAATATGTCTGGATTTTTTTTTTTTTTTTTTTCAGACGAAGTCTCACTCTTGTCCCCCAGGCTGGAGTGCAATGGCGTGATCTCGGCTCACTGCAACCTCCGCCTCCCGGGTTCAAGCAATTCTCCTGCCTCAGCCTCCCGAGTAACTGGGATTACAGGCACACGCCACCACGCCCAGCTAATTTTTGTATTTTAAGTAGAGACGGGGTTTCACCATGTTGGCCAGGCTGGTGTTGAACTCCTGACCTCAGGTGATCCACCCACCTCAGCCTCCCAAAGTGCTGGGATTACTGAACCACCATGCCTGGCCAAATATGTCTGGATTTTAATCTCTACATGAAGTTTAGACGAAAGATACTACTGTTCACCAAATATTTTACAGGGCTCAACATAACTGGTACAATCTAACCAGTGCTCAACAAAGCAGTGTTCCAAAAAGAAGTATTAGATATGATTTTAAAAATTAACCCTATGTCCTACCAGGTACTGCTCAGAATGCCTAAAGTCTGAAGGCCAGCTGCCACCCCTCTTAAAGCCAGAGGCTACACTCCTTGTCATGGCACTACTTGTGCTTAAGAATTAAACGACGTCTGCATTGTTCTACTTGCTGCTTTAATACAGAACAGAACACGTGAAGTACACTGAAACCTCAGAGGTGGGATCGAACTCTCTTAAGCAGCTAGAAAGCAACTGTCAGACCCCAGTGACAGTGCTAAATAAGTCTAGCAGGTATAACAGCCACACTACAATGCTAGACTAAAAATAAATGGCTTTTCACTTTCTGATTGTCAAATATCCTAAATACTTCTTTCCAAAGACACAATATTAGACAATTTTGTCACATGTACACCTATGCCTGTACCAATTTGTAAGTTAATTAATGTTAACTGAAATAACAGTAACAATACTCTCTTTTTTGTGTGTGTTATAGGAGGGGAAGAAGGGGCAAAGCCATAAAATAAGCTATTTTGCTGAAAATAAACACTACTGCTGCAGACAATTTTGATAAAGATCCATTTAATTATTCCTAAGAAATCTACTTGTTCCATTCTAATGGTAACTATATAATGACTATCATAATAACAATAAATATGTGCAACAGAAATATGTTACCAGCCTTCTTATAAGACATTGACTTTTTCTTATTAAAACTGCCTGCCAGAACAATTCAGATTTGACTCAGTTTTTCTATGGAAAAGGAAATATTTTATCTCAAAAATTATGCTGCACAAACTGGTTGTTTATTTGTAAAGTATAAACTTAAGATAGAATCTTAATGTTGTATGCTTAAGAGTAATTTGTTTCCTGAAAGTTCATATAGTTCACATTACAAAAATTCCATGTAATGTTAAGAATGCAATTCAAAATTTCTTCACCATTAATACTTTTATTAAAATATCCCAATCATTAATTGTTCTAGATTTTTAAAAAATCACTTAAAAAAAAAAAGCAAGGTAGATTTTAAGGCTAACTTAAAACATAATTTACCTTCATTTTACCTTTATTTTAAAAAGACAATGAGTACTGAATTTGCTAGAACTTCTGCAGTCAATATTTACAAACAGCCACAGTTTTAAAAGCTCTGAAGTAAGGGACCTTGTTGATCTCAGGAAAGTTGAGGTAGTCAGGGTTTTTCCACTTGTTCATTCTACATACTGTTGTTTCCCTAAAGCAAGGGTTAGAACTTTAAAGACAGTGAATATTTTAGGTTTTGTGGGCTATACATTCTCTGTTGTTAATATTTAACTCTGCTTTTGTAGCAGGAAAGCAGCCACATACAGTACGTAAACCAGTGGGAGCGGCTGTGTGCCAATAAAACTTTATTTGCAAAAACAAGCTGCTGGCTTAGTTTGCAAAACCCTGGCCTAAAGAACAGGAGACTTTTAAATCAGTTACTGCTCAGGAACAATTCTTCCAAAATTGAAATTTTGAAACTTTTCAAAAAGGAAATAAGCAGCAACCATATAAAACCATATTCTTATCACATACCTGAGCTGGGGGCATGACTGTTGCAGGTAAGGGATTAGAAATCATCGGTCCAAAGATGTCCAGATCATCGTTCAGGGGTGGCGCCGTTGTGTTCCCATTGGTCACTGGTGCCACAGCAGGGCCATCTGAAAAGAATATAGATTCTCGTCTTAACGTAGAATATCTTAAATTACTTGAAACATGGCATTATTTTAAAAATTGATATATGATTAAAAAAAAAGAACAGTTCAAAAGTTGGTAAAACATTTGTTCTCCTTCTACCCACCCCGGATCCCCTTTCCCAAAGAAACCATTTCCAGTTTTGTCGATTCCCCCAGAAATATTCTTTATCCACTGGTTTCTAGGTATATATCCAAACCTCCTTTTTAACCAATGGTATCATACTATTCACATTATTTTGCACCCTAATTTTTTTTAACAAAATCATAGATTTTTATGGTGCTTCCTATATGCCAGGCACTGTTCTGGGTACTTTACATGTATCAACTCATTTAATCCTCATAACCTTATGAGGTAAAAACTACTTTTGAGATAAGGGGCTAAGGTGGAGTTTGATACCACACTCATTAATAATCCCTCTCCATAAATGTATGTGTGAGGGTGTGTGTGTTTTGGAGATAATATCATTTTTACCTACCATGGAAATAAGTTTTGATGATCTAAAACATCTGAAATGTTATGTTTTAAAGTCACAACATGGAAGAAAACTAGATAGAAAAAAGAAAACACACATACAATACTTAAACTGATTCTACAGGAAGCATCCATAAAACTCCAAAATAAGTCCTTTCTTTATTCCAGCACAGCCACTTTTAGTGATGGCTGTACCAAGCCACTGCACTGTACAGGGAAAGGGACTCTGACAGAGCTTCCTATTTAAAAATTCAAATTAAAAAACAGTTTTTAAAACTGTAATTTCAAGAATTCAAAACCGGTTTATTTTATATCCCCTTTTTATGTTAGTGAACATTTATAAGGGCTGGGGGCAGGAGCTGAAGTGGAGTGCTGTGGGTCAAGTTTGCATGCACAGCACTCCAGGACTGGAACATCTCACAAGGTTCAGTTTTCTGTAACCACAACCAAGTAACAGTTCAGAGCATCATGACTCCAGCCTCTTGAGAGTTATAGCCTAATTAACCTTCTATCTTAACAATTTACAGTCTCATTTGATCTCTCTTTGGTAGACCATACTCTCATCAAAGGGAAATTTGTCATCTTTACAAACCTTTTCAACAATGAATGGGATATCTTGTACAAAGTAGATACTCAAATACTGACAAATTCAATGGAGGATCTACCATCTCATTCATATTTCCACCACAATCCACAGAAACTTAGAGAGTTCTTGTCTTTTTCCAAGTATAACTATAGAAATTGGTATCTTATTTCCCTGTTTAAGCTTCAGTTACAAAGAATTATTAACACATAATCATGATAAAATATTTTTTGCTATTTAATTTACAAAAGACTTTGTAAAGCCCAAATTAGGTTAATCTGGAAGTTATTTAACTGCAAATTTTTCAAGTCATTTTCAGTGATATCACATTATCACAACCATTAAAAGAAACATATTGATATGTATTATACATGTTATATCTATATCTAGTACTATGGACAATTAAAAGGTGAAGCAATAAAACAATGTATATAGATTATAATTTATAATATATGGAATTTTAAACTGAGACAACTATCAAAGTATTAAGACTCATACATGAAAACAATTTTTTTCATTTCTAACCCTTTCAAATGGCAATATTCACTTTAAAGTTAGACCTCCTTAAAGCGCTACTTTGTTTTCCAGTTCATTCCATACCCCATTTACATGATGTATAGTACATTATATAAATATCAGCCAGAAATAAAGTGATACTTTAAAGGGACAAGGCATTCTAGGTTTAAAAACACAACTAAGGAATATCTTTTTTGTTTGTACCTACACTTCAGTAAAGAAAGTCCAATAATAATGACATATAAGCCAGTGGTGCTTTAACTCGTGAGCTACAGAGTTAGAGATGGGCAAACATCATCATCAATTAGACATGTTTCATTCTATCACATGAATTGAGGAAGCACTTTATTAGCTGCAAATATAATTATATATAAAATGTATATATATATGTACAAATTTTATATGTTTATAAAATTTAAACTCAAATAGAAGCACATGTCCTCTAAAACAATGTAAACTACAACCAAAATGAAAGGAAAAAAACGGTGACAAGCTGAATATAAGCAACTATTTCCAGTTTTTCCGTTACAGTTGTTTTTACTTTATTAAGTAGTAGTTTACAAAATCAGACAAATTTATGAAAAAAAAATTAACATGAGAAAATCCCGCTGATTTTTTGGCAAACCGAGAAAATACTATCAATTGCTTTTTACCATAGCACATGTCAATCTAGTTCACAGAACACCAGTGTGCCCAGGATGCACTTAGTGAGAATCACAAAGTTCATCCACTACAAACCAATGCTATGTCTTATTACTTTTATAAACTGTACAGCTTTCAGAAATTTTAAGACTGTTCTACTTAGTACCTTAGACTCCTCTCAGAATATTTACTTATACTTTCAAATCTAAACCACATTTGGTATCTAGCAATACATTTTCTAATCCGTAAAACAACACACAGCACATTACTTGGTTTCTGAAGTCTTATTTTACCTTTAACCCCCTTTAGTATCACATATGTGACTAATAACTTCTCCAGTGTCACAGAGCAGGAGCAAAGTCTTAGATTGTAATCTTATTCGATGTTTACTGTAAAAGCAACACATTCTTGCAAAAGATTCAAACCATGCAAAAATGAAGAAACTAAAAGTACCATAGATGGTGGTGACAGTTGTGCAATGTGAATATACTTAATGCCACTGATTATATATTGTAAAATATTTAAAATAGTAAATTTTATGTGTGTTTTACCACAAGTTTAAAAACAATGTATATACGATCATACAAAAATAGTCTTCTTTATATAAAATTATGTATGTGTAGGTTCGGGATTTGCATTCTGTGATACTGCATGTGCCTATAATAATTTATTTATTTAATGTGTGACTCAAGAGAATTTAGGTAGTTTCCAGATTTTCACCATAAAAACAGAACATTCCTCTATATAAAGTCTACACAGCTCATGTCCCTTCACTGCAACGTAACTTGAATTCTGTTTTTACCACTGCACTATAAACAAGTCCATATTCTCTTTCCATGTGTTTTTTTATTATTATTACTATATTAAAATTAGCCTCTTGAAATTTCTGGCATTTCACACAAACAACAAAGTTGTGATCTCTCTGTAACCAGCCACCATGGTTAATGGAGCTGTCGTGAAGTCAATTCACAAGGTAAGTCTGAGGGACTTCGGAATCCTTTTTAGAATGAGACAGAGGAAGCACCTGCTTAGGGACAGCAATCTTTGTGGCAAGGCTGACACTGTTTTCAATTGATTAAGAAAGACTTTTTCATACTCCTCAAAAACCTGAGGTAAGAACTTTCTGCCAGGCCTCACCAAGATTTTTCTCTACACGGCATCCTTGTGATGAGCATAGGTGACTGCTCTCTGCTCTCACCATCTGCAACATACCTGCCCCTTTTGTCTCTACTCCATCTTCTCCCCATGTTGTCCCTTAATAGTGGGTTCCAGATTTCACAGCCATCAATTTTTCTAGTTACTATCAAAGCTATGCATTCACAGAATTGTTGAAAAAACAAATTCTTAACCTAAATGAAAACTTCTCAGCCTTGCAAAATTGGTAAATACAAGTTCCCAATGGGTTTTCAATAGTTGCTAATTTTACTTACAACATTTAGCTCGCTTAACACATTATTTAAAAGGGATTGCTTCAATTCATTTTGAAGGTCACTGTGTTTTTAATTTTCAGTGTTTAAAAAGGACAGTTAAAGACTCGTTATCATTACCATCATTATAAACATCACATTCATCCTGGATGTTTTTAAAGAATGTTTACATGTTATCATTTTTGTCCCCATGCAAGATGAGAAGGGCATCTCCTTCCATTATCTCCAGTTATACCAACTAGGACACAGAGCAATGAAAAGACTTCCTCAATGTCATTGACCTTTTTAAGCAGCAAAATTTGTACCAGAACAGAGTCTTCTCACACCTAGACTAGTGCTCTTTTCTTTAAACCACATTTCATCAAAAGCCATGTAATTTCAACTGCACCTAATTATAAACAAATCACTTAAAGTTCTGAAAATTAAAAAACAACTTTAAAATAGTTTATAATTATTTGTACTAAATTTGAGAAGCAGTTACTTAAACAGTCTAAAAATCATTTGGTGCCACACTCAAAATTTTCCTCATCATGTCCCCACTCCACTGTCCTGTACTGACACCAGTATCTTTTCAGTTTTTAGGGAGGGATTCAAGTGGATATGGTCATCAGTAAGCAAACTGGGCTCCTGGAAGCAACTGTGGGATATAATCAGGCCTTGGTCAACTAAGAATATTCACAAATTATTGGGAGTTAAATGCATCCTTTTGATCATGGGCCCACTAATAACATGGTCTTTGCTGATTAATAAAAGCTCAGAGGCCACAAAATCAAGAAAATACCAAGATATTGAAAACAGTTATTCAGATAAATAACTTTAACATTTAGAAAGCATAAGGCTTATTCAAATTAAATATTGTAAATCACCATAATGTAAGAAAAACATTTAAATCAGCATGGGTTATACCTTGTTGGTGCATGCACACACATGTACAGTCACACACACACACACGGAAACTTCCTCTTTCAGGGGAGAGAGAACATCAGACCACACAGTGCCTTCTATGAGATTAGGGGATGTGTGTGAAAACTAATCAAAATTCACCGTAGACATGCACCTTGCTCAGCTACAGAATGATGGTGGAAGCAGCAGGAGGCAGCAGTCCCCCTTTAATTAGTATGCAGAAACAGTAGCTGGTGGACAATAAAAATAATGGGAGATCCAGAGTACAAGAAAAGCCTAGGGCAAATGGAGGAAATTCAGCTGGGAATATCATAAAGAACGATAAGGAAGCACAAAGGACCTCTTGGAAAGGCAGTGAGCAAACAGAAGAAATTAGGACAATGCAGTAAAATGAAGACAGGATTTCCATCTTAAAGGCAAGACATCAAACCTACACTTAAGTAGCTTGTGGTAAGTATTTTCTTTCTTCATTACCTTAAGATGTTAGGCTAGTGTCTTATTTGGGAACTGAATTGATAGATGAATGTTTTTAACTACCCACATATGAGAAACTGACAGGAAAAGATTAAAATGTTTTCAGTTGCAGAAAAAAATTGTTAAAATCAGTGCTACAACTTCCAAGAACAGAAGGCATTCCCAGCATGCATTCACTGGCCCACTTCACATCATCACACTGAGAGATGTTAGAAAGAGGTAACATTTCAAATATGACAAAGTCATGAGGGCCAGTCTCTTGTCACCTAAAAATCCTCAATATGGGAAGTGAGCCAAATGACTCTATTAATTGTAACGATACCAGAATTCATCTGATGCCAATAATCCAAATGAGGATAAGGTAAATAAAGTATTTTTAACAATATTGTCTCCCCTTGGCACATTCCAAGTGCCTTTAAATTTATAAACTAAAACTAAAAGGAAATAAGAATACAACACTTCATATTTTAATACAAGTTTAAACACTAATATTTATTTAAGTACTATGTGCCAGATACTCTGATCAATAAAGTATCTCAGTTTAATCCTTACCTCACCTGGAGGGAATCTGCACAATAAGCCTAGGACTTCAACACGGGTCTCAATGGTGCACTCAGAAAACTCAACTGCTATAACCACTTTGAGAAATGTTTCCTGGTGTTCTCAGACAGAAACAGGTGCCCATTCCCTACCCAGAGTTACAATAATTTATATGACCATTGACCTACCTCCCTAAAATAGTGCCCTGAGGGCAGGGGCTGGCTTCACTACCCAGCCCAGGCATAGTACTTGGCACAAGCTCCTTTCTGAGGCACAGGATGACTCCTGAGCCCACAACACCCAGCACCACCTCCACTGCAGGCCATACCATCCACAGCAGGTCAGTCAGGCCTACAAACTCTACCTCCAAATGTTCCGCTAATCCAGGGGCTGCAAAGTAGAAGCCTTCCCAAGCATCTTATCCTTTTCATCTTTAGTTTTTATGGCAACGGAATGTTCTTAGGCTGAACAGGCATGCCTCAGTATTCCAGAAGCCTCTTTACTCCTCGCTGGCACCACTTTTATAGCCCAGAGCCATGACCAGTCCCACCTGCTTCGTCACCAGGAAGAGTGCAGCTGCCTCATTAATTTAATGCCTGACACAAAGCACATACTCAATACATGATTAATTGAAATGCTTTCCAAACACAGGTTATGGGAGGATTTCTTGGTGACAGCAGAGCCATGGCGGAAAACAAATAGTAGCTCAGGTGATCCTACTTTTGTGGGAGAAAAGTGAAATAATGACACTATTTTTGAAAAGTACAAGCAATCTCCTGGCTACAAATCCTTTTCAGTCATCATCCTAATTACCACCAGCACATTTAGCCCTAGCTGATCCTTCCTCCTGTAAAATTGCCTCTCTTAGAGTTTAGAGCCACATTCTCCTTGAAGACTCCACAGCCATTGCTACCAATATCCTGGACTGGCTCCTCTTCCTCTGTTTTCATAGACACAGCTTCCACGCAACTATATGCCTATGAGATTACAACTGCTTCTTAACTAGAATCCCTACACCAGGGCTTCCCCTTTCCAGCTGAACAAGTACAGTGAGGCTGGAATTCTTTTTTTTTTTTAATTAATTAATTTATTTGTTTATTTATTTTTATTTTATTATTATTATGCTTTAAGTTTTAGGGTACATGTGCACAATGTGCAGGTTTGTTACATATGTATACATGTGCCATGCTGGTGTGCTGCACCCATTAACTCGTCATCTAGCATTAGGTATATCTCCTAATACTATCCCTCCCCCCTCCCCCCACCCCACAACAGTCCCGGAAGTGTGATGTTCCCCTTCCTGTGTCCATGTGTTCTCATTGTTCAATTCCCACCTATGAGTGAGAATATGCGGTGTTTGGTTTTTTGTCCTTGCGATAGTTTACTGAGAATGATGATTTCCAATTTCATCCATGTCCCTACAAAGGACATGAACTCATCATTTTTTATGGCTGCATAGTATTCCATGGTGTATATGTGCCACATTTTCTTAATCCAGTCTATCATTGTTGGACATTTGGGTTGGTTCCAAGTCTTTGCTATTGTGAATAGTGCCGCAATAAACATACGTGGGAATTCTTCCTCTCAATCATAAATGTGTCTCCAGTGCCCCTCTGTCCAAAGTTCAGTGCATCACTGTTGTCACAGCACCTCCCAGGACTATTCTACCTGCTACCTCACTGGTCAGAACCGTAACATACCCTCCTGCTAATCTGTTCCAACTGTCCTAACATAGCACTTGTGTGCCCTATGATAAGATACACATGGGTTTTAAATCATAAGATCCTCTACAAAGGTACAGCTCTAAAAGCTGCATTTATCTGGGCATTTGCTTTTCTTTTCCAACTGTTATTCACTCTAAAGGTGATCTCCATAAAACATTAGATTTTACTTGAAATAAGTTTGCATAGCACAAAATAAACTTATTCTCCTCTAGCAGCAGCAAGAAAAAATCAACCTCTGAATTAAGGAAAATAGAATTTAAATTGGAATTTTAGCATTAATCCAGATTTCAAAATGAATTCTCACAACCAGTTCTCTTAGATAATCCCATCTTTTCCCTCAATGATAATTCTGTCTTCCAGTTTCTGGACAGCAGCCCCATCCCCCTCTTGCGCTACTATAAACACACAGAGCTGCATCTTCTGGTGTTTACCAGTGTTCCATGAACTCTGCTGGTGCTCAATAAATACTAATTGAATTCATCCTTTACTTGAATGTCAAGAGGCATTAGCTGATCATAATCTATTTGCACAAATAAGAAAAAATGTCAAAGAGCAACATGAGATTTTATGTATTACTAATCTAGTTTAAGGCAGATAAGAATGTGACAAATGGCTGTTTTTCATTACCATTTTTGACTGAGCATGAACCTTCTACCTGTAGTACACACTTGCTACAATGAAAACTCCCAAATCTAATTCTTCTTCCATAACTAGTGAAGCGTCATCATAACCAGTGATGAATTTAAAGTGGAAACAGCACTGTTTAAAGAAGGCTGCTTCCATGATATGAAGTGATTCTCTCCTTAATGGAAAAACTCCTTAAAGCTTTCTGAATTTTCATGTTGATCAAAGAACCCTTTTTATTTTCTACTCAAGAAACCATTTAAGGTTTTCTCCTTAATTTTTATTATTACTTGGAATTCCTTTATATTAAAACACAAGACTTGATTTGTAACATCAACTCACATGTCTTATTTTAGTAAATTCAAGTCACAAATGTCCATTTGAAGCATATTAAACTTTTCAAGCTTTAAGTTGTTTTCAATTTGTTTAAGTGTGCCTGAGAGCTAAGTGGAGCTATTTATTTTTATTTTTCAGTTAATTTTTCATACAGTTAAATAGTATTTAGGCTAATTTGCTAAAATGACTAACATGGTCTTAAAAGGTAATCCTAATCCTCTTACTGTATTTGGCCCTCCCTTTTCAAGCCACTACCAAATGCCAGTCTACTGTGCCAGCAGGGAAATCTACTACACATTTCTACAAACCAGCCAACTTCTGATCACGGGATTCTCTTATGCACAGGCACTATGATGCTGTGCAAGGGCAAGAGCCCCATGGTGCTACTGTCTTTCAGAAGACACCACACACACACGCACACATGTGTACACACACACGCACACTGATTTAGAGCTATCTGAAATAGCTGAGAAGTGGTATAAGGAGGAAGCTTTGTAGAACTGATTGTTTAAAAAATAAATATATATCAAATCACTGCACCATTTTATGGCCTCAAAAAACAAGAAATATATAAATATGAAACCAGATTGTATAACCAAATTTCTTTCTAAATGTTTAAAATGGTGATAAACTAGATTCCTGAGGCCACCCAATTTCCTCAGTTCTTTTAGTCAACTGCAAATCCATCAGAGGCCACAGACCATGCTTTGCAATCACTGTTTCCCTCTATCTCCCTCTTTCTCTCTAATGGTAGTGGCTATTCAAGGAATAACCCAGCAGGAGTCCTACTGTGTGTTACTCAGCATAATTTTTGAGTCCCTTCTCCACACATTCCTTCAAAGGCCTGTACTACCTCTTGGTGATCTCCCATGACCTGGTGTTCAGGTTATAGTCTCAGCACAGGACTGTGTGCAAGTTACTGTGCTAGGTGCTTCACATAAAGCACACCATTTATTCTGGCCCTCAGCTACAGAAGAGTTCCTATTTCCATTTCCCAGATGAAGCTGCTAGAGGGCAGACAAAACCCAGGTACTACCTCTAAACCAAGTGTCCCGCCCCCATGACTTAATACTGCCATCTATTGATTTGATGAATGGGTCCAATGTCTATTTTGTGTATAGCACAATCTCACCTGTCACAGCTCAACATAGTGTTAAGATTCTGAGCCCTGAAGTTAGACTACTCAGTCTAAATCCCAGTTCTGTAATCTACCAGCTGTGTGACCTTATGCAACTCACTTAACCTCTCTGTGCCTCAGTTTTCTCTTCTATAAAAGCGAAATAATGATAGTTCACCAATCTCAGGGCTGTTGCAAAAATTCAATAAATAAATATCTGTCAGCACACAAGACAGCCCCTGGCATCTAGTTAGCAGTATCTGATTATTAACATAATAAGATAATTTAATACTTGGGTTAGATGCCTTGCTTTGGTTCATCTTAAGAGCTGAAATTAGACTTTGGCATTAAACAGATCTAGGTTTGAGTCCCAATTCTATAGTACAGCAGCAGTACCTTGGAAATTAATTTTTGTTAGCTTATTAGTTGTTAGTTTTATTATTAGTTAATTAAAAAAAAAAAAGGGAAAAGTGTGTGTGGGTGTGTAAAATACTCGCTACCCTAAAGAGCTGCTGTCAGGATGAAATGCAACTGTGCCAGATACCACAGACTGCCAAAGCCCCATCTGGGCGCTTCTTGCTGGCACAGCCTACCTCCACTCTATAGGATGAATACTAATTTCCTAGCCTCTCTTGCAACTAGTGAGGTAATATAATCCAATTCTGACCAAGCATACCCTGGGAATCCTGCTGGGGAATTTTCTGGCAAGTTTTTACTCCTGAGAAAAGAAACTGGTAAGGAAAAGCCATCCTTTAGGCGTGGTCCTATGAGGATAGGATGCTGCATTTTCCATGTGTTGGCCATAAGGCGACAAGCCTCCAGAGTAAAGCCAGTGCTGTGATGAGGGTGGCAGAATGAGGAGAAGCAAAGAGGAACCTGGCTCCCTGCGCTCACTGTTCCACCACTGCACAGCCCCAAACCACCGTGTCTCCAGATTTCTCTTCAAATGAGATAATTAGATGTCCTTATGTTTAAGCCATTTTCAGGCTTCCTGTTACTTGTAGTTTGAAGTCGCCTCATTCAGAGGTCAATTTTACTCCTCTCAACACCTAACAATTCTTTGTCCTATCCACCAGCACATTCTCTGGAGGTTCTGTGCTGTTTCTAAGAAGCTGTCCCTTCTTGCTCTCTTCTAAAGTCTGTGATATCATCAACTCACCCAACAGCACCTGTTTCTGGTGTCAGTTCCCCAACTGCCCTACTACTGACTCAGGACCACTTGCAAGTATCTGCCCATTGCTAGTTACCTTACACCAATATATTCATGTAACTGCATTTTCTTTCCTATGCAGTGTGACTACATAAGAATAAACCAATCCCTGAGACCTCCTTTTTGAAAGGGTAATAATAGTTCACTGAACATACTTTTCTGAGCAGAGGCAATACAGGTTGTTATCAGGTTTTAAACCATCTCTGAAAAACATAACTTGACTATAAAATTTTCTTGGGCACTTCTGCTACAGTCTTCCTCACCTTCAATCCTCCTCCAAGAAAAGGGGGATGTGCACATAACTACACAAACGTCCTCCAGATCTGGTCAAATAGGTAGCTCTAGGACACCAGCGGTTTTCCAGGTCCACTGGTAACTGTGGATCACCAGGACCACTGCTGCTAAATCTGGCATTCTTTTACTCAGCTCATTCCCAAATTTGCTTTATATAGCACATGGACTTTGAGAAACGGCTAGAAATTTCTCTGTAGGAATTTTCTGTTTGAAAGGTAAGTAGAGTACTTTCTGTAGTACTTTCTGTATTCATCTGTCTCATATAAAACTGGGTATATGTTGCTAATAACAAAATGGGTTATATACTAATGGCTTAATTTCACTAGCATTGTCTTGACCACTGTCATATGTTAAAGCCTTTATTTCCTGAACACAAACATGAATGGGGAAACTAAAATTTGCAAACTTTTCTCATCGACTTGCCCAAAACTGTATGTTCCTTTGAGTGTTTCAATTAAGAAAAAACTGAGGGAATCTCTACCTACTTCTCCATATAGTTCAGTATTTAAAATAATTTAAAGTAAAAGTTATGAATGTTTAGATAGAAATTTCCCCAGATTAAAGTAATGATTAGAATGGATAAAATCAAATCAGTTTTATATAAACAGTGAATAGAGAAACACATGAGTACACCCCTGAGCTAGATTTTCATTACCAAGATCATGACTTGATTCTTTGTGAGATGCTTTCTGGGGCACTGAGAGGATGCAGTCCCCCCAGACAGCCTCGGCAGTGCACCCGACACATACAACTCTGTGTCTGGTAGGATTGTGGGTAACGCCTCCTGACAAGGAACCAGGCTGCTCTGCAGTGCGCATGTGGTACACAGCCACAAAACAGAACCCCTGCAGGAACCATTAATGGGAGGTTGAAATGAAATCTCTAAGGTCACATTCAAGGCCAGTAATGTGTAATTCTTCTCAAGCCTTATGCCCAAAGCATGTGCTCGCCCTTGAAGACTTTATTCTCAGAGGCGGTCTTATGCCCCCACACTCTAAAAATAAGCCCCATTGAATAGAAGCATTAGTCTGGTGGAACTGTCCTAACCAACTGGTAAGCAGTCTGTCAATTTTTATATCTTTAAAACTAATAAACAACAAAGAATAGACACTAGCCTAACAGTATAATTCACAGTCCTAAACTAGCTTCCTAAGTAAGGGGACTCGAAGAGCACTCTTCTCACAAACCCTAGAAGCTGATTTTAATTCTATTTTAACATAGGACGTGCATACTCAAGTCAGGATATGTCTGTGTTTGATTCAAATCTGGTACATTCAGAGATTATTCAATCTGGCACTTAGTCAAGAGGGGCCCCAGGCCCTCGGTAATTTCTAAGACTAGAGGCAGGTCAAGTATCTCACCCTGTTTATGGTATTACAGAGTAAAGTACTATAATAAATAGTAGTCCTACAGCTTTCAAACACGAATTAATATCTAAATATGAGGCAGCTCTTGTAGGTACTATTGGGAACATAAAGCAGGGGTGAGAAAACCTTAGCCCATGCCTGTTTTTACAGTTGATCGGAACACAAGCATGATCGGAACACAAGCATGCTCATTCATTTACATGTTTATGGCTACTTGCACACTACAATGGGAGTTGAGTAGTTGTAACAGAGATCATAAGGCCTGCAAAGCCAAAAATGTCTATTTGGCCCTTCTTGGAAAAAAATGGCTGCTAAAAAGTATATATAATATAAAGTATTTTATGTTTGAACTTTGAATGGGTAGTAGATCAGGAAAGGTGAGCTTAAGAAAGAAGGTTTTACCTGAGTTACTGGGTTACAAAAAAGAAAGTAAGTTCATTAAAGTCCCATCTAAAGGAAAGATCAAAAACTAGTCTTAAGTATTAGGCTATTATGAAACTGTTAAGAGTGATAAAGATGGCCGTGAGTCCCATGGATCCATAGCTGTGTAGCTGAACTATCGCTATACAGGTTTTCTCTATATTTTCTGGAAATGTTTTAAGTTAATGTCTGTTCTAGTCTCACTCATACGGAGATATGCTGTCATCTTTGCATGACCATAAATCATACTTCAAGGCACCTACCCCCCCAATCCCCGCTGTGTTTCAATTTACAGGGGAAAACCAGGGTCCCATTGGAGGAGAGTGGCATGCTTCTGAGCAGATAAATAGCCTGAGACCCAAGGTGGACACCAATCATCAATCCAGATTTAGAACCACTGTTTGTTTTGAGCTGAAAGAGACCTTTGATCTCTGTAGTCTCCTGGACTTTCATGAATTCATCGAATTTTATGCTGAAACATAGCTTTTTTTAAAAAAAGTCTGAAAATATTTTTTAAGAGTTTAGGAAATCGATAACCAGCAGATGTGAAGAGCTGTATGTGCTCTGGGTAAGACACTTCCTCTTCCCTGCTGCTACAACTCCCTCACAGCAAGACAGCCCTCTTTCTAACCCCATCTCCCACTCCTGCTACCTTTGGAACCCTTCCGCCAAATGATCTAATGACCCACTGTGAGTCATTGCAAAATCCCCCTTACATTCTTAACCTTTTTTCACAAACATTCCCTAACTTCTCCTGCTAAATGAACTTTGGTTCTCCCTTAAAGACACTGTTTCCTGAAGCTGTTCCACTGTCCAAAAGAGTGACGTCCCAGCAGACGTACAGGCCCATGAGTGACAGAAATAAATGTTAGTTGATGTAAGCCACTGAAATTTTGGAGTTGTTTGCTATGTAACACGCACAGCAAGAGTTGACTACTTTAGAAACTGATACAAGAGGGGTGCTGCCACAACCAAACCCTAAAATTTGTGGCAATGACTTTGAGACAAGGTGGTAGAAGATAAGGAAACACTTGTTGGAACTTAAAATGGAGACACAATATGCAATAGTGAAATGGCTGGTAAAAAGTGCCCTGCAATAATCAGGAAGGTAGAAAATGTATCAAATGAAGTCACAGTAGAGCTGCCCTAGCTGACCCACAGAAAGAGAAACAGATGTTTAATGTTGTAAGCTGTTGAAACCTGAGGCTTATTTACTATGCAGTATTATTCCAACAATAATGGAGTATCTCAAAGGCCACTCATACCGTTTGTCAACTAGATCCCATCCACTCCAGGCTATTCAAGGACACTTCTAGAGCAATTTTTCCTTGTCCTGAAAGTATCAGATTTACCTCTCTACAAGTTCATTTCTAACACTAAACATCTTGTAATGTCATCCTTAAAAAAACCCTTTCCTGTCCACCTTGCCCTACTATAATCTAGTCTCAGCACAACCGCCACAATAATTCTTTAAATACTAAAGTCAGATTATTTCTTTTCAGCAAATTCCTCCAATGTGTTTCCAGGTCACTCAGAGTTAAAGCCAAAGTCCTGTTATAGTCAGCTTGCCCACTCCCTACCCCTTCCTTCCTTGTCTCCTCTGTTACTACTCTCCCCTAGATCATTCCACTTTAGCCACACTGTCATCCTTGCTGGTCCTTGCACACCTCAAGTAGGCTCCTACTGAAGAGCCTTTGCATCTGCTGTGTTCTTCTCAGAATATTCTTGCTTACAGATCCAGATATCCAGACTTTCTTCACCTCCTTGCTCCAATAAGACATCTGTGAATGCCCCCCTGTCCACTCTATTTAAAATTACAACCATCCATTTTTGTTTTCTTTCATCTATAGTACTTACCACATATAACTTACAATATATTTTATTTAATTGTTTATTCACTGTCTCTCCAGATGGAATGAAAGCCCCAGAAGGCAGGGGTTGTAGTCTGTCCTCTTTCAGATCTATCTCCCTAGTATCTACAATGGTACCTTGACACACAGTAGACAGCAGCTATTTGTTGAATGAATGTGTAAGATATGAATCAGGCCTAGATTATATTTTATATTTCTAAGTTATAAACTAATAAACCAGGCATGTAGACTGGAAAAGAAATGCTGCAGTGAAGATAAAGATATACTAAAGTTTTACTAAGATTTTTTTTTACTTTAATAATAATTTCTTTTCTTTTTCTCTCATTTACAGTAAAGGAAATAAAACAAGAAATTGAGGACTACAATTCAACATAATTATATTTAGAGCCCCTGGACTGAAGCCTTATTTTCAAAATTACACTTATTTTTTATATTTCTAATATACAACTTTTTACCATCATAGAAGAATTGTACCTCCAGGGAGTATATTTGTACGATGTACCAGCTTCCTAAGAAATGAATAAAACATTCAGCTATAATTCTTAAAACAGACAACAATTTATTCAATAACAACTAGGATCAATTTTTTGGAAAGCAGTATATGAAGGTCAACTCTTCCACTTCAACTAACTGCCTTTCACTCTTTTCCTTCTCAATCTTTCTCCAAACTAAAAGAAAAGAAAAATTTAAATTATTCCTGTGCCAAGGCTCAGATATTATACTAAAAGTAACCTTTCATCAAGCCAATTCTTTTAGAAGAAAAAAATGTAAAAAAAAAAGAGAAGCTAACAATATTTGTAGATAAGCACAATATAAACACTCCTTGAATGAAGGCCTGTTTACTTACTACATAGACAACATATACCTTTCAGCCATGAGAACAAACAGGACATTATATTAAAATTAGCACTTCTCATTATCATTGAATAAGTTATATGAATCTAGTCACTAGATCTGGATGCAAAATGTGTTGCTTCAGTTAACCAAAATTAAATTTTATTTTAAACCAACATATTTTACAATAAGGCTACCCTAGAATTATTTTGCTAAGGGGAAAAATCCCCCACAAAACTAAAAATTCGAGAGAGAGAGAGAGAGAGAAGAGAAAATAATCCACTCTTTATTGTAAGCGCTAAAATGTCACATCTAGCAAGGCTTTGAAGATTACTTTGATATCTTCTTTTCCCCAAGGAACTCATTACTCGTATTTCAGTGAAAACAGTGCTGACAGACACTGGCTCCCTTATTAAAGATTTCTTTTTTGTGGGAAGTTAGCAAACTACTCATACCATTTTCAAATTCAGTTAACAGGTATGTTTTGGCATACTCAAGATAAAGCCATTATATTCACTCCAAGTAAAAGTTTCAATTGTTTTGTAACTCCAGCAGTGACTTTTATTTTTTATTACTTACCAAGTCCTAAAAGATCCACAGTGGGCTCCACAGCTTTTTTAGGGCTGGTACTTTTTTTAGGCTCCAGTTGCTGATCTTCTTTCTTCTGCAGCTTTAAAGTAAATAATTGGATTTATTAATTTTTCTTAAGTAAATTTAACAAGATTTTAAGCCCCAATTAATTACAGGTTTCTGATAAAGTTAGTGTAAAAAAATATATGAGACATAGTATAATAAAACCTAGAATATTGTTTGTTATATACAAAACAAGCAAACATGACTGTTGAAGTTGCAATGACAATCCTCACATATTGGGACCCCAAAATAGTGAATAAAACAATTTAACTCTTAATATAATTGTTCTTAACTACTAGCTCTTTTATATGAAATTATACATTTTAAAGAAATGCATTTCATATTAGTTCCTAACTACCATTAATGTACTTCTGTGATAGAGTTTGGCTCTGTGTCCCCACTCAAATTTCATCTTGTAGATCCCGTAATTCCCATCTTTTATATGAAATTATATATTTTGAAGAAATGCATTTCATATTATTTCCTAGCTACTGCTAATGTACTCCTGTGATACAGTTTCGTTCTGTGTCTCCACCCAAATCTCATCTTACAGCTCCCATAATTCCCATGTGTTGTGGGAGGGACCCAGTGGGAGGTAATTAAATCACAGGGGCGGGTCTTTCCTGTACTGTTGATTTGACGGTATTATAAGGGGTAGTTTCCCTACACAAGCTGTCTTTGTCTGCTGCCATCCACATAAGATGTGACTTGCTCTTCCTTGCCTTCCATCATGATTGTGAGGCCTCCCCAGCCACATGGAACTGAGAGTCCAATTAAACCTCTTTCTTCTGTAAATTGCCCAGTCTCGGGTATGTCTTTATCCTCGGCATGAAAACGGACTAATACATCCTGTTAGCTGAGACTGGGGAGGCCTCGGAGTCTTCATGAGCACACTGTTAACCCATCATCCACACACTGTATGATACATGAGACACAACTGCCAGGAAAAGCCTAATGAAATGGTATTTGATATACTTTCTTCCTGAATCTACATTATTAATTACTTTTTAAATATAATATTCTTCTAGTTCTCAGGAGCTGAAGTCATAGTTACACATTCCAAACTTACTTTCTCACAAAAAACATTGCATAGGACAGAATGAAAAAACCTACACCTACTGGATTATCACTTCTAAAGCCTACTTCTAATAAACTAAGAAAATAAAACGTTCAGTTGAGTGCAGTGACTCACACCTGTAATAACAGCACTTTAGGAGGACAAGGTAGGAGGATCTCTTAAGCCCAGGAGTTTGAGACCAGCCTGGGCAATGTAGCAAGACTCTGTCTCTACAAAAAATGAAAAAATTAGCTGGGTGTGGTGGTGCACACCTGTAGTCTCAGCTACTCGGGAGGCTGAGGCTGGAGGATTGGTTGAGCCCAGGAGGTCAAGGCTGCAGTGAACTATGATTGCACCACCGCAGTTCCAGCCTGGGTGACACAGTAAGACCCCGTCTCTTAAAAACAAAATGGAATAAATAAAGAAAACATTCATTCATTTCATTCAAGAAATGTAGAAGATCATTTCTTCTACAACTACCTGAAGAATTCACAACTTAGTTGTTACATGAGTTCATTTTTTGTTAGCTATTAGAGATATGTTAACTTCTAAGAACATATACCTACCCTTATTTGTCTTTTAATCACTACACTCTCCCTTAGAATTATTGTTTAACCAATTAGCCTACTATTACCAGGTGTCAATTCTTTTTTTTTTTGGAGACGGAGTCTCGCTCTGTAGCCCAGGCTGGAGTGCAGTGGCGTGATCTTGGCTCACTGCAAGCTCCGCCTCTCGCGTTCAAGCCATTCTCCTGCCTCAGCCTCCCAAGTAGCCGGGACTACAGGCGCCCACCACCACACCTGGCTAATTTTTTTTGTTTGTTTTAGTAGAAACAGGGTTTCACCGTGTTAGCTAGGATGGTCTCCATCTCCTGACCTCGTGATCCGCCCGCCTCAGCCTCCCAAAGTGCTGGGATTACAGGAGTGAGCCACTGTGCCTGGCCCAATTCTTTAATAACTCTCTCAAATACAGAATTAGCCACCTGTAACAGTATATAATTTTCAGAAGTTTAACATAATCCATTTCACATTCTCTATTCTTTCACTTTTCAACCTCTAATACAGGTTCAGACTTATCTTGCTTAGCAAAAGGATTTCAAAATAATTTCAAGAAAAATATTCCCTGTAGTCATGAAGTAAGGAATTCTTTTCAACTGATTACTCAATCTGCTACTATAAATAATCAAATCTGCAAGGGAATCTGCGGATCGTGTGGCCATGAGCGTGCAAACTTCAAATATTCCAGGGCAGGATCCTAGCAGCTTCCTGGGGTGGGTCTTCACTGGTCACATCACAGCCTATAATACTCTGAAGAGTGTCTTAAAGTAGTCTTTAAGTAGGTAGTTAAGTCTAATCCCTATTTTAATTTGGCTTAAAAATCAGAAAACTTTGAAGTTGAAAATAAACTTAGAAAATCTGGCCAAACACATTCATTCCACAAATTAACTGAGGCTCAGATGTTATGTGCCAAATAGTAATACAGGAACTAAAATTCTTATTTTCTGCCACTCCAAATTTAGCATTCTTTTTTTTCTTTTTTTTTTTTTTTTTTTTTTGGTGTATTTTACTGAATCTTCTCCCATGGAAAAAAGCATAAAACAAACTAAACCTGTGAGGAATTCCTTCCTATTTATTTTCTATGATCTAAGACTTTGGAACCCCTTCAGGCTAAAAAGGATCTTTTTAAAAAATTCAAATAGAAACTCTTGTTTATAAGGCATTTGTTGCCAATTAGAACTACCTTTTAAAATGCTGCTGAGTGTGAAACTATCTGTCATAGTTTGAAAAGAAAAGAAAAAGCTAAATTGAGCAATGCAGAGGTCCTCTAGTAATCCCAACTCCCACCCTCAGAACTACTGCAAACAACTTGGAAAATATCTTTCTTTCCAGATGTTCACACATGTATCTGTGTTCTAAAAGCTTCTCATCTTCCTTACATTTCAATTTAAATGAGTAGTCATCAACCATTTTCATAGGAAACTGTATAAATGACAACATATATATAGCTGTGCAAAGTAAAGAGAAACACTAAGGCGAGAATAAGAGAAATCCTAAACAGTTTATCAAACTGCAGGTGGGGCCCACTAGCAGTTTTTGAAATCTATTTTATGGGCCACAACGAAACATTTTTTTGGCATGTAAAAATGATTCAGAATAGAAAATAGGGTACACTACATAAAAGAAAGGTAAATATTCCCAGATTGTTGTTTTGCACATTTGCACACACATGTGAGCACAAATCTGGATCATAATGTAAAATGTATTTCTTAGCAGAGTGGTAGGTTGACAAATGCTGCTCTAAAGACAGTCTGCTCCTTTGCTCCTACAATGCTCAGATTATGAATGAGAAATGTCTATGTCCTAAACCCTGTTATTCCAAATAGAGTTGGCTATTCTAGATGGATTTCAACAATTCAGACATGAATTATCCTTAGAGTTGGCATCTGAAAGGTTGTCCCACAAATCAAAAAAGCAAAAGGATTGATCACTTTAAAATCTACTTTGTATCCCTCCATTATCAAATCTTGTGGAGGCCGTAACCTGAACACAACAATGTGTTGCAAAGGTGATTTTAGAGATTACTTTTCTATGTCTTCATAGTATATACAGTATATACTTCTTCATATATATTAGCGAAAGCTACAAAGATTAAATTCAGATGATACTCTTCTTCATTGATAATTGTAAACATAAGAAATTAACCTCACTATTTTTATTTTTAAAACATTTAAGGACAGATACACCAAAGCACAAACTACATAGGTAAGGAATCCTTCTAAAATTCTAGATAGAGTAACAAATACTTAATCTTTTAGAGCTTAATATCCATTAAGAGTTATTAATTTTCTATACAGTTTTCTTGAAAGACTTTAACAAAAACTGAAAGTTATTTCTTATTTATATTTAAAAATATTTTTACAGATTTTTGTGTAAAATGACAGGAAGTAAGTACTTATTTCCTAGTCCTAGATGAGTAATAATAACTTAAAATACAGACTCAGGAGATGCTATTGTTGGAATGTGTCACCCAAAGTTCACGTGTTGGAAATGTAATCCCAATGTAACAGTGTTGAAAGGTGGAGTCTAGTAAGAGATGATTAGGTCAGGAGGGCTCTACTCTCGTGAACAAATTAATATCATTACCACAGGCATAGGTTAGTTATCAAGAGAGTGAATTTGTTATGAAAACAATTTCGGCCCCCTCTTGTTCAAGTGCTCTCTTGCCCTTCCAGCGTCCAACGATGGGATGATATAGCATGACGGATCCCACCAGATGCTGGAGCTGTCCTCTTGGACATCTCAGCTTCCAGAACCATGAGCAAATAAACTTCTTTTGTTTATAAATGAGTCTGTGCTATTCTGTTACAGCAGCACAAAACAAACTGAGATGGAATAAAGAAAATCTTTGCATATATACTGCCATTATGAAGGTTCTAAAAAACCTGAAAACATGCAATCCCCTAATAAAGATACACACACACATAGATTCAATGTTTTTTAAAAAAAATTTTAAATATCTAGGTGTTGTGTTTTATTCCATTACATTGTACATTTAAACCCAATACTATCACCAGTAAATCAAGGTGGGCAAAGCCTATCAAAAGGCTACTTCCACACCAAAAGCAATTGCAAAAAAAAACAAAAATTGACAAATGGGACCTCATTAAGCTAAAGAGCATCTGCACAGCCAAAGAAACTATCAACAGTAAACAGAAAACCTACAGAATGGGAGAAAATTTTTGCTAAGTATGTGTCCGACAAAGGTCAATATTCAGAATCTATAAGGAACTTAAACGAATTAACAAGCAAAAAACAACCCCGTTAAAAAATGGGCAAGGACATAAGCACTTTTCAAAAGAAAACATACACGTAGCCAACAAGTGTCTAAAAAAATGCTCAACATTACTAATTATTAAAGAAATGCAAATCAAAACCACAATGAGACACCACCTCACACCAGTCAGAGTGCCTATCATTAAAAAAATTTAAAAAATAACAGATGCTGGCAACGCTGTGGAGAAAAGGGAACACATATACACTGCTGGTAGGAATGTAAATTAGTCCAGTCATTGTGGAAAGCAGTTTGGCAATTTCTCAAATAACTTAAATAGAATTAGCATTTGACCCAACAATCCTGTTATTGGGTATATGCCCAAGAGAATAAAAATTGTTCTACCAAAAATACATATCCACACATATGTTCATCACGGCACTGTTCACAATAGCAAAGACATGGAATCAACCTAAATGCCCATCAACAGTAGTCTGGATAAAGAAAATGTGGTACATATACACATGGAATACTATACAGCCATAAAAAAGAATGAGATCATGTCCTCTGCAGCAACACTGATGGAGCTGGAGGCCATTATCCTAAGCAAACTAATGCCAAAACAGAAAATTAAATACTGCACGCTCTCACTTATAGGTGGGAGCTAACCACTGAGAATACATGAACACAAACAAGGGAACAACAGACACTGGGACCTACTTCAGGTTGGAGGGTGGAAGGAGGGAGAGGATCAGAAAACTATCAGGTATTATGCTTATGACTTGGATGACAAAATAATCTGTACACCAAACCCCTGTGACATGCAATTTACCTATATAACTAAAACCTGCACATGTACCCCTAAACCTAGAATAAAAGTTAAAAAAAAAAGTAAAAATAAGAAAAGATTACTTCCAATCATTATATCATGACCACTGCTAGGACTGCCTAATATTGCCATATTCTAAAAGCTGACAAGACAGGTACTCAGCCTCTGACTGAAGGGGAAAATCATGGCTGGCCTCAGATATCAGACTAGGAAGACAGAGTTGAAATGATAATTCTCTTTTGTCACATTGAAGAATCCAGCATTTCAAAAATCAAACATTTAAAATAATTAAAATCAAATCTCACGAAATAAGATAGGAAGTTCAGAATAATTTTCTTCTTGTCCTTCATTACAGTATCTGTAGCAACAAGGCAATTTAAATAATCCAGATTAATCAAGAAGAGAGCAGCAGTACCCTGTGTACATGTTAAAAATCCTGTCTCATGGCCACTCTAAAGTCTACTTAGTTTCTACAGCAAAGCACACTTGATGCTCTTTGTCTTTCTTTACAATATAAATCACCAATGTTAACGTGTAGAGAGGAACAACAGATTTCCAAAATGTATTCCAATTAAATATTTTGGTTAACAGACACAGACATATGTGTAATGGATTATGTCTTCCTGAAAACTTTTCTAAAATGGAAAAATCTTCAAGAACATGTTTGACTTTTTCCAGGTTTGCCTGTAACACAAGAAGTCATTTTTATCAAATATTTTCAAGACATAAAGGTTGTAAACCTTAAACAACAAACATGAATATATAAACTATCAATTAGTACTTTTGCTCTGTAGCATACCAACTGTATTGTACTTTGCAAAGACTTACAAGATACAATTATTTAAGATACTTAAAATATAGCTATCGTATAAATACAAAGTAAATAATATCTGGAAGCCAAATTTTAGAAGATTTAAGAATAAAAATGCTATTATCTTGTTAGGATTTATGGGCAGGGATTACTGGTGTGTGATAACAGTAAATTAATACCTTGATGACCACACCTTCCCTCATTTAACTGTCATCCTTTTGATACCTCACATTCATCTCAGACATGGCAAGCAACACATACAGACTCACTCCACTATAAATTCTGCTGCTATTGAAAACATTGCATAGGAAATTTGTCTTTTAATAGTGAAGAATGCAGTCAACTGTGGGTAGATAAAATTAGGCAATCTATAATTTATTAAACAAAATTTTCTAACAAGCAAGAACATAAGTCTACTTAGATAAAGCAATTTTATAAAATGTAATTTCCTTAGATTCACATTGAGCAGATGTCTCATTCAAATTATTAAAGCTTTTATTAGCAGAAGCTTCACTACCCAATCTTTTTGGGATTCATTAACGCTACCCCACAGAATATAATTGAATAAAAAACTATTTAGGTCCCAACTCCTACATTTACCACCATTTCCTAGCCCTTATTTAAATAACAGACATAACAGCTGAGCCTCTAGAAGGTGATTCACGATTCTTCAGCTGGCCAGTTAATGTAGACAAGAGCACAAATATATAGTACAATAGGAAAGCTATACAATTTTCTAAGTTCTAGTGGTAATTATTCAAAATTTTCTTTTAAAACTGACATCTCAAATTATAACTTAGTTTATTTATAATCAGTTTCCTTTAATATTCCTATAATCTTAGAACAACAAGAAACATAAAATGTATTATATTCAACTTTTTCATTTTAACATTAAGGAAATTAAATGACATGATTTGTCCAAAGGCTCCGTAAGTGGCTCTCGTGGCAAAGGTTAATCTCCTAACAGGGTTCCTTGCCCTGCACCATGGTGCCTTTTGCTGAATAATTTCTATCTATCAAAAATTAGATTTAAAAATAAATATTTACCCAATGCTTAACAATACATGCATATTCTTACAATGACATAACAGAAAACTGCAATTAAAAAAAAATCATGCCAGGTGGCACATGACGGTAGTTCCAGCTATGTGAGAGGCTGAGGTAGGAGAATCGCTTCAGCCCAGTAGTTGGAGAACAGGCTGCACAACATAGCAAAAACACATCTCAAAAATAAAAAAACAAAAACAAAAAGAAAACAAAGAAAAAAACAGAAAAAAAAAATACAATCTGATAGAGGGTCAAAGCAAGCATACCAATAATTTTAACTCAAGGTACACTATAAAGACCACATGAGAAGTATGATTCTTTGAAGTTCAAAGGTAATGGTAGTCGTAGGTGATTAGGATTTTATAAAGGTAGTGACATTAAGTTTTGTGTATGTAGGAAAAATAGGAAAGAGTCAAATAGGAAACACGGTTCACTCTACTGCCCAGGATAGAGTGCAGTGGCAAGATGGCAGCTCACAGCAGCCTTGATCTCTTGGGCTCAGGTGATCCTTCCACCTCAGCCTCCCAAGTAGCTGGAACTATAGGCATGCACCACCATGCCCAGCTAATTTTTGTGTTGTTCTGTTGCGGTTTGAGACAGAGCCTCACTCTGTTGTCCAGGCTGGAGTACAGTGGAGCAATCACCACTCACTGAAGCATTGACCTCCCTGGAATTGGCAATGGCACCATGTGAAGAACACTGAGTGGGAAAGGTGCTAGATGGTGGATGTATCTGACCTCTAGTTCTACATGTAAGGAATAAAAGATGAATCTGAAGATTTTTATTCTATTTCCACAATGTGGAAAGACCTAAATAAATAGCCAACTAGAGCTAGCATTCATATATGTCACTGTTTTTCAATGGGGGTAGTGAAAAGAAAAAATATTACTCCTGGAGAAGTATGTTGTGTATATGAACAGCAATGAGGAAGAAAAATCTGACCACCATTGTTGTAGGTGGGAGGCTTTGTGACTGTGATGTGGTCAGAGCAATACTTTAGGAAAAAACTAATCGACTGCCTCAGTAGAACCTGATGATCTGAAATACATTTTCTAACAAGTTACTCAACAACACATAATTCCCAGAATACTATCCTACCTGATTACCTACTGAAATCTTCATAGGTCTAACCTTTACTAAAATTTTCAGTAAAAAATCCATGAGTTAATATTACCCACTATATTACCTACATTAGTTGTTTACTCAAATAAAGTCTTTTGACTATATGCTATAAATACATTAATAAAAACCAGTCATATTCCTATATAGATTGATAGCTATAATTACTATGTTTGTTTGTATTTGTATGCTTTCAAAACTGAATTATATACAACCTTAAAACTATTTTATGTGAGAAAAAATTTTGCATATAATTCTTGTTTATTCCCAATATCTTATTTATTCAAAATCTTTAGTTTCTTTTTCTCCTGTTTACCATTCTTTATAATATAGATCTTTTTTAAATTAAAGCTGTCAACACATAGAGTACTCTTTTTGAATTTAATATTCTTTCTTAAATTGTATTTTTAGGGTTTAATTTATTACAATGTACATTTTATTTCCCCAATCATATGGACATCTTCCAGTAAATGTTCTCTGTAAGACCTATGGACACTACCGTCCCAAACAGTATCTCACTGGGCTGGAGAAGTTATCAAGGATTTACACAAATTTCAGAAGTAGGAGCAGCCTTGAAGACATTTAGTGAATTATGTGATACACAAAACACTACTGTAACATCTCTCTTACACGTCCATTCTCTCTGTAAGAAAATCTTCCAGTGTTATGGAATCACTGCATATGATGATATAGCATATTTTACATTTGGATAATTACAAATATTAGAAAGTATCCTCTTCAGACAATTTGTAACATCTACCCACTTAGCCGTACTCTCTATGCTACAACCATGCAGAAAACTAATGGAGGAATAAATTTGTGGAGCTGACCTTCTCCAAAGCAACAGAAGACCATTAATTCATACCAGAACTTTGGTCATCTACAATTCAATGACATTTTCTTTTGTGCTATATTCAGGACAAGTTTGGGTACATTTGCTTCAGAATTTTACATTTATCCAATTTGTTGGCATTTATTTTAACACTATCTGAGGGATTTATTCTGTCATTTGATAACTAATCTTTATTGCTTGGTCATTTGAAAATTTGAACAATATGGCACAGATATCCACAGTTAATAAAAATGCTGAAAAGAATAAGTCCAGTATTGACCCCTGAAGAAAGCAGAGAACTTCCTCTAAACTGATATCAATTCTATTAATTGGAAAGCTGTCTATCTGGTTCATAATCTACCTTACTATCTGATCATCAGGCCCACCTGTCTACATCTTGACCAGACGCATATTTAAGAATCTTGGCCAATAAGCGAGCTTAGTCTGACAGGAACTGTGGGGTTTTTTTTTCTTTTTCTTTCTTTGTTTCTTTTTTTTTTTTTTTTTTGAGACACGGTTTCACTCTGTTGCCCAGGCAGGAGTGCAGTGGCAAGATCACAGCTCACTACACTGCAGCCTCGATCTCCTGGGCTCAGGTGATCCTCCTACCTCAGCCTCCCAAGGAGCTGGGACTGTAGGCATGCACCACCATGCCCAGCTAATTTTTGTTTTGTTTTGTTGGGGTTTGAGACAGAGCCTCACTCTGTCATCCAGGCTGGAGGGCAGTGGTGCAATCACCACGCACTGAAGCCTTGACCTCGCAGGCTCAGGTGATCCTCCCACCTCAGCCTCCCAGGTAGCTGGGACTACAGGTACAAGCCACTATGCCCAGCTAATTTTTTGTAGAGATGGAATTTCACCATGTTGCCCAGACTGGTTTTGAACTCCTGAGCTCAAGCAATCCACCTGCCTCGGCCTCCCAAAGTGCTAGGATTACAGACGTGAGCCACCATGCCAGCCAGGAACTGTTCTTAAAGAATCCATGGCAGGCAACCAGTGAGTGCTGGTAAGACTATGGAAAAGAAGTAAGTTGTTAAAAAAAAAATGCTTTTGAATTTTGCATAGAATCCATGTCAAGCTTAATGACACAGCATTCATAATCCACTATATTTTCCTTCTGAAAATCAAGATGTGAGCCCATCTCTAATCTCCTGGTTCCCTAGTTTGTAGCATTTCTCAAAGAATGACCTAGAGTGCTCTATAAATGGTTCTAAAAAGTTTCTTATTATTCATCCCAAATACTGAATGGCTACACTGGTAAGTTTCCTTAAAATAATACTTGGCAGGATTTTTGTGAGAATTAAGCAAAGTAATTTAAAGAGAGTCCCTTTCACAGTAGCTGGCACATAAGTGCTTCATAAATGGTAGCTGGTAGTGGTTGCAGTAGTACATTTTATAGTTACATAGCAGGACTAGTAAACACTAGGGATACAAAAATGAAGAACACGTTTCCTAATCTTAAACTCATACTCTAGTTATGCACATGGAAACAAACATAATCTGGTTCAGTGTGGATCAGTGTAATGATAGAGTTAGAAAATAGAAGTTTTCTGGGGGCACACAGGAGTGGCATGCTTATTCGGCTTAGCATGTGTGTGAATGAGAGTCAGGTGAACACAAGTCCTGGTTTGCTCATAACAGCTGATGCCTGTTATTCCAACTTAACTGTTTAATAGTGCCTGCTTTCACTCTTACAAGTATCCAATTTGAAATACCCATCATAATTATACCTAGAGCCTTTAACTTTAGACAGGAATTGGCTACAGTACTGCTAAACTTGTCATTAATAGGTTCCTCTCTTGACAATGGTAAGCTCCTGTTCGTAAGACTCTACGGATTGCATGCAAATGCCCAGTCACCTCTCAGTAGTGAATTAGCAAGACTTTTTTTAAAAGTAGTAAACCCAACAGGAGTGGCTATACCTACAGCTATATCTTTAACACTCATCTCACTATTGTTATTCTTGTTTTTACACAGTATTCTGGATGTTTGCAGAGAAGGAAAAAAAAAGTAGTTTTTGATAATACCACTTATTAGCAAAACTATGAAAGAAAAAAATTAGCCAAACACCTGAGTTTTAACCCCAGCATGGACACTTCCCAGCTGGGTGACTTTGAACAAGTCACTTAGTATCTCTGAACATGGCTGGCCTCACAGGTTTGCAACCTATGCAGTCTCATGGAGCCCCAGTGCTACCTTTAATATTTCCCTATGGCCATGATAGGACCATGATTTCTGTTCCTATTAGAACTTGCTTCAAAAGCAGAAAGAAGGCAATGATGTTCTAAGAAACAAGGAAGACCAAAATATCCTATCCTATCTTACTCATGTCACTCCCCTGTGTTAGCCAACACATACAGTGAAAATGATGACAGAGAAAGAAAAAAGATAGGGCAGCCGACAGTTCTTTTCCCTTTCCTCATCGGTAAACTGAAGGTAGAGTTGATAGAAAATATGTGTATCAAGAAGTGAAATAAAAACAGTAGAGTTAGTTTCTGCATGTTTCCACTGCTCTGCTAAGAACAAGTGACATATGCATGTGGAAGCTAAGAATATGAAGTGTATCACTTCATTGATTCCATATATGGGTTAAATGCTCTTATGTTTGCAATTAAAACTTCACTGCATAATATAAATAATAAAATTCATATTAAGAATGTAAAATTTTAATTTTTCTTGATTTAAAACAACATTAAGTAACAAAAACACACCTTCATAAGCACAGAGACTGTGGAAGAAAAAAAAGCTTTATATTTTAGTACCTTTAATGGTACTTTTTATTCCTGTTTTCTGAACAAGAGGTCTCTAATTTTCATTTTGCACTGGGCCCGCAAATTATGAAGCTAGCCCTGTGAGCCTAAGCTTTTGATCGGCAAAATAAGAATAATAATAGCTATCATATTGACCTTATGACTGCTGAAATAATAATAAAGATTCATATTATGAGACTTTCCACTTCTGGTCCAGCAAACAGGGAGCCTGCAAGTCACCATCCTGTTTTAACAAGTAAAAAGCTGAACGAACTGGAAAATAAACACCTCTTTTTAAGTCTATCAAAGAAGTGAAGTCATAAGGCAAACTGTAGCCCTGAAAACAAGAGAGACAGGCAGGAAGATACACAGAATCAACTTATGGGGATAAAAACCCAGTCCCAAGGTAGGAAAATCTGAACTGTAATTGATGAACTGCTGGAGGCTCAAATATGGACAAGTCTGAGAGATAAAAACTTCAGGGGATCCAGGTCATAGGGTGGCCCTCACCCTTCTGAGTTTTACCTCCAGGATGTCAAGCAGGTTCCTACAATGAAGATGAAAAAAGAAAAAAAAAAAAAAACCCTTGGGCTCTGGCAGGGGGAACTGAAAAATAACTACGGTTGGCTCTCTATCTGTGGGTTCCACATGCATGAATTCAACCAACCACAGATTATAAATATCCAAAATAAATAAAAATAAAAAATAATACAACAAAAAATACAAATTAAAAAACAGCCTAACAATCTGCATAGCATTTACATTGTATTATGTATTATAAGTAATCTATATATTATTTAAAGTATATGGGAGGATGTACATAGGTTAGACACAAATATGACACTTTATATAAGGGACTTGAGCACTTGTGGATTATGGTATCTGCAGGGGGTCCTAGAACCAATGCCCCATGAATACCAACAGACAACTGTATTTTGAAATATGATGGAACATTCTGTTCTTTTTAACAAGGCCTGCCCTGAAGAGAAACTATTTTACCAGAGCCTGACCTGCTAGGACTTTTATTAGAGCTTAACCTACCTAGAGGAAGGAAAATACCCAATTCTAGTCCCCTCCAGCCATCCTGTCTCACCTAAGGGGTGCAGGATAGAGGCACTTGTGAAGTATATAACACAGGGGCACAGGCTCATTAAAGGACTGAGATCTAATCACAGGATGATAGAACACTTCCCCTCCCCCAAAATATTAATAAAGTCCTATTTATCTGAGTTCCTTTCACCCACTACATCATGTCTAGCTTTCATGAAAACATTACAAACATACTAAAAGGTAAAAAACACAGTTTGAAGATAAAGATCAAGCATCATAACCATACTCAATTATGGCAGATATGTTGGAATTATCAGACCATGAATTTAAAGCAGCTATCATTAGTATGCTAAGGGCTCTAATGGAAAAAGTAGACAACATGCAAGAATAGATAGGTAATATAAAGAGAGATGAAAATTCTAAGAAAGATTTAAAAAGAAATAAAGAGATCAGAATTGAAGAACGCTTTTGGTGGGCTCATTAGGAGACTGGACACAGCTGAGGGAAGAATCTCTGTGCTTGAGGATATATCAATACAAACTTCCAAAACAGAAAAGCAAAGGAAAAAAAAAAAAACACTGAATAAATGGAAAGGAATATCCAAGAACTGTGGGACAACTAAAAAAGTGTAACATACATGTAATGGAAATACCAGATGGAGAAGAAGGAACTGAATGTAACAAATATCTGAAACAGTATGACAGAATTTCCCCAAAATTAATGTTGGATACAAAACCACACATCCAGGAAGCTCAGAGAACACCAAGATAAAAGGCCAAAAAATTATACCCAAGCACATCATGTTCAAACTGCAGAAAATCAAAGATACAGAGTTGAGGTCCTTTGCCCTTACCTTTTCTTGCTTCTTTCCTTCCCCTTCCTATTTTTGGATGTTATAGAAATAGACTGAAAAGCCATATAGCATATTGGTTAAGGATACATATTCTGAAGGCAGACTGATCATATTCAATTCTCAGCATGGCCACTACTCAATAGCTGTGTGACCATGAATAAATTGCCAAACTTCTGTCTCTCAGGTTCTCATCGTAAATGAGAATAATAATGCTATCAACCTGATATAACTACTGTGAGGACTACGAAATAATATATTTAAAGAGCTTAGAACAATGCCTCACAAACATTAAGCACAAAGTATTTGCTTGCTATTTTTATTACCTTCAATGACCCATCTAATCTAATTCTTGACCCTTTCACCTGGGCTGCAACATTCTTAAGTATAAGTTTTAACTTAGTAAAACTACCTTCTATCAAAGTGTATATATTCAGGAAGTATTTTCCTAATTTTCTATTTAAGGAAATTTCTAATTTACTAAGAAGAACTGTAAAGCATGCATGCTTAGTGAACAAAAGCCTTTCTTTCATTAACTAGGAAAGCTTTGCACATAAAGTAATTGGATTTCTTCCCTTTTTATTGCCTCACTTGCAATAAAGCTTCAAATGATTGCAAAAACATTGTAGAAATTCCATGAAGAAAAAAATGTTTTCAATTTACTACAAGCCTGTAATAGAACCTAAAATATGGTTTTCTGCTACAACCTACACATTCTTTATCATCACAGTTACTTTAATAATAAGCAAGTGTTAAAAAGCTGTTACACCTTTGGCGGGTTTCTTCTTTTAGGCTTGCGGGCATTGTAGTATATGGTTATTTAACTAACAAAGTAAAGTTACTATCATCCTGCTATTGCTTTCTGTTAAGTAATAATTCTTATTTTAGGTATTCAATTCTTTCTTTTTAAAACTAGGTAAAACAAAACAGTAAGAACAGAGCAAACCATCTTGGCTGAAAGAGCTTTTTTCACGTAGTAGTCAATATTTTCTCAGGCTAATTAAATTTACTCATTTAAAGACAACCTCTCAACTGCCAGGAAATTCTGTACTCTTGATTAGCACAGAATAAGAAAAATGTTAGTTTCTATACTCACTAGGATATTTTTCTTCATGACAATGCCATATATTTATAAGAATGTTCATAGCAGCTTTACTCATTGAAGCCCTAAGCCAGAAACAACTCAAATGTCCACTAACAGCAGAATAAGAAAATAAAGTATGGCATATGTAGACAGACAATAGAAGAATGTTCAGCAATAAGAAATGAGAATGCAATGACATGGATGAATCTCACAGACACAATGATCAGCAAAAGAATCCATACAGAGGAAGAGTTGCATGGTATGATTACATTTACATGAAACTCAAAAACAGACAAAACTTAATCTTGTTGATATAAATCTAAATACTGATTCAAAGTTTTTAATAATCGTCTTAATTTTTCTCTTTAAAAACAGGACATCTTGAGAAAATGGGGCAGGGAGGGGGGGAAATCCTAACAGGAACTTCAAGTGCTACCTAGAGTGATATCTACTAAGGAAAAGGATACAGAAATCAAACTTTAGACTTTACAAGGTCTAAATCCAGCAGCTATTGATTATTCCCTTGAACCACTGTTACTGTTTGTATTAATTAGTTTATTTAGGTATGATAGTTTGGGCTACTTAAAAATAAGAGTCGAAAAGCAAACTTCCAAATAATGCTTATCATAAAAAAGCAAATCAACACACTCTGCAAAATTAAACGGGAAAAAATAACCAAAAAAATCTGCTAGACTGTCTTAGACGGAAGTTCTCTCTCACTTGATCAAATTATCTTGAATAATAAAGTTTTCTTTTTTTTTTTTTCAAGACGGAGTCTCACTCTGTAGCCCAGGCTGGAGTGCAGTGGCACGATCTCGGTTCACGACAACCTCAGCCTCCCGGGTTCCAGCGATTCCCCTGCTTCAGCCTCCTGAGTAGCTGGGCACCACACCCAGCTAATTTTTTGTATTTTTAGTAGAGACGGGGTTTCATTAGCCAGGATGGTCTCGATCTCCTGACCTCATGATCCGCCCGCCTCAGCCTCCCAAAGTGCTGGGATTACAGGCATGAGCCATTGCACCCGGCCTAAATAATAGTTTTCATAATATTTCTCTAGTCTCTGTATCAAGGCATACCATAGTTATCACCATCAAATTAAAGAGTTTCCTTTTCTTTTTTAAAAAGCTCATAACATCAATTATGACTATTACCTATAGAAAAATGACATGAAAATCTATAAACAATATCTCTACTGATATATCCAATACATATAATGCTTATATATTTAATCAAAAGAAGATATTCCTTAAAGGTATAAATACAAGAAGAATTTGAAATCATTTTTTATATTTTTGCTTATAACATTCTGTGGTCAATATATGGCTCCAGAACCTTATCTTTAATCATATCCCTATAGCTCCAAACACATGAGAAAATATTAAAAGAAAAAATCCATAAGATTAGTCAGGCTCAGAACTGAGGTAAGTATCTTCCTGGAGCAGAAATCAAAGAGAAAGGCAAGCAGACAGTGGGACTGAAGCCACTATCCTATAGAGCCTTACGGGCAGGAAACAGAATCTCACATAGTAATAGGGGATTCCAAGTCCAGTCCAATGTTTGAAACCACAGGCTAAGACAGGATTTTCCAAAATGATCTGAAGTAGAAGCATATTACTGTAATTCAGGAGAATGTACTCTTCTTCTTAGTAGAATTTAGTTTAAGTAACAATATATGTGGGCAACCTATTTCGAAATCTTGGAAATAACACTGTTCTTATCCGACTTCAACATATTCTAATTAAAAACTGTACCCTTTTAGCATTCAATTTGACTCTCATTATATTACGATTAATAGTGCTCACTATTTACCATCTGGGTCTAAACAACCTTCTTAATTTTCCTGTATATTTTCAAGTCATTTTATGCTTTGGAGAAGAATAAAGGGAGACTGAAACGCTCCATTACAATTTTCAATAAAAATGGAAACACAGCAAACTCAAATTTTAATTCCACATGTTTCAGGTTTTGATGGTATGAAGACCTGAAATAGGAAACATCCTTTGAATGAAACTATCATGAATGAACATAGAACTTATCCATCTTGTAAATATTTATTCTAGATTTAAAATATCTCTATTAAGTTTTAACATATAGTTACTCTGGTTCTTTTTTTTTTTTTCTCACCCTTACATCATTGAAACATGGTATTTTTAAAAACACTGGCAGCTCATCTTTTTGTTGATGAGAGAATGACCATTTCTTTGCTCTGTAAGTGCAAAAATAGCAAAAAAAAAAAATTGCAAGAAAAGAATGCAGTACGTTTACATGCTACAAACATGGATAAGCCTTAAAAAGACTATGCTAAGTGAAAGAAACCACTACAAAAGACCATATCTTGAATAACGTTTATATAAAATGTCTAGAATAGGTAAATCTACAGAGACAGGAAGATTAGTGGTTGCCAGGAGCTGTGGAAAGGAGAAACGGGGAGTGACCACTAATAGCTGTAGGGTTTCTTTTGGGGGTGATGAAAGTGTTCTAAAACTGACAGTGGTGATGGCTACGCAACTGTTAATGTAAGAGAAGCCACTGAACTATATATTTTAATGAGTGACTTGTATGACATGATATATGAATTAAGATATCAATGAAGTTGATATTTTAAAAGTAACATCGTAGAAAAATTTTAAATTGGGAAAACGTTACTAGCACAGTTCTCCTGTAAACTGGAAATAAAAAGGCTGCTGTGACCATACTTTAGCAGTGAATACATATTCCAATCCAGTTTGAGGAATGCCAACACTCTACAGGGACAGTCTTCCATTACCACAAATTTGGCATCCCCCAGCCCAGCTCCACTTTCTCATCTGAAAGAAAAGAGGGATAGAAAGCCAGGAAAGAAGAGAGAGATGACTAGGGGAAGCAGGTTTGACAAAGAAACCTCTCCACTTCAACATCCTGCCTCAAGGCCAAAAGTACCTCCTGGATACCAATTCCTAAAAGAATTCCCCATTATAACCTTCTTTATTCTATTTTGCTTGCAAATACATTTGTATGTGGCAAAATAGCATAATATGAAAACCACAGAAATAGGCTTTCTTTTCTTTTCTTTTTTTTTTTTTTTTTTTTTGAGATGGAGTTTTGCCCTTTTTGCCCAGGCTGGAGCGCAATGGCACAATCTTGGCTCACTGCAACCTCTGCCTCCTGGGTTCATGCGATTCTCCTGCCTCAGCCTCCCGAGTAGCTGGGCTTACAGGTGCCCGCCACCATGCCCAGATAATTTTTTTTTTTTGTAATTGTTTAGTAGAGATGGGGTTTCACCATGTTGGCCAGGCTCATCTCGAACTCCTGACCTCAGGTAATTCGCCCGCCTCAGCCTCCCAAAGTTAGGTTTTCATTATAAAGAAGATTTGATATACTCCAGAAACCCTAAAATTACTTGAATATTCAAAAGTAGAATTTAGAAAGAGGAGAAAGTGAAAATAATGGAGAAATGGGAATGGAAAGAAATGCCTGATGCTGACGGTTCTTGAGCAGCAAATCACAAATCTAACAAGGTCACTGTTGGCTATTTTAGTCTGGAGATATACTTTTTCATCTAATGAAACAAGAGTTCTAATTTCAAATCCACAATCTGCTTTTGATTTGCTTTTGTTTCAAAGACAATTCTCAATTTCTAAAATTCTCAATCCTTAGTCTTTGGAAATGGGTTTGAAGGGTAACCCTTTAGCCCCTTACAGATCTTGATTGGCTTCTACCTGGTTTTCAGGGAACTCAAAACAGCCTGCTTGTACAAAATAAATATCAAATTTATTTTCTGACCCCTCTTTAAAATCAACAAAGAGATGGGGCCAAAGAGAACTCTGTGAACATCTTTGGGAACTCAGAAGTACGATCACAAAGGGGATAACAATAAAAACAAACTTTTTAAAGCAAAAAACACTCTCAATAAGTCCTGGACTATTTGGTTGTCATTTAAAAGGGACTTTTTAATGAAGGTGAAGACCTTAGTCCACAGCTGTGGTTGAAGAGAAAAAGTCCCGGTTTTCTGAAAGCAATGGATAAGAGCTTGCAGAAAAGAAGAGGAGACTCTGTTTTGTATCACCGCAAGGAACTATGATTACACAAACCACTTTTAAACTTTCCAAAGATCAGAAATCAAAGAACCTCAAATTGATCTTTCCTTAGATGTTTTTAAATCAACTATGAAAAAAGGATTGCTTTTCCTTCTAGCAATCAGTTCCAGAAATTTAAAGTCCACAATACTAAAGCAATAAAGGTCCTAAGGTGTGGTGAGAAAACATAGGGACAATGAACTAATATCTGTTCAGCAGAATAATAATGTGTGGCTTGAACAGGGTTAGTAGTTAAGAAGCAGAGAATATGGCAAATATATATATATATATATATTCTAATACAGTTTTCTAATATAGTTTGAGAGCTACTGCTTCTGGGAAAGGGGTCCTGTCACTAAAATCTACCGATTGGAAGTGGGAAGAGATGGAACTGGGGGGACTTGTTAGATGCAATGCAATGTCCATAAATCACAAATATATCTGAAATAGACATTTGCTCCTTTTGTGTTCATTTTATATATTATCCCTTTTATAATTGTTATAAATGCTGTCATTAAAAACAAATTACTAAATCTTTAAATCTTTAAATGCTATAAAGTTTAACGCCTAATCATTAGTTTTAAAAAATCTTCTAGGAGATAAAATACAGAGTTGGCAAAATAATATTTTAGGCTTTTGGTTAACATAAAGCAGTGGTAGTGACAACTACTAACAATCACACTTATACCTTTTATTGATAAAGCACCACATATGTTTGAAATGATTATATGTAACAGCAGGACATTTTGTTTTGTTTCTTACTATATCCCTAGTGCTGGACATACAGTGACTGCTCAATAAAAACGCACTCAGTGAATAAATAAATGAATCTGATACAGCAGGCCTTGGAGTTTGGTAAGACTGTTTGTTCAAAAGCAAAGTAAAAAAGTATTTCAATCATTCTTTGAGAAGCAGATGCTGGCTAATCTACCTTTATAAATAGGACTGTACATCAACCTCCAATTATCTCTCTCCCATAGCTTCTTAGCTAGTTTCTCTTTTTCTAACCTCACCTGCCTTCAATCCATCTTACATACTATAGCCAGGATTTCATCTTACTAAAGTGAAGTATACTTCCCTACTCAAAATCAGAAACAATCCACTATTTATCACGAAATTTAAGGTTCTCTCAATATTATCTTTATTGGTTTATACTCCATTATTGTCTTATACTTCAGTTAAATTGGATAATTGCCAAAATATGCCTTACAATTTCCATTCTTTTAATGTTCTTCCCTCTGCCTGTTGTTCTCTCCTCCTAACAATCTTTCAAAGCTCATGTCAAATATAAACAACTTCCATGAAGACTTTCCTAATAATCTCAACATGATATCTCTCAATTCCCCAAACCTCCACACTCTGTCTCCTATTGTATCATATCTGCCTTTTGCTAGAGTTATTTATCATATCATCCCCTTTTAATTACTAGTTCTTTCTGAATTTTAAGATTCTTGAGGGTAAGCTGTTTTCATCATTTTTATATTCCTTCCAACCCTTTAGCCTGCCTTACACACTGCAGGCATCCTAAGAGTTGCTACATTCAATCCCAAGATTTCCTCCCAGAAACCTTTCAATGCATTTCTTTAAATAATACACAAACATACACAAATACATATAAGCAAATATAAACATATGTCTATATAAACTTAAAAAAAAAACACCTTGAGTGTATGGGGATTGACAGCAATCATCCTGTTTCAGTCTAACTGCCTTTTGAGCTTCTTTCATCTCAAGGGAACGATCTTGTCTTTAAAATCCCTACATTCCACTATCAACAGTGGGGTGGGGCACGAAATAGAATTAAAGTTTTTAGATGCCACATGGAAGGTTTCTCTCCTTTCTAGCTATAGGTCTCCTACTCTGCAATCTGCCCCACCTCCCCGCCAAAAAAAGTATTCTTTCTAAAGAGGACCTTAAAAATGTTTTTTGCATAATTATGTTTCTTGCACATCTTACATACATAGTCCTTTACTAAGAGTATCATATTCCACAAATATTTTATGCAATTGTTATGGGCCAACCATCAGGACTGCCAAGGTAACTTACACAATTGGACTGCCCATCATAAAGCACTAAAAACGTAATTTACTTGTTCAATTTTATGTATTGTATTTTATACAACTACATTCAAATAAATTAGACTTTAATGTTAACCTATAGTTTTGGTCCTCTGGGTAGGTATTCTACCTTAACATTTTGGTTAGCATTCCAGAAAATCCTTGGGACAGTAAATTACTATACCCAGATAAGACACTAAAAAGGAACATATTTATTTAATCAGCACAGTACCACTTACAAGCAATTAGTGTGAGCAATGCCAAGGTCAGGAACAAACCTACAGCAGATAAATTTTATAAAATGCTAAGATTATCTTTGTCATTAAAAGCTGGGCTCCAGTCTAACCTCTGAGTAGGAAAAACACAGCTAGTTCCATATCTGTCCATCCTTTGCCTATTCATTTGACCCTTTATGAGCTGAACTATCCCTAGATGATAGGTAAACATTTAGTAATGTACAGAAGCTAACAATACAGTGTGTTGATAAGGTGATACGTGTGACTGATAGTTCACTATAAAATGAGACAAATGTAAAATGGTGGTAACATTTAATCTACCACCAATCTCAAGAACAAACTGTCAGACCAAATCCTTCTTAAGATTGCTTTTTTCGGCCTCACTCTTCAAGTCACACTGAATGTCAGAGTGGCTAGAAGAGCAATGCCTCCTTAGTCCTAAGGCATGCTTTATACAGTAAAAAGAGGAGGGCTAAGTGTGGGTAGGCAGGATGAAATCAGATGGTATACTCAGGAGACTAAATTCAGACGAAAGGAAACAATAGGATGTAAAACACAGCACAGAGCTGAAGGCTCTAATGACATCTGATCAAAGCTATGCAGTCTATAAATCTAAAAGGGAAAGTTTCAAATGATGAAAGGTCTTGAGAACATTGGCACAGGGGAAAAAAAAACCAAGGCTGCATAGTAGTCTCTGTAAGATTATTATATCCACTGCTATCAATGTTCTCATCAGAGTCTACAAATGTTCCTATCAGGTAACTATGAAGTGATAAGACTGATTTTCAAAATCCATACATAAAAGCCATTGTTGATCCTTCTGATGCAATATCTCAATAATTATCATTGCTATCAAAAGACAGAGTCTCTATTTCTCCAGATCCACAACGAAGAATGTCAAATGATGGGTCAGTAATGGGTCCAGGCTGATAGTAGGAGACCATAAACCTAGGAAAGAGGCAACTGTAAAAGACAGAACAGCCATCTTTTGGCAGGCAGCAAACCAGGGAGACTAGAAACTCCCAAGGCCAGGAGATGCTTTACTATAAATAGGTGCAATCGTTTTTAAAAATAGAACACGGATGCCTCCCATGTTAGTGGAGAAACATCTCCTTTCATCGCTGCACATTTTTTACTTTCAGGTTAAATTTTATTTCCTTCAGTCAAATGCTACCAGATAAATTAAGGATTAAACAGAAAAAATGATTTTCAATTCATTAAAATTGGATTATAAAGATAAAATTGTATATGCCTGCAATGTGTCTTTTTAAAACTGTATTTATTAATTTTTTATTGTGCAACATAGCATAAAATTTACCATCTTAACCATTTTATGTGTATTGTTCATTTAACAGATTTTAAAAATTTTCTGGGAGATTTTGTGCATTTAAAATATTTTTTTAAAAATGTTAAAAGACAAATATTACCAAAGGAAGCATATATTAACACATCTAGAACACTACAAGTTTAAGGCTCAATATATACGTTCTTATGCACTAGTTTTATTGTGGTGGGGATAGGTGAGAGGGAGGGAGTAGGGGAAGAGAAGGTAAAAAATGATTTATCAAATTTTAATATTTAAAAATTTTGTATAATTATGAAAACATAATATTAAACCCTTAATTACTCTGGGTAGTTTGTTACACAGTATGTAAGTGGTTGGTGAAGAGAAGCATCTAACAGAATTATATTTATTCATTTAAACAAAATATATTATGCAAATATATTTGTATAACTTAAGCCTATTTTATTTTCAATTCATTGCTGTTCTCACTTGTAAGGATGGAATAATAAATGGGAAGATAAAATATCCTTATTCCCATTTATTAATTGGTAGGTAATCTTTACTCAGTTGGAGAAGCAAACCCTTGCTGGGTACTCTCCAGAAGCCTGTGACATACCCACCCCCACTACACCATCATAGGCCAGTACAACACATTACCATTAAAGGTAAAATAAATGCTTATAATACAACATTAAATTGGGGGTGAGAGAAAAAATAAAAAATACAAAACCATACCATCTACATTCCCAAAAGAGAACTAGAAACAACTAAAATGTTAAAAGTGGTGAGACTCCAGACAGTAAGATGTAAGGTGATTTTCCTTTTTACTTTTTCCTCTATTTTCCACAGTTTTTATAATAAGGGAAAACTGCTAAAAAAAAAAAAATGAGGCTGAACATAATTATCACAGTGATAAAGATTTAGAAGGAGATGTAGACCTTGTTATGTAGAAAGGAGAGACACACTGGGGGCACGAGTATAGAACTAAATCAGAGCTACTGAGACAAGAATAAGAATGCCATGTTCAGAAGACAGTCTCTATTCCGGTTCCCTGAAACTTCATAGGTTCCAAAAGAATAAACTGAAATGAAATGAAAGGTGAAAACATAGGTAATGGACAGACTCTGAAAGGGCTAGGCTTTATTAACATTTATTCTGTAAGCAATTGATTTAGTTATCTTTTATTTTTTAGCTTGTAATTTCTCCCTGTATTCAGGTCCCTACTAAGTTTTGAAGAAGTTAAAATATTTCTTTCCTGTCTCCAGTTTTTCTGGCACTGCAATACTTTCAAATAAATGCAGTACTCTAGAAAAACTATTATTAAGTACCACAAAAGTAATATTCCAGAAGATGAAGAATAACAAAGTGTACGGCTACAGGCTAATGGTTTCTGTGGCTCAAGACTACATGTCTAATCAAATTTTTATCCTAACATTCTGTTCTGTTTTCTTCCTCCAAAATGCAGACAATTCTAATCAAATAAGAATTAGATAAAAAGATGTGTGATTTTGAAAGATAAATCTGACTTTGGATAACTTATAATTAAGAAAACGCTAATTTCTGATTCACTCGATCCTGTATTTTACTTTCCACCTAATGGTATTAAAACTTTTCTTCATATACGTAACTATATTATTTCCTTCTGGCATCCGAGTAAAACCTGAGAAAAAGATCTTGTGTCTACAGCAGTCCCCCTTACCTAACGTTTTGATTTCAGTGTCTTCAATTACCTACAATCACGGTCACAAACTATTAAATGGGAAATTCCAAAAATAAGCAATTCGTAAGTTTTAAATTACACACGGTTCTGAGTAACATGATGAAATATTGTCCCAGCGATGTGAATCATCCCTTTGTCCAGCACATCCACGCTTTATACGCTACCCACTTGTTAGTCACTTAGTAGCCATCTCACTTATCAGATCAAAAATCATAGTATATACAAGATTTGGTACGACCCAAGGTTTCACTGGCTACATCTTGGGACATATTCTCTGCAGATATGAGAGGGACTACTGGATACCGTTGGCCCTCCATTTCCATGAGTTTCACAAGTTCCAAAAAGCAAAACTTGAATTTGCCATGACAGGGTACTACACTGAATCCACAACAATAAAGGGATCTGCAGGCATTGTACTGTATTACTATAAGTAATCCAGAGATGATTTAAAGTATATGGGAGGATGTGCAATAAGTTATATGCAAATCGTATGCCATTTTAAATAAGGGACTTGAATATCCACAGATTTTGTTATCTGTGTGTGTGTGTGTGTGTGTGTGTGTGTGTGTGTGTCAGCAGGGGTGGGGTCCTGGAACCAATCTCCCACGGGTACTGAAGGACAACTATATTCAAAGGAAGCCTTGACTGATCTCACCGGTGCCCTCCCGAGGATGGCATAACAGGCAGGTTTTCATTCTTCTACCGAGACCCACTTTCATGGATCTAGATTTTGAATCAACAATTCTCAAGTGAGAAGTGATTATGCTCCCCAGGGGGCATTTAACAATGTCTCTGAAGACATTTTTTACTGTTAGGACTGGTAAGATGCTGCTGAACATCCTACAAGAAACAAAACAGCCTCCTGGCCACTCTATCCCTAATGCCAAAAATAGCACTTGGCATGTAGTAGGTACTCAGAAATGTCCAAAAATATTTACATATGAGGAAACTGAGGCACAGAGTAGTTAGATATCTAGTAAACAATAAAGTTGAGAATCAAATTAAAGTCTTGTAATCAAGTATAGGTTCTTCTATTTGCATCTTTTAGTAGTTTGTTAATATTTTTCAAAAGGCTTTTAAAAGCCTATATCCTTTGACTCAGCAACTCCAGTTTTAAAAATTGATTGTAAGAAGTTATTACACAGTTGTACACAGATTATGTATACAGATTTTTATCATCCCAAAGAGAGATAAACTTTAAGCAGAGTCTTAATGTGCTCAGTGGAAGGTAAATTATGCTACATCCATTTGATGGAATGTTAGTAAAGACAGAAAGGCACAGTATATGTTCCAATAAAAAAAGGGGAGCCAGGTGCAGTGGCTTATGTCTGACTTGAGGCCAGGAGTTCAAGACCGGCCTGGTCAACACAATGAGACCTCATCTTTAAGAAACTTTTTTAAAAATTAGCCGGGCATGATGGCATGCTCCTGTAGTCCTAGCTACTTGGAAGACTGAGGCAGGAGGATTCCCTTGGGCCCAGTTTGAGGCTACAGTGAGCTATGATCACACCACTGCACTCCAGCCTGAATGAAATAGTGAGACCCTGTATCTAAAAAAGAAAAAAACAAAGAAAAGTCAGTCAAAATACTGTCAAATGACAAAGGGACAGAGTAGGTTACAAAATAATATGTATAATATGATCCCATGTGGATATATATATTTCCATGGGAAACAATTAGGAAGGATGAATGCCAAGGCATTAGTGATCATTTTTTTTAAGTGGTAACATTAATTTTTTCTTCTTGCTTACATGTATTTTGTGACTTCTTACAAATACATACGGTTTGAATATTATGGGGAAGTAGAAGAAAGAGACTATCAAAAACCTACTAGGAGAGACAGGCACATTGGTGTATGCCTGTAGTCCCAGCTAGTCAGGTGCAGAAGGCTGAGACAGAAGGATCCTTTGAGCTCAGGAGTTCTACGCATGCCTGAGCACCACAGAAAGACCCTATCTCAAGAAAAAGAAAAGAAAGAAAATACACTTGGAGGAAACATACATTTACCAATTTCTTGGTTAAAGAATAAGAAACCCTATACATTTACCAAACAAGACAGATTATTTATTTTTACTTAGGGGTACCACTGTAATCTTTCCTGCTTCAGAGGGAAAAGATTTTTTCTTTTTTAATACTTCCTAGCTAAAGAAAGATGGGGAGTTGTTAACAGCAACTAGCATTCTATACCATAATAAAACTTGGGCAACAGGGAAGCAACACTAAAATGCTTCCTAAACCTAATATACAGTGATACTGAATCTATTATTTCCTTAAAAAATCTATAAACAAAAGATCACCATCAAACTAATCTTCAAGATCTAGCTTTAAGCTAGAAATGCAAAGATTTGAGGAAAATATAAAGAATCTTCGAAAACTGTTTATACAAATGTTCTGTGAGACATCTGCTGCATTTACTCACCTATACCATGTTTCTATGATTTTTATAAAAGTATTATTTATTGAAAATATCTTGTTCTAAAATGCATTCACGTATCATATGAAAGGTTTATTTAGCTTAAATTACAATGAGAGCTTGGTGGGTGTGTAAATGTATCTGTCAGATTGTTAAACAACATAACCTATCAATCTAGCATCTGGCAATGAGCCATTTAATTTAATGATTTACTAAGAATAATTTATTTGATTTACAACTGGTTGTTACTTTTACATGGTTATATTGAAATTTCAAGTTCAACAGATTTGCAATTGTTATATTGTGTTTATATTAATAGGTTAGCTGACATATTTATCAAATACAAATGTATTTTTTAAATTGTATTAACATAAAAGGTTTGTTCAATGAGGAAGTTTGATGGTTGTTTTCATTTCTTTCCCAACTAATTTTTTTTTAAATCATTATTCATCTACATTATCTCCTTAAATACCCAAATACTTGCCGTATCTTGAAATAAATGTATTGATGCTGGTAAGTATGTATTATCAAAAGCAGTGGTCTTCTCTTATAGCATCACTGCTTCTCCACTTTCCTTCCTGGAATTTTTATTCTACTTTTATATACTTTGTGAATTGATTTTCTCTTAAAAACGTCAAGAAGCTAATGGCAAATATCTGCACAAGAGACATTATTTTACATTAAGAAATATCACAATACATACTTTAGGGACTCTATGCCAATGAAAACAATCTATTTTAAACTAAGAATACTCCACCAAGGCATATATACAAGAAACCAGTAAGTGTACACACACACACACACACACACAGAGAGAGAGGGAAACAGCCTGCACTAGAAATAAATGGCTATATTTTCTCCTAAATTAGACTTTGTGTTTTAACAGAAAAAAAAAAAAAACCTGATTAAAGAGAGCAGTAACTAAGGTAGGCAAGAAACCAGTTTGAAATAATAATGAGGAAAAGTCACTGAATAAAAACTAATTATGTAGCTATCTGAAATCCACCTTTAAGGATACTGTTAGATGATGTTTGGAATCAGTCCCTATGTTCAATAGGTGAAACAAGTAATTCTAAATTTAAAGCTATTTATTGGCAAAAGAGGCTCTAGAGATCATCGAGGCAAATCTTACCATTTAATAAAGAAAGAAAAGGAGGCTCTGGACAGTTAAGTGACTGATGGACCAGAAGCTAGAGCCTGGCTCTCCACCTGACCCTGCTTCTTCCGCGGCAACCATTTCTCACTGTAAGGAGTTGGGGAAGGAAGTGTCTCAACAAATTGGGCTATCTGTTTTTAAAAATAAAGTTTTCATGGAACACATTCACTTACTGCTTTTATGCTATAAGAAAAGAGTAGTTGTGAAAGACACATTAAGGTCTACAGCTTAAAATATTTACTATCTGGTTCTTCACAGAAAAAAGTTTGCTGATTCACATTACAGATTTCTTAACACATGATCAGAAGTTTCAGAACTGAATACGTAATAAGTACAGCTGACCCTTGAACGACATGGGTTTGAACTGTGTGGATCCACTTACATGTGGATTTTCTTCCACCTCTGCCACCTCTGAGACAGGAAGACCAGCACCTCCTCTTCTTCTTCCCCCTCAGTCAACTCAACATGAAGACGATGAGGATAAAAACCTTTATGATGATCTACTTCCACTTAATGAATAGTAAATATATTTTCTCTTCTTTCTGATTTTCTCTAGCTTACTTTAAGAATATATTCTTATATATAATATATAATTAAGAATATAATATCTAATACTTGTGACATACAAAATATGTATTGACTATTTATGTTATTTGTAAGACTTCCAATCAACAATAGGCTATTAGTGGTCAACTTTCTGAGGAATCAAAAGTTATATGAGGATTTTCAACGGCACAGCGGGGGTAAGGGCCACAACTCCAGCATTGTTCTAGTGTCACCTGTATATATAACATGTTGTAATAAATAGTACTATAACCAGAAAAGAGTAGTAATCATCTTTAAAAGGCTTAACTTTTTTTCCCAGCAAAGAATTGATTATTTTCCATGTTCCATGCTTTGATATGTAAACCTTTGAGAAAACCTATAAAACTTAGAAACTTCCAAAGGAGAAATTAAAATCTGATTAAACTGAAAGATAACTCATATAACATTCCTTTAATAGAGTACTCCTCATCTACAGAAACATATTTATAGATCATTGATTACTTGAGAGACAACCTAGTACATAAATCTAAACTAAGTGAATTAAATAGAAATGTCCAATGAATGACAGAGTATTTTAGAAAAAACGAAATTTACACACAATTTTCTACTGGTATATCTTAAGCATAAAAGAGAGATATCTATTTAAATATCAAAGGCATCTGCCTTATTAGTCACTTGATTCATTACATTTTTAGGTTTTACCTTTCTCCTCCCAGAAAAAAAGCAAGCCTACCTCCAACTGACACAATTAGTAATAGTTTCTGGAACATTACAAAAATGTAAACCTCAATGAGACTTAGGTATAAACAAAATACAATTTAAACAAAAGTAGTAGACTGCTCAAGGAAAACAAGTTTACAGAAGGAAAAAGTTGCTAACTAGAAACTAACAAATCAATGAAAGTTATTAATTCCCTAGTTAGCATAGTATGGGATGAGGTTATATATGAACACAGTTCTTTTATAGGGAAGCCTGGATAATTCATTATAAATTATGTAGAATGTACAACAGCACTTTAAATTGCAATAAAGAACCTGAAGACATATATGTCAAATAGAAATACACACAACACATACAACACAGGGCTTGAAACCAAAAGAATTGGGTTCAAATTCCTGAGCTGCCAGCAACTGGTAACACTCAGCAAGTCACTCCTGAGAGACTTTAGGTCCTTTGAGGATTTAGTTTTCTTCTTTATAAAATAAGGAATTTAAACGAGATAAGCATGGTTCCTTCCAAATCCCAAATATGTTTAACTGCTTATTAAGCTATTACTACGTGTCAAGAACTATATTAATGGCTTTAATAACTTATAGAAATAAGTTTGACTTGAAAAAACTAATTCTAGAATAAATAATCCCTATCAAGCATCTTCTTTCAAACTCATAACGAGGTGGATCTTCATCCAAGACAGCTCCGGTCTGCAGCTCCTAGCATGATCGACACAGAAGATGGGTGATTTCTGCATTTCCAACCGAGGTACCTGGTTCATCTCACTGGGACTGGCTGGATAGTGGGTGCAGCCCATGGCGGGAGAGCTGAAGGAGGGCGGGGCATCACCTCACCAGGAAGCACAGGGGGTCACGGATTTCCCTCTCCTAGCCAAGGGAAGCTGTGACAGACTACCTGGAAAAACGAGATACTCCTGCCTAAATACTGTGTTTTTCCCACGGTCTTAGCAACCGGCAGACCAGGAGATTCTCTCCCGTGCCTGGCTTGGCAGGTCCCACACTCACAGAGCCTTGCTCACTACTAGCGCAGCAGTCTGAGATCGAACTGCGAAGCTGCAGCTGGGCAGGGGAGAGGCATCCGCTATAGCTGAGGGTTCAGTAGGTAAACAAAGTGGCTGGGAAGCTCAAACTTAGCAGAGCCCACCGCAGCTCAGCAAGGCTCACTGCCTCTATAGACTCCACCTCAGTGGACAGGGCATAGCTGAACAAAAGGCAGCAGAAACTTCTGCAGACTTAAACGTCCCTGTCTGACAGCTCTGAAGAGAGCAGTGGTTCTCCCAGCACTGCATTTGAGCTCTGAGAATGGACACACTTGCCTCCTCAAGTGGGTCCCTGACCCCCGTGTAGCCTAACTGGGAGACACCTCCCAGTAGGGGCCGACAGACACCTCACACAGGTGGGTACCCCTCTGGGACGAAGCTTCCAGAGGAAGGATCAGGCAGCAATATTTGCTGTTCTGCAGCCTCTGCTGGTGACACCCGAGAAAACAGTGTCCACAGTAGACCTCCAGCAAACTCCAACAGACCTGCAGCAGAGGGACCTGACTGTTAGAAGGAAAACCAACAAACAGAAAGGAATAGCATCAACATCAACAAAAAGGACATCCACACCAAAACCCCATCTGTAGGTCACCAACATCAAAGACCAAAGGTAGATAAAACCACAAAGATGGGAAGAAACCAGAGCAGAAAAGCTGAAAATTCTAAAAACCAGAGCGCCTCTTCTCTTCCAAAGGATCACGGCACCTCGCCAGCAACAGAACAAAGCTGGATGGAGAATGACTTTGACGAGTTGACTGAAGTAGGCTTCAGAAAGTCGGTAATCACAAACTTCTCGGAGCTAAAGGAACATGTTCTAACCCATCGCAAGGAAGTTAAAAACCTCAAAAAAAGGTTAGACGAATGGCTAACTAGAATAAACAGTGTAGAGAAGACCTTAAATGACCTGATGGAGCTGAAAGCCATGGCACAAGAACTTTGTGATGCATGCACAAGCTTCAATAGCTGATTTGATCAAGTGGAAGGAAGGATATCAGTGATTGAAGATCAAATTAATGAAATAAAGCAAGAAGACAAGATTAGAGAAAAAAGAGTAAAAAGAAATGAACAAACACTCCAAGAAATATGAAACTATATGAAAAGACCAAATCTACGTCTGATTGGTGTACCTGAAAGTGATGGGGAGAATAGAACCAAGTTGGAAAATACTCTGCAGGATATTATCCAGGAGAACGTACCCAACCTAGCAAGACAGGCCAACATTCAAATTCAGGAAAAAGAGAGAACACCACAAAGATACTCTTCAAGAAGAGCAACCCAAGACACATAATTGTCATATACCAAGGCTGAAATGAAAAAAAAAAGTGTTAAGGACAGTCAGAGAGAAAGGTCGGGTTACCCACAAAGGGAAGTCCATCAGACTAACAGCAGATCTCTCAGCAGAAACACTACAGGCCAGAAGAGAGTGGGGGTCAATATCCAACACTCTTAAAGAAAAGAATTTTCAACCCAGAATTTCATATCCAGCCAAACTAAGCTTCATATGTGAAGGAGAAATAAAATCCTTTATAGACAAGCAAATGCTGAGAGATTTTGTCACCACCAGGCCTGCCCTAAAAGAGCTCCTGAAGGAAGCACTAAACATGGAAAGGAACAACTGGTACCAGCCAATGCAAAAACAGGCCAAATTGGAAAGACCATCGATGCTATGAAGAAACTGCATCAATTAACGGGCAAAATAACCAGCGAACATCATAATGACAGGATCAAATTCACACATAACAATATTAACCTTAAACATAAATGGGCTAAATGCCCCAATTAAAAGACACAGACTGGCAAATTGGATAAAGAGTCAAAACCCATCATCACCAGTGTGCTGTATTCAGGAGACCCATCTCACCTGCAGAGACACACACAGGCTCAAAATAAAGGGATGGAGGAAGATCTACCAAGCAAATGTAAAGTTAAAAAAAAAAAACAGGGGTTGCAATCCTAGTCTCTGATAAAACACACTTCAAACCAACAAAGATCAAAAGAGACAAAGAAGGCCATTACATAACGGTAAAGGGATCAATTCAATAAGAGCTAACTATCCTAAATATATATGCACCCAATACAGGAGCACCCAGATTCATAAAGCAAGTCCTTAGAGACCTACAAAGAGACTTAGACTCTCACAAAACAATAATGGGAGACTTTAACACCCCACTGTCAATGTTAGACAGATCAACGAGACAGAAGGTTAACAAAGACATCCAGGACTTGAACTCATCTCTGCACCAAGTGGACCTAATAAGACATCTACAGAACTCTCCAAGCCAAATCAACAGAATATACATCCTTCTTAGCACCACATCACACTTATTCTAAAATTGACACATAATTGGAAGTAAAACACTCCTCAGCAAATGTAAAAGAACAGAAATCACAACAAAACTGTCACTCAGACCACAGTACAATCAAATTAGGACTCAGGATTAAGAAACTCATTCAAAACTGCACAACTACATGGAAACTGAACAACCTGCTCCCGAATGACTACTGAGTAAAGAAATGAAGGCAGAAATAACAATGTTCTTTGAAACCAATGAGAACAAAGACAGAACGTACCAGAATATCTGGGACACATTTAAAGCAGTGTGTAGAGGGAAATTTATAGCACTAAATGCCCACAAGAGAAAGTAGGAAAGGTCTAAAATTGACACCCTAACATCACAATTAGAAGAACTACAGAAGCAAGAGCAAACAAATTCAAAAGCTAGTAGAAGGAAAGAAATAACTAAGATCAGAGCAGAACTGAAGGAGATAGAGACACAAAAAAACCTTCAAAAAAATCAATGAATCCAGGAGTGGTTTTTTGAAAAGATCAACAAAATAGATAGACTGCCAGCAAGACTAACAAAGAAGAAAAGAGAGAAGAATCAAATAGACGCAATAAAAACTGATAAAGGGGTATCACCACCAATCCCACAGAAATACAAACTACCATCAGAGAATACTATAAACACCTCTACGCAAATAAACTAGAAAATCTAGAAATTGATACATTGCTGGACACATACACCCTCCCAAGACTAAACTAGGAAGAAGTTGAATCTCTGAATAGACCAATAACAGGCTCTGAAATTGAGGCAATAATTAATAGCCTACCAACCAAAAAAAGTCCAGGACCAGATAGACTCACAGCCAAATTCTAACAGAGTTACAACGAGGAGCTGGTACCATTCCTTCTGAAACTATTCCAATCAATAGAAAAAGAGGGAATCCTCCCTAACTCATTTTATGAAGCCAGCATCATCCTGATACTAAACCCTGGCAGAGACACAACAAAAAAAGAGAATATTTAGACCAATATCCCTGATGAACATCGATGCAAAAATTCTCAATAAAATACTGGCAAACCGAATCCAGCAGCACATCAAAAAGCTTATCCACCACGATCAAGTCGGCTTCATCCCTGGGATGCAAGGCTGCTTCAACATATGCAAATCAATAAACGTGATCCATCACATAAACAGAATCAAAGACAAAAACCACATGGTTATCTCAATAGAAGCAGAAAAGCCCTTCAACAAAATTCAACAGCCCTTCATGCCAAAATCTCTCAATAAACTAGGTATTGATGAAACATATCTCAAAATAATAAGCGCTATTTATGACAAACCCATAGCCAATATCATACTGAATGGGCAAAAACTGGAAGCATTTCCTTTGAAAACCAGAACAAGACAAGGATGCCCTCTCTCACCACTCCTATTCAACAGTGTTGGAAGTTCTGGCCAGAGCAATCAGGCAACAGAAAAAAATAAAGGGTACTCAATTAGGAAAAGAGGAAGTGAAATTGTCCCTGTTTGCAGATGACATGATTATATACCCAGAAAACCCCATCGTCTCAGCCTAAAATCTCCTTAAACTGATAAGCAACTTCAGCAAAGTCTCAGGATACAAAATCAATGTGCAAAAATCACAAGCATTCCTATACCACAATGACAGAGAGCCAAATCATGAGTGAATTCCCATTCACAACTGCTACAAAGAGAATAAAATACCTAGGAATCCAACTTACAAGGGATGTAAAGGACCTCTTCAAGGAGAACTACAAACCACTGCTCAACGAAATAAAAGAGGACACAAACAAATGGAAGAACATTCCATGCTCACAGATACGAAGAATTAATATCGTGAAAATGGCCATACTGCCCAAGGTAATTTATGGATTTAATGCCATCCTCATCAAGCTACCAATGACTTTCTTCACGGAATTGGAAAAAGCTACTGTAAAGTTCATATAGAACCAAAAAAGAGCCCGCATTGCCAAGTCAATCCTAAGCAAAAAGAACAAAGCTGGAGGCATCACGCTACCTGACTTCAAACTATACTACAAGGCTACAGTAACCAAAACAGCATGTTGCTGGTACCAAAACAGAGAGAGAGACCAATGGAACAGAACAGAGGCCTCAGAAATAACACCACACATCTACAACCGTCTGATCTTTGACAAACTTGACAAAAACAAGAAATGGAGAAACGATTCCCTATTTAATAAATGGTGCTGGGAAAACTGGCTGGCCATATGTAGAAAGCTGAAACTGGATCCCCTCCTTACACTTCATATGCAAATTAATTCAAGATGGATTAAAGACTTAAATGTAAGACCTAAAACCATAAAAACCCTAGAAAAAACCTAGGCAATACGATTCAGGACATAGGCATGGGCAAGGACTTCATGATTAAAACACCAAAAGCAATGGCAACAAAAGCCAAAAATGACAAATGGGATCTAATTAAACTAAAAAGCTTCTGCATGGCAAAAGAAACTACCATCAGCGTGAACAGGCAACCTAAAGAATGGGAGAAAATTTTTGTAATCTACTCATCTGACAAAGGGCTAATATCCAGAATCTACAAAGAACTTAAACAAATTTACAAGAAAAAAACAACCACATCAAAAAGTGGGCAAAGGATATGAACAGCCACTTCTCAAAAGAAGACATTTATGCAGCCAACAGATACATGAAAAATTGCTCACCATCACTGGTCATCAGACAAATGCAAATCAAAACCACGATGAGATACCATCTCATGCCAGATAGAATCACGATCATTAAAAAGTCTGGAAGCAACAGATGTTGGAAAGGATGTGGAGAAACAAGAACGCTTTTACACTGTTGGTGGTAGTATAAATTAGTTCAACCATTGTGGAAGACAGTGTGGCGATTCCCCAAGGATCTAGAAGTAGAAATACCATTTGACCCAGCGATCCCATTACTGAGTATATACCCAAAGGATTATAAATCATGCTACTATAAAGACACATGCACACGTATATTTATTGAGGCACTATTCACAATAGCAGACTTGGAACCAACCCAAATGTCCATCAATGACAGACTGGATTAAGAAAATGTGGCACATATACACCATGGAATACCACACAGTCATAACAAAAGGACGAGTTCATGTTCTTCACAGGGACATGGATGAAGCTGGAAACCATCATTCTCAGCAAACTATCACAAGGACAGAAAGTCAAACACCACATGTTCTCACTCATAGGTGGGAATTGAACAATAAGATCACTTGGACGCAGAGCAGGGAACATCACACACCGGGGCCTGTCAGGGGGTGGGGGGCTGGGGGAGGGATAGCATTAGGAGATATACCTAATGTAAATGACGAGTTGATGGGTGCAGCAAACCAACATGGCACATGTATACCTGTATAACAAACCTGCATGCTGTGCACATGTACCCTAGAACTTAAAGTATAATAATAAAAGAATTAAAATTAAAACAAAAACAAAATTAGACACAATGAAGAAATAAGGTATTTGCAAACACTTAACTGGAAAAGGACTAGTATCTCCCATACATTATGTATATGTGTATAGAGAGCTACAAATCAATGAGGAAAAGCAGGCAATCCAATAGAAAAATAGGCAAAAGACCTGAACCAGGCCTATGAAAAGGACGATTTTTGTGTTTTATTCCCTTCTGTATTTTTTTTTAAAGGGTGTCTTGCTGTGTTACCCATGCTGGAGTGCAGTGGCTATTCACAGGTATGATCATAGCACACTGCAGCCTCAGACTCCTGGGTTCAAGTGATCCTCCCACCTCAGCCTCCCAAGTAGCTGGGGACTACAGAGGTGCACCATCACACCCCATTTAAAGTTTCACTTTTTAAAAAACACGTGCCTTATTTTCACATGTATTATTTTCATTTTTTAAATGTAAAATAAATGAAGCTATAGTGAAAAGAAGGAGGCAAAAAAGACATGAAAAGGCACTGGGCCTCATTTTGTAATCAAGGAAATGAACAGTAAAAATTTAATGAGATACCATTACATACTCACCATATTGCAAATGCTAAAATCCCTGACTGACAACACTATGTGTTACAGAGAATGTGAAATTACTTTGATGGTAAGAGTACCTTTGGTATACACTTTGGAAAAAAGTTTGACATTATCCAATAAACTTCAAGATGCACATACTTTATGATGCAGAAATTCCACTACTAAGTCACCCTAAAAACATACAAGCTTAGATTCCATATACAAAAGTTTCAAAGCAGCATTATTTAGAATCGTTAAAATCTGTATATAATCCAAATGTTCAACAGCAGAATGGATCTTCTTTCTTATATACAGTACTTCTATTATGTACTTTAAATGGATGTACTTTGCAGTATCCAATTTATGTCTCAATAAAGTTGATTTTTAAAATTTCAACAACTAAAATCAAGGATGCTCCCTTTACTGACAATTCTCTTAGTATGATTCCATACTCTTATGATGAAATGCATTCAAAGCCAAGCCACCATAAATATTTAACCAATCCCTTTACAAAGTACAACGTTCTCACTAGCTCCAGTTCGCCTAATCACATCTATCCTGTGTATCACTGCTAAAATAATTTTCAAAAAAACTTTTCTGAATTAGGAGTACCATGTGCTTTAGAATTTGAAGTGCTGCTCACAGCCTTTCCTCCCCCTGAAAGAATAAACATCTACAATTTGAGTTCAATCTACCACTCTGGTCTTATTTTTCACTACTTTCTATACATAGACAAATCCCTTTCTTTAAATTCACTATTTTTCTAAACATTTTATTTACAATTTTCATACATTCTTCAGGCTGTTCTCTTAAACATGTACCCCTGTCTTCCACCTTAATCCTACCTATGTTTTAGGAGGTAGCTCAAAGGCTAACCTTAAGCACAGAGTCTTTTCTGAAGTCCCTTTCATTTATGTTCTCTTCATTCTCTAAAATTCTAAGTCTTCTAAGTCTAATTGTGTATGAAAGCTAAAAACACCATTCTCTATGTCATTCACAGGAGAATACCTGTCTCCAAGGAACTCAGATGGTTTATACCACACATATAGATAACTGATTACAAATAATATAGAGACAAGCTAGAAGGACATGCTGAGCACACAGCATTCACTCAACAATTGCTTGTTGAAAATAATGATTATTTACATATTATAAATATCCAGAAAGTCACTAATATATAAGTATACAAATAAAATGGTAATCCTAATAGATTATTTTTAAAAAAAGAATTTTACCTTTTCAGCTGTAAGTGGTTTTGCCGGCTTTTCTGGCTCCTTTTCTCTCTTTTTCTCTTCCTTTTTTTTTTCCTTTTCTTTCTAAAACACAGCCCAAAGTTTTGATAAGTTTACTTTTTTAAAAAATGGCAATTTTTGACTCATCTTTATTAGTTTGAGTCATCATCTGAAAAAGGTAGAAATATTCAGTAATTACAATATCTACATGCTGTTGAAATATAATAAACAGTAAATTCATATTCTCATTGAGGTTATATGCTGATGACACTAAAGAATATCTGTTAAAAAATTAAGACAGAGGCACAGCGGTAAGACAATTTAGAACTTCTTTGATATAGCAGGGTTTGTTTCGTGTTTGTTTTAAATGAATGAGATCTCCATTCAATAAATTCTCACTATATCCTTTTATTAGGTTAGACTTCCTAACAGCAATCACGAAGTTGAATTTTGAATGAAAAAAAAAAAAACTAAGTGATAGAACAGACTTCTTTATTACACAAAGATAAATTATAATAGGCAAATATAAGGGGAAGCCTATAAAATCAGTTTTTTTAATCACAAAATATCTTCAGTCCATTATCTCAGATTTTGCTTTAAAAAAAGGGGTAAATACAGTGACTTTCTCATGAAAAAAATAATGTTCAAGATAGTGCTTGGGGACCACAGCCAACTGACTAGTGTAAGGCAGTAAAGTATAAATGGCATTATGATATTCACAATTTGCATTTCCAATAAGGATTAGATATAATGTTAAAAACTTAAGGATTAAAAGATCAACAATAAATCTTAAGGGCCAATAGAGGAAAATGAAAAGAGATTAAACAAAGAGCATTCATAAGGCATTTAGAGGAAAGAGATGACTAGAAACTGAGAACTGAAAGTCTACTGCAACTAAACACTAACCTGGCCCTTAGTTTCCCAGCAGCAAAAGAAGAAAAGATAAACTGATGAACCTAGGGAAGGCAGCATGATAAACACGCAGAACTTAGTCAAAATACCTAACGGCTGCATTTGTACCTATGCCTTTAAAATGGTGTCTGATGCAACCTCTGTCAAAGTAAATCTGCCATTTGTAAATCAGGAAAGATAATATTGGCAATTCCCAGGCCATAATGTGAGAGAAATAATAAAAGTTCAAAGGGCTTTGCAACCATTCATATAAACTTCAAAAACAGGCAAAAATATGATGTTTGGGAGGGTGCACACTAGTATAAAACTATTTTAAAAAGCAAAAAAGTAAAGACGATGATAATAAAAATCAGGATGCTAATTACCATTAAGGAGAAGGGATGAGGTTATTTAGGAACAGAGTTACATGGGAGCTTTCAAAGTGGTAATAACGTTTAGTTTCAATATTCATTACACAGTGATAGTCTTGTAAGTATTATACTAGATATATATTTAATGTGCATTTCAGCACTAAAAAGAAAAAGTAAAAGGCACTAAGAACCTAGAAAGCAACTTTGCAAACTATAAAGCACTACACAAATACGGCACATTATAATTTTAGTGTTTGTTGTGTGATTTTAAAAAGAGGAAAGGAAAAACTTACATCTTAGTTCAAAATTTTAAAAGAAATTCATAGCAAAGATCTTTATATTTGGGGCATGAATAAGCAATGTCTTCAACTGCAATTTTAAGAACAGGGAAATTCTAAAGCATTTCTTTTTTTAACCTTTTATTAGCCATTAATAAAAGGCAGTAAGTGTTGTAATAGTAATTCACCAATTAGTGAAAGCATTTAAGTAGAGGACAAAGCTAACAAACTATTGGTATATTGCTTTGCAACAAAAGAAGAATACATGGATAGCATTTCCAGAATATGGACAGTTTATACATCAGTCTCCTTTAGACTAGGATTCTCTAAAATTATGTTTCAATAATGCTGTTCAGGAACAGGATAAAAGTCAACATAAAGTGGAACTTGTGCTAAAACCTGAAGAGTAATCTATATCCTTTAGTTACCAGACAAGCATATGTCAAAAGTGACATTCTCCCTTAAACATTAAGGATATTAACATAGTCTAGCACAGACAGAAGACCATCTAGAAAGTTGGGATAGTTCTCAAAAAAGATCTTCATATCTACTAAAGTGCCTGGGCTTTATACTGGAAATAAGGAAGATGTAACCCTTTAAGGATAACTAGAAACATTACCTACTGCTGACTCAACCATTTCCCAAATCAAAACCTTCATTTCCAAAGCACAACTACCACTTATTAAGTGCTTCCTATGGGCCAGGTGATAAGCACCTTATTGTCTAATTTAATCTTTGCAACAATTTTCTGAAATAAAAACTTTACCTACTGTCATCTTACAAATGAAGAAACATAATCTTAAGAAGTAATGCCCAAAGCAACACAGTTAATCAAAGCTAGTAGTAGGACTGAGGGACTATGGAGCCCAAACTTCCAAGTCTCACTACTAACTGTGGTCCAGTGGAGCTTTGATATTTATTATTTCTGTTATTATTCCTTACAGTAACAGCTAATACTTTCTGAACCGTTACTATGTGCCAGGCACTGTTTTGGCTCTTTTAATCCTCATAACAACTTTATGAAGTTAGTAATATTATCCCTATTTTATAAGTAAAGAATAAATAGGATGTGCAAAAATTTTATATATATTATAAAATGTTTTCTATATATTCGTAGTAAACTATGGTGCAGAAAGCAATGTGACAGAACATTTTCATTAATATGTTGAGAATGAGGCCAGGCACGGTGGCTCATGCCTGTAATCCCAGCACTTCGGGAGGCCGAGGCAGGCCTATCACCTGAGATCAGAAGTTCGAAACCAGCCTGACCAACATGATGAAACCCTGTCTCTATTAAAAATACAAAAATTAGCCGGGCGTGGTGGTGGGTGCCTGTAATCCCAGCTACTTGGGAGGCTGAGGCAGGAGAATCACTTTAATCCAGGAGGTGGAGGTTGCAGTGAGCTGAGACCGTGCCATTGCACTCCAGCCTGGGCCACAAGAGCAAAACTCCATCTCAAAAAAAAAAAGGAAAAAGAAAAATATGTTGAGAATGAGTTGCTCCCTAACCTCTCAGAGCTATTAGTTATTGCTATGGTTTGAATGTTTGTGTCCACCCCAAAATTCACATGTTAAAACCTAATCCCCAATGTGATATTATTAGGAGGTGGGGCCTTTGGGAAGTGATTAAGTCATGAGGATGAAACCCTCATGAATAGGATTCACACCCTTATTAAAAAGGCCCCAGAGAGATTTCCTGCCCTTTCCCACTATATGAGGGCACAAAGGTGTATCGTTTTATGAACCAGAAAGTGGACCCTTCACAAGACACAGAATCTGCTGGAGACTTGATCTTTGTCTTTCCAGCCTCCAGAACTGTGAGAAGTTAATTTTTGTTGTTTATAAGCTACTCAATCTATGGTATAGTGTTAAGAGTAGCCAGCACAGGTGAAGACAGTTATTTCTCAAGAAGGCCACTGTCATGAGTAGGAAATAAGTTTGACTTCCTAATCACCGTGATTGGTGGGCACATATGAAATCACTAAAAACAAATCAAATTCGCTTGCTACATTTACTAGAGGGAGAGCATGACTTGATACTCTTTTAACACCGGAATTCAGCTGTAAAACTACAGCTGTCAAGATACATGCAGCACATGTATGTTTACTGCAGCACTATTCACAATAGCAAGACTTGGAAACAATCCAAATGTCCATCAGTGACAGACTGGATTAAGAAAATGTGGCACCGAGGTCAGGAAATCGAGACCATCCTGGCTAACACGGTGAAACCCCGTCTCTACTAAAAATACAAAAAATTAGACGGGCGTGGTGGTGGGCACCTGTAGTCCCAGCTACTCGGGAGGCTGAGGCAGGAGAAAGGCGTGAACCCGGGAGGCAGAGCTTGCAGTGGGCTGAGATAGTGCCACTGTACCCCAACCTGGGCGACAGAGCGAGACTCCATCTCAAAAAAAAAGAAAAGAAAAATGTAGCACAATACACCATGGAATACTATGCAGCCATAAAAAAGGAAGAGTTCGTGTCCTTTGTAGGGACATGGATGAGACTGGAAACCATCATTCTGAGCAAACTATCACAAGGAAAGAAAACCAAACTCCCCATGTTCCACTCATAGGTGGGAACTGAACAATGATATCACTTGGACACAGGGCAGGGAACATCACACACCGGGGCCTGTCGTGGGGTGGGGGGAGATACACCTAATGTAAATGATGAGTTGATGAGTGCAGCAAACCAACATGGCACATGTACACCTATGTATCAAACCTGCACGTTGTGCACATGTACCTTAGAACTTCAAGTATAATAACAATAATAAAAATATAGCTGTCACCTACTCTGATTCTGGCAGTGGTATTAGGATACAGGCTTCGAAGTAATATTAACAGCATGGGTTCTAAACTCATCATGCAGTTTGACCCACAGATGACTCCCATCCATAGAATTAAAAGCTGCTAAAAGATCTAACAGTACTGTGAAAACCTAAGTTGTTTTAAACTATTTTCTCAGCAAGAACAAAATACTGCAGTATTTTGTATTTTAAAATAGTCGTTCTTGAAACCTGGTGGCTATATGCACAAGTGACATAGTGAAACAGCTGACCTCCTGTGCAAGAAAACTGGTTAAACATTCAAGTCCAGTAAGATGGAGGTAAGTACATACTGGGTTCATTATAATCAAACTATACTTGAGTGATTTAAATAAAGACATAGGGCCAGGCACAGTGGCTCACGCCTGTAATCCCAGCACTTTGGGAAGCTGAGGTGGGCAGATCACCTGAGATCGGGAGTGCAAGACCAGCCTGACCAACACGGAGAAACCCCATCTCTATAAAAATACATAATTAGCCAGGCATGGTGGCGCATGCCTGTAATCCCAGCTACTCGGGAGGCTGAGGCAGAAGAATTGCTTGAACCCGGGAGGCGGAGGTTGCAGTGGGAGGTTGCAATAAGCCGAGATCACGCCACTGCACTCCAACATGGGCAACAAGAGCGAAACTCCGTCTCAAAAAAATAAATAAATAAATAAATAAAAATAAAATAAAGACATAGTGTCCAAAATTTTTAAGCTTTCTCTCTCTCTCTCTTTCTCTCTAACTACTCTCCTCCCCTCTTCTTTCCCCTGGGCCTAGACCTGTATATCCAACCAACTACTAAACACCTCAGTGTTCCACAGTGACCTCATACTTAACACGTCCAACTTTTAATTCACCTCTTTCCTTTTCTGCTCAAACCTGTTCCTTCTTTTCAGCTCATATCCTTGTCTCACTAATTGGCACCATCATCTACTAAGAGGTTTAAGATAGAAACTAGAAGTCACAAGCTTCCCAAAGCACCTCCACAAGACATCAATTACTAAACCCCACAGACTGTACCTTCTTAAGACCTCTCAAAATTACACTCTCTTGGCCAGGTGCAGTGGCTTATGCCTGTAATCCCAGCACTTTGGGAGCCCAAGGCGGGCGGATCACAAGGCCAAGAGACAGAGACCATCCTGGCCAACATGGCGAAACCCCGTCCCTACTAAAAATATAAAAATTAGCTGGGCATGGTGGTGTGCACCTGTAGTCCCAGCTACTCAGGAGGCTGAGGAAGGAGAATCGCTTGAACCCAGGAGATGGAGGCTGCAGTAAGCCGAGATCGCACCACTGCAGTCCAGCCTGGCAACAGAGCAAGACTCCGTCTCAAAAAAATAAAATAAAATACAATAAAATTTAAAAATTACACTGTCTGTCACATTCCCTCTGTTACTACTTTGGAACATGTCCCCCTCATTTTATTCCTGGATTAGAATAATAGGTTAAGTCTTTTCCTCACCCATGACCACAAAATTCACTCCCCACGGAGCCTGTAAAGTAGTGTTACAACATGAAAATCTGATCCTGTCACACCCACCCCCCAACGCTTAAAACTCATCAATAAAGTGCCCAAGCCTTCAGAATCGAACTCCTTCAGTGGGCTCATAAGAAGGCTCCTTCATGAGAAAGAGAGGAGCCTTGCCGTTCTACTCATATTTCAGTTATGCCATTCTACTTGCAACTCCCCAAACACTGCACTTTGCCCATATGTTTTTTCACAGGCTAGTTTACCTGTTTGGAATTCTTCCTAATCCTTCCTTATATCTAATGCTTATTCAGAGCATAAGATGCATCAAAATGATGCCTCCTATATTAACTGCAGGACAGTAAGCGTACCTCAATCACAGCCCATAATATATTGTATTATAAACTGCTATATAGTTATCTGTTTTCTTGCTTTAGACTGTAAGCTCCTGGAGGGCAGGGGCTATATCTTGCCTTTGTATACCACACATCTAGCCAACCATTTATCATTTATCCCATGTCTACGGGAAAAAATGATAGGTGAAAGGATGCCTGAAACTAATTTATTAAGGCCAATGTAACAAAAAAAATAGGTAAAGAGTCAAAAGAAATGAAAACTCTCAAATATTTGTACGGATGACTTTAAAAATACATAGTGGTAGTATCTGCACCCTAACCACTTCCACCCAAAATGCATTCTAACAGTTGTCATTGATGATTCTGAACTCATTATCCCAATATACACGTTTTATCTGTATGATGTTTACTATTGCTTAAAAAAAAGAAACTTGACATTAACTTTCTTTAAGTGCTTTTAACAACAGAATCATAGAAAGAAAATATTTTTTTTAAAAAACGTTCCTGTAAGTATAAGATAGTAATGGGCACAACAACAAAAAACTAATTGCTTCTTAACTGTTGAGATACAGCCATGGGGCCAATAAATCAGTCATTCTGAAATTAAATATAGATTCAAAGTTCTTTAATCATACCTGTGGTATAAAAAATTTCTAGAAATTGCTGTTTTAATTCTAGGGATCATTCAAAATATCAACAACTATTATAGTGTTCCCAAATGACATACTGCAAAAGGAAGTTAATTTACCATTTAACACTACATAATGTAGCTGGTTAAAACATTACCATACCTCCAATTTATTTTTGTCAACAGCAGCTTGCAGAGAAGGAGAGGATACCAAAGGCTGAAGAGGAGCATCAGAGGAGGAAATCTGTGGAGTACAGGTGAAAAGTCAGGAGGAAAAAACAAAAAGAAGGTAATGAGAATTGACAGGCACACGAAAGAAAAAATCCCCGTATATTTTTGAGATATAGAAGCACTTAGAGGCATGTTAATAAAGTAAAACAATGCATCGAGAAATAAGTAGTGCTTTTTAAAAATTTCAATTTGAAATTTATAAAAGGATTTCATACTGAATAATATATGATTTAAAATGGATTTTACTAGGATATAAAATTTAAAATGTAGTCAGATAAGATCATACCAAAAGTATATGGAAAATAATTAAGCTTCTCTCATAGTTCATCTTTAGTCGACATGACTATTGAAATACAAATGTTCTGAAACATGAAGACACATTGTCCCAAGTAGTAGAAGAGCAAAAACGAGTTTTTGGTTTTACTTATAATAACTTTTAAGAATGAAAAATAAAATGCAGTTGAAATAGTAAAAGTTAATTAAAATTTTAATCAACTGTTTAAGAAAACAGAAAAAAAACTAGGAGAAAAAAAGAGCAGATTAATGTAATATAACAGCTGAGCAGCAGACTTATTATAAAGCAATTTATACACTTCCTTAAGATCAGCAGACAAACACCATTTCCAGTGCTATACTTGCTGAATAACCCCAATGAGAGTTATATATGCAGCCCAGGCAATTTATACACGAAAATGGGTTTCATCTAAAAGCTTTTTTCACACATCTTCCTGCCCAATTTCTACATGCGTAGTTGATCACTTTAATGGAAGCATTATCTTCCTGCTCTTTTACTGCCAAAATGTAACGGAAATACATTTATAAAATGCATAGATCTTTGGGGCCATAAAACTGACATCTCTATATTGCCCTATCATATCAATAGTGCCTATGAGAAATTTTTAAAACTAAAAGGTGCTATTACAGATAGGTCATTATGTAATGTCAAAATAACACTGCAAGATGACAAGTCCTCCCTCAATCTGCTTGTTATTAAGTTAGTTATGGCAGTAATTCCTGAATCACAACACAAGACTACAAACTTCAGGGAATTTTTTTCTCCTTGCTTGCTCACTGTTGGCTCTGTTATAATTGTGTAAGTTAGCCACTTAATGAATATTAATGCAAGTTACACACGACAGAAAATAAACAACAGAAGAAAATGTAGATCTTCCATTAAAAAAAAGGCAAAGTCGAACCTTAAAGCCTGGCTTAAACCTGGTTTGTCCTATTGGATATTTACTTGCTAGAAATCTTTAATTACTACTTTATACAGAAAATAAAAATAAAGCACTTTGGGAGGCCGAGGCACGCAGATCACTTGAGGTCAGGAGTTCGAGACCAGCCTGGCCAACATGGGGAACCCTGTCTCTACTAAAAATACAAAAATTTAGCCAGGTGTGGTGGTGCATGCCTGTAATCCCAGCTACTTGGAAGGCTGAGGCAGGAGAATCACTTGAACCTGGGAGGCGGAGGTTGCAGTGAGCCAAGATCACGCCACTGCACTCCAGCCTGGGAGACAGAGCGAGCCTCCGTCTCAAAAAAATAAAAAATAAAAATAAAAAAAGAATAAAAAGCCATAAGATCACTTTAGAAGATAGCTGTATCATAAAGACCTCTTTGCCCAAGCTCATGAAAAGTGGAACAAAAATATAAAAGGATAATACAGGCATTGAGTATGTCAAAAGTTACTAATCCTTAGAAAGCAGCAAGATAATTCATTATAAAAGTGCTTGTCCTCCATTTGAGAAGATGATAAGCTGATGTGGCCACTTTTAAAACTCAGTAGCAGGAATATAAAATTCTATTCAATAAATATCAGTAATTTAACAACAACAACAACAAAAATTCAGACAGGGTCTCACTCTGTCACCCAGGCTGGAATACAGTGTGAAGATCATAGCTCACTATAACCTTGAATCCTGGACTCAAGTAAAAACCTTTTTTATTTTAGTAACCACTTTTTTTTTTTTTTTTTTGAGACAGTCTTTCTATGTTACCCAGGCTGGACTCAAACTCCTGAACTCAAGCGATTCTCCTGCCTCTCAGCCTCCCGGATAGCTGGGATTACAGATGCACATCACATTTTAATACAAAAAAAAGAAAACAGAAAAATAAATGATTTAATACCATGTTCCAGTTGGGAAAGAAAACAAACTTAACTCAAGAAGAAAGACATTTGAAAAGTCAATGGACAGATGAACAAGTGAATTGATAACAAATCAGAAACATAATGGAAGAAAGATGCAAAAGGGTACACAGTGTATGAAACCACTCACATAAAACTCTAGAAAAGAAAATATAATCTATGATGATTAACAAAACCAGATCAGTCACCAAGGCCATGGTTGGGGGCTGACTAGCAAGGGACACAAAGAAACCTTTTGGAGTGACGAAAAGGTTCTATATCTTGATTGTGGTGGTAGTGGTTACACGAGGATGTGTATTTGTAAAAATTCATTGATCTGTACCTTAAAATATCTACCTTTTATTATATATGAATTATATTTCAATAAAGTCACTCTTTAAAGTCATATTAGCAGAGTAATATTCATTACGTGAGCAAGGAATAAAGAAACAGAAATCAACATATTGACAACTGGAAGCAAGTGACAGTACAGAACACAGGGGTAAATGAGGGAAGAAAAAAGGGCAGTAAAAAGGAAAAAAGAAATACAGAGACATGAAAAGCTAGGTACTCGAGTCTTCTTTCTAAATCTCTAGTAGGAAATCATCAATATCCATCTTCTGGATTAGTCCTCCTAACTGGTCTCCTTGCCCCAAATCTTGCTCCTCTCCAAATCCATTCTCCGTACCATGTCATTCTCGAAGTAAATCTGACCACCACATATCACTGCTTAGAAGGCCTGAATAGTTTATATACATTATATAAGGACAGAGTACAAACTCCTTAATCAGGTAACAAGTGTGATCTCTACCTTATCCCCCTATTCTTCCCTCCCCTGGCTACATTCATATACACTCTGCCCAGCCATATATGACTCTTTCTGCTTTTTCTCTAGTCTGCTTCTCTGAACTCCAGGGGCCTTTCCTCTTTCGTCCCTCTTCTTCAGAAACCCATGCTTCTGTTAGTTCCTACTCATCCTTTAATTTTGAGTTAACACTGCCTCCTCTGGGAAATATTCAAAGTATTCCTTGATCTCTCTATAGAGCCTGGAGTAAGCACCTCCTATAATATTTCCCTAATATGTAAGGTTTTTTTTAAATTTTTATTTTTATTTTTTATTATTATTATTATACTTTAAGTTTTAGGGTACATGTGCACAATATGCACGTTTGTTACATATGTATACATGTGCCATGTTGCTGTACTGCACCCATTAACTCATCATTTAGCATTAGGTATGTCTCCTAATGCTATCCCTCCCCCCTCCCCCCACCCCACAACAGTCCCCTGAGTGTGATGTTCCCCTTCCTGTGTCCATGTGTTCTCATTGTTCAATTCCCACCTATGAGTGAGAACATGCGGTGTTTGGTTTTTTGTCCTTGTGATAGTTTGCTGAGAATGATGATTTCCAGTTTCATCCATATCCCTACAAAGGACATGAACTCATCATTTTTATGGCTGCATAGTATTCCATGGTGTATATGTGCCACGTTTTCTTAATCCAGTCTATCATTGTTGGACATTTGGGTTGGTTCCAAGTCTTTGCTATTGTGAATAGTGCCGCAATAAACATACGTGTGCATGTGTCTTTATAGCAGCATGATTTATAGTCCTTTGGGTATATACCCAGTAATGGGATGGCTGGGTCGAATGGTATTTCTAGTTCTAGATCCCTGAAGAATCGCCACACTGACTTCCACAATGGTTGAACTAGTTTACAGTCCCACCAACAGTGTCAAAGTGTTCCTATTTCTTCACATCCTCTCCAGCACCTGTTGTTTCCTGACTTTTTAATGATCGCCATTCTAACTGGTGTGAGATGGTATCTCATTGTGGTTTTGATTTGCATTTTTCTGATGGCCAGTGATGGTGAGCATTTTTTCATGTGTTTTTCGGCTGCATAAATGTCTTCTTTTGAGAAGTGTCTGTTCATATCCTTCGCCCACATTTTGATGGGATTGTTTTTTTCTTGTAAATTTGTTTGAGTTCATTGTAGATTCTGGACATTAGCCCTGTCAGATGAGTAGGTTGCGAAAATTTTCTCCCATTTTGTAGGTTGCTTCTTCACTCTGATAGTAGTTTCTTTTGCTGTGCAGAAGCTCTTTAGTTTAATTAGATCCCATTTGTCAATTTTGGCTTTTGTTGCCATTGCTTTTGGTGTTTTAGTCATGAAGTCCTTCCCCATGCCTATGTCCTGAATGGTATTGCCTAGGTTTTCTTCTAGGGTTTTTATGGTTTTAGGTCTAACATTCAAGTCTTTAATCCATCTTGAATTAATTTTTGTATAAGGTGTAAGGAAGGGATCCAGTTTCAGCTTTCTACATATGGCTAACCAGTTTTCCCAGCACCATTTATTAAATAGGGAATCCTTTCCCCATTGCTTGTTTTGTCAGGTTTGTCAAAGATTAGATAGTTATAGATAGGCGGCATTATTTCTGAGGGCTCTGTTTTGTTCCATTGATCTATATCTCTGTTTTGGTACCAGTACCATGCTGTTTTGGTTACTGTAGCCTTGTAGTATAGTTTGAAGTCAGGTAGCGTGATGTCTCCAGCTTTGTTCTTTTGGCTTAGGATTGACTTGGCGATGCGGACTCTTTTTTGGTTCCATATGAACTTTAAAGTAGTTTTTTCCAATTCTGTGAACAAAGTCATTGGTAGCTTGATGGGGATGGTACTGAATCTATAAATTACCTTGGGCAGTATGGCCATTTTCACGATACTGATTCTTCCTATCCATGAGCACGGCATGTTCTTCCATTTGGTTATGTCCTCTTTTATTTCGTTGAGCAGTGGTTTGTAGTTCTCCTTGAAGAGGTCCTTCACATCCCTTGTAAGTTGGATTCCTAGGTATTTTATTCTCTTTGAAGCAATTGTGAATGGGAGTTTACTCATGATTTGGCTGTTTGTCTATTATTGGTGTATAGGAATGCTTGTGATTTTTGCACACTATTTTGTATCCTGAGACTTTGCTGAAGTTGCTTATCAGCTTAAGGAGATTTTGGGCTGAGACAATGGGGTTTTCTAGATATACAATCATGTCGTCTGCAAACAGGGACAATTTGACTTCCTCTTTTCCTAACTGAATACCCTTTATTTCTTTCTCCTGCCTGATTGCCCTGGCCAGAAATTCCAACACTATGTTGAATAGGAGTGGTGAGAGAGGGCATCCCTGTCTTATGCCAGTTTTCAAAGGGAATGCTTCCAGGTTTTGCCCATTCAGTATGGTATTGGCTGTGGGTTTGTCATAAATAGCTCTTATTATTTTGAGATACGTCCCATCAATACCTAATTTATTGAGAGTTTTTAGCATGAAGCATTGTTGAATTTTGTCAAAGGCCTTTTCTGCATCTATTGAGATAATCATGTGGTTTTTGTCTTTGGTTCTGTTTATATGCTGGATTACATTTACTGATTTGCGTATGTTGAACCAGCCTTGCATCCCAGGGATGAAGCCCACTTCATCATGGTGGATAAGCTTTTTGATGTGCTGCTGGATTCGGTTTGCCAGTATTTTATTGAGGATTTTTACAGCAATGTTCATCAAGGATATTGGTCTAAAATTGTCTTTTTTGGTTGTGTCTCTGCCAGGCTTTGGAATCAGGATGATGCTGGCCTCATAAAATGAGTTAGGGAGGATTCCCTCTTTTTCTATTGATTGGAATAGTTTCAGAAGGAATCGTACCAGTTCCTCCTTGTACCTCTGGTAGAATTCGGCTGTGAATCCATCTGGTCCTGGACTTTTTGGTTGGTAAGCTACTGATTATTGCCACAATTTCAGAGCCTGTTATGGGTCTATTCAGAGATTCAACTTCTTCCTGGTTTAGTCTTGGGAGGGTGTATGTGTTGAGGAATTTATCCATTTCTTCCAGATTTTCTAGTTTATTTGCGTAGAGGTGTTTATAGTATTCTCTGATGGTAGTTTGTATTTCTGTGGGATTGGGTGGTGATATCCCCTTTATCATTTTTTATTGCATCTATTTGATTCTTCTCTCTTTTCTTATTAGTCTTGATAGCGGTCTATCTATTTTGTTGATCTTTTCAAAAAACCGGCTCCTGGATTCATTAATTTTTTGAAGGGTTTTTTGGGTCTCTATTTCCTTCAGTTCTGCTCTGATTTTAGTTATTTCTTGCCTTCTGCTAGCTTTTGAATGTGTTTGCTCTTGCTTTTGCTTTTCTAGTTCTTTTAATTGTGATGTTAGGGTGTCAATTTTGGATCTTTCCTGCTTTCTCTTGTGGGCATTTAGTGCTATAAATTTCCCTCTCCACACTGCTTTGAATGCATCCCAGAGATTCTGGTATGTTGTGTCTTGGTTCTCGTTGGTTTCAAAGAACATCTTTATTTCTGCCTTCATTTCATTATGTACCCAGTAGTCATTCAGGAACAGGTTGTTCAGTTTCCATGTAGTTGAGCAGTTTTGAGTGAGTTTCTTAATCCTGAGTTCTAGTTTGATTGCACTGCGGTCTGAAAGACAGTTTGTTATAATTTCTGTTCTTTTACATTTGCTGAGGAGAGCTTTACTTCCAAGTATGTGGTCAGTTTTGGAATAGGTGTGGTGTGGTGCTGGAAAAAATGTGTATTCTGTTGATTTGGGGTGGAGAGTTCTGTAGATGTCTATTAGGTCTGCTTGGTGCAGAGCTGAGTTCAATTCCTGGGTATCCTTGTGAACTTTCTGTCTTGTTGATCTGTCTAATGTTGACAGTGGGGTGTTAAAGTCTCCCATTATTATTGTGTGGGAGTCTAAGTCTCTTTGTAGGTCACTCAGGACTTGCTTTATGAATCTGGGTGCTCCTGTATTGGGTGTATATATATTTAGGATAGTTAGCTCTTCTTGTTGAATTGATCCCTTTACCATTATGTAATGGTCTTCTTTGTCTCTTTTGATCTTTGTTGGTTTAAAGTCTGTTTTATCAGAGACTGGGATTGCAACCCCTGCCTTCTTTTGTTTTCCATTTGCTTGGTAGATCTTCCTCCATCCCTTTATGTTAAGCCTATGTGTGTCTCTGCACGTGAGATGGGTTTCCTGAATACAGCACACTGATGGGTCTTGACTCTTTACCCAATTTGCCAGTCTGTGTCTTTTAATTGGAGCATTTAGTCCATTTACATTTAAAGTTAATATTGTTATGTGTGAATCTGATCCTGTCATTATGATGTTAGCTGGTTATTTTGCTCGTTAGTTGATGCAGTTTCTTCCTAGCCTCGATGGTCTTTACAATTTGGCATGTTTTTGCAGTGGCTGGTACCGGTTGTTCCTTTCCATGTTTAGTGCTTCCTTCAGGAGCTCTTCTAGGGCAGGCCTGGTGGTGACAAAATCTCTCAGCATTTGCTTGTCTGTAAAGGATTTTATTTCTCCTTCACTTATGAAGCTTAGTTTGGCTGGATATGAAATTCTGGGTTGAAAATTCTTTTCTTGAAGAATGTTGAATATTGGCCCCCACTCTCTTCTGCCTTGTAGAGTTTCTGCCGAGAGATCCGCTGTTAGTCTGATGGGCTTCCCTTTGTGGGTAACCCAACCTTTCTCTCCGGCTGTCCTTAACATTTTTTCCTTCATTTCAACTTTGGTGAATCTGACAATTATGTGTCTTGGAGTTGCTCTTCTCGAGGAGTATCTTTGTGGTGTTCTGCATATTTCCTGAATCTGAATGTTGGCCTGCCTTGCTAGATTGGGGAAGTTCTCCTGGATAATATCCTGCTGAGTGTTTTCCAACTTGGTTCCATTCTCCCCGTCACTTTCAGGTACACCAATCAAAAGACGTAGATTTGGTCTTTTCACATAGTCCCATATTTCTTGGAGACTTTGTTCATTTCTTTTTATTCTTTTTTCTCTAAACTTCCCTTCTTGCTTCATTTCATTCATTTCATCTTCCATCACTGATACCCTTTCTTCCAGTTGATCGCATCGGCTCCTGAGGCTTCTGCATTCTTCACGTAGTTCTCGAGCCTTGGCTTTCAGCTCCATCAGCTCCTTTAAGCACTTCTCTGCACTGGTTATTCTAGTTATACATTCATCTAATTTTTTTTCAAAGTTTTTAACTTATTTGCCATTGGTTTGAATTTCCTCCTGTAGCTCAGAGTAGTTTGACCATCTGAAGCCTTCTTCTCTCAACTCGTCAAAGTCATTCTCTGTCCAGCATTGTTCTGTTGCTGGTGAGGGACTGCGTTCCTTTGGAGGAGGAGAGGCACTCTGCTTTTTAGAGTTTCTAGTTTTTCTGCTCTGTTTTTTCCCCATCTTTGTGGTTTTATCTACTTTTGGTCTTTGATGATGGTGACGTACAGATGGGTTTTTGGTGTGGATGTCCTTTCTGTTTGTTAGTTTTCCTTCTAATAGACAGGACCCTGAGCTGCGGGTCTGTTGGAGTTTGCTAGAGGTCCACTCCAGACCCTGTTTGCCTGGGTATCAGCAGCGGTGGCTGCAGAACAGCGGTGGCTGTAGAACAGCAGATTTTCATGAACCGCAAATGTTGCTGTCTGATCATTCCTCTGGAAGTTTTGTCTCAGAGGAGTACTCAGCCGTGTGAGGGGTCAGTCTGCCCCTACTGGGGGATGCCTCCCAGTTAGGCTGCTCGGGGGTCAGGGACCCACTTGAGGAGCCAGTCTGCCCCTTCTCAGATCTCCAGCTGCGTGCTGGGAGAACCACTACTCTCTTCAAAGCTCAGATGGAAATGCAGAAATCACCCGTCTTCTGCGTCGCTCATGCTGGGAGCTGTAGACCGGAGCTGTTCCTATTTGGCCGTCTTGGCTCTACTTATGTATATTTCCATATTGGCCACCTGGGTCAGTGGAGGTTGTTGGCCTCTCTTCAAATCCAAAGAACACTAAAGCCCTCACTCAGAGAAACAGAGCAAACAGAAACATTCATAGTAGGACTAGAAATTCCAGGGGAGGACCAAGAAGGCATCTGTCTTCATGATCACAAGGTCCCAAAATAGGCTGCCTGCAAGCTGAGGAGCAAGGAGAGCCAATTCAAGTTCCAAAACTAGAGAACTTGGAGTCCGATGTTTGAGGGCAGGAAGCATCCAGCATGGGAGAAAAATGTAGGCTGGGAAGCTAGGCCTCATATGTAAGTTTTATCACATGTCGTCTTATAAAAATCTAGTTACTTATCAGTATTCTTTGTTCAACTAAAGTTATCTGAGGCAGATATTATTTCTATTCTGTTCACCATCTTTAGCACCTGACATTCAACAGGTCTCAATAAATATTTTCAACTGTTACAGGAAAAGAGGAGGAAGGAAGCATCTCAGAAGGAGAACCAAAAGGAGGCTCCATCTCAGCAATTGTTCTTTGAAAGTTCATTGGCTTGCTAACATACTTTACTGAAATCTCATAGAAGTTATCCATATTTACTTTCAAATTTAGAATTTATTTTGTAACAGATATTAATTCTATTTCACCGGCTCCTAGTACTTTTATACATGTAGAGCATAAGATTCCGACCTTAGAAAATTTTGCTGGAAGTTGGTGGTGTCAGTGAATTCAGTAGTCATATTTAAATGTCCTTCCAAACTCCCACCCACCCCTTCTATCCATGAAATATGCGGTAGAAATCCAGTAAAGACATTCTTCGGAAATAAAATGAGTTTTCTTCAGAAATAAAATGAGTTTAACAGTCCTTCCTTCAGTTATTCTTAAGCTCAGACGTTCTTCTCTAGGCCACCAACAAAGTAACCGATATGTGAAAAAACTCCCAGAACACAATTGTATAAACTTAACCTCATGCAAAAGAAAAACTGACCATGTAAAACAAGTTCCCAACTCCCATCTACAAGAATAAGGTGAACAAACACCCTTTGAAAAGGTATGAAGTAATTGAAGGCCATAAAGTAATTAAAGGCCATAATTGAAGGCCATAATGTTTAAAATTTTCTTGATGAATTTTTTGAAATATTTGCTACTACCACCCTTTTAAACAGAATAATGCTATGAAAATTAAATCTGGTGGTCCAAAGCAGTGAAAAAGATACAGTCACTGAAAAACATCTTATAGATTAATTGTTGGCAATGGATTCCTCCAATCTCATTTTGGAAATTCCTGGATGTGTTTTCTAAGTAGAAATTTTATCACAGCAATTCTCAAATGGCTGTCTCATGAGCTTTTAGTATACCATGAAGCTCAAGTTTTTCAGAAGTCTAGAAATCATTTTAAATATATGATTTCCAATGTCTCTTGCACTCCATGGCATGTCTTGGATTAAAAAAGCTGAAAACATAAACATTTACTAAATTAGTATATAACCCATACAAAACACAACATCAATGAATCTCATCCGTAGGAGGATTAAAAGACATTGAAAACTTAACCAAGTAACCATAGCTACCAAGTGTGTAGAAGAAGCCTAAATCTTAATATTTAATATTTTAACTTTAAAATCTGTGGCCAAGTCAATAAGAAATATGTAGAATTCTGGAAAACTTAAAAAAATTTTAAGTCCTTTACATGCTCTATTGGGGTGTCCCATAATTAAAGGGCTGATTAAAATGTGGAGCAATTAATGAAACAGAACTCAAGCCAAGATTTTTCCAATGATATAAACTCTTATAATTAAGTTTGAGTATTCATTTTTCTTAATTATCTACCTGCTTATAGTCATTTGCTGCCATCACAATAGCTTATATTGCAAGTGGTTATGTGCTAGGCACCCTACTAAGAACAGAGTATACTTCATCTTAATTCTTGCAGCAGTACTATGAAATTCAGACAATATGACATCCCTATTCCACAGAAGAGGAAGCAAACTGTAATGATAAGAAGTAACAAAGAAAACCAAGTAGAAACCCTGCTCTTTTACACTAATCTCAACTCACTAGCTGAAGAGACACAGAGACAGGATGGGGCAGGGGGAGAAAGAAAAGCTACTGGAGGAAAAGAGCGAATTATGTGGCAGTTCAGCCTCATCTACCTAAGTCCTCTTGTATCTCTTAAACTCACTTAAAATACTTTGCTTCCCATTGTGATTCACTACTGGTAAGTGAGCAAGGGAAGGAGGACAGACAGGATAGATTTCTCTTTTTCTTTTTTGAAACAGGGTCTTAAGTCTGTTGCCCAGGTTGTAGTACAGCGGTGTGATCACAGCTCACTGAAGCCTCAACTTCCTGGGCTCAAGCAATTCTCTCACCTCAGCCTCCCGAGTAACTGAAACTACAGGCGCACTCTACCACACCCAGCTAATTTTTTATTATTACTTTTTGTAGAGACAGGGTCTTGCCATGTTACCCAAACTGGTCTCAAACTCCTGGACTCAAGTGATCCTCCTGCTTCAGCCTCCTAAAGTGCTGGGATGATAGACATGAGCCACCATCCCTGGCCAACAGGACAAATTTCTGCAAAGTGTGTCAAATTTCCCATCACTCAATGAAATCAGGCAGAACAAGGGAGGTAGGCTCATTCTATATGACCATAGTAGGCAGAATTCTGACAGCCACTAAAATTCCCACCCCCTGGTATACACACTCTGTATAACACCAACCCTGTGATTGTGGGCAGGACTGTGGTAAATCAAATAATGAGCGGGCCATGTGTGGGCTAAAGCAAATGTCAGATTCTGACTTAAAGCCTGCCACCAGATGCAGCTATACAGTTGAAGTACATCAACTCACTTGCCATTATAAAGCCTGCCACCAGATGCAGCTTAATTGTCACTTACTACTCAATGATAGGGTTTTGATATGAGTCTGCAAGCAACTGATTTACTATGGTCTCTGTGCAGTCAAACCTCTCTGCCAGTGTTGATCTGTCTTTGTAGCCACTCTCCAGCACTAGCATCACTGCTTCAGCTCCACCTCGGATCATCAGGCAATACATCCTCACATGGAGCACACAATCTGGATCCCTCACAAGGGCAGTTCTATTCAACATGCTCTATTCAACACACTGAATAGAGCACTAGGGGAGAATAGGAATCAGTAGGTTAAGTGACAAGGAAGCTCAGAGGCAGGGAAACCCGAAATGGCAGCATCAAGAGGGAAGCCATGCAGCTAGCCAAGATAGGCTAGAAGCCAGGAAGGACTCCCCATCATGGTGGCAAGGTAAGCAAAAATCCTTAACAGTCCACATTCCCACCACAGCTCCTGCAATCTTAGCTACAGGAGAGTCCTTCAGCCCTCACAGGCCCTGAGTCTAGTATAAGGAGCTGCCTGGAGTCCACGCAACTAAACTATCCCAGAGAGAATTCATACTGGATCTCACCCACCCACTGGGACCAAGCTGCTGCTGCACAGTGCCATTTTGACAGTACCGCCAACACTAGACTACATCCAGCCCTGAAGCCCAATAATCCCAGCATCTTGACATCCCTGGGATCTCCCTCCCAACATCACTTGACATCTTCCCGGAAGGCCTCAGCATCAGAACACCAGCTAGACTCAGCAGTGCAGCCAAGTCCCTGGCACCTGAGTCCTGCAGAAGCCTACACCCTGGAGAAGAGGCAGTCTTGCACATCAGGGAGTCTGCTCCAGGATATAAGGAGCTGAAGCATGTGCTCTCCAGACCTGAGAGTCGCCTGCCTGGGGCTGCCACCATAGACAGTGACCCTGCCCCTTCCAAGAGCAGAGCCATTGTGTATCCACGTACATTGCCTGGGACACCAATGCAAATGCGTGCACATGCTGCCCAGGGACCTGAGAAGTGACTGGCCCGGTTGGCCAACATCCACACACACTGCCTGTGCAGTGGACAGGACTGAGGAATGGCTTGTCCCTATCACTGTCAGTGCCCACACACCCAGCCCAGCGACCCAAGGAAGGGCTTGGTTAGAGGTACCCCATGGCCACCATATATATCTGGAAAGTCCTCCTGGATACCTGAGAACAGGCCTACTCAGAGCTGCTGCCACCAACACCAGCATGGACTGCCCAGGGGCCTGACAACCGACGTACTCAGACTGACACTGTTGTTGGCATCCTCCACCTAGGGACCCAAGAACCCTCCCACAGCCACCACCGCGCACATGACCCAACTAGGGGCTTGAGGATTAACTCATCTGGGTCCTATGACATCCATTGCACATGCCCAATCTGCTCATGATCAACTGGGATTTATCCCAAGCATGCATAAATGGTTTAACATATACAAATCAATAAATGTGATACATCACATCAACAGAATGAAAGACAAAAACCTTATCATCTTTTCAACAGACACAGAAAAAGAATTTCATAAAATTCAACATCTTTTCATGATAAACATTCTCAATAAATTAGGCATAAAGGAACATATCTCAACATAATAAAGGTCATATATGACAAACCCACAGCTAACATCATACTGAATGGGGAAAAGCTGAAAATTTCTCTTCTAAGAACAGAAAAAAGACAAGGATACCCACTTTCACCAGTCTTATTCAACATAATAACATAATATTCAACATAATATCCTTTGTGTTTGTAACACAAAGGATAACACTTGAGGGGGTAGATAGCCCATTTTACATTATGTGATTTTTACACATTCCATGCCTGTATTAAAACATCTCGTCTCTTATAAATATATACACCTACTATACACCCACAAAAATTAAAAATTATTAAAAATAGATTAAATACTTAGCTGGGTGTGGTGGCTCATGCCTGTAATCCCAGCACTTTGGGAGCCCGAGGCAGGGGGATCACTTGAGGCCAGGAGTTCAAGACCAGCCTGGGCAATGTGGCAAAACCCCATCTCTAACAAAAATACAAAGTTAGCCAAGCATGGTGGCATGCATCTGTAATGCCAGCTACTTGGGAGACTGAGGCAGGAGAATCACTTGAACCCAGGAGGCGGAGGTTGCAGGGAGCTGAGATTGCACCATTGCACTCTAGCCTGGGTGAAACAGGGAGACTCCATCTCAAAAAAAAAAAAAAAAAAAAAAAAAAAAAATTTAATAATGAAGACTTAAATAGGAGACCAAAACTATAAAATTTGTAGAACATAGGAAACACTGTTCTAGGCAAAGATCTTATGAATAAAACTTCAAAAGCATAGGCAACAAAACCAAAAATAGAAAAATGGGACTACATCAAACTAAAAAGCTTCTGCATGGCAAAGGAGACAATTAACAGAGTGAAGAGACTTTCTCTGTAAAATAAGAGAAAATATTAGCAAACTACCCATCTGACAAGAAACTAACATCCATAATATACAAGGAACTCGAACAATTCGACAGCAAAAAAAAATAATAAAAAAAAGCAAAAGATCTGAATAGACATTTCTCAAATGACACAAAAATGGCCAACAAGTACATAAAAAAGTCAAATCAATAATCATCAGAGAAATGCAAATCAAAACCAAAATAAGATATCTTACCAGTTAGAATGGTTTATTATCAAAAAGATGATAGATACTGGAGAGGATACAGAGAAAACAAAACTCTTAGATACTGTTGCTGGGAATGTAAATTAGTACAGCCACTATGGACAATATGGAGGTTTCTCAAAAAATTAAAAACAGAATTACCATATAAGCCAGCAATCCCACTACAGGGCATTTATCTAAAGAAAAGGAAATTAGCATATCAAAGAGATACCTGAACCCCCATGTTTACTGCAGCTCTATTCACAATAGCCAAGATACAGAATTAACCTAAATTTCCATCGATAGATGAACAGATTTTTAAAGTGTGATATATATACACAATGGAATACTATTCAGCCATAAAAAGAATGAAATCCTATCATTCACAGCAACATGGATAACCCTGGGGGCCATTATGCTAAGTAAAATAAGTCAGGCACAGAAGGATAATGCCACGTGTTCTCATTCTTCTGTGTGAGCTAAGAAAAACTGAACTCATGGAAGTAAAGGGAAGAACTATGGACATTGAAGGGTAAGGGAGAGGAAAGGATGGGGAGAAATTTTTAACAGATGTGACAGTACAGCTAGATAGGAGGAGTACAATCTAGTGTTCTGTAGTATTGTAGGGTAAGTACGGCTAACAATAATTTAGTGTATATTTTCAAAAAGCTAGATGATACTGAGTGTTCCCAACACAAAGAAATGATAAATGTCAGCAGGGTGTGGTGGCTCACGCCTGTAATCCCAGCACTTTGAGAGGTCGAGGTGGGCAGATCACGAGGTCAAGAGATCGAGACCATCCTGGCCAACATGGCAAAACCCCATCTCTACTAAAAATACAAAAATTGGCTGGGCATGGTAGCACACCTGTAGTCCCAGCTACTCAGGAGGCTGAGGCAGAAGAATTGCTTGAACCCACGAGGCAAAGGCTGCAGTGAGCCAAGATCGCGCCACTGCACTCCAGTCTGGCAGCAGAGCGAGACTCTGTTTCAAAAAAAAAAAAAAAAGAAAAAGAAGAAATGATAAATGTCCCTCTGTGGATACCCCTTAAGTACTCTAGTACTCCTGGAATACCTTAGATATAAGGTACTTATATTTTTTTAAATCTGTTCCTATCTCCACTGTGATAAATGTCTCTAACAGTCATGTCTTCTTTGTTTTAGTATCCTAGGAGATTGTGAGCACAATAAGTGATCCAAATTTATTTGGATGAGTGCTCAATCTATTACTGAAGACGAAACACTGAACAGAAATATGTAATTCTTGGTACTACATAAGATCAGTTACTTGCTCACTGATCACCATGGAAGAGGAAAAAATCCTTTAAATCTGCTACAATATAAACTTATTTATTATTATTTTGCTTATACTGGAATAGGTGGAATACATTTTCCCTTGGGTTTACTGTGACTTTTGTAAATCTTTCTGCATTTTCATTTCAATAGTACTATAAACTCAGGAGTATATACTGAAGTAAACAAACTTTTACCTTAAAATTTTTACTCTCAAGCCTACAAAAAAAAAAGGAAGAAACTGTAGAGTGAATACCTCTATAAACATCACTAATATTAGTCAAATACTAACATTAGCCATATTTGTTCTCTCTCTACAGACACAAACACACAAAGCTGCTAGGTTTCACCAAACCACTTGAAAGCGTTAGGTATCATGACATTTAATCTCCAAGTATTTTATTCTACCATGTATCTTATAAATGAAGGAATTCTTACAACTAAGCATACCATTATTACACTTGAAGGGGGAAAAAAACCCAACTCACTAACAGCTACCATCCCAAAATAAAACTATCTTACACATTACTATGTAAAAATAATTTCCTAATTATTGCCAAGAAAAGAAATATAATACAAATATAATTTTAAAAATTATGATATTTTAAAAGTGTTTAATATGAAACAGTATGTTCTCTAAAATAAACTAAAATGATTTCTTAACATTTCATATGAAAATACATTACACTTTTAAGTTAGTCCTTTCCCCCCTCAATGCTTACAGTGGCCTTAATTTTATAGACATTATATTCTCAATCCTGTCAATTTTTAATCAATCCTTCAACAGATTTCCTCACATCCACTGTAAATGCAGCTCCAATGCTACACACAAGGATATCTTTGCTCTAAAATACACACTAATGATACTTGAAAACTTAATTTTTTTTTTTTTTTTTTTTGACACAGAGTCTTACTCTGTTGCCCAGACTGGAGTGCAGTGGCTCAATCTCAGCTCACTGAAACCTCTGCCTCCTGGATGCAAGCAATTCTTCTGCCTCAGCCTCCCAAGTGGCCGGGATTACAGGCATGCACCACTGGGCCCACCTAATTTTTGTATTTTTAGTAGAGATGGGGTTTCACCATGTTGGCCAGGCTGGTCTCAAATCCACCTGACTCAGCCTCCCAAAGTGCTGGGATTACAGGCATGAGCCACCATGCCCAGTCGAAAAAAAAATAAAATTTTTTTTAATAAAAAGAGATAGGGTCTCACTATGTTGCCCAGCAGCCTGGTCTTGAACTCCTGGGTTCAAATGATCCTCCTACCTTGGCCTCCCAAAGTGCTGGGATTACAGGCATGAGCTACCATACTGAGCTGATACTTAAAAACTTTTTTAACAAGATTTTTTTATGGCCAAAGATAGCATATTAAAATATCCTAACTTTATTAGGATTTTACTGAATTTTAAATATATTGCTTCTCCATATTGGCCAAATAGGAAACCAGTTTGTATGAAAAATGAGATGAATCTATTTCCAATCTAAATTGCTTGACAGATGACTTCACCAAAAGATTAACTGGTTTGTAGCTTATCAATCTAAAAGTCCAAAAACATGATTTCAACAATAAAGGCAATTAGCCTTAGACTATAATTAACTTGGATGAGAAAATTTTTTAAAAACTAAAAAGAAACAGCTGATAAAACATAACAGTCCTGTGTCATTTAACAATTGGGATACATTCTGAGAAACATATCATTACATGACAGCATCATCATGCAAACATCATCGAGTGCACTCATACAAACCTAGATGGTACAACCTACTACACACTTAGGTAATATGGTAACATCTATTACTCCCAGGCTACAAACCTGTACTGCATGTTACTATAGTGAATACTGTAGGCGATTCTAACACAATGGTAAGTATCTGTGTATGTAGATATACCTAAACATAGTGTACAGTAAAAATAAGGGATTATAAACTTATAAGACCAACGTTGTATACACAGTCTGTCATTGACTGAAATGTTGTTATGGGTACCTGATGGTATTTGATTACTACTGTGAAGACTTAACTATTAGAAGTATCAAAATGCTTGCTAATAACAAATGTAAATGCCATGTTTTAATATATTCCTGGGCTACTGGTTTCATTTCTCAACGGACCAACCAAAGAAAGCCCTTAGAGGAAGCCATATTTGCCTTTTTTCTTTTTCATACATTTCTAGAATCTAGGGGAAAAAATTTCTCTCCCACCATTTTCAATTAGTGGTTCTAGCTTTTTTGCAAATTTCAAAAATTGACTTAATTAAATGCCATGTAAGTGGTTATTAGATTTAGAATATGCTCCTTTCTAAATCAAGAGTTCTGCTCTGCAAGAGCTCAACATTATATAACCAAAAAAGTTCCCAATATTCAAATGTAAATATATACAACTAGTATATTTTCACAATAAATAAATTAAGCTGTATTGCATGTTAAAAGTTTGAGATCTAGTCAACAATTGATGAGAGATGGTTTTACTTACATTTGTAATAGCTATGGCATTTTTATCGTAGTATTTCTTCTTTTCATATTTATCTCTGATAAAAAATTCCACTGCTCTGAAAACAGATAACTTAAGGAAAAGCACGAATTCAGTGATATGTACACTTCCCTTTATTCACTCCACTCCACAAAGTTGGGACTCTAAATTTAATTTTCCTACTCCTCAATCTGTGCTCTCTTTCACATTATTTCTGCAACTACATTCTGTAAACTACTTTTCTTTCTCTTAAAGAAGTCTACCTCTTTCAGGAAATTTTCTCACTGAACAAAAATCATCCAAACTAATTCTAGAAAGAAAAGTAAATGACAATTCTTAATTCCTACATCACCACCACCACTATCAATGCATCACCAAACTTTAAATTCAATTCAGGTTCATTTGGGGTTTTTAGTATAAGAAATTAACATCTATGCAAGTACCCACACTGAGCCAGACATTGTATACTATATACACTGTACATACTTTGGGTCCTTTAATTCCTCCCACACCCCACTAATGTGCATATTATTAGTTCCATATTATAGATGAAGAAACAGCAACTTGGAAAGATTAAGCACTTGTGATTCCAATATCTATGTTCTTTTCCACTATATATGCTGTCTCTGGGCACATCATATAGAATTTCACATGTATTAGAAGAACAGTGGCCAATTTTATCCTTGCAAAGGTGAGAAATGGAAAAGTCAAGATGCTAAAGCCAAGGTTAGTCTTCTTTAAATTCTTGAAGTTGTGTGGACTCATCTTACCTGTTAATAGAGTGAGTAGTTTATACTGGGATTGAGTGTTTAGAGTTACGTGACATCGATAACTTCTCTTACCATTCATCATATTCCACTGAAATGGAAATTCTTAAAGGGGTTCTTAACCTCTTTAGTGACATGAGCTCCTTTGGTACTCAGGTAAAGCCTGAAGACTCCTTTCTGATAATTCTTTTCAATGCATAAAACACACATAATTACAGAAAAAAACGAATTACACTGAAATATAATATCTCTGTGAATCCCCAAGTTAAGGGGATCATTCTAGTCAAAAGAAAAGTTACCTGAGCAGTAATACAATACAGTTTCAAATAACCATTCATAAAAATTTTTTTAAAAAGCCTTTTAAACTGACAGTTGAGGCAACAGGTAATAGAAAGGGTTGACAGACCACACAACAGGTCCCAGAATAATGTTGTTTTGTTACGACGCTGATGAGACAAAAAATTTATTTCTAGCCAAGCCACTGTCTGTGTAGACTTTCCAAATTTTCCCCTACCTACTTGGGTTTTCTATGGGTACTCAAGTTTCATCTCATATCCCCAAGATATGCACATCAGGTTATTTCACATGTCTAAATGGCCCAGTATGAGTGAGTGTGGGTGTATGTAAGTATACCCTGCAAGAGAACAGTGTCCTGTCCAAGGTTGGTTCCCACCTTGTGCCCTGAGCAGCCGGGATAGGCTCCAGCCACCAGCAACCCTAACCTGGAGTAAGCAGGTTGAAAAGTGAATGAATAAATGAATACAAATTATTGTAAAACAAAAATTTGTCAAGTATATAATCATACAAATGCACAATCAATAAATGATGTGGTAAGAAAGTGCTCAGCAAGCCCATCATATTTGTTATTGTTTTTCAACTTCATGATGGTAGGAGGTGCTCATTACAATTTTTGCTTTACAAACATTTATTCCTTGATTTGACCCACCACCACTATGACTATCACTCACTGATTCACTAAAAATTGGGTAAATAATTATCTCACTTGTTTTTATTAGTCTTCCTTAAATGTATGTATATAACTCACATTTATTTCAAACTTTGGTATTAGACATGTTACGGATCTTTATTTAGAAATGTCATATATTTGTGACCAGAAATATGCCATAGGAACTTAACTCTTGTTTATATCAACTAGCCTAGGGTAAAACCGGTTTCATTATATGTCATTTTGCTTAAAGTCGTGGTTTCTAAGAACCTATCAAAGACATTAAGTGAGGCTCTATATGGTAGATATGAAAAGAATTGGGGCATTATGAAAGCACTCACAGTGGGCCAGGGACGCAAGTTGGACAGAAAATCTAAACATTCCATTTATTAAGAGGAATAATTGGACACTGTTTATAAAGACAAGTTTTCTGGCTGGGCAAAATGGCTCTTGCCTGTAATCCCAGCACTTTGGGAGGCCCAGGTGGGCTGATCGCTTGAGCCGAGGAGCTCAACACCAGCCTGGCAACATGGCAAAATTCCATCTCTACAAAAAAATACAAAAATCAGCTGGGTGTGGTAGTGGTGTGCCTGTAGTCCCAAATACTCAGGAGGCTGAGGTGGAAGGATCACATGAGCCTGGAAAGTCAGGGCTGTAGTGAACTATGATTGCACCACTGCACTCCAGCCTGGGCAATGGAGTGAGACCCTGTCCAAAAAAAAAAAAACACTTGAAAGTAAAACTACTCCTTTATCCATGGGCTGCAGAACAGATGTTGTATTGACAGGCATGAAACAACATGTTTGTATATCTCCATCAGAGCTCTTGGGTTACTAGGAGCATTGTCAATGAACAGTAATACTTTGAAAAAAAATCTTTCTTTCTGAGCAGCAGGTCTCAACGGTGGACTTAATGTATTCAGTAAACCATGCTGTGAACAGATGTGCTGTCACCCAGGCTTTGTTGTTCCACTTAGAGAGCACAGGCAGAATAGATGTAGCTTAATTCTTAAGGGCCGTAGGATTTTCAAAACAGTAAATATTAGCTTCAACTTAAAGTCACCAGCTGCATTTTCCTAACAAGAAAGTCAGCCTGTCTTGAAGCTTTGAAGCCAAGCATTGACTTCACTTCTCCAGTATGAATGTCCTCGATGCCATCTTCTTCCAACAGAAGGCTGTTTAGTAGTCTCCACTGAAAATGTGTTGTTTAGTGTAGTCACCTTCATCAATTATCTTAGTTACATCTTCTGGATAACTTGCTCTTTCATCTTGATTTTTACGCTCTGCAGATGACTTCTTTTCTTAAACTTCATGAACCAGGCTGGGAACAGTGGCTCATATCTGTAATTCTAGCACTCTGAGAGGGTAAGGGTAAGGGTAATTCTAGCACTTTGAGAGAGTAAGGTAAGGGATTACCTAAGCCTGGGAGTTGAAGAACAGCCTGGGCAATATAGCAAGCCCATCTTTACGAAAAAAAAAAATAGCTGGGCATGGTAGTGTGCATGTTGTAGTTCCAGCTACTCAAGAGGCTGAGGCAGAACGATCGCTTGAGCCCAGGAGACAGAGGCTGCAGTGAGTTGACTGCCCCACTGCATTCCAGCCTGGGTGACACAGTGAGAACCTGTCAAAACAACAGACAAAACAAAAACACAAACTCATGACTCAACCTATGCTAGCTTCAAACTTTTCATCTGAGGCTTCCTCATCACTCTCAGCCTTCACAGAATTGAAGAGAGTTAAAGCTTTGTTAAGGATTAGGCTTTGGCTTAAGGAAATGTTGTGGCTGGTTTGAACTTCTATCTAAACCACTCCAACTTTCTCCATATCAGCAAAAAGGCTGTTTTGTTTTTTAATTATTCATGTGTTTACTAGAGTAGCACTTTTTAATTTCCTTCAAGAATTTTTCCTTTGCATTCACAACTTGGCTAACTATTTGGTGCAACAGGCCTAGCTTTCAGCCTATTTTTGCTTTCCACATGCCTTCCTCACTAGCTTAATCCTTTCTATTATAGCTTTTTGATTTAAAATGAGCAAGGTGAGACTCTTTCTTTTACTAGAACACTTAGAAGTTACTGTAGGTGTTAATGTTGTATCACAGAATAGGGAGTGCAGAGGAAAAGAAAGGGAAAAGCTGATCAGTGCAGTCAGAATGCAAACTTTTATAAATTAATTAAAAACATGCATTTATGTTACAATTCTGTTATAACATTTGCCACCTTACACTGGTGCAGTTCGCAGTGCCCTGAAACAATTACAACAGTAACATCAAAGATCACTGATGACAGATCACCATAAAGATATACTACTAATAAAAAAGTTTGAAATATTGCAAGAACTACCAAAATGCGACATGGAGATCCAAAGTAAACATGCGTTGTTGGAAAACATGGCTCCAACAGACTTGCTTTGCACAACGTTGCCACAACATTCAATTTGAAGAAAAAAAAAAGTAATATCTGTACAGTGCAAATAAAGCAACATGCAATAAAACAAGGTATTCCTATGTAGAATACTACGACGGTTTTACAAATACTGAGTTTGCGAAAGTTAAGTATGTTAAGTATACAATCTTCTGGAGTTGAATACAATACTAACATCTGGTAAAATTGTATGTTGCTGTGAATTTTCCAAAATAACAGGTATCTGTGAAATCTTAATTTATATTTAATGTATTTTATATAAATAATTCAAATGCAGTTGAGAGTCTCACTGCTGTTTACAATAAGAAATCCTTTCAGAAATTATCTCTAAGAAGTATACATTTTTAAAAAATTATAAGAAGCCAAAGTTGGTATGTTTGGTACATAGTGTTTTTCAAAGATATAAAAATAAAGCATTAGGGTAGAAGAACTTACTAGAACCTTCCTAATTATTAACATAAGATCACTTTTTATACTTTTTAAAAGGCAATCCAAGTACACTACAAAGAGAATTTTTAAATTCCATGGGAGTCACCCAAGGAAGAAATCTAGTTTGGAAAACATGCTATATCTTTGGTTGCTCTCAGTTCCTATGTGCCTCCTAGCACAAGAATGTCTCACACAGTCCTTGTATATTTTTGTACAAGGTCCCAAATGCAAGCCAATTCTGTACTGTTAGTTCACCTAAAGAAACAGTTATTTATCCCAGGGGTTGGCAAACTTTTCCTTAAAGGCCCAGAAAGTAAATGTTTTAGGCTTTGTGGGACAGTTGGTCTATGTTTCAATTACTCAACTGTCCCTTCACAGCTCTCCAAAGCGACCACAGAACATTCATAAATGAATGTACATGGCTGGGTTCTAATAAAACCTTATTTACAAAAACAGGCAGCTAGCTCATGGGCCTGTAGTTACTGATTCCTGAATTCTATTCAGTGCTAGAGGGCAAAGAACAGCCAAATGGATTAGCAGGGGGACATGTGTCTGTAAACTGTCATCATAAACAATCTAAAGATTTTCAAAGGATATTTTTACCATAGTTTTGCATTATATGTTGACATTCTCAAAGAAGATAGTCTCCAATGTACAGCCTCATTTCCAGTACAGACAGGCACTTATTATTTCACCGGCAGTTATTGTGACCTTCAAGTTAGCTGATCTATTGAACCTATACCTAGATATGTAAAAAAGATAGTAATACTCACCTCACAAGGTTGATAAGAGTTTGAAGATTAAGATATACATAAAGCACTTAGTACAGTATCTAACAGAATTTAACGTATGAATTTAGTTTTACTTTTATATACTTTGGTGCCTCAGTTTCATCACCTTTAAAATGGGGATAATACCAGTATCATCTCATAGGTTTATTATAAGAATTAAATAAGCCAATAATATCTAAACAACTAAAATAGTGGATGGTACATAGTGTTATTTAAGTTTTAGCTCTTATTATTAACAAACATATTCTGATAGGCAAATCACTTAAAAGATAGGGTCCATGGTAGCAAGAGGAAACAGAATTACTGTATTGAGGGCTAAGATGGCTTGCATACCATCAAGTTTAAACAGATGAGTAAATGAGAAACAACAACAAAAGAACCAATGAATCTGGAGATCAGGAACTATTTATCTTCATTTTACAGTCTCCAGAAGTCATTTGGGATATAAGGACTTAGTTATACTGACACAGATCAATAATACAACCCAAAAAATTAGAAACAGAACAATAATATTTTCAGGGAGTCAGATAAGAAATACATTATTATAATAACAGTTCAAGTTTTAATTTGGGACTTACTTAGTAAACAATATCAAACTATCCCAGAATCTTCCCCATGCCTACAGTTACAAAGCACTCAGTACAGCACCCCTAATTCTCCCTGTCCCCAAAACTAACAATTGGTACTCTACAAGCTTAGAAAAATTTCAACATTATTATACGCTTTATCTTTTAACGTGTATTTATATATTTTAAGATTTTTTTCTTTTCTTTAAAAATATACCATTTGAAAGACAACTAAATTAATATCTACTCCCAAAGAAGAAAATCTTCCAGTTTCAGACACACACCACTGACAGCAGTAAAACTTTGAAAAGCTCAAAGGAGAACTGCTGATTAGCTTTGGTACACAATAGATCTCATGGAACTCAAGTAATTAAAGTTTTTTAGATAAGACAAAATATCCTAATAATGAAAAGCTTAATGTAAAGCTTTATCATTTGTCATGCACTAGGACATGCAGCCTATAATTAACCACATCCCACATGAGAAATTACACTTTCACAGCAGCTTTTGCATAACTTTTGTAAATTGCAAAGCTTTTTAAAAAGTGACAAATCTTCTTAAGAATGCAATGAGGTCCCATATTATATGAGTTTAACTTAGTTTGGTTATACTTGCTCTAGGGATGAGACAACTATATTTATATCTATAAAACTACAGAAATGTTAGGCTTTTCAAAGAGCAATGGGCTTTAGAAAGATGGATAGATGAAAGGAAAGACTGGAGGGAGGGAGAGAGAAAGGCAAGCTGCTTTTCTTACCAGCCTCTCCCTACAAAACCTCCAAATTACACTGTTTCATAATTAAAAGAATAAAAAGTGTTGTTGTTATAATAACCAAGGTAATTTTTTTAAAGGCTACAGATTACATTAGATACGGGGACTAGTCTCATGGTCCAAGAATTGTCATCTTATACTCTTAAGTAATCATCTAGCTCAAACATGTTAGACAAAGACCCTCTTTAAACAAGTCTGACAACCATATGAATAATAAAGATCAATACCTCATATAAATATGACCATAATTTGTAAAAAGGAGTAACATTTAGTTTGAAAAATTAAATAAGAATGCCTGAGGTAACAACAGCAAATATATAGTTAATCCAAAAGCCTAACATAAATCATACCAGGTAATGAAAAGTTGAAATCTTCACCTAGATCTTACAATCTAGCTGCCAAGAGTGCCAAATTATAATAACCCTATTTTCAAAGGCAATCAAGACTTAAATGTGGCAGCACTTATTTTACTCAGACTACCATCATTAAATAATACTCAAGTGTCCCGATACAGGAGGGAAAGTCTGGAGGCTTTAGGAAGTTTCTTAATAGCTCTTTGAGCATCTCACCCTTCCCACACCACTCCCGACAAAAGAAAATATTATGCTCTATGTCACCGAGTTATTTTGGGAAATAAAAAAGATAATGTACATAAAATGCCATGGTCAGGGCTTGGCATAGGGCAAACGCTTATTAAGCAGTAAAGTTATTACAGCTGTTGTTTCCAGTATTATATCTTCACTGTGTAGAAGGTCAAGGATTTACCAATATAGACACTAATCAATTCACTATAAAAATCTCATCTTTCCTGAAATCTATAGATAAGGACCAAATATTTTAAAATATATCAGCCAAGATAACAGAACTAATAATGCAATATCTCATTAGCACTTTCTCTCTCTAAGGTGCATCCCAAAATTGGTGGTAATGAAGAAATAGTATTCCTACCAACCTACACAAAATGGTGCATAGAATAGTTCAATAAGTGAGGATACCAAGAAGATATATACTGTCCTGCCCTCAATATCCTTCATGATAATTTGAAAACAATATGGAATCAGTGTAATAAATTAAATAACTTGGAAGCTACTCTCATTCATAGGTAACACATAAAGGATGAAACCAAAATTTTCAAAAACGTCAAGTAATTTACCCTGTTATATTCAAGGGACACCTAAAAAATCCAACCCAACCCAACCTCCCCACCCTGCCACAGACACAAACTTCCAGAAAAGGAGGATTCTTCAATTTGAGGGGTCATATATATCAACTCAGGCTTGTGAGTGGGGGGCAAAAAAAGAGGGAATAAATTAATGTAACCAGCAAGCAGCTGGTAACAACCACCTACAATGCTGATCTGTATGCTGTACTGTTTTTCCTTCTACCATGCTTTATTCTTCAGGATTCAGCCATAGGCTTTCATTTTCCAGAGAAGGAAAAGAATTCTCAGGATTCTCAATAAAATCTGCAAAATAAAGACTGCTGCCCTAGGTAAACATAACCTGACCCAGCACTTTATATCATCACCTACATGCTAAGTGACTCCTCAATCTGAATGTACTGCTCTCTTCTAGGGTCCAGACTCATGTTTCCAGCCACCAAATGGGGTAACTCCATGTATATGTGTAACAGAAGCATCAATCTGCCCAAAGTAAGAAAGCATGGCTCATTATCTTTCATTTCTAACTCTTAATCCTCCTGCTGGTAATGAATTCCTTCTCCCAGTGAATAAGCTTTATGGTCAACCAAGCTAGAAATTTCAGGGTTATTTTAGTGACTCCCTCGGAACCAAAGCCAATCTTAACCTAGCTTTCCCAACTTGTTTCCAATCTCTCCAATTTAATCCTGCCCATTCCCAATGCCACTATCTAACTTAGATCGTCATTGCTAATTTTGGGCTGTACAAGTATTTCACATGGTCTCTCTGCTTCTAGGCTCTCCTCCCACCTCCAACTATTCTTCCTTACAGTGGAAGTTAATGTTTCTAATGTTTCTCCTGCTTCAAAACCCTTCATGTGTTTTTAAACACTTGGGCCAATGAAATGAGGTCTAAACTACTCTACATCATACTGAAAACCCTTCGCAATTTGGACCAAAATACCTTCCAAGCTTCTTCTGCCCTAAAAGGTCATGTTCTCTCATACCTCCATACTTTTACTCACACAATTTTTTACACCTGAAATGAACCTTCCACCATTAACCCTGCAAACCTTCTATAACAAATACAGCCTTGGATATCAGATTGTGAGAAAGGAGTGGGGCGAGCAGAAACAGAAAACGCCAAATACAAATTACTAACTTCTCAATTATAATTTAAAAGGTTTCTGTCCAAATGTGGAAATAAATATATAATGACCTATATCTCTGTGTGAGAAAAGATATTTCTTCCACTGGCCACACAAATTGTTTTACTATACAAATGGGTACAATATATTGATCTTTAAAAAACTACATTTTATTGTCAAAGTCACAAATGTTACCTTCAAACAGAATCCACGTACCTACAAGTAATCAGATAATCTTATTTATACAGCAGCACAATTTTGATGAGCTGCTTTTTCAAACTATGAGTTATAAAAATCCTACAGAATTATGATTTTATATTTAACAAACATAAAAAACATATTAAAATGTTTTCATGGGAAACTATTCTATCCACTCATAAAGGTGGATTATGTGGGAAACAATTCCGTCCACTCATAAAGGTGGATTCATAAAGCAAACATAGTTGTGCAACCTACAACAGAGTGTCAGTAGTGTAAATTACTCAGAATTTACGCTATGTAAAAAATACTACGTAATTTGTCTTCTAAATGCCACAATGCCTCACATAAATATAACTACTATATAAACGTAATCAAAGAATATATGGAAATGATTTCTAACATACTCAGGAAGCTTACAAATCAAGTCTCTAATAACAGTCTAAAATAATAAACAGCATATACTTTCCAATTGAGAGATGGAGAACAATCAAGAAGAATCAGTCATAACATTTTACACTTAGTAACAGAGATGCCCCTCAACTTACAGTGGGTTAGGCCCCAGTAAACCCATCCTAAGTTGAAAATATTTTAAGTCAAAAATGCATTTAATACACCTAATCTACCAAATATAGCCTAGCCTAGCCTACATTAAATGTGCTCAGAACACTAACATTAGCCTACGGTTGAGCAAAATCATCTAACACAAAGCATATTTTTAATAAAGTATTGAATATGTCATGTAATTTACTGAATACTGTACTGAATGTGAAAACAGAATGGTTACACTAGCACCCAAAGTACAGTTTCTACCAAACGCATACTGCTTTCTCGCCATCATGAAGTGGAAAAATCGTAAGTCAAATAATCATTGTGAATCAGGGGTCTGTAATCACATCTAAATACCATACGTATCGTGTATTTTTATGTAATTATGTAATCTGTGTGCCAAATTCCTACTAAAAACCTACCACATACAAAGCACAGCTCACAGCAAGTCAATTTCTATCTTTAATGAACAGTAGCATGACAAAGTTCACATCTTCCTAAATACTAACAGATAAAATATGAACTGTAAAAATGAGTTAATGTTTTTTAAACTCAAAATAAATAAGTTTTAAAGGATACTGATCTGTCTGTGGTCTTCGAAAGTTCTCTGGAAGATTGGCTTCATAGAGTAGTCTTGCTTTAGTATTTCCCATATCTTGCATGCACTATAATAAAAAAAATTTTTTTCATTACTCACATAAACATTAACAAGTGATTCCTGCACATACATACACATACATACATATACACAAATACCAAATAATTTATTATTTCCAATATATATTCTCCTTAGAAATATAATTTAAATCACAACTACGAAATTAATCACTCAAGTTAAAATAGAAGCATATTTTTAATCCTTCACATTTATCAACATATGTTGATCCATAGTCCATAATCTAAATGTCTTTTTTGTGAAAACAGTACCACCTTTACACTTACTACTTCCTAACAGTGAATTCTCTCGTAGTTTGTAGGCAGTACTGCCATTTTTTCTAGGGCACCACTTGAACAATGCTCCCATTTCCAGGGCTGACAAGTTTTCTTTCTTTTGAGCTTTGAAATACCCTGGGATTCTACTGATTTACAATCAAGATCACAATGAAGGCCAGATAAAAGAGAAACAGTGCTGACCTAGAACTCTGCAGAAATGTATTAATTTCTTTCGAGTTATTAATAATAATCCCTTGGAGTTTCCCTACAAAATCCTACTAATAAATTGTGCCTAATGCCCAAACTTTACATATAAGTTCAGTTCATAGAAACTCCTCCCTAAAAATCTGTGAATTTCCAATGGTAAGAACAATTGCTCAGTAAGAATAAAACAATTTGATAATCATTTCAACCAGTTTAATTAGATTTCAGTGTCATCTATGAGGAATGACTATCCAAACAGTACTTCCTTGATATTCTATTATATTAGAAACTAAACGTAAGATTTAAGAACATTACAATATTATATGACATCATTTACATAGAACTTGAGTTCCTTAAAATGTTTTAACTGGTAGAGAGATCAGTTTTCATAATATTTCTTTTTCTTCCTGTTTCCCAGACACACACCCCTATGTCCTTGAGATGACAATCCAGATTTAACAGGTTACCTGACATCTGCCTTGAGTTGTAGCCCTCAAGTGTACACAGAACTATCTTTCTTCAAACAAAAAATATAGTGACTCTTCTCCCAACTGAGAGTTTTAAAGTGCACTAAATTCCAATATACAATCACCTCTAGGTATCTATTCTTCCTCACCTCAATGTAAGTATTCTCTCAGAGTAAACTACATTTCTAAGTCTTCCCTCTAGAGATAATGAGAAAGTGAATAAATGGGGGGGGCAGTGAGAAAAATGGATTAAAGGGACGGGCTTTATCATTAAGCTCTAAGATGACATAGAAGGCAAAATAAATCTGAGCTTCAAAATTGTGTAAAATAAAAAAATTATAAAAGGTAAACAGTATAAAGTCAGAGGGCTCTATGACATCACAGTGGCTACTAGCATGAAGTTAGCATAAGAAGAGTTAATATGTAATTCTGTGTGCGGGGAGAGGAGCTGAGAAAATTTCAGTATAGCTCACCCTTCCTGAAAATCGAAAAAATGTTTTCCATCTCAAGCATTCAAATGATGCTGCATCTTTGTGCCGTGATGGGAATTTGTAAACAGAAGATGATCAAGTTATGTAATCATAAAGACATTAAATATTTGGAAGAACTAGACCAAGTAAAAACGCCTCTTAGTCTGCAATGAAGCAAAAAGTAATTCAGATATAGTTCACTGAAACTGCAAAAGTAAGAAAATTTGAAAAGTTTCTATCAAGCAAGCAAGAATATATAGAAATTTTAACAGAAAAGTTAAGATTAAAAATGCTATACTATATCTCATCAATCCTCATTTACATTTTTTCATATTTTAACATCTTTGAAATAGGAATCCATCTCACAATTGATGGTGTCTAATAATTGGTATTTTTTTTCTTATTGGTCCATAAAGTGGATGTGCTTCTTAAAATCAGCAGTATCTTATATTCAATGACTATGACTGTACATATTTATTTAATGTAGCTCACTAATATCTTGGGGGGAAAATAAAAAATAATTAGGAACAAGGCAGATATGTACATTACACCAAACTATTAAACACTGTTCTAGTGATGTTATCACAAATAGATAGTAACATTAAAATCTGAAAGGTAGAGGTGATGTGGAATAATGAGTCATTTCTATAGGAGACCACTGGCAAAAAGTGACTGCGTAAAAGTGCATGGATGTGTTTGTTAGTTGGGATTTGGGGAAACAAGAATTCAATGACATCACAGATGTAGAGAGATCATTTTGTGACTATAAAAAATACATTGGTGAGCTTAGTTTCTAGGTTTCTAAAAAGTAGACTAGAAAAGGGTAGGAGGTAGGGGAGCAGTGAAAGAACCAGTGAAGATGAAAGATTGGGCAATTTGGAAATGAGAGGGCAGGGGAAAAAAAACAGGAGCTGATATTTTGGGGAGGCGATAAAGAATATGGGGCAAACTAGCTGTCCTCAAGGACTCAAGGCCCTGAAGAGTAAACTCTGCCCAGTAACTAGCAGGAAAAAAAAATAAAAATAGCATAATAGCTACAGTGACACAAGCATTAGCCTCAACACTTTACCTATATTTGCATTTTTAAATTTCAAAACAACCATGAGACAGGCATTATTATCCTAATTTTATAGGAAAAGAAATGGAATCTGTAAAGATGTTAAGTAACAGGCCTAAGATTCTATCAGTCTCCATAATTCAACTTGTGATAGAACCAACATCACCCATCAATGATTTTGATATTTCAGGCTTCATCCAGTGGAACTGGGACTATGTCCTGCAGGGCTTACTAACAGCAGGCTCTTAGTTTTAGAGGCCTGGTTTTCATTTTACAGAGAGGAAACTGAGGCACAAAGAGGTTGTATGATTTTTCTACTGGGTAATATAATGCATTAGTGACATGGCTGACACTAAGATTCAGTTTCTTCACTCCCAAACCATATCACCATGCAGCAGCTAGTCAAAATAAGTACCTAGAAAATTTTACGACAAGACAGAAGATGCTGTGTTACCTCTATTATTAAAACATCATTCCTGTTGTTAAAACATTATTCCTTTTCTTTTAGGTTCTCTCACCAAAAATGCTTCTGCTTATTCTTTGGCAATTAATCATTCAGTTTTCCAAAGCTACGTCAAGCAGACTGGTTGCAAAAAAATGGGGGGTGTGGAGGGGATAAATGACATGTACTTTTGTCTAAAAGAAAAACTAAGTTATATTTTTTAAATTATTGGTAATAAACTAGCTATCTGAACCTCTACCATCTAGTTCCTATGAATCAAGCCAGACCCTAAGTACTATTTTAATTTTCTAAACTTGCTTTCACTTCTCCAATAGGAGGGATAATTGTGAGGCTATCAAATAAATCACTAAAAATTCAAAGATCTTAGTAATTTTGAAAATTCTTTGGCTTTAGAGAAGTCACATCATTCCCTGTCAGTATTTTTTTTTCTCTTTATCTCACACTTCAAGTATGAAAAAAGAAAGGGGAGGACTCTGAATTACTTAAGTTAAAGTTTCTATTAAATTTATTTTTTAAATATTTTAAGTAGACATTTATTTACTCATTAAACTATACTTCATCTCAAAATGAAGATTTAAAAAACAAGTCAAGCAACCAGTGAGGAGAAAATGTATTGATATTCTTGACAAAGTAAGAAATGATTGTAAGAATCTATTGAATACAAACTCGACATTCATGTTTACTTTAAGAAAAATATATTAATATATTGAGGAATAAATGAACATGTACTTCTGCCAGTAGACTGAACGTATTTTTATTTTTATTTATTTTTTCTAAGACAGAGTCTCACTCTGTCACCCAGGCTTGAGTGCAGTGGCACAATCTTGGCTCACTGCAATCTCCATCTCCTGGGTTCCAGTGATTCTCTTGCCTCAGCCTCCCAAGTAGCTGGGATTACAGATGCGTGCCACCATGCCCAGCTAAGTTTTATATTCTTAGTAGAGACGAGGTTTCACCATGTTGGCCAGGCTGGTCTCAAACTCCTGACCTCAGATGATCTGCCTGCCTGGACCTCCCAAAGTGCTGGGATTACAGGTATGAGCCACCGCACCCTGCCAATTGAACATATTTTTAAACTACTGTTACTGACTTTTCCCATTAAGTTCAGCCTGTTCTCATTTAACATATGTTCCCAGAAAGATGAATTTTGTACTGCACTTTTTTAGTTGACTCATCTTTATCCAAACTTACCACCCTTATAATTACAAAGGCAGGCTTCACCTGGAAATGGTGTAACAAACCATTGAAGAATCCTAAACCCTACTATTAAAAGTATTTTGCCCTCATCAATCCATAATCGATGTGTTCTTAGTTTCCCCACATAACCTAGTACATACAACATCACCAGCCCAAAGCATGACATCATTTGGAAGTCAATATTTTAAAGTAGTTTTTGAATTGCAGAAATTCATCTACTGCCTAACGTACTGTCATCGCAATCTAATGTATATGAAACATTTCTATTTGTGAAACTTCCTAAGTACAAAACATTTTACCCAATCACAGTTTTAGCATTAAAACAGCAAAATCCCTATTCTAAAACAATTTTAAGTCATTTATATTTTAGAGACTGAAGAGAATTGGGGCTGTCAATTTAAAATTTTAAATGACATTTGCTTATCACATTTGTCTAATTTAATACACTAAAACATACAAAAAATAACCCGTATAACAAAACGTGGGAATAGATAAAAAGAAAGTAGGCAGAATCAATGAGTAAGCAAGCAAATGTAATAGGAGATTTCATTCATTTTTAATAGTACTGTAAATGTTAAAAAAAAAATCACTGTTTTATGTCAACAGGGCATCTCCAGTGACAAATGGCAATTAAGCAGCACACAACAGTTTTACTGAAAACAGAACCTTGAAATAAATTTGTGAAGATAAAGAGTAGGAACAGATAAAGTGTGCCCAAGTTTACGTCACTGTCAGGATCAGGAAACAATAATTAATATAATAAAAGGCAAAATAAATGACACACCACCTGAAATTCCAAATTAATAATGCATTCCCCTGAAAAGAAAACTTGTCAAATATTTTGTTTTAATCTTCCAAAATCTTGGAAATCAGAGGTCTCTAAGTGAATAATCTACTTCAAGGTATGGCTTCTTCTTGTCCTAGGCCAACTAAAGCCAAATACAGTCTATTCCATGCTCAGTGGCTAAGCCTCATAAATGTGGCTTCTTGGACTTTCCTTCTTTGTACATCTCCCTTTTTCTCAGTATCTTCTTCTTACCCCTGTACTTTGTCCCTCAGATGCTAAGAAGTACCTGAGCAACAGCCATGAATAGTAAAACTAAAATTCATTCTAACATATTGTTTCAGGAAGCTATCTGCATAGTTTTCACAAATTTGTATGTGTGTACTGACTTGCCCTTTGAGGTTTACTGGTTGTTTTTTTTTTTTTTTTAATGAGGTAAGTGGAGGAAAAATAATAGAGAAACAGATATTGCAAATGATTAGGTTACAATTAAGTTGCAATTAGATCTTCTAAATTCCCAATGGCAAAACTGCAAAATGTTAAAACAGTCAGTCCAATCTTAAATATCAATGTTTAACAGAAGGATGCCACATGTCTATGTTTAATCTGGAGGAAGAAAATTAATCTAATAACTATTTAAAATAGTTTTCTACCCAATTGATACGGTTTGGCTTCATGTCCCCACCCAAATCTCATCTCGTAATACACACACGTCAGGTGTTGGGAAGGGACTTGGTGGGAGGTGACTGAATCATGGGGATCTGTTCCCCATGCTGTTCTCATGATAGTGAGGGAGTTCTCATGAGATCTGATGGTTTTAAAAATGGCAGTTTCCCCTGCACGCTTCTCTCTCTCCTGCTGCCATATAAGATGTGCCTTGCTTTCCCCTCGCCTTCCGCCATAATTGTAAGTTTCCTGGGGCCTCCCAGCCATGAGGAACCGAGTCAATTAAACCTCCTTTCCTTATAAATTACCCAGTCTCAGGTGGTATTTTTATAGCAGGGTGAGAACACACTAATACACCAATTTTCTTCTACTCCATTTTCTGAGGAACTGATTGAGAGAAAGAAGAGTCCTACCTACGTGTCAAAAGATTTTTGTAAGAATATAAAAATGTATGCCAACTATAAGTCTGTGTATATATATATATGCATAAAATATTTGAGGAAAAATATACAAAAAACTGATAAATATGGTTACTTCTATGGAGGGCAACTGAATGACAGAGACAGAAGTGGGAGGGAGAATATTCACCGCACTTTTGTACCCTTTAAAGTTTGTACCATGTCCACATATTTTCTATTCCCAAGAACTAAATAAAATAATTAGAAGGGGCTATAGTAATCCTGCACTGTTTCTAAGTAAAATACTATCTAGAGGGAGATTCAGTAGGGTATCCAAGCAGCACCTGAATCAGAAAAAGGAGACTTCCTCCTTTACTAAGGAGAAAAAAGTCTTCTCATAAATCAAAAAGATCATGAATATATATTTTTAAAAATCTCATCCAAGCAGATCTTACACTCAAAATACATTCAAAGCATAAATATGGCATTTATTTTCCATGTATTTTTCCAGTATCATCATCTTATAGAAACATCATTGTTGCTGATGATTAAAACTTTCTCAAATTTTTAATGTATTTGTGTGGGAGGGGGGAAACTACTTGCTCTATTATTTTCTATTCATTAAAAGCTTTAAAACACAAAGACTAGGATTTTCAACTGAAAATCTTATTTCCAGCTAAATATATATATTTGTAAAAACTTTTATAAAGAAAAATGAATATTTTTAGTCCCTGGATAAATTCTTCATGGCAGTAACTCACCTCTACTACCACTTGAAATTTTCCAGAAATTTCTCTATCTTCCTCTCAAAATCCACCAGGATTTCTTGCATAGGAGCAAGCCTTTCAGGACTGGTTTCAAGATCTTTTGGATTCCAGCTGCTGGAAAAGAAGGGCCACCGTTTTTGGTCTCAGGAACTCTTTGGAAATATTTAATACAGAGTCCATTCCTTCAGTTTCATAAAATTGTTTTTTAGGGGAAGTTGTTCTCTGTTTTAATTATTTTTTTAAAGAATAAACCACACAATTCAAATTTTTTAATGATGATGTGGAATTAGAGGTAGCAGTTTTCATACTTTTCACAATTTCTAGATATTCTCAGATATTGATTTATCTGTTGCAGCATTTGCTAATTACTACAAATGGAGAGAATGTATTCTTTTTTTGTAAGCAATGCAATTAAACATTGTTATGACAAAATTGGAAAAGCTTCACATTGCACTCTTCTGTCATCTCTACTTACTATAATATCCATACCACTTAAAGTCCAGGAATAAACGATCACTTTCACTCTAGGTGCTTAAGGCCCTGCTCAGGAATCATCCTGGACTCTCCTCTCTTCTGCCAAAAGTCTTGGTTATTCTAACTCCTCAATATATTCTTTGTAGGCATCTCCTGTTTATCAAGTCTACTGCCATTACATTAATTCAGGATCTAGTCATCTATTGCCTACGCTATTGCAGGAATATTTTTAAGAGCTCCCTACTCTCTTCCTACTATCACTCATAAGATCAACACCAAACCAGTCACTGGCTGTAACCTTCACCTTTACCTCCTCTGACACATAGAATTGCACCTAGCACTCTGATCACAGAACACTACTTTCTCAAACACGACATGCTTTCTTCCACCTTTCTACCTGAAAGGCCCTCAGCACATGGTGGTATGCGTTCAGTGATTTGTAAACAAATAAAGGTTACTATATAAATAATAATGATACATTTAAAAAATATTAAAACTTACCATATGACCAGATAATACAATATTAAAAAGAGCCACTTTCTTGAAGTACTGAAGATCACCCACCATTTAGTTAATAGAGCCAGAAGCAGAACCCAGTTCTACAGTCCCAGGCCAGTATTTTAACTATGAATGCTATCTTCTATCATTATATTCACACAAAGCAGGAAAGAGAATACACTTCTAAAATATTATGTGCAATAAAATTAATAATTATGTTTCTAGATGACTGATACATACATGTATTCTTTCAACACCACCTAACAACTTCCTGTACTCTATAGGGGGACTTAAGCCCTTATCTTCAAATAACTATTTATTCTCTCTCAGTTCTACCTAAATTAGGCAGTTTAGAATTAAGACTTAAATCAGCCTCTGAAATTGAGGCAATAATTAATAGCCTGCCAACCAAAAAAAGTCCAGGACCAGATGGATTCACAGCCAAATTCTAGCAGACGTACAAAAAGGAGCTGGTACCATTCCTTCTGAAACCATTCCAATCAATAGAAAAAGAAGGAATCCTCCCTAACTCATTTTCCGAGGCCAGCATCATCCTGATACTAAAGCCTGGCAGAGACACAACAAAAAAAGAGAATTTTAGACCAATATCCCTGATGAACATCAATGCAAAAATCCTCAATAAGATACTGGAAAACCGAATCTGGCAGCACATCAAAAAGCTTATCCACCAGGATACAGTCAGCTTCAACCCTGGGATGCAAGGCTGGTTCAACATACGCAAATCAATAAACGTAATCCATCACACAAACAGAACCAATGACAAAAACCACATGGTTATCTCAACAGATGCAGAAAACGCCTTTGACAAAATTCAACAGCCCTTCATGCTAAAAACTCTCAATAAACTAGGCATTGATGGAATGTATCTCAAAATAATAAGAGCTATTTATGACAAATCCACAGCCAATATCATACTGAATGGGCAAAAACTGGAAGCATTCCCTTTGAAAACTGGCACAAAACAAGGATGCCCTCTCTCACCACTCCTATTCAACATAGTGTTGGAAGTTCTGGCCAGGGCAATCAGGCAAGAGAAAGAAATAAAGGGTATTCAATTAGGAAAAGAGGAAGTCAAATTGTCCCTGTTTGCAGATGACATGATTGTATATCTAGAAAACCCCATTGTCTCAGCCCAAAATCTCCTTAAGCTGATAAGCAACTTCAGCAAAGTCTCAGGATACAAAATCATGTGCAAAAATCACAAGCATTCCTATACACTAATAATAGACAAACAGAGAGCCAAATCATGAGTGAACTCCCATTCACAATTGCTTCAAAGAGAATAAAATACCTAGGAATCCAACTTACAAGGGATGTGAAGGACCTCTTCAAGGCGAACTACAAACCACTGCTCAATGAAATAAAAGAGGACACAAACAAATGGAGGAACATTCCATGCTCATGGATAGGAAGAATCAGTATCGTGAAAATGGCCATACTGCCCAAGGTAATTTATAGATTCAGTACCATCCCCATCAAGCTACCAATGACTTTCTTCACAGAAATGGAAAAAACTACTTTAAAGTTCATATGGAACCAAAAAAGAATCCGCATCACCAAGACAATCCTAAGCAAAAAGAACAAAGCTGGAGGCATCACACTACTCGACTTCAAACTATACTACAAGGCTACAGTAACCAAAACAGCATGGTACTGGACCAAAACAGAGAGAGAGACCAATGGAACAGAACAGAGGCCTCAGAAATAACACCACACATCTACAACCATCTGATCTTTGATAAACCTGACAAAAACAAGCAATGGGGAAAGGATTCCCTATTTAATAAATGGTGCTGGGAAAACTGGTTAGCCATATGTAGAAAGCTGAAATTGGATCCCTTCCTTATACCTTATCCAATAATTAATTCAAGATGGATTAAAGACTTGAATGTTAGACCTAAAACCATAAAAACCCTACAAGAAAACCTAGGCAATACCATTCAGGACATAGGCATGGGGAAGGACTTCATGACTAAAACACCAAAAGCAATGGCAACAAAAGCCAGAATTGATAAATGGGATCTAATTAAACTAAAGAGCTTCTGCACAGCAAAAGAAACTACCATCAGAGTGAACAGGCAACCTACAGAATGGGAGAAAATTTTTGCAATCTACCCATCTGACAAAGGGCTAATATCCAGAATCTACAAAGAACTTAAACAAATTTACAAGGAAAAAACAAACGACCCCATCAAAAAGTGGACAAAGGATATGAACAGACACTTTTCAAAAGAAGACATCTATGCAGCCAACAGACACGTGAAAAAATGCTCATTATCACTGGTCATCAGACCAACGCAAATCAAAACCACAATGAGATACCATCTCACACCAGTTAGAATGGCAATCACTAAAAAGTCAGGAAACAACAGGTGCTGGAGAGGATGTGGAGAAATAGGAATGCTTTTACACTGTTGGTGGGACTGTAAATTAGTTCAACCATTGTGGAAGACAGTGTGGTGATTCCCCAAGGATCTAGAACTAGAAATGCCATTTGACCCAGCCATCCCATCACTGGGTATATACCCAAAGGATTATAAATCATGCTACTATAAAGACACATGCACACGTATGTTTACTGCAGCACTATTCACAATAACAAAGACTTGGAACCAACCCAAATGTCCATCAATGATAGACTGGATTAAGAAAACGTGGCACATATACACCATGGAATACTATGCAGCCATAAAAATGGATGAGTTAATGTCCTTTGTAGGGCATGGATGAAGCTGGACACCATCATTCTCAGCAAACTATCACAAGGATACAAAACCAAACACCGCATGTTCTCGCTCATAGGTGGGAATTGAACAATGAGATCACTTGGACACAGGGTGGGGAACATCACACATTTGGGCCTGTCAGGGGGTGGGGAGCTGGGGGAGGGTTAGCATTAGGAGAAATACCTCATGTAAATGACGAGTTGATGGGTTGCAGCAAACCAATATGGCACATGTATACCTGTGTAACAAACCTGCACGTTGTGCACATGTACCCTAGAACTTGAAGTATAACAAAAAAAAAAGAATTAGGAGTTAAATGAAAATCTTCCACTAAGTAACATTTTAACAATTTCGTTCACTCCTTTGACATAGTGATAATCACCTACATGTAACAGAAAATTCTAAAATATGCCATTTTCAAAAAAACTATTAGTATTACCGACCTTATTTAAAGTTTAACCTTAAAAATTTTTAACAAATCAAGAGGAACAAGAAAATATAGGGCATAATCTTGCACATTCAAATTAAAAATTTATATACTTTTTTCCAAATGGATTGCTTAAAAAGCAAATCTCTTATTAAACTTCACAGATTAAATTTCGTTACAGACAGTATCACATTTCTTTCTTTACCTCAATCTTCACATGTAGGCAATACAAAAACCCAATGCTATATGCTGCTCCCATCCTCTGCTCTTCTTTGAAGATACATTTAATGATTCTAGCAAGGGTTCAGCATCAACTGAATCTCAATTAACTTAAAAAGTTAAGCATGTACCTGAGGCCCTAATTTGAGAAATGTTGTTAGCTTGATCGAATTATAATGAGAAATCCTTCCACAAAATAAGAAAAAAAGGCTTTTTGGCCTATGGTTTTCTTGAATAAATGTGTACCAAGAATTGTTTACTGAAAGCTTATTATGTGCCTCGTTCTATAAGACATTATGAAAATTTATCCAAGGGCCAAACCCCTAAGAGATTAAATAATGTTCTAACACAGAGTTCTCCAAATTACCTTTAAGTAAAATTTTATTCTATGAAATGTTGCTTATCATAAAAATTCTGTAACAGCAGAGATAATTTTCTAAGTTCCCAGAATCTCCCCAGAAAAAAGAAAACAGAAAGGCCTAGGTAGAAAAACTAAAAACCAATGGATGATAGTTACAACAAAATTAACTGATTGATTATCCCCACAGACCTCAAAATGCCATCAGGTAGAAACAAATCACTACAATGACCACTAGACCTGCCTGATGCCTGCAACTAATGGGAAGTCCAATGGATCTGAGAAAAAAAACCCAAAACATTCAAGAGATATATAAACTGGAAATCACAGAGAACCAATCTGAGAAAAGCACAGGAAGTTGAAAAGGATTTTTCCCCAGTCTGATATGGTTTGGCTGTGTCACCACCCAAATCTCATCTTGAATTGTAGCTCCCATAATTCTCAGGCGTTGTGGGAGAGACCCAGTGGCAGATAAGTGAATCATGGGGGCAGTTTTCCCCTTACTGTTCTCGTGGTCATAAATATGTCTCACAAGATCTGATGGTTTTATAAGAGGAAACCTTTCACTTGGCTCTCATTCTCTATTGTCTGCCACCATGTGAGATGTGCCTTTCACCTTCTGCCATGATTGTGAGGCCTCCCCATGCATATGAAACTCTGAGTCCATTAAAACCTCTTTTTCTTTATAAATTACTCCAGTCTTGGGTATGTCTTTATCAGCAGCATGAAAACAGACTAATACTGTAAACTGGTACTGGGAATGGGGCGCTGCTGTAAAGATATCCGAAAATATGGAAGTGACTTTGGAACTGGGGAACAGGCAGAGGCTGGAACAGTTTGGAGGGCTCAGAAGAAGACAGGAAAATGTGGGAACATTTGGAGCTTCCTAGAGACTTGCTGACTAGCTTTGACCAAAATGCTGATAATGACATGGACGATGAAATCCAGGCCGATGTCGTCTCAGATGGAGATGAGGAACTTGTTGGGAACCGGAGTAAAGGTGACTCTTGCTATGTTTTCGGAAAGAGACTGGCTGCATTTTGCCCCTGCCCTACAGATTTGTAAATCTTTGAACTTGAGGGAGATGACTTAGGATATCTGGCAGAAGAAATGTCTAAGCAGCAAAGCATTCAAGAGGTGACTTGGGTGCTGTTAAAACCATTCAATTTTAAAGGGGAAACAGAGCCTAAAAGTTTGGAAAATTTGCAGTCTGATGATGTGATACAAAAGAAAAACTCATTTTCTGAGGAGAAATTCAAGCCAGTTGCAGAAATCTCCATAAGTAATGAGGCGTCAAATGTTAATGAGCAAGACAATGGGGAAAATGTCCTCAGGGCATGTCAGAGACCTTCCTGGCAGCCCCTCCCATCAGAGGCCTAGGGGCCTAGAAAGAAGAAATGGTTTTGTGGGCCAGGCCCAGGGCCCCCTGCTGTGTGCAGCCTAGGGACTTGGTGCCCTGCATCCCAGCTGCTCCAGCTGTGGCTAAAGGGGCCAATGTGTAGCTCAGACCATGGCTCCAGAGGGTGTAAGCCCCAAGGGTTGGCAGCTTCCCTGTGGTGTTGAGCCTGCAGGTGCACGGAAGTCAAGAATTGACTTCTGGGAACCTCCGCCTAGATTTCAGAGGATATATGGAAATACCTGGATGTCCAAGCAGAAGTTTGTTGCAGGGGTGGGGCCCTCATGGAGAACCTCTGCTAGGGCAGCATGGAAAGGAAATGTGTCATGCAAGCCCCCACACAGAGTCCCCACTGGAGCACTGCCTAGTTATCTACGAGAAGAGGGTCACCATCCTCCAGACCTCAGAATGGTAGATCCACCAACAGCTTGCACCATGCACCTGGAAAAGCCACAGGCACTCAATATCAGCCCGTGAAATCAGCCAGGAGGGAGGCTATACCCGGCAAAGACACAGGGGCAAAGCCATAGGGGTGGAGCTGCCCAAGGCCACAGGAACCCAACTCTTGCATCAGTGTGGCCTGCATGTGAGACAGAGTCAAAGAAGATAATTTTCGAGCTTTAAGATTTGACTGACCTACTGGATTTCCAACTTGCATGGGGCCTGTGGCTCCTTCATTTTGGCCAATTTCTCCATTTGGAACAGCTGTATTTACCCAATGCCTGTACTCCCATTGTATCTAGGAAGTAACCACCTTGCTTTTGATTTTACAGGCTCATAGGTGGAAGGGACTTGCCTTGTCTTGGATGAGACTTTGGACTATGGACTTTTGAGTTAATGCTGAAATGAGTTAAGACTTTGGGGGACTGTTGGGAAGGCATGATTGGTTTTGCAAGGTAAGGGCATGAGATTTGGGGGGGGCCAAGGGGTGAAATGGCATGGTTTGGCTGTGTCCCCATGCAAATTTCATCTTGAATTGTAGCTCCCATAATTCCCATGTGTTGTGGGAGAGACCCAGTGGGAAATAATTGAATCATGGGGGCGGTTTTCCCCTTACTGTTCTCTTGGTAGTGAGTAAGTCTCATGAGATTCAATGGTTTTATAAGGGGAAACCCCTTTCACTTAGCTCCCATTCTCTCGTCTGCTGTGATGTAAGATGTGCCTTTCGCCTTCTGCCATGATTTGAGGCCTCCCCAGCTACATGGAACTGTGAGTCCATTAAACTTCTTTTTCTTTATAAATTACCCAGTCTCAGGTATGTCTTTATTAGCAGTGTGAAAACACACTAATACGCAGTCCAATAACAATTAAGCGTGAATGGGCCACAATAAGCTTGGAATGGGGAGAGACAGTCTAGCCCCTACAAACTCTCATATCTGACCATGAAGTTTCTCTTCCAGGATAGGACCCCAAACTGAGAAAAAGGAAAAACCTGGGAATTGACTCAAAATTGAGCAGGACAGGTATAACGGAGATAATACAAAAGGAGATGGTCCAGATAAAAGTGCAAAAGGGGAACAGAACAAGAACATTTCAACAAACGGCCTTGGGTTTTTTTTTTTTTTTTTTTTTGAGACGGAGTCTCCCAAGTAGCTGGGACTACAGGCACATGCCCTGTGCCCGGCTAATTTTTCTATTTTTAGTAGAGACGGGGTTTCGCCATATTGGCCAGGCTGGTTCAAACTCCTGACCTCAGGTGATCCACCCACCTTGGCCTCCCAAACTGCTGGGATTACAGGCGTGAGCCATCGCCTCCAGCCATAGCCTTGTTTTTAAACATCACATGAAAACAACGGAAGAGGGAGGTATGTGAAGTTAAAAAAAGCTATCTTGAATAGGACTTCCTCCTAAAAGTAAAGGAAAATGAATATTGCATAAAAATGATCAACAGAAAGAATCAAGGTAAAATCTCATATAAAGTTAATATTAAAAAGACTAAGAATAATAGCTCTACAATGAAGCCACACCTAGAAAACTTTTCCCAAAAAACAGATTAAAACTGTAACCTACTACTTTAGAACTAGCTAAAAGACATGTATGTGATGAAAAAACATATAAAATTAAAGACATGGAAAAGTGGAACAACCAAATTCGAAATTTTAAAATAAGAAATATTCAGAATTAAAAAGACAGAATCAAGAAAAAATTGGAAATAAAAGAAAAAACATTTCAGAAATAAACATTAAACAAAATGAACCAAGACAACAAATAATAGTCTAAGAAAAATGGAAAGGCAAAAGAAGGAAAAAAATGTAATTTAAAAAAGTAATAAAAAGGATCCAAAAGCAAATGATAAATATTGCCATTAGGTAATAAAGATCCAACATACAGGTAAGAGGAATCACTGAAGAAGAAAACTAAAGCAAGAGAATATTAAAAATAAACTGTAGTTCAAAAATAAACTGTAAGTCAAAAAACTTCACTGAAACAAAAAAAGATATAAAACTACTTACTGAAGAAGCATACCATATGTAGGTATTTTTGGTCTAAAAGAAACTCACTTTATATTTAAATATATAGTTAAACACATAAGCACAGAAGATTTATCAAACACCGAGCAAAGGAAAACTGCAGTGGCCACTACTGTATGCATAAAAATTCATACATCTATACAACTGCTGTGCAACAAAAGATAATGTGAGCCAGTTATATCATTTTAAATCTCTATTAGCCTCATTTAAAAAAATTAAAACAGGTAAAATTGATTTTAAGTATATATTTTATTTATGTTTCTCTTCTGCAGAACTTACATGGAAAATACTATGCTTATCTCACCTTCACTCACAGACTTAAAAAATAGTGTCATGAAAACTTTTTTGCAATAAACTGATAATCTAATTACTCACCAATATCTAAGACAGCACCCAGGAGGAAGGATCAAAGCAATACATTCTTGGAATCTGCTCTAAGTAAAACAAACTTGCACATCTTATGTAAAATTTAAATTTTGACTACCTATCAATATTCTAGGTTCTCTCCAGTTCCAGATTTTTATTTTTTAAAGATAGCAGAGGTACCACACAAATATTGTACTTTAATCAACTGCAAGTCATTTTATTTGAAAAACTAATATCCTTCTAAAAAAATTTATTCCAACTTTACTTGAAATAACTATGTCAGAGTGAAAGAGCAGAAAACTTCTTTAATGTACTTAGCTACTTTCATCTCCTCTTATAATCCTAAACATCTCAATTTTACCACTGAATATTGGGACAACATGACCACTAACATAAGTAGTGCCTGTAGTTTTAGTTGCTTTTTAAGCTACCATAAAATATTTATGGTATCTATCAATACTCTTTTGCCTGTTCACTCTGTATTTGGCCTGACTGAGAATTCAAGTTGAGGCCACAGAATACAGAAAAGCTTACTTATGAAGACTGATGAAAACCCCTGATTTTGCCTTCCATAAGAAATTTTTTCTAGGAAAGATCAAAAGTTTAAATTAAGACAAGCAAGTCAATACTATGACATAGGTATTGCTAAGTTAAGTTAAAGACTACCCAGTTAGCTCATAGGTTTTTCTAGGAATAACTAGGTTACAATAGAAACCTGTATCCACTTTTTTTTTTTTTTTCTTAATAGAAAATATAAACAGCAAGTGTGTTCGAAAACATTCCTTCCAGATTCAGAAAAAAAATCTGTCTTACAGATTTAACCTGAGAATCTTTTCACATTCTTTTGACTTGTGTGAGAGTGCCAACATTTTTTATCCTCTGAGGTTGAATTCCACTTTTGGTAAAAGCTGAATCACCATCACTAACCATGATATAATTTTTATGCAAAGACAAGAAATGAAAATGTTTTTGGAACTGCTATGGTAACTAAAGAAGACTGACTATACAACTAAAACATTCTCAAGAATGGAAGAAACTTCAGAGTCATCTAAACTACTCCTCATCTACCTAGTGAATGCTTAAATCCCGGCCACACGATTCCAGGTGGTTGTCCAGCCTCTTTACAAACCCTTCCAGTTCAGAGTAAACCAACCTATCTTCCAAGGCAATCGATTTCATTTCTGGACAGTTTTAAATATTGAAAAATACTGCCTTTCTAGTACCTGCATATATTACCCTTGGAATTTTCATATGCTAGCTTAAGTTACCCTCCCTAAGGCTGCTGTATTTTTGGAATTTTAAAGCGAAACAGGAACATGATGTGAAAAGGACAGAGATCAAGAAACAAAAAGAGACTATATAAAAATACAGGCTAAATGGGGAAGGGGAGTGCATGATTCTTTTTTCTCCATTCCCCATTCATCGCTAAGGATAATAAGTGTTATCTCACAGAATTTAATCAAACCAAAGACTGATCTCAGCATGCCATTAAAAAATCAAGTGCATACTGTGTTCCTAGCATAGTGGAAGCCACCACAAGCACTACAAAGACACATATGATAAATTTTCTAACTGCTGGAAACTTACAATTTAGTTAGACATAAGCAAAGGTAACAATATATGGTACTTGCCATAGATAATTGAGCACATACTACATACAGAAGAATCTTTTATTAAAGTAGAGATTTAAGCTGGGCTTTAAAGAACAGGAAGGATTTGGTTTGCCAGAAGGAATATGCAAAATACATTTCCGGCCAAGCACGGTGGTTCATGCCAGTAATTCCAGCACTTTGGGAGGCCAAGGCAGGTAGATCACCTGAGGTCAGGATGCTGAGACCAGCCGGGCCAACATGACAAAACCCTGTCTCTACTAAAAATACAAAAAAATATTTAGCCAGGCATGGTGGCTCATGCCTGTAGTCCCAGCTACTTGGGAGGCTGAGGCAGGAGAATCACTTGAACCCAAGAGGTGAAGGTTGCAGTGAGATGAGATCGCACCACTGCACTCCAGCATAGGTGACAGAGCAAAATTCCATCACAAAAACAACAAACAAACAAAAAATACATTTCCAACAAGGACAACAGCAGAACCAAAACAAAACAAAAGAACACACTATCAGATTGTTTCAGCAGAAAGAGCTGTCTGGTACAGCCAAAGCTATTTGTTGTAAAGCATCTGAAGTAAGGTCAAAGACAAATGATGAAGCCAGAAGGCAGAGGAACATGAAGACTAGTTTAATGAAAATAAAAAGTTTTATGAGTCTCACAGAAGAATCAATGCAAATTTCTTAGGATGGAAGTAAAATAACCAAAGCAATGTTCTAGGAAAATTACTCTGAATGCACTGTGTAAAACAAATGGAGATGTGACACTGATGAGAACACCAGGAATAGGGCAAAGCCTTGGACATGTCGGAGAAATGAAACTAGAAAGCAGCAGAAGCAAGAAAAGAATTAAGAACACAGAAGCAAAAGAGAGAAAGGAGTAAGAACCATAGAATATACAAGTTTTTAAGAGTAACTAGAACAATGACATTAACTTTCTTTCCAAACAGCTCATTATTTCAATTTTAGTTTGTCAAGCTGCAAGTAAAATAAAGACATCTACTAATCTTAATATTTACAAATGCTAAACATCAATAACTATCACTATAGACCAAATTTCCATACTGAAATAATTTCATAAATCCTTGTTTCCTGTTTCCATATGGCATATACAGGGATTTGGTTGATATTGCTATACAACAACAGTTAATTCTGGTATTCCATTCTTTACTCCACCCAAATGTATAATATCTTTGGCAGGGGGAGGGGAAGGAAGCTATAGTATTTATAAAAGTATAAAAAACTTAGTCCTTTCCAAAAATTTGAGAAGTACCTGACAATAAACCCAAGACCAAACACAATTAATCTGACCATGAACCACATTAAAAGAACTTTTAAGACTTTTTTACAGTGAGTAACTTTATTTCTATGTTATTAAAAATCAAAGTAAGTTTTGGGTGACAACTATTTTCTTTTAAAAATAAGCATACAGCAATTCTAACAGCTGTATATATTGTGCTCTAAAATCTGAAACACATAACATATACATAAATAACAGATAAAAATATGGTACATATAATATCAGTTTATAAGTAACCTTGAGGAAAAACTTAGTAGTTACATTTTACAGAATTATACACACACACACACACACACACAAAGAACATTTTTATTTAACAGCTTGACTGGGCTCAAAGATTAAATCATGTTTCCATACATATTTACTAATAAAAGGTATTTTTAAAAAAATAGAGCTAGCCAAAACAGTATCATCTTCGAAAATTAGAAACACAATTATGAAATGTTGCCGGGAAAGACAAAGGGTATAACTATGTAACTGTGTACAGTAAAAGTATTTTTCTTAGTTCCATAAATAAATACCTCCCAAGTACTTCTTTTTTAGACTGAGTCTCACTCTATAACTCATGGCAGAGTGCAGTGGGAGGATCTTGGCTTACTGCAAGCTCCACCTGCCAGGCTCAAGCGATTCTCCCACCTCACTTTCCAGAGTAGCTGGGACTACAGGTGTGTGTCACCACACCCGGCTAATTTTCGTATTTTTAGTAGAGACGGGGCTTCGTAATGTTGGCCAGGCTGGTCTCAAACTCTTGGATCTGCCCACTTTGGCCACCCAGAGTTCTGGGATTACAGTAGTGAGCCACCACTCCTGGCCTCAAGCACTTTTTATATCAAAGAAATTATTATAAAATATCATATGAATATGGAACATTATATCACATTGTGATCATCACTTTTGCCCATCTGAATTAAACGTCAAAGTTAATAGGAACAGCCTCCAAAAAGACAGATATTTTAATGTATAGCAAAACTAACCCAATGGGATAGAAATCAGTGTAGTGTATGCCCCTGGGGGACTTGACTGGAAATTGGCATGAAGGAACTTTCTAGTGTGACAGAAATGCTCTATCTTCATTGGGGTATTGGTGACATCATACAGACATTTGCCAAGACTCATAAAACTAAATGAGATCTGTGAACTGTTCTCATTCTAATTATACCTCAAGTTTTTTCTTTTTTTGGTTTTATACGTTTATTTTCAGAGTAAAACAATTACACAATTTAAATCCAGGTCTAACAGAATTACTCTGCCAAAGTCAGCAATAATGCCAAAATGCATTCTCACTTCCAGACACTCACCAGTATCATCTGAGTCTTCTCCCAGTGAAGCAAAAGGGTCTGGTATTTTATTAATATACATCTCTCTTATCTGCAATATAATCTACAATTTCTTGTGGACATATTAACTTTTCCACATCTATATCAGGAATTTCAAACCCAAATTTATCTTCCATGACCATGCGTACTCTCTACTTGGTCCAAACTGTCAAAGCACAGGTCTTTCATAAAGTAAGAATTCACTGAGAGCTTCTCTGGGTCAATCTTGTCACAGGGTTTCAAGATATAAAGAAGACAGTCTTTGATTCCCTCTAACGTCAAAGGGGGCATGTCACTATACTGACAGCACAACTGTGTAACTTCTACCCAGCACGTGCACAAGCACCAAAGCCCGCTGTGGAGCCAGCTGCAAAGCCCCAGCCTCATCAGAGTCCCCACAGAGCACAAGTGATGCTGAGCAGCAGGCTGTGGCCAGCATGGGACCCGGGGCATCAGTGTGATGGCCAAGGGCAGGTGGCAGACACAAGCTGCCATGGCTACCCCGACCAGGATTTCCTACCTCAATTTTTTAAAAAGAAACACAGGAGACCAGGTCCAGTGGCTCACGCCTGTAGTCCCAGCACTTTGGGGGGCCAAGGTGGGCATATCACTTGAGGTCAGGAGTTCGAGACCAGCCTGGCCAACATGGCAAAACCCCACCTCTAATAAAAATACAAAAATTAGCAACACATGGTGGCACACACCTGTAATCCCAGCTACTTGGGAGGCTGAGGCAGGAGAATCGCTTGAACCCAGGAGACAAAGGCTGCAGTGAGCAGATATCACACCACTGCACTCCAGCCTGAGCAACAGCGTGAGTGAGACTCCGTCTCAAAAAAAAAAAAAAAAAAAAAAAAAAGATGGGAAGAGCAGGGGAGGGGGGCCAGACAGAGCAATTCCTATCAAGAAGTTGGCAAATGCAATCAAATAATGTTCAAATACAACTTCAAATATTATTAATAACTGTTTTTAAAATCCTTACATTGTAAAAAACAAAACCCAATATTTTGCCATGTACTTGTAACCTATGCCAAAGAAAACCAGTGAACTGCAGCCCTCTGATTAGAAAATTCTACTCTAAGCTATACAGCTGCCCATCTCAAATAATTTGCTATTCATTTCCTCTCAACAACCTAATTGAGAAAAATATTTCTGAATAACTGAACTGTTGAAGGATCTCGTCTTTTATCCTTAGTTTGAAATAAGCCATTAAAAAAGCAGGATACTTCGGTCATGAATGCTTTGTACCTCCATAACCCATTACAAACACCAAGTTATACTGTCAAGCTACACCTCACACGTTTCTTGAAAAAGAATTACAACATTAGCCAGGCATGGTGGTGCATGCCTATAGTCACAGCTACTTGGAAGGCTGACATGAGAGAATCGCTTGAGTCCAAGAGTTTCAGACCAGCCTGGGCAACATACCAAGACCCCGTCTCAAACAAACAAAAAAAGACTTACAACATCATGACATCTGTTACCATATTCTACAGAGATACTAAGAACACTGCCTTACAGGAAGTGTTTAAAAAGCTCTGCTTCTTTGATATAACTAGTATGTTTTCTCCTCAAGGATCTTGAAAATACATAAAAGATTGCATTTCCCTTTATGCTCTAGCCAGCGAAAAGCTCAAAAACTAATTTAAGATGGAACCAAATAAATTATGCTTGACTTTACAGCCTGAACATCTCCATTCTGTTTTTCTACCCCTACTTCACCCCATTCATGTAAACTATTGGGTTAAGATTCTAAGATGTATCACTGAGTCTCAACCACATATATTTATGTATTTAGCACTTCATAGTGACTTCAAAGTAATTTCAAAGGGGCATAAATAAGTGGTGTAACTTCACTGTGAATTACATAATAAGACCAGTAGAAGTAATCATTTTTACAATAGTGGCCAACCTTAAATATAAAAAGTAAGATTTTGAGAATTGAAGACTGTCACATTGGGAAAACGGCAAACTTTTAAAATTACAAATCTACCTCTAGCAGAGTTAAACCACCCATAAATAAGTTTAGGTTGGTCATAAGAACATTTGTTCACTGGGTTGTCTTACAACTTCTGGGCCTTGTCTGAAAACTAAGAACACCTCAGAACAGAAAGGAAATTACTCAAGTCCATTTTTAGGCTACAGGTGGTTTTTTACTTTATCTTTACCCAGGCTCCCTCTACTGATAAAAAAATAAAACTATGGAATTATACTGGCAAATTTTATCAACAAAAGAAATAATACTTTAAAAACACTTTAAAATCAACATTTTACAAAGTATAGATTAAAAACTGACTTTACTATAGACACAAAATGAAATAAACACCTGTGAAATGAAAATTCAAATATTCCAATTTAATATGTGGCATATGTCATTTCAACATACAAAACTGCTTTTCAGCGTTAATCCTTAGATGCAAGAAGGGTTAAATATTTTTAAATCATTTTAAATATTTTAAATAATTTCTTGGTAATATAATGTTTACCTGTATCTGTTCTGCTGTCCATTGGTCTAGGTTGACTGATTTGACCCTGGATATATGAACCCCAAGATTTCTATGAATTCCAGCACATCTGATGCAAATAAACACACCAATATTCCAGGAAGCCCATCGAGGACCTAATTTAGAAGAAGAAACCACAAAAAAAAGCAAATGTTAAAAACAAAAATAAACACAACAGCATATTAGAAGCATTCTCGGTTTTATATAATTGTAATGGAAGCTTAGAGAAGTCACATGCTCAAATTTTCAAATGGTACTGGCAGCAGTCTGCTAAGAAGACATGTGTCTTGGCAATCTTCAAGAACCTTATTGATTTTACTCATTTTGCTTTCCTAGAAACTTACCCTCCACTCTAAGATTTTAAAACTAATTTATATAAACAGCTTCTTCACTTAGCATATTTGAATCAGGAATAGTAATACCGTACTGTAAAAATAATTTCTTTATTAAATGTATAAGATATGCACAAGATTAACAACAAACAAAAAATCAAAGACATATCAAAAATTAAATGTAGAAATTAATAAGAAAAAGACAACCGGAGGGCCTGGAGCCAAGATGGCCAAATAGGAACAACTCCGGTCTACAGCTCCCAGCGTGAGCGATGCAGAAGACAGGTGATTTCTGCATTTACATCTGAGGTACCAGGTTCATCTCACTAGGGAGTGCAAGACAGTGGGCGCAGGACAGTGGGTGCAGTGCACCCTGTGCGAGCCGAAGCAGGGCGAGGCATTGCCTCACTCGGGAAGCACAAGGGGTCTGGGAGTTCCCTTTCCTAGTCAAAGAAAGGGGTGATAGACGGCACCTGGAAAATCGGGTCACTCCCACCCTAATACTGCGCTTTTCCAACGGGCTTAAAAAACAGCACACCAGGAGATTATATCCTGCACCTGGTGTGGAGGGTCCTACCCCAACGGAGTCTCGCTGATTGCTAGCACAGCAGTCTGAGATCAAACTGCAAGGCGGCAACAACGCCGGGGGAGGGGCGCCCGCCATTGCCCAGGCATGCTTAGGTAAACAAAGCAGCCAGGAAGCTCAAACTGGGTGGAGCCCACCACGGCTCAAGGAAGCCTGCCTGCCTCTGTAGGCTCCACCTCTGGTGACAGGGCACAGACAAACAAAAAGACAGCAGTAACCTCTTCAGACTTAAATGTTCCTCTCTGACAGCTTTGAAGAGAGCAGTGGTTCTCCCAGCACGCAGATGGAGATCTGAGAACGGGCAGATGGCCTCCTCAAGTGGGTCCCTGACCCCTCACCCCAGAGCAGCCTAACTGGGAGGCACCCCCCAGTATGGGCAGACTGACACCTCACAAAGCCGGGTACTCCTCTGAGACAAAACTTCCAGAGGAAGGATCAGACATCAGCATTCGCGGTTCACGAAAATCCGCTTTCCGCAGACACCGCTGCTGGTACCCAGGCAAACAGGGTCTGGAGTGGACCTCTAGCAAACTCCAACAGATCTGCAGCTCAGGGTCCTGTCTGTTAGAAGGAAAACTAACAAACAGAAAGGACATCCACACCAAAAACCCATCTGTACATCACCATCATCAAAGACCAAAAGTACGTAAAACCACAAAGATGGGGAAAAAACAGACCACAAATACTGGAAACTCTAAAAAGCAGAGCACCTCTCCTCCTCCAAAGGAACGCAGCTCCTCACCAGCAACGGAACAAAGCTGGACGGAGAATGACTTTGACTAGTTGAGAGAAGAAGGCTCCAAAGGAACGCAGCTCCTCACCAGCAACGGAACAAAGCTGGACGGAGAATGACTTTGACTAGTTGAGAGAAGAAGGCTTCAGATGATCAAACTACTCCGAGCTACAGGAGGAAACTCAAACCAAAGGAAAAGAAGTTGAAATCTTTGAAAAAAATTAGACGAATGTATAACTAGAATAACCAATACAGAGAAGTGCTTAAATGAGCTGATGGAGCTGAAATCCAAGGCTCGAGAACTACAGGAAGAATGCAGAAGCCTCTGGAGCCAATGCGATCAACTGGAAGAAAGGGTATCAGTGATGGAAGATGAAATGAATGAAATGAAGCGAGAAAGGAAGTTTAGAGAAAAAAGAATAAAAAGAAACAAACAAAGCCTCCAAGAAATATGGGACTATGTGAAAAGACCAAATCTACGTCTTTTGATTGGTGTACCTGAAAGTGACGGGGAGAATGGAACCAAGTTGGAAAACACTCAGCAGGATATTATCCAGGAGAACTTCCCCAATCTAGCAAGGCAGGCCAACATTCAGATTCAGGAAATACAGAGAACGCCACAAAGATACTCCTCGAGAAGAGCAACTCCAAGACACATCATTGTCAGATTCACCAAAGTTGAAATGAAGGAAAAAATGTTAAGGGCAGCCAGAGAGAAAGGTCGGGTTACCCACAAAGGGAAGCCCATCAGACTAACAGCGGATCTCTCGGCAGAAACTCTACAAGCCAGAAGAGAGTGGGGGCCAATATTCAACATTCTTCAAGAAAAGAATTTTCAACCCAGAATTTCATATCCAGCCAAACTAAGCTTCATAAGTGAAGAAGAAATAAAATCCCTTACAGACAAGCAAATGCTGAGAGATTTTGTCACCACCAGGCCTGCCCTAGAAGAGCTCCTGAAGGAAGCACTAAACATGGAAAGGAACAACCAGTACCAGCCACTGCAAAAACATGCCAAATTGTAAAGACCATCGAGGCTAGGAAGAAACTGCATCAACTAACGAGCAAAATAACCAGCTAACATCATAATGACAGGATCAGATTCACACATAACAATATTAACTTTAAATGTAAATGGACTAAATGCTCCAATTAAAAGACACAGACTGGCAAACTGGATAAAGAGTCAAGACCCATCAGTGTGCTGTGTTCAGGAAACCCATCTCACGTGCAGAGACACACATAGGCTCAACATAAAGGGATGGAGGAAGGTCTACCAAGCAAATGGAAAACAAAAGAAGGCAGGGGTTGCAATCCCAGTCTCTGATAAAACAGACTTTAAACCAACAAAGATCAAAAGAGACAAAGAAGACGATTACATAATGGTAAAGGGATCAATTCAACAAGAAGAGCTAACTATCCTAAATATATATGCACCCAATACAGGAGCACCCAGATTCATAAAGCAAGTCCTGAGTGACCTACAGAGAGACTTAGACTCCCACACAATAATAATGGGAGACTTTAACACCCCACTGTCAACATTAGACAGATCAATGAGACAGAAAGTTCACAAGGATACCCAGGAATTGAACTCAGCTCTGCACCAAGCAGACCTAATAGACATCTACAGAACTCTCCACCCCAAATCAACAGAATATACATTCTTTTCAGCACCACACCACACCTATTCCAAAATTGACCACATACTTGGAAGTAAAGCTCTCCTCAGCAAATGTAAAAGAACAGAAATTATAACAAACTCTCAGACCACAGTGCAATCAAACTAGAACACAGGACTAAGAAACTCACTCAAAACCGCTCAACTACATGGAAACTGAACAACCTGTTCCTGAATGACTAATGGGTACATAACGAAATGAAGGCAGAAATAAAGATGTTCTTTGAAACCAACGAGAACCAAGACACAACATACCAGAATCTCTGAGACACATTCAAAACAGTGTGGAGAGGGAAATTTATAGCACTAAATGCCCACAAGAGAAAGCAGGAAAGATCCAAGTTGACACCCTAACATCACAATGAAAAGAACTAGAAAAGCAAGAGCAAACACATTCAAAAGCTAGCAGAAGGCAAGAAATAACTAAAATCAGAGCAGAACTGAAGGAAATAGAGAAACAAAAAACCCTTCAAAAAATTAATGAATCCAGGAGCTGGTTTTTTGAAAGGATCAACAAAATTGATAGACCGCTAGCAAGACTAATAAAGAAGAAAAGAGAGAAGAATCAAATAGATGCAACAAAAAATGATAAAGGGGATATCACCACCGATCCCACAGAAATACAAACTACCATCAGAGAATACTAAAAACACTTCTATGCAAATAAACTAGAAAATCTAGAAGAAATGGATAAATTCCTCGACACATACACCCTCCCAAGACTAAACCAGGAAGAAGTTGAATCTCTGAATAGACCAATAACAGGAGCTGAAATTGTGGCAATAATCAATAGCTTACCAACCAAAAAGATTCCAGGACCAGATGGATTCACAGCCGAATTCTACCAGAGGTACAAGGAGGAACTGGTACGATTCCTTCTGAAACTATTCCAATCAATAGAAAAAGAGGGAATCCTCCCTAACTCATTTTATGAGGCCAGCATCATCCTGATACCAAAGCCGGGCAGAGACACGACCAAAAAAGAGAATTTTAGACCAATATCCTTGATGAACATCGATGCAAAAATCCTCAATAAAATACTGGCAAACAGAATCCAGCAGCACATCAAAAAGCTTATCCACCATGATGAAGTGGGCTTCATCCCTGGGATGCAAGGCTGGTTCAATATATGCAAATTAATAAATGTACTCCAGCATATAAACAGAACCAAAGACAAAAACCACATGATTATCTCAATAGATGCAGAAAAGGCCCTTGACAAAATTCAACAACCCTTCATGCTAAAAACTCTCAATAAATTAGGTATTGATGGAACGTATCTCAAAATAATAAGAGCTATCTATGACAAACCCACAGCCAATATCATACTGAATGGGCAAAAACTGGAAACATTCCCTTTGAAAACTGGCATAAGACAGGGATGCCCTCTCTCACCACTCCTATTCAATATAGTGTTGGAAGTTCTGGCCAGGGCAATCAGGCAGGAGAAGGAAATAATGGGTATTCAATTAGGAAAAGAGGAAGTCAAAATTGTCCCTGTTTGCAGATGACATGATTGTATATCTAGAAAACCCCATTGTCTCAGCCCAAAATCTCCTTAAGCTGATTAGCAACTTCAGCAAAGTCTCAGGATACAAAATCAGTGTGCAAAAATCACAAGCATTCTTATACACCAACAACAGACAAGCAGAGAGCCAAATCATGAGTGAACTCCCATTCACAATTGCTTCAAAGAGAATAAAATACCTAGGAATCCAACTTACAAGGGACGTGAAGGACCTCTTCAAGGAGAACTACAAACCACTGCTCAATGAAATAAAAGAGGATACAAACAAATGAAAGAACATTCCATGCTCATGGGTAGGAAGAATCAATATCGTGAAAATGGCCATACTGCCCAAGGTAATTTACAGATTCAATGCCATCCCCATCAAGCTACCAATGACTTTCTTCACAGAATTGGAAAAAACTACTTTAAAATTCATATGGAACCAAAAAAGAGCCCGCATCGCCAAGTCAGTCCTAAGCCAAAAGAACAAAGTTGGAGGCATCACGCTACCTGACTTCAAACTATACTACAAGGCTACAGTAACCAAAACAGCATGGTACTGGTACCAAAACAGAGATATAGATCAATGGAACAGAACAGAGCCCTCAGAAATAATGCCACATATCTACAACTATCTGATCTTTGACAAACCTGAGAAAAACAAGCAATGGGGAAAGGATTCCCTATTTAATAAAAGGTGCTGGGAAAACTGGCTAGCCATATGTAGAAAGCTGAAACGGGATCCCTTCCTTACACCTTATACAAAAATCAATTCAAGATGGATTAAAGACTTAAATGTTAGACCTAAAACCATAAAAACCCTAGAAGAAAACCTAGGCATTACCATTCAGGACATAGGCATGGGCAAGGACTTCATGTCTAAAACACCAAAAGCAATGGCAACAAAAGCCAGAATTGACAAATGGGGTCTAATTAAACTCAAGAGCTTCTGCACAGCAAAAGAAACTACCATCAGAGTGAACAGGCAACCTACAGAATGGGAGAAAATTTTCGCAACCTACTCATCTGACAAAGGGCTAATATCTAGAATCTACAATGAACTCAAACAAATTTACAAGAAAAAAACAACCCCATCAAAAAGTGGGCGAAGGACATGAACAGACACTTCTCAAAAGAAGACATTTATGCAGCCAAAAAACACATGAAAAAATGCTCACCATTACTGGCCATCAGAGAAATGCAAATCAAAACCATAATGAGATACCATCTCACACCAGTTAGAATGGCAATCATTAAAAAGTCAGGAAACAACAGGTGCTGGAGAGGATGTGGAGAAATAGGAACACTTTGACACTGTTGGTGGGACTGTAAACTAGTTCAACCATTGTGGAAGTCAGTGTGGCGATTCCTCAGGGATCTAGAACTAGAAATACCATTCAACCCAGCCATCCCATTACTGGGTATATTCCCAAAGGAGTATAAATCATGCTGCTATAAAGACACATGCACACGTATGTTTATTGCGGCATTATTCACAACAGCAAAGACTTGGAACCTACCCAAATGTCCAACAATGATAGACTGGATTAAGAAAATGTGGCACATAGACACCATGGAATACTATGCAGCCATAAAAAATGAAGAGTTCATGTCCTTTATACGGACATGGATGAAATTGGAAATCATCATTTTCAGTAAACTATTGCAAGAACAAAAAACCAAACACCGCATGTTCTCACTCATAGGTGGGAACTGAACAATGAGAACACATGGACACAGGAAGGGGAACATCACACTCTGGGGACTGTTGTGGGGTGGGGGCAGGGGGGAGAGATAGCAATGGGAGATATACTTAATGCTAGATGACGAGTTAGTGGGTGCAGTGCACCAGCATGGCACATGTATACATATGTAACTAACCTGCACATTGCGCATATGTACCCTAAAACCTAAAGTATAATAATAATAAATAAAATAAAATAAAATAAAATTAAAGTGCTCTTGGGGCATTGGAGAAGGCTTTATAGAATAAGTCTTAAAAGAAAATTACCGTTAGCATTAAATTCTTTGTTCCTCATCTTTTCTTTGTAAAAAATGTTTAAGAAAGCTTTTCTGTTTGCTAGTTCATCATGGTAATCAGAAACTGAAGAGAAATTTCTTCTCAGAAAAGCACACAGTTTTATCTTACTTTTCAAATCATGTGAAAGCTACAAGGCAAGTGTATTGAGATCTCAAGAAAATTCCTGTTCATTTTTTAGACATGTAATGTCTTTTACATTATTTATACTTAATAGTGATTTATCAGTCAACCTAATTTTTCCACTTTCTGCAGGGTTTCCATACCTTAAAACTGTCATTTTTACAAAGGCAAAATGACATGGATGAAATTGGAAATCATCATTCTCAGTAAACTATCACAAGAACAAAAAACCAAACACCACATATTCTCACTCATAGGTGGGAACTGAACAATGAGAACACACGGACACAGGAAGGGGAACATCACACTTCGGGGACTGTTGTGGGGTGGGGGGAGGGGGGAGGGATAGCATTGGGAGATATACCTAATGCTAGATGACGAGTTAGTGGGTGAAGCGCACCAGCATGGCACATGTATACATATGTAACTAACCTGCACATTGTGCACATTTACCATAAAACCTAAAGTATAATAAAATAAAAAAAACTCTCATTTTTATCTGAAAGTTAGTAGTCATATAATATTATACAAATTTTAGGGGTGTGTGTGTGTATATGTGTGTGTGTGTGTATGTCAAAATTTAAATTAGCATTTAAATAAAAAGCTTAGCAGTCATCAGGTACTGCAATGTTATATTTTTTGGCTATATATTACAGTATAGCTGGAACTCTTCAAGATGGGAGGGCACTGTTCATTTTACCAAGAATGTACCTTGTTCTTTACCCTGTCCAGACTTTACCTGCTGTGTAACTTGAGGTCTTTTTTTGTTTTTTGTTTTTTTTTAAAGACAGTGCCTCCTTCTGTCACCCAGGCTGGAGTGAATTGGCAGGGTCTCGGCTCACTGCAACCTCTGCCTTCCAGGGTTCAAGTGATTCTCACACCTCAGCCTCCTGAGTAGGTGGGACTACAGGCACGTACCAACATGCCCAGCTAATTTTTGTGTTTTTAGTAGAGATGGAGTTTTGCCATGTTGGCCAGGCTGGTCTTGAATTCCTGGCCTTAAGTTACCTGCCCACCTAAGCCTCCTAAAGTGCTGGGATTACAGGCGTGAGCCACTGCGCCCAACCCACATAATAATCACATCAAATGCCACTGTCTCTACAAAGCCTGCATTAATATTGTTGGCTGACATTCATTTTTACCTCTTCTATGTTCCTCTGTCATTTGTACTTATTACTATAACCATTATATGATTATTAGAGTTCAAGCTCCTTGAAGGCAGGATTTGTGTTTTGTCATCTTCGTTTAATACTTTGGTCAAAATAGACACATAACAGATAACTGGTGATTTAAATTGGATCTAGAAAACTCAGGTTTGATGAAAAAGTCTTTTATTATTCTTTAACCCCTCTTAGAATTTGGGCTCTAAAATCAGGGATTGCTAAATCTCTTGTGTGTTGTTTGCTGCTACCAACATTCAAATGTAATTCACACTGACCGAGTGCAGTGTGGCTCATACCTGTAATCCCAACAGTTTGAGAGGCTGAGGCAGGTGGAATGTTTGAGCCCAGAAGTTTGAGACCAGCCTGGACACCATGGTGCAACCCTGTCTCTATAAAAAATACAAAAATTACCTGGGCGTGGTGGTATGTGCCTGTAGTTGTAGCTACTTGTGAGGCTGACGTGGGAGGATCACTTGAGCCTGGGAGGCAGAGATTTCAGTGAGCCAAGATCTTCACCACTGCACTCCAGCCTGGGCAGTAGAGTGAGACCCTGTCTCAAAGAAAAAAAAAAGTGGCTTAAACAGGATAGAAGTTTATTTCTCCTTCACATTGGTCTGGACATGAACTGTCCAGTATGGGTAGAGTAGTTCTGTCATCTTCACCATGGGGCTTTTCTAATTGGATCCAAGGTTGCAGGTTCATTCCTTATTGTCTCCCAGCAAATGGAAAAGGAGAAGAGGCCAGGGGAACACAGGCCCACTGTGGTTAATGGCAAAATATATCATTTCTGTTTACATTCTACAGGAGAGGCTGAGAAATGTAGTCTTCCTATCAGGACAGCCACATTTCTAGGTAAAATTCAGAAGCCTTTATTACTTAAAGGAAGAATGGGAAAATTGATATTAAAGATAGTGATTTTTGCCATAGTTTTCAGATTTATTTCCATTTTTAAAAATAGTAGATCAATTGTTCCAGGAATCAAAACATTTGAGTATTTGATTGAGTCATCAGATCTAGCAGATTTTTTAAATTATACAGTCGATTCCCTTACTGTAGGTGATACAGAAGGTTATATACGAGCCTTCCTAGTGAGAACTTTACCATCTACTTTAGGAGACAGAACTAATTACAAATGAAAAAAAGAGTAGATGCCTATTGTGGCACATTCTATGTCATATGCTGTTATGAGTGTAGGCATTTACAGGAGATAAATATTTCCTATAATCTAATAGAGAGGAAAACCGGAAACTGTTAAAGGTTTGGAGTTGGAAACTGAAATGGTGCGAGAGTGTAAACTGGTAATGGAATTCAGATTGGGTGAATTATCTTTCTCCCTCTTATTCTGATAATGAATTCAGAGTGGATGAGCTCCCTCCCTTTTGCTCTGCCTAATCTCTGAGGTTACCTAATACTTTTCAGCCTCAGTTACCGCATCCAGATGTTCTTTCTTAGCCCAATTACTCTTGACTTCTTTGGAACATTTGATACTATTGAACATCTTTTTTTTTCCCTGTTTTTGAAAACAGCTTTTCTTTGAAACGACCTCATTCTCTACTTTTACTGCCTTTCATTTTCTCCCTAAGATTTAGTACTGTCCTTTTTTGCTCTTTTTGTTCTTGGTACTGCAACTCTCATCTTAAAAGAAGGTGTGAGGCTGGGCGTGGTGGCTCATGCCTGTAATCCCAGCACTTTGGGAGGCCGAGGCAGGCGGATCATGAGGTCAGGAGATCAAGACCATCCTGGCTAACATGGTGAAACCCTGTCTCTACTAAAAATACAAAAAATTAGCTGGGTGAAGTGGCGGGCGCCTGTAGTCCCAGCTACTTGGGAGGCTGAGGCAGGAGAATGGCATGAACCCGGGAGGTGGAGCTTGCAGTGAGCCGAGATCAAGCCACTGCACTCCAGCCTGGGCGACAGAGCGAGACTCCGTCTCAAAAAAAAAAAAAAAAAAGAAGGTGTGTGTGTGTGTGTGTGTGTGTGTGTGTGTGTGTGTGTGTGTGTGTGTGTGTGTGTGTGTGTGTGTGTGTGTGTGTGTGTGTGTGTGTGTGTGTGTGTGTGTGTGTGTGTGTGTGTGTGTGTGTGTGTGTGTGTGTGTGTGTGTATCCAGTTTGAACTTTAGTCCTATATCCTAAATCGCCTGCCAGACATTTTCATCTTGGTGTATCACTATCATTTAAAGCATTCAATGGATCTCCTGCAGTTTTCTGACTCCACGAGGACCCTCATGCTTTATATCCTAGGTGCAGAACTTGCATTTTGGCCTCTACCTTCTCCTTTGCCACTATATTTTCTATGAGTAAGCCCTGTCAGTTCTTCCTGGTGATTTCATATTTGTTTGTTGCCATTCTTACTGCTGCCACATTTATCAGTCCCTTAATTACGTTAGTTATATGAAAGCAAATCAGGAAGTGTGTTGAATGCTTGAGTTAAAGATTGTGGAGAATGCTCTAGAACCTTGCTCTTCAAAATGTCATCTGTGGATGGCAACATGGGCATCACTGGGAACTTGTTAGGATGCAGAACCTTAGGAGCTACTCTGGGGGTCACAGAATTAAGAGTCTTCATTTTCATGATATTTCCAGTTGATGTGCATGCACATTAGGGTTTGAGAGACACTGATCTAGAATTCACTGTGCATTTCTGCTTCCCTTCTCTCTCCCTTCTCCCCCCGACTTGCCTTTTTTTTCTGACTAGAGTGCAGTGGTACCATCATAGCTCAAAGGGCCTTTGAACTCCTGGGCTCAAGCGATCCTTCTGCCTCAGCCTCCCAAGTAGTTAGACCTGCAGGCACTCACAACTACGTGTGGTGTGTAGTTTTTAATTTTTATTAGAGACCACTGTGGTTTCACTGTGTTACCCAGGCTGGTCTCAAAACTCCTGGCCTCAAGTTATCCTCCCACCTTGGCTTCCTGAAGTGTAGGGATTACAGGTGTGAGCCAGTTTCCGGCCCACTGCCTATCTGTTTAACCTTTCTTAGTTTGAGACTTACTTGCTAAAAATAATTAAACCCTCCAGCTATTACTCTGTAACTATTTACCTTAATGTGTAAGGTTCAAAACAGATAGATATGTTGTAAATTGTTGTGTTAGAAGTGATGAGACAGAGTGGAAAGTAACTGGGGGAGGCAGCTCTATCTAGAGTTGTCATAGATGTCCCAGATGTATGTTTGCCAGTTTATAGATGTAATTTCTCAAATTTAAAAGCAGGATATTTGGGGATAAGTTGCATGTGCATAATCTTCCTCCTGTGTAATTAAGGAATTTGGGGGGGCATTATTTTTAGTTTTACTATATTGTAATTACTAGCTTTAATGTTGTTGTGTAGAGCAGCGTCACCTTTAGATAAACAGCATGTACTTAGAAGGCTATGTTTAAAAAAAGCTTTATTTTTTATTTTTAATTTTTTGATATAGAGTCTCTCTCTGTCACCCAGGCTGGAGTACAGTGGCAGGATCTCGACTCACTGCAATCTCTGCCTCTGAGGTTCGAGTGATTCTCTTGCCTCAGCCTCCTGAGTAGCTGGGATTACAGGCACCTGCCACCATGCCTGGCTAATTTTTGTATTTTTAGTAGAGACCGGATTTCACCATGTTGGCCAGGCTGTTCTCAAACTCCTGACCTCAAGTGATCCACCTGCCTTGGCCTCCCAAAGTGCTGGGATTACAGGCATGAGCCACTGTGTCCAGCTACTTGATTTTTATTGATATCTCTTACTATATATGTACATTTTTCATAATCAACTAATTTATAGAAGTCTGTTAGGAATATGATTCTGAATATTTGGCATATTTTCCAGATATTGCTTTTATTTTTCCATTTTGACTTTATTAATTTTACAAGCAATATGTGAAAAAATCTTAAGCAATTTTTAAAATTATTATGAAAGAATATATTCAAAGGTATGAAGAATTGTACAGCTAAGACTTGTATTCTTGTATTCATATGTGAGTTTTTTGGCAGTGTTTTTCAGAACTTTTTGACCATGAACTGAAGAACTAACATTTTGTAGCACACCTCAGTTCATATATGCATATTATATGTTACTGAAACAAAAGTTTGTATTCTTGCAATACAGCTTAGCAATTCAGTGCTACTGTTGCTCTCCAAGCCCACAGTGAACTTTTCCCTGATCACATCCTCTTTCCTTACCACCAGTTACCTGCCTCAATTTCATGAAATTTGTACATACATTTAATTAATATGCAGTATGCTATTATTTTACATATTTTTCAACTTATGTAAATGGTTTCACACTGTATATATTCATCTGTAACCTTTTTTAATGTCAGTGTTATATTTGAGATTTAGCCATGTTGATGCAACCCTTTTTGAAGCAGTCTTGTTTCCCCTTCTTGCCAACAATTAGTAGTTAAAAATTTTTTTTTCCAGAATGTTGGGTGCAAAATGGAAGTAACTGTAGAGTTAAAGAGCAGTTTCGCTAATTACCAGTGAGACTGTGCATATTTTCATGCTTATTGGCCATAAATTTCTTCTGTGAATTATTCATTCATATCTTTTTGCTTATTTGCTATTGGGCTGGTTGTCTTTTTCTTTTTTTTTTCTTTTTTAAATTTAAATTTTATTTTATTATTACTATACTTTAAGTTTTAGGGTACATGTGCACAATGGGCAGGTAAGTTACATATGTATACATGTGCCATGCTGGTGTGCTGCACCCATTAACTCCTCATTTAGCATTAGGTATATCTCCTAAAGCTGTCCCTCCCCCATCCTCCCACCCCACAGCAGTCCCCAGAGTGTGATGTTCCCCTTCCTGTGTCCATGTGTTCTCATTTTTCAATTCCCACCTATGAGTGAGAATATGCAGTGTTTGGTTCCTATTTCCAATAGGAAATAGGATGTTCCTATTTCTCCACATCCTCTCCAGCACCTGTTGTTTCCTGACTTTTTAATGATTGCCATTCTAACTGGTGTGAGATGGTATCTCATTGTTTTGATTTGCATTTCTCTGATGGCCAGTGATGGTGAGCATTTTTTCATGTGTTTTCTGGCTGCATAAATGTCTTCTTTCAAGAAGTGTCTGTTCATGTCCTTCGCCCACTTTTTGATGGGGTTGTTTGTTTTTTTCTTGTAAATTTGTTTGAGTTCATTGTAGATTCTGGATATTAGCCCTTTGTCAGATGGGTAGGTTGTGAAAATGTTCTCCCATTCTGTAGGTTGCCTGTTCACTCTGATGGTAGTTTCTTTTGCTGTGCAGAAGCTCTTTAGTTTAATTAGATCCCATTTGTCAATTTTGGCTTTTGTTGCCATTGCTTTTGGTGTTTTAGTCATGAAGTCCTTGCCCATTCCCATGTCCTGAATGGTATTGCCTAGGTTTTCTTCCAGGGTTTTTATGGTTTTAGGTCTAACATTTAAGTCTTTAATCCACCTTGAATTGATTTTTGTATAAGGTGTAAGGAAGGGATCCAGTTTCAGCTTTCTACATATGGCTAGCCAGTTTTCCCAGCACCTTTTATTAAATAGGGAATCCTTTCCCCATTGCTTGTTTTGTCAGGTTTGTCAAAGATTGGATAGTTATAGATAGGCGGCATTATTTCTGAGTGCTCTGTTTTGTTCCATTGATCTATATCTCTGTTTTGGTACCAGTACCATGCTGTTTTGGTTACTGTAGCCTTGTAGTATAGTTTGAAGTCAGGTAGCATGATGCCTCCAGCTTTGTTCTTTTGGCCTAGGATTGACTTGGCGATGCGGGCTCTTTTTTGGTTCCGTATGAACTTTAAAGTAGCGTTTTCCAATTCTGTGAAGAAAGTCATTGGTAGCTTGATGGGGATAGCATTGAATCTGTAAATTACCTTGGGCAGTATGACCATTTTCATGATATTGATTCTTCCTACCCATGAGCTTGGAATGTTCTTCCATTTGTTTGTATCCTCTTTTATTTCCTTGAGCAGTGGTTTGTAGTTCTCCTTGAAGAGGTCCTTCACGTCCCTTGTAAGTTAGATTCCTAGGTATTTTATTCTCTTTGAAGCAATTGTGAATGGGAGTTCACTCATGATTTGGCTCTCTGTTTGTCTGTTGTTGGTGTATAAGAATGCTTGTGATTTTTGTACATTGATTTTGTATCCTGAGACTTTGCTGAAGTTGCTTATCAGCTTAAGGAGATTTTGGGCTGAGACAATGAGGTTTTCTAGATATACAATCATGTCATCTGCAAACAGGGACAATTTGACTTCCTCTTTTCCTAACTGAATACCCTTTATTTCCTTCTCCTGCCTGATTGCCCTGGCCAGAACTTCCAACACTATGTTGAATAGGAGTGGTGAGAGAGGGCATCCCTGTCTTGTGCCAGTTTTCAAAGGGAATGCTTCCAGTTTTTGCCCATTCAGTATGATATTGGCTGTGGGTTTGTCATAGATAGCTCTTATTATTTTGAGATATGTCCCATCAATACCTAATTTATTGAGAGTTTTTAGCATGAAGGGTTGTTGAATTTTGTCAAAGGCCTTTTCTGCATCTATTGAGATAATCATGTGGTTTTTGTCTTTGGTTCTGTTTATATGCTGGATTACATTTATTGATTTGTGTATATTGAACCAGCCTTGCATCCCAGGGATGAAGCCCACTTCATCATGGTGGATAAGCTTTTTGATGTGCTGCTGGATTTGGTTTGCCAGTATTTTATTGAGGATTTTTGCATCAATGTTCATCAAGGATATTGGTCTAAAATTCTCTTTTTTGGTCGTGTCTCTGCCCAGCTTTGATATCAGGATGATGCCGGCCTCATAAAATGAGTTAGGGAGGATTCCCTCTTTTTCTATTGATTGGTATAGTTTCAGAATGGTACCAGTTCCTCCTTGTACCTCTGGTAGAATTCTGCTGTGAATCCATCTGGTCCTGGAATCTTTTTGGTTGGTAAGCTATTGATTATTGCCACAATTTCAGCTCCTGTTATTGGTCTATTCAGAGATTCAACTTCTTCCTGGTTTAGTCTTGGGAGGGTGTATGTGTCGAGGAATTTATCCATTTCTTCTAGATTTTCTAGTTTATTTGCATAGAAGTGTTTTTAGTATTCTCTGATGGTAGTTTGTATTTCTGTGGGATAGGTGGTGATATCCCCTTTATCATTTTTTGTTGCATCTATTTGATTCTTCTCTCTTTTCTTCTTTATTAGTCTTGCTAGCGGTCTATCAATTTTGTTGATCCTTTCAAAAAACCAGCTCCTGGATTCATTAATTTTTTGAAGGGTTTTTTGTGTCTCTATTTCCTTCAGTTCTGCTCTGATTTTAGTTATTTCTTGCCTTCTGCTAGCTTTTGAATGTGTTTGCTCTTGCTTTTCTAGTTCTTTTCATTGTGATGTTAGGGTGTCAACTTGGATCTTTCCTGCTTTCTCTTGTGGGCATTTAGTGCTATAAATTTCCCTCTCCACACTGTTTTGAATGTGTCCCAGAGATTCCGGTATATTGTGTCTTGGTTCTCGTTGGTTTCAAAGAACATCTTTATTTCTGCCTTCATTTCGTTATGTACCCAGTAGTCATTCAGGAGCAGGTTGTGCAGCTTCCATGTAGTTGAGCGGTTTTGAGTGAGATTCTTAATCCTGAGTTCTAGCTTGATTGCACTGTGATCTGAGAGATAGTTTGTTATAATTTCTGTTCTTTTACATTTGCTGAGGAGAGCTTTACTTCCAAGTATGTGGTCAATTTTGGAATAGGTGTGGTGTGGTGCTGAAAAAAATGTATATTCTGTTGATTTGGGGTGGAGAGTTCTGCAGATGTCTATTAGGTCTGCTTGGTGCAGAGCTGAGTTCAATTCCTGGCACTTTTAAAATAACATTTATCACAATGATTTACAGTTAATTGTTTTATCTGTCTTTTCTGAGAAACAGTGATCTCTTTGAGAATAGTGACTTCATTTTATTGATCTCTGTATGTTCTGTACCCAGCACAATGTCTGGTATAAAAATTTAAGCAGTCTCTAGCTTACAAAGGATAGCTAAGACCTTGAGCCATCTGGGTTACTGCTGCCAAAACTGCTAAGGGAGTATTTTCAGAGGAAACTACCATCTTACTAAATAAGTAAGACATTATTCATCATATTTCCAAATACACTGTCTGGTTTAATCCTAACAAATATGCAAAGTAGGTAATATTACCACTCCATTTTAAAGATTGAGAAATTAGGCTCAAAACATAAAGAAAAAATGGAGAGCCAGCTGAGACCATGACAGAGGCAAATCTCCAAATGCAACTGTGAATACTGTGTCTCCTACTATGGTAATTCCATCATTCCAAACGAAATTCCCTTATACTGGCTGGGGGATTTTACTCTACTTTGTCACCTTTTCGAAATGTCAAGTCAATTCTGTTGAGACTAATGATATAGGTTTAAAGATGCAAATTATCTATTCATCTCTCCAGAACTATCAATCCTTCTAAAATTATTATAAGTTTGCTTTGTTTCCTCATAATACCCAAGATTAAAAGAAGTAAGAATTGAATTTGGTTTGATTTGTTGGAGAGGGAAACTGCAAAGGGTAGAGAATTTTGCCCAAGGAGGAACAGAAGAGGAGGGCAAAATCAACTGAGATGTAAACATTAATTCTTAAGGCAGCATCATAGTAGTGGATGCCCAGGGAAAGAGACACACACCAAACTCAAAGATCTCAAAGAGAAACTATATATGTCAAAATATTATCCAGGATCAGGCAGGAAACAAGGAACAAACCCTTCTCTTTCCATACCACAGGCCCTTTGTTCTTTACCCAAGAGCACTGACTAGCCCTTCACTGCTCATGGTCAGCTATACTATGGGTCGGGTATGTTTGTGAACTACCAGGAAAACCAGGAAACAAGCCATAAAAACGTGTTTTCCCTCATGCCTGTAATCCCAGCACTTTGGGAGGCCGAGGCAGGCAGATCATGAGGTCAGGAGATCAAGACCATCCTGGCTAACACGGTGAAACCCCGTCTCTACTAAAAATACAAAAAATTAGCCGGGCGTGGTAGCGGGCGCCTGTAGTCCCAGCTACTCGGGAGACTGAGGCAGGAGAATAGTGTGAACCCAGGAGGCGGAGCTTGCAGTGAGCTGAGATCGCGCCACTGCACTCCAGCCTGGGTGACAGAGCGAGACTCCGTCTCAAAAAAAAACAAAAAAACACTGGTTAATTTAGGATATGGAGTCTGAGCAAATACATAGAAATGCCAGCTAAGAAGCCATTGACTCAGATGCTATCATATTTAAAAGATTTCACATTTCAACCCAAAAGTTTAAATAGAAGTTTCATAAATAGTATTCGGACAAAAGTTATTTTACATTTCCAAAAGGTTTCTCCTAGCAAATACACTCAATAGAATGTCTGGGAGTTTTTTAATATTAAATATATTTCATTATATAATATTTTATTAAGAAAAAAAGTTCTTAAAATATTCCTTTTTAAGTAATCTTAAAGCTAATAACATATTTTGCTATGACCTAGTCACCTGTGGTTATCTATGTCACGTTCATGTTTTCCTGTAAAGAAGCCTCGGCAATGCTAAAAGATGACATGTAGGTATAACATTTTACAACTAGAGTTCCTGCAAAACCTTTATAAACTTCGAAAGAGTTTAGAAGAAAGTTTCCACATACTGTTGCTGATTGGAAGAAAGTTTCCACATACTATTTAATTAATCATTTCCTAAAATGAAGCATTAATAGAAGGCAAGTGATTGTGATTACTCAAAAAAATAAGTTCACAGAAAATTTCCTATCTTGACCGGGCACAGTGGCTCACGCCTGTAATCCCAGCATTTTGGGAGGCCGAGGCAGGCGGATCACCTGAGGTCAGGAGTTCAAGACCAGCCTGGCCAACATGATGAAGCCCTGTCTCTACTAAAAATACAAAAATTAGCTGAGCGTGTGGCAGGCGTCTGTAGTCCCAGCTACTTGGGAGGCTGAGGCAGGAGAATTGCTTGAACCCGGGAGGCAAGGGTTGCAGTGAGCCAAGATCACAACACTGCACTCCAGCCTGGGTGACACAATTGAAATTCCGTTTCAAAAAAAAAGGAACATTTCCTATTTAAAAAAAAAAAAAAAAAAAAACCTCAAATACCCCAGTAAGTACAAACATTACCCATAAAAATGGACATAATTAATTCTTCTAAAATTTGTCTGAAACAAGACTGACATTAAATAATAAGAAAACATTTTCATTTTATTAAAAAACAAAAGAATTGATATTTAACTCATTGCAATCTTTTTTTTTTCAGTATATTTGGTAAGAAAATTGTGTAGAACCAAGCAAACCAATAACATAATAGAAAATAAAACCTTTGAAAGAAAAGTTCTAAAATAAATTATTTTAAAGCTCCCCTACTCAGAAAGACAGCACCTACTGGTGTGCTGCACCCATTAACTCGCCATTTAGCATTAGGTATATCTCCTAATGCTATCCCTCCCCCCTCCCCCCACCCCACAACAGTCCCCAGAATGTGATGTTCCCCTTCCTGTGTCCATGTGTTCTCACTGTTCAAAAACTTAAAGTATAATAATAATAATAATAATAATAATAAAATCATTAATAAAAAAAAAGAAAGACAGCACCTAAGTTGTAGTATTTAAATAATTCCCTCGGAATTGCTATTTTTTTAGGAAAAAAAAGAATCAGTCACATTCAAACTCAGAATAGCAGCACATGCATTCACCTCACAAAGATTTACTGAGAGTCTACTACATCAACACACTGTTAAGGCTCTGGGGATATAGTAATAAACTAAACAGATAAACTCCAGCCATCATGGAACTTATACTCCTATGGAAGGCAGTATACAATAAGCAAACATGTGAAAGTAATAGTGTATCAGTGTGGTGAATTTTATGGAGAAAATGGATAGGGAGTACAGGTGAGAAAGGGGGAGGGAAAGGTAGTTATCATTTGGTCAGGGAAAGTTCTATTCGACCAGTGATCTGACGGAGTTACGCAAACAAACCATGCAGCTATCTGGGGAAAGAGTAATTAAGGTAAAGGGAACAATAAGCACAAAGGCCTTGAAGAATGATATGGCTTCTTCACGTTTAAGGTACACATTGAGGTATTCCTTAAGAAATGTTTAATGTATGTTTAAGAAATATCAAGGAAAGCCTGGTGCAATGGCATGTGCCTATAGTCCCAGCTACCTGGGAGGCTGAGGCAGAAGGGATGCTTGAGCCCAGGAATTCAAGGCTGCAGTGCTGGAGCCACTGCACTCCAGCCTGAGCAACATAACAAGACCCAATCTCTAAAAAATAAAAAGATACACCAAGAAGGGTCCAAACAAACAAACAAAAGAGTCTATAAAGGGCCACTTTTACATCCCTATAAAATATAATAAAAGTTTACTCAGAAATGTTTTTAAGCTGTTGCTGCCCAAACAACCTTTTCCCTAAGTATAAAACAGCACAATCGGTACTGCTAGGGATAGGCCCCCAAATCTGGCCATAAACTGGCCCCAAAACTGGCCATAAACAAAATCTCTGCAGCACTGTGACATGTTCATGATGGCCATGACACCCATGCTGAAGGTTGTGGGTTTACCGGAATGAGGGCAAGGAACACCTGGCCCACCCAGGGTGGAAAACCGCTTAAAGGCGTTCTTAAACCACAAAAAATAGCATGAGCGATCTGTGCCTTAAGGACATGTTCCTGCTGCAGATAACTAGCCAGAGCCCTTCCCTTTGTTTCAGCCCGTCCCTTTGTTTCCCATAAGGAATACTTTTAGTTAATCTATAATCTATAGAAACAATGCTTATCACTGGCTTGCTGTCAATAAATATGTGGATAAATCTCTGTTTGGGGCTCTCAGCTCTGAAGGTTGAGTCCCCTGATTTCCCACTCCACAGGCTATATTTCTGTGTGTGTGTCTTTAATTCCTCTAGCACCACTGGGTTAGGGTCTCCCTGACAGAGCTGGTCTATGCACAGTACATACACATAGTTCTATCATTTTAATTCAGTGCTCAGCACATGCTTAGTAAGTATGAAAGAAGGACAAGAAAGAAAGGATTAAAGCTAAGTGAGGAAAACAATGCTAGAATTCCTCCAAAGGATGTTCTGGGCATGCGCTACTGTTCTGTCAGGCACTGGAAAGGGTCAAATGGCAAAAACAAAAATAATTTGCTCTCTACTACTCCCTACTCTCCCTAAAATTCAAAGTCAAATTGTGGGATATAGGGCAGGCAAATATATTAACAGAGGCTGATGGCCATTAATTATCTCAGAAGGCAACCTCTTTACAAATGCTCTAATTCCAATCTAACAGTATGCTTTATTTATGTGGCACTGCCCTTCATTAGTACTTGTAGAGCTTGACAAATTTGTTGCCCCTGACATTATTGGGACAATTGATGAAATGTAAGTTCTATAGATATCAATGATAATTTCCTGATTTTAATAAATGTACTGTGACCATGTAAAGTCTTTGCTATTAGGAGATGATATGCTTTGGCTGGGTCCTCATCCAAATCTCAACTTGAATTGTGTCTCCCAGAATTCCCATGTGTTGTGGGAGGGACCCAGGGCAAGGTAATTGAATCATGGGGGCCGGTCTTTCCCATGCTGTTTTCGTTATAGTTAATAAGTCTCATGAAATCTGACGGGTTTATCAGGGGTTCCCACTTTTGCTTCTTCCTCATTTTCTTTTGCTGCTGCCATGTAAGAAGTGCCTTTCACTTCCCACCATGATTCCATGATTCTGAGGCCTCCCCAGCCATGTGGAACTGTAAGTCCAATTAAACCACTTTTTCTTCCCAGGCTCAGTTATGTCTTTATCAGCAGCATGAAAACAGACTAATACAGTAAATTGGTACCAGTAGAGTGGAGCGTTACTGAAAAGATACCCAAAAATGTGGAAGCAACTTTGGAAATGGGGAACAGACGGAGGTTGGAACAGTTTGGAAGGCTCAGAAGACAAGAAAATGTGGGAAAGTTTGGAACCTCCTAGAGATTTGTTGAATGGCTTTGCCCAAAATGCTGATAGCGATATAGACAATAAGGTCCAGGCTGTGGTGGTCTCAGATGGAGATAAGGAACTTGTTGGGAACTGGAGTAAGGTGACTCTTGTTATGTTTTAGCATAGAGATCGGCGGCATTTTGCCCCTGCCCTAGAGGTTTGTGGAACTTTGAACTTGAGAAAGACAATTTAGGGTTATCTGGCAGAAAAAATTTCTAAGCAGCAAAGCATTCAAGAGGTGACTTGGGTTCTGTTAAAGGCATTCAGTTTTATAAGGGAAGCAGAGCATAAAAGTTTGGAAAAAACTTTGCAGCCTATGTGATAGAAAAGAAAAACCCATTTTCTAAGGAGAAATTCAAGCTGGCTGCAGAAATTTGCTTAAGTAGCAAGGAGCCTAATTTGCATAAGTAGCAAGGAGCCTACAAATCATTTTCATAGAACAAGTCCTTTTCTCTCTAACCCCATACTTTTCTTGCTAATTTCACCTACTACTGTTAAGAGTCCATAAGACATCAAGGTATTAATCCCCATGACCATGGGGAAAATGTCTCCAGGCCATGTCAGAGACCTTCACAGCAGCCCCTCCCATCACAGGTGCGGAGGCCCAGGAGGAAAAAGTGGTTTCATGGGCCAGGCCCAGGGTCCCCATGCTGTGTGCAGCCTAGGGACTTGGTGCCCTGTGTCCCAGCCTCTCCGCTCCAGCCGTGGCTGAAAGGGGCCAATGGCTTCAGAGGGTGGAAGCCCCAAACCTTGGCAGCTTCCATGTGGTGTTAAGCCTGCAGGGAAACAGATGTCAAGAACTGAGGTTTGGAAACCTCCTCCTAGATTTTAGAAGATGTATGGAAACGCCTGGATGCCCAGGCACAAGTTTGCTGCAGGGGCAGGGTCCTCATGGAGAACCTCTGCTAGGGCATTGTGGTAGGGAAATGTGGGGTCAGAGCCCCCACACAGAGTCCCTACTGGGGCACCACCTAGTGGAGCTGTCAGAAGAGGGCCACCATCCTCCAGATCCCAGAATGGTAGATCCACTAACAGTCTGCGCTATGTGCCCAGAAAAGCCACAGACGCTAAACACCAGCCCATGAAAACAGCCGGGAAGGAGGCTGTACCCTGCAAAACCATAGGGGCAGAGCTGCCCAAGACCATGGGAACCCACCTCTTGAATCAGCTTAACCTCAATGCATGACCTGCAGTCATGGAGATCATTTTGGAGCCTTAAAATTTGACTGCCCTGCTGGATTTCGGACTTGTATGGGCCCTGTAACCCCTTTGTTTTGGCCAATTTCTCCCATTTGGAATGGCTATATTTACCCAATACCCGTACCCCCACTGTATCTGGGAAGTAACTACCTTGCTTTTGATTTTACTTTACATGCTTATAGGCAGAAGGGACTTGCCTTGTCTCAGATGAGAATTTGGAGTGTGGAGTTTTTGGTTAATGTTGAAATGAGTTACGACTCTGGGGGACTGTTGGGAAGGCATGATTAGTCTTGAAATGTGAGGACATACAATTTGGGAGTGGCCAGGGGCAGAATGATATGGTTTGGCTGCATCCCCATCTAAATCTCAACTTGAATTGTATCTGCCAAAATTCCCATGTGTTGTAGGAGGGACCCAGGGCAAGGTAATTGAATCATGAGGACTAGTCTTTCCCATGCTATTCTCATTATAGTTAGTAAGTCTCATGAGATCTGATGGGTTTATGAGGGGTTTCCACTTTTGCTTCTTCCTCATTTTCTCTTGCTGCCGCCATGTAAGTGCCTTTTGCTTCCCACCATGATTCTAAGGCCTTCCCGACCATATGAACTCTAAGTCCAGTTAAACCTCTTTTTCTTCCCAGTCTCGGGTATGTCTTTAACAGCAGCATGAAAACCGACTAATACAGGACACAAACGCTGAAATATTCAGGGATATAGGAACATTTTGGCTGTAAGTTCAGGGGGGTAAATGTGTGTGTTTGTACACATATATAAAGGACAAAGAGAATAAATGTGGTAAAATGTTACCATTTGAATCTGGATGGGACATTCAAGGGTGGAAGAGAGTACTGTATTAATAATTTCCTTCATTCTTGCTTCCATTTGTAAAAATGAATAAAAAATGAAAATACTTGTGTATAACCATTCAACGACAATAATAATAGAAAGAATTTTTTTAAAAAGTATCCCTGTATCCACACTATGAAGATCGGTTTCTTCATTCGAAAATACAAACACCACCATCTACTACATTCAGGTAACTGCTATGAATACCAAACGACAAAATACATATAATGAAAGCACTCTATAACTACAAATCATTTTTCATAGAACAAGTACTTTTCTCTGTATCCCATACTTTTCCTTGCTAATTTCACCTGCTACTGCTAAAGAATCCATAAGATATCAAAACTTCAACTCCAAAAATCTACATTTCCTTAGTCATGCAATTCCACTGATTATATATGTTATAAAATAGTTTTTTAAATGTTTTTAATAATTGTTTTAAGGAGAAATCACACATTAAAAATACACATTAATTATTAGATACTTGTCAAGACGAGAAAAACAAGAAAGGACTTTTTAAAATAAGAAAATGTGGCATATCTCTAGTCTTCATCCCTTCTCCAAGCAATACTTTTTTTTTTTTTTGAGATGGAGTCTTACACTGTCGCCCAGGCTGGAGTGAAGTGGTACAATCTCAGCTCACTGCAACCTCTGCTTCCCGGTTCAGGGGATTTTCCTGCCTCAGCCTCCCAAGTAGCTGGAATTACAGGTGCCCGCCACCACGCCCAGCTAATTGTTTGTATTTTTAGTAGAGATGGGGTTGGATCATGTTGGCCAGGCTGGTCTCCAACTCCTGACCTTGTGATTCGCCCTCCTTGGCCTCCCATAGTGCTGGGATTATAGGTATGAGCCACCACGCTCAGCCCCAAGCATTGCATTCTTATAACCAACTTGCATAATGCCAATTAAACATGTTCAAGATGGAATTCATTTTTCCATTCAGCCCTTCCCTCTCTCTTCCTCCAACATTGCTTTTCCACACTCCCCCAACTTAGTTTGTGATATAAAGGGAGAAATAAAAATGTCATTCTTGCTCCTCTCTTTCTTTCACTATCCTTAACCATTTAATCAAGCAAACATCTTGATTATTTTATCTTCTCTTTTCAAATTCATGACTTTACCCTCATCCCAGCTGGACCTCTGCCCCAATTCAGGATCTCATTAGCTACAATGTCCTCCTGGTCCCAAACACTGCTTCTCAGATTCATTAACCCATCAGATAAAATTTAATTTAATATGCATACGTACACATGTGTGCATGCCTGGTTGCCAGTAAACAATAAAATTTTTTAAGTCGGAAGGGGAAAAAAAAAAAACACCAAAAAAATTGGAAGGGGAGCTTGTGGAGCTTGTGGGGAGGATGGAATATTAATAAAATAGTCATTTTATTTTAGTCATTGCTTCCACAAAAATCTGCTCTGTGAAAACCGCCAAGTGATAATTCATCTAACTTTTTCCTTTCCCAATGAACAGCACTAAAATAGATATATAATATAAACTTCCTGAAATTCAATATATTATTTTCTCATCATCAAGTATTTAATCTTCTAAGAGAATATACCCAGGAAAAATGAGAACCAATTCTTAAAGATGCCATGCTAGTAAAATGTATTTTTTTAAAAAATACTCCTGGTTCTATTTGAATGGTATAACCAGAAACAAAACCACCTAAAAATGTGATCTGAAAATGTGTTAGCAGTGACATCAGCAAGATGATGGAAAAGGAAGCCCATGGCTTTACTTCCTCCCACAGAAGCACTGAATAAACATCTATACACAGTTCAATTTCCTCTGAGAGAAAGCCAGAAACTGGCCGACAGTCTCCTATACATGGGGCAACTGAGAAAACATCCACATCCAAAGAGGTAGAAAAAGTTTAGACACACTTGCACACAAACCCCTCCTTGTGCACTGCACCAAACAATCAAGAAGGAATCCCCAATATCCAGCTTCTAACTAAGGAGTGAAGGGTTGGACCATGCATGTAGTGACCCAACTTTTGCAGTTCTCTTAGAGGATTTGGCTCCTAAATCACCTAGCTCTAAGAGCAAGAGTGTCTTGGTATTCATGAGTTTTCCTGAACTGTGGACAATAAAAAGACAGTGCAGCCTAAATAAGTGTGCAGGCATCTGCCACAGATCCTCTCTCCAGCTTAGTGTGGAATGAATAGGAGATAAGCTCTGGCTCTAAGCTTCTCCCTAAAGATAGAATGAACTGCAACACACATCTAACACACCAATCTTCCCATCTGCATCTCAAGAAACTGGCTTCTAATTCATCGGGCAGAACTTGGCACACCCTAATTCCTGGAGACCACTAAGAAAGAACAAAGAGTATAGTTTGGACAAACGAAAAGATTTTAGAGGTACCTAGAAACTCTGGCTGGCCTAACTGGTAAGAATCATCTCCTACACAACACCAGTCTCACAAGACTAGTAGAGGCAGTAGTCTTATCTAATGCACAGAAGCCAAACCAAGAGTGAGGGCAATAAAGAAACAGAGAAATATGTTCCAGATAAAAGAACCATGTAAATTTTCAGAAACTGACCCTAAGGAAATGATGATACGTAATTTACCCAACAAGAAATTTTTTAAAATGGTCATAAAGATGATCACTGAGCTCAACAGAGCAATGCATAAACAAACTGAGAACTCAACAAAGTGACAGAACATATTTTGAAAGCACCAAACAGAAATTATACAAATGAAAAATATAATAACTGAACCAAAAAGTCAAAAGACGGGTCCAGTAACAGACTAGATCAAGCAGAAGAAAAGATCAGTGAACTCCAACACAGGTCACTGGAAATCATTCGATCTGAAAAGCAAAAGTAACAAAGAAAGAAAAAGAGTAAAGACAGCTTAAGGCAGGGGCCTCCAACCCCCAGGCCACAGACCAATACAGATATTGGTCTGTGGCCTATTAGGAACCAGGCCACGCAGCAGGAGGTGAGTGGTGGGCAAGTGAGCAAAGCTGAGCTCCACCACCCCTCAGATCAGCAGTGGCATCAGATTCTCATAAAAGCACAAACTCTGTTGTGAACTGCACATGCAAGGGATCCAGGGCACATGCTCCTTATGAGAATCTAATGCCTGTCACTGTCTCCCATCACCCCCAGATGGGACCATATAGCTGCAGGAAAACAAGCTCAGGGCTCCCACTGATTCTACATTATGGTGAGCATATAATAATAATAGAAATAAAGTGCACAATACATGCATGTTTATAGCAGCACAATTCCCAATTGCAAAAATGTGGATCAAATGCCCATCAACAAGTAGATAAACTGTGGTATGTATATGTATGATGGAATACAACTGAGCCATAGAAAGGAATGAATTAATGGCATTCTCAGCAACCTGGATGGGACTGGAGACCATTTTTCTAAGTGAAGTAATTCAGGAATGGAAAACAAACATCATTATGTTCTCACTCATAAGTGGGAGCTAAGCTATAAGGATTCAAAGGCCTAAGAATGATACAATGGACTTTGGGGACTGGGGGAAAAGGGTGGAAAGCGGGTGAGGGATAAAATACTACAAATTGTGTTTAGTGCTCGAGTGATGACAGCACACCAAAATCTTACAAATCACCACTAAAGAACTTACTCATGTAACCAAATACCACTTGTTCCCCCAAAACCTATGGAAATAAAAAATAAAATAAAATAGAAATAAAGTGCACAATAAATGTAATGCACTTGAATCATCCCAAAACCCTCCACCTCTCCCACCTACCCTACTCCACCACCCCAAGTCCATGGAAAAACTGTCTTCCACAAGACCAATCCCTGGTGCCAAAAAAGTTGGGGACTGCTGACTTAAGGGACTTAAGTGAAGCCATCACAATATAGGCATTATCAGAGTTGCAGAAGAGAGAAAGAAAGGGACTAGAAACACATTCAAAGACATAACGGCTGAAAACTTCCCATGCCTGGGAAAGAAAATACAAATCCAGATTCAGGAAGCCCAAATGATACCAAATAGGATTAATCCAAAGAAACCCACACAGGCTAGGTGCAGTGGCTCATGCCCATAATCCCAACACTTTGGGAGGCCAAGACAGGTGGATTGAGCCCAGGAGTTTGAGACTAGCCTGGGCAACATGGAAAAACTCTGTCTCCACACAAAATACAAAATTAGCCAGGCATGCTGGCAAGTGCTTGTGGTCCCAGAAACTAGGGGTACTGAGGCAGGAGGTCCTGAGCCTAGGGAGGTCAAGGCTACAGTGAGCCATGATCGCACCACTGCACTCCAGCCTGGGCAACACTTTAAGACCATGTCTCCAAAAAAAAAAAAAAAAAAAGGAAAAAAAAAAAAAGATACCCACACAGAGACAATACATTATCATCAAATTGTCAAAAATTAAAGACAGAGAGGATTTTGAAAGCAGCAAGAAAGAAGCAACTTGCTAAGTACAGGGGACTCTCTATTTCTTATTAGATTTTTCAACAGAAACCTTGCAGGCTGAAGGGAATAGAATTATATATGCAAAGTGCAGAAAGAAAAAAAAAATTGTCAGCCAAGAATACTATACCCAGCAATCTTGTCCTTTAAAGCTGAAGGGGATTTAAAGGTGTTCTCAAACCAAGAAAAGCCAAGGTACTTTATCACCACTATACCTGCCTTGCAAGCATGCTAAAGGTAGTTAGTTATTCAAGTTGAAATGAAAAGATGCAAAACAACAACATATATGTTTTTTTGTTTTTTATACCAAAAAAAGTACAAAACTTGTTAGTAAAGTTAAATATACAGGCAAAATAAAAAGAATATTTTATTACTATAACAGTGGTGTGAAGTTAATTATAATCCCAGTACAAAACCTAAAAGATAAAAGTACTAAAAACAACTCTAACTAAATTATCTTAAATACATAATACAATAGATCTAAATTGTGACTCAATAACATATAATTTGAGGGTAAGTAAGGTAAAAATGAGTGCTCCTGCATGGAAAAGAAGTTAAGCTGTTATCAGCTTAACACAGATAATTACAAGATATTTTATATAAGCCTTCTGGTAACTACAAAAAAAACACCTATAGAAGTTATACAAAGAATCACAGCATTACAAAAAGCAACAAGACAATAGGAGAGAAAAAGGAGGACAAAACAACTATAAAACAAACAGAAAACAGTTAACAAAACAGCAACAGTAAATCTTTCCTTGTCAATAATTACTTTAAATGTAAATGGACTAAACTCTCCAATAAAAAGATACAGCAGCTAAATGAATTTAAAAAAAAAAAAAGATCCAACTATACATTGTCTACAAGAAACTAACTTTAGATTCAAGGACACACATACGGGGAAAGTGAAGGAATAGAAAAGAATAGTCCATGCAAATGGTACCCAAGAGAGTGGCCATATTTACATCGAAGTACACTGTAAGGCAAAAACTGTCTCTAGAGACAAAAAAAGGTCATTACACAATGACAAAAGGATCAATTCAACAAGAAGATATAACAATTGTAAACAAATACACACCAACATCAGAGCACCCAAGTATATAAAGCAAATACTGACAGAACTGAAAGAAGAAACTGATAGCAATACAGTAATAGTAGGAGACTTCAGTACCCCATTTTCAACAATAGATAGGACATCCAGACAAAAAAATTAATAAAGAAACGGGGCTTGAACAACACTACACACCAAATAAACTTGACAAGCCTATACAGAACTTTCTACTCAACAGAAGAATATACATTCTTTTCAAGTGTACATAAAATATTCTCCAGGACAGATCACATTAGGTCACAAAACAAGTCTTAACAAATTTAAGAAGTTCAAAATAATATCATCAAATACCTTGTCCAACAACAATGGAATTGAACTAGATAACAAGAAGAACATGGAAAATTCACAAATACTAAATAACGCACTATTGAACAACCACTAGGTCAAACAGTAAGTCAAAAGAGAATTTTTTAAATATCTCAGGATAAACAAAAACAAAAAGAGAACAAACCAAAACTTACGTGATACAGCAAAAACAGTAATAAGAGGAAATTTTGTAGTGATAAATGCCTGCATTAAAAAATATCTCAAAATAAACAACCTAACTATACACCTCAAGGAGCTAGAATAAGAACAGACTTAACCCAAAGTTAGCAGAAGAAAGGAAGTAAAAAAAACACAGATAAATCAAATAAAGCATAGAAAAACCACAGGAAAAAAAATCAACAAAACTAACAGTTGGTTGTTGAGAAAATAAAACTGACAAACTCCTAGGTAGTCTAAGAAAGAGAGAAAGAAGACTCAAAATCAGAAATGAAAGAGGAAGCATTACAAACGATGTCTCTGAAATATAAAAAAATCATAGGATGGGTGCAGTGGCTCACACCTGTAATTCCAGCACCTTGGGAGGCCGCGGTGGATGGATCATTTGAGGTCAGGAGTTCAAGACCAGCCTGACCAACATGGTGAAACCCCATCTCTACTAAAAATACAAAAAATTAGCCAGGTGTGGTGGCACATGCCTGTAATCTCAGCTACTCAGGAGGCTGAGGAAAGAATCACTTGAACCCGGAAGGCGGAGGTTGCAGTGAACCATGATTGCACCACTGCACTCCAGCCTAGGTGACAGAGTGAGATTCGGTTTCAAAAGAAAAAAAGAACAAAAAAAAGAAAAGAAAAGAAATAAAAAAAAATAAGGAACTACTTATAAACAACTAGGTGCCAATAAATTGAATAACCTAAAGGAAACAGATAAATTCCTAGGAACATAAAACCTATCAAGACTGAATCAAGAAGAAACAGAATTTCCTGAACAGTCAAATTACAAATAGAGATGAAAGAAATAATCAATAACCTCTCAACAAAGAAAAATCCAGGACCAGATGGCTTCACAGCTAAATTCTACCAAACACTCATCAAAGAATTAACACCAATCCTTCTTAAAATTTTCCAAAAAATAGAAGTAGAGGGAGTATTTCCAAACTCATAGTATGAAGCCAGTATCACCCTCAGGGTAGTACCAAAGCTGGACAAAGATGCCACAAGGAAAGAAAGCTGTAAGCCAATGTGTCTGATGAGCACACATGCAAAAATCTTCAGTAAAATACCAGCAAACCAAATTCAACAACACATTAAAAAGATAATACACTTTGACCAAGTGGGATTTTCCTCTGGGATATAAGGTTGGCTTAACATACACAAATCAATCAAGGTGATTACCCCTCATTAATGAATGAATGATACAAGCCACATGATCATCTCAATAAATGAACAAAAAAGCATTTGACAAAAGTTCGACATCTTTTCATAATAAAAACTTTCAACAGAATAAGTATAGAAGGAAACTTCCTCAACATAATAAAGGCCATTTATGAAAAACTCAAAGCAAACATAATAATCCGTGGGGGAGAAGCTGAAAGCTTTTCTTCCAAGATCTGGTACAAGGAAAGGATATCTACTCTCACCACTTCTATTGAACACAGAATTGGAAATATTAACAAGAGCAATCAGACAAAACACATAAACAGCATCCAAATCAGAAAGGAAAAGGTAAAATTATCCTCATTTGCAGATGACATAATCCTTTATGTAGAAAATACTAATGACTCCATTAAAAATATATATATATTAGGCCAGGTGCAGGTCCCAGCATTTTGGAAGGACGAGGCAGGTGGATCACCTGAGGTCAGGAGTTCGAGACCAGCCTGGCCAACATGGTGAAACCCCATCTCAACACAAAAATTAGCCAGGCGTGGTGGCAGGCACCTGTAATCCCAGATACTCAGGAGGCTAAGGCAGGAGAATCACTTGAACCTGGGAGGCGGAGGTACTTGCAGTGAGCAGAGATCGTGCCAATGCACTCCAGCCTGGGTGACAACAGTGAAACTCTGTCTCAAAAAAAAAGAGCTAATAAATTAATTCAGTAAAGTAAAACACAAAATCAACATACAAAAATCAGCTGCATTTATTTATACCAATAGTGATCGATCTGAAAGAGAAAACACAACAAAAGGAATAAAATACACTCAGGCTCTGCATAATGACCTTTCAATCAATGACAGACCACATTTACAGTGACAGTTCCATGAGATTATTATGGAAATAAAAAATTCCTATTGCCCAGAGACATTGTAATTATTGTGACATGGTAGCACAACAAATTACTAACATGTCTGTGGTAATGCTGGTGTAAATAAACCTATTGCACTGCCAGCTGAATAAAAGTATAGCACACACAATTATGTACTTGATAATAAATGACTATGGTACTGGTTTATGTATTTACTATACTTTTTACTGTTATTTTAGAATGTACTCCTTCTACTTATTAAAAAAAGTTAACTGTAAAATAGCCTCAGGTAGGCCCTTCAGGAGGTATTCCAGAAGACGGCATTATTATTATAGGAAATGACAGCTCCATGTGTGTTACTGCCCTTGAAGACCTTCCATGGGATAAGATGTGAAGGTGAAAGAGGGATACTGAAAATCCTGAACCTGTGGAGTCCTAGGCTAATATGGGTGTTTGTGTCTTAGCTTTGAACAAAAAAAGCTTAAAAAGTAAAAAAGCAATAATAATAATAGACAAAAGCTTATAGAATAAGGATATAAAGAAAATGTTTTGTATAGCTGTACAATGTGTGTCTTAAACTTATTACAAAAGAGTCTAGAAGTTTAAAAACTTTTTGAAGTTTTTAAATAATAAAAAGTTACCGTAAGCTAAGGTTAATTTATTAATCAAGAAATTTTTAATACAAATTTATTCTAGCCTAAGTGTACAGTGTTTACAAAGCCTACAGTAATGTCTTACACTTTCACGTTCATTCACTATTCACTCACTGACTTACCCAGAGCAACTGCCAATTCTGCAAGCTCCATTCATGGTAAGTGCCCTATATGTGTATACCGTTTATCCTTTTTTTTTTTTTGGAGATGGAGTCTCGCTCTGTCACCAGGCTGGAGTGTGCAGTGACGCAATCTCGGCTCACTGCAACCTCCGCCTCCCGGGTTCAAGCGATTCTCCTGCCTCAGCCTCCCGAGCAGCTGGGACTACAGGTGCATGCCACCATGCCCAGCTAATTTTTGTATTTTTAGTAGAGATGGGGTTTCACCATGTTGGCCAGGATGGTCTCTATCTCTTGACCTCATGATCCGCCCACCTCAGCCTTCCAAAGTGCTGGGATTACAGGCATGAGCCACCGCACCCAGCCTGTTTTTTATCTTTTATAGCAATTTGTACTGTACCCTTCCCAGGTTTAATTGTTTTGATATATAAACACTATGTGCTACAATTGCCTACAGTATTCAGTACAGTAACATGCTGTACAGGTCTGTCACCTAGGAGCAATAGGCTATACCATGACAGCCTAGACACAGAGACAGCTAGTTTGTGTAAGTACACTCTATGAGTCTCCCACAATGATGAAATCACCTCATGACTCATCTCTCAGAATTTATCCCCATCATTAAGTAATGAATGACTGAAGTTAGGAATAAATTTAACCAGGGTATGAAAGATCTGCACACCGAAAACTATAAAACACTGATTAAAAAAAAATTGAAGACACAAATGGAAAGATACCTTGTGTTCATGAATTGGAAGAATTATATTGTTAAAATGTCCATGCTACCTAAAACAATACACAAACAAATGCAATTCCAACGACATTTTTAACAGAAATAGAAAAAAACTGTAAAATTTGTATGAAACCACAAAAGGCCCCAAGTAGCCAAAACAATCTTAAGGAAGAAAAAAAGGTTGCAGGCATCACACTTCTTGATTTCAAATCATATTATAGGATGGGTGCAGTGGCTCACATCTATAATCCCAACACTTTGGGAAACTGAGCCAGGAGGATTACTTGTGCCCAGGAGCTTGAGACCAGCCTGGGCAACACAGACCTGTCTCTACAAAAAATTTAAAAATTAACCAGACACGGTGGCACACACCTGTAGTCGCAGGCTCAGGTGGGAGGATCACTTGAGCAAGGAAGTCAAGGCTACAATGAGCCATGATCGTGCTACTGTATTCTAGCATGGGCAACAGAGTGAGAGCCTGTCTCAAAAGAAAAAAAAAAGTATTATAAAGCTATAGTAATCAAAACAATATGGGCATATTGTTTATGGTATGGGCATAAAAATAGACACAAACTAATGAAACAGCATAGAAAGCCAGAAATAAATCCAAGCATATATGGTGAAGTAATTCCTGACAAGCCTGCCAAGAAGACACAATGGCAGAAGTACAGTCTCTTCGACAAATGGGGTTGGGAAAACTAAATATCTAATGCAAAAGAATGAAACGGGACCCTTATACCACACACACACACACACACACACACACACACACACACACACACACACACACACACACACCCCTTAGAAGACCCTTATACCACACACACACACACACACACACACACACACACACACACACACACACACACACACACACACACACACACACCCCCCTTAGAAGAAAATATAGGGAAAAGCTCCTTCATACTGGTCTTGACTGATTTTCTAGATATCACAGCAAAAGCTCAAGCCACAAAAGCAAAAATAAACAAGTGGGACTACATCAAACTAAAAAGCTTCTGCAATGCAAAGGAAACAATCAACAAAATGAAAAGGCAGCCTACAGATTGCAACAAAATATTTGCAAACCATCTCTCTGTTAAGAAATTAACATCTAAATTTTTTTTAAAACTTACTAGCAAAAAACAAAACCAAAAAAACACTTATTTAAAAATGGGCAAAGGACCTGAATAGACATCTTTCCAAAGAAGGCATAAAAATGGCCAATACATATATCAGAAAGTACTCAACATCATTAGTCATCAGATAAATGCAAATCGAAACCACTTTGTAATATCACTTCACACCTGTTAAGAAGGCTATTATTAAGAAGACAAGGGATAACAAGTGTTAGAAAGGTGTAGAGAAAAAGAAACCCTTATATACTATTGGTAGGAATGTAAATTGGTACAGCTATTATGGAAAAAAGTATGCAGTTTCTTCAAAAATTTAAAAATAAAACTACCATAGACCAAGCAATTCCTCTGATTTCCCTAAAGGAAATGAAATCAGCACTTCATAGAGATATCTGGACTCCCGTGTTCATTGCAGCATTTTTTCACAATAGTTAAGATGGAAATAACCTAAGTGTTTGTCCATCAACGGATGAATGAAGAAAGAAATTATGGTGTATATATACAATGGAATATAATTCGGCCTTGGGGGAAAAAGGGAGAACCCATCACTTGAGACAACAGGGATGAATCTGGGGGACATTATGGTTAGTAAAATAAGCCAGATATGGAAAGAAAAACATTGTATAATCTCACGTATATGTGAAATCTAGGGAGAAAAGTAAACACAAACAGAGTAGAATGATGGTTACCAGGGGCAGGAAAGGAGAGGAAACAGGAAGAGGGAGGTCAAAGGGTACAAATTTACAGCATGTAAGATTGCTAAGTCTAGAGATGTAATGTTCAGCATAAGGACTATAGTTAGTAACACTGCAATATACTGAAGACTTGCTGAAAGAGTAGGTTTTAGGTACTCCTACCATGCCAAAAATGGTGACTATGGAAAGTGGTGGATATGTTGATTTGTTTGACTGTAGAAATCATTTCACTATATATGCGTATCAAAATGTCACGTTGTACAGCTTAAATACATGCAATAAAAAATAAATTTTAAAGCCTGGCCAACATGTAGACATGGTGAAACCCCATCTCTACTAAAAATATGAAAATTAGCTGAGTGTGGTGGCATGCGCCTGTAGTCCCAGCTACTCGGGAGGCTGAGGCAGGAGAATCACTTGAAGACAGGAGGTGGAGGTTGTAGTGAGCTAAGATCCCACTACTGCACTCCAGCTTGGGCGACAGAGTAAGACACTGTCTCAAAAATAAATATAAATAAATAAATAAATGTTTAAAATGTGTTACATTAACAATATTAGGTTTCAGGTGTCTATTTTCAAGCGTTTTTAAATGCCAAAATAGTTTGCTTTTGAAAATAAGTGTTTAGTTTTCTTTTCGCAAAGGCAACAGTAAAAGGCCTTTACTGTTATGTTAATTAACAGATCATGCTCTCAATAGCTTTCAGGCTGACTTTCAACATACATCAATTTTGCCTATCATTCCTTTTAGCTAAAAAAAAAAAAGTTAATGACGATAATACAAAAGTTTTATTTAGGATTACCAATTTAAGATTAACATCCTTTATTACTGAAATAATAAATCACATTCATGAAAAGAGAAAGAATGGACACAAGTGAATATATTCAGAGATGACGTTTATTTATTTTGTTAAACAAATCAAGCTCAAATGTTCCATGCTTATGTGATCAAAATATGACAAAATCTCATGAATCCAAATTCCAGTACATCATAATTGGAATAAAGTTACTCTAATAGTATAAAACTAACATATAACAAGAGAAACCATTAATGTCAAAAACAGCTGATACACAAAAACTATTGATAAAAATCAAAGAAAAACCCAGAATAAGGAAAGACAAATATATGCGGCAAAATACAAAACAGCTATATTCCTAATCCTAAATTTTATTCTAACATCATTCTAATGACTAATGATTAAATTCCAGAAACTAAATTAAACACTGGCTTATTTGATATATCCTGGGGCTATACATTAGCAACTCATTTATTCTACTTCCTCTTTTATTCGTGAATTCTAGATCCCATTATTATTTGACCATACATTCATGCCAAAAATCTAACAATACACATAACACAAAATAATTCAGAAAATGGTGTGGGCATCTTAATTTGGATTAATAGAGAGCGCCATCTGGTGGTACAACGAAAGTTTAATATATTTTTTCATTTTAAAGGCATGTATTAAATACAAATAGGGTTATGCAATTCTTAAAATTTTTAATTATGCAAACATTTTAAGTGTACAGAAAAGCAGAGGGAAAATCTGCCAATAAAACAACCAAAAATATGAACCCACTTTACCTCTTTAACCTCTATATAACATGATGGTTTACCAGATCATCCAGAGAGCAGCCAGATAAAAGCATAATATGCCAGTTTACTACGGTATGTCTGTTCCATATGAAACCATGAAAAAAGACAAGTTCAACAAATGCATTATTAACAAACACGATCTTCACTAAAAACAAGAAGTTAGTTGACTGGTTTTAACCAGTCAAGATTTTTATCTTAAGACTTTAAGATAGTTGGGGGGGAAGGGACTTATTTTTACTGTAAAACTTAATTTTTTTGTTTCTCTTGTATCATATGAAACAAAAACCAGAGCAATAAACCCCAATAATAAATGTTTCTCTAAAAAAATCAAAATAGGATCCACCAACTTTGTTGTCAAAAATCTTGACATATCATGAGGCCAAAATAGGAACAGAATGATGAAGTTTGGTACCTCTCTTTCCCTTTCGGTGTTTCTAATTATCCCATTATCCAAAACTTTCTTCTTTTCCTAACCATCAAGTGCTGTCATTCTGCTCCATTCAAGCCTTCATTTCTTGGTGGAAATGCCAAACTGTCATACTTTACACAATCATAGTGGACTCTGAGTTCATGAAGTAGTTACACACTAAAGGCAGTGTAACAGCTCTTCTACAAAGAACAACCTGGGTTTGCTTTATCAATCAGAAGCTTATGGCTATGGAACTGTAGACAAATTTTATAGGCCTCTCTAAACCTCAGTTTCCACACTACAAAATAGGGAAAGTTGATCTATACCTTGTAGGGTCGGGGCCTTTGAAATTAAAGGGCGTGAAATACATAAGTACCTGGCACAAAGTAAGAACGTTATACCTGTCACTCCCCTCCCTTTTACTGACAAGGCCATCCTGCCACTCCTTAAGTAATAGAATGTTTCCTTCTTGCTGTCTACTCCAACTGTGTGCAGTTATATTTGTTAGAAAATTCTCTCTTAAACTGGCAAGAAAATGCCAAGAGTTCAATGAAAAGATCATAATGGCCCCAGCGTGGCGGCTCACGCCTGTAATCCCAACAGTTTGGGAAGCCGAGGCAGAGGATCACCTGAAGTCAGGAGTTTGAGACCAGCCTGGCCAACATGATGAAACCCCATCTCTACTAAAAATACAAAAAATTAGCCAGGCATGGTGGCAGGCGCCTGTAATCCCAGCTACTTGGGAGGCTGAGGCAGGAGAATCACTTGAACCCAGGAGGTGGAAGCTGCAGTGACCCAAGATCACACCACTTCACTCCAGTCTGGGCAACAGAGCAAGACTCTGTCTAAAAAAAAAAAAAATCATAATGAACTGAAATGGTTGGAGAAAATTTCATTCAAAAAACACTTCATAAATGCAGTATAACTTTGAACTAGGCCTGGAAAGATGGATGAGATATGGAAGAAGGGAAAAGACTCAGAAGCTTAATTGTTCATTCACTCATTCATTGACTCACTGTCATCAAAACTGTGGTTAATGCTTACTATGTGCCAAGAACTTTCTAGTTACTGGGTATCCTCAGGGAAATAAAACGGATGAGAGTCTGCTATCATGAACTACAAATCCCAAGAAAGCAAGACAGAGACAAACAAGTTAGATGTTTGTCTTTGGATGCCTGCCTGTTCAATTAATAGCACCTTTCAGCTTGAAATGGAAAAATTAACTAAAATAATAAATGTCTCTATATATTAGAACTTTTGCTTTTTAAAAGTCTTGATATAAGGAGAAGCAGAAACTGATAGCTAAAATGATACTCTGAATTAGCTGCAGAGTCCAACTACTTTCTTGTCTTTCAAGCTCACAAATAATGGATATGGTTGACTAATCCCACTTAATGTCTTTGATATCAGTAACAATGAAAATTGCTATATCCAGATTTTTAACAAATACAACTGTGGAATATATTAGCCTTGTTTGCATTTTAGCAGGAAGAATAAACTCAAAGACTAAGGCAAATTCTGTACCAGTTTGACAACAGCAAACTATAATTACGTAAACAGATGTTTTCACCATTCTATGAAATGGAACGAGATGTTATTTGAAACATGAACAATTTAAATAACTTGCTGCAGAATATAACCATTTTAATTCGACTTGAAAAAATCTGTAATTTAGCAGTCAGCAAAATACAATCAAATTTATATATGAAGAGCACAGCACATCACAGGAGATTTCCTCTATAAGTTGATTCAGACTTCAGAGAATCAGGAGGCGTAATGGATTAACTTGTTTTGTATCATTCACTTAGCAGTATCAAGCTTTCATTGGAACAGAAGAGTACTAGTAACATCAATAGTTTTCATTTTCTCCTGTATTTTGTTAGTAGCTCTAAAAATTACATGAGGACAGATGTTATAAATAAACTTAAATATAACTGTTCTCTTCAATAAGCCTAGGAAAAATATAAGTTTCAATAAAAAGAAACAAGGGGTTTAAAAGTAATTTTCTTTTCATGGATTTTTTTCTACTAAAATACTATATTGAGTTGTTTTCTAACCAAAATATGAAGGAACAGACACTGAAATTTGCCCAATCGACTAAAACAACTTTAAATCCAAACAAAATATATAACACATTGCTGAAGAAACTGGAAATCAAGAGATGGAAAACAAACTAGGTGAGAGCCTTACAATGAACTCAGCTTACTGTCCAGGGAAAGTGTCCAGGCCATGGCAAAGGGAAGATAAATCCAGGGGCAGCCCAGTGGCCTCCCTAACTCCAGGAAATGGATCTGGGAGTTCACAGAGACTAAGGTGGCTGAATTTCATAAGGCAGCATACAAGAGGAGAGAGATGCACAGAGAGAAAACTCCTTAAACATGCAAAAGGTCATCATTGAATATTTAATTGAGTACTGATTGGTGCACATGTGTGAGGAAACTACAGAAGGTAGGGAAAACCCCACCCAAAACAATTAGAGGAAACTAACTTGAAAACTTTATTATTAATGGATCATCAGATGTGGTATTCAGAAGAATTTTTGCCTCACTAATGGAAAAATTAATTCTAGAAAGTCCTGTAGTCTCACCTAGTAAAGCTTAAAAGCAAGATATGAAAAAGTCGGGCTATTTCCAAGCAACTTAACTGCATCCAAGAAAAAAAGGTCAAAAATATTTATAAAAATACAAAAATATCAGGAACCGATAAAATTCACCATATCTAGCATTCAATTGAAAAATGCTGGCTGAGCGTGGTGGCTCACACCTGTAATCCCACCACTTTGGGGGAGGCCAAGGTGGGCGGATCACCTGAGGTCAGTTCAAGACCAACCTGGCCAACATGGTGAAACCCTGTCTCTACTAAAAATACAAAAATTAGTTGAGCGTGGTGGCAGGCATCTGTAATCCCAACTACTTGGGAGGCTGAAGCAGGAGAATCACTTGAGCCCGGAAGGCAGAGGTTGCAGTCAGCCATATCGTGTCACTGAACTCCAGCCTGGGTGACAGAGCGAGACTCTGTCTCAAAAAAAAAAGTCATGAAAAAAGGAAAACATAATCTATAAAAAGGAGGAAAGTCAATCAATTGAAACAAACTCTCAAATTACACTTGAATTAGCAGGCAAGGCACAAAATCCATTATCATTGACTTCTGTATGTTCAAGAAGCTATAAGAAAGACTGACCATGGGGACAGGCACAGTGGCTCATGCCTGTAATCCCAGCACTCTGGAAGGCCAAAGCAGGTGAACTGCTTGCACTCAGGATTTCGAGACCAGCCTGAGCAACAGGGCCGAGACCCTGTCTCTATAACAAACATAAAAATTAACCAGGTGTGGTGGTGCGCACCTGCAGTCCCAGTTACTCAGGAGGCTGAGGTGGGACGATGGCTTGAGCCTGGGAGGTTGCAGTGAGCTGAGATCACACCACTCAACTCCAGCCTGGGCAACAGAGCTAGACTCTGCCTCAAAAAAAAAAAAAAGAAGAAGAAGAAGAAGAAGAAAGAAAGGCTGAACATGTGAAGAAGAGGCATGAGGCATGGAGTGCATGTGTGTGTGGACACAAAAGACCCAAATCAAACTTCTATAAGATGCAAACTATAATGACTGGGATAAGAACTACACTGGATAGAATTAAGAGATGAGACAATCAAGAAGAAAAAACTATTAAAAGAATGTGAAGACAAAGCAATAGCAACTATCTAAAACGAAACAAATAAACAGACCTCCCCCCCCCTCAAAAAAAAGCATATAACTGAGCTCTGCAGCAGTTTCAGCAACCTAATTAACTTCTAATTGGAATTCCCAAATTAAGAGGTGGAGTGACAGAAAAAGTAAAATAATTGCAGAATTTTTTCCAAAAGCATCGAAAACTATAAACCCATAGAACCAAGAACCTCAAAGGAATCCCCCCAAAAAAGAAACATGAAGAAAGCTACCAAAAGACAATTCATAATCGAACTGATTAAAACTAAGGAAAAACAGAAAAAAATCTTAAAAGAAGCTGGGGGAAAAGGCATTACGGACAAAGGAACATATAATGATGACAGATTTCTCACAAAATCAATGGAAACTCACAAACAGCAAAACATCTTAAAAGTACTGAAAGTAAAATACTGTCAACGTAGAACTTTTTGCCATACTAAAACATCTTTTGAAAACAAAGGTGAAATAAAGGTCAGGAAAGTAATCAATGAAGTAGGAGGAGGCAGAGCAAGATGACCAAACAGAACCAATAATCATCTCCCCTGCAGGAACACCAAATTGAACAATTATCCACACAAGAAATCACCTTCATAAGAACCAAAGTATCTGGTTTTAATATCATATTGAGAAAAGGGGCACTGAAGAGGTTAGGAAAGACAGTTTTGAATTGCCTACACTACCCTCCTCAACCCCCTGGACAGCAGCTGTATGACAGAGAGAGAATCTGTGTGCTTGGGTAAGGGAGAACGCAGTGATTGTGGAACTTGGCATTGAAACTCTGTCCTGCCAATCATGGTAGGAAGCGACACAGGGCAGAAATCAGCTGGAGCCCAAGGAAGGAACTTTTATACCAGCCCTAACCAGAGGAAAATCATCCATCCCAGGAGTGAGAACCTGAGTTCTGGCTAGTCCCACCAGTGCATGCTAAAGCACTCTGGGGTCCTAAATAAACTTGAAAGGCAGTCTTGGCCACAAGGACTGCAATTCCTAGGCAAGTCCCGGTGCTGTGCTGGGCTTGGAGCCAGTGGACTTTGGGTGCACGTGACCTAGTAAGACACCAGGCTAGGCATGGTGGCTCATGCCTGTGATCCAGAGCCGGGTGGATCACTTGAGCTCAGGAGTTCGAGACAAGCTTGGGAAACATGGCAAAACCTGTCTCTACCAAAAATACAAAAAAATTAGCCAGGCATGGTGGTGTGTGCCTGTAGTCCCAGCTACTAGGGAGGCTGAAGTAGAAGGATTGCTTGAGCCTAGGAGGTGGAGGTCGCAGTGAGCTGAGATACCAGCTGGGGCAGCCAAGGGAGTGCTTGCGTCACCACTCCCCCAATCCCAGGTGGCACAGCTCACAGCTCTAGGAGAGACTCCTTCCTTCCGTGTGAGAAGAGAAGAGGGGAGGGTAAAGACGACTTTGCCTTGCAACTTGGATACCAGTTCATCCACAAGAGAATGGAGCACCAGGCAGAGTCCTGAGGCCCCCATTCCAGGACCTAGGTCCCCGATGACAATTCCAGACGCACCCTGGGCCAGAAGGGAACCCACTGCCTTGAAGGGAAGGACACAGTTCTGGCAGGATCCATTACCTGTTGACTAAAGAGCCCTTGGGTCTTGAATAAACACCAGCAGGTAATACTTGCCAGTACTTGCTAGTAGCCAAGTAGAACTTGCTGCAGGCCTCGGGTAAGACCCAGTGCCATGCAGGTTTCAAGCATGACCCACCATGTTCACAGCTGTGGTGGCTATGGGGAGAGACTCCTTCTGTATTAGGTCGTTCTTCTGTTACTATACATAAATACCTAAGGCTGGGTAATTTACAAAGAAAAGAGGTTTAGGCTGGGTGCCGTGGCTCACACCTGTAATCCCAGCAATTTGGGAGGCCAAGGCAGGTAGATCACTTGAGGCCAGGAGTTTGAGACCTGTCTGGCCAACATGGTGAAACTCTGTCTCTACTAAAAACACAAAAATTAGCCAGGCATGGTGGTACATACCTGTAATCGCAGCTACTCTGGAGGCTGAGGCACAAGAATCGCTTGAACCTGGGAGGTGGAGGTTGCAGTGAACCAAGATCATGCCACTGCACTCCAGCCTGGGTGACAGTGAGACTGTCTCAAAAAAGAAAAGAGGTTTAATTGGTTCACTGTTCTGCTGGCTGTACAATTATGGCACCAGCATGTGCTTGGCTTCTGGGGAAGCCTCAGGGAGCTTTTACTCACGACAGAAGGTGAAGCAGGTGCTTGCAGGCCATATGGTGCGAGAAGGAGCAAGGGGCACAAGGAGGTGCCACACACTTTTAAATAATCATATCTCATGAGAACTCACTCACTATCTCAAGAACAGCACGAAGCTAAGAGGAATCCATTCCTGTGACCCACGAACCTCCCGCCAGGCCCCACCTCCAACACTGGGGAATACAACATCTCAACATGAGATTTGGGTGTGACAAATATCCAAACCATACCACCTTCTGCTTGAGGAAAGGAAAGGGAAGAATAAAGGGGACTTTGTCTTACAGCTTGGTTGCCAGCTAAGCCACAGTGGCATGGAGCACCAAGCAGGCTCCTAGGATCCCAGATTCCAGGCCTTGGCTTCTGGACGGCATTTCTGGACCCACCCTGGGCCAAAGAGGAGCCCACTGCCTTGAAGGGAGAGACCCAGGCCTGGCAATATTTACTACAAACTCACTGAAGAGCCCTCGGGCCTTAAGTGAACATCAGCAGTGGCGAGGCAATACTCACCACAGGCCTTGGGCAGTGGTGGTCATGAGGAAAGACTCCCACTTGAAGAAAGGAGAGGGAAGAATGGTAAGAACTTTGTCTTGCAGCTTGGATGCCAACTCAGCCACAGCAGAACAGTGCATTAAGTGGATTCCTAAGCTTCCTGACTCCAGGCCCTGGTTCTCAGGCATTTCTGGACCCACCTTGGGCCAGTGGGGAGCTCGCTGTCCTGAAGGGAGGATACAAGCCAGGCCGGATTCACTACCTGCTGACTGAAGAGCTCTTGGGCCTTGAGAGAACATCAGTGGTAGCCAGGCAGTGGTCGCCACAGGTCCCGGGTAAGACTCAGTGCTATGCTGGTTTCAGGTCTAATCCAGTGCAGTCCCAGTGGTGGTGGTCACATGGGTACTTGTTTCACCCCTCCCTCAGCCGCAGGAAGCTCTGCACAGAGAGAGAGACTCCATTTGTTTGCAGGAAAGTAAGGGAACAAGAGTCTCTGCCTGGTAATCCAGGGAATTCTCTCAGATCTCACCTAAGACCACCAAAGCAGTACCTCTACCGGTCTGCAAGAGTCAGTGTTACGGGGTCTGGATCCCCCCAATGCAGATGCAGCTGCAATGAGCAAAGACTTAGATCAGGATACTCAATTCCTTTGCATACTTGGACAGTCTTCCCAAGAAGGATGAGGATAAACAAGCCTAGACAGAAAAGACCACAATAAATACCTAACTCTTCAATGCCCAGACATCAACAAACATCCACAAGCATCAAGACCATCCAAGAAAACATGACCTCCCCAAATGAACTAAATAAGGCACAAATGATCAATCCCAGAGTGACGGAGGTATGTGACCTTTCAGGCAGAGAATTCTAAACAGCTGTTTTGACAAAGCTCAACAAAATTCAAGATAACACTGAAAAGGAATTCAGAATTCTATCGGATAAATTTAACAAGAGATTGAAATAACTTAAAAATCAAGCAGAAATTCTGAACCTGAAAAATTCAATGGACATACTGAAGAATGCATCAGAGTCTCTCAATAGCAGAATTGATCAAGCAGAAGCAATTCGTAAGCTTGAAGCAGGCTATTTCAAAATACAGTCAGAAGAGACAAAAGAATAAAAGGATAAAAAAGAATGAAGCATGCCTACGAAATCTAGAAAACAGTCCTAAAATGGCAAATCTAATAGTCATTGACCTAACAAGGAGGTAGAGAGAGAGATGGGGTAGAAGGCTGATTCAAAGGGATAATAACAGAGAATTTTCCAAACCTAGACAACAATATCACAATTCAAAAGCACAGAGAGGTTACAGATTTAACCAAAATAAGACTACCTCGAGACATTTAATTACCAAATTCCTGAATGTCAAAGATAAAGAAAGGATCCTAAAAGAAGCAAGAGAAAAGAAACAAGTAACATACAAAGGAGCTCTAATACATCTGGCAGCAGATGTCTCACTGGAAACCTTACAGGCCAGGAGAAAGTGATATGACATATTTTAAGTGCTGAAGGAAAAAACTTTTATCCTAGAATAGTATATCAAGTGAAAATATCCTTCAAGTGAAGGAGAAATAAAGACATTGCCAGACAAACAAAAGCTAAGGGATTTCATCAACACCAGACATATCCTATAAGAAATGCTGAAGGAAGTTCTTCAATCTGAAAGAAAATGATGTTAATGAGCAACAAGAAATCATCTTAAGGTAAAAAGCTCACTGGTAATAGTAAGCACACAAAAAAACGCAGAATATTGTAGCATTGTAATTGTGGTGTACAAACTGTTCATATCTTGAGTAGAAAGGCCAAGAGATGAACCTATCAAAAAATAACTACATCTTTTCAAGACACAATGCAATAAGATAGAAATAACGAAAAGTTAAGAAGTGGGGGGAGGAAGTTAAAGTGTAGAGGTTTTATTAGTTTTCTCTTTGCTTGTTTGTTTTGGCAATTAGGTTGTCATCAGTTTAAAATAATGGATTATGTTATTTGCAAGCCTCATGGTAGCATCAAGTCAAAAAACCCTACACAAGATACATAAAAAATAAAAAGCAATGAATTAAAACATACCACCAGAGAAAATCATCTTCACAAAAAGACAAGAAGCTGCCAGGTGTGGTGGCTCACGCCTGTAATCCCAGCACTTGGGGAGGCCAAGGCAGGCAAATCACGAGGTCAGAAGTTCGAGACCAGCCTGGCCAACATGGTGAAACCCCATCTCTACTAAAAATACAAAAAAATTAGCTGGGTGTGGTGGCAGGCACCTGTAATCCCAGCTACTAGGGAGGCTGAGGCAGGAGAATTGCTTGAACCTAGGAGGTGGAGGTTGCAGTGAGCTGAGATTGCACCACTGCACTCCAGCCCCGGCAACGGTGTGAGACTCTTGTCTCAAAAAAAAAAAAAAAAAAGGAATAAAGGAAGAGAAGACCACAAAACAACCAGAAACAAATAACAAAATGGCAGTATTAAGTCCTTACATATCAATAACATTGAATGTAAATGAATTAAACTCTCCAATCAAAAGACAAAGAATGGCTAAACGGATAAAAAAGCAACATCCAATGAACTGTTACCTACAAGAAACACACTTCACCTGTAATAACACACAAAGACTGAAAATAAAGGGATGGAAGAAGATACTGCATGCAAATAGAAATCAAAAAAGAGCAGGAGTAGCTTATATTGGACAAAATAGATTTCAAGAGAAAAACTACAGAGATAAAGGTCATTTTATAATGATAAAGGGGTCAACTCAGCAAGATGATATAACAATTGTAAATATATATGCACCCAACACTGTAAAACCCAAATATATAAAGCAAATATTATTAGAGCTAAAGACAAAGATAAAACCCAAGTTAATAGCTGGAGATTTCAACACCCCACTTTCAGCATTAGATCATCCAGACAGAAAATTAACAAAGAAACATTGGACTTAATCTGAACTATAGACCAAAACGGACCTAACAGATATCTGCAAAACATTTCATCCAACAGCTGCAGAATACACATTCTTCTCCTCAGCACACAGATCATTTTCAAGGATAGACTATATGCTAGGCCACAAAACAACTCTTAAAATTCAAAAAAATTGAATTCACATCAAATATCTTCTCTGACCACAACAGAATAAAACTAGAAATCAATAACAGGAAGAACTATGGATACTATACAAACATATGGAAATTAAATAGTATTCTCCTGAAAGGCCAAGGGATCAATGAAGAAATTTAAAAGGAAATTTTAAATGTCTCGAAACAAATAAAAATAAAAACACAACATACCAAAACCTGTAGGATAAGACAAAAGCAGTACTAAGAGGAAAGTTTATAGCAATAAGCACTTACATTACAAAAGCAGAAGACTTCAAATAAACAACATAATGATGTAGCTTTAAACACCTGCAAAGCAAAGGGAAACCAAGCCCAAAATTAGAAGAAAAGAAATAATAAAGATCAGAACAGAAATAAATGAAATTGAAATAAAAAATACAAAAGATCAATGAAACAAAATGCTGGTTTTTTTTAAAAGATAAGCAAAAGATAAGCCAGACGAAGAAAGAAAGAAGACACAAATAAATAAAATCAGAGATGAAAAAGGAGACATTACAACCAATACTGCAGAAATTCAAACCACCATTAGAGGCTACTACGAGAAACTACATGCCAATAAATTGGAAAAGCTAGACGAAATGGATAATTTCCTAGACACATACAATCTACCAAAATTAAACCACAAAGAAATCCAAAATCTAAATAGACCAATAACAAGAAATGAGATTGAAGCTGTAATACAAAGTATTCCAGCAAAAAAAAGTCCAGGACCCAATGGCTTCACTGCTGAATTCTATCAAACATTTAAAGAAGAACTAATACCAATCCTACTCGAACTATTCGGACAAATAGAGGAGGGAATACTTCCAAACTCATTCTACAAGGCTAGTATCACCCTGATACCAAAACCAGACAGACACATCAAAGAAAAGGAAGCCAATATCCTGACGAACACTGATGCAAAAATCCTCAACAAAATACTAGCAAATCAAATTAAACAACATATTAAAAAGATCATTCATCATGACCAAGTGGGATTTATCCCAAGGATGCAATGATAGTTCAACATATGCAAATTAACCAATGTGATATATCATATCAACAGAATGAAGGACAAAAACCAAATAATCATTTCAACTGATACTGAAAAAGATTCTGATAAAATTCAACATCCCTTTACAATAGAAACCCCAAATAAACTGGGTATGGAAGGAACATACCTCAACACAATAAAAGCCATATATGACACACCCCCAGCTAGTATCATACTGAATGGGGAAAAACTGAAAGCCTTTCCTCAAAGACCTGGAACAAGACAAGGATGCCCACTGTCACTACTGTTATTCAGCATAACAGTCAAACAATGTCTAGCTAGAGCAATCAGACAAGAGAAAGAAAGGGCATCCAATTTGGAAAGGAAAAAGTCAAAGTATCCTTGTCTGTAGGTAATATGATCTTATATTTAGAAAAAAACTAAAGACCCTACCAAAAAACTATTAGAATAAACAAATTCAGTAAGGTTGCAGGATACACAATCAATATACAAAAATCAGTAGCATTTCTACATGTCAAGAGCAAACAATGAGAAAAAGCAATCAAGAAAGTAATCCCATTACAATAGCTACAAATACAATGAGATAAATAAACCTGAAAAGAAATGAAAGATCCAGAAGCGCCTTGTCCACAGAGGAGGGTGTATTTAACCACTGTTTCTTGCCAATTGTCAAAAAAAAAAAAAAAGAAATGAAAGATCTCCGCAGTGAATAGAATAAAACATTGATGCGAGAAACTGAAAAAGACGCACAAAAAAACAGAAATATATTCCATGTTCATGGATTGAAAGATTCAATATTGGATTTTTGTTGTTGTTGTTTAAATTATACCGTTGATCCTAAGATAAACCAAGCAGTTAAATAATTTCAAAAAGTAAACAACGGACATTATCCTCAAGTTATCAAGGTGTTTACAAGGTACTTTTACCCCCAAACCCTATATAGTATACAGCCACACAGGTGAGAACCAAATTCAGGTTTCCAACAAAAATTATAAAATGTTATTCAGCAAAAGCTGCAATTCTCTATGGCAGCTTGTGAGACTACTCTGGATTCCTCTGCAATTGCTGTCAAGACTGTAAGCCTCTCACATTCTACTTGGCTAACAGGCAAGGTCCAAGGAAGTCAGAGCCAACAGTCACTCAACACTTCATTGTGTCACTTCATATATACTATTATGTCTCCTTGCTTTTCAACAACTTCTTCTAGGTTTCAAATAGTCCTGAATCCAGTCTCTGAGGTAATACTGCTAGGTTAAGTATAGATTTTTCCTTCTTCAAGTACATCAGGATATGGCTTAGCTTTATTAAACTTCCAGATTTTCACTGTGTAAATGAGCAGACACATCAGAAAACAGATCAGCTCCAGGGCCAGGATGGCCAGAAGGAGATCAAGATACAATCTGATCTGCTAGGTTCCAGGAAGGAATGCTGCAACACAGTATGAAGAGAATTACTGTGTTGCCAGTGGAGTGTATCATTAACGCAAATCTCTTGAGATGCCTTATCCATCAGTAGATCAAGTTATAGCCTCGATTTCTGACTTTGCTGTGGTGATACTGGATGTAGCATTCAAGATGTAAACGGAAAATCCACCACAAAATAACTTTCCAAAGGATTACAACCATTTGAACTTCAAGAGGGTTGGTATAGTTTCCTGGGCACCTGTCTTCATTTAGATTAGGGTAAGAACAAACCACATCTGTTAAAAATGCTAAAAATAACACAACATAAATAAACAAAAGAAGATTTGCTATGATGACTGTAGGAAAAAGATAGAATCAGGGTCTAAAATGAGCTTCTAGTGAGTAATGTTAAGAGAAGCTGGGTATCCAGAGGTGGGTCATCTTCAATACTTTGAGTGATACCCAAGAAACCCCTTAAATTTTTAACCAATTTTGCTTTAAATATATGAGTCTCAAATCAACTTCCAGGTCTCACAGTTTTTCATTTTCTCAACCCCTCCATCCTTCCCCCAATGCCATTTTCCAAAGCCAACCTGGCCTCTCCACCTGTCAGAATCAATATTGTTAAAATGTCCACACTACCCAAAGCAATCTACAGCTTCAACACAATCCCTATTAAAATACAATGATGGCCAGGCACGGTGGCTCATGCCTGTAATCCCAGCACTTTGGGAAGCCGAGGCAGGCGGATAATGAGGTCAAGAGATGGAGACCATCCTGGCCAACATGGGGAAACCCTGTCTCTACTAAAAATACAAAAATTAGCTGGCTGTAATGGCACACACCTGTAGTCCTAGCTACTCAGGAGGCAGAGGCAGGAGAATCGCTTGAACCTGGGAGGCAGAGGTTGCAGTGAGCAGAGACTGCACTACTGCATTCCAGCCTGGTGACAGAGGAAGACCCTGCCTTTAAAAAAAAAAAAAAAAAAAAAGAAGACATTCTTCACAGAAATCCTAAAATTTACATGAAACCACAAAAGACCCAGAATAGTCCAGGCAACAAGAACAAAACTGGAGGAATCACATTACCTGACTTCAAATTATACTACAGATCCTCTAAAACAGCCTACCAAAACAAAAACAAATTATAGTACAGAGCTATAGTAACCAAAACAGCATGGTACCGGCATAAAAATAGACATGGGCTGGGCGCGGTGGCTCACGCCTGTAATCCCAGCACTTTGGGAGGCCGAGGTGGGCAGATCATGAAGTCAGGAGATCAAGACCATCCTGGCTAACATGGTGAAACCTATCTCTACTAAAAATACAAAAAATTAGCCAGGCATGGTAGTGGGTGCCTGTAGTCCCAGCTACTTGGGAGGCTGAAGCAGGAGAACAGCGTGAACCTGGGAGGCAGAGATTGCAGTGAGCCAAGATCACGCCACTGCACTCCAGCCTGGGCAACAGAGCGAGACTCCGTCTCAAAAACAACACAAAAAATAGACACATAGACAAATGGAATCAAATAGAAAACCCAGAAATAAATCCATACATCTAGAGTGAACTCATTTTTGACAAAGGGGCCCAGAACATACATTGGGTAAAGAGCAGTCTCTCCAATAAATGGTATTGGGAAAACTGGATATGCATATGCAGAAGAATAAAACTAGACCCGTATCTCTCACCATACACAAAATTCAAGTCAAAATAGATTAAAGGCTTAAAGCTAAGACCTCAAACTATGAAACTACTAAAACATTGGGGAAACTCTGCCCAGACAAAAATTTCTTGAGTAGTACCCCACAAACACAGGCAACCAAAGCAAAAATGGACAAATGGGATCACATCAAGTTATAAAGCTTTGGCACAGCAAAGGAAACAACAAAGTGAAGAGACAACCCATAAAATGAGATAAGATATTTACAAACTCTCCATCTGACAAGGGATTAATAACCAGAATATATAATGAGCTCAAACGACTCCATAGGAAAAAATATAATAATCTGATTTGAAAATGGGCAAAAGATCTAATCAGACATTTCTCCAAAGAAGACATACAAATGGCAAACAGGTATATGAAAAGGTGCTCAACATCACTGATTATCAGAGAAATGCAAATTAAAACTACAATGAGATATCATCTCACTCCAGTTAAAATGGCTTTTATGCAAATGACAGAAAATAACAAATGCTGGCATGGATGTGGAGAAAAGGGTAAATTAGTGTAGCCACTATGAAGAACAGTATGGAGATTCCTCAAAAAAACTAAAAATAGACCTACCATATGATCCAGCAATCCCACTGCTAGGTATATACCCAAAAGAAAGGAAATAATTATACTGAAGAGATACCTGCATGGCCATGTGTATTGTGGCACTATTCACAATAGCCAACATTTGGAAGCTACCTAAGTGTCCATCAACAGGGGAATGGATAAAGACAACGTGGTACACATATACATTGGAGTACTATATTCAGCAATAAAAACGAATGAGGTCCTGCCATCTGCAACAACATGGATGGAACTGGAGGACGTTATGTTAAGTGAAATAAGTCAGGCACAGAAAGACAAACTTCTCACATTCTCACTCTTTTATAGGAGCTAAAAATTAAAACAATTGAACTCATGGAGATAGAGAGTAGAATGATGATTACTAGAAACTGGGAAGAGTAGGGGGTTGGTGCAGAGGGCCACAGAATTGAGATGGTTAATGGGTTTAAATATATAGTTAGAATGAGTAAGATCTAGTATTTGATAACACAACAGGGTGATTACAGTCAACAATAATTTATCGCACATTTTAAAATAACTAATAGTATAATTGTAATGTTTGTAACATAAAGAAATGATAAATGTTTGAGGTGATGGAAACCTCATTTACCCTGATGTGATTATTATGCTTTGTATGCCCATATCAAAATATCTCATGTACCCCATAAATATATCCACCTACTATTATATGTACCCATAAAAATTTTTAAAAAATCAGTGAAGTAGAAAACCAAAAGGCAACAAAAAAGTCAATGAAAATAAAGACTGATTATTTGAAAAACATCAATAAAATCGGTAAATCTCTAGCATGGCTGATGAAGAAAGAGAGAAAATACAAACTACCAATATCAGCAATGAGAGAAGCGACATTACTACAGATTCTACAGATATAATAAGGGAATATCATAAACAACTTTACGCTATAAGTGCACCAACTCCTTGAAAGACACAAATGAGCTCTCTCCAGAAGGAAAAGATAACCTGAATGGCCTAATATCTATTAAATAAACTGAATCTGCTCAGCAAAAAACAAACAAAAACTCAAGGCCCAGATAGCTTTACTGGCGGAATCTACCAAATGATTAAGGAATAGTGTCAGTTTTATACAAACTCCTCCGGAAATTGAGGGAAAAAAACAGTGGGGAAGGGGAGAAGGGGGAGGAGGAGAATACTATCTAATTCATTTTGTGAGCCTAAAATTATTCTGATACCAAACCAGACAAAGATATCACAAGAAATGAAACCTACAGTTCAACACCCTTCATGACAATATGTAAAATCAGAGCAAATCAAATTCAAAAAATATATATATATATAAAAGATACATCATGACCAAGTGTAGTTTCTCCCAGGAATGCAGTTTAATGTGTGAAAATCAATGTAGTTCAATATATTAAAGAACTTAAAAACCGGCCGGGTGCGGTGGCTCACGCCTGTAATCCCAGCACTTTGGGAGGCCAAGGTGGGCGAATCACCTCAGGTCGGGAGTTCAAGACCAGCCTGACCAACATGGAGAAACCCCAACTCCACTAAAAATACAAAATTAGCTGACCGTGGTGGTGCATGCTTGTAATCCCAGCTACTCAGGAGGCTGAGGCAGGAGAATCGCTTGAACCCAGGAGGCGGAGGTTGCAGTGAGCCGAGATCGCACCATTGCACTCCAGCCTGGGCAACAAGAGCGAAAGTCCGTCTCAAAAAACAAAAAAAAAGATTTTAAAAACTATATGATCATCCCAAAAGATGCAGAAAAGCATTTGATAAAATTCAACATACATTTCTGATGAAAATTCTCAGCAAACTAGCAACAAAGGAAATTTCCTCAACTTGATAAAAGGTATCCGTAAGACTTTTACATAAAAGATAAAGTCTGAACCCTTTCTCCCTTAGTATCAGGAACAAGACAAGCAAGTCCACTTTCACCACTTCTATTTAACTAAAGGTTCTAGTCAGTGCAATAAAATAAGGAAAAGGAAATAAAAGGTATTCAAATTGGAAAAAAGAAAAAATTGCCTTTATTTGAGGATGATAATTGTCTAGGTAGGAGACCTAATAGAATCCATGAAAAAAGCTATGAAAACAAGTAAGTGAGGTTAACTAAGTTGCAAGATGTAAGTATGCAGCAACCTACAGTATTTCTATATACCAGTAATAATCAGAAATTAAAATTTTTAAAGTATCTTTTACAATAGCATTAAAAAATAAAACCTTATGGAAAAATCTAACAAAAAAATAAGCAAGGCCCATACACTGAAAACTATAATATACTGCCAAGCAAAATTAAATAAGATCTAAATAATTGGAGAGATATATTTTGTTCAGATTGGAAGACTCTATATTAAAAGATGTCAATTCTCTCTCAAATGGATCTACAGACTCAACGTATTCCCCGCTGAAATCTGAGATTATTTGTAGAAATTGACAAAGTGATTCTAAAATTCATATGAAAATTCAAGAAACCTGAATAGGCCTAACAACTTCGAAAAAAAATAACAAAGTTGGAAGATTTACACTACCTTACTTACTTCCAGGCTTATTAAGAAGCTACAGTAATAAAGACTGTACAATACTGGCATAAAGGCAGACAAACAGATCAATGGAACATAATAAATTTCAGAAGTGCTCCCTCCTGGACATATATGGTCAATTAACTTTTTTAAAAAGGTGCAAAAGGAGAAAGACTAATCTTTTCAAGAAATGGTTCTCAGGCCGGGCGCAGTGGCTCACACCTGCAATCCCAGCACTTTGGGATGCCGAGGCAGGTGGATCACCTGAGGTCAGGAGTTCAAGACCAGCCCTGCCAACACAGTGAAACCCCATCTCTACTAAAACTACAAAAATTAGCCAGGTGTGGTGGTGCACACCTGTAATCCCAGCTACTCAGGAGGCTGAGGCACGACATGCGAATCACTTGAAGCAGACTGGGAGGTAGGGCATGCAGTGAGCCCAGATCGCACCACTGCACTCCAGCCTGGGTGATAGAGTAAGACTCTGTCTCAAAAAAAAAAAAAAAAAAGTTCTCAAAGGATCAAATATCCATATGCAAAAAAAAAACTTTGATCCATACCTTGTATCATATATAAAATGCAACTTAAAATGGATCATGGACTTAAATATAAAACATAACACTGTAAAACTTTTAGGAAACAATATAGAAGAAAATCTTCAGGATCTAGGGTTAGGCAAATTGTGCTTAGACTTGCTAAAAACACAGTCCATAAAAAAATTACTAAATTGAACCTCTTCAAAATTAACTTTTCTTCTATGCAAGACCATGTGAAGAGGATGTAAAGATAAGCTACGAAGTAGGAAAAAGTATTTGCGCATATCTGACAAAGGACTAGTATCTAGAATATATAAAGCACTTTCAAAACTCAACAGTAAAAAACAAAATCTATTTAGAAAATGAAACATGAACAGACATTTCACTGAAGAGGACATACAGATGGAGAACTGGCACATGAAAAGATGTTCAACACCATAAACCACTAGGAGAATCCAAATTGAAACCAGTATCACTATTACAACACATCTAACATAATTACTAAAATAAAAAACAGTCACAACACCAAATGCTGGCAAAGGATAAACTAAATAGCTCACATCATTAGTAGATGTATAAAATGGTACAACCACTTTCGAAAAGTTTGGCACTTTTTTTATGGATCTAAGCATGCAATCGCCATACAACCCAGTAAACTGCACTACTGGGCACTTATCAGAGAAATAAAAACTTACATCCACACAAAAATCTATACAAAAATGTTAACAGCAGCTTTATTTTTAATACTAAAAAACTACAAACAGTCCAGAGGTCCTTCAACAGATGAATGGTTAAACAAACTATGGTACAAACATATCACAAAATTCTATTTAATAAAAAGAAAAGAACTATTAACAGACACAACAACTTGGATGTGTCTTGAAAGAATTACACTGAGAAAGGCCGATCCCAGAAGGTTACATATTGCATGATTCTATTTTTATAACATTTTTGAAATGGCAAAATTTTGGAAGTGAAAAACAGATTCATGGATGCTATGGGTTAGGAATGGATGGGTGGGGTGGGACAGAGAAAAGTGTGTGTGGTTTTAAGCGGGCAACACAAGAGATTCTTGTGGTATATAACTGTTCCATATCTTGACTATGGTGGCAGATATATGAATCTTCACTTTTGATAAAATTGTATAAAAACACATGCACACACACACACAAATTACTGTACAAGCAAAACTGCAGAAGTCACAGTAAGACTGGTGGGTTGTATCAACATCAGTATCTTGGTTGTCACATTCGTCTATAATTTTACAAGATGTTACCATTAGGAGAAACTGGGTCAAGTGTCTATGTATTTTTTTAATCATCCAACATATATTCAACTGTGATTCACACATTATAGTTTCTCTACGTATGTTTTGATTTATAGCTTTCCTTCCATCCCAAACATGCACCAAAAGAGTAAAGAAGCTATTATCTCAACTAAATGGCGTCAAAAAAATGACCATTATTCTTAACCTAACTTTACTCTTCAAAACAGAGAAGCAAAATACTAGAAATACGCAATGCCCTACATTGAGAAAAATGTGCTATAATCATTCAGCAATAAATATATAAGTTGCAGCAAATTACATGGTACAATAAAATCTTAATAACCTAAAATCCTACTAAATATATTTCCCTTGGTTAATTGGAATTTTTTTTGAGAAACTGCTGTTATGTGAAAAGAATACATGGCAAAGAAATTCATCACAAATTTAAGAAAATGATTACTGCATGAAAATGATAATCCTCATTTTTTAAAATTTGAAAATTAAAACAGCACTGTCAAACTGTACTTTCCATGATGCTGGAAACATTCTATAATCTGCATTATCCAACACATTAGCTCCTAGCCACAGTGGCTATCAAGCCTAGAAATAAGGCTACTGGAATTAAGAAAGTGAATGTTCAAATTCGGTTAAATAGCCTTATGGCTAGTGACTTCCACATTCGACAGGACAAGCCTAGAACTTACAGAAAAACTTAAAAAAACACAGAGAGACAGCCACAACGTAAAAATCATCATCATCAGTATATTAGGTCAATATTTCTCAAACAGGGCACTACTGGCATTTTGGGCAGAATAATTCATTGTGCAGAACTGTCCCAAAGAGAATATTCCTTTCAAATGATAAGGGTATTTTTTCCCAAGTTTAGTTTTATGACAACTTTTGAAATTACAGAGTATTATTACATTCAAAGAAATTACTAAAGCTATTAAATTCACAGCAATAATGCATTTTCACCAGCAGAGGGCAGATACATGTTATAAAACCACCACTTCGTATATATCATATTCAAATATTTAAGAAGCCCAATTGCACTGAAAAGTACACAAAAAGAATTGTACTTCTGTAAGATAAGAAAGCAAATGTGCTAAAAAAGAAATGTGTATTTTTTTCAAAAATACACCGACAAGTCTCCCAGAAACCAATTTTTGTCAACTGTATCAGTTTATTCAAGAGTTAACTATAATCCCTCAAACAAAACAAAGTAACCCTGACAAAAGTTCCATTAAGCCTTATTTCAAGGGCCATTTACACCCATATTAATAACATTCCTTCCACTGCGAAACAAATTCCAAACAATTTTCTTCACAGACCACATAAGTTGTCAGAATCCCAAGAGAAAATACGCATTTGTTTCAAAAGTAAACTAAACACAAAAAACAAAACAAGCAATGAAATGTGGCAAAGGTGTTAAAAATGGTAAAGGACTGCCTAAGAAAAGCATAAGAATACTAAAGATTCACTTTCTTAAATCTTACTGCACTGCATGGCAGGTAATAAAACAGACTCTGAAGCAATTTGGGTTCATCTTCACAACAGAAATTTTCATAAGAGCTTAGAAAATAGTTTTAATGTCTACCAAAAAATACAAAAATCAAATGGCGTTTTCTAGTTCCTTTGACCCTCCGTATTGCATTTAATTTTCCTAACCATATCCCCTTCTTAAAACCTTGGCAGGGTGCAATGGCTCATGCCCGTAATCCTAACACTTTGGGAGGCCACAGTAGGAGGATCACTTGAGGCCAAGAGTTCGAGACCAGCCTGGGCAACACAGCGAGTGAGACTCTGTCTCCACAAAACAATGTCTGAAATGAGCTGGGCATGGTGGCGTATATCTGTAGTCCCAGCTACCTGGGAGGCTGAGGTAAGATCATTTGAGCCCAGGTGTTTGAGGCTGCAGTGAGCCATTGTGGTGCCACTACACTCCAGCCTGGGTGACAGAGTGAAGTTCTATGTTAAAAAAATAAAATAAAATAATAAAAAAATTAAAAAAACCTCTTCTCCCAAGGCTTTTCTGTTCTGGTTTTCCTTATAGTCTTCCTTCACAAAGAATGGGACGATTCTACTTCATCCCATTGCCTCTCTACAAAGTCTTCATCATTGACCCTCTGGTTAGACAAGTGTTGAATGGAGTAATATGGCTTTAGGAAACACTTCTATGCTGATAACTCCCAAATCAACAATTGTCCCTTTGTCTATTTTCTCCCTGACATTTCTGCCCAATACTTACACCTGCCTTCAGAAAGGTACGTACAAAGCACATCCACTAAGAATATGCACAAACCTGTTTACCTGGTTATTCCTACATGAAACAACTTTGCCATTCTCCTTTAAGTTTGACTTCACTCTTCCTCAAGAACTACCTCTTTTATTAAAAACCTTCCCCAGCCCCCATTCTTGGTGATTTTTACTTTCTCTGAATTTATTTAATATCTAATACTTGCATTACACTTTCCAGAATACATTCCTTGTTTATGGCCTGCCTCTTTAAAGTAAAGGCTCCTCAGGGCAAGGTAGGGTAGAGTTTCTGCTGTGTATCTCTCACTAATGTCTACTCTAGTGAATCAGCAGATAAAAAGTTAAAAAAAAAAAAAGTATTAACTACTTTATTTTCCTGAGGCTTCCATCAAGTATTTTTGCACTGGTCTAGTCTCAGAATCTGTTCAATTACATTTTTTACCAAACAAAATATAATTCACAAATGCTTCCTGCAAAGTAATAAATGAATGAGTGCTCAAAAAAAAAACTAAGACCTGGCATAATTACCAAACACCTACTCATTTATCAAACCCTTACTTTGTGCCAGACATTACTTCACAAGCTCAGTTAATCCTCACAACCCTGTGACACAGGTATTACCATTCTACATGTAACGACACTGGAGCTCATGAAGTTTAAATACCACACCCCCACCACGAAGAAGGAAGGAGGGAGTGAAAGGAAAGAAAGAAATCAGAGCCAGCAGTGGGAGAGCTGAGCCTTCAAAACAGAGCAGTGAGCTTTCAAAGCCCATGTTTTCCCTATCCTAGTATGCCTCTCCAAGAGAAGAGCAGAGCAGAGACTACTAACCCACAGACAACTGGAGGAAGAATATTACAGAGGAAATATTACCATATAACTACTTTTTTTACTTTATCACGTAAACTTGGGTAGAAGGAATAAAAATGTAAACAAGTTCAAAATATCATAAGGACACTGAAAAACTTAGAAAGTTCTTTAAGGAACTAATAAAATCTACACATACAGCATTTACTCCCCTGAAATTTTTTAAATGTTAGTTTACTTTGGCAAAGAAGTTGAACTTTGGTGATCATTTAAGGATTTGGTGGTCATTAGAATGTTATAAAATAAAAGGAGAAATGAAAATGAAGCTTAATTTTTAAGAATCGATAATCCTTGTTTCACCTGATGGTCTTAAAGTTTACCCCTTGCCAAATCTATAATTTCTTTCTTTGCCCAGGTGACTTAGAATCCTTAAAAAAATCAGCTTAAAATTTCAAAAGTCTGATCAAGCACAGTAAAGCCCTCTTTATTTTGTTCACCCCTTCACCAGTGCTCTAGTGCTTTCCATCTATCTGTACAATCTCTCTCAAACACAAAAATATTTACAAATACCTCTTATTTTCCACACTATTTACAGATTTATATAAAGAGATAACGATTTGTTCCTAGTTAACATTGCAGATGACAACAAATATCATCCCAAATTTTGAAAACATGTTTACATTACTGCCAAATTTATGTTTGAATAAATTGGCTAAATAAATAATAGATAATCCTTGCTCACTCTGATAACCAATTATCTTCTTAATATGCTGCCATTACACAGATAACGGTTTGGTTAAGCATAAAAACCCACAATTTACCTCCCTTCTCACTGTGCACAACGACTGAATTTAAAGAGAATGAAAAGATTAAAAAGTTGGGTGTTATCTTTTGTGAAGGTCAACGGTAATACATTAATATGTGACCTGACAAACTAACAGACAGATTTCCAGAAGACTTGGGTTCACTCTCATGTTCTCTCACTGTTCCACTGCTTTTAACAAGTCATTTAACCTCTTTTATCTCTCTAGTATAGGAGACTCGAACAGATACTATACAGGTCTCTTTTATCTCTAAACTTTCAACAATTCCATAATTACTGAAAAATATATAGATATAGATCTGAAACTGAAAATATTTTTCCAAAATGCTCAACCCACTTATTCACGGTCTTATGGGTGGAATATGGAGATGAATGGTGCGGCCCACCAGGATACCCAGAAGAATGAATGTTGTCTGGAATTTTGTGTTCTCTTGGCCCAATGACTGGTCAAGAGAGAAATGTGAAAAGGGTTGCCAATCCCACCCTCCCAAAATGTAGGGGCAAATCCTTAACAGAATAGAAATGACCAATGAGCACATTAAAAAATGTTCAATATTCGCAGTGGCTCACACCTGTAATCCCAACACTTTGGGAGGCCAAGGCGGGTGGATCACAAGGTCAGGAGTTCAAGACCAACCTGGTCAAGATGGTGAAACCCTGTCTACTAAAAATACAAAAAAAATTAGCCAGGCGTGGTGGCAGGCACCTGTAATCCCAGCTACTCGGGAGGCTGAGACAGAAAACTGCTTGAACCCGGGAGGCAGAGGTTGCAATGAGCTGAGACTGCACCACTGCACTCCAGCCTGGGCGACAGAGCGAGACTCCGTCTCAAAAAAAAAAAAAAAAAAAAAAAGTTAAATCTTAAGAGTATCAAGAAAATGCAAAATAGTATAACATTTTCACCAACTGTATTAAGGAAGCCTTTTAAAAATATGATATGAATACCCAGTAACAGACTGGGTACAATAAGTCAGCCACTCTTTTTTTGAGATGGAGTCTCACTCTGTCGCCAGGTTGGAGTGCAGTCACACGATCTCAGCTCACTGCAACCTCCGCCTCCCAGGTTCAAGTGATTCTCCTGCCTCAGCCTCCCAAGTACCTGGGATTACAGGCGCATGTCACCACACCTGGCTAATTTTTGTATTTTTAGTAGAGACAGGGTTTCGCCATGCTGGCCAGGCTGGTTATGAACTCATGACCTCAAGTGATCCGCCCACCTCAGCCTCCCAAAGTGCTAGGATTACAGGCATGAGCCACAGCACTCACCTAGCCATTCTTTAGATAGTAGTGGTGGGAAGGTAAACTGGTCCCAACACTTCTGGCAATACAGATCAAACGGGTTTTAATCTGGTATACTCTTTAACATAGACCTTAGATTTTATTCTGAAAAAAAAAAGTGTGCATACAAAGCTTTGTAGCAGCAGTATATGTAACCACAAAAGTTAGAAAACACACCAATCAGTGGAGAGGCATTATTTTTTACAAACTTTTAAATTATTTTAAAACATTTACTATTAGCCAATATTCTGTGCAGTGAGGGCTGGGCGTGGTGGCTCACACCTGTAATCCCAGCATTTGGGGAGGCCAAGGCAGGTGGATCACTTGAGGTCAGGAGTTCAAGACCAGCCTGGCCAATATGGCAAAATCCCATCTCTATTAAAAATACAAAAGTTAGCTGGGCGTGGTGGTGGGCGCCTGTAATCCCAGCTACTTGGGAGGCCGAAGCAGGAGAATCACTTGAACCCAGGAGGCAGAGGTTGCAATAAGCCAAGATAATGCCACTGCACTCGAGCCTGGGTGACAGAGGGTGACTCCATCTCAAAAAAAAAAAAAAAAAATCTGTGCAGAGAATAACCTTAAATCCCCTACGATGTCCCACTACCCTTATTTTCAGCAAATGACTTCATCAACTAATTGTCCCCTCACATTTCAGACCCATCTTACTCTCTCACAAATTGATCCATATTCTTCCTGATCTTTTTTCTCCTGTCAAAAGCTAACCATTTCATTTGTATTTTAAATTTTCTCTAAACCTTGCATTAATATATTACCTAGATATGCCACACTTGCTTCTTAGAGAACTTGCTTGCTCTTAGTCATGAAAAAGGAACCCCTACCTGCTATTCCTGCAGCCCTAGTAGCACCTAATAGAAAATCCTGCACCTAGAGGCACCAAAAAACCTGATGTTCTAAAGATTCCACAAGCAACTTTAGAGCTGTGTATGAATAACACAACTCCTCAAGAAAAACAAAACATTAAACCACTGTTTTCCATAATGTTTTCAAAGTACTCATTAGTATTCTAATTGACTTGGCACACACAAATAAAAAAAACACACACACACAAAAGGCACCAAAGATTTTTCATTCTTTAAGCCAGCATCAAGAAGTTTATCACTTCTGCAAAATCTTTACTCAGACCATTAAATTTATTTTCAAGGAAGATGAAAATAACTTTAGGAGTGTATATGTTACAAAAATTCAAATAAAAGAATTGAGAAACCGCTACATAATCTACAGTAACTGTTAACATCAGCAAAAGAAGTAAACAACATGTTTGTATGTTTTTTGTTTTTGTTTTTGAGACAGGGTCTTACTCTGTTGCCCAGGTTGGAGTGCAGTGGCATAATCATGGCTCACTGCAGCCTTGACCTCCTCAGGAGATCCTCCTACCCTAGCCTCCCAAGTAGCTGGCACCACAGGCATGTGCCACCACACCCAGCTATTTTTATTTTCACTTTTTGTAGAGACAGAGTTTCATCATTTTGCCAAGGCCGACCTCGAACTTCTGGGCTCAAGTGATTCACCTGCTTTGGCCTCCCAAAGTGCTGGGATTAGAGGTGTGAGCCACCATTCCTAGCCTATGCATTGTATTTTTTTTTTTTTAAATAAACTCCCTCATCCCGATCCTTAGCAACCACTGACCTGTTTTCTGTCCCTATAAGTTTTATCCTTTTATTTAATAGAAATCCATGTAATTATGGCCGGGCGCAGTGGCTCACACCCGTAATCCCAGCACTGTGGGAGGCTCAGGCGGGCAGATCACCTGAGGTCAGGAGTTCGAGACCAGCCTGGCCAACATGGCGAAACCCCGCCTCTACTAAAAATACAAAAATTAGCTGGGTGTGGTGGCACGTGCCTGTAATCCCAGCTACTTGAGAGGCTGAGGTAGGAAAATCACTTGAACCCAGGAGGCAGAGGCTGCAGTAAGCCAAGATCACACTACTGCACTCCAGCCTGGGAGACACAGTGAGACTCCATCTCAAAAAAAAAAAAAAAAAAAAAAACAAACCAGGAAATCCATGTAATTGTAATCTATACTCTGTAGTCTTTTGTGTATAGATTCTTTTGCTAAACATAATGTTTTTATGACTCATCCACTAGTTCATTGCTTTGTACTGTAAAACATTATTCCACTGTACGGATGCACTATTTTCTTTATCCATTCGTCAACTGATAAACATTTGAATTGTTTCCAGTGTTTGGCTATTATGAATAATGCTGCTATGAACATTCAAGTGCTTGTTTTACTTTGTCTTATCATTAAGTTGCATTATTTCTTTAGATATTCTGAATAAAGGTCCTTACCAGATAAAATATTTTTCCTAGCCAATCTATGACTTTTAAGTGTCTCTTAAAAAGCAAAAGTTTTTAATTTCGATGAAGTTCATTTTCTCAATTTTAACTTTATGGAATATAATTTTGTGTCCTATCCAAGAATCCTCTGCTTAATTCAAGGTCCGAGATTTTCCCCCATGTTTTCTTCTAGCAGTTTTATAGTTTTAGCTCTTAAATTTAGTTTTATGATCCATCTCAAATTAGTTTTTGTGAATGGTCTGAGGTAAGGTTCAAGGTATTATACATTCTGTTGTTGTTGTTATTGTTGTTGTTGTTGTTGTTGAAAAGACTATCCTTTCTTTCTCTCCACTGAGTTACCTTGGCACTTGTGTTAAAAATTGACCATAATATGTGAGTCTATTTCTGGACTATGTATTATGTTCCACAGATAACTGTAGCTTTTTAATAACTGTTAAAGGCAGGTTATGTAAGACCTCAAACATTCTTTTTGTTTTTCAATGTTTTGATTTTGGAAGGTCCCTTGCATTTCATTAAAAATTTTAGAATCAGCTTGTCAGTTGCAACAAAAAAAGCCTTCTGGGATTCTGACTGGAATAATGTTGAATTTAGAGACTAATTTGGAGAGAACGGACATCTTAAAAATACTGAGTCTTCTAATCCATGAGCATGATATCTCTGATACCTCTCTCCACTTCTTTAGGTACAGTATTCATTAATTTCTCTCAGCAATCTTCTGTACTTTTTGGTATACAGGTCTTGCACATATTTTGTTAAATTTATCCCACAGTTTTCATATTGTTATGCTATTATAAATCATAATTTTTATTTCAACTTCCAATTATTTGTTGCTAGTATATAGAGTTACTTTTTCTATAGTCACTTTATTTCTGTAAACTTAATAAACTCAATTATTCATTCTAATAGCTTTTCTATAAATTTCTTAGGATTTCCTACATAAATGATCCCATTGCAAAGAGATCGTTAAATGATTATTGCATGCATGTATTTTTAAATAGGTCCTATGAGAACGGCTAATTTAAGTAGTACTTCATCATCCCATACCATCTTAAATACACCCAACTCAGTACCACTTATAAAAATCTAGATTCTGGCCGGGCGCGGTGGCTCAAGCCTGTAATCTCAGCACTTTGGGAGGCCAAGGCAGGCGAATCACTGGAGGTCAGGGGTTTGAGACCAGCCTGGCCAACATAGCAAAACTCCGTCTCTACCAAAAATACAAAAATTAGCCGGGTGTGGTGGCACACGCCTGTAAGCTACTCCAGAGGCTGAGACAGGAGAATCGCTTGAACCCGGGAGGCAGAGGATGCAGTGAGCCGAGATCGTGCCAATGCACTCCAGTTTGGGCGACAGAGTAAGACTCCATCTCAAAAAAAAAAAAAAAAAAAAAATCTAGATTCCATATACAATTTTTATCACAAATCCACTTTGGTAGGCAGAATAATGGCCCCCAAAGAAGTTCTGTTCTATCCTTGGAATCTCTGTGAATAACTTAAGGACACTCAGATGGCAGTATTGTCCTGGATTACCCAGACAAATCCAAAGGGTCATAAACACGCCAGAGAAGATGTAATGATGGAAATGGAGGGCAAGGAGGAGCAGAATCAAGGATGACACACTGCTAGTTTCAAAGATGGAGGAAGGAGCCATGAGCCAAGGAATGCAGGTGGCCTCTCCAAGCTGGAAAAGAAAACAGATTCTCCCCTAGAACCTCCAAAAGGAATGCAAGCCTGCTAACACCTTGCCTTTAGCTCTCTAAGACTCTTTTTGGACTCTGACCTGCAAAACTGCTAAAATGATAAATTTGTATTGTTTTAAGCCATTCAGTTTGTAGGATTTTTTAATAGCAGCAATAGGAAATTAATATACTGGTGATGATCATTTCACTTAAACATTCTTCTGTTAATTTTTTTGTCACTGTGCACCATCATCACCCTACACCAAAAGCAACTTCCAAGAGCAGAAATGCATGAACTAAATAACGACCTAGGCTAAACCATAATTTTTATGAATTTTTCTATAATGAAAGATAAAGCTATCCCAAATATTATTTCCCACAGAACTCCCCTTATTTTCTTAAGTTTAGGCTTGAGCTCATCACTGCTCAATGAAAGGCACTCTTCATAAAAGATCAATGAGAGACATCTGAAGGTCTACCATCAATCACTTGGATCTCTGGTCAAATGGAGACCAAAAATTGCTGGGGTATAGGGGCCACAGAGAATGGAAGATTATTAGAATTACTTTTAATTCTCTTCCCTTTGGACCCTCAAGGTCCTCACATTTATCACTCAAAATATATGTAAACATAAAATTAGCATGTTTCCAAGAGCACTTTATCTAAGCTCTGTTTTAAGTGAAATAATTTCAAAAATCACTTCTATATGATACTGTAACTAAATGCCACTCCAAATTAAACACAGTTCTACCTAACATCTGAGTAACTAAATGCCACTCCAAGTTAAACACAGTTCTACCTAACATCTGAGGTAGAAATACTGACATTAATAGTAAGAAAGCATTACAGTGAAAAAATTTTAAACAAAAGGACTCCTCAACCTGTGGGGAAGAGTTGTATGAGTTGTGTGATATAGCTTGGGATAATTAAAGATAATACTAGGTAAATTTGCTCGGCAAGACCTAAATCATCAGTGAAAAGCTTTAAATAAAAACTATAAAAGTTTGATGACAATCCATATCTCAATAGGACTCAAAAAATAAACTCTCAATAATATAATTTTTTAATAATAATAGTAAACACTGACATAGAAGTGACAAGGTATGTGGTGAAACCCCGTCTCTACTAAAAATACAAAAAATTAGCCGGGCGCGGTGGCAGGCGCCTGTAGTACCAGCTACTCAGGAGGCTGAGGCAGGAGAATGGCATCAACCCGGCAGGCAGAGTTTGCAGTGAGCCGAGATCGAGCCACTGCACTCCATCTCAAAAAAAAAAAAAAAGAAAAAAAAGAAGTGACAAGGTATGGGATTCAACAAAGAACACAGACCATACAAGGTTGAAATAAATCTTTGCAATAAGGATTAAAGAGAACAAGGACAACTGGTCACTAAGCAAGTCAGAGGCAAAGCTTGGACTGAATCCTAGCTTTGCTCAACCAAGCTAGTGTTCTTTCAATCCTATCATGCTGTTCCTACGGTTTAAAAAGCCCAGGTAGATGACCAGTATCTGACCTAGGGATATAGCAAAAAAAAAAAAAAAAAAAAATATATATATATATATATATATATATACACACACACACATATATGAAGACAAAACAAAAAACAAAGAAAAACACTAAAGCACTTATCTGTGGACTCAGTAAGTTTCTAAAATAAAGTTTAGGCAAGGTGCAGTGGCTCACACCTCTAATCCTAGCACTTTGGGAGGCCTAGGCGGTAGGATTGCTCAAGGCCATGTGTTTGAAAGCCCAAACAACATAGCAAGGCCCCTCCCCACCACACCCAACAAAAAAAATTTTTTTTAATTAGCCATACATGGTGACAAGCCTGTAGTCCCAGCTACTTGGGAGGCTGTGGCAGGCGGATCACTTGAGCCCAGGAGTTAGAGGCCACAATGGGCTATGATCACGCCACTGCAACCCAGCCTAGGCAACAGCATGAGACCCTGTCTCTATAACAAGGAAAAAATAAATAAATATAATAAACTTTAGTGATTAGACAAAAATTCCAATTTGTTTAAATTGGTATTTTGAAGTTATGGTGGTTCTGCTATTAAATGCAAGGAGGGAAACTAAAATGAAGATATTGTCCACATTTGAACACATTTGGCAATAATCTGAGAAAAACCTTAAGTTAGCTGAAGGTGACAGTCTTCCCAACAACAATCTCTTACATCACAAAATTTCTACAACAAAAACAGGTGTTTTATCTAGCATACCATCAAACATAGTTAACAGCACAGACTATATCTCCTGGGCTCAAATCCTGACTCTACAGTAGATTCCCACCCCTATCTCATCTCAATAAAATCACAATTTCCCCAGGTTATAAAAGCTTCTAATGCTCATCCTTGCTCCTCCAGACTGTACCCTTATTAGCAGGCTAGGTTCTAGAGCCAGCACAGATATACTGAGGCTCCAACACGTCCTGTAAAATATACTGGAAGAAAATATCTATTACCAATTATGCTTCGAGTTCCCCAAGACCACCCTCATGTTCAGTAATTTGCTAAGAAGATTCAAAAGATTCAATATACAGTTGTACTCATCGTTATGATTTATTATCGCAAAAAGATACTAAGCACAATCAGCAAAGGAGAAAGGCACAGAAAGTCCAGGGGAAATTAGAAGCAGGCGTTCAGGTGCTCCCTTCCAGTTGAGTTGCAATGAACACACTTAATTCTCCCAGCAGTGAGCTGTGACAACACATGTAAAATGATGCCAACCAGGGAAGCTCATCAGAGACTCAGTGCCAAAGGTTATTAGGGAGACTGGTCATGTAGGTACCCCTGGCTGGCACATATGCCAATTCCAGAATCCCAGAAGAAAAGCAGATATTCAACATAAACCACATTTATTATACAAACAACTTAGGCACAATGACAGACTCATCACTTAGGGTGGTGGGACCATCCCCAAGATTCCCCTCAGATGTCAGCCAACCACCGCAAGGCCTGCTTTGTTAACTCTTTTCTCCACACCAATGACTAACAGATCCTTTTGAGCATGAACCTTATCTACCTATCCCCTGCTAATCCCCAGGTCCTAAAAAAGTGCCAGTCACTCCCCTCCAAGTTTTGTGTGTGTGTGTGGTTTTGTTTTTTTTTTTTTCAGACGGAGTCTCGCTCTGTTGCCCAGGCTAGAGTGCAATGGCACGATCTTGGCTCACTGTAAGCTCCGCATTCCGGTTTAAAGTGATTCTCCTGTCTCAGCCTCCCCAGTAGCTGGGATTACAGGAGTGCACCACCACACCCAACTAATTTTTGTATTTTTAATAGAGATGGGGTTTCACCATGTTGGGCAGGCTGGTCTCAAACTCCTGACCTCAAGTGATCCACCCACCTCGGCCTCCCAACATGCTGGGATTACAGGTGTAAGCCACTGCTCCAGGCCTCCCAAAATTTTTTTAATGAAAAAATTCCTGGCTCCACTACTTTAAGTTCTGTGTACCTGGGTAATAATATTACCTACCTCAAAGGTTGTTTTGAGGATTATATGAGTTAGCATATATAAAGTGTGAAGTACATCATCTCTGGTTAAAAAAAAAAAAAAAACCACTATATAATTTATGAGTATATATATAATGTTATTATTTGTTTTTTTTTTTTTTTTTTTTAACATTCTCCAGGTCACAATGGAGCTACCCTATCTCTAAACTTCTAATGAATCTACCAATGTAAACATAGATTAGAAGTTAACTGGTAATTGTTTCATGTCTACTGAGATCTCTAACTAGCTTGTAGACAACTATACCCAAAACTTTTTCTTTTTGTTTTTTGAGATGGAGCCCCACTCTGTCACCCAGGCTGGAGTGCAGTGGCGCGATCTCGGCTCACTGCAACCTCCGCCTCCAGGGTTCAAGCAATTCTCCTACCTCAGCCTCCCGAGTAGCTGGGACTACAAGCATGTGCCACTGCACCTGGCTAATTTTAGTATTTTTAGTAGAGACAGGGTTTTGCCATGTTGGCCAGGGGTGGTCTCAAACTCCTAGCCTCAGATGATCCACCTGCCTCAGCCTCCCAAAGTGCTGAAATTACAGGCATGAACCACTGCACCCGGCATCCAAAACTTTTTTAACACACACAGTATCTAACGTAGTACTTAATCTCTTTAGTGCCCAGAAAATATTGATTTATCAACAAAATTAAATGTCTGTTAAATCAACTCTTTACAGTGGTAAGAATGTAAAGCGGTCAACTCTTCTGATAATAATTACAAAATGGCTTCCAAGTTTCTTTGATCTTCTTGCATTGAGAAAATTGAGAAACTGAACTAAAACGGCTTAATTCTAATCCATGAAAAGACGATTAGTAGAAGCACTTGAAATAAGCAAAAGGGGCTGGGTGTGGTGGCTCACACCTGTAATCACAGCACTTTGGGAGACTGAGGGAGGCAGATCACTTGAACCCAGGAGTTCAAGACTAGCCTGGGCAACATGACGAAACGTGGCCTCTACAAAAAATACAAAAATTAGCTAGGCATGGTAGCACACATCTGTAGCCCCAGCTACTTGAGAGGCTGAGGTGGGAGGATTGCTTGAACCAGGGAGGGAGAGGTTGCAGAGAGCCTACATCGCACTTCTGCACTCCAGCCCAGCGACAGAGTGAGACCCTGTACCAAAAAGAAAAAAAAAAAAAAGCCAAAGCACTTTTTTGAGTTTATAAAGTATATACTTTCAAATATTCTACTTTGCCTTAAAGAGAGCATGGATTCAAGTCTGTTATAGGTTAATAAAGGTGGAGAAAGATATATATATCTTGTACAGCAACAATTTAGGAGATGTAAGTCTCCTTAATTAATGAAGTCAAGTACTGAAAGTTTTATCTTAAACAAACAAACAAACAAAAGACAAAGAACTGTGAAGAACAAAAGGAGGGGAGATAACATGCAGCCCAAGTTTTAAACTGATGAGTCAGAGACCAATGGTTTCCATCCCAGCTCTGATACCAGGGCTCTGCCCAATCAGGAAAAACCTCAAGATCAGCAGAATTACAAGAACAACAGACCCATTAGACTGAAGTTTCACATTTTGAGGAAACTTTTAGATTGGCAAATTTCTTTAGGTGAATTATAATCAGACTTTCACTTATATAAATTTGTTCTATAAGCATCAACATCATAATAAACACCAGTTCCCCAAGGTGAACTTTACTTTTTAGTAAATATTACTACACTTTAAAAGTAACAACTCCAAAATATCAAAGACTTAATGAAAAACATGAACTCTTGGATTGGCTCTTGCAATCAAATGCGCTCTACACGTTTCTACTTTTTGAAAAAGTTAGAAAGCTAAAAGACTCCCTTGAAGGCAAGGTATTGGACATAATTAGGATCTGCCAATTATCTGCACATGAAAAGCACAAGTGGGACAGAGGCCACATTCCTACAGAAAGGGCAACTAACAAAAAACGTCTACAGACACTAAGTGGTTGCAGCTCCACAGGCCTTATTCCACCATCAGCATGCCAGTTTCCTGGGTGAGAAGCAGCTATGACAGTGGGGCAGCAGCAGCAGTGGTGGTATGTGTGGCCTTGAAAGCAGTTCAGTAGTGGCTCCCTGACTTTCCCTCCTCCAGCTCTTCCAATGACTTGGTAAGTACCTGATTCTGGAAAATAGCTACAGTGGATCTCTTTCCTGCTCTATACCCTGACTTATATATTGACATTGTGTGAATTTAGGTCCTCTTACTCTCTTCTTGGACCACTGTTCAACATCTCCTAACTCAGGATTTGCCTGCAATCCTCACTATCCCAGTTCTTCCTCTGACCTGAGACTACCAAAACTGATCATGCTTAAAGAAAGCTTATCTAGTAAGGGCCATATGGAAACTTCTTCTGTTCTTTCATACCAGTACATTTGTGTGTGCAGCTGTGTCCTTTAATTCCTTCTCTATCTGATGAAATCCCACTCCACCTTCAGAACCTAGCTCAAATGAGGACTCCTTCTGTGACTGGTCCCAACAGGGTCACTCCACATGCCACTCCCTTTCACAGGTGCACTCCCTTTCACACACCCTGCTGCCTGCCAGGGGCTCTGTGCTCATTCATTCACACATTCATTCATTCAAAAAATATTTGCTAAGTTACATTTGCCTACCACATGTCCTGAAAACTGGGGATACTACCCCAAGATACACAAGATCTCTTCTCTCTTACAGCTATAATCCAGCAGGGATATAGTATACCCCATAATTACCTAAATAATGTTTAATTACAATTGTGATAAGTACGATCAAAGATTCAGGGTGTTGTCTTTTATGTATAAACGGAAGCCTAACCTAATCTCAGAGGATCAAGGAGAATTATTTCCCTTGAAAAGACATTTAGGCAGGAATTGAAAGATGAGCAAAAGCTGAGCAGGCAAAAACTTGTTAGAAAGCTTCCCAGGCAGAAGAACAGCACATGCAAAGGTCTTGAAACAGCATTTAGGAACTGTAAAGACCACCAATGGGCAAAAGTCAAGGTGCAAGGGGAACAGCCCAAAATAAGTATAGAGGTAGTTATTTCTTAAAACCATTATTACAAGCACTTAGCACATCGTTTTAGAATCATTTATTTGCAAAAACACAACCCACACTAAACAAACTCCTTTAGGTCTTACAAATTTTTTTAGCTCTCTTACCTAATACAATATCTAACAGTGTGTCTTCAAGTCAAGATCTGCGGAACGAAGAAACGAGTGTTTGATCTGAGCAATGAGCTTACCCTCTCAATATCAGACAGGCTAAACAAAACAATCTCTAGAGTTAAAAAACCTTATGTTTCTGACTACCCAACACTGAATGGGCAAGAGACTCACTTTCATAACAATTTAAACATGCTCAAAATCAAACCCAGCAAAAGATGGAAACAGACCAAATGTTCACCAATAGATGGATAAATTGTGGTTTATCCATACAATGGAGTATTATTCAGCCATAAAAGGAGTGAGGTACCGACACATGCTACAAAATGAATGAACTTTGAAAACATATGAAGTGAAAGTTAGAAACAAAAGTCCATATGTTGTATTATATTAAATATCCAGAACAGCCAAACCTACAGAGATAGAACATGCAATAGTGTCTGCCAGGGGCTGGGGAGAGGGGATAGTGGGAAGAAACTGCTCAATGTGAATTTTATCTGTATGTTTTGTTTTTGTTTTTGTTCTTCCCTGAGACAGTCTTGCTCTGTCACCCAGGCTGGAGTACAGTGGTGCGATCTCGGCTCACTGCAACCTCCGCCTCCCAGGTTCAAGCAATTCTCCCGCCTCAGCCTCCCATGTAGGGATTACAGGCGCCTGCCACCATGCCTGGCTAATGTTTTTTGTATTTTTAGTGGAGACGGGGTTTCACTATGTTGGCCAGGCTGGTCTTGAATGCACTTTTAAAATCTCAGAAATATACATTAACAAGCATGGGACATTTCAATGTGGTACCTGCCAAGCCCAGCAATGTTTTCTAGCTCTACCCAGCCAAGTTCAGGCTACTCCTGATGTCCAGCACAAGATGCCCTATTCTGAGCAAGTGAAAGAATAGAGAAGTGAAAAAAAAAAAAAAAAAAATCAAAGCTAGGATTACCTGTAGATAACACTTTAAATACTGAAAACTAAACTTGAAGCTGGCAAGGCGTTCCCAGTCCCACTGCTCCCTAAAGTGCCACCAACTAATAACCAACAAGAGCCGCTTTAAACTCCCACTGAGTCATGAATGCAGCTAGGAGAGAGGAGGAGTAGTTCCATCTGCCTGTTCTTAAATTCTCCAGTTGTTCAACAGATTTGGTAAGAGCAAGATCAAGAGCAGGAAACTGGCGCCTATGCCATCCTTTTCTCCTTCCTTGCTTCCTAAATACTGTCAATCCAGGAAACACAGCTGGTGATTCAGTAAGAAAATGTTAAAACCCAATTGACATACCTCTACCAACTATGATAAGGCAAGATAATACAGGCACCTCAAATCCTAAGCTTTAGTTTTGGTACATATTCTCAAAGATCAGTGGAAAAAGCTTCTTTGAAAGAAAGAAAATTGAGTTAACTAGGAAATAACTTTGAAATACAGTATATGAAAAGTTTGATGCAATTTACTAGACAGTGAAGAAAACAGCAATACATACACAGAATGAAACTTCTTAGTAACTGAGCTATAGAGTAAGACCTTTAACATATCTTTTAAAAGTACTATATTTATTATGTCATCCTAGCATATAGATCCAAAATCATGTAACAAGCCAAGAATTCTACTAAAAAAGCCTCCATAATGTACTTCAACCTTACCAAATACTCAAAAACTGTGAAAATATATTTACATCAATTGCTCTATCATGTCGAATTTTTCAATTATTACAACCATGAAATCAAGTCTAATTAAACCAATAAGTGGCCTTACCTGTGATTTTTTGCCTGAAAGATCAAGATAAAACAATGAAATAATTTACAAATCATTTTAATATTCTTCTAGATTTAGTAGCAACAAGAAAAAAATAATCCTTGTAAATTATACTGTGGAGTTCATGCCCTTCAAGCTGCACCCTTGCACTCTTGATACCATTCTCTTCTCTCCCACTTCCTTCACTTCTCAAAACAAGTAAACCAACAAAAGGCCAGACAAAACCAAAATACAAAAGACATTCATTCAATATATATCTACTGATTTCCGTGGCAAGACAAACATTGAGCAAAACGAATACTTCCTATTCTTCAGGTCCAAAGAAGTAAAACTTTTGATCCTAATTTAAGAAGTACATGATTCTCTTCTCCCCACCCCAAAAGAGTAAATTTAAAAAAAAAAGTTAACATGGTTAATAACAGCTTTTAAAAATCTGTATTATTTTAGAAAGCATTAGTGAAAATCTGATTTTATAAAGTACTTTTTTGGAGACAGAAATTTGAACAAAAATTAAATTATTTTTAATAACGTCTGTAGATGAAGGAAGGTTAATTCTGAAACTGTTACTATTCGATTTTTAATGAACAGATTTAATATTTACCAGCATCTCTACTTAACCATGTTATTACTCAAAATGACAAAATGTGTACTATTTAGCTTCAGCTTCTTTCTTCTTGGCCTTTTAAAGGACCGTTTTTCAGTGTTTTGCTAGTGCAGTCAATGAAGAGCAAGCAACTGAGCCTAAACACAGTGCAGAACTCCCAAATAACCACACACAATCAAGTTATTAGGAAAACAAATATTACAAGAACCAGGCGTGGACTTTGTAAAAACTCATCACCTGAAAAGGTTACATAGGATAAATATAATCTTGACTCAATCAAGTTACTATATTGAAAAGTGCTTCATAAAAATAATCTAGTTACAGCATTCCCGCATGTTTCTTCCAGTAATTCAGTACCTGTTACGACAGTGAAGTAACCTGCTGATGCTGTGTGGCTCAGTCTAGTCAAATATTATCGGCCTACTGAAATGTGACTCATTTATATAGTATTGAGACAGAACAGTAAAGAAAGCTTCAGGAAATGTCTAAGTCAAATAACACAGAAATCTTAAAGGACATTCCCCAAAGAGACTGTCTCCTGCTTTGGAGAACTACTCTATTTCTCACCCAATAACGAAATAAACCAATTAAAAATATACACGATCTTTTCTTAACTACACAAGACATTTCTTTAAAAAAAATTAGAAATATTTCCCTTCAGATTATTTACAAGACATTAAACATAAATCAGATCTCCAAACACAAAACATAGCAGCTAAAAATAGTATATCTATTTCAAAGGCTGAGGCAGAAGCCCTCCAACCGAAAAAACTAAAATTAGGTCTTTTCCATCTCTAGATCTTTAAAATGAACCTTCAACATTTATGAGGTACACAAATCAGTGTCCACATATTCTCCCAAACTAGCTGGTCAGAGAAAACCTAATTACTAAAATCTTCAGAAATATAAACCCACTGTCCTCCAAGAGACTTCATGTAATGAAATTCCTCTTCATTCTGGCTAATAACCAGACTAAAAAACAATACTACTACTAATAAAGACCTTTCTCCAATTAATTTATCCGTAGAACTCAAACCCACCGAAAAAGACCACCATACTCTTTTTCAGGAAGCAGAGATAAAAGCCTTGTACAAAAGCTGTCAGGTGGGCAGGCAGGTAGGGCTCCGTCTAGGAGACCAAGAATCCGAGCCTGGAGAGAGAGGACGTGGTCACACCGGAGGGTAGAGGAGGGGATCTAGACCTAAGGGCGGCCCCACCCACAGAGATAGCTATGAGCAGAGCTAGGAGGGCAACTCTCTAACCCTAAGCTCTGCCCAGACTCGTGCCCGGTTCCGCGCTCCCAGCCCCGCTCCTACCCCCAGCCCTGTGGAGGGTCCGAGCATCGCTACCCCGGCACTTGCTCAAACCCGTGCCGGGGAGGAGGGGAGGCTGGGGCCAGACAGGGCCTGCGGGCCTGACCTCGCCGCCGCCTCTGGCAGACTTGAGGGTCGACCGGAGCCCCGCGCCCCCCTGCCCGCTCAGCCACCCGCCCTCCAGTCAGGGCAGGGGCCGGCCGGCGAAGCCGAGGCATCCGCTCGGGCCCCGAGCGCCGCAGCGGCGGGAAGGTCACCGGTCGCAAGAGGCCCCGACCAGGGGCAACGACGACGTCCAAGCTACCTTTGGCCTCGCAGTCGGCGCAGTACTTGTTGTCCTCCTCCCTCAGAAGCTTGGATAGGATGAGCTGGTGCTGCTCGTTCAGCTTCTGAGCCTTCTCCCGACATGAGCGCGTCGCCATCTCGGCAGCGGGGCGGGGAGCCCGGGGCAGCTACGGCGGCGGCGGACGCTGGCTGGAGCCGGGCGGAGTGAACGTACCTGGCGCCGCCGGGGCCGCGGGCGGACTCAGCCCAGGAAGCGGCGGCGGCAGCGGCAGCTGGAACGGGAGGAGGGGAGGCGGCAGCGGCGGTGGTAGCGCCGACGTGTCCCGCCTCCTTGCCCGGCCTGCCGGCACGCACCACCCTAGCCGGCGAGGGGAAGGGGAGGGGGACTGGGACGCGCCGAGGCTTCCGGGTGGCGCGGAGGAAGGAACCCGGGTGCCGGGCGCGCTGCGCATGCGCCGAACGTATGGAGCCCGGGCTGCCGAGCATTTCTGCAAAAAGGCCTTCTGCCCAAGGTGATTCCCGAAAGGTAGCTGGCACTGCCTCATACGAGTTTTCCCCCCTTTTGAGATGTGATGGTCCGCGAGGGCCTCGAGTAAAACCCGGTAATGGAAGACCTTTTACAAGAAGCCTACTTTGACTTGCCCATTTGCCTTTGCTCTTGCTGGCACAACATTGGAAATGCAGAAATAACTAGCGACTGGGTGGGTTCATTTACTCATTCGAGGTTTATTCGCCTGCAGTTTAGAAGCTGGAGATACGGATGGAATAAAAGAGGAAAAACGGTCTCTTACATTTTAAGGGCGAGAAATAATCTAGTAGTGACATGTATTAAGGGATAACATTTCATTGAGTGATTACTCTGTTAAACGAACTGTTAGCTCATTTAACCCTTTCCCCAACCTTATGATATTGTTATCCTCATTACACAGGAGAGGAAAGTGAGGCATAGAGAAGTTAAGTAACCTGACCAGATTACAGAGCTACTAGTGGAGGAGTTGAGATTCAAATCCAAAGCAGTCTGGCTCCAGAGTCTGAAAGACCTGGCAGTAAACCCTTCCATAAGGGGGAAAGTGTGACCAGGAACCCAAATACTAGGCGGTGATACTTTAACAAGAAGCTGTGTAAATAGTGATCCTTAATGCAAGAGAAAGAGAACTAAAGAAAACACTTTTCACTGGAACCCAGACCCTAATCCAGGCTCATGAAGTTTGAACTCTGGGTGACGCAGTTTCAATGATTTGGCATGTTGTATATTATGAGGAAGTTCTAATATGGGGCTTATGCAAGCCGAATAAACACAGTCCTTGCCTGCGGTGAAGCAGATGCTAAGAAAGGCAATGAGCAAGAGTCGGTCTTACACTTCTTAGTAAGGCCAATTTCTAGCCGCTGGCCCTGCATAAAAGTGACCCTGATTGCTACCTACCCTGTTCTTGGCACAGGGGCTCAAAAATGTTTGTGGAATTAAATTGAATGGATATGGCAATGAAGATGCTCAGTAATTAAACAAATTAGAGCTTATACTACATAGCTCTGACAAATAACAACTAGGGAGATATTGGTGAGTTCCAATGAACAGAAAAAAACATTATGTGGGAGGTAGAACTTATGAGCCTTGTCCTGAAGATACGCTGGATTTAGATGGGGACTGGGGAGGGAGATATTAAGAAAGAGCAGCTTGCACAAAAGCATGAAGACTGAAGTACCTTGGAAAACAGACTGGAACAAAAGGTACTACTTAGGACGGAGTGAGAGATAAGGCTGCATGAGTAAACTATGATAGAGTTATGGAAGACTTGGGAAGCCAGACAAAGTAGTCTGGCCTTGATGCAATTGACAGTAGAAAACCTGTAAATTTTTGCCGAGCACAGTGGCTCATGCCTGTAATCCCAGCACTTTGGGAGGCCGAGGCAGGCGGATCACCTGAGGTGGGGAGTTCGAGACCATCCTGACCAACATGGAGAAACCCCGTCTCTACTGATAATACAAAATTAGCCAGGTGAAGTGGCGCATGCCTGTTTAATCCCAGCTACTCAGGAGACTGAGGCAGGAGAATGGCTTGAACCCGGGAGGCAGAGGTTGCAGTGAGCGGAGATCAGGCACTCCAGCCTGGGCAACAAGAGCAAAACTCCTTCCCCACCCACCCCCCCCAAAAAAGAAAAAGAAAGCCTGTAGATTCTTCAAGTAGGATAATAGCTTAATAAAAAGGATCTTTTGGGAAAGTTAGTCCTGCAGTAACCAGTAAACACCATTTTTTGAGTACCTCTCCTCCCTACAAAAATTCTGTTCAGCACTGTAAGGACTCAGAAAAACAATACAGGTTTACCACCAAAAAACAACCTTCAGGATGGATTGAAGGGTCACAGCGATGTCCAGTACAAATACTTGTGTGCCACACGTATAACTTTAAATAATGCAGTAGCCACATTTAAAAACAGAAAAAGAAACATAAAATACATTTTACTAATACATTTTATTTAACTCAATGTATCCAAAATATTTTTAAGATGTAATATAAAAAATGGCATATTTTCCATTCTTGTTTTCATATTCTCTTCAAAATGCTGTATAACACAGCTCATTTCATTTTGGAGTAGCTGAATTTATTTTTTAATAAAGAAATTATCAAAAAATTGAGCCTAGGAGTTCGAGACCCTGCTGGTCCATGGGGTCTCACTATGTGGGCCAGCATGGTCTTGAACTCCTAGCCTCAAGCTATCCTCCCACCTTGGCCTCCCAAAGTGCTGGGATTACAGGTGTGAGGCACTGCGCCCAGCCTGGAGTAGATGAATTTCAAATGTTCAGCAGCCACATGTGACTAGCGGATACATTATTGAATAGTGTGGTTCTAGATGGTCAGCTTAGAGGCTATTAACATCTAAATTTGAGTTGATTGTATTTTAAGACTATAGTAGGAAGAAAAAGACTGGTCCCCAAAACATCTTGGGAAGAAAACAACATTGCATTTATTCACCAGTATTTATTAAACAACTTCTATCTAGTACACTAATAATCAGAAGCTTACAGTCTACTATGAGCTACAAATATGTAAATAGAAAAGGACTACACTGTAAAGTTTATAGCAATTATAAAGTGTTCTGGGAGCAAAAGGAACAGAACATCCAGTAGCCTGGGAAAATCTGGGAAAGTTTCACGGAGGAGGTGATGCTTAAACTTGGCTTTTAACAGATGGGGGAATTTTTCAAGTGAATGGGGGTGGAGCGGAGAGAAAGGAATTGCTTTAAAAAACATGTATGGACTTCTGAAAGTTCAGGGTTATATGCTAGGAGTAGTGAGGATATGAGGCCCAAGAAACCTAGAATGTGTTTGGAGAACATGAAGGTAGGAAAGGAAACAAGATGGAGAGGTAGATTGCCACCAGAGGGGTAAGAGCTTTGTAGCCAAGCAACAGAGTTTGAACCTCATGGGTTTATAGAACCAATAGAAGCTTTTACATGGAAAAATGACTTGATAAGCTTTCTTCTCAGTAACTCTCCATACAGTGGCAGTATGGAGAACATAGTGGGGAAAAACTTATCAAAGGAACAGATTACAGGGCTGTCTCAATAATAGTCCAAAGAAGATATGATGAAGGCCTATTTTAAGCAAGTAGCATAGGGTTTGGGAGAGACAGAATCAAATGATGTTTTAAAATTAGAAGCAGCAAGATTTGGCAGCTGACTGTATGTGGAGGGCAAGAGAAAGAAGGTGGGAATAACATCAAGCTTTCTAAGTTGGAAGAAAGGTAAATGGTGATGCCGTTAACCCAGATCAAGAATAGAAGGGGTAGGCCTCTCAGTCCAGCAGTCACAGGGCTGAGCCAGCAGCACTAATCCTCCCAGTTCTCCGTGTGCTCAGCTTCCTGCTCTGCAACCATGACACAACAGGCCATCTCCTTTGCCAAGGACCATCTGGCTGGTGGCATTCCTGCTGCCATCGCCAAGATAGTTGTGGCCCTGAGTGAACAGGTGAAGCTGCTGTAGCAGATGCAAGGCGCTAGGAAGCAGGTGACAGCTGACAGCAGTGCACAGGAATTGTGGACTACTTTCTTAAGCAAGCCCTCAACGTCACATTCAAGGATAAGCAGACACAGCTATTCCTGGGAGTATGGATGAACACACACAGTTCTAGAGCTGTTTAGCCCACAATCTGGCCGCCAACAAAGCAGAGCCAGCTGTCTCTGCTTTGTGTACTTGCTGGATTTTGCCAGAACCCATCTGGTGGTCAATGTTGGGAAATCATACACAGAGCTGGGATTCAGGTTCAAAGACCTAGGAGACTGTCTGGTGAAGATATGTAAGTCTGATGGGATCTGGGGCCTGTACCAGGGCTTCAGCATCTCTGTGCAGGGCATCCTCCTTTTCTGGGCAGCCTGAAGGCCTAAGGCATGCTCCCTGACTCCAAGACCACCACATCATGGTGAGACAGATGATTGCCCAGACTGTGGTGGTGTGGCCAACATGACCTTCTACCCATTGGGCCCTGTGCAGACCCAAAGGAGCCAACATACTGCACACAGGAACCCTCAATTGCTGGAGGAAGATTTTTAAGGAGGAAAAGGAAAAGCCTTCTTCAAGAGTACATGGTCTAATGTTCTCAGAGATATGGGAGGAGCTTTTAGGCCTGTCCTGTATGTGGAATTGAAGAAGAGTAAGTGTGTTTCCTCACTAGAAATGAAAACCAAGAGAATCATACAGCATAGTTACCTGTTATGGACCACTGACCTTTGAGAAATTTCATTTTCTTGGTCCTGGCCATAGTACATCTGTAGAGGGCTAGAGAAGGCTTTAGAAAAGGGGTTCACCATGATCATATTCAACCATTGGCACCCTGAATCCATGCATTGATTACTGGCAATAATTATGACATCACCATGGGTCCACAAACAAGGCAACTCCTTCAAACAGACCTGTAGTCTAGGCACTTGTAGAACTCAAACTGTGTTTAAATATTTATTTATTTTGTATTTATTTATTTTATTTTTTATTTTTTTGAGATGGAGTTTCACTCTTGTTGCCCAGGCTGGAGTGCAATGGCACAATCTTGGCTTACTGCAACCTCTGCCTCCCAGGTTCAAGCGATTCTCCTGCTTCAGCCTCCCTAGTAGCTGGGATTACAGGCACCTGCCACCACACCCAGCTAATTTTTTATATTTTTAGTAGAGACGGGGTTTCACTATGTCGGCCAGGTTGGACTCGAACTCCTAACCTCAGGTGATCCACCCGCCTCAGCTTCCCAAAGTGCTGGGATTACAGATGTGAGCCACCATGCCCAGCAAATATTTATTTATTTTTGTTTTGTTTTGTTTTGTTTTATTTTATTTTATTTTATTTTATTTTATTTTATTTTATTTTATTATACTTTAGGTTTTATGGTACATGTGCGCAATGTGCAGGTAAGTTACATATGTATACATGTGCCATGCTGGTGCACTGCACCCACTAACTCGTCATCTAGCATTAGGTATATCTCCCAATGCTATCCCTCCCCTCTCCCCCCACCCCACAACAGTCCCCGAAGTGTGATGTTCCCCTTCCTGTGTCCATGTGTTCTCATTGTTCAATTCCCACCTATGAGTGAGAATATGCGGTGTTTGGTTTTTTGTTCTTGTGATAGTTTACTAAGAATGATGATTTCCAATTTCATCCATGTCCCTACAAAGGACATGAACTCATCATTTTTTATGGCTGCATAGTATTCCATGGTGTATATGTGCCACATTTTCTTAATCCAGTCTATCATTGTTGGATATTTGGGTTGGTTCCAAGTCTTTGCTATTGTGAATAATGCCGCAATAAACATACGTGTGCATGTGTCTTTATAGCAGCATGATTTATAGTCCTTTGGGTATATACCCAGTAATGGGATGGCTGGGTCGAATGGAATTTCTAGTTCTAGATCCCTGAGGAATTGCCACACTGACTGCCACAAGGGTTAAACTAGTTTACAGTCCCACCAACAGTGTAAAAGTGTTCCTATTTCTCCACATCCTCTCCAGCACCTGTTGTTTCCTGACTTTTTAATGATTGCCATTCTAACTGGTGTGAGATGGTATCTCCTTGTGGTTTTGATTTGCATTTCTCTGATGGCCAGTGATGGTGAGCATTTTTTCATGTGTTTTTTGGCTGCATAAATGTCTTCTTTTGAGAAGTGTCTGTTCATGTCCTTCGCCCACTTTTTGATGGGGTTGTTTGTTTTTTTCTTGTAAATTTGTTGGAGTTCATTGTAGATTCTGGATATTAGCCCTTTGTCGGATGAGTAGGTTGCGAAAATTTTCTCCCATTTTGTAGGTTGCCTGTTCACTCTGATGGTAGTTTCTTTTGCTGTGCAGAAGCTCTTGAGTTTAATTAGATCCCATTTGTCAATTTTGGCTTTTGTTGCCATTGCTTTTGGTGTTTTAGACATGAAGTCCTTGCCCATGCCTATGTCCTGAATGGTAATGCCTAGGTTTTCTTCTAGAGTTTTTATGGTTTTAGGTCTAACATTTAAGTCTTTAATCCATCTTGAATTGATTTTAGTATAAGGTGTAAGGAAGGGATCCAGTTTCAGCTTTCTACATATGGCTAGCCAGTTTTCCCAGCACCATTTATTAAATAGGGAATCCTTTCCCCATTTCTTGTTTTTGTCAGGTTTGTCAAAGATCAGATAGTTGTAGATATGTGGCATTATTTCTGACGGCTCTGTTCTGTTCCATTGATCTATATCTCTGTTTTGGTACCAGTACCATGCTGTTTTGGTTACTGTAGCCTTGTAGTATAGTTTGAAGTCAGGTAGCATGATGTCTCCAGCTTTGTTCTTTTGGCTTAGGATTGACTTGGCGATGCGGGCTCTTTTTTGGTTCCATATGAACTTTAAAGTAGTTTTTTCCAATTCTGTGAACAAAGTCATTGGTAGCTTGATGGGAATGACATTGAATCTGTAAATTACCTTGGGAAGGATGTCCATTTTCACAATATTGATTCTTCCTACCCATGAGCATGGAATGTTCTTCCAGTTGTTTGTATCCTTTTTTATTTCCTTGAGCAGTGGTTTGTAGTTCTCCTTGAAAAGGTCCTTCACATCCCTTGTAAGTTGGATTCCTAGGTATTTTATTGTCTTTGAAGCAATTGTGAATGGGAGTTCACTCATGATTTGGCTCTCTGTTTGTCTGTTATTGATGTATAAGAATGCTTGTGATTTTTGTACATTGATTTTGTATCCTGAGACTTTGCTGAAGTTGCTTATCAGCTTAAGGAGATTTTGGGCTGAGACAATGGGGTTTTCTAGATATACAATCATGTCATCTGCAAACAGGGACAATTTGACTTCCTCTTTTCCTAATTGAATACCCTTTATTTCCTTCTCCTGCCTAATTGCCCTGGCCAGAACTTCCAACACTATGTTGAATAGAAGTGGTGAGAGAGGGCATCCCTGTCTTGTGCCAGTTTTCAAAGGGAATGCTTCCAGTTTTTGCCCATTCAGTATGATATTGGCTGTGGATTTGTCATAGATAGCTCTTATTATTTTGAGATACGTCCCACCAATACCTAATTTATTGAGAGTTTTTAGCATGAAGAGTTGTTGAATTTTGTCAAAGGCCTTTTCTGCATCTATTGAGATAATCATGTGGTTTTTGTCTTTGGTTCTGTTTATATGCTGGATTACATTTATTGATTTGCGTATATTGAACCAGCCTTGCATCCCAGGGATGAAGCCCACTTGATCATGGTGGATAAGCTTTTTGATGTGCTGCTGGATTCGGTTTGCCAGTATTTTATTGAGGATTTTTGCATCAATGTTCATCAAGGATATTGGTCTAAAATTCTCTTTTTTTGTTGTGTCTCTGCCAGGCTTTGGTATCAGGATGATGCTGGCCTCATAAAATGAGTTAGGGAGGATTCTCTCTTTTTCTGTTGATTGGAATAGTTTCAGAAGGAATGGTACCAGCTCCTCCTTGTACCTCTGGTAGAATTTGGCTGTGAACCCATCTGGTCCTGGACTTTTTTTGGTTGGTAAGCTATTGACTATTGCCACAATTTCAGCTCCTGTTATTGGTCTATTCAGAGATTCAACTTCTTCCTGGTTTAGTCTTGGGAGGGTGTATGTGTTGAGGAATTTATCCATTTCTTCTAGATTTTCTAGTTTATTTGCGTAGAGGTGTTTGTAATATTCTCTGATGGTAGTTTGTATTTCTGTGGGATCGGTGGTGATATCCCCTTTATCATTTTTTATTGCATCTATTTGATTCTTCTCTTTTTCTTTATTAATCTCGCTAGTGGTCTATCAATTTTGTTGATCCTTTCAAAAAACCAGCTTCTGGATTCATTAATTTTCTGAAGGGTTTTTTGTGTCTCTATTTCCTTCAGTTCTGCTCTGATTTTAGTTATTTCTTGCCTTCTGCTAGCTTTTGAATGTGTTTGCTCTTGCTTTTCTAGTTCTTTTAATTGTGATGTTAGGGTGTCAATTTTGGATCTTTCCTGCTTTCTCTTGTGGGCATTTAGTGCTATAAATTTCCCTCTCCACACTGCTTTGAATGCATCCCAGAGATTCTGGTATGTTGTGTCTTGGTTCTCGTTGGTTTCAAAGAACATCTTTATTTCTGCCTTCATTTTGTTATGTACCCAGTAGTCATTCAGGAGCAGGTTGTTCAGTTTCCATGTAGTTGAGCGGTTTTGAGTGAGATTCTTAATCCTGAGTTCTAGCTTGATTGCACTGTGATCTGAGAGATAGTTTGTTATAATTTCTGTTCTTTTACATTTATTGAGGAGAGCTTTACTTCCAAGTATGTGGTCAATTTTGGAATAGGTGTGGTGTGGTGCTGAAAAAAATGTATATTCTGTTGATTTGGGGTGGAGAGTTCTGTAGATGTCTATTAAGTCCGCTTGGTGCAGAGCTGAGTTCAATTCCTGGGTATCCTTGTTGACTTTCTGTCTCGTTGATCTGTCTAATGTTGACAGTGGGGTGTTAAAGTCTCCCATTATTAATGTGTGGGAGTCTAAGTCTCTCTGTAGGTCACTCAGGACTTGCTTTATGAATCTGGGTGCTCCTGTATTGGGTGCATATATATTTAGGATAGTTAGCTCTTCTTGTTGAATTAATCCCTTTACCATTATGTAATGGCCTTCTTTGTCTCTTTTGATCTCTGTTGGTTTAAAGTCTGTTTTATCAGAGACTAGGATTGCAACCCCTGCCTTTTTGTGTTTTCCATTTGCTTGGTAGATCTTCCTCCATCCTTTTATTTTGAGCCTATGTGTGTCTCTGCATGTGAGATGGGTTTCCTGAATACAGCACACTGATGGGTCTTGAGTCTTTATCCAATTTGCCAGTCTGTGTCTTTTAATTGGAGAATTTAGTCCATTTACATTTAAAGTTAATATTGTTATGTGTGAATTTGATCCTGTCATTATGATGTTAGCTGGTTATTTTGCTCGTTAGTTGATGCAGTCTCTTCCTAGTCTCAATGGTCTTTACATTTTGGTATGATTTTGCAGTGGCTGGTACTGGTTGTGCCTTTCCATGTTTAGCACTTCCTTCAGGAGCTCTTTTAGGGCAGGCCTGGTGGTGACAAAATCTCTCAGCATTTGCTTGTCTGTAAAGTATTTTATTTCTCCTTCACTTATGAAGCTTAGTTTGGCTGGATATGAAATTCTGGGTTGAAAATTCTTTTCTTTAAGAATGTTGAATATTGGCCCCCACTCTCTTCTGGCTTGTAGGGTTTCTGCCGAGAGATCTGCTGTTAGTCTGATGGGCTTCCCTTTGATAGTAACCCGACCTTTCTCTCTGGCTGCCCTTAACATTTTTTCCTTCATTTCAACTTTGGTGAATCTGACAATGATGTGTCTTGGAGTTGCTCTTCTGGAGGAGTATCTTTGTGGCGTTCTCTGTATTTCCTGAATCTGAATGTTGGCCTGCTTTGCTAGATTGGGGAAGTTCTCCTGGATAATATCCTGCAGAGTGTTTTCCAACTTGTTTCCATTCTCCCCGTCACTTTCAGGTACACCAATCAGACGTAGATTTGGTCTTTTCACATAGTCCCACATTTCTTGGAGGCTTTGCTCGTTTCTTTTTATTCTTTTTTCTCTAAACTTCCCTTCTAGCTTCATTTCATTCATTTCATCTTCCAGGGCTGATACCCTTTCTTCCATTTGATCGCATCGGCTCCTGAGGCTTCTGCATTCTTCACGTAGTTCTCGAGCCTTGGTTTTCAGCTCCATCAGCTCCTTTAAGCACTTCTCTGTATTGGTTATTCTAGTTATACATTCTTCTAAATTTTTTTCAAAGTTTTCAACTTCTTTGCCTTTGGTTTGAATATCCTCCCGTAGCTCGGAGTAATTTGATCGTCTGAAGCCTTTTTCTTTCAGCTCGTCAAAGTCATTCTCCGTCCAGCTTTGTTCCGTTGCTGGTGAGGAACTGCGTTCCTTTGGGGGAGGAGAGGTACTCTGCTTTTTAGAGTTTCCAGTTTTTCTGCTCTGTTTTTTCCCCATCTTTGTGGTTTTATCTACTTTCAGTCTTTGATGATGGTGATGTACAGATGGGTTTTTGGTGTAGATGTCCTTTCTGTTAGTTTTCCTTCTAACAGACAGGACCCTCAGCTGCAGGTCTGTTGGAGTACCTGGCCGGCCGTGTGAGGTGTCAGTCTGCTCCTGCTGGGGGGTGCCTCCCAGTTAGGCTGCTCGGGGGTCAGGGGTCAGGGACCCACTTGAGGAGGCAGTCTGCCCGTTCTCAGATCTCCAGCTGCGTGCTGGGAGAACCACTGCTCTCCTCAAAGCTGTCAGACAGGGACATTTAAGTCTGCAGAGGTTACTGCTGTCTTTTTGTTTGTCTGTGCCCTGCCCCCAGAGGTGGAGCCTACAGAGGCAGGCAGGCCTCCTTGAGCTGTGGTGGGTTCCACCCAGTTCAAGCTTCCTGGCTGCTTTGTTTACCAAAGCGAGCCTGGGCAATGGCGGGCGCCCCTCCCCCAGCCTCGCTGCCGACTTGCTGTTTGATCTCAGACTGCTGTGCTAGCAATCAGCGAGACTCCGTGGGCGTAGGACCCTCTGAGCCAGATGCGGGCTATACTGTCCTGGGGCACCGTTTCCTAAGCCCGTCGGAAAAGCACAGTATTCGGGTGGGAGTGGCCCGATTTTCCAGGTGCCGTCTGTCACCCCTGGAAAGGGAACTCCCTGACCCCTTGCGCTTCCCGAGTGAGGCAATGCCTCGCCCCTGCTTCGGCTGGCGCACGGTGCACTCACCCACTGACCTGCGCCCACTGTCTGGCACTCCCTAGTGAGATGAACACGGTACCTCAGATGGAAATGCAGAAATCACCCGTCTTCTGCGTCGTTCACGCTGGGAGCTGTAGACCAGAGCTGTTCCTATTCGGCCATCTTGGCTCCTCCCCCCGCAAATATTTATTTTTTAAAAAGTCATGTCTCCCATTTGTATTTGAGCACTATCTCCTCTTTTGCATAGCCAAATATTTGCAATCATGTTGTATGTTCGGCATTCTTCTGCAAAACAGTAACAAGAGGACACTGAAAAAACAAGAAAGAATAAAAGAGATAGTCCAGATTTAGGATCGGGGAGAAGCAGCATTTGCTTGGGGACATGTTAAGTTTAAGATGCACCTAGGACATCCAGCTTCATGTGTCTAATGAGACATTGTATATTGACTTCTAGAACTCTGGATAGGAGTTACTGCTGGTAAAAGTCATTTGGGAATTATTTGCATTCAAAGGGTCATAGAAGCTGTAAAAATGGATGACATTCCCCCAGAGAAAGCACATAGACAAAGGAGAGAAGAGACCTAAAGACAAAATTCTGGGGATTGCCTACTAAATGAGGAGTGGACAGAGAAAGGTGAACCATTGAAAACAGTAGAAAACCAGAAGCCAGGGAAGGAAAGGTTTTGAAGAAGAAAGGGTGAACACCAACCAATGCCAACTATTCCAGAAAAGTCAATTATTTCCATTTTAGACAGTACATACAGCATATGGTCATCAGTCTGCACAGTTCGTTGTTTTCTTTCATAGCCCAAGAACAAGAGAAGATAAATCATCTGATGAGGCTTCCAAAGCCTCTGATTGTCTGGAGGGTTCCATGAAATATTGAGGGAGGGACGGGGACCGTTAGAAGGGAAAAAAGAAAAAAGGTACAAGGATAGGAAGCAGTGCTAGAATTAACTATTGAGTGTTAAGTAAGAAAAGTGTCCAAAGTGTGTGTGAGAAGTGAAGTAGGAGCAACCAATGATTATAGGTTTCTTTGAGGCCACAGGTGATGTGATGTGGTTAGGAAAAGGATGCTGACAGCTAAATGAAGAGAAGTGTCTAGTGACACTTCTCAGAGGGATGTAGTAACTTGTCCTGATGAAGTCCTGGAAGTCAAGGTGTCTATGGATGCTTGCTGGATGGGGAGTGAAGTTGAAGGGTCTGTTTTTGCAGATTCTTAGAGAGATGAGGTCACTTTTGACTCTAATTATTTGTTTCTGGTCAGAGGAAAAAGATGAAAAACAGGTTTAGGGAGTTTGACTACAATGGAACCAGGATTCAACAGAGGATATAAGTAAAGAGGGAAAGTGATGGAGTAGGAAAATGAAGGAAAAAATTTAGGTCAGGTGAAATGGACAAGAATGAGCCAAATATGTGGGTGTAGGTGGAACATCTGATAAGAGCGGTAGGTATAGACAACTGGGAGGATGAGCATAATAGTAATAAGAACCAGTGTTTTTTAATCTCCCACTGTGGAATAATGAAATCAATCTTATTATACTATTTTTCACATCAGGAAACATCAGCCAGGATGCGGTATTTCATGTTGAGATAACAAATAACTTCAAAATCATAATGGCTTCAGACAATAGAAGTTTCTTCTTGGTCATGCTCATGAGCATTGGGCTCGTAGGGATTCTACCCTATGTTGTCGTCACTCTGGTACCAGGCTGATAAAGTCTCTATCACTTTTCAGGGAAAAGGCAGGAAGATGACTCTTAAAGGTCTCTCCCCAGGAATAATACGTATCCACTTCCACTTTTAAGCCATTGGCCAAAGCAAATGCATGAACCCTCCTAATATCAAGGGAACCAGAAGTGCAATCCTACCATTTACCTAGAAGGAGAAACCGAAATATCACTGAACAGCACAGAAACTGTGGCCCGGAGATGTTAAGTACTTGGTTGAAAGTTATTGATATCTTGGTTATCAATCAAGTATCTTGGTTGAAAGCCTAGATATTAAGTAGCAAAACTGGCTTTCGAGGTTATGTCTTGTTGGCACTGAGGCCCTGGCTTTTTTATAAGCTATGCTATCCCTTGAGATGGAAAACAGAGTAGAACAAGTTAGACCCATCAATAACAAGAGTTAAAGAGAGACCAAGTGTATTGAGTCAAGAGGAACATTTATTACGGAGATAGGTAAACAAACATCATTTACACACCCACAAAAAGAGGAAACCCAGGAAAGACCCTAGATTTTTGTTTGTTTTGCCTTTAAAAGTTACATCAGGGGGCCGGGCGCAGTGGCTCGTACCTGTAATCCCAGAACTTTGGGAGGCCGAGGTGGGTGGATTATGAGGTCAAGAGATCGAGACCATCCTGGCCAACATGGTGAAACCCCGTCTCTACTAAAAATACAAAAATTAGCCAGACATGGTGGTGCATGCCTGTAGTCCCAGCTACTTGGGAGGCTGAGGGAGGAGAATGGCGTGAACCCAGGAGGTGGAGATTGCAGTGAGCCTAGATCACACCACTGCACTCCAGCCTGGCAACAGAGCAAGACTCCATCTCAAAAAAAAAAAAAAAAGTTAACATCAGGGAACCTTACTGTGTTTGTCTTCCTAAAAACTTAGCCCAACTGGTGCCCTCTTTTAATTTATGCTCAGATACCAAGGAACTCTCCTCAGTGTGGGGAGAGGGAGGTCTCTGTTGAAAATTTGCGACTTCCACACAATTCTTCCCCACCTTCCTTTGGAAGTAAGTTATTTCCAAATGTAATTATTAAGCAAGTACCTATTATAAGAATACACAACCTCCCACTGCTAGGAAAATATAACTTCCAAAATCCCAATTTCTCAGTTTTTTACCCTCCAGTACAGAGACACTGAAATTTTTTGAGTGGTCATATGGGCAACCAGTATCCCCAGTCACAAAACAAAGCTTGATACAAGGAGTCAGAAGAACGTATTCAACCCCTGCAGTCCTGCGAGGGAGACAGGAAAACCAACTTACACATGTATTTGAAGGAACCATTAGAGGGGTATCTAGGCCTCAAGTTTGGCTGTGGGAACTCTAACCATTCTTTGAAGCATTTTGTTGAAGCAGAATTAAACAACTCAGAAAATTTTCCTGAACCTGCCCTTCTTATTATCCTCCACAGTCCTGACCCCACCAGTCTTTTTTTTTTTTTTTTTTTTTTTTTTGAGACAGAGTTTCACTCTTGTTGCCCAGGATGGAGTGCAATGACATGATCTTGGCTCACTGCAACCTCTGCCTCCTGGGTTCAAGCAATTGTCCTGCCTCAGCCTTTGAGTAGCTGGGATTACAGGTGTGTACCACCATGCCTGGATAATTTCTATATTTTTTAGTAGAGACGGGGTTTCACCAAGTTGGCCATGCTGGTCTCAAACTCCTGACCTCAGGTGATCCGCCCACCTCGGCCTCCCAAAGTGCTGGGAATATAGGCATGAGCCATCATGCCTGGCCCCCACCAGTCTTTTGACAGGAAAGTTGACGGCTCTCCCCACTCATCTAGTCATCCATTCAACAATATATTTTTGGCCGTGTGTGGTGGTTCACACCTGTAATCCCAGCACTTTGGGAGGCCAAGGCAGGTGGATCACAAGGTCAGGAGGTTGAGACCATCCTGACTAACACGGTGAAACCCCGTCTCTACTAAAAAAATATTTAAAAAATTAGCTGGGCACGGTGGTGGCCACCTACAGTCCCAGCTACTCAGGAGGCTGAGGCAGGAGAATGGTGTGAACCCTGGAGGCGGAGCTTGCAGTGAGCCGAGATAGCGCCACTGCACTCCAGCCTGGGTGACAGAGCGAGACTCTGTCTCAAAAAACAACAACTACAATATATTTTTTAGTTATTTCTATGTTTTGAGCACTGTGATAGGTACTGGGGATAAAACTTAGTAAATAAGACAGTCATAGCCTGATCCCTCACTCCTAAAGTAGTTTATTGTCCATATTTTATAGTGAGGATCAGCTTCCCTCACTGTCACTTTAGAGATCTCCAGAGCCTATACCACTAATGCACATGGCAAGCCCTTAATAAATGTTTGCTGAATGAATGAACAAATGAAGTTCAATATAGGTGCTCACATGTGAAAACATTTAACTTCGATAAGCAGATTGAAGAAACATAACTTTTTAAGCATTTTTTTTCTAAATTAGAGATAAGGTCTTGTTCTGTCACCCAGGATGGAGTGCAGTGGTACCATCATAACTCACTGCAGCTTCTAACTCCTGGACTTAAGGAATCCTCCTGCCTCAGCCTCCTGAGTAGCTAGGCTATAGGCACATACCACCACACTCAACTAATTAAAAAAAAAAATTTTTGTAGAGATGGGGTCTCACTATGTTGCCCAGGCTTGTCTCAAACTCTTGGCTTCAAGGGATCCTCCTGCCTTGACTTCCTAAAGTGCTGGGATTACAGATGTAAGCCACTGAGACTTAAGTGACATTTTTTTTAAAAAGGGACCCTAATGCACAAAAATCCTGTTTATGTCACTCCCAATTCACTTCCAATCTTGGTCAAGTTATATTTTATTTCATGTTTCTGCCTTTTCCCCACTTACGATTAGATTTCACAGAGTTTCTGCATCTCAATTTTGAAAGATAAATTCTAAGTAATCAGAAATACACTGTCAACTTCAAGATCTAAAACAGTAACAACAAAACTGATCTGGGATGAAAGTTAATCAGGTAGACTCGGCTTTCACAAATCTAAACTTGGCAGTAATTTAACTTAAGCCTGGTTATTTGAAGGGAAGATAAGTGAATAAGCAGTTTCATCCTACTTAAGACAAAAGACATGAACACAAGTTGGAAGATATATGTTCTGCCTTTTTAAGGGTATAATAAGCATCTATTGTTTTTGTCTGCCCAGAGTCCCTCCTCCCTTCTTCTAGCAGCACTGCCCCAATTTTACTTTGGGGAACTATTCCCCTTCCCTATTGAATACAGTTTCGAAGGCATGACTGTCAACCAAGGTCTCTGTACTAGGCATGTGACCAAATTAGGCCATACAGTGATTAAATTAGGCCATTCAGGTACTTTCCTCTTGCAAGTCGAGCTTGAGGGGATTAACCCAAAGACAGAAACAGCTGGAGATCATTCATCCCTATAGACGTCAGTTCATCTATTTCATCCTGCTCTCTTGATCTTCACAGCTACTCTAGCTCCTGTTTTTTCTGAAGACTTAACTTTTTAGCTTTCCTTCAGATTCTTTGACTACCACCCGTAAGTCTTCCAATGCATTCCTCTTTTGCTTGTTAAATTTTAAAAGTCATAGAACAGATTTATGTAGAGCACCAACATTATTGATAGTGAGCCATGCACCATTTGATGAAAGTAGAGGGGAATGTGCTATGGTCTGAATGCTTGTGTCCCCCCAGATTTTCATGTTGGAACATAACCCCCAATCTGATAGATGTGGAGCCTTTGAAGGTGATTAAGTCATCTGGACAGAGTCCTAATTAATGGTATTAGTGCCCTTCTAAAAGAGGCCCAAGGCCGGGCGCAGTGACTCACTCCTGTAATCCCAACACTTTGGGAGGCTCAAGTGGGTGGATCACCTGAGGTCAGGAGTTCGAGACCGGCCTGGCCAAAATGGTGAAACCCTGTTTCTACTAAAAATACGAAAATTAGCTGGGCATGGTGGTGAGAGCCTGTAATCCCAGCTACTTGGGAGGCTGAGGCAGGAGAATCGCTTGAACCCAGGAAGGGGAGGTTGCAGTGAGCTGAGATCACACCATTGCACTCCAGCTTAGGCAACAAGAGTGAGACTCCATCTCAAAAAAATAATAAAAAATATAAAAATAAAAGAGGCCCAAGGGAGCTTGTTGGCCCCTTCCACCAACTGAGGATACAACAAGAAGGCCTCATCTATGAACCAGGGAATAGATCCTCACTAGATACCAAATCTGCAGGTGCTTTGATCTTGGTCTTCCCAGCCTCTAGAACTGTGAGCAATAAATTTTTGCTCTTTGTATGCCACCGAGTCTAAGGTAGTTTGTTATAGACACTCAAATGGACTAAGACAGCATGCTCTTAAAAAAGTTAGCTTCTTTTTCTAGTCTTTAAAGGAACTCATTTCTAGGCGTTTCTTCTAGGCCTTTGAGATTTGGTAACTTTGCTGGAATGAAACATTTTACACATGAAATTTTCCACCATTTTTCATTCTTGACCTTCTTGCCAAAATAGTGTATATCATCTCAGTAATTCCAAACTAAAAGTAGCGTAATTTTAGGAGCAAGAGGGAAAGGAAATAGGCATAAGTTTATTTTAAATTGTTTAAAAATGTTATTTATTCATCTCCACCTTAGGATAGGCAGAGATTTTTTTAGGACACAAGATGCACTGACCATAAAAGAAAAAAATTGAAATCAGACTTTATTAAAATTTAAAATTTCTGCTCTTCAAAAGACACCATTGAGAAAAAGGCAAAAGGCAGGCTATAGATTTGGAGAAAATATTTGTAATATGTGATAAATACAAAGGACTTATTTAGAGAATATATAAGGAGCACCTGCAAGTCAATAATAAAAAGACAACCCATTAAAATGGCAAAAGACTTAAAGAGATATCTCAAAAAGATACATGAAGAACCAGTAAGCTCCCGAGACATCATTAGTAATTAGGGAATTGTACAATAAAAACTATAATGAAATGCCACTTTATACCTACTAGAATGACTAAAATAAAATGAATGATAATATCAAATAGTAAGTAGGTAGTGAGGCAACTAGTATTCTCATTGCTGTTGGGAGCATAAAATTTTATAACCAGTTTGTCAGTTAAAGTTAAACATATACTTCTCCTGTGACCCAGAAATTCCATTCTGAGAAATGAAAAAAATATATTCATAAAAAGACTTATATAAGAATGTTCATAATAGTTTTAGTCACAGTAGTCAAAACCTGAAAACAACTTAAATGTTCATAAACAAGAGAATGGATAAACAAATAATGATATATTTATGCAATGAAATATTACTCATCAATTAAAAAGACAAACTAGGCCAGGCGCAGTGGCTCACGCCTGTAATCGCAACACTTTGGGAGGCCAAGGCAGGCAGATCACCTAAGTTCGGGTGTTCGAGACCAGCCTGACCAATGTGGAGAAACTCTTTCTCTACTAAAATTACAAAATTAGCTGGGTGTGGTGGCGCATGCCTGTAATTCCAGCTACTGGGGAGGCTGAGGCAGGAGAACTGCTTGAACCCGGGAGGCAGAGGCTGCAGTGAGCTGAGATCGCACCATTGGACTCCAGCCTGGGCAACAAGAGCGAAACTCGGTCTCAAAAAGAAAAAAAAAAGACAAACTACAGGCACACAAAACAACATAGGTGAATCTCAAAATTATTATGTGGAATAAAAGAAGCCCTACAGAAAAGAGTACATACCGTATGATTCCATTTATATGACATTCTAGATCAAACAAAACTAACATATGGCCATAGAAATCATACCCATAATTGTCTAAGAAGGAGAAGGATGAGGAGTGACTAGAAAGTTGTATGAGAGGAACTTTCTGGGGTAACGTAAGTGTTTTATATCTTAATGGGGGTGATGATTTACGCAGGTTTATATAGTCGTAAACATCATTGAACTGTATCCCTAACATTTATGCATTTTATTGTACATAAATTATACCTCAATAGAAAGACTATTGAAAAAAGATATTAGTGGACATTGTATCATATAGGTCCTTTAGGAAATGGAGCATAATTTGGTTTCGTTTTTTCCCATTATTCTTGATTCTGTGCTGAGCATTTCCCCTTATCCTTCTTTGAAACTCTACTCTTGGCTTTTCTGTGTAATCTCTAATGCATGCCAACTCTGCTTCTCTGAGCCTCTTAAAAGTTGCTCCTCTTCATTCTCTTCCCTCAATTGCCAGTGCTGAGTCCTCAGCCCCTTGCTCTTCTTTCCTAAAGGACATGTGCTGTATTCAGGAACTGTGCCTTTTCGTAGCTTCCACCATCACTTCTACTCTCAGGAACTAGCATATAGGGCTGGGTGCTGTGGCTCAAGCCTGTAATCCCAGCACTTTGGGAGGCTGAGGTGGTTGGATCACCTGAGGTCAAGAGTTCAAGACCAGCCTAGCCAACATGGTAAAACCTCGTCTCTGCTGAAAACACACAAATTAGCTGGGTGTGGTGGTGGGCACCTATAATCCCAGCTACTCAAGAGGCTAAGGCAGGAGAATCACTTGAACACGGGAGGCGGAGGTTGCAGTAAGCCAAGATTGCACCATTGCATTCCAGGATGGGCAACAGAGCAAAAACTCTGTCTCAAAAAAAAAAAAAAAAAAAAAAGGAACTAGCATACAGGGTCTACCCTTGCACATGACCAAAACTACAGCCCTTGATAGCCTTGACTGCCACTCTCCCAGAGGCTCAGAGAATCGTTTCCAGGGTCTCCTTTCCGTCACCCTCTTCAAACCTCCCATCTCTGCTGAGGTCATATTTTCCATTCAGTGAGCTGCCACCTAGATTCCACGTATCTGTCTTGATGCTTTGCACTGGCAGCTCCTCTGACTATCTGCCTAGTTTATTTGATGCCAAATCCACATTTTCCTTCTCTCCATGGTATTGCCTCTCAGGCTATCTCCCTTGTTCCTCCCAGTGAATGTCGAGGGCAAGCTACGCCTGTCTCCTTACCCAACTAAGATGTAGCTGCCATGGCAAGCCTCTTGGAGAAGGACACACTCTGTGGACTTCAAACCTCTCACATCAGGCAGGTGCCTGTAATCCCAGCTACTCAGGAGGCTAAGGCAGGAGAATCTCTTGAGCCTGGGAGGCGGAGGATGCAGTGAGCTGAGATCGCACCACTGCGCTCTAGCCTGGGCGACAGAGTAAGACTAAGTCTCAAAAACAAACAAAAAAAGCTCTCACATCAGCCTCCTACTGCCACTCCATTTCTACAAGGAATGCCTAGCTTGCTTTAGAAGTCAATCTCCAAAACCAAACTCATCTCCTTCCTTATTCAGGCACCACCTTCCAACATTCCTGCTTCTCACATTAGTAATTTTATGATCCCAGTTGTCTGGCTTGAGACCTTAGAGTCATCTTTGATTTATTCCAAAAAAAGAAATGTCCAATAAATGACCTAATCACATCATTTTGTTCTTTAAAATGTCTCCTCTAATTTAATGTATCAGTTTCTCACACCCATCTGGGCCTCTTTGTTTCCAGACTCTCCCTGACCCAAATTTACTTAATGCCATTTTTTTAGGTTCTGTAAATTTCAGATCAAAGGGCAGGGTCATTACTTGTTCATCAGCCTAATGCAGATAAAGCAGCTGAAAAGGCCAAAAATGCCCAAAGTACTTGAAGATCAGGGACTTGAGTCTCCTTTCCTATATTCATTCATTCAACAAAAATATTTTGAGCATGGACCATATGCTCCTCACTGGAGATAAATTCACAAATAAAAAATACACCCTCTAGTCTTAAGTACCTCACAGTCTAGGGAAGAAGACAGACAGTAATCAAATAATCACACAAAAATTGCTAGTAAAGAAAGAAATAAGCTGCTATAAGGACATGTGAAAGGGAGATTTGGCCCCAGTCATGGAAATCTTCTCAAGCAAAGAGATAACTGAGCTGGCAGCTAAAAGATTAATGGGGGCTAGGCATGGTGATTCACACCTGTAATCCCAACACTTTGGGAGGCCAAGGCAGGAGGATTTAATTGAGCCCAGGAGCTGAAGATCAGCCTGGGCAACATAGCAAGACCATGTCTCTACAAAAAATTTAAAAAGTAGCAGGGCATGGTGGCACATGCCTGTAGTCCCAGCCACCTGGGAGGGTGAGGCAAGAGGATTGCTTGAGCCCAGGAGTTCGAGCTCCAGTGAGTCATGCTTGTGCCACTTCACTCTAGCCTGGGTGACAGGGCGAGACCCTGTCTCTTAAAAAATAAAAATAAAAAAGATTGATAGGAATGAACATAGTTTCTGTACTGGGGAGAGGGGTTGGAAACACATAATATTTACATTCAAGGAAGTAACAAAAGACTTGTATTGATACTGAGACCACAAAGGGCTACATGGTACAAGGCCAGGCTGGGGAGGTAAGCAGAGATCAAACCATACAGGGCTTTTCAGTGGTCATAAAAGCCCACCACTCAGCTCTTCTGCCACAGGGGAGCACAGGCAGCTGACAGTCTGAGCCATTGCTCTCCTGAATCCGCCACTGTGTTCGCACCAAGGCTATGCTTCCCCTGGGCTGCTCCCAGCCAATAACGAGCATGGGCACTGGTAGGGAGGGTGAGGGAAGGCAACTAATATAAGACAAGAGACTCCTTTAACAAGCAATGTTGCCTCAAAGACCCCTGTTGGCCTGGCCAAAACTTTCTCAGAACTTTGCTGCCTCTTCCTACCCAATCTGAGCCTCTTCCTACCCAAATCCTCCTTCCTGCTCCCTCTCTTCCACAGGTGTTAGACCTGCATCACAGTCTGAAAGTTCTTCTGCATTCTCCTTCTCCTATTTATTTTTATAGACATCCCCCCTAATAATCATCTTTCAGGTCTAATCCCATCTTAGCATCTGCTTCTTGGAGAACTTGAATTAACACAGCTTTGTTAAATAAGATAAATTGCAATTATGGAATTATCCTATACGAAGAGTAATAGGAAGTTATTGGAGTATTATGAACTCTGACTGACATGATCAGATTTATGTTTTGAGGGAAAAAAACCTTCTTGGCAGCAGTGTAGGGAAAAGACTGGATGTAGGCAAGAGCAGATGTAGGGAGACCAGTTAAGTACCTTTGGCAGTGGTCTAGAAGAGATGACAATAGTTGGATTAGGATGGTGGTTATTTTTTTTTATTTTTTATTTTTTTTGAGATGGAGTCTCACTCTGTTGCCCAGGCTGGAGTGCAGTGACATGATCTCGGCTCACTGCAGCCTCTGCCTCCCAAGTTCAAGCAATTCTCCTGTCTCAGCCTCCTGAGTAGCTGGGATTACAGGCATGTGCCACCACTCCCAGCTAATTTTTGTATTTTAGTAGAAATGGGGTTTCACCATGTTGACCAGGCTGGTCTTGAACTCCTGACCTCAGGTGATCTGCCCACCTCGGCCTCCCAAAATGCTGGAATTACAGCCATGAGCCACCTCACCCAGCCAGGATGGTGGTTATAGAGATAGTAAGAAGTAGGTGAATTTGAGAAATTTAACACGATAAAATCAACAAGACTTGGTAATGGACAATAGAGGTAGTAAGGGAGAAGGAGGTATCAAGACTGACTCTGAAGTTTCTGCCTGTGCAGCTTAGGTGGATGGTGCCATTCACTAAGCAGGGCAACACCCAGAGGTATGTTCTAGGGTGATCATAAGTCTGAAGTGCCTTTGAAATATACAAATAGGGCCCGACACAGTGGCTCAAGCCTGTAATCTCAGCACTTTGGGAGGCCAAGGCAGGTGGATTGCTTGAGTCCAGGAGTTTGAGACCAGCCTGGCCAACATGGCAAAACCCCATCTCTACTAAAAATACAAAAAATTAGCTGGGTATGGTGGCATGCACCTATAGTCCCAGCTACTCAGGAGGCTGAGGTAGGAGAGTCACCTGAGCCCAGGAAGTCGAGGCTGCAGTGAGCCAAGATTGCATCACTGCACTCCAGCATGGGCAACTGAAGTGAGACCCTGTCTTAAAAAAAAAAAAAAAAAAAAGCTGTCAGGCAGACAGTTGGATATCTGAGTCTGGAGCTCAGAGAAGAGGTCTGGGCTGGAAGTATACATTAGTGATTGAAAGTATAAACATGGCTGGGTGCAGTGGCTCACACCTGTAATCCCAGCACTTTGGGAGGCCGAGGCAGGCAGATCACCTGAGGTCAGGGGTTCGAGACCAGCCTGGCCAACATGGTGAAACCCCATCTCTACTAAAAATATAAAAATTACCCGGGCATGGTGACACGTGCTTGTAATCCCAGCTACTCGAGAGAGTGAGACAGGAGAATCGCTTGAACCTGGGAGGCGGAGGTTGCAGTGAGCCAAGATCACACCATTGCACTCCAGCCTGGGGGACAAGAGCAAGACTTCTTCTCAAAAAAAAAAAAAAAAAAAGAAAGTGTAAACATGGTAATATATACATATATTTTTTGAGATGGAGTCTCACTCTGTTACCAGGCCAAGCTGGAGTACAGTGGCGCAATCTTGGCTCACTGCAACCTCCGCCTCCCGGGTTCAAGTAATTTTCCTGCCTCACCCTCCCGAGTAGCTGGGACTACAGGCACATGCCACCACACCTGGCTAATTTTTGTATTTTTAGTAGAGACGGGGTTTCACTATGTTGCCCAGGATGGTCTTGACAATCTCTTGACCTCATGATCTGCCCTCCTCAGCCTCCCAAAGTGCTGAGATTACAGGCGTGAACTACAGCACCCAGCCTAAACATGGTAATATATTATCACACTAAAGAAGCTATGGAAGTAGAATAAATCACATGAGAAGGAATAACTGAGTAAAAACAGAAGATGGCCTTGGATTGAGCCTTGAGGAACATCAATATTTATTAAGTATTAATATAAGCCAAGCAAGATGAACCTGCACAAGTGTCTGAAAAGGAGCCCCCAGAGAGACAGGTGAAAATCTTTCATCTTAAAATTTGTATCATTTATTTACTGTTACATAACAAACCACTTAGTAGCTTAAAACTACAACTTAGGCCAGGCTTAGGAGGCAAGCAGAGATCAACCTTAGTACCTTAAAACAATGACCATTTTACTGCTCACAATTCCATGGGTCAACAATTATGGCTGGTCTTAGCTAGATAGTTCTTCTATTGTCTCACCTGAAGTCACTTATGTGATTTTAATTTTCTGGTGACTCAACTGGGCTGGCTGGTTCCTGATGGCCTCCAAGCCCGGATGATTAGAATGACTGGCACAGCCAGGCCCCTCTCTTCATTTTGTTTTCTCTCTCCCCAAGGAGACTAGCCTAAGCTTGCTCACACAGCAAAAGCACCATTACAAAAGACAAGGCCAGGCTCAGTAGCTCATGCCTGTAATCCCAGCACTTTGGGAGGCCAAGGTGGGCGGATCACCTGAGGTCGGGGGTTTGAGACCAGCCTGACCAACATGGAGAAACCCCACCTCCACTAAAAATACAAAATTAGCTGGGCATGGTGGCACATGCTTGTAATCCTAGCAACTCAGGAGGCTGAGGCAGGAGAATCACTTGAACCCAGGAGGTAGAGGTTGCAGTGAGCCGAGATCACACCTCCATTGCACTCCAGCCTGGGCAACAAGAGCGAAACTCCATCTGAAAAATAAAAATAAAAAAGACAAAGCCCAATGCACTAAAGGTCATATTGGCTAATATCCTATTGGCCAAAGCAAGTCACATGTCCAAGCTCAGAGTAAACTTGGGAGGCAATGATATAAAAGCAGGGAGCATGGGACGAGTGATTCCTTGGGAGTCGTGAGAAGTAAGAAACCACCATGGCAATTATGAACCTACAATGATTTGTTTCCCATCAAGTCTAATCTAAATTACTTTTTACCATAGAATACTACTCAGTGTTCTTTCTATCAAGCTAGTTCTTTCCTTATGCTTCATTCTTGCTGTGATCTCTACTTGAGATTCCTTCCCCATGTCCCAGCCTTCTCCATCTGGTGAATTTTACCCATTTTTTAAAGTTCACCTCATCTTCCACATTTTTGTTCATTTTACTCTGTCATCCTAGAACACCGCCCCCAACTCTCCTCCCCAGTCCTAAGGCTATGCCAACATCTGACCGATTCTAATCTCAGCTTCCCCATGAAGACTTCTGAAATGGCTCCAGCCTTCATGGATCTGCCTTGTCTATATAATGATCTAATAATTATACCAAACAATTTTGAACTTAATTATATGTATTTTGTACTTTATGTAATTATGTATGCTTTGTATTGTTGGCTTTAAATAGACCTCTTTTCTATTAATGGATTGCAAATGTCTTGATGAAAAAAACTGTGTCCAATACTTCTTTAACATAATAGCATATAAAGATGAACAGTGTTCTCAAGAATGTTACTGTCCAACAGGGGAGACCTGCCCCACCCCCAAGTAAACAGGTGATTTTAATAGAGTACAGGTGCTATTTCAAGCATAAGTGCAGGATGCTGTGGGAAAACGGTGAACAGGTTCTAAATTTGTTGCTGTTGCTAGTATCTTTGGAGTTTTTTGGTTTGTTTTTATTTCTTAGTGGGGCAGGATGTGGTCAGGGAAGCTGATCTCTAACCTGAAAGTCCAATGATGGGTTAGCCAAAGGAGGGCAGGGCATGGAGAAGGAGTTTCAGTCTGAGGTTTTACTAAGAATGTAGGTAAAGAGGAAAGAGATATCTTGGTTCTTTAAAAACTCCAAGTACAGGACTTAAAAGCTGGGGAATAGTGAGAGAAGAGCAGTAGTGAGATTGGATGCTAAGGGCTTCAACCCTGGAAACTCCGTCCATGTTTTGATATGGTCTGAATTTTCTCTCCAAGAAAATTCATGTTGAAACCTAATCCCCATTGAAGTGATAGAGAGTTGGGGCCCTGGGACAGTGATTAAGTCACGAGGGCTCCACCCTTATCAATAGGATAAGGGTAGTAATAAAATCGGCCTAAGGGAGCAGAGAGCCTCTTCGACCATATGAGGACACAGAGAAGGCACCATCTTTGAGGAACAGGCCCTTACTGGACACCGAATCAGCTGATGCCTTGATCTTAGACTTTCCAGCTTCCAGAACTATGAGAAATACATTTCTATTGTTTATAAATTACCCAGTATAAGGTATTTTTGTTACAGCAGCCCAAATGGAGTAAGATAATGCTTTTTTGTGTTATTCATGATGCTTTTTTGGAGGGGGGTATTTGCCCAGTGTCAGTAGGGCATTGAAGGAACCTCCTAATCCGAGGTCGGGATACATGATAGGGGATCCTCGTGATCACATTTTCTCAACTGCCAGACTCCTGTCCTTTATCCTGTCATTTCTGTATAATACCGAAGGAAAGGCCTGCAGAAAGACTTTAGCTCTAGCCTCTACCTTGAAAAATTAATGAAGACCTCTGTGAAAACAAGAGGTCAGGATTACTGCTATCTCTTGCCTCAATGTGTAAGATTGTGTGAAATCACGTAGTTGGGTAACAATGATTGCAATGGGTCCAATCTCAAAGAGTGATAAAAAAAAATCCTGGGCCTTGTTCCTACGCAATAGCCACACTATAACACTGTGGTTGGTGAAAAGTAATCTTATAAGCAAGTCACCAAACAAATACTTCTCTGTATGTGATTTTTAAATAAAAATAGCTACAATCCCCAATCAACGTACAATACTAATTAGTCCCTTCTCAAATCTTATAAATGGTTAGTCAACCTCATTTTAGAAAAGGCCAGCTGTTTTGCAAAAAACTCAAGAGAAGAAAAAGACAAAAATAAGTTTACTCCACCAAGCTGATTTAATGTGGGCTCCCAGGGAGACGGCAAGCATTTCAGTGATGTATCTAACCTAGAATTTTCTTTAGACATTTCTGAAGCTCTAATAAGCCAGATCCTGCTGTGGAAGTAAATTAATCCCAAATACAAGTTAGGCATTTTGCAAAGTGCATTAACTCTTTCAAGCCTCCTGATCACAAAATATTCTGGAATGCCCATTAATAGTGAGATCGAATTGAATAGAGGGCAAATGAAACATCCCTAGTTACAGTGGTCATTTGGGAAAATCTAAATGTGCTCCCAAATGACCTACTGTGTTTACATTTGAATAGTTTGGAGGTGAAAGAAAATAGTTTATTTATCTGTCAGGGATCCTCATTCTGTTTCCAGTCTGAGTTCTCTCCTTCTATAATTTAGCAAATTATACAATAGCTGAACAATTACCTTGCCTCCCTGCTAAGAAATTCTCAGGCATTTTCAACACTGAGGCCATATAACAAAAAATAAATTCATAAAGGTAATTTCCTGTGAGGTTAGCTTTAGTATTTTTCACCTTTCATGTTCTAATAATAATTTTGTTTATATACAATGGTCATAGTAACTAAGACTCAAATGGGTCAGTGACTCACCTATTTGTGTTTGTAAAAAAAGGGAAACAGGCAGAAAAGTTGAATATGATTAAGTTTCATTTAATTTCAGTAATATTTCAAGTAGAAAGGCGTTCAGTTAGGAATCTGTATGTAGTTATATAAAATCACAAAAAAAGGGCCAGACGCGGTGGTTCACGCCTATAATCCCAGCACTTTGGGAGGCTGTGGTGGGTGGATCACCTGAGGTCAGGAGTTTGAGACCAACCTGGCCAATATAATGAAACCTCATCTGTACTGAATATATAAAAATTAGCCGGGCATAGTGGTGCACACCTGTAATCCCAGCTACTCGGGGGCTGAGGCAGGAGAACTGCTTGAACCTGGGAGGCAGAGGTTGCAGTGGCCAAGATCGCACCACTGCACTCCAGCCTGGGTGACAGAGTGAGACTCTGTCTAAAAAATAAAATAAAATAAAATCACAAAAAAGAAACAACCTAAATGTTCAATAATAGGTAAGAGGAAAAATCATGTATAACAGAGCCCCATAATGAACTATTGTATAAATATTAAAGTGATATTTATGAAGAATTTATATGTCATGTAACTATATGATTACAATTACATTCTAATTAACTGGCAGAGTAAACATCTGGAAGAAAACATATCAAAATGGTAACAGTAGTAGACTTTGAGAGAAGAACCTGTAATATTTTTCTCTACATAACAAAAACTTCAAAGTTTCAACAAAAAGAATATGGCCAGTTTTATAAATGGAAAAATTCTACTTTTAAAAACAAACAAAAATCCATCTTAAAAATTTATATTTTACTAAAACCAAACTTAGTGACTGTAGTACCTATAGTGCTTTTACAGTTTACGTGGCACTTTTACAATTGTTCTCTACTGTCTATTGTAATTGAGACCTTAGCACACCACTTATTTCATATCATGTCAAGCTAATTGTATTCCACTTTTCACAACATGATATTAAACCTGGCAAATGTTTTAGTAGACATAGGATAATTCCCAAATGTAATTTTCTTTATGATTGCTCATAAAATACACATTATAGATGTAGTAATAAAAAAGCTTATGGAAATCATTATATTGAAGTATTTTAAAACCCTCAAAGTGCTACATTCCCTCCTTACTGAATCCTCACATAACATTTTAAACCTTTAAAACTCTCCCTCAGGCCAACACACAGAACTCCCCCACTCTCCCACTTGCTCGCCTCCAACTTTCCTGAAAAGGAAAAAAATAAGCTGAGTATATCAGGCCTGGACTCCCTCAACATCCCATCCTCACACTCGGGTTCAACTACATAATTTGCAGGGCTCAATGTAAAATGAAAATGCAGGGCCCCTTGTTTGAAAGAGCAAGAGAAACTGCAGTCAAAAGTAATAAAATACTCCATCTCAAAAAAAAAAGTAATAAAATATAAAAATTTTTTTCCCTTAAAACTATTTCATTACATACAAAATAATATTTTGGGTGTCAATTTTATATAATACAATGAATAACAATTTTTTTTATTTTTTTATTTTTTTATTTTTTTTGAGATGGAGTCTCGCTCTGTCGCCCAGGCTGGAGTGCAGTGGCATGATCTTGGCTCACTGCAAGCTCCGCCTCCCCGGTCCACGCCGTTCTCCTGCCTCAGCCTCCCGAGTAGCTGGGACTACAGGCGTCCACCACCACGCCCAGCTAATTTTTTTGTATTTTTAGTAGAGATGGGGTTTCACCGTGTTAGCTAGGATGGTCTTGATCTCCTGACCTCATGATCCACCTGCCTCGGCCTCCCAAAGTGCTGGGATTACAGGCGTGAGCCACTGCGCCTGGCCTAACAATATTTTATTAATGTGACATTTTAATCACATGATTTTTCTGTTTCACTTTTCTCCAAATTTATTAGATTGTCAAAGTTTTTATTTTTAGCAATTTCATTTTCAATGCATATAATTGAAAACAATATCAATTATTTTTAAATGAAAGATGGCAAGTAATTTTTGATAATTCTTAATTCTGAGAACAATGTGTTGATGCAATTGTTATTGGTGCTGTTAAGTTAATGTTTTTAAGCTACAACAACATTGAGATACATATCTGATAAATTTTGAAATATAAGTTTTAGTACATCTAGAGCTGATGATTCTCAGGGAACAATTTTTCCAGAAAGATTTAACACTTCATACAAATCAGTTTTGTGTTAAGTATGATTTTTATTTTAAATGTAAATTTCTACAATGATAATTTAATGGATATTTGCTTGGCAGTGTTGCAGTAGTTAAAAACCAGAGGTTCTGAACTCTGAAAGATTCTAATAAGTCGATGATGTGCTTAATTGCAATGCTCATGTCTAACACTTCTATTTTACAACAATTTATTTACAAAGTTTGCCTCTTGAGCCCCAAAATTTCCTCTCCCAGGGTTCATGCTGGAGAGTTAATATTTGTGCAGATGCCACAGAGTTGGGATCCTGGGACAGAGATAAAGTGGCCTCCCTCTGCAGATCCTGGGGCTGCCTCATGCTGAGCCCTGCCTCTCTCCCAGGGTTGGGGCCATGGCCACGACCACATTGCTTTTGCTGCTCCTGCCACCATCACGCCTGCCAATCTGGACCCAACTCTCAGCCCCTACCACCCCTTCAGGGTTCTGTGGCTCCTCAGACTGCTTCAGTTGCATGCATGTATGCCAGGCAGCCAGGCCTAAACTTGAGTGTACGTTCGCTGCTGCCAGGCATATCTTTTTTGCCCGTGCATGTGTTCCATTGTCCCCTGGATTTCACTTACAAAACACAAGTTCAGAGACAACGTTATTAAGAATTTCAAAGTGGCCACAGCAGATTAAATCAAGCCTCTTCTGAGAGTGAGCCCTGTGCAACTGCCAAGGCTATACTACCAAGAAGCTGGCTGGCCCTGCTCACACCTACACATTTACCTGTCCCCAGCGTTTCTCTTCTCAACTCTTCTTTCTCTTGATGCAATCCTCTCTATTACCTGAAGGATCTTGCTTATTTCTCTCCAGTAATCCCCTAGTCATCTTCTTTCTCTCCAGTTTTTTTTTTTTTTTTTTTTTGAGACGGAGTTTTGCTCTTGTTGTCCAGGCTGGAGTGCAATGGCGCCATCTTGGCTCACTGCAACCTCCACCTCCCATATTCAAGTGATTCTCCTGCCTCAGCCTCCTGAGTAGCTGAGATTACAGGCATCTGCCACCATGTCCAGTTAAATTTTTGTATTTTTAGTAGAGACAGAGTTTCACCAGGTTGGCCAGGCTGGTCTCAAACTCCTGACCTCAGGTGATCCACCCACCTCAGCCTCCCAAAGTGCTGGGATTATAGGTGTGAGCCACCACGCCTGGCCTCTCTCCAGTATTTTTAAATTATCAAATTATTCTTTACTGATACCTTCTAGATAGCTGTGAGATACTCAAATCTCTCCATCTTTAAATAAGTACATACAGAACTTTCTCCTTCCCTCTGAAGCCAAGTACTGGAATACTAGACTGACATCATTGCTTTGGCTTTCTGACTTTTTCCTTTATCTTCCATCAGACTTCTATACTCAAAACTCCACCAAAATTTGTTTTGAGCAAGGCCACCAAAGGCTTCTTGACTTCCAGTCAAAAGGACTCCTTTAATTTTTATTATGGACTAAATGTTTATATTCTCCTCCTCCTATCACCAAATTCATATATTGAAGGCACAACCCCCAATCTGATAGTATGATAGTATTTGGAGATGGAGCCTTTAGGGAAATAATTAGATTTAGATGAGGTTATGGAGCTGGGACCCCATGATAGGATTAGTGTTCTTATAAGAAAAGGAAGAGAGACCAGAACACTGTTTATTGCTTTCAACCACATGAAAACACAGCAAAACAGGGCTGTCTGCAAGCTGGGAAGATCAGTTCAAGGTACTGAATCAGTAGGCACCTTGATCTAGAACTTCCCAGTCTCCAAAATAAAATAAAAGTGAGAAATAAATGTCTGCTGTTTAAGCAACCCATTCTATGGCATTTTGTTACGGCAGCCTGAGTTGACAAAGCTAATCCTTATCTTACTTGGTAATTCGCCTTTCTTGAAATTCCTCCCTTAAATTCTGAAACACCACCCTCTCTCTGTTCTCATTTTACTTCCAACCATTTTGACTATTCATGGCTCCTTTTCATCTGTGCATACTTAATGTTATCCTTATATTGTTTTTCTCCTCCCTCAGCATACTGAGAAATCCCAATGCCCAGGCTAGAATAAAGTGATATGTGTTCAAATAACTTCTGAACTCATACCTTCAACCCAAACCTCTCTCTGAGCTCTTGACCCATAAAATTTATAGCTTCCTGGGTGTCTTCACTGTGATATCCCTGGACACCTGGAACTCAGCCTGTCCAACAGAAACTCATCTCCCCTCTATATTTGTTACACTCATCTTTATTTTTTGAGATGAAGTTTTGGTCTTGTTGCCCAGGCTGGAGTGCACTGATGCGATCTTGGCTCACTGCAACCTCTGCCTCCCAGGTTCAAGCGATTCTCCTGCCTCAGCCTCCTGAGTAGCTGGGATTACAGGCACCCGTCATCATGCCTGGCTAATTTTGTATTTTTAGAAGAGACAGGGTTTCTGCATGTTGGTCAGGCTGGTCTTAAACTCCCAACCTCAGGTGATCTGCTTGCCTAGGCCTCCCAAAGTGCTGGGATTACAGGTGTGAGCCACCGCACATGGCCCATTACACCCATCCTATCTCAGGTGGTGGCACCACCATCCAAATGCACCCAAGTCAGAAAACAGAGGCATCCTTGACTCCCTTCTTTCCCCATATTCAATGATATACCAAATCTGAGGGATTCTGCATTTTTAAGATTTCTTGGCTTTGTCCCCTCTTTCTCCATCTCCATAGTTCTTCCCTCAGTTCAGGCCTTTGTCATGTTTCTCCAAGGCTATCACAATAGTATCTTTTTAACTATTCCCCCTGCTCCAGGGGTGTGCCCTACATAGCTTATCTTCTGCTTTGCTCTAAGAGTGATCTTTCTAACACAAATCAGCTTATGTTTTCCTCCACCTAAGACTTTTCAATGATTCCTCATTGCTGCAAAATAAAGTTCCATGCTGCCTAGTGAATAATAGAAGACCTTCCATATCTGGCCCCTGTGTATTTCTCCAGCTTTTATCTCTTACATCCCTTGCTCTCACTATGTTAAACTCTAGCAGTCCTCCAAATATATCATTTTACTCTTTCTCGCTTTTATTTTCTTTTGCTGAGAAAGCTTCACCTTATTCTCTTACCCTCTTATTCTCCTCTACACACTCAGGGCTTCTCAAATGGTCTGCCATTGACCACTAGTACATGAGATATAAAAGTACTCAGTCTCTGGAGCAGTCAGAGAAGAGCTGAAGGCGGCCCAAGATGGTAAGAAATGGGCAAATTTTCTAACAGTTTTGGTGTGAGACAAAAGAGGAGTCAAGATGACTCCAAGGCTTTTTGGCCTGAACAGTGGGAAGAGTGGAGTTGCCATCAACCTTGAAGGAGGAAGACTGGGTGGTGTAAGTTTGGAAGAGCAGATAAAGTGTCAGTTTGGGATATGGTAGATTTGAGATGCTGACTAGATGGTTATATATAAGCTTAGAGTTCAGGGGACAGATCTGGACCAAAGGCAGAATCTAGGAATCATAAACATGCATGCGGCATTCAATGCCATGTGGCTGGATCAGATCACCAAGAGAATGAATGGAGATAGAAAAGAAAAGTCCAAGGTCTGCACTCTTGGATGTTCAGAAGGAATAGCCAGTGAGATAAAAGGAAAATCAGAAGAAGACTGTGGTGTCCTGGAAGTTAAGTGAAGAAATGGGTTCGAAGATGAAATCCCTGACAGATGGAGTAAAATGAGGACTGAGAATAGATGAGATTTTGCAATATGGAGCTTCAGTGGAGTGGTGGTAAAGAAAGGCTGATTAGAGAGGGTTCAAGAGAAAACGGAAGGAAATTTAAAACAGTGAATATTTTATCAACTCTTTAACAATTTTCTTTCTATAAAGGGAAAGAGAAAGAGGGTAGTAGCTGGTAGAGGGAGCAGGATAAAAAATGGTATTTTTTAAGATGGTAGAAATTACAACATATATCATATAAGGAAAGAAAAATCAAGAAAAGAGTTTGAAGAAACAGGGGTAGATGGGAGAATTGCTGGAGTGTTGTCCATGGGTGGTGAAAATGGAAGGTTTTGGAGCAAGTGGAGGAGCAAGGAGCACCGCGAGGGCATCGCCGGGTCAGCACACAAGTGCACAGACGCTGAGGGTTAGTGATGGGTGCAGACTTAGGGAAGCTCTCTTCTGATTGCTTCTATTCCTCAGCCACATACACAGAAAAATGGCTAATAGTTAGCTAGGAGTGAAAACCAAGAAGAAGGTAAAGATTTTAGGAGAGATGAGAAGGTACAGTCACCAGGGAAGGTGAGAGAGTAATTTTGATGAGAGAAATATAATACCACTGCTGAGTAGAATTATAGGCATCCTTGAGCTGCTGAGTTTAAATTTAACATAAAACTAGTTTAGGCCGGGCACAGTGGCTCACGCCTGTAATCCCTGCACTTTGTGGGGTTGAGGCGGACGGATCACCTGAGGTCAGGAATTTGAGACTAGCCTGGCCAGCATGATGAAACCCTGTCTCTACTAAAAATACAAAAAATTAGCTGGGCGTGGTGGTGCATGCCTGTAATCCCAGCTACTTGGGAGGCTGAGGCAGGATAATCGCTTGAACCTGGGAGGCGGAGGTTGCAGTGAGTAGAGATTGTGCCACTGCACACCAGCCTGGGCAACAGAGCAAGACTCTGTCTCAAAAAAGAACAAAGAAAGAAAGAAAAAAAACTAGTTTAGCTGGATGTTTTTCTCCAGCCATATTTGGGACGAAGGGGAAGTATATGGAGTGTTCTATTTAAATAATGTTGGGGCTTTGCCAAATGAGCATGAAAAAGAGATGGGGCAAGGAAGTGGAAGCTATATTCAAGGGGATGATTGTGATTGATCAAGAAATTTAAGCTAGATAAGGAGGAGGTTGAAACAAGAGTGAGAGATATGAGAAGGTGGTAAGAGTGGTGTTAAGAATTGTTGGGATTGAAATACTGGCATGAATAAACTAGAAATCTGGAATGTGGTGATCAGAAAGTGGAGTGCTTGAAATTGAAATTATTGGAGTGCAGCATCTCATAGATATTCTCTCTTTATCAGCCATAGTGATCCTTTAAACTATGTATAGTTTTTCTGTATATCAATTATACTGCAATGAAGCCATTAATACAGATACACAAGATCATGCTCATTTCCTGTTCAAAACCATCCAATGACTTCCATCACATTTAGAATAAAATCCAAACACTTCATCATGGCTTACAAAACCCTACATGATCTGATCTGAACTTCCTTCCCCCACTCCTCCCTTGAACCTTTTCACCTACCAAAAACTCCTCATAAATTCTTAATTACACTTGATTTTAAAGCCAACTCATACTTTGGAGCTGAGTAAACTTAGGCAATCTAGTTATCCTTTTTGGATCTCACTACTGAAGGCAGAGGATATTTTGAGATCTCTCGTAGCTTTAAGAGCTTTAATTAAAAATTTTTCAAAGTAACGTACTTAACCTAATACAATGATGTTCAAGGAGGGGGCAGTGAGGTGGGTGTTAAAATATTATGTGCCAATTTCTTCTACTTACTTTTTTTTGTATGATACTGGACTATTCTTGTTTATGAATTATAAATTGTAATATTTGCCCTTATGTGGAATAGGTTTCTTAGGAATTGTTTTGTAAATACATGTGTCAGTTAAAGTATCAGGCATGTTCATCCTGCATTTTTGTTCCACAGCACTACCATGGAAGCCAGTTGTTAGGCTAGGTGCTGGAGATATACAATTGCCCTATCCTTAAAAACTGAGTGAGAGGCAAATGTAAACAGATGGTTAGAATATTTAATAAGAGACATGTGTCCAAGATACAGAAGAGGTACGTGTTGGGATATCAGAAACCGTTTTCTAGGATGTGCACAATGGCTCATGCCTGCAACCCCAACACTTTGGGAGGCTGAGGTAGGAGGATTGCTTGAGGTCAGGAGTTTGAGACTGGCCTGAGCAGCATAGTGAGACCCCCGCTATCTCCATTAAAAAATAAAAAAAAGGGGAGGAGCCAAGATGGCCGAATAGGAACAGCTCCGGTCTACAGCTCCCAGCGCGAGCGACGCAGAAGACGGGTGATTTCTGCATTTCCATCTGAGGTACCGTGTTCATCTCACTAGGGAGTGCCAGACAGTGGGCACAGGTCAGTGGGTGAGCGCACCGTGCGCCAGCTGAAGCAGGGGCGAGGCATTGCCTCACTCGGGAAGCGCAAGGGGTCAGGGAGTTCCCTTTCCAGGGGTGACAGACGGCACCTGGAAAATCGGGCCACTCCCACCCGAATACTGTGCTTTTCCGACGGGCTTAGGAAACGGTGCCCCAGGAGAGTATAGCCCGCACCTGGCTCAGAGGGTCCTACGCCCACGGAGTCTCGCTGATTGCTAGCACAGCAGTCTGAGATCAAACAGCAAGTCGGCAGCGAGGCTGGGGGAGGGGCGCCCGCCATTGCCCAGGCTCGCTTTGGTAAACAAAGCAGCCAGGAAGCTTGAACTGGGTGGAACCCACCACAGCTCAAGGAGGCCTGCCTGCCTCTGTAGGCTCCACCTCTGGGGGCAGGGCACAGACAAACAAAAAGACAGCAGTAACCTCTGCAGACTTAAATGTCCCTGTCTGACAGCTGTGAGGAGAGCAGTGGTTCTCCCAGCACGCAGCTGGAGATCTGAGAACGGGCTGACTGCCTCCTCAAGTGGGTCCCTGACCCCTGACCCCCGAGCAGCCTAACTGGGAGGCACCCCCCAGCAGGGGCAGACTGACACCTCACACGGCCGGCCAGGTACTCCAACAGACCTGCAGCTGAGGGTTCTGTCTGTTAGAAGGAAAACTAACAGAAAGGACATCCACACCAAAAACCCATCTGTACATCACCATCATCAAAGACCAAAAGTAGATAAAACCACAAAGATGGGGAAAAAACAGAGCAGAAAAACTGGAAACTCTAAAAACCAGAGTACCTCTCCTCCTCCAAAGGAACGCAGTTCCTCACCAGCAACGGAACAAAGCTGGACGGAGAATGACTTTGACGAGCTGAGAGAAGAAGGCTTCAGACGATCAAATTACTCCGAGCTACGGGAGGATATTCAAACCAAAGGCAAAGAAGTTGAAAACTTTGAAAAAAATTTAGAAGAATGTATAACTAGAATAACCAATACAGAGAAGTGCTTAAAGGAGCTGATGGAGCTGAAAACCAAGGCTCGAGAACTACGTGAAGAATGCAGAAGCCTCAGGAGCCGATGCGATCAAATGGAAGAAAGGGTATCAGCCCTGGAAGATGAAATGAATGAAATGAAGCGAGAAGGGAAGTTTAGAGAAAAAAGAATAAAAAGAAACGAGCAAAGCCTCCAAGAAATGTGGGACTATGTGAAAAGACCAAATCTACGTCTGATTGGTGTACCTGAAAGTGACGGGGAGAATGGAACCAAGTTGGAAAACACTCTGCAGGATATTATCCAGGAGAACTTCCCCAATCTAGCAAGGCAGGCCAACATTCAGATTCAGGAAATACAGAGAACGCCACAAAGATACTCCTCGAGAAGAGCAACTCCAAGACACATAATTGTCAGATTCACCAAAGTTGAAATGAAGGAAAAAATGTTAAGGGCAGCCAGAGAGAAAGGTCGGGTTACCATCAAAGGGAAGCCCATCAGACTAACAGCGGATCTCTCGGCAGAAACCCTACAAGCCAGAAGAGAGTGGGGACCAATATTCAACATTCTTAAAGAAAAGAATTTTCAACCCAGAATTTCATATCCTGCCAAACTAAGCTTCATAAGTGAAGGAGAAATAAAATACTTTACAGACAAGCAAATGCTGAGAGATTTTGTCACCACCAGGCCTGCCCTAAAAGAGCTCCTGAAGGAAGCGCTAAACATGGAAAGGCACAACCGGTACCAGCCACTGCAAAATCATACCGAAATGTAAAGAACATCGAGACTAGGAAGAGACTGCATCAACTAACGAGAAAAATATCCAGCTAACATCATAATGACAGGATCAAATTCACACATAACAATATTAACTTTAAATGTAAATGGACTAAATGCTCCAATTAAAAGACACAGACTGGCAAACTGGATAAAGACTCAAGACCCATCAGTGTGCTGTATTCAGGAAACCCATCTCACGTGCAGAGACACACATAGGCTCAAAATAAAAGGATGGAGGAAGATCTACCAAGCAAATGGAAAACAAAAAAAGGCAGGGGTTGCAATCCTAGTCTCTGATAAAACAGACTTTAAACCAACAAAGATCAAAAGAGACAAAGAAGGCCATTACATAATGGTAAAGGGATTAATTCAACAAGAAGAGCTAACTATCCTAAATATATATGCACCCAATACAGGAGCACCCAGATTCATAAAGCAAGTCCTGAGTGACCTACAAAGAGACTTAGACTCCCACACATTAATAATGGGAGACTTTAACACCCCACTGTCAACATTAGACAGATCAACGAGACAGAAAGTCAACAAGGATACCCAGGAATTGAACTCAGCTCTGCACCAAGCAGACCTAATAGACATCTACAGAACTCTCCACCCCAAATCAACAGAATATACATTTTTTTCAGCACCACACCACACCTATTCCAAAATTGACCATATACTTGGAAGTAAAGCTCTCCTCAATAAATGTAAAAGAACAGAAATTGTAACAAACTGTCTCTCAGATCACAGTGCAATCAAGCTAGAACTCAGGATTAAGAATCTTACTCAAAACCGCTCAACTACGTGGAAACTGAACAACCTGCTCCTGAATGACTACTGGGTACATAACGAAATGAAGGCAGAAATAAAGATGTTCTTTGAAACCAACGAGAACCAAGACACAACATACCAGAATCTCTGGGATGCATTCAAAGCAGTGTGTAGAGGGAAATTTATAGCACTAAATGCCCACAAGAGAAAGCAGGAAAGATCCAAAATTGACACCCTAACATCACAATTAAAAGAACTAGAAAAGCAAGAGCAAACACATTCAAAAGCTAGCAGAAGGCAAGAAATAACTAAAATCAGAGCAGAACTGAAGGAAATAGAGACACAAAAAACCCTTCAAAAAATAAATGAATCCAGGAGCTGGTTTTTTGAAAGGATCAACAAAATTGATAGACCGCTAGCAAGATTAATAAAGAAAAAAAGAGAGAAGAATCAAATAGATGCAATAAAAAATGATAAAGGGGATATCACCACCGATCCCACAGAAATACAAACTACCATCAGAGAATATTACAAACACCTCTATGCAAATAAATTAGAAAATCTAGAAGAAATGGATAAATTCCTCAACACATACACCCTCCCAAGACTAAACCAGGAAGAAGTTGAATCTCTGAATAGACCAATAACAGGAGCTGAAATTGGGGCAATAATCAATAGCTTACCAACCAAAAAAAGTCCAGGTCCAGATGGATTCACAGCCGAATTCTACCAGAGGTACAAGGAGGAGCTGGTACCATTCCTTCTGAAACTATTCCAATCAATAGAAAAAGAGGGAATCCTCCCTAACTCATTTTATGAGGCCAGCATCATCCTGATACCAAAGCCTGGCAGAGACACAACAAAAAAAGAGAATTTTAGACCAATATCCTTGATGAACATTGATGCAAAAATCCTCAATAAAATACTGGCAAATCGAATCCAGCAGCACATCAAAAAGCTTATCCACCATGATCAAGTGGGCTTCATCCCTGGGATGCAAGGCTGGTTCAATATACGCAAATCAATAAATGTAATCCAGCATATAAACAGAACGAAAGACAAAAACCACATGATTATCTCAATAGATGCAGAAAAGGCCTTTGACAAAATTCAACAACCCTTCATGCTAAAAACTCTCAATAAATTAGGAATTGATGGGACGTATCTCAAAATAATAAGAGCTATTTATGACAAACCCACAGCCAATATCATACTGAATGGGCAAAAACTGGAAGCATTCCCTTTGAAAACTGGCACAAGACAGGGATGCCCTCTCTCACCACTTCTATTCAACATAGTGTTGGAAGTTCTGGCCAGGGCAATTAGGCAGGAGAAGGAAATCAAGGGTATTCAATTAGGAAAAGAGGAAGTCAAATTGTCCCTGTTTGCAGATGACATGATTGTATATCTAGAAAACCCCATTGTCTCAGCCCAAAATCTCCTTAAGCTGATAAGCAACTTCAGCAAAGTCTCAGGATACAAAATCAATGTGCAAAAATCACAAGCATTCTTATACATCAATAACAGACCAACAGAGAGCCAAATCATGAGTGAACTCCCATTCACAATTGCTTCAAAGAGAATAAAATACCTAGGAATCCAACTTACAAGGGATGTGAAAGACCTCTTCAAGGAGAACTACAAACCACTGCTCAAGGAAATAAAAGAGGATACAAACAAATGGAAGAACATTCCATGCTCATGGGTAGGAAGAATCAATATCATGAAAATGGCCATCCTTCCCAAGGTAATTTACAGATTCAATGCCATCCCCATCAAACTACCAATGACTTTCTTCACAGAATTGGAAAAAACTACTTTAAAGTTCATATGGAACCAAAAAAGAGCCCGCATCGCCAAGTCAATCCTAAGCCAAAAGAACAAAGCTGGAGGCATCACACTACCTGACTTCAAACTATACTACAAGGCTACAGTAACCAAAACAGCATGGTACTGGTACCAAAACAGAGATATAGATCAATGGAACAGAACAGAGCCGTCAGAAATAATGCCACATATCTACAAGTATCTGATCTTTGACAAACCTGACAAAAACAAGAAATGGGGAAAGGATTCCCTATTTAATAAATGGTGCTGGGAAAACTGGCTAGCCATATGTAGAAAGCTGAAACTGGATCCCTTCCTTACACCTTATACAAAAATCAATTCAAGATGGATTAAAGACTTAAATGTTAGACCTAAAACCATAAAAACCCTAGAAGAAAACCTAGGCATTACCATTCAGGACATAGGCATGGGCAAGGACTTCATGTCTAAAACACCAAAAGCAATGGCAACAAAAGCCAAAATTGACAAATGGGATCTAATTAAACTCAAGAGCTTCTGCACAGCAAAAGAAACTACCATCAGAGTGAACAGGCAACCTACAAAATGGGAGAAAATTTTCGCAACCTACTCATCTGACAAAGGGCTAATATCCAGAATCTACAATGAACTCCAACAAATTTACAAGAAAAAAACAAACAACCCCATCAAAAAGTGGGCAAAGGACATGAACAGACACTTCTCAAAAGAAGACATTGATGCAGCCAAAAAACACATGAAAAAATGCTCACCATCACTGGCTATCAGAGAAATGCAAATCAAAACCACAATGAGATACCATCTCACACCAGTTAGAATGGCAATCATTAAAAAGTCAGGAAACAACAGGTGCTGGAGAGGATGTGGAGAAATAGGAACACTTTTACACTGTTGGTGGGACTGTAAACTAGTTCAACCCTTGTGGAAGTCAGTGTGGCGATTCCTCAGGGATCTAGAACTAGAAATTCCATTCGACCCAGCCATCCCATTACTGGGTATATACCCAAAGGACTATAAATCATGCTGCTATAAAGACACATGCACACGTATGTTTATTGCCGCATTATTCACAATAGCAAAGACTTGGAACCAACCCAAATGTCCAACAATGATAGACTGGATTAAGAAAATGTGGCACATATACACCATGGAATACTATGCAGCCATAAAAAATGATGAGTTCACGTCCTTTGTAGGGACATGGATGAAATTGGAAATCATCATTCTCAGTAAACTATCGCAAGAACAAAAAACCAAACACCGCATATTCTCACTCATAGGTGGGAATTGAACAATGAGAACACATGGACACAGGAAGGGGAACATCACACTCTGGGGACTGTTGTGGGGTGGGGGGAGGGGGGAGGGATAGCATTGGGAGATATACCTAATGCTAGATGACGAGTTGGTGGGTGCAGCGCACCAGCATGGCACATGTATACATATGTAACTTACCTGCACATTGTGCACATGTACCATAAAACCTAAAGTATAATAATAATAATAATAAAAGAAAAAAAAAAATAAATAAAAAAATAAAAAAAAATAAAAAAATAAAAAAAAATTGGCCAGGCACAGTGGCCCATACCTGTAATCCCAGCACTTTGGGAGGTCGAGGTGGGCAGATCATGAGGTCAGGAGTTCGAGACCAGCCTGGCCAATATGGTGAAACCCTGTCTCTACTAAAAATACAAAAATTAGCTGAGTGTGGTGGTGCACACCTGTAATCCCAGCTACTCAGTAGGCTGAGGCAGGAGAATCACTTGAACCCAGGAGGCAGAGGTTGCAGTGAGCCGAGATCACACCATTGCACTGTGACAGAACAAGACTCTGTCTCAAAAAAAGAAAAAGAAAAAAAAAAATTAGCAGGGCTTGATGGCACATGTGTTTAGTCCCAGCTACTCAAGAGGCTGAGGGAGGAGAATCGCTTGAGCTCAGGAATTCAAGGCTGCAGTGAGCTGTGATCACACCACTGTACCCCAGCATGGGCAATAGATAAAGATCCTGTCTAAAAAAACATTTTAAAGGAAAGGTTTTTAGAACAGAAAGAACAGCATGTTAATGAAGATAAATAACAGAATACATAGGAGAGGAACATTCATGCAAAGAACACATTTACAAACATGAAATGTTGTATATTCAATGTTTGCGTATTTAAGAAAATGAAAGCAATTTTGTATTACTGGAGTTGAGTATAGGCGGTAGAGGGGTAAGGAGGCAGGGTGAGGGGAGACATTAGGAGGTAAGGTTAGAAGAACTCTTAGAAGTGGTTTATTCCAAATTCCAGCCCAATGTGGGGATTTCTTCTAGACTGTATAACTGCACTCTCCAATATAGTAGCCACTGCTCTATGTAGCTGTTTACATATCAGTTACAGTTACTTAAGATAATTCAGTTCCTTGTTCATATTCAACTGGTCATGTTTCAAGGGCCTTTTGTAGCATGTGACTAGTGGCTACTGTATTGACAGAACAGAAATGGTACATTTTCGTCACCACACAAAGTTCTAATGGACAGTGCTGCGCTAGAGTATCCCTGACAAGTGTCCATTTATCTTCTGCTCGAATGGTGGGGAAATGGCTACTTTCCAAGATAGTATATGCTAAGACAGTCTATGCCATTTTTATATAGGTCTATTTGCCAGAACATTGTTTTAAACAATTTAACCCATAATGTATTTCATTCCGATTTCTGTGCAACAAGCCTAGCTCTATGGATAAGTATAAAACAAGTTCACATTTTCTTTCACTTAATGGCCCTTTGTCTATTTTGCAACTTTTGTCCTGTCTCCCTCTTTTGTTTTCTTCCCCAGGTCAGCCCTTCCATGCTTCCTCCCATGACTGTTTCCAGATTCTGGAAAATTTGATGGCCCTCTTCCATATTTCTCTTAGATTATGTTTTCCTAAACTGAACGCTTTATTTCAGTTGTGGTCTGATCAGCAGAAAACAGAACTACTACCTTCCTGTGCTGCAAGCATTTTATTTCCATATATGGAACCTAAGTTTATTTTGCCTTTTGGTTTTTTTTTTTTTTTAAGCATCTGTCATTCTGTTGTGCATATTAAGCTCATTGGCCACTAATATCTCACTTTATTTTTAACACAAGTCACTGTTCTAGTGAGTCTCTCTGAGCCTGTATCAGTCAAGCAACAATTTTTTTTTTTTTTAAACAAACCTATGTTTAATTTCTTGTTGTTCCTGAAAGTCGGTTACATACTCCAGGGAAAAAGGATTGGTAAAGGGCAGCAAAAGAGTGAAAAAACTCAGAGAGGTAAAAAATAATTCAGAAATAATATGATTTATTAAATGTGTCTCATAAAAATATTAAATTGGATATAGAGGAAAATATAAAATATAGAAGTGATAACCTTTGGCATCAAATGGTAATAAAATTACCAACTGAAAATGGGCTGACAATAAAGTGCTCTTTTCCATAAATGACTTTTAGACCCTCCTTAGGTTAATGCATGTGCTGAATTATTAAGCAATACTGTATTTCTTTTCCATATTAATACCTCTTTAGTGCATAGGAGTTTTAGTTCATCTTTGGGGATACAGATATATGTGTGACAGTGTGCTCACCAGTTGCATGGGAATGCATACACAGTGTTCTGTCCCTGCACCTGGAAGGCCCTCAGGAACCACTCAGGGCTAGCTCTGTTTCACCTTCAGTCTTTACCTTACCAGGAAAAAAACTCCCTTTGTTCCTCTCCTTTGGAACCACATGTGGAAAGGGCATTTCTAACCATTAATTAGAGTTATGAGTTATTAAAATTGCCCTTTGATTAGGCCATCTCTCCCTACTCTTCTTGTACCAACCTTTGAAATGACAATTCCCCCAAGCAAGATGGAGTGGTATGTTTATCACAGCAACCATGGATCTCTGAGGCCCCAGTAATTTAAGTACCTCAAACCTTATCCTGAGTATTTCTGTACCACTGCATAATCCTAAAATTGCATATTTGACAAACAGCTTCATCTCGGATGTTTGATTAAGGTGACAGTTTACACACTTTAGTGAGCAATGTATCCCTAGTATGTTCTAAACCAGTAGGCCTGTGGTGGCTTCTCAGTTCTATCTCCTCAGAAGATTCTAAAACCTGATAATTGAATAATCTATCTATTGTATCCTTTTTAAGATGTTTTCAATACATAATCTACATATGCTGAATAGGTAATTGATGTTTAGTGAAATGAATAACTCCTTGGACTTGGCAAGCCTCTTTATATCCATTATCTCACTAGATCCTTCCAACCCCTTAGGAGAGAAGTAGAGCAGAAGTAATTCCCTCTTTTTATAAGAGGAATTTTAGGTTCAAAGAGATAAAGTCATTTTCTCAAGGTCATACAGAAAGTAAGTGGTGAGCCAGGATTCAAACCTCATATGAAGAGCAACACGCTTTCTAGTCTACCATGATGCCTTCAACTTTCTCACTTATTTCAATAAATTGTCCTTTGTAGATGATTCATTTTATCTTAGAAAGAAATAGCCAGATTTGTCCTGTGGTACATTCTATGACATCCAATCCTATGAGATGAAACTAAACACATGGTTTTTACAAAATAGTCAGCAGCACTCAAGTTTCAAAACACATTCATCACCATTTTCTAATGTTTGTACCTCAATTTATCATGGATTCTTGGACATTTTCTTTTGAACGGCTTCACAAAGTATGATGAGAAAATAGAATTTTGAGCCTGGAAGGGACTTTTATCTTTTAAACCTTTTAAAATTAGCTTTTTGTAATTGAAAAGTTTATATGTGCATACAGAGAAGATCCAAATAGGGTTAGAAGGTATATATATTTTTAAACACACAAAAAAGCCCCTCATCCTAGTTCCTTAATTTTCTTCCCCAGAGGCAATTTATAGATACTCCCAAAATTGTCTAAGCACACACAGAATATAATTGCAAATGGAAGCATGCTGTACACACTATTCTCTATATTGCTTTCTTGTTGTTGTTTAAAAATATTTTTTAGGCCAGGCATAGTGGCTCACGTCTGTAATCCTAGTACTTTGGGAAGCCGAGGAGGGTGGATTGCCTGAGCTCAGGAATTCGAGATAAGCCTGGCCAACATGGCAAAAACCCATGTCTATTAAAAATACAAAAAATTAGCCAGGCATGGTAGTTTGAGCCTTTAATCCCACCTACTCTGGAGGCTGAGGCAGGAGAGTCTCTTGAACCCGGGAGGGGGAGTTTGCAGTGAGCCGAGATTGCCACACTGCACTCCAGCCTGGGCGACAGAGCGAGAATTTGTCTCAAAAAATATGTATATATTTTTTGAAGGGTGTTTCTTAGCAGCACATTATTTTCCTTGGCTGTATAGTATTCTATACTATAATTTATTCAACAAGTCTTCTAATGATAGACTTCTTTTTGCTATATTCAGTCTTTTGCTATTATAAACAACACTGTAATAACCTTTACATATGCATCTTAATTGAAAGTGGAACTGTAGGTCAATGTGTATGAATTTTTATTGTACCTGTTTATCACTCTAAAGTCACTATCACTGTCTACTTTAATGCTTTTTCCTGTAAATTCAATCGTATCTGTTTTGTTTGTTTGTTTGTTTTTGAGACGGAGTCTCTCTCTTACTCAGGCTGGAGTGCAGTGGCACGATCTCGGCACACTGCAACCTCCCCCACCGAGGCTTAAGCGATTCTCCTGCCTCAGCCTACCAAGCAGCTGGGACCACAGGCATGCACCACCATGCCCTACTAATTTTTGTATTTTTAGTAGAGACGGGGTTTTGCCAGGTTGGCTGAGCTGGTCTTCAACTCCTGACCTCAGACGACCCACCCACCTCAGCCTCCAAAGTGCTGGGGCACAGGCGAGCTACTGTGCCCCGCCAACCTTATCTGATATTAATATTAGGGTCTGTATTTTCATTTTGTGTGATTTTTGGGACACATTTCTTTTTTTTTTTTTTTTTGAGACGGAGTCTCGCTCTGTCATCCAAGCTAGAGTGCAGTGGCGCTATCTCTGCTGGCTGCAACCTCCGCCTCCCAGGTTCAAGCAATTCTCCTGCCTCAGCCTCCCGAGTAGCTGGGACTACAGGTGCCCGCCACCATGCCCGGCTAATTTTTTTATTTTTAGTAGAGACGGGGTTTCACCGTGTTAGCCAGGATGCTCTCGATCTGCTGACCTTGTGATCCACCTGCCACGGATTCCCAAAGTGTTGGGATTACAGGCGTGAGCCACCGCGTCCGGCCCTTTTTTTTTTCTTTTCTTTTTTTTTTTTTTAGTCAGAGTCTTATTCTGTCACCCAGGCTGGAGGGTAGTGGCACGCCCATAGCTCAGACAGCCTTGAGCTTTCAGGCTCAAGTGATTCCCCCCACCTGGGCCTCCTAAATGCTAGGATTACAGGCATGAGCCGCTGTGCCTGGCCCATCCTTTTACTTTCAAATTGAGTCACTTTGTTTTATATGTGCCTCCTATTTGGTGCTTATATTTAGGTTTTGTTTTATAGTTCAAACAGATTTTTAATAAGTGAGTTTATCTGTTTTATATTAGCTCTGTTTTCCAATTTTGTTATGTTTTCAGTTTTTAATGCTTCTTTTTACTTGGTTGCTTCTCAAAAGTCTTTTCCTAAAAAGAAACACAGGAAAGATAACAAGAAATGAATAAAACTGGTCATATACAGGGCTTGGTTAGAAACGAAGTGGAAAGAGTAAAGGAAGGAACAACAGTTCTCTGAAATGTTTAATACTGATATTTAAATGTATATGAATATTTCAATATACAAATGTTTAAATATTCAAAAAGTAAAATTAAATCGATAAGGATGGAGAAAAAAACCCAAATTGAATATAAACAAAACAAATAAACCTAACTGTGTCTCAAATGAACATTATAACTACAGAGAAAAAAAAACTAATCCAAATAATTTATAAGCAGTATTTCATTATGCTAAGAGTTTATAGATAAAGTACTATTTATCTATCTAAGAGTTTATAAACAGTACTATCTATAAACTCTTAGCATAAAATTTTTTTATACTGCCAACAAATATTAAAGTCTATAATTGGTTAGGCATTTCGGTTCCTTAGTTTTTTACTTCAATTAAACATTTTCTTTTTAAAAATAGCTTATAATATATAATTCATATACAGTTCACCCAATTCAGTGTATACTATTCAGTGGTGTTTATTATAGTCAGAGTTAAACAACTATCATTACTATTTTTTTTTTATTTTTTTGAAACAGTCTCACTCTGTCGCCCAGGCTGGAGTGTAGTGGTGCAATCTTGGCTCACTGCAACCTCCGCCTCCCAGGTTCAAGTGACTCTCCTGCCTCAGCCTCCTGAGTAGCTGGGATTACAGGGCCCACCACCACACCCGGTTAATTTTTTGTATTTTCAGTAGAGATGGGTTATCACCATGTTGGCCAGGCTGATCTCAAACTCCTGACCTCAGGTGATCCACCTGCCTTGGCCTCCCAAAGTGCTGAGATTACAGACATGAGACACTGTGCCCAGCCTATCATTACAATCAATTTGGAACATTTTCATCACCTCCAAAGGAACCCCATACTGATTAGCACACGCTCCCCATTTCCCCCTAATCTTCCTGCCAGTTCTAGACAACACTAATGTACTTTCTATTTTTATAGATTTACCTGTTCTAGACATTTCACACAAATGGAATTATACAATTTTGGTCATTTATGACTAGTTTCTTTCACTTAGCGTATGTTTTCAGTATCTTGTTTCTCTTCATTTGAATATATAATATATTCCATTTTACACATATATCACATTTTATTTTCAAGTAGTCAATTTGACATTTGGGCTATTCCCTTTTTTTATTGTTACGAATAATGCTGCTATGACCATTCATGTATAAGTTTTTATGTGGATGTGTATTCATTTCTCTTGGACATATATTCAGGAGTAGAATTGCTAGGCCATATGGCAACTCTACATTTAACATTTAAAGAAACTACCTAACATTTTCTCAAAGCAGCCACACCAATTTACATTTCCACCAGCAATGTACGAGGATTCCAGTTTCTGCACATCCTCACCAACACTTGTTTTTCTTTATTTTTTATTTTGCTGTTTTATTTTATTTTGAGATAGGGTCTCACTTTGTTGCCCAGGTTGAAGTACAGTGGCACAGTCTTAGCTATCTACAGCCTCAAACTTCCAGGCTTAAGTGATCCTGCCATCTCAGCCTCCCAAGTAGCTGAGACTATAGGCATGCACCAACACATCTGGCTTTTTTTTTTTTTTTTGAAACAGAATTTTACTCTTGTTGCCCAGGCTGGAGTGCAGTGGGGCGATCTTGGCTCACTGCAACCTCCCCCTCCAGGGTTCAAGCAGTCTCCAGCCTCAGCCTCCCGAGCAGCTGGGATTACAGGTGTGTGCCATCACGCCTGGATAATTTTTTGTATTTTTAGTAGAGACAGGGTTTCATCATGTTGGCCAGACTGATCTCGAACTCCTGACCTCAGTGATCCACCCGCCTTGGCCTCCCAAAGTGCTGGGATTACAGGCATGAGCCAACACACCTGGCCCACCTGGCTAATTTTTAAAATTTTTTGTAGAACTGAGGTCTCATTATATTGCCCAGGCTGGTCCTGAACTTCTGTCCTCAAGCAATCCTCTGACCTGAGCCTCCCAAAGTGCTGGAAATTCAGGCGTGAGCCACTATGCCTGGCCTGTTTATCTTTTCAATTATAGTCATCATAGTGGGTGTGAAGAGGTATCTCATTGTCATTTTGGTTTGCATTTTCATAATGACTAATATTGAGCATCACTTCATGTATTCATTGGCCATTTGCATATCTTCTTTGGAGAAGTGTGTATTTGGATCCTTTGTCTATTTCTATTTTTACTACTGAGTTAAAAGTATTTTTCATATATTCTGGATACAAGCCCCTTGTCAGATAAATGAATTGAAAATATGTTCTCCCATCCTCGGAGATGTCTTACGTTTTAAATTTTGATGAAGTCCATTTTATCTTTTGTCACACTTGTGTTTTTGGCATCATATCTAAGAAATCACTCATTATTTGACTCAAGGTCATGAAGATGTACTCCTATGGTTTTAACAGTTTTATAGTTTTAGCTATTCCCTAAAGGTCTGTGGCCAATTTTGAGTTTGTTTTTGTATCTAGTGTAAGGAACAGGTACAACTTCATACATTGGTATGTAGCTATCAGTTGTCCCTGTATCACTTGTTGAAAAGATTATTCTTTCTCCACTGCATTGTCTTGTCACCCTGGTCAAAAATCAATCGACCATAATGTGAGGGTTTATTTTGGACTCTCAATTTTTTCCTTTGATCTATAGGGCTATTCTTATGCCAGGACCACACTGTCTTGATTACTATAGATTTTAGTAAAATTTGTAATCAGAAAGTATGAGCCCTTTATATTTTGTTCTTTGTGTTATTGTTGTTAATTGTTTTGGCTATTCTGGGTCCCTTGCATTTCCATTTGAATTTTAGAATTGGCTCATCAATTTATTCAAAAAAGGCAGACGAAGGCCAGGTGTGGTGGCTAACGCCTGTAATCTCAGCACTTTGGGAGGCTGGGGCAGGCAGATCACCTGAGGTTGAGACTAGCCTGGTGAAAACCTGTCTCTACTAAAAATACAAAAAAAAAAAAAAAATTAGCTGGGCATGGTGGCATACACCTGTAGTCCTAGATACTCAGGAGGCTGAGGCATGAGAATCAACTGACTCCTGGGAGGCAGAGGTTGCAGTGAGCTCAGATCATGCCACTGCACTGCAACCTGGGCAACAGAGTGAGACTCTCTCTCAAAAATAAATAAATAAATAAATAAAGGCAGACAAGATTTTAATAAGGTTTGTATTGAATCTATACATCAGTCAGGAAGTGGGAAGTATTGCTATCTTTTTTTTTTTTTTTTTTTTGAGACAGGGTCTCCCTCTGTCACCCAGGCTACAGTGCTGTGGTATGATCATAGCTCATTGCAGCCTTTACCTCCTGAGCTCAAGTGATCCTCCCACCTCAGCCTCCTGAGTTGCTAAGACTGTAGGTGTGCACACCATGCCTGGCTAGTTTTTTGTGTATTTTGTAGAGCGGAGGTTTTCCTATGTTGCCCAGGCTGGTCTTGAACTCCTGTACCCAAGCAATTTGCCCACCTCAGCCTCTCAAAGTTTTGGGATTACAGGCGTGAGCCACTGCACCCAGGTAAGTATTTCCATCTTAACGATGTTAAGTCTTCTGATCCATGGAAATAGAATGTCCTTCCATTTATTCAGGGCTTTAAATTTTTCTATCAACAAACTCTTGTATTTTCCAAAGTACATGTTTTGCACTTTCTTTAAAAAAAACAATCATAGGCCAGGCACAGCGGCTCACACCTGTAATCCTAGCATTTTGGAAAGTTGAGGTGGGCAGACTGCTTGAGCTCAGGAGTTTGAAACCAACCTGGGCAACATGACGAAACCTCATCTCTACCAAAAATACAAAAATTAGCCAGGCATTGTGGTGTGCACCTGTAGTCCCCGCTACTCAGGAAGCTGAGGTGGGAGGATGGCTTGAGCCTGGGAGGCAGAGGTTACAGTGAGCCAAGATCATTCTACTGCACTCCAGCCTGAGCAACAGAGTCAGACTCTGTCTTAAAAATATATATTGTATAGTTACATACTTATAAGAATTATATTTGCTTTGATGCTATTGTAAATTAAATTGTTTTCTTAATATAATTTTATGTATTGCTAATGTGAACTATAACTGATTTTTGAATATTGTTGTTGTATCCTTCAACCTCACTGAACTTATTAGTTCTTACAGTTTTTTAGTCAATTCCTTGGGATTTTTTGTATACAAAATCATGTCATCAGTGAGTAGAGATAGTTTTATGCCTTCCTTTCCAATCTGGGTGTGTTTTATTTTTTTATTACTTAATTGCCCTGTTTAGAACTTCCAGTGCAACATTGAATCGAAGTGGAAAGAGCAGACATCCTTGTCTTGTTCTTGAGTTCCTAATCTTCAGGAGAAAGCATCCAGATTTTCACTATTAACGTTAGCGGTGAGTTTTTCATAGATTCACATGAAAGTATTTAGGGATAAGGGCATCCTGTCTGCAACTTACTCTCTCAAAGGATACAGACAATAATAATGGTGTGTGTGTATGTATATGTTTATGGAGAAAGAGAGAAAGAGAATGAATGAATGAATACGGTAAGGTTAACGTGGTAAAATGTTAACAACTGGGGAATTTTAGAGAGCCACACTCTTTAGTATGTTTTCCTGAGCCCTTTTTTCCCAATTGAAAGGACTTACTGAGTGCTGCCTGATCTATCCAGGGGTCTCGCCGTGGGTTTGACAGCCTTATCCTTGGTTTGATCTTTGCTGAAAACTCAGTACCTTTCTTATGTTTATCTTTCATTATTTGGAGTTGAGCAGGATTTTCCTCTTCCAATGCTGTAAGTTCTAAATTTCTGTACTCTCGATTTTCTTTTGTTCTTGCTTATAAACCTGCCAGCTATTTCTGAACCCATCTGTCAAACACAGCTGATGTTAACCAATCTCTTTCCTTAAAATTGGAAGTCCAGAGGCACAGCATCTGCCTTCGAAGTTATCACAGGCAATAGTTTTACCATACACTTTGCCACAGCATAACATGGATCACCATCTATGCTCAAAATGTTCCATTTTTGGCCAGTGGGAGATCTTTGAAGCTGGCTCCTGTGTCATTTTGCTTATTATTCTTTGAACACATTTCACATTTTTTTTTTTTTGAAATGGAGTTTCGCTCTTGTTGCCCAGGCTGGAGTGCAATGGTGCAATCTCAGCTCACTGCAACCTCTGCCTCCTGGGTTCAAGCAATTCTCCTGCCTCAGTCTCCTGAGTAGCTGGAATTACAAGCATGCGCCACCATGCCCAGGTAATTTTGTATTTTTAGTAGAGACAGGGTTTCTCCATGTTGGTCAGGCTGGTCTTGAATGAACACATTCTTACTTTCTGGCAAAACTAGATATTCCAGGTCCACCTTATACTTTGCCTGCCTACCCCTAATCAGGCATTTATTCAAGAGTCCTAGTTCCTTGAATAAATACGGTATTTACAAACCAAGATCTTATAATTTTGTGTACTCATTGCTATAGAAATGTCATTGTTTCTAGACTTTTCACAGAAAAAGGTAAGAAATATATGTTTGTTTATACACACAACTGTCTATCTACCTATCATCTAGTTAGCTAGCTAGCTTGAAAACTGAATGTTTACATTGATACCTCCAATTCCAATTCAATAATCCAGCATGTATTCAAGCTTTCCCCCTTTCATATTTGTACCTCCTTTCTGTAAGTGAAAAGCCTGGCTGCCGTTATCCTCAACATATTTGTTTATCTGCTCAATCTCTCCATATGGAATCAGCCTTCCAAACACTCATGCTGTCTTCTTGCCCCCAGTTCTTCTGGACTCACAGATCACATTGACTAAGTTCCTTTCACCCAGGCTCCAATGCTGCTGAGCACTCAAGTCACATCAGCTGAGTGTCCCAGTCCAAACAAAAGGGAAGGGGAAGTATATTAGTCTGTTCTCATACTGCTATGAAGAAATACCTGAGACTTGGTAATTTATAAAGAAAAGAGGTTTAATTGACTCACAGTTCGGCATGGCTGAGGAGGCCTCAGAAAGCTTATAATCATAGCAGAAGGCACCTCTTCAGAAGGTGGCAGGAGAAAGAATGAGTGCCAGCAGGGGAAATGCCAGATGCTTATAAAACCATCAGATCTCATGAGATTCACCCATTATCACGAGAACAGCATGGGGGAAACAACACCCATGATTCAATTACCTCCACCTGGTCCTGCCCTTGACAGAGGATTGTGGGAATTACAATTCAAGGTGAGATTTGGGTAGTGACACAGAGCCAAACCATATCAGAAGGTACCAAGTTTTTGAAACAATGGTACTATTAAAGAACTAATAATCCTTGACTGAAAGTGTTTGTGACTGTTGGTATCTTAACAATACCCTTCGGCCTGCAACCCAAGGGCTATTTGTCACCCCAGCAGATGCTAGTCTATCCTGATGATACAACAAACAATGAGTGCTGAAAATGGGGTATGAAAAGAGCTATTCCCTAACAGTAATTTCCTGCCCAACTTTAAGAATACAAAATTTTTATTCCTAATGTGTATGTTTTATTTTATTTTATTTCATTTTTTGAGATGGAGTTTCACTCTTGTTGCCCAGGCTGGAGTGCAATGGCACAATCTCAGCTCACTGCAACCTCTGCCTCCTGGGTTCAAGTGATTCTCCTGCCTCAGCCTCCTGAGTAGCTAGGATTACAAGCATGCGCTTACCACACCCAGCTGATTTTGTATTTTTAGTAGATATGGGGTTTCTCCATGTTGGTCAGGCTGGTCTCCATCTCCCGACCTCAGGTGATCTGCCCACCTTGGCCTGCAAAAGTGCTGGGATTACAGGCGTGAGCCACCACGCCCGGCTAATGTGTGTGTATATAAATATATGTTCTTCTGCCCTAGATGGGTGAATGTATGCATTATATATTCAAAAATATACGTATTACTAGAAGGAGAAAATTACTAACTGCATTCCATTTTGTAACAAAAGTGGAGACAAACCCAGTAAAAGCAGTAGCTTATTTATTTAAAAAATAATGTTATTGTATCTTGTTTTCAATTTGAACACTCACAAATTGAATTTTTTTTTTTTTTTTTTTTTTTTTGAGACGGAGTCTCGCTCTGTCGCCCAGGCTGGAGTGCAGCGGCTTGATCTCGGCTCACTGCAAGCTCCGCCTCCTGGGTTCAGGCCATTCTCCTGCCTCAGCCTCCTGAGTAACTGGGACTACAGGCGCCTGCCACCATGCTTGGCTAATTTTTTGTATTTTTAGTAGAGACAGGGTTTCACTGTGTTAGCCAGGACGGACAAATTGAAATTTAGCTCTGCTTGGAGTTGATGCAAGTGTTGCTTTGGACTGGTATTTTGCTGCTCAAATTTGAGATGATCCTGCCAAATGTTATTAGAGTAATAAATGCTAGTGAAAGCACAGTGTGTTAGTCCATTCTTGCGCTGCTGTGAAGAAATACTCGAGACTGGGTAATTTACAAAGAAAAGAGGTTTCATTGATTCACAGTGCTGCATGGCTGGGAGGCCTCAGAAAACTTACAATCATGGCAGAAGTTGAAGGGGAAGAAAGCATCTTCACAAGCATCAGTGAGAGGTGACAACATGCTAGCAGCCCTCGGTTGCTCTCGGCGCCTCGGCCTCCGCTCTGGCCTCGCTCCACGTGCCCTTCAGCCCACCGCTGTGCTGTGGGGGCCCCTCTCTGGGGCTGACCGTGGCCGGAGCTGGCTCCCTCTGCTAGCAGGGAGGTGTGGAGGGAGAGGCCCCGGGCGCTCGGGGGCCACCACGGGCTTGGTGGATGTGGGCTCTGCAGGCCCTGCACAGGGCCCTGGGCACCTGCTGGGCTTGGTCGGGGGTAGGAGCTCCCTCTGGGCTGCAGGAGTGCCCAGGATAGGTGCCGCAAAAGCCCACTGAGACCGCCAGCCAGAGGTGAAGCTGACTGGGCTTTTCCGACTGGTGGGGACTTGGAGAACTTTTCTCTCTAGGCTAAAGGATTGTAAAGACACCAATCAGCACTTGGTATTTAACTAAAAGTTTTTAAACGCACCAATCAGCACTCTGTCAAAACGGACCAATGAGCACTCTGTAAAATGGACCAATCAGCTCTCTGTAAAATGGACCAATCAGCAGGATGTGGGTGGGGCCAAATAAGGGAATAAAAGCAGGCCACCCGCCCATGCAGTGGCAGCCGTGTGCTTTCTCTCATTGTAGGAAGTCTTAGTGCACCCACTCTTTGGGTCCGTGTGAGACATTTAAGAGCTGTAAGGCCGGTTTGCAGCTTCATTCCTGAAGCCAGCGAGATCACGCACCCACCAGGAGGAATGAACAACCGCGCCACCTTTAAGAGCTGTAACACTCAGTGTGAGAGTCCACGGCTTCATATTTCAAGTCAGCCAGACCAAGAACCCACCAATTCCGGACATATGGGGAAGGAGAATATGCCCCAAGCAGCAGAACTCCCAGACACTTATAAAACCATCAGATCTTGGCCGGGCGCAGTGGCTTATGCCTGTAATCCCAGCACTTTGGGAGGTTGAGGCGGGTGGATCATTTGAGGTTAGGAGTTCCAGACCAGCCTGACCAACATGGTGAAACCCCGTCTCTACTAAAAAAAATACAAAAATTAGTTGGCGTGGTGGTACACGCCTGTAATCCCAGCTACTCGGGAGGCTGAGGCAGGAGAATTGCTGGAACCCAGGAGGCAGAGGTTGCAGTGAGCCAAGATCGTGCCACTGCACACTCTAGGCTAGGCTACGGAGTAAGACTGTGTCGCAAATAAATAAATGAAACACAAACCATCAGATCTCATGAGACTCACTCATTATCATGAGACCAGCATGGGGGAAACTGCCCTTATGATCCAATTACCTTCAGCTGGTCCTGCCCTTGGACACGCCGGGATCACAATTCAAGATGAGATTTTAGGTGGAGACACAGTCGAACCATATCACATCGTTTCCAAACTTGGCAAAAATAGCCATTCTATATAACCACTCAGTTCAGCAAATAAATGTCACTGTTTCATTTGAAAAGAGTTATTTCAAATTATAGGAAGAAATCAGTAGTTCAGAGCCCAAGCCAATCTCTGAAAACTTCCTGGGACGTGGCCCAGTCGGTTTTTTGGTAGACAAGGCTTCACCGCCTCTCAAGGGGTCAGCTGTCTCATCCTGGTGAGGCACACCCTGATGAAGAAAAACTGGATCAAGGAGCACTGCTTTTGTTGGTTTTGTCACTTTAGTCTCATACTGGAGGTTGAGAGACACTCTGTGCGATCATGTGTTTCCCACACTTACCCTCTCTAAGCCTCAGTTTCCTTATCTGTGAAATAACACTAGAAACATTAAATCTCTGGTTTCTTCAGGATGTCAAGTTCTGTGATTCTTCTACCATTAGGATTATTTATTTTCTTAAGTAAGACCTTCTGACTTGATCAGAAAAATCCTACCAGCTGAAAAGATTTGATGAAGTAGGATTCTTGACTTACAGAAATTAAATGGGGAGGCTTGGCACATGGCTCACACCTGTAATCCCAGCACTTTGGGCGGCCAAGGCAGGCAGATCGCTTGAGGTCAGGAGTTCAAGACCAGCCCGACCAACATGGTGAAACCTTGTCTCTACTAAAAGTACAAAAATTAGCTGGGCATGGTGGAGGATGCCTGTAGTCCCAGCTACTCAGGAGGCTAAGTCAGGAGAATCGCTTGAACCCAGGAAGCGGAGGTTGCAGTGAGTTGAGATCATACCACTGCACTTCAGCATGGGCAACTGAGCAAGACTACGTCTTAAAAAAAAAAAAAAAAAGAAAAGAAAAGCAAAAAGAAATTAAATGGCGAATTCATGTGTAGTGCAGGTTCTTGTTTAGTTAACAGGGGATTCTCTGGAGCCTCTGAAGCAGTTTCACAAACGGAAGTATAAATATAATGATTTAATACGCTAATTATTCTCTTCTACTCCGGATCATATTTAGAATTTAGAATGCATAGGAGATGCCCAGTCCTAACTTCTGAACAACTTGAGAAGAGCTTGTGGTGCCTTTCTCTCCCATTGCTTTTTCTTCTTTCCCAGAGAAACCTGGCTTCTGTTGAGTGAGAATCTGGACCTGATGGTGATGCTACCATCTCTCAGAGGGAGTCAGCTCCTCTGAGATCTCTTTAGCTCTGGAAGCTCTGGTTACCAGAGCTATGGTACACCTCCCTCCTCCCATCACCCAAAGCTCCAAATGCTCCCCAAATGTAGTAACTCTCTCCAGTAACATCCTCTCCAACAATTTCTTTCAAGCAGAGTAGTTCCTCAAAATTGTCTTTGAAACCAGAGCAGGTGGGTTTCATTTCAGTTACTGTATTTTTCACTTCTAGATGCTCTCATTGCTTTTCATATGTGCTCTGGCATGATTTATATTTTTGCATTCAGCAAATATGTTCAGTTTTTCATTTGTTTAAACATACTGAACTTATAGTTAACTTATAATCAATGTCTGGTTGTTCTACTCTCTGAAGTATGTGTAGGTCTGTTTTTGCTTTCGTTGTTTCTTCTGGTTCTTCCTCAAGTTACCTTGTTTCCTTATGGACCTGGTTATCTTCAGTTGCTGGTCATTATCTTTGAAATATTATCTGTAGAATTTCTCTGGGATTGAGGATAAAGGTCTTGTTTTTGTTTGCTTCTGCAGATATATGGTGGAACTAGCAGCTGGGAAACCACATCATACCAACTTCAAGACTCGAGGTTCCTTGGCTCACCCTGCATTCCCAATCTGAGGCTGATCTCTGGCACAATTCCTCAAGAAGAGGGTGTTTTGGGTTTGATGTGGGTGTGTGCATGTGTGTGTGCATGTGTGTTCACGTGTGCATGTGTAAACTTTCCTTCAATTTTTTTTTCCTGCTTTTCTCAGGCCTAGTCTATATTCCTCTGAGTTTCAAAGAAAAGGATGAATTTAGTTCCACTTCAACCTAACCCTAAGAATATATATACATATATATATATATTTTTGAGACAGAGTCTCACTCTGTCACCTAGGCTGGAGTGCAATGGTGCGATCTCGGCTCACTGCAATCTCTGCCTCCCAGGTTCAAGCAATTCTCCCGCCTGAGCCTCCCAAGTAGCTGGGATTACAGGCATGCACCACCACACCCAGCTAATTTTGTATTTTTAGTAGAGACTGGGTTTCTCCATGTTGGCTAGGTTGGTCTCAAACTCCTGACCTCAGGTGATCCACCCACCTCGGCCTCCCAAAGTGCTGGGATTACAGGCACGAGCCACTGTGCCTGGCCTAACCCTAAGAATATAGCTTTTGAAAAGCCTGGCATAATGTAGGGAGGGTCTCTTACAAATTGAGTGACCACACAATCTAGTTTGCTCAGCATAGCCCTAGTTTATACCTGTTGTTCCAATGTAAGTATTAATTATACTCCCTGTATTTGTATATATGTGTGTATATATGTATGTATATGTCAATGTGTGTATGTATATGTGTGTGTGTGTGTGTATGTTTATTATTAAATTGGCTCTCACTGTTATGGAGGCTGAGAAATTCCACAATTTCCCATCAGTAAACTGGAGACCCAGGAGAGCTGATGGTATAGCTCCAGTCTGAATTTTAAGGCAGGAGAAGATGGATGTCCCTGACTGAAGACAAGCAGAAACAGCAAGCTGTCCCTTACTCAGCCTTTTGTTCTAGTCAGGCCTTCAGTGGATTGTATGAGGCAGACCCACCCTGGGGAGTGCAATTGGTTTTATTTAGTCTACAGATTCAAATGTTAATCTTATCCCAGAAATACCTTCACTGACATATCCAGAATAATGTTTAACCAAGTATCTGGGCACCACATGGCCCAGTTAAGTTGACATATTACATGAACCGTCTGACCTCCTTCACACCCAACAGATCCGATTTGGACAACAAATCATTTAATCACCCTTAAAAGATTCCCCACCTTGGGTAGGTCCTGGGCCTTGACAAATATGTTAGGGCCAAATAGCTTCACTGCTCTCATAGCCCACTTACTGCTCTGTCAAGTAATTCCCTACTACCTCAATAGCACTTGGATGCCTTTAGGGTGATCACGTATGTGTGTGTTGGGTGTGTGTGTTTAAGTTTTATCTAGAGTTTGTCATTGCTTTTAGTAGATAGGTTATTCCAAAAATTAATACCACTCAGCCCATTATTACCATTATAGATAGGTCTATGTACCTGTTAGCAGGAACTTAAAACCAGTTTTTCCATAGGAACTATAATAAATGAAATTTTAAGTTCTATATGTTAATGAAGCTCATTTACAGGTTAAATAGTCTATTTTTGCCTGGCTACCTACCCTTACTTCTGTTTCAGAGGCAAAACAAATTCCAAGTTCCAAATAGCCAACTTAAAAACAAAATGACTCAGAGGCAGAGATGAACTCTATGTATGTTTCAGATGTTTAAACTTGTTCCATCTCACATTTTCTAAAGAAAAAAATTTTTTAAATAATGTGACCACCCTTTCAAAACCTGGATGCCCAACGGATGAGGCAGCTCTGACTGAAATGCCTGGGCAAAGTCAGGGCAGCCACCCTACCCCTTCCCTCCTCCCAGAGCCCAGGCTCTTGCAGACTCCTCCCCACCAATGTCCACGGAACACTATTTGCAATAAAGGTGAATGGTTAAAAATAAATGAATATAATAAAATAGTGGAATGCAATATATCCAGGTAACAAACCTGCTCAGGTACACTCTGATTCTAAAATAAAAGTTGAAAAAAAAAGTGGGGAGACAGTAAAAAAAAAAAAAAAAGTGTAAAAATGAAGGAGTGAAAGTCTGTGTTATATACTTTCCCTGTATATAATTTTTCTAGTAATTCAGATTTGAATGCCCTCCTCCCAGTATGGAATTTAGTTTGTATCAATACTTTTAAAACCAATAAATAACTGATAAACTCTATGGAAATGATTTGCAACTAGGCAATTAAACTGCCAATGCTTATATTTCTTGGTGTTAGGGTATGATACACAGATGGTCCCCAACTTGCAAAGGTTCGAAGTCCTATTTTTAGACTTTACAATGGTGTGAAAGTGATTACACATTCAGCACAAACCATACTTCAAATTCTGAATTTTGATCTTTTCCTGGGCTGGCAGAGCGTGGTATGATACTCTCTTATGATGCTGGGCAGTGGCAATGAGCCACAGCTCCCAGCTAGCCATGAGATCATGAGGCTAAACAAGTCATGCTTGCAGTCTACTCTGTTGCCAGCATTTTCTGGATGTTGTGTTTTGTGATTCACATTTCATCATGTCTACACAATGCCCAATTTTGACATGATATTTTCAACCTACAATGGGTTTATCGGGATGTAACTTTATCCTAAATTGAGGAACATCTGGAGTGCTAAATGCCTTTCAGAAGGCAATAATAGATACTGTAGGGAAATGAATTCAATCTGATAGCTGCTAGGCCAAACAAGTAGTTGTAGTACTAAGTTAATAGTGTTAACCCAGGTGCTGGAGGCCAAGATAACATATTCAGGCAAGTATGTATAGAATGGTTCATTGACTACATCCCTTTAAGTTCTGTATGGGGTTAAGAAAACAAATGGACTTGAGAATTTTGGGAATGGAGGCTAGCAACTCACTTCTAAAGTTAAAAAGATATTTGCTTGACTATCAGTTTCATCCATGTCATATACTTCACAATGGCTAAACACAGAGGAAAACATGACATTAGTGATCGAACATATGTTTCTCAAATAAAAACAAATTCCAACCAGAAACTTTCCTTTCTAAGTTAGAGATATTTTAAATTTAGTATCAAGAGAAGCAACGGTGGATGGGGAGAGTTAAAAGCACCAGCCAAGATATCTAGGCTCTGGCCTTGGAAAAAGCAGCTGCCTAACCTCAGCTAGGTGATGTATTAATACCTGTCTCTGCACCTCTGTTTACTCAGCTGAACACTACTTTCAACATCTAATGCCTATGATCAGGATCTGATAGCTATGACTCTTAGACAAATATGTTACCCTCATCCTGCATCCGTCCTCAAACACATAGTCTCATTACTCGAGAGATAAACTTGAGCCAGGTGAGGTGGCTCACACCTGCAATCCCAACACTTTGGGAGGCCATGGCAGGTGGATTGCTTTGAGCTCAGGAGCTCAGCCTGGCCAACATGGTGAAACCCCGTCTCTACAAAAAAAAAAAAAAAAAAAAATATATATATATATATATATATATATATATATATATATATATCCGGGCATGGTGGTGGGCATCTATAATCCCAGCTACAGCTACTCGGGAGGCTGGGGCAGGAGAATGGCTTGAACCCAGGAGGCAGAGTTTGCAGTAAGCCAAGATCACACCACTGCACTCCAGCCTGGGCGACACAGGGAGACTCAGTCTCAAAAAAAATAAAAAGGATAAACCTGATCCACTCTGGTTCTACTCTTCAGCAATAGAGTGGAGGCACAGCTCTCAGTTCTTAAACAACTGAATCCAGGCAGGATTCTATGGTCCCCACCCACCTCCTCTGCTCTTTTACATTCGTTAAAATAATTAATTGGGAGGCATTAGGCTGAGACAGCTCCAGTGCCTTGGGTTCCTACCTAACTGAAAGCAAACTGAAAACTGAAGCCTAACTCAGCATGAATGGTTATAGCCTAAGAAAAACAAAGCATAAGCTTAACCAATTAGAAACGGCCAACTAACCTCAACTGAGGACTTTCCGTTTAACTAATTGAATATTTTCTTTGTCTTGCTTCTGCAAATGCATTATACAGGCATACCTCACAGCCCAGAGATATTGTAGGCGCAGTTCCAGACTATCACAATAAAGCAAATATTGTAAAAAAAAAAGTCATATAATTTTTTTTTGTTTCCTAGTGCATATAAAAGTTGCCTTTACACTGTACTGTAGTCTGTTAAGTGCACAATAGCATTAGGTCTAAAAAATGTACATACCTTAAAAATACTTTATTGCTAAAAAATGCTAATGATCATCTGAGCTTTCAGCAAGTGGTGCTGTTTTTGCTGGTGGAGAGTCCTCGTTTGATATTGATGGCTGTTGATTGATCAAGCTGTTGGTTGCTGAAAGCTGATGTGGCTATGGCAATTTCTTAAAATAAGACAATGAAGTTTGCTACATCAACTGACTGTTCCTTTCACAAAAAATATTTCTGTAGCATGCAATGCTATTTGATAGCATTTTACCTTCAGTAGAACTTCTTTCAAAAGTGGAGTCAATTGGCCTGGCGTGGCGGCTCACGCCTGTAATCCCAGCACTTTGGGAGGCCGGGGTGGGTGGATCACCTGAGGACAGGAGTTCGAGACCAGCCTGACCAACATTGTGAAACCCCATCTCTACTGAAAATGCAAAAATTAGCCAGGCGTAGTGGCACACACCTGTAATCTCAGCTACTCGGGAGGCTGAAGCAGGAAAATCGCCTGAACCCAGGCGGCGGAGGTTGCAGTGAGCCAAGATTGCACCATTGCACTGCAGCCTAGGCAACAAGAGTGAAACTCCATCTCAGAAAAAAAAAAAAAAAAAAAAAAAATTGGAGTTAATTCTCTCAAACCCTGTCACTGCTTTATCAGCTAAGTTGATGTAATATTCTAAATCCTTTGTTGTCATTTCACCAATGTTCACAGCGTCTTCATCATCAGTACATTCTCTCTCAAGAAACCACTTTCTTTGCTCATTCATAAGAAGCAACTCTTCATTCAAGTTGGATCATGAGATTGCAGCAATTTAGTTCTATCTTAAGGCCCACTTCTAATTGTAGTTTTCTTGCTATTTCTACCACACCTGCAGTTACTTCCTCCACTGAAATCTTGACCCCCTCAAAGTTATCCATGAAAGTTGGAATCAACTTCTTCAAAACTTCTGTTCATGTTGATATTTTGACCTCCACCCATGAATAATGAATGTTCTCACTGCCATCTAGAATGGTGAATCCTTTCCAGAAGCTTTTAAATTTACTTTGCCCAGATCCATCAGAAGAATCACTATCTGTGGCAGCTATAGCCTTACAAAATGTATTTTTAAAATAATAAGACTTGAAAGCTGCAGAATGGATGTTGTGTTGTGGGCATTGAAACGACATTAATGTCCTTGTACATCTAAATCAGCTCTTGGGTGACTAGGTACATTGTCAGTGAGCAGTATTATTAGGAAAGGAATCTTTTTTTCTGAGCTGTATGTCTCAACAGTGGGTTTAAAATATACAAGAGACTGTGCTGTAAACAGATGTGCTGTCATCCAGGCTTTGTTGTTCCACTAATGAAGCACAGGCAGAGTCGACTTAGCATAATTCTTGAGTGCCATAGTATTGTAGGGAAGGTAAATGACTGTTGGCTTCAACTTTAAGGCATCAGCTGCATTAGTTCCTAACAAGAGACTCAGCCTGTTCTTTGAAGCCAGGCATTGACTTCTCCTCTCTATCTTTGAAAGTCCTAGATTGAAAATCTGTTGTTTAGTGTAGACACCTTCATCAGTGATCTTAACTAGGTCTTTTGGATAACTTGCTGCAGCTTTTCCATCAGCACTTTCCACTTCACCTTGACTTTTATGTTCTGGAAACAGCTTCTTTCCTTAAACTGCATGAACCAACCTTTGCTAGCTTTAAACCTTTCTTCTGCAGCTTTCTCACCTCTCTCAGCCTTGACAGAATTGAAGCGCAGTGGCTCACACCTGTAATCCCTGCACTTTGGGAGGCCAAGGCAGGTGGATCACTTGAGGCCAGGAGTTGGAGACCAGCCTGGCCAACATGGTGAAACCTTGTCTGTACCAAAAAATACAAAAATTAGCTGGGCATGGTGGCACATGCCTGTAGTCCCAGCTATTTGGGAGGCTGAGGCAGGAGAATAGCTTGAACCCAGTAGATGGAGGTTGCAGTGAGCCGAGATTGCGCCACTGCACTCCAGCCTGGGCGACAGAGCAAGACCCAATCTCAGAAAAAAAAAAAAATGGAAGAGAGTTAGGGCCTTGCTCTGGGTTAGGCTTTGGTTTAAGGGAATGTTGTTGCTGTTTGTTCTTCTATCTAGACCACTCCAATTTTCTCCATATCAACAATACGTTGCTTTGCTTTCTAATCTTTTTTTTTTTGTATTTACTACAGTAGCAATTTTAATTTCCTTTGCATTCACATCTTGCTTAACTCTTTGGCACAAGAGGCCTAGTTTCAGCCTATCTTGGCTTTCTTTATTTTATTTTATTTTATTTATTTAGAGACAGAGTCTGACTCTGTCACCCAGGCTGGAGTGCAGTGGCACCATCTTGGCTCACTGCAACCTCTGCCTCCTGGGTTCAAGTGATTCTCCTGCTTCAGCCTCCTGAGCAGCTGGGATTAAGGCACATACCACCATGGCTGGCTAATTTTTGTATTTTTGTAGAGATGGGGTTTCACCATGTTGGCCAGGCTGGTCTGGAACTCCTGACCTTAAGTAATCTCCCTGTCTCGGCCTCCCAAAGTGCTGGGATTACAGGTGTGAGCCATCATGCCTGGCCCCTATCTTGGCTTTCGACATGCCTTTTAATGCATTTAATACATTAATAAGTTATGGCTAATAAAGGTTTAAGTAAATGAGTCAATTAACCACAGTAATTTTCCCTCAGTTTGCTGTGGATATTTTCAGACATTGGATCACTCAAAGCCCTCAGGGAGGGTGTGGGAATATGTGTCTATCTGTGTGTGTATACGCACACACTTAAACATAAATTGATTTTCTCCTTGTAAACTGATCCTCAATTCAGATTGCTAAAACTTCCTTGATGACTTTCTATTAAAATGGGGATGAAGGTCCATTTCCTACAGCCCCATCTTCTCACTGTTTAAAAGGGGAATTTAAAAAAAGTTCAATAAGTAAAGTGGTTTAGCAATGTTATTGATAACTTGTTGTATTGTCAAATATAACTGATATGCATTTATATAATTTATACAGTTTTATAGGTATAGTTTATTTATATAGTTTTATAGTTTACCTTACTTCTTGGATTTTTCCTCTGTGCTAGATGCTCTGATTACAGAACAGTATAGAGAGGTTTCCATTTTGTCTCTGAGTGGGAGGTTGCTATTTATGGTATTTAAAATATTGCGGACAGATTTTAGTTTTAAAACTAAGGAATTATCAGTGATGATATTTCAAATGCATTTGAGCAGAAATGGGGCACTTCTCTGATTTTTATATAACTGGAAGAAAAAAATCCAGACCCCCCATATTCTCAGCTCCTAGGCACTAACTCTACAGAGAAGAGGAAAACATTTTCCTATCCCTTCCCTGCTGCTTATCTGGGCCAGTAAGGGAGTAAGTTCTCTCTATACATTTTATATAGGATGTATTTTTTAAGTGTTAATATAATATTTTGTTATGAAGCATGCTGACTAGGACTTAGTAGCACTTTTGACTAGGAAGTAACCCTAGTTTTTTTGCCAACGCACATATATTTCATAAATGTTTTGATTGGGAAAATAAAAGGAGAGGAATATGAGGACTGTATTCGTCAGGGTTCTCTAGAGGGACAGAGCTAATAGAATAGGTGTGTATATCAATGGTAGTTTATTAGAAAGTATTGAGTCACATGGTCACAAGGTGAAGTCCCACTTGAAGTCTGCAAGCTGAGGAGCAAGGAAACCATTCCAAGCTCCCGAAACCTCAGAAGTAGGGAAGCCGACAGTGCAGCCTTCAGTCTGTGGTCAAAGGTCCAAGAGCCCTGGGCAAACCACTGGCATAAATCCAAGAGTCCATAGCTGAAGAACTTGCAGTCTGATGTTTGAGGGCAGGAATCATCCAGCACAGAAGAAAGATGAAGGCCAGAAGACTCAGCCAGTCTAGTCGTCCATGTTCTTCTGCCTGCTTTTATTCTAGCAGTGCTGGCAGCTGATTAGAAGGTGCCCACCCAGATTGAGGGTGGGTCTGCCTCTCCCAGTCCACTGGCTCAAATGTTAATCCCCTTCCACAACACCTTCACAGACACACCCAGGAACAATACTTTGCATCCTTCAATCCAATCAAGTTGACACTCAATATTAACCATCACAAGGGTAGAACACTAGCAACTGTTAAAAGTAAATAAAAGAATGAGGCACTTGGAAACAAAAAACAGCCAGTGAGAAATGAGTAGAATGCAGATGGTCCAGGGTATGTTATTTGTTGCTGTTTTTTGGGTTTTGTTTTGTTTTGTTTTGAGATGAAGTCTTGCTTTGTCGCCCAGGCTGGAGTGCAGTGGCATGATTTGGCTCACTGCAACCTCTGCCTCCCAGGTTCAAGCAATTCTCCTGCCTCAGCCTCCAGACTAGCTGGGACTGCAGGTGAGTGCCACCACGCCTGGCTGATTTTTTGTAATTTTAGTAGAGACGGCGTTTCACCAAGTTGGCCAGGCTGGCCTCGAACTCCTGAGCTCAGGTGATCTGTCCACCAGGGCCTCCCAAATTGCTGGGATTACAGGTGTGAGCCACCGCACCAGGCTGGCCCAGGGTATGTTAAAAACAGGGATGCCAAGTGTAGTCATCTGAGTATGCCCCCATACACGCAAGGGCAGAATCACCAAATCAGTCCCCCCAGAGAATTGCAAGCACAGTCATATTATTTGTGGGGTGGGAGTGGAGTGGGGGTGGCTTCCTTCTCCTCTTCAAGGTTGTATAAGTGTCCCTAGGTGGTCACGGTGGCTCACGCCTGTAATCCCAGCACTTTGGGAGGCCGAGGCAGGTGGATCACCTGAGATCAGGAGTTCAAGACCAGCCTAGTCAATATGATGAAACCCTGTCTCTACTAAAAATACAAAAATTAACCGGACATGGTGGCACGTGCCTGTAATCCTAGCTACTTGGGAGGCTGAGGCAGGAGAATTACTTGAACCCAGAGGGGGCAGAGGTTGCAGTGAGCTAAGATGCCACTTCACTCCAGCCTGGGCAAAAAAGCAAGACTCCGTCTCAAAAAAAAAAAAAAAAAAAAAGTCCCTACACAATCTAGAAATTTGGGGGAGGGCTTCTGGTCTACCATTAATCACTGCTGGGCATAGTCATCCAAGCCTGCTTGGCCCATTCAAAGGCTGGTGGCTGCCTTCTCCATACCAGGCTTGGTACAGGGATCTTGTGCTGTGGCTCTTGGTGGGTTGAGTTGTGTATCTCCCCCAAAAAGATATTTTGTGGCACTAAATCCTGGTACCTCAGAATGTGACCTTATTTACTGGAATAGGGTGGGCCCCTAAAACAATATGACTGGGGTCCTGCTGTGTGCATGTGAAGACAGACACTCGGGGAGAACACCAGTGACTACAAAGGCAGAGATGAGAGTTGCGCACCTGCAAACCAAGGAATGCCAAAGATTGCTGGCATACCACCAGAAGCTAGGAAGGAGCAAAGGATTCCCTTTCAGGTTTCAGAGGGAGCATGGCTCTGCTGGCATTTTTGGAGTTCTAGCCTCCAGAACTATGAGATGTCACATTTCTGTTGTTTTAAGTCACGTGGTTTGTGGTACAGCAGCCCTAGACAACTAATACAGCTTTCAAGATTGTGGATCTTGGCATTTAGCCCCCAGGAATCCCTACCCTATCCCCTCGAAGGCGATTCTACCAGGGATTCTGCCTGGCATGAGGTACAAATTGGCCATACTCCCTCTTTAAGCTAAAGTCTGGGTCCTCTTCCCCTCCGCTTCAGAGGTGGTCCAGCTTAAAGCCTCCTCAAAGGATGTGAATCACAATAGCTGTTTACTTCCCTGGTGGAGTAAGAGGAGTAAAAAAAAGAAATGGGACCTTAAAAACACAATACCGGCCTCTCTTTCTTGGATTGGTTGGAGGGACAGAGAAACTATTCTTTCCTGATGAGGCCACAGTAATTCAAGAAACATCAAGAAAGAGCCCACTGGTTTGTTTGTTTTTTCCCTTAATATCTTACCCTGTCATGTTACCCAGTGTGCAGTTGTTCCCTGTCCTGTGCTGTCTTAAGCACAATCTCAGTCACCCAGACCTTCAGTGAGAGGCTGGCAGGAGAAACTGGGGGCATCAGGAACACAGCAGTACAGGGAGGTGTGGCCTCCTATCACCGTCCTGTAGACTGTGGCCAGTGTGGTGACATCAGTATCCCACTGAAGGGACACGGACAGGGCCGTAAGCTGCGGAGGGGCAAGGGGGACACATGTGCATCAGCGACTAACCCACACACCGTCCTGCAACAAACCCCCTTCCCAAACTTGCTAGTGAATGGCGACCCTTAGCAGGAAGAAGAAGGTATCCACTTGGGTTACGGTTACATTTTACAATAGACAGGAGACTCTGAGAGACTGTATGCTGAATGGTTAGTGAGAGATTTGGGCTGGAATGGTGGCTGACACATGTGTGATCCCGGCACTTTGGGAGGCTGAGGTGGGTGGATCACTCCAGGTCAGGAGTTTGAGACCAGCCTGCCCAACATGGCGAAACCCCATCTCTACTAAAGATACAAAAATTAGCCAGGCGTGGTGGGCACCTGTAATTCCAGCTACTTGGGAGGCTGAGGTAGGAGAGTGGCTTGAACCTGGGAGGGGAAAGTTGCAGTGAGCCCAGATCACACCACTGCACTCCAGCCTGGGTGACAGAGCAAGACTCTGTTCCAAAAAAAAACAAAGGAAGAAAAAGAAAAGCTGTGAGAGATATGTTTAAGGAATAAAGCTATCCTCAAAGAACCTAATCTCCACTTTTCCAAGAACTGGAAACAAATTACATAATACAAGAGGACTGAACCAATAATAATAATTTTCCTGAATATAAAAGATGATGAAACTTTTGAATGTATTTGCTACAATTCAGCCAGGCACGGTGGCTCGCACCTGTAATCCCAGCACTTTGGGAGGCCAAGGCAGGTGGATCACTTGAGGTCAGGAGTTTGAGACCAACCTGGCCAACATGGTGAAACCCAGTCTCTACTAAAAAAATACAAAAATTAGCCAGGAGTGGTGGCAGGCGCTACTTGGGAGGCTGAGGCAGGAGAATCGCTTGAACCCAGCAGATGGAGGTTGCAGTGAGCCAAGATGGCGCCACTGCACTCCAGCCTGGGTGACAAAGCGAGACTCCATCCCAATAAAATAAAATAAAATCCGTGAAATCATAGCCCTTGGTCTTTAAAAGGAGTATGCTACAAAACTGGAGGACTGAGAACCAAGGTGTTACCATCCTGCTTACAACAGCATGTTTAATCTCCATGTAATTATGAGTATTATGAGTCTAAAATAAATACCTTGCAACACGTGAATACAAGCACAATCTTCCTAAACTTAAGATGAAACAAAACCTTAAGAGAACAAGATCTTTTTCTTTTTTTTTGGTTTGCAGTCAGATCAGTTGTTTCTCAGAAAACATACACTTTTAAAAATTCATTGAACTTTCAGTACTCTATCCCTGGGCCAGTGCCTCCTTCATCTGGCAATACCCCTACTCCCCGCACCCCCACCTACCACCCTCAGCTAGTCAGACTGCCCAGCCAGGGACCCATCTCTGAAATTTGCTTTAATTCCTCTACATCAGGCCAGGTGTGGTGACTCACACCTGTAATCCCAGCACCCTGGGAGGCTGAGGCAGGTGGGTCACTTGAGGTCAGCAGTTTGAGACCAGCCTGGCCAACATGGTGAAACCCCATCTCTACTAAACATACAAAACAAAACAAAACAAAAATAGCTGGTGGTGCATGCCTGTAATCCCAGCTACTCAGGAAGCTGAGGCACGAGAATCACTGGAACCCTGGAAGTGGAGACTGCAGTGAGCCAAGATCATGCCACTGCACTCCAGCCTGGGCAACAGAGCAAGACTCCATCTCAAAAAAAAAAAAAAAAAAAAATCTACATCAAAATTTACACATCCAGTCTGAAATTGTTTCCCTTAAAATATCTCAGAGGGGGAACAATTTGTAAGGGGATAAATTAAACAAAGTTAATAACTGTTGATAAACATTGACAACCATTAAATTTGGGTGATGGGTACATGGGGACACACAGTATACTATTCTACCTTTCTGTATTTTGAAAATTCCATAATAAAAGCTTAATTAACAATTAAAAAATGACATTTCTGATCTCTTTCCACAAGAGATTGCTTAAGGCCAAGTGGCAATGAATATGTAAAACACAATTAGCATAGTCTCATAAGATACACAAATTCACTTGACAGGTGTGCATCTAGAGGGCCAACTGAGCATGCCTCTAATGTGAGGAAAATTGTAAAGTTCAGTGGGGAAAAGCTTGGAGAAAAGAAAGTCTTCTGAGAGGGCTTAACTTAAATCATGATATGTAGGTCTTAAACTGGTTCTGAGTATGCCCTAAAAATGTATCTAGTAGAAAAATAGGATATGTCTTATGCTTCAATTACTGGAATAGCTATGACATTCACGCCTAAGCATCTTTCCAGTGACCTGACTCTGGAGTGGTGACTTGGTTCCCTTGACCGACTGCAGAGGGGGTGGTGTGGAGGGGGCTGGATTTGTAGGGAATCAAAGGCCCCTCATTTGCCCATCGGTGATCATGCCTGTCAGGCTGCTACACGACAGAAGAGGCAGCTTTGCTTTGGCAGAACATCTGAAAATGTCAGTCTTATTCTTTTCTGAAACTATTTTTGCCTTTTACATTTTAATTATTTTAAATTTTGGGAAGTATCTGAACACAGTGAGAATCTTTATTCTGTTATTTTGGCACTGGCTGTACCCATAGATTGATTCGCATTTTTAGTCAATCTTTTCAGATTTTCTCAATAAAAACTGAATACAAATAATTTGGAGTGTTCTATTAATTGTGAAAAGTTAGTAATGTTGAGCATTTTTTTCATATGTTTGTTGGCCATTTGTATATCTTCTTTTGAGAATTGTCTATTCATGTCCTTAGCCCACTTTTTGGTGGGATTGTTTTTTTCTTACCGATATGCTTGAGTTTGTTGTAGATTCTGGATATTAGTCCTTTGTCAGATTTATAGATTGTGAAGATTTTCTCCCACTCTGTGGGTTGTTTACGATACTGACTGTTCCTTTTGCTGTGCAAAAACTCTTTAGTTTAATTAGGTCTCAGCTATTTATCTTTGTTTTTATTGCATTTGCTTTTGGGTTCTCGGTCATGAAATCCTTGCCCAAGCCAATGTCTAGAAGGGTTTTTCCAATAGAGTTTTCATAGTTTTAGGTCTTAGGTTTAAGTCCTTAATCCATCTTGAGTTGATTTTTGTATAAGGTGAGAGATGAGGATCCAGTTTCATTCTCCTACATGTGGCTAGCCAGTTATCCCAGCATCATTTGTTGAATAGGGTGTCCTTTCCTCACTTTATGTTTTTGTTTGCTTTGTCGAAGATCAGTTGGCTGTAAGTATTTAGGTTTATTTCTGGGTTCTTTATTCTGTTCCATTGGTCTATGTGCCTATTTTTATTCCAGTACCATGCTGTTTTGGTAACTATGGCCTTACAGTACAGTTTGAAATCAGGGCCAGGTGCTGATTTCAGGCTCATGCCTGTAATCCCAGCACTTTGGGAGGCCAAGGTGGGTGGATCATGAGGTCAGGAGTTCAAGACCAGCCTGGCCAACATGGTGAAACCCCATCTCTCTAAAAATACAAGAAAAAAAAATAGCCAGGCATTGTGGCAGGTGCCTGTGATCCCAGGCACTCAGGAGGCTGAGGCAGGAGAATCGCTTGAACCTGGGAGGCAGAGGTTGCACTGAGCTGAGACTGCGCCACTGCACTCCGGGCTGGGCAACAGAGAGTGAGACACCGTCTCAAAAAAAAGAAAGAAAGAAAGAAATCAGGTAGTGTGATGCCTCCAGATGTGTTATTTTTGCTTAGTCTTGCTTTGGCTGTGTGGGCTCTTTTTTGGTTCCACATAAATTTTAGAATTGTTTTTTCTAATTCTGTGAAGAATGATGGCAGTATTTTGATTGGGATTGCGTTGAATTTGTAGATTGCTTTGGGCAGTATGGTCATTTTCACAATATTGATTCTGCTCATCCATGAGCATGGGATGTGTTTCCATTTGTTTGTGTCATCTATGATTTCTTTCAGCAGTGTTTTGTGGTTTTCCTTGTAGGGGTCTTTCAACTCCTTGGTAAGGTATATTCCTAAGTATTTTATTTTAATTTTTGCAGCTATTGTGAAGGTTTTTGAGTTCTTGATTTGATTCTCTGCTTGGTCGCTGTTGATGTATAGAAGAGCTATTGATTTGTGTACATTAATCCTGTATCCAGAAATTTTGCTGAATTCTTTCATCAGTTCTAGGAGCTTTCCAGAGGAGTCTTTAGAGTTTTCAAGGTAAATGATCATATTGTCAGCACTGACAGTTTGACTTCCTCTTTGCCAATTTGGATGCCCTTTATTTCTTTCTCTTGTCTGGTTGCCCTGGCTAGGACTTCGAGTACTATGTTGAAGGGACGTGGTGAGAGTGGGTATCCTTGTCTTCTTCCAGATCTTAGATAGAATGCTTTCAACTTTTCCCATTCAGTATTACGTTGGCTGTGGGTTTGTCATAGATGGCTTTTATTACATTAAAGTATGTCCCTTGTATTCTTGTTTGCTGAAGTTTTAATCATAAAGCGACACTGGATTTTGTCAAATGGTTTTTCTGCATCTATTCAGATGATCATGTGATTTTTGTTTTTAATTCTGTTTATGTGGTGTATCACATTTATTGACTTGTGTATGTTAAACCATCTCTGCATCCCTGGTATGCAACTCACTTGATCATGGTGGATTATCTTTTTGACATGTTGTTGGATTCGGTTAGCTAGTATTTTGTTAAGGGTTTTAGAATCTATGTTCATCAGCAATATTGGTCTGTAGTTTTCTTTTTTGGTTATGTCCTTCCCTGGTTTTGGTATTAGGTGATGCTGGCTTCATAGAACAAATTAGGGAGGGTTCCTTCTTTCTCTTTCTTGTGGAATAGTGTCAAAAGGATTGGTATCAATTCTTCTCTGAATGTCTGGTAGAATTCTGCTGTGAATCTGTCTGGTCCTGGACTTTCTTTTGTTGGTAACTTTTTAATTTCTATTTCAATCTTGCCACTTGTTATTGGTCTGTTCAGGGTATCTAATTCTTCCTGATTTAAGCTAGGAGGGTTGTATTTTTCCAGGAATTTATCCATCTTCTCTAGGTTTTCTATTTATGTGTATAAAGGTACTCACAGTAGCCTTGAATGATCTTTTGTATTTCAGTGGTGTCAGTTGTAATATCTCCTGTTTCATTTCTTAGTGAGGTTATTTGGATTTTCTTTCTTCTTTTCTTGGTTAATCTTGCTAATGGTCAGCACTCTCCACTGGCCGCAGCCTGAAATGCCGCGCGGCACCCCAGTCTCCCACGGCCGCTCCCCCAGGCATGGCACAGGGCCTCGCCTCACTATGGCAGCAGCAGGGCACAGCATGCTCGACTTCATGCTCGGCGCCAAAGCTGATGGTGAGACCATTCTAAAAGGCCTCCATTTTCCAGGAGCAGGGGATGGCGAAGTCGGTGCACACCTGGCAGGACCATGGCTATTTAGCAACCTACACAAACAAGAATGGCAGCTTTGCCAATTTGAGAATTTACCCACATGGATTGGTGTTGCTGGACCTTCAGAGTTATGATGGTGATGCGCAAGGCAAAGAAGAGATCGACAGTATTTTGAACAAAGTAGAAGAAAGAATGAAAGAATTGAGTCAGGACAGTACTGGGCGGGTGAAACGATTACCACCCATAGTGCGAGGAGAAGCCATTGACAGATATTGGCCCACCGCTGATGGGCACCTGGTTGAATATGACATGGATGAAGTGGTATATGATGAAGATTCACCTTATCAAAATATAAAAATTCTACACTCGAAGCAGTTTGGAAATATTCTCATCCTTAGTGGGGATGTTAATTTGGCAGAGAGTGATTTGGCATATACCCGGGCCACCATGGGCAGTGGCAAAGAAGATTACACTGGCAAAGATGTACTCATTCTGGGAGGTGGAGATGGAGGCATATTGTGTGAAACAGTCAAACTAAAACCAAAGATGGTCACTATGGTAGAGATTGACCAAATGGTGATTGATGGGTGTAAGAAATACATGCGAAAAACGTGTGGTGATGTCTTAGACAATCTTAAAGGAGACTGCTATCATGTTCTAATAGAAGACTGTATTCCAGTACTGAAGAGGTACGCCAAAGAAGGGAGAGAATTTGATTATGTGATTAATGATTTGACAGCTGTTCCAATCTCCACGTCTCCAGAAGAAGATTCCACATGGGGGTTTCTCAGACTGATTCTTGATCTCTCAATGAAAGTGTTGAAACAGGATGGGAAATATTTTACACAGGGGAACTGTGTCAATCTGACAGAAGCGCTGTTGCTCTATGAAGAACAGCTGGGGCGCCTGTATCGTCCTGCGGAATTTTCAAAGGAGATCCTCTGCATCCCTTCATACTTGGAATTGTGGGTATTTTACACTGTTTGGAAGAAAGCTAAACCCTGAAGATCAATAGCCCCTATCACATGTGCTGCAAATAGCCTTCCTGACCTCCATATGCTGTACATGACATTGAAATGAGTCAGGCAATTGATTGTGAATTCCTTAAAGTTTTCCTTTTTTTAAATAATTATTTTTAATTTAAAAAAGCAAATGGAAAATGTATATTTTGATGAGCTTAGGGTGTTATTTTTTTTGAAAGTCAGATGAAGGATGGTTAGATAGCACAGCGAAGACTGCTAAATGCACTGAGCCCCCCATTAGAATCTGATTTTTGTTCCTTTTTATTTCTCTGTGGGCTTTTGTTTTTGTTTTTGTTTTGGTACATCTTCAATTTGGATATTTGGAGGAGTGAACATCGTTGTTTTGCTGGAGGGAAGATCTTGATGGTGTTTCTTTCCCCAAAAATGGACTTAGATATTAAAATTTGGTGCTTATAAGAGTTAAAAAAAATAGGATTGCTTCAATTAAAATTACAAAAGAGACAAAAAAAATCTTGCTAATGGTCTATCAATCTTATTTATCTTTTCAAAGAACCTGCTTTTTGTTTCATTTATCTTTTGTATTTTTTTTGTTTCAATTTCATTTAGTTCTGCTCTGATCTTTGTTATTTACTTTCTTCTGCTGGGGTTGGGTTTGTTCTTGTTTCTCTAGTTCCTTGAAGTGTGACCTTAGAATGTCAGTGTGTGCTCTTTCAGTCTTTTTGATATAGGTGTTGAGGGTATGAACTTTCCTCTTAGGACCGCCTTTGCTGTGTACAAGAGGTTTTGGTATGTTGTGTCATTATTGTCATTCAGTTTGAATAATTTTTTAATGTCCATCTTGATTTCGTTTTTGACCCAATGCTCATTCAGGAGCAAGTTATTTAATTTTCATGTATTTGCATGGTTTTGAAGGTTCCTTTTGGAGTTGATTTCCAGTTTTATTCCACTGTGGTCTGAGAGAGTGCTTGATATAATTTTAATTTTCTTAAACTTATTTAGGCTTGTTTTATAGCCTATCACATGATCTATCTTGGAGAAAGTTCCATGTGCTGTTGAATAGAATGTGTATTCTGCAGTTGTTGGATGGAATGTTCTATATATATCTGTTAAGTCCATTTGTTCCAAGGTATAGTTTAAATCCATTTTTTCTTTGTTGACTTTCTGTCCTGATGGTCTGTTTAGTGCTGTCATTGGAGTATTGAAGTCCCCCACTATTATTGTGTTGCTGTCAATCTCATTTCTTAGGTCTATTAGTAATTTTTTAATGAATTTGGGAGCTCCAGTGTTAGGTGCATATATGTTTAGGATTGTGATATTTTCCTGCTGAACAAGGCCTTTTACCATTATATAATGTCCTTCTTTGTCTCTTTTAACTTCTGTTGCTTTAAAGTTTGTTTTGTCTGGTATAAGAATAGCTACCCCTGCTTGCTTTTGGTGTCCATTTGCATGCAATGCCTTTTTCCACCCCTTTACTTTAAGTTTATGTGAGTCCTTATGTGTTAGGTGAGTCTCTTGAAGGCAGCAGATGGTTGGTGAGTTCTTATCCATTCCGCAGTTCTGTCTCTTTTAAGTGGAGCATTTAGGCCATTTACATTCAATGTTAGAATTGAAATGTGAGGTACCATTGCATTCATTGTGCTATTTGTTTCCTGTGTACTTTGTTTTTTTTTGTTTGTTTGTTTTTGCTTTCTAACCTGTATTTTTGTTTTATAGCTCCTATGTGATTTATGCTTTACACACGTTCCATTTTGATGTGTTTCCAGGATTTGTTTCAAAATTTAGAGTTCCTTTTACCAGCTCTTGTAGTGGTGGTTTGGTAATGGTGAATTCTCTCAGCATTTGTTTGTCTGAAAAAGACTGTATCTTTCCCTTATATATGATGCTTAGTTTTGCTGGATACAAAATTCTTTGCTGATAATTGTTTTGCTTGAGGAGGCTGAAGATAGGGCCCCAATCCCTTCTAGCTTGTAGGATTTCTGCTGAGAAATCTGCTGTTAATCTGATAGGTTTTCCTTTATAGGTTACCTGGTGCTCCTGTCTCACAGCTCTTAAGATTATTTCCTTCATCTTAACTTTGGATAACCTGATGACAATATGCCTAGGCAATGATGATCTTTTTGTGATGAATTTCCCAGGTGTTCTTTGTGCTTCTTGTATTTGGATGTCTAGGTCTCTAGCAAGGCTGGGGAAGTTTTCCTTGATTATTCCCCCAAATATGTTTTCCAAGCTTTTGGAATTCTCTCCTTCCTCAGGAACACCAATTATTCTTAGGTTTGGTTGTTTAACAGAATCCCAGAATTCTTGGAGAATTTGTTCATATTTTCTTATTCTTTTTTCTTTGTCTTTGATGGATTGGGTTAATTTGAATACCTTGTCTTTGAGCTGTGAATTTTTCTTCTATTTCTTCAATTCTATTGCTGAGACCTTCCAGAGCATTTCGCATTTCTAAAATTGTGTCCAAAGTTTCCTGAATTTTTAATTTTTTTTCTTTACGCTATCTATTTCCTTGAATATTTCTCCCTTCACTTCCTGTATCGTTTTTTGGATTACCTTGCATTGGGCTTCACCTTTCTCTGGTGCCTCCCTGATTAGCTTAATAGCTAACCTCCTGAATTCTTTTTCAGGTAAATCAGGTATTTCTCTTGGTTAGAATCCATTGCTGGTGAACTAATGTGATTTTCTGGGGGTGTTAAAGAGCCTTGTTTTGTCATATTACCAGACTTCGTTTTCTGGTTCCTTCTCATTTGGGTAGGCTCTGTCAGAGGGAAGGTCTAGGGCTGAAGGCTGTTCAGATTCTTCTGTCCCATGGGGTGTTCCCTTGATGCAGTACTCTCCCCCTTTTCCGAGGGATGTGGCTTCCTGTGAGCTGAACTGCAGTGATTGTTGTCTCTCTTCTGGGTCTAGCCATCCAGTGAATCTACCCAGCTCTGGGCTGGTACTGGGGGTTGCCTGCACACAGTCCTGTGATGTGAACCGTCTATGGGTCTCTCAGCCATGGATACCAGTGCCTGTTCTGATGGAGGTGGCAGGGGGGTACAATGGGCTCCATGAGGATTAGCTTTGGTTTTTTTTTGTTTTTGTTTTTTTGAGACCCAGGGTGGAATGCAGTGGTGCGATCCCAGCTCACTGCAACCTCTGCCTCTCGGGTTCAAACGCTTGTCCCTGCCTCAGCCTCCTGAGTAGCTGGGATTATAGAAGCCCACTGCCACATCTGGCTAATTTTTGTAGTTTTAGTAGAGATGGTGTTTTGCTATGTTGGCCAGGCTGGTCTTGAACTCCTGACCTCAGGTGATCCACCCATCTTGGCCTCCCAAAGTGCTGAGATTACAGGCATGAGCCACCACGCCCAGCCACTTTGATGGTTTAATGCTCTATTTTTGTGCTGTTTGACCTCCTGCCAGGAGGTGGCACTTTCCAGAAAGCATCAGCTGTGGTAGTATGGAGAGATACTGGTGGTGGGCAAGGCCCTAGAACTCCCAAGAGTATATGCCCTTTGTCTTCGGCTACCAGGGTGGGTAGGGAAGGACCATCAGGTGGGGGCAGGGGTAGGCGTGTCTGAGCTCAGACTGTCCTTGGGTGGGTCTTGCTGCTGTTAGGGATGGGGGTGAGATTCCCAGGTCACTGAAGTTGTGTACCTAGGAGGATTATGGCTGCCTGTGCTGTCATGCAGGTTGTCAGGGACATGGGGGAAAGCCAGCAGTTAGTTATAGGCCTCACCCAGCTCCCATGCAAATCGAAGAGTTGGTCTCACCCCCACTGTGCCCCACCCAACAGCCCTGAATCTGTTACCAGGTGGTGGCTGAGATGGGCATGAAAACTTGCCCCAGGCTACCCACCTCCCAGCTGTGAAAGAAAAGAGCTTGGTTTTTCCCCACCTGTGGAGTCTGCACACCAGATTTGCGCCTTGCCCCAAGTTCTGGCCAAGAGGCTTCTCACCCCGCTCAAATTATTACAAAGTTCAGCTAGAGCTTTCCTTCTCCCAGTGGAGTTTTACCCCTTGCTCCTCTGGCCACTCTTCCGATGGATCCCTGTGGTGCCAGGTAGGAATGGGCTGCCTGGGGACCCAACAAGCTCCCAGGGCCTTTCTGCTGCTTTCTCTACCCCTGTATTTCACTTGGCTTTCTAAATTGACTCAGCTCCAGGCAAGGTCAGAAACTTCTCCCACAAACAGACCTTCAGCTTCTCCAGTGGGGGTGTGTGTTCTGGAGACAAGGGTCTCCCTCTCCCACCTCCACAGTTAGGACACTCACAGCATATATTTGGGGTGTCTTCTGGGTCCTGCAGGAGCAGTCCGCTTCCTTCAGAGGTCTGTGGGTCCTTTCAGGATTTCTGGTTTGTTCTTGCAGTTGATCTGGAGCTTAAATTCACAATGCGAGCCTCCGCACGCTGCTGTGTCCAGAGCTGCAATCTAGTCTTGCCTCCCGTGTACCATGATGATCCCTCTTTCCTGCTACACACTTTTAAACAACCAGGTCCCATGAGAACTCACTCACTGTCACAAGAACAGCAAAGGGGAAGTCTACCCCTGTGATCCAATTACCTCCTACCAAGCCTCTCTTCCAACACTGGGGATTACAACTCAAGATTAGATTTGGGCAGGGACACAAATCCAAACCATATTAATTAGCTTGACCTCTCCCAGCCTCATCTTCCTCAAACACCTCCCACCTTTGTCAATCATCACTTGCCCTCTGCACTTCAAGGTGGAACTTTTTACTAGCTTTCTTATATTGATATTAGAAATCTTAGGAGAGTCCAAATCTTTTAGTATTTTGAAAAATGGTGCATTTTATCTAATAACTAAAAGAATTTAGTACAACACATTTTATAGCAATTTAAAGTTTTAAAGATTCTTCTCATATTTTCTAAATTAAAACAAATAGCAGGCCAGGCACAGTGGCTCACTCCTGTAATCCCAGCACTTTGGGAGGCTGAGATGGGTGGATCACCTGAGGTCGGGAGTTCAAGGCCAGCCTGGCCAACATGGTGAAACCCCATCTCTACTAAAAAATAAAAAAATTAGCTGGGCATGGTGGTGGGCACCTGTAATCCCAGCTTCTCAAAAGGCTGAGGCAGGAGAATCACTTGAACCCAGGAGGTGGAGGTTACAGTGAGCTGAGATCGTGCCATTGGACTCCTGCCTGGGTGACACAGCAAGACCCTGTCTCAAAAAAAAAAAAAAAAAAAAAAAAAAAACAAGCATTATAGATGTTTTTTGAATGACTTTGAATAGGATTAATTATTCTGTATCACTTAAAAGGCCTAATTGGCCTAGTTCTAGTATCCTGAGCCCAATTCCAGAATGCTGAGCTACATAAACTATTATGAGAGGGGGCTGTTTGAGAAGGAAACACAACCACCTTCTGGGTGGTGAGCAAGGATCAGGCTGTATACAGCTGAAGGAAGTTCAGTCTAGCAGGCCTAACACAGTACATATATATATTACATATTATATTATATTATATTATATTATATACATAAATTATATACATATAAGTTATTGCAGTAAGTAGTAGGTGTTAACTCTCACATATGGGGCTCATAGCTCATAGGGAAAGGAGATCCACTGTAAAGTAACAACAGCAGTATATTTTATGTAGGCAGACATGGCAAGAAGGAATCCAAGAGCAGTAACTATTTAAACTATTGTTGATCAACAGGAAGTTGGCATATGGAAGAATGTCTATAGGTAGTAGGGCTTCATTTCTCTTGAGAGACACAATGGCAAGAGTTTAGCAGAGCAAATCTTAGAGGGATTTTGTGTATAAATAATCAAAATAAGGATCCGGTTACCCAAATTACAAGAAAGGGGAGGACAAGGTCTTAAAGCCTGCCCAGTCATTGCTCTGGAGGTCAATGTCCTAGTAATAGCAATTTGAATACTGTAACACTTTTCTATTGTTGTCTAAGAAATTACCACAAACGTAGTAGCTTAGCACAGCACACATTTGTTAGTTCATAGTTTCTTTTCCACAGGTCAGAAGATTGGGAATCAGTTAGTAGGGTCTTCTGCTCAGGGTCTCACTAGGCTGAAATCAAAGTGTTGGGCAGGGCTGGGACCTCACCTGAGGTTTGGAGTCCTCTGTGTTGAACCTCATTTAGATGGCTGGCAGAATTCACAGTCTTAAGAGGGTAGGAATGAGGTCCTTGTTTTCTTGTCGGCTGTCAGCTATAGATCATTTTCAGCTCCTACAGGCCACCCTCAGGTCTCAGCCAATGGTGCTTTCACAAGATGGCAGTTTACCTCTTCAAAGCCAGCAGGAGAATCTGCGTCCAATAGGCTACAGCAGAGTCTTATAAAAAAGTCAGGAAACAACAGGTGCTGGAGAGGATGTGGAGAAATAGGAACACTTTTACACTGTTGGTGGGACTGTAAACTAGTTCAACCACTGTGGAAGTCAGTGTGGCGATTCCTCAGGGATCTAGAACTAGAAATACCATTTGACCCAGCCATCCCGTTACTGGGTATATACCCAAAGGACTATAAATCATGCTGCTATAAAGACACATGCACACGTATGTTTACTGCAGCATTATTCACAATAGCAAAGACTTGGAACCAACCCAAATGTCCAACAATGATACACTGGATTAAGAAAATGTGGCACATATACACCATGGAATACTATGCAGCCATAAAAAATGATGAGTTCATGTCCTTTGTAGGGACATGGATGAAATTGGAAACCATCATTCTCAGTAAACTATCACAAGGACAAAAAACCAAACACCGCATATTCTCACTCATAGATGGGAATAGAACAATGAGAACACATGGACAGAGGAAGGGGAACATCACACTCTGGGAACTGTTGTGGGGTGGGGGGAGTGGGGAGGGATAGCATTAGGAGATATACCTAATGCTAAATGGCGAGTTAATGGGTGCAGCACACCAGCATGGCACATGTATACATATGTAACTAACCTGCACATTGTGCACATGTACCCTAAAACTTAAAGTATAATAATAATAATAATAATAATAATAATAATAAAGGTAATACGATCCCTGGAGTGACTATCACGTCACCTTTGCCACGTAATGTAGCCTAATCAAGGAAATGACGGTCCCCACAAGACTGGTAACTACAGAGTGGAGTGCTGCTGCAGACAAATTCAAGGTCTCCACAACTGTATCAGCCAGTGAGAAAAACCAGCAGTGGGAAGGTAGCCTTCCCTCACATTCCCTTTCAAATCACAATAAGTGCATCTAATTGGCAGAACTTAATTTGCATGCATAACTCACTAGAAATGTAATTTGTGGCTTTCTAACCCGTTCAGAATGAAAATGCTCCCCAAAAGGTTAGAATGGAGAACAAAGCCAGATGTGTAGAAGGGAAGTGTTCTGCATGCCAGCCATGACATCTACATGAGGGATAAGGGGTTGCTGCAGTGACGGCACGACCAGGCATGGTCATTGTATTAGGGTGCTCCAGAGAAACAGAACCAATAGGATATATAGAATCTATAAGAGATGCTTTGTTATAGGAATTGGCTCACAAGATTATAGAAGTCAAGAAGTACCGCATATGCCATTTGTAAGCTGGAGAACTGGAGAAACTGGTGATGTAATTCTTTCTGAGTTTGAAGGCCTGAAAAGCTGGGAGGCCACTGGTGCAAGTCCCAGAGTCCAGAGGCCTGAGAACCTAGAGCTCTGATGTCGGAGGGCAGGAGAAGATGGATGTCCCAGCTCCAGAAGAGGCAGCAAATTCATTCTTTTTCTCCCTTTTTGTTCTTTCCAGGCCCTCGACAGTTGGATGATACATGCCCACAATGGTGAGGGCGATCTTCTTAACTCAGCCTACTGATTCAAATGCTAATTGCTTCAGGAAACGCCCTCATAGACACAGCCAGAAGTAATGTTTTACCCACTATCTGGGCAATGCTTAACTCAGTCAAGTTGATACCTAAAATCAACCATCACAGCCAGGATTAATTAGCTGGAACAGCATTAAATGTATGACATGAGTCATACTTTTTTTCCTTTTTAAAGTAGAGAAAGGCACTTTATGTATCTAATTTATACCTATCCTTATTCCAGAAAGGACTGAAAGGGGAGAGAAGAGCTATGCGTTGGTAGAGAAAGAAAGGGGGCATTCTAGTCAGCATTAGTCTATATAAAACTGGGCAATAAAAATATTTGGATTGTTTTGCCTAGGTGAAACATTTAGTATGTAGGTATGGAGGACGATAGAAGGCTGTGACTCATATAATCAAGGGCTCAGGTTTGATATGAGACAATCTACTCAGAAATACTGACATTTCTGAGCAGCAGAATTAAAATGAGGGATAACTATCAAAACAAAATCTCATGTAAGCACTTTTCAAAATAAGGAATCTAGCCGAGTCACTGACTTCAGGATGAGACAAAATATGAAAGTCTTCTGGCAAAGAATCCAAATTTTATATCCCATTAAAGTTTCAGATGCCAGTTTGAATACAGTGACCCCTTGTGCTAAGGAAAATACAATGTTTTAAGATAATGGTTACAGGCCACAGTCTATAACATCTCAGTTTATAAACTCAGATTTTTCCAAAGGAGCTACGAAAAGACAAGCCCCGCAAAAACACATTCCTAGTTTCTTCCTTGTGCATGTTTTCAACTTCCAATATTATAAGCTGCTTCTAAAAGCTCTTTTGTTTTTCATCTCCTTGTCACACCTGCATCAATAACAAACTCCATTCTCAATCTGTCCACGATTCCTTTTTACAAGCAACAGCTAATAAGGAGTATTTGTGGCTTCTAGGCATCAGACAAGATTCTATTTGGTAAAACTAAGTTAGAAATACACGGCCTAAATATATATAAACCTTATTCCAAAAGAATATAGGATGTTACAGAATTTTAAGTAATGTTCATAAATTATTATTGAGTAACCTTTATATTCATTAACCAATGCTATGTAAGGCACAAATAAATTATAGGCTCAAACCCTAATCTCTGTGGAAGCATTCCTCAAAGGAAGAGGAATGGATATTGAAGATGCTTTAGGGATTATTTAAATCTTTTTTTTTTTTTTTTTGAGACAGAGTCTCTCTCTGTCGCCCAGGCTAAAGTGCAGTGGGGTGATCTCAGCTCACTGCAACCTCCACCTCCCAGGTTCAAGGATTCTCCTGCTTCAACCTCCCAAGTAGCTGGGATTACAGGCACATGCCACTATGCCTGGCTAATTTTTGTATTTTTAGTAGAGATGGGGTTTCACCATGTTGATCAGGCTGGTCTCGAACTTCTGACTTCGTGATCCGCCCGCCTCAGCCTCCCAAAATGCTGGGATTACAGGCGTGAGCCACCGCACCTAGCTTGGGATTATTTAAATCTTATTTTTACATTTTTGCAACACATTTTATATATTTTACACATCTATATTGTACGCCCCAATGAAACTGATTCTCAACTAGATGATGGACAAGTAACATTTGTATCTGTCTAAAATCTTTTGAACACCATCTCTATATCTGACAGTCCCTCTGTGTGAAGTCTGCCTTACCCACAGAGTTCAGTAAAACCACACCTCCCAGCCTCCACTGGAGTGCAAACATCTGACTTTAGTGTTCATCACACGGATATATCAGTGTGATATATCCACACAAGACAGTCATTCAGAAATGGGTTAAACGTGGTGAAAAGGAAGTCATTGGGACACAGGGGTTCTGAGGCCCCTGTGGTGGTGGTTGCACACACAACCACACACTATAGGTTCCTGCCTATAGAGGTAAAACTAGCTCACATTACAGGTAACAGCTACCTTCTTCTCCAGCCAGTGCTGTAGTGGGGTGTGGTTCTGCTAGCTGTTCCAAAGATTCTTATTTAGTATCACCGTTCCTACTTAAATCAGCTCAGTAGTTCTTGGAAATGTGGTTGGAGGACCCTCAGCTCTACCAAGCTCTTCCAGTGGATCTGTGAGATCTTCCCTTTTCCAAGTACATAACTATGTGAAGCCAGCTTTTCTTCATCATACCTCAGTCAAAATACCACAGCAGATCGAATGCAGAAGACGCTATGAGAACACAGATGCCTTCTATTAAGTTAGACCTTGAAGAGAATAAAACAATGCCACTCTTTGCAATTTCTTTTTTTTTGTTTTGGAGAAGTCATGTTTCAAAACATTTCATTTTATGTTAACATGTAATAGGTTTGCTACCGGCTTATTTTTAATGAGTTAAGTATGTTAAATATTACTTAGCTTTAATTCCTAATACAGTAAGTGTGGATAGATATCGTACATAAAACAATGTTCTTTGGGGTCCTAAACAATTTAGGGACCTCAAAAGCTTCTAAGAGTAAAGGGTCCCAAAACCAAAAAGTTTAATCACCACCAAAATAGATTATGTCGTCTTCATCTAAAAACCTTGCATAAAAACAGCTACATTTTTCTTTAATTTGCCACCTAGACTTGGCTGATTATAAGACAGAAGTTGGTTTAGAGACAATAGATGATATTTCCTCCATAAAGAGAAGAAGGGGGAGAGGGAGAAGCAGAAGGCAATATATGTTATTTTAGAACCAATGGTCAATAGGAGTATCGTGGAGAGGTACCTGTTTCTACAAATAAAAGATATTTTATTTTTTCTTTATTTTTATTTTTTTGAGACAGAGTCTCACTCTGTTGCCCACGCTGGAGTGTAGTGGCTCCACCTCAGCTCACTGCAACCTCTGCCTCCTGGGGTCAAGCAATTCTCCTGCTTCAGCCTCCCAAGTAGTTGGGGTTACAGGTGCCCGCCAGCACGTCTGGCTACTTTTTTTTGTAGTTTTAGTAGAACAGGGTTTCACCATATTGGCCAGGCTGGTCTCAAACTCCTGACTTCAAGGGATCCACCCACCTCGGCCACCCAAAATGCTGGGATTACAGCTATGAGCCACGACATCCGGCCTGCAAATGAAAGATCTTAAGACAGAAGAAAGTGCCCACAGGACAATGAATTAATATTGAATACTTGTTAATCATAAATATTTCTTAATTTCACACATGCCCTCATATTCATTGTTAGTTCGATAATCTTTTGTAATTCATTTATAGCAACCAGTCTTCGGGAAGTTGACAGCAGCTTAGTTCCAGAGGTTGTGGCCACCAAAAATGCTCTTCTTGGACCAGGAAAAATTTTTATATATCCGGGAATCTTAGTTTTATCACTCTGCTCACTCCATATCTTCTTGATCAATGTCCATGGAGGCTTATATATGGCAAAGTCAGAACACATTTGATTATAAAATGAATATTTAATTAATAAATATCCCACAGAGCCTGTTTAGATTTTAAAAGCTGAAAATCCAGGTCTCTGAAGAGTCATCTCGTACCAAAAGTTCAGAAAGCGATAGTCTCATTAAACTTAGGAAGTTCCCTTTGGTTTGTTTGGGGTGAAGTATAGTCACCTGCAATCCTTTATAAAGTCTTCAGTCAGTTGTCTTCTGGAACTGTTTGCATGCACACATCAAAACACATCAGACTTTATGCTAAGGTGGCAGGGGATCTGTTTCATTAATCACCAAATACAAAGAGCCTAGCAGTGGCCTGATGCGGTGCCTCATGCCTGTAATCCCAGCATTTTGGGAGGCTGAAGCAGGCAGATCACCGGAGGTCAGACGTTTGAGACCAGCCTGGCCAACATGGTGAAACCCTGTCTCTACTAAAAATACAAAAAAAAAAAAAAAAATTAGCCAGGAGTGGTGGCAGGTGCCTGTAATCCCAACTATTCAGGAGGCTGAGGCAGGAGAATCTCTTGAAACCAGAGGCAGAGGTTGCAGTGAGCCGAGATCACACTACTGCACTTCAGCCTGGGCGACAGAGCGAGGCTCACTCCCAAAAACAAACAAACAAACAAACAAAAAACAAAACAGAGCCTCACAGAATATCGAGCACGTAGTAGGCAATCACCACTGATTAAATAAATGAATCAATTCAGTGAATGAATGAACTCATTAGGCACTCTTCACTTTACTTTCCCTTCTAATTGATCAATCAGCACTCATTAATATCTCACTGCCATTCTTATCTTTTATTTAGAAAAATTACTGTCCTGTTCTGAAATTATCAAATTACTAATATACTATCATTAACAATTGCTATGACAAAGTTTTCTCACTGCAAACTATCCAATGAACGTTTGTTATTTACCAGCAGAATGTGGCTTTATGCTTGCTCTTACAAGTTTAATAATAGGTAATATATATATATATTTTGACACATTGTAGGTCTCAGCAACTGGGACCTACTAGACATAATTCAATCTAACCAAACACTCAATATGTACAACACTCCATGGCATGAGCCTTGTACATAAAAGATCAACATATAATTTCCCAGAAATCCCCCAAGCGATATAAAAGTGTTTAAACTATGATTATACTAAAAAAAACACACGAATTGTATGACATTTTCTGAAAAACTGTCTATAAGTTGTTTTTAAAAAGTTATCCATGTTAATCTAGGTTCTCTACAAAACAGATGGCAACATGGCATTAAGTTTGAAAGAGATTTACTGGAGGAGATATCTGTGAATTATGAAGGAGGGGAGTAGGTAGGGTTTGACACCTGTGAAGGAGAGAGTGAAGGAAAGGAGTATGGGGTAGGAAGAATCTCAGACAGTAGCATGTTTCTAAGGAAATTCTGGGCAATCTAATGGGAAGTCCTTGAGCCAATGTTGCCCATCAGGGGAGTGGGTCAGTGTTAATAGTCCTGCCATTCTCACTCATTGGCTGGGAACAGCAGGAATACAGTGGTAGATCCCATGGGATAGCAGCTAGGGTTCTCAGTCAACTCTGCTTCTCACAGGAGGAGATATGGGTGATGCATTTCCATGGCTACCACATCGTCTTTTGTAGGTACCAAATTGAGAGTCTTCAAGTTTTTTCATGAATGTTTGATAGACATACAGACCACAAGTGTTTTCATGCCGCCAAATTTTACCTATATATTTGATACTGTAATGTATCAAATGTATATAATGTTAAGAGTTATCTTAATACAACACTTTGGTTGTTATATATTTTAGATTAGCTTTTGAAGTATATAAGTTGTCTTTTTTCTATTGTACATCATGATAGTTAGTGTAGAACACAAGCAAAACTATACAATGAAAATTTAACATACTATTTTTCTTTTTTTTTTTTTTTGAGATGGAGTCTTGCTCTGTCGCCCAGGCTGGAGTGTAGTGGTGTGATCTCAGCTCACTGCAACCTCTGCCTCCCAGGTTCAAGCGATTCTCCTGCATCAGCCTCCCGAGCATGTGGGATTATGGGTGTGTGCCACCACGCCCGGCTAGTTGTCTCAAACTCCTGACCTCAGGCGATCCACCTGCCTCAGCCTCCCAAAGTGCTGGGATTACAGGCATAAGCCACCAAGTCCAGCCTAACATACTATTTTTTGAATGTTAACTTAGTAAAAACCTTTACTAACTTGGGCAGTTGGAGGTTGACTGAATTATATAATATTTCTAAAGAAATGTAGTTATTACTTTGTAGCATACATAGTAATTGCAACTAGAAGAATGAATGTTGACTGAGAGAGAAAACTGATATAAAGACCAAATGACTAGTCCTAATTACACACTAGCTAATTTGTTTCTGGGATAATAATTCTTATTCCCTTAAATGAGTCTCCGTACAATCTTCTCAAGTAATATTGCACTTGTAATTTATATCACACAGTTATCAGCCTACTGGATTCTGTCTTCTATAGGCTTTGCAAAACCTTTCTTCCTAAGTAATTCAAAAGTAGCCTGGGAGCTGAAGGCCCAACCTCTGAGTGTGAGTGAGGCCAGATGGCATGCAGCAAAGGATACCTTAGGGGAGCCCAGCAGTTCCTGTCCTTCCATTATTTCAGATCTGTACACTGGACTTGACTTCTCCTGACCCAGTTATCAAAAGGCCACGGGGTAGGAGGTTTTGAGTCATCAAAACTGACTGAGCTAGTCCATTTTATCCCGTTTTTCTCATATTTACCCTCTATACCTATTGTCTTAGTCCATTTTCTGTTGCTTATAAAAGAATAGCTGAAACTGGGTAATTTATTAAAAAATGATATTTCTTTTTTTCTGAGATGGAGTTTCACTCTTGTCGCCCAGGCTGGAGTGCAATGGTGTGACCTAGGCTCACTGCAACCTCCACCTCCCGGGTTCAAGTGATTCTCCTGCTTCAGCCTCCCGAGTAGCTGGGATTACAGGTGTGCACCACCACATTTGGCTAATTTTGTATTTTTCATACAGATGGGGTTTCACCAAGCTGTTCAGGCTGGTCTTGAACTTCTGGCCTCAGGTTATACACCCGCCTTGGCCTCCCAAAGTGCTGGGATTATGGGCATGAACCACCACACCCGGCTGAAAAATGGTATTTATTTCTTATGGTTCTGGAGGCTGGGAAGTCCAAGTTCAAGGGTGACATGTGGGCCAAGTTCATGGAGTCTTGCTGGTGGAGACTAGACTCTCCATAGAGTCCTGAGGCATCACAGGGTATGATACAGTGAGGTGGCCAAATGTGCTAGCTCAGGTGTTTCTACTCTTATAAAGCCACTAATGCCTCACCCTTATGACCTCATTACATCCTAATTACCTCCCAGAGATCCTACCTGTCAAATAGCATATTTGGATTTCCCATCTCATTAATACTGTTACAATGGGGATAAAGTTTAACATGAGTTTTGGAGGAGACAAACATTCAAACCATAGCATTCTGGCACTGGCACTGGCCTTCCAAAACTAATGTCCTTATCACATGCAAATACATTTATTCTATCTTCATAGCTCCAAGGTCTTAACTTATTCCAGCAACAACTCAAAAGTCCAAAGTCTTATCTGTGATCCTGTGAAAACAATTTATCTACTTCCAAGATACAACGGTAGGACAGGCATAGGATATACATTTCCATTCCAAAAGGGAAAAATAGGAAAGCAAAATGGAGTAATTGGCCCCTAACAAATCAGAAACCCAGCAGGGCAGACATTAAATCTTGAAGCTCAGCCAGGCACAGCGTCTCACACCTGTAATCCCAGGACTTTGGGAGGCTGAGGCGGGAGGATCCCTTGAGGTCAGGAGTTCAAGACCAGCCTGGCCAACATGGTGAAACCCTGTCTCTATTAAAAATACAAAAAAAGTAGCCAGGCATGGTGGAAGGTGCCTGTAATTCCAGCTACTCAGGAGGCTGAGGCAGGAGAATCGCTTGAACCCAGGAAGCAGAGGTTGCTGTGAGCCAGGATCATGCCATTGTTTTCCAGCCAGAGTGACAGAATGAAGAATGAGACTCCATCACAAAAAAAAAACAAAAAAAAACAAACAAAAAAAACACCCTGAAGCTGGAAAATAATCTCTTTCAACTCCATGCTGGCATCCTGTGAACACTGAGGTAGGGAGTGGGTCTCCAAAACATTGGGCAATCTCATGCCTATGGCTTTGCTTGCTATAGTCCACGTGGCTACTCTCACAGGTTGGAGTCAGGTGCCTGCAGCTTTTCCAGGCTGGTGTTGCATACTGATAGCTCTACAGTTCTGGGGTCCCAGAGTGGTCCTGCCCCTGTGGCTCCAGAGTGCACTGCTCTGGTGGGAACTTTCTGCAGCAGCTCTGGTCCCATATTTCCACTCAGCATTGCCCTAGTAGAGGGGTTCTCTGCAGTGGCTCTGCCCTTGCAGTAAGTCTCTGCATGGGCCCACAGGCTGTCTGATACATCCTTTGAAATCTAGGTGGAAGCTGCTATGCCTCACAGCTCTTGCTGTGTGCCTGCAGCATGAGCAGCATGTGCACGTCACCAAGGCTTACTGCTTGTGCCCTCTGGAGTGGGGGCATGAGCAGCATCTGAGACCACTTGCATCACTGGATAGTGCCAAGATTTACAACTTGTACCTTTTGGAGTGGCAGGTCGAGCCACATTGGGGACCACTTGAGCTAGAGCTGCCTGAGCAGCCAGAATGCCCAGCAGTAGAGGCCCAATGCAGCCCGGGGCAGCAAGCCCTTAGAGAGTGCCCTGGGCCCGTCCCTTTAAACCATTCTGCCATTTTAGGCCTCTGGGCCTGTGATGGGAGGGGCAGCTTCAAAGATTTCTGAAATGCGTTTGGGATCTTTCTCCCATTGTCCTGATGAATAATCTCTGGCTCCTTTCTAGCTATATTAATCTCTTTAGCAAACAGTGGCTTGGTCATACTCTTGGTTTCCTCTGCTGAAAAAGCTTTCATTCTCTACCACATGTCCAGGCTTAGAGTTTCCCAAATCTTTCTGCTTTGCTTACCTTTTGATTATAATTTCTGTCTTTAAGTAACTTATTCCTTCTTGCAGTTTAATGTAAGTGGTTAAAAGTAGCCACGCAATAGCCTGAATGCTTTGCTGCTTAGATATTTCTTCCATCAAATATTCTAATTCATCATTCTTAAGTTCAGCATTCCTTGGAATTGGTAGCTGGGAGTAGGGTGTTGCTATAAAACACCCAGCCTTGGGCCTGGACACAATCCAGCCAAATTCTTTGCCACTTTCTAAGAAAGGCTCTTACTCCAGTTTCCAACACTTTGATCTTCAGTTCCATCTGAAACCTCATCAGAATGGCCTTTACTGTCCATATTTCTATCAGCATTCTGGTCGTGATCAGCATTACATAATCAGCATTACGACCACTTAAGTAATCTCTAGGAAGTTCCAAACTTTCCCTAGTCTTCTTGTCTTCTAATCCCTAATCAGAATCTAGGCTTTTTTCACCCTGCTCCTCCAAACTCTTCCAATCTTTGCCCATTATCCAGTTCCCATGCAGCTTCCACATTTTCAGGTAACTTTATACCAACACCTCACTCCCAGTGCCGGTTTTCTTAGCCCATTTTCTGTTGCTATAACTAAGTACCTGATACTGGGTAATTTTGAAAGAAAAGAAGTTTATTTCTTACGGTTTTGGAGGCTAGAAAGTCCAAGGTTAAGGGGCACATCTGGCCAGGGCCTTGAAGCTAGTGAAGGCTCTCTGCAGAGTCCTGAGACAGCACAGGGCATCACATGGCAAGTTGGCTGAGTGGGCTCAGATGCTAACATGCCAGCTTAAGTCTCTCTTCCTCTTCTCATAAAGCACCAGCTCCATTTCCATGATAACCCATTTGTCCATTAACCCATAAATGAATTAATCTTCATGAGGACTCTGCCCTCTTAAAGGCCAATCACCTCTTAAAGGTCCCACCTCTCAATACTGAGACATTGGGGATTAAGTTTCAACATAAGTTTTGGAGGGGATAAGAGGGGACAAATTTTCAAACCATAGCACCTATGTGAATTTTATGTTCCACAAACTAACGTATATACTTCAGTTCACTCATGTAAATAATCACTATTTTCAACTAATGACATTTAAAATGTTGTACTCATATAAAACAATTTCAAGTATTTCAAATTTCATTTTTAAAAATCTTTCCTCCCACTGGCCAGGCGCGGTGGCTCATGCCTGTAATTCCAGCACTTTGGGAGGCTGAGGCGGGCAGATCACGAGGTCAGGAGATCGAGACCATCCTGGCTAACACGGTGAAACCCCGTCTCTACTAAAAATACAAAAATTAGCTGGGCGTGGTGGCGAGTGCCTGCAGTCCCAGCTACTTGGGAGGCTGAGGCAGGAGAATCGCTTGAACCAGGGAGTCAGAGGTTGCAGTGAGTGGAGATTGCGCCACTGTAGTCCAGCCTGGGGACAGAGCAAAAAAAAAAATCTTTCCTCTCACAACGCCTAGAGACTTGGAAAAATACATTCATAATTTAAAGAGAGTTAACACTTATTGAGAAGTAGGTACTATACTACACACTGCTCTAAGTGGCTAACATGTTGTGTTGGCTAATTTTATGTGTCAACTTGAGTAGGCCACAGGGTACCAGTTTAAACATTGTTTCTGGATGTGTCTGTAGGGGTGTTTCTGAATGAGATTAGCATTGGAACTGGTGAACTCAGTAGACTGTCCTTCCGAATGTAGTTGGGCATTATCTAATACATTGAAGGCCTGAACAGGACAAAAGGTAGAAGGAAGAAAATTCACTCCTTTTTTCTTGCCTCACTGCTTGAGCTAGGACATCTCTTCTCATCTTCTTTGCCCTCAGACTGGATTTATGTCATAATTCCCCTGGTTCTCAGGCCTTTGGACTCAGACTGATTCACACCACTGGCTTTTTTGGGTCTTCAGGTGTTCAGCTTGCAGATGGCATTATCATGGCACTTCTCAGCCTCTAGAACTGCATGAGCCAATTCCACATAATCTCTCTCTCTCCTATTGAAAAACCCTGACTAATACATGTTATTTATTCATTTAATCTTTTCAACTTCCCTGTTAAGTGAAAGTGAGACAGGAACAATATAGGGTGGTCACAGAAGAGCAGAAAATTCCAGGCAGCAGTTTTACATGATTAGCAAAAAGGAAATTGTTGAAATGGCTGCATAAACTAGGGGCTGACAAGATCCTGAAAAACCAGGGTGTGAGTCAAGTTGGCTAAGACTGACTGGACCCAGCATGGCACTGGCTATGACCTAGGTTTCACCTAGGACCTCATTATATGCTCATTAACATACTAAAGCACACGTAGTGCCATGACTATTCTGGGAACACCTATATTTGGTGTAAAAGTCGGTGGCACCACAATTCCAAGAAATCTTCACCTTTTTGCAGGAATCTTCATGAATATTCCACCTCTTGGTTATAGAAACCCATAAAGATAGAAGCCCTAAACTCCACTGAGTCACTCTCTCTTGAGTATGCCCACACTCCCCTTTCTTGAATGTGTGCTTTTCTTTTCTTTTTATTTTTTTTTTTGAGACAGGGTCTCGCTCTGTCACCCAGGCTGGAGTGCAATGGCACAATCTTGGCTCACTACAACCTCTGCCTCCCTGGTTCAAGTGATTCTCCTGCCTCAGCCTCCCAAGTAGCTGGGATTACAGGTACCCGCCACCATACCCGGCTAATTTTTGTATTTTTAGTAGAGACGGGGTTTCGCCGTGTTGGCCAGGCTGGTCTCAAACTCCTGACCTCAAGTGATCGACCCGCCTCGGTCTCTCAAAGTGCTGGGATTACAGGCATCGGATATGTACTTTTTACTTTGCAATAAATCTCAGTACTTTCACTATTTTCTGACTTGTCCTTGAATTTCTTCTCATGATGGTATCAACAGCCTGGACATCAGCTGGAGTTAAGGTCCCACCAGTGTTTGCGGACCTCCTGGAGCCCACCAGTATCAAAAGTATTATTATTTCCAACTTACACATAAGGATATTGAAGCACAGAGAAGTTAAATAAGTTATCCAAGGTCACATAGGTAGTAAGAAGTAGAGTCAGAATTTGAACTCAAGTGATTGGGTAATTAATTAAGTCACTGGCTCCAAGTTAAAGATTTTCTGTTATTATTGTGGCCTTCTCAAACTATAATGTATTATTTAACTCACATGTTAAAAGCCACTATCCCCCAGCACACAGCAACACAATCATTTTTTAAAATTATTTTATTTATGTGTGCATTTTATAAGCAACTGATTAATTTAAACTGAAAAATGATGAAGTAAAGGCCTACAGCTCTAAGAATCATGTCTAGGCTTGGCGCGGTGGTGCACACCTGCAATCCCAGCACTTTGGGAGGCTGAGGCAGGTGGATTAACTGAGGTCAGGAGTTCGAGACCAGCCTGGCTAACATGGTGAAACCTTGTCTTTACTAAAAATACAAAAATTAGCCAGGCGCAATGGTGGGTGTCTGTAATCCCAGCTACTCAGGAGGCTGAGGCGGGAGAATTGCTTGAACTTGGTGGGGCAGAGATTGCAGTGAGCTGGGATAGTGCCATTCCAACTCCAGCCTGGGTGAGAGAGAGAGACTCTGTCTCCAAAAAAAAAAAAAAAAACAAAACCAAGAATCATTTCTATACTCATTAAATTAATATATGTTAATGAAAAAATATTTTCCCTTTCCTATTTTTTTTTTTTTTTGAGATGGAGTTTCGTTCTTGTTGCCCAGGCTGGAGTGCAATGGCGCGACCTCAGCTCACCGCAACCTCCACCTCCTGGGTTTAAGCCATTCTCCTGCCTCAGCCTCCAGAGTAGCTGGGATTACAGGTGCATGCCACCACGCCTGGCTAATTTTGTATTTTTAGTAAAGGCGAGATTTCTCCATATTGGTCAGGCTGGTCTCCCTTTCCTAATTTATAGCAGCATATTTTCTTCCAAAGCCATCATATATATATATATTTAAACACATTATAGAAACTACACGACATAAAGGATATAAAGAAAGAAAATAATCAGAAATAAGTTAATTCAGATGTACATATTCAGAAAACAATATTGAGGTTAAAGAATATGCGACTTAAAAATCAATACAGCGTCCTTTTCGTTCCCAATCTCCATATCGGGTAGGTTCTGGGCCCCTGGGTCCACCTTTTTCTTTGGTCACTGGATTAACATCATCTGGAAATTCTAAGGAAAACGAGATATAAATAAAGCAGTTAATGGAGGCAGGAAAGGCCTTATAGTCAATTTTATTTAACTTATTTATTTATTAATTATTTTTTGAGACAGAGTCTCCCTCTGTTGCCCAGGCTGGATTGCAGTGGCGTGATCTGGGCTCACTGCAACCTCTGCCTTCTGGGTTCAAGTGATTTTCCTGCCTCAGCCTCCCGAGTAGCTGGGTTTACAGGCGCATGCCACCACGCCCAGCTAATTTTTGTATTTTTAGTAGAGAAGGGGTTTCACCATGTTGGCCAGGCTGGTCTCAAACTCCTGACCTCAAGTGTTCTGCCCGCCTCGGCCTCCCAAAGTGCTGGGATTACAGGCGTGAGCCACCGAGACCGGCCTATGGTCAATTTTAAAGACAGGTTGCTGATAGGCTAGATCTTACCAACCTGGTTACCATGCAGTCTTTAAATGAACTGTAAATGTGATTCTTTTTCCTGAGTTTGAGAAGAGAATACAGAGTACAAATTCATAAGACTTGAAAGGTCTTGAAATAAGATTACTTTGAAGGAGTCACTTTGACTTAATGCCACAGTTTTCTGACCAGTAGAATGGGGAGAACAATCATACTTCTCTCACTGTGTTGATAACTAAACAAGGTAATACATGTAAAGGGTTTAGCGTGGTGCCAGGTGCATAGGAATGTCAATTAATCTTAGCTAGAGAATTACTGTTCCTCATCACAGGGTTTTGGCTTCAGCAACTGGTTGGCTGGGACTGCCATCTATAATCATAATAGTAATTATTATTCTTAATACTATGTGTTCATAGTAGGAATCCCCATCACAAGCCAGGCTCAATTCTCAGCACTTTATGTATGCTAATCCATTTACTCTTCCTAACAATCCTATGGGACAAGAACAATTATTGTTCCAACTTTATAGATGAAGAAAATGAGTCACAAAGGGTTAAGAAAGTTGCTCTGTATCACATAGCTTCTAAGTGATAAAACTGAGTTTGAATTCAGACATCCTGGCTGCAGTCTTGTTCTCAGCCCATACACTGTACTGCTCTGTATACGGAAAAAACAGGAGAGGAACCAACTATTAGACAGAGCCCTAATTCTTTGTTTTGTTTTGTTTTTTGAGATGGAGCCTAGCTCTGTTGCCCTGCTGGAGTAGTGGAGTGGCGTGATCTCAGCTCACTGCACCCTTCGCCTCCTGGGTTCAAGCAATTCTCCTGCCTCAGCCTCCCAAGTAGCTGGGACTACAGGTGCACACCACTATGTGCCTGGCTAATAATTGTACTTTTAGTAGAGATGGGGTTTCACTATGTTGGCCAGGCTGGTCTCAAACTCCTGACCCCAAATGATCTACCCACCTTGGCCTCCCAAAGTGCTGGGATTACAGGCGTGAGCCACTGCACCTGACCCCTAATTCTTTTGTGTGTCTGTGTGTGTGTGTGTGTGATGGAGTTTCACTCTTATTGGTCAGGCTGGAGTGCAATGGCATGATCTTGGCTCACTGCAACCTCTGCCTCCAGGGTTCAAGTGATTCTCCTGCCTCAGCCTCTCGAGTAGCTGGGATTACAGGTGTGCACCACCATGCCCAGCTAATTTTTTGTATTTTTAGTAGAGATGGTGGTTTTACTTTGTTGACCAGGCTGGTCTTGAACTCCTGACCTCAGGTGATCCACCCACCTCAGCCTCCCAAAGTGCTGGGGTTACAGGCGTGAGCCACTGTGCCCAGCCGCCTGGCCCCTAATTCTTAAACTGTATCTATTTATTTATTTATTGTGGCCACTCTCCCAACACTTCCCATTCCTTCCCAGATTTACATTATCTTCAGCAATTATCACTAATTTAGTATATTTTTAAACTTTACTTTGATTATTGTCTGTCTCTCCCACTAAAATGTTAAGCTTCATTATGGTATAATTTTTTGTGCATTTTATCCATTGCTGTTTCAGTGTTTGGCTCACAGAGGATACTTAATACGTATCATATGAATGAATGAAGAGATTTATTTTCATCCTCATGGCCATCCTGTGGGCAGTTTCATTCATTTATTCCACTATTACTCCGCCAGGCCCTATGCTATGTAAAGGTGGGGTGAGGGATACAGTAGTGACCATGCAATAGAAGGCCCCTTCCCTCGTAGGGCTCACAGAGTACTGAAGTAGGCCAAAAAAAAAAAAAAAAAAAAAAGGCAAACAAATACATACAAGAATAACAAACTCTGGCAAGGCTTGAAAGGGAAAGTGCAAAGTGCCCTATCATCTCAGTTTCTTCTCATAAGGGCATTCTAAGGCAGGTGTTAGGAGGAAACTGAAACCCAGAGAGTAGAAGCCTCTGAGAGCTCCAGTTCAAACCCAGATTTGCTTTATTCAAACCCCATGGTTACTTAGGTCTCTCTTACATTCAATCCCTAGAGAAGTCAGTTATACTCCTGAGACACACACCAAAAGGCAACTAGACTTTTGGGGGCATGGGTGTCACATTCCCTCAAGGTGGGTATTCTCTGCTGAGGTCGTCATCATAGCTACTTAGAGATGTTGAAACCTGTTCTACTGAGGAAGCACATTGCTTGGACTCTGGGAGAAGGTGTAGGGGCCAAGGAAAAACATCCTCCTTGCCCTCTGAAGGTTTGCCAAAAATCAACTGACAAAAGACAAATTAACAGAAGAAAAGGCATACGGCTTTTATTTTATCCTGCATAGCACAGGGAAACTGCAGGATACCCAAACTATAACTCTTTAGAAAACTAAATGATCTTCACCAAAATCATAAAGCCCCTCTCTAGGCAAAAGAAAAAGGATACAGAATTTACCGTGAAAATTTTTCAAATATTCATTCTTTTATTCTTGTTATATTGTGAATAAACTCTCCCCCATACTCATCATCATTCTGTTTTCAAAAGAATTCCATGCTTTACTGCAATGCAAGGTGGCTTTTTCCTACTCTACGAACTCCCTCGAAGGCCTCTCTAATGGAAGTTCTTCTTTCTCACATATCTCTGTGGCTCACTGGATGTCTTAGCTTGAGCTGCCGTAACAAAATACCATAGACTAGGTGGAGTAAACAGCAGAAACTTATTTTCTCACAGCTCTGGAGGCTGGTAGGCTGAAATCAGGGTGCTAGCATGGTTGGTTCTCATGAGGGCTTTCTTCCTGGCTTACAGATGGTCGCTTCTTGCTGTGTCCTCACATGGCAGAGAAAGAGAGACAGCAAGCTTGCTGGTATCTCTTCTTATAAGGGCACTATTCCCACCATGAGATTCCCATCAGCTTTATTAAAGTATTGTCTGCTTATAATAAAATTCACCCATTTTAAGTACGCAGTTCAGTGAGTTTTAACAAATGTTGACAGTCATGTAAATAACACAAAGTGTGAAACAGTTCCATCCCTTAAAGATTTACCCTACTCTCATGATCTAAACCTAATTATCTCCCAAAGGCCTCATCTCCAAATACCATCATCTGGGGGGTTAGAGCTCCAGCAGATGAATTTTGGGGGAACATAATTCAGTCCACAGCACTGGGGAAGAAAGAACAGGTCAAGATGTCCCTGCTCCTCACTGCTGTTTCCAGCCTCTCATTCTAATGCCAGACCTCTACAGCCTTTCCTTTTTGGAATTCTATACCATTTACCTATCCAGTGCTTTTCTCTAGTCTTATAGTAAACTCAAAGATTCTTCTGTCTTCTTGGATGGGACCAATATCTGGTTCATAGTTTCATCTCTCTCTCCCTATCATCCCTAATATCGACATCCACATTAGTAAATCATCACACATCGAGGCCACAGAGGTCACCAATCTCTTTCCTGATGACTTTCATATCTACTTCTGCTGTCCACTGGACTTTATTATTTTTTGAGTATGTTCCTCCTCCAAATCCCACACTCTTTTGAGCACTCTTCTTTCTGACCACACCCTCGTATCTTTCCATGTCTCTTCTTCCTCACATTTGTTAACCTAATTTTTGCCCTTATAATAGCCTACAGTTTTCTGAAACTTTTTGTTCTCACCATTACCACCCTGGTTCCTGCTCTCAGTGTCCCATTTTAGAACTAATGCAACATTATACTATGTGAAAGGAACCAGACACCAAAGACTACATATTGTAGAGTTTCATTTAAATAAAATCCTAGAAAAAGCAAAACTACAGTGATAGAGAACAGATCAATGGTTGCTGGGAGGAGGTGGGGAGAGGATGAACTGCCTTGTACCTCTTTAGGGGACAGAACTATTTTACACTTTGTGTGGTTTCCATGGCTGTAAACATTTGTTAAAACTCACTAGCCAGGCGTGGTGGCTCATGCCTGTAATCCTAGCACTTTGGGAGGCCAAGGTGAGCAGATCATGAGGTCAGGAGTTCGAGACCAGCCTGGCTAACATGGTGAAACCCCAACTCTATTAAAAATACAAAAATTAACCAGGTGTGGTGGCAGGTGCCTGTAATCCCAGGGAGGCTGAGGCAGGAGACTCGCTTGAACCCGAGAGGCAGAGGTTGCAGTGAGCCGAGATCATACCACTGCACTCCAGGCTGGGCAACAGAGCAAAACTCCGTCTCAAACAACAACAACAACAACAACAACAACAACAACTTCACTCAACTGTATATTTAACATGGGTGAATTTTATCATATGCAGACTATATTTAATAAAGCTAATTAAAACAACCTCTATCCAAATACATTTCCTCACTGCTCACTGCATAAAGCCCTTACACTGTAATCTGGGATTTCAGGCCCTCCCAGATTTGAGCTGAACCTGCGTGTCTAGCTTTATATTCAATTAATCCAAGCCTGTCTAACCCACGGTCCACGGGCTGCATGTGGCCCAGGATGGCTTTGAATGTGGCCCAACACACATTCGTAAACTTTCTTAAAACATTGAGTATTTTTGTGTGATTTTTGTTTTGTTTTTGTTTTTGTTTAGCTCATCAGCTATTGTTAGTGTATTTTATGTGTGGCCTAAGACAATTCTTCTTCCAATGTGACCCAGGGAAGCCAAGAGATTGGACATCCCTGTATTAATCGAATACATATATAATTTACGCTGAAGCCAAAGAGGCCCATTAGCTGGGTCTTGTAAGTGTTAATGTTTTGCAGCCTCTTTCTCTTTGAGCATAGCTTTCTCCAGTTATTTTGAAACGTCTCCTCACCACATCTTATCTACTTATAAAAATTTTACTTTTCAGGCCAGGCATGGTGGCTCACACCTGTAACCCCAGCACTTTGGAAGGCCAAGGCAGGTGGATCACCTGAAGTCAGGAGTTTGAGACCAGCCTGACCAACATGGTGAAACCCCGTTTCTACTAAAAATACAAAAATTAGCCAGGTGTGGTGCCAGACGCCTGTAATCCCAGCTACTCAGGAGGCTGAGGCAGGAGAATCGCTTGAACCCGGGAGGCGGAGGTTGCGGTGAGCTGAAATCGCACCACTGTCCTCCAGCCTGCGTGACAGAGCGAGACTCCAACTCAAAAAAACAAAAAATTATTTTTCCTTAGACCCCAGCTCAAATGTTATCTCTTTTGTTGACTTTTCTCGATCTTTTTGTGTATCTCTCATGCTAGTTACCACATGATGTCCTGTTCATCGTTATTTACATTATCTCATCTTCCTTTCTTATTCATCTTTATACCAAGCAGAGTGCCTAGCTGCTAACATTTTCCTTTATGATCTTAATAATGAAATCTACTCTTTTCAAGGAGACAACCTACACAGTTTTCTTAGAATAAAGTACATACTAGAGGCGGGGAGACAAGACTAGAAGGAAGGAAACAAGGAAGCAGAGAGGCTTGTTAGGAGACCAGTGGAGCTAGAGACAGCTTGAATTTGGGCCTTACTGGTAGGATGAGTAAGAGGGAATAAATTTGAGAGATGTTAAAAGGGTAGAAGCAACAGGACTTGGTTAGTGATCAGTCACAGGAGATAGGAAGAGGCAGGAGTAAAAGATTATCCCCAGATTTCGGGCCTGGGTGACTTGGTAGATGGGGTGGACTGGAAATCCAGAAGGAAGAGGAGGATATGAGATCAGGCAGGTGGGAGGGCTGAAGGTGAGTTGGAACAATGGGTACAGGATGACTTTAGTTTTAGAAATATTAATTTTGAGACTTCTGGAATATGCAAAGAAAGATATTCAGGAGGCAAATGGAGACAGGGGAGTGATGCTCAGGAAAGAGGTCTGATTAGAGGTATAAATGTATGAATCACCAACACATAGGTGATATTTAAAATCATTTTAAGCTGGGCGTTGTGGCTCATGCCTGTTAATCTCAGCACTTTGGGAGGCTGAGGTGGGAAGATGGTTTGAGCCCAGGAGTTCAAGACCAGCCTGGGCAACATACTGAGACTCTATCTCTTAAAGAAACAAATAGAAAAATTAGCCAGGTGTGGTGGTGCATGCCTGTAGCCCCAGTTACAGGAGAGGCTGAGTAGTGAACCCCAGGAGGTTGAGGGTGCAGTGAGCTGTGATGGCGCCACTGCACTTCAGCCTGGGTGACAGAGTGAGACTCTGCTTCAATCAATCAAATCAATCAAATAATTTTAGGGAAATATGAAATCTCCCTTGGAATACTTAGGGGGCTAAGAACAGAGGCAAGGCAAATACCCACATTTAGGTGTTGGGCAGAGGCAGAGGAGCTCAAAAAGGAGCCCAGGAAGAAACTGGTGAAGAAATAGGGTGAGAAACTAAAGAAAGCATGCCAGGAATGGTGGCTCATACTTGTAATCCCAGCACTTTGGGAGGCCGAGGCAGAAGGACTGCTTGAGCCCAGGAGTTGAGGCCAGCCTGGGTAACATGGCAAGACCTCATCTCTACAAAAAAATTTTTTTAATTAGGTGAGCATGGTGGTATGTGCCTGTGGTCTCACTTACTCAGGAGACTGAGGCAGGAGGATAGTTTGAGCTGGGAAGGTTAAGGCTGCAGTGAGCCATGTGTTCATGCCACTGCACTTCAGCGTGGGCAACAGAGCAAGACCCTGTCTCAACAAAACAAAACAAAACAACACACACACACACACACACACACACACACATACACACACAGAAAATGAAACTAAGGAAAGCATAATGGAAATCAAGGCAGGAGATTTCCAGAAGCAACAGTTAACACTGTCAAAGGTTGTGGATTGTTCAAATAAAACAAGGACTGAAGAGTACCTGCTGTATTTGGTGATGTTTGTCAGAAATTTCTAAGGGATGGTAGGTTCAACATAAACTTGAGTGATACAAGACTTACGCTGAATGCCTACCATTATGTCAAATAGATGATTAGCTTTTGAAATGTGCTGGTTTTTGCTTTCTTTTTTTTTTACTGTGGTAAAATATACATAACATAATATTTCTCATTTAACCATTTGTAAGTGTACAATTTGGTAGTATTAAATACATTCACTGCCAGTAATATTTCTCATTTAACCATCTGTAAGTGTGCAATTTGGTAGTATTAAATACATTCACTGCCAGACACAGTGGCTCATGCCTGTAATCCCAGCACTTTGGGAGGCCGAGGTGGGTTGGTCACTTGAGGTCAGGAGTTCAAGACCAGTCTGGCCAACATGGTGAAACCCCATCTCTACTAAAAATACAACAATGAGCCAGTGTGGTGGTGTGCCTGTAATCCCAGCTACTCGGGAGGCTGAGACAGGAGTATTACATGAACCTGGGAGACGGAGGTTGCAGTGAGCCGAGATTGTGCCACTGCACTCCAGCCTAGGTGAGAGTGAGGCTCCATCTCAAAAACAAAAACAACAACAAAAATATATTCACAAGGTTGTATAACCATCACCACTATCTATACCTAAAACATTTTCATCATCCCCACAATGAACTCTGTACCCACCAAACAATGACTTCTTCCTTAGTCCCCGGAATCCCTGATAGCCTCTATACTTTCTCTATGAATTTGCCTATTCTAGGTACCTTATATAAGTGGAATCATATATTTGCCCTTCTGGGTCCAGCTTATTTCACTAAACATAATGTTTTCAAGGTCCATCCATGTTGTAGCATATATTAAAATTTAATTGCTTTTTATGACTGAATAGTTTTCCACCAGATGCATATGCTACATTTTGTTTAACAATTCATTTGTTCGTGAACATTGGGTTGTTTCCACCTTTTGGCTACTGTTAATAATACTATGAACGTAGTTACAGAGATATCTGTTCAAGTCCCTGCTTTCAATTCCTTTAGATACATACCTAAGAGTGGAACTGCTGGGTCAAACGGTAGTTTTATGTTCGATTTTTTGAGGAATAACCATACTGTTTAACACAGCGGCTGCAACGTTTTACATTCCCAGCAGAAATGCCTGAGGGTTTCAATTTCTTCACATCCTTCCCAACACTTGTTATTTTCCATTTTTTTCTATTATAGTCATCCTAGTGGTTGTGAAATAGTATCCATAGTTTTGATTTGCATTTCCCTAATGATAATGATGCTGATGCTGAGCATCTTTTCATGTGTTTGTTGGCCATTTGTACATTTGTATACCTTCTCTGGAGAAATGTCTACTCAAGTACTTCGCTATTTTTTATTTTTATTTTTTGTAGATTACTGGAGTTCTACACACACACACATACATACATATAATATACACATATATTTGTTATTTATTAATCATATCTCATTATTCATATAGCAAAAGATATAAGTTAAGACTCAAGTGCTTTGCTATTTTTGACTTTTTGTTGCATTATTGGAATTCTTTATATATATAATATGTGTACATTACATATATAAAGTGGTTATATTTATTATACCTCATTATTCACATAAGATCTTCTTTGATACAAATAACATAACCTTCTTTGATACAAATAACATCATTTATTTGTATCAAAGAAGGTCTCAACTTATATATTTTGTTATATGAATAATGAGGTATAATAAATAAAACAAACACAATCAAATACCTGTCAGAGTCTTGAAAATCTTTTTTATTAAGAAATCTACATGTATTGATGATCAATATGGTGATTTTACTCATTGTTGAAATATGCTTTATTACTATAGAATTTAAGCAATAACATATTTCTTTCCTTTCACTCATTTTCTCAATAGCTAAAACACTTTCCTTGATACGTCAAAAACTGAGAGGTGCTTTATTATACTTACTTTCCAGTGGTTCTTTCTCTAAATGGGAATCCTCTGGTGCATCAAAACGACCTTCTGGTAACTTCGGCTTCCTAAGGGACGGTTTGACAAGTTCAGACTTTCCTCCTTGAGAAGAACTTGTTTTCCTCAGAGAATGACACAGAAGGGGTGATCCTAGAAGAGTGGAGATAATAGAAAAATAGGAGCTGTTCATTTATTCCACTTTAAACATTTATAAAATTTTATTTATTTGTTTTTACTTTATACATTCACATTTCTCAAAGTTCAAAAAGTACAAGAGGACGTAGAGTGAAAATTCTTCCTTCCTCTCCAGCCATTTCCCTTCCTGGAAGACCACCAGTTTGAAAAGAAGGGCTATGAAATAAATTAGTTAATCGTTATCTATATTGCAGAAACTTATATTAAAACATTAATTCCTATCTGAAGCAATGCCAAAAAACCAGGAGTTCAAATATTAAGAGTAACTTAGTAGTACAAACTTTCCAATGACAATATTTAGTATTCAAATCTCTAAAAGTCAGAAGTGGCTACATTTAAATCCTAATCAAGGTCCTCTTTTCCTGTCAACTAAAACTTTAAGAATACATCAAGTTGGGCATGGTGGCATGCACCTGTAGTCTCAGTTACGCAGGAGGCTGAAGAGGGAGGATTCCTTGAGCTCAGGAGCTCAATTCTAGTCTGGGTAACATAGTGAGACCATGTCTCTAAAAAAACTTTGTTTTATGGGGAAAGAAGTCCCTACTTGATAAACAGTGCTGGGATAGTTGGCAGCTATGTGCAGAACAATGAAACTGGACCCCTATTTGTCACCACATACAAAAATTAACTCGAGATGGATTAAAGATTTAAATGTAAGACCTCAAACTGTAAGAATCCTAGAAAAAAACCTAGGAAACACTCTTCTGGACATTGGTCTTGGGAAATAATTTATGACTAAGTCCTCAAAAGCAACTGCAACAACAACAACAACAAATTGACAAATGAGACTTAATTAAACTAAAAAGCTTTTGTAGAGCAAAAGAAACTCTCAACAGAGTAAACATACAACCTACAGAATGGGAGAAAATATTTGCAAACTACACATCAGAGAAAAGTCTCATATCCAGAATCTATAAGGAACTTAAAACAACTCAATAAGCAAACAACAACCGCACTAAAAAATGGACAACAGACATGAAGAGACACTTCTCAAAAGAAGACATACAAATGGCCAACAAACATATTAAAAAATGCTCCACATCACGAATTGGTAGATAAATGCAAATTAAAATCATAATGAGAGACCATGTCACATCAGTAAGAATGGCTATTATTAAAAAGTTAAAAAACAACCGATGCTGGTGAGGCTGTACAGAAGAGGGAATGCGTATATACTGCTAGTGGGGATGTATCTTAGTTCAGCTACTGTGGAAAACAGTTTGGAGATTTCTCAAAGTACTTAAAACAGAACTATCATTTGACCCAGCAATCCTGTTACTGGGTATATACCCGAAAGAAAACTACTCATTTTTCACACCAGAAAGACACATGCACTTGCATGTTCACTGCAGCACTATTCACAATAGCAAAGACACAGAATCAACCTAGGTGCTCATCAGTGGTGGACTGGATAAAGAAAATGTGGTACATATATACCATGGAATACTATGCAACCATAAAAATAATGAAATCATGTCCTTTGCTGCAACATGGATGCAGCTGGAGGCCATTATCCTAAGTGAACTAATGCAGGAACAGAAAACCAAATATTGCATATTCTCACATATAATTTTCTAATTCTATAGAGTGAAACACTGGATACTCAAGAACATAAAGAAGGCAACAATAGAAACTGGGTACTACTGTCAGGGAGGGAGGAAGGGGATGCAAGGGTTGAAAAACTAACTTTTAGGTACTATGCTCATTACCTGGGTGATGGGATTATTCGTATCCCAAATCTCAGCATCACACATATACCCAGGTAACAAACCTGCACATGTACTCCCTGAATCTAAAATAAAACTTGGGATTTTAAAATGTACTGGGTGTCTGCAATGCGTAAATAAGATCATTTTCTCTCTAGTTTCTAAAGAGAGTTTAACTTTCAGTGCTATGAAAGTTATCCAAACCCTCATTGAGATAATATTCAGCAAGGGCAAAACCACCGGGAAAAAAGTGATCTCAGTGTTAGGGGTTTCCAGCTTCCTAAAGAATTTGCTTTAGAAGCAGATAAATTTGAGTACAAGTTCTAGCTACACCTCTGTGGCAAACAGAATAATGGCCTCAAAGATAATCAGAATCCAATACCCAGAATCTGTGAATAGGTTTGGTTACATGGTGAAGAATTTTGGTAGCAGACAGAATTAAGGTGGCTAATCAGATGACCTTAAAATAGGGAGATTATCCAGTATTATAGGGTGGGTCAATGTAACCACAAGGGTCCTTTAAAAGGGAAGACAGGGTTGGAAGACAGACCAGACCCGATGTTGCTGGCTTTGAAGACGTAGGAAGGGGGCAAGCCAAGGAATGTGGGCAGCCTCTAGAAGCTAAAAGAGAGAAGGAAATGGATGTGGCCTCCAGAAGGAACACAGCCCTGCTAACTCCCTGGTTCCAGCTCAGTGAGACCCCTTCCAGACTCCTGACCTCCAAAACTGTAAAACATGTTAAGCCACTAAATTTGTGGTAATATGTTATAGCAGCAATAGGAAACAAATGCAACCACTTACTAGGTGTTGGATGTTGGTCAAATTACCCTTTCTGTTTCCTTCCCTCTAAATAGAAAAATTACAGTACCTATCACATGAGATTGCTGAATAAATGGGACAATTTATGCATTTAGTATAGTGACAAACAGTATTTATTGTTATTTTGATGGAATTATCTGTAAGCTCTTGACAGCATTACATATTAGCATGTTTTTTCATTACACATATTTTTCTCATATTCTAGTCATCACTACATAACCCCACCTTGTTTAAAGAAATAGACACAAATACATATGCATACAAGTGGTTAAGATAAATATGTGTATGTCTGTGTATGTGTACACATTGAGCAAGTGCATCAATAACTTGAGCCTAACTCTGGGATGTATAAGTTAATTTGTGTAAGGGTTTCTGGTGAAGAACAGAAAACTGTATCTTGGGGAAAGCGAGGAGGAGCAAAGTGTAAGTTGGAGAAACTGGTCCCTAATATGACCTTGCAGACTTCTGAAGGACTTTATCTATAGAAAGAAGGTTTACAAGGAAAAGTTGAAAGACCAGTTTTCTCAAGGGACTCTAAAGGAGGCCATTGGAAACAAAAACAGAACTATTTTTGTAGTCAGGTAACAGTGTGACAGAACACAGGGGAAGATAATGCCCCTCATTTCTGTACAAGATAAGATGGGACACTGTGCTCCTTGGTACCTGCAGGCTTTACAGCTTTTGACACAAGTGTGTGCACATCAGCCTGCCAGGGGTGTTGGTAGTGAAGCACATACAAGTAGCTTCAAAGGCAGACCAAAAGAAACAAGGGCGTGTCAGATGAGGAGCTAAGCCCAAGGACCACTCCTGTTAATTCTGCCTATTAAATAGTGGGTGTTGAGCAATAGTAACTGTATTCATGTTAGGATTACATTTTGGCTATCAGCAGACTTTTGACTACCTCGACTACACGGGAAATAGCTGACAAACTTAAAACAAAAGTCTCTTTTAACAACATCATGAAATAACAACCATAAAGCCCATCTCTTCTACTTCAAGGGGTGGTTTGACTTTATCCAAACCTATTTAGAATTGTGTTTACATGGACATAATAGACAAGAAGAAAACCGTCTAAAAGAAGAAATAATAAAAGCAAAAGAATGACTCTCTCTCTCTCTCACACACACACACACACATATACAAAAACAACACACAACTCAAAACTTTCGTCTCTGGTAATTCGATAAATCAGAAATGCCAAAACTCTACAGCCATAAAATACCTAAAAAGGTAAAACAAAATCAAACATCTTCTAAATCAGAGATAGAACCTTTACGAAAGTAAATAATGATAAACTGAAAAGACAGTCCAGTGAGGTAAACACAAAGTGAAACGGGTACACTTATTGTCTTTTTCTTTTCTTTTTTTTTTTTGAACAGAGACAAAAAAAAATTAGCCACCACACCCAGCTAAGTTTTTGTATTTTCAGTAGAGATGGGGTTTCACCATGTTGACCAGGCTGGTCTTTTTTTTTTTTTTTTTTTTTTTTCCAGACAGAATCTCACTCTGTCCCCCAGGCTGGAGTGCAGTGGCACGATCTCAGCTCATTGCAACCTCCACTTCCAGGGTTCAAGTGATTCTTGTGCCTCAGCCTCCTGAGTAGATGGGATTACAGGCACCCACCAATACGCCGAGCTAATTTTTGTATTTTTAATAGAGATGGGGTTTCGCCATGTTGGCCAGGCTGGTATCGAACTCCTGACCTCAAGTGATCTATCTGCTTTGGTCTCCCGAAGTATTGGGATTACAGGCATAAGCCATGGTGCAATGCCTTCTTGTGTCTTTCTTGCCTAGATCTTAGGATACAGAGCTTTCAGGACAGCAGGGAGATGACAGTCTCTTAAACTCAAGCAAAATAGAAAGCACAGGAGAAGCCAGGACTCATGGAGGCTCACATACTGAGAAAAGAAAGTGAACTGAAGATTTTTGTTGTGTTTTGAAACAGGGTCTTGCTCTGTTGCCCAGTCTTGAGTGTAATGGCAGAATCATGGCTCACAGTAGCCTTAATCTCCTGGACTCAAACCATCTTCCTGCCTCAGCCTCCTCAGCAGCTGGGACTACAGCCACGCAACACCATGCCCAGCTAATTTTATTTTTTGTAGAGATGGGGGGTCTCACTATGTTGCCCAGGCTGGTCTCGAACTCCTGAACTCAAGTGATCCTCTTGCCTCCCAAAGTGCTGGGATTACGGGTGTGAGCCACCGCACCCAGCTGAAAGATTTAAAACATAGATAAAAACCACCTGGGGGATTTTGTTAAAATGCAGATTCTGAGTAGTTCTAGGTGGGACTTGTAATTCTTGCATTTTTAACAAGCTCCCGGGTGATAATTATGATGCTGTTCCAAATAGCAAGGAACTAGAAGAAAGACAGTTAAGGAAGAAAAAGTGTCTACTTTAACCTTGGTTCTGAGTGAAGATGTGAAAAGTAGAAGCCCCTCTGAGATTCTGAAGCCACTGGCTGACCCACACCCGTGTTTAGGCCTAACTACACACTAGCTGCATCTTCCAAAAATCCCTAAGCATCTTTTTTTTTTTTTTTTGAGATGGAGCCTTGCTCTGTCACCCAGGCTGGAGTGCAGTGGTGTGATCTCAGCTCACTGCAACCTTCACCTCCCGGGATCAAGCGATTCTCCTGCTTCAGCCTCCCAATAGCTGGGATTACAGGCATGCGCCACCATGCCCACCTAATTTTTGTATTTTTAGTAGAGATGGGGTTTCACCATGTAGGCCAGGCTGGTCTCGAACACCTGACCTCAGGTGATCCACCCGCCTTGGCCTCCCAAAGTGCTGGGATTACAGGCATGAGCCACCATGCCCGGCCAGCCTAATCATTTTTCATCATCTCTTTTTGCTTAATTACTTTCGGCTTTGCAAAAGTTTTTTTTAGGCTGGGCACAGTGGCTCACACCTGTAATTCCAGCACTTTGGGAGGCCAAAGTAGGAAGATTACTTGAGGTCAGGAGTTCCAGACCAGCCTAGCCAATAAGGTGAAACCCCATCTCTACCAAAAATACAAAAAATTAGCTGGGCGTGGTGGTGGGCACCTGTAATCCCAGCTACTTGGGAGGCTGAGGCGGGACAATTGCTTGAACCAGGGGAGCAGAGGTTGCCGTGAGTGAGATCACGCCACTACACTCCAGCCAGGGAGACAGAGCAAGACTCTGTATTAAAAAAAAAAAAAAAGAAAAGAAAAGAAAAAGAAAAATTAGGCCACAAAACAAAGAAAGAAAAACACGGAAATTCAGAAATAACAAACCTAAAACTCAATAAAAAGGCCAAATAGCTGGCCGGACATTGTGGCTCACACCTGTAATCCTAGCAATTTGGGAGGCTGAGGCGGGTGGATCACCTGAGGTCAGGGGTTCAAGACCAGCCTGGCCAATCTGGTGAAACTGCATCTCCACTTGAAATACAAAAATTAGCTGGGTGTGGTGGAGGGTGCCTGTAATCCCAGCTACTCAGGAGGCTGAGAATCACTTGAGCCCAGGAGGCAGAGTTTGCAGTGAGCCAAGACTGTGCCACTGCACTCCAGCCTGGGCAATAGAGTGAGATTCCGTCTCAAAAAAAAAAAGGCCAAATAGCAGAATAAATACAATTGAAAAGAGAATTTATGATCTGGAATGAAGTTTCAAAGAAATTATACAGAAAAAAGCATAGAGACAAATGAATAAAAATAATGAAAGATTAGCTGGGCATGACTGCATGACGGTGGTGCCTATAGTCTTAGCTACTCAGCAGAAGGCTGAGGCGGGAGTATGGCTTGTGTCCTGGAGATCAGGAGCTATGACTGCACTACTGCTCTCTATCCTAGGTGACAGGGCAAGACTCTGTCTCTCAGAAAAAAGAAAAAAGTGTTCCCAGAAGTAAAGTGGGAGATAAGAATAGAGAGAAAATGCTTTTACATACTGACTATACAAAAGTCTTTATACGTTTATCAAAATCAAAATCTTTATAGGTTTTATCAAAATCAAAATCCCACCCAAAATACACATACTTGTGCATGCATGTGCACACACACACAGACCCACGAGTCTGAACAGAGGAATGTAACTGTATCAGTAATTATAAGGGTAAAGAGACTATTAGTCTGCAAAACAACAAAAACCCCCATACAAACAAACCGGAAACAAGCCATATGCTGTTTATGTGAGATACACCATTTGCATGTTTAAAAAAAAAAAAAACACAGAAAATGGAAAAATAAGATAATAAGAAAAAAAGGAATAAAAGATAACATAATTTACAATGTAAAAATAACTTTCAATATAGTCTTCATTTTTTAATTGATAAATATTATATACATTTATGGTGTACAGCATGTTTTGAAATATGTATATATTGTGAAATAGCTAAATCAAGCTAATATATGCCTTAACTCACGTATCTATCAATTATTTCTGATGAGAAAACTTAAAATCTACTTTCAGCAATTTTCAAGCATACAATACATTAACTATAGTCACCATGTTGTACAATAAATATCCTTTGAATAACTTATAACAAAGAAGATCAACAATAAACAAAGGTTGGTGCTCTGAAAAGACTGAAAGTGTTCCAGCCTGGCCAACATGGTGAAACCTCGTCTCTACTAAAAACACAAAAATTAGCCAGACATGGTGGTACATGCCTGTAATTCCAGCTACGAGGCTGAGGCAGGATAATCACTAGAACCTGGGAGGTGGAGGTTGCAGTGAACCAAGATCGCACCACTGCGCTCCAGCCTGGGCGACAGAGCAAGACTGTCTCAAAAAAAAAAAAAAAAAAAAAAGACAGAGAAAGACTGAAAGTGTTGTAAAACCTTTGGTAAGGCTACTATAAAAAAACAAGAGAAAGCAAAATAGATAATATGAGAAAAGGGGAGTACATAATTATATGGAGAGCAGAAAATTAAAAAAAAATACCAGAAACTTGATGTCTATATATTGTAACAATACAAAATGGAAAAACTTTCCAGAAAAAGTTAACTTACCAAAACTGATTTAAGAGGAAACCTGATAAATATAATAATAACCATTGTAGAAGTTAAACAAGTAATTTAAAGTCTTCCCTCGAAGAGAAGAGCAGGTCTAGACAGTTTTGCAGTTGAGTTGTAACAAACCCTCAAGGAACAGAAAATTCCAATCTTCAACAAAATCTAACAAAGAAGGGAAAAGGGAGAGTAGAATCCCCAATACATTATATGTGGCTAGAATAACCTTAATATTAAAACCAGGGAAGCCCGGGCCTGGTGGCTCACACCTGTAATGCCAGCACTTTGGGAGGCCAGGGCAGGCATATCACGAGGTCAGAAGTTTGAGATCAGCCTGGCCAATATGGTGAAACCCTGTCTCTACCAAAAATACAAAAATTAGCTGGGTGTGGTGGCGTGCGCCTGTAATCCCAGCTACTCGGGAGGCTGAGGCAGAAGAATAACTTGAACCCGGGAGGCAGGGTTTTCAGTGTATAACAGAAGAAAATTACAGGCCAATTTCTAAACAAAATATAAGCACAACAAATACAACATTATATTTAAAAATACAATCACCATGATCCTTTGGAATATTTTCCAGGAATGCAAGTGATTCACTATCAGAAAAATCTGTAACTTACCACCTCAACAGATTAAAGCAGAAAATGATAAACACCTCAGTAAGATGAAGAAAAATCAATTCAGTAAACTTCAAGATTTATTCATCATTAAAAATCAAATACAAATACATAAACAAAAACAAAATCCCAAAACTCTACATAGAAAGGGACTTCCTTAACCCAAAAAGGGTATAACTGTAGCTAATACCACATTTTTTTTCATGTTCCATGAAATTTTATTTCACAAAGGCTTGGACTCTGAAGACCCACAGTTACGGATTATTAAATCCAGTAAGTAAATTTAAATCCAAAATAAAGAGTTTTAACAAAAACATAAGATGGTGATTTTTTTATTTAAAAGAACAGAGTTATTTGGGAGATAGCTAGAACTCTTCCCTGAGGATTCGTTTATAAAACACGCCTTAAAAGTTATTAGGAGATGGTGACTTAAAAAAAAATGCAGCAATTTTATCTAAATGACTGCAATATCACACCTTAATGATAAAATACAAATGCATTCCCTTTATAATCATAAACAAGATAAGTATGCTTGCTGTCATCACTTCTAGTCAACATGGTGCTAGAAATCTCAGCAAAGAAAGAAAAACAAAAGAAAAAGATATAAGGATTAGACAGGGAGGGTGGGGGGGGCACGGTGGCTCATGCCTGTAATCCCAGCACTTTGAGAGGCCGAGGCGGGTAGATCACTTGGTTAACATGGCAAAACCCCATCTCTAAAAATAAAAATAAAAATTAGCCGGGCATGGTGGTGCACACCAGTAATCCCAGCTACTCGGGAGGCCGAGGCAAGAGAATCACTTGATCCCGGGAGGTGGAGTTTGCAGTGAGCAGAGATTGTGCCACTGCACTCCACCCTGGGTGACAGAGCAAGACCCTTTCTCAAAAAAAAGGATTAGACAGGGAGAAACTAGACTGTCACCATTTGCAGATGATATGAATGTCTACGCAGCAAAGTCCCCAAAATCTGCAAAGTAAATTATTTAAATTAATAAGGTAATTTAGATACAAAATCATTAAGCATCATGTTTCTGTACATAAACAACAGTCAGAAAATAGTAAGATTTATTACAAAGTTATGGCTAGAGTTATCAAGACAGGTAGTATCAGCAAAGGAATAGACAAATAGGTCAATGGGACTGAGAAAAGAGCCAAGAAGTAAACGTATGCATATATGTATAAGTAAACTTGATTTATGATGACTGGCATTATATCAGTAGGGGAAAGGTCCTATAAATACATGAACCTGGGACAAGTGTTTGATATGAAAAAAAATGAAAACTGGTTTCCTGCCTCACACCATACACAAATATCAATTCCTGGTAGAATAAAGGCTTAAATGTGAAAAGCAAAACTGTAAACCTTGAGAAGAAAATACAAGAGATTATGTCTATGACTTTAGGGTACAGAAGGGTTTCTTAGACAAGACCACAAGGCAGTAACAATAAACAAAAGGATCAAGACAAAATTTTACAGATAAAATTATAAACATCTGTTTATTAAGATACCTTTTATATTGAAGCTGCATGATTGCACATGCAGACCCATTATTCTATTCTGCCTAGTAGTGACAGAAACAAACCACAAATTGAGATATTTGACACTTACATAACTAAAAAAGGTTTAGCATACAAATACATGTAAAGAATATAAATAAGAAGCAATCTGTTAAGAAAAAAGGCTGGGCGCGGTGGCTCATGCCTGTAATCCCAACACTTTGGTAGGCCGAGGCTGGGAGATCACCTGAGTTCATGGCAAAACCCTGTCTCTACCAAAAATACAAAAAATTAGCTGGGCGTGGTGGTGGGCGCCTGTAATACCAGCTACTCGGGAGGCTGAGGCAGGAGAATCGTTTGAACTCAGGAGGCAGATGTTGCAGTGAGCTGAAATCTCACCATTGCACTCCAGCCTGGGCAACAAGAGTGAAACTCCGTCTCAAAAACAAAGAAAGAAAAAAGAAAGAGGTATTTCACAAAACGTTAATATTTGAAACGATGTTTTACTTCTTTAATCAGAGGAAAGCAAAATCACAATGAGGTGTCATTTCATTACCCTATAGGCAGCCAAAAATTAAAACCTAAGGCAAAATTAAGTTTAGGCAAGTTTGTGGAACAACAGGAACTCTAATACACTGCTGGTAAAGTGAAAATTGCTATAGAATTAGAAAATGCCGTTACACCTTGGCATCATATTGTAACATTGAAAAGACCTATACCATACTCCAGGAATTCCACTCCTTCCACTAATGCACAAATAAGGTACACAAGAATGTGTAGCAGCCAATCCTGGTGTTTCTGGAATTACCCAAATGTCCTTTGAGAAGGGCATTGGAAAATGTATCATATGTTCACACAGTTGAATGAATAACTACAACCTCAGACATCAATGTGAATCAATCACAAAACACAGTGTTAGCTGAAAAAAAATCAACAATATGAAACCATTTCTATAAAGATTAAAAACATCATTACACAGTTGTATCAGGAAGCAGCAAACAGAGACCTCCTTGGCAATGGAGACTATTTCTTAAATTGGAGGTTGAGTTCATAGATTCTGGTTGTGCTTCATAGCTTACATGTGTGCTACATAGCTTACACGTGTGCTACGTGTGTGTGTATATATATATATATGGAATAATTCATAATTGTTTAAAACAAGTTAAAGGGGGATGTTGAATGAACCCTTCAAAATTTTAACATTATTACCTTGAGGTTCGGATAATGTGGGACTTTCACTTTCTGTATTATTCATTTCTGGACTATTTAAAACTTATACAATTAAGTAAAATGTTTGTATTTGGGGAAAATGATTGCACAAAGGAAAACAAATTGCATAGAAATCCGGCGCCATTTGAGGGCAATAATTACTGTTTTCAACTTACATAACTTCTCCAGGTGTCATACATTAAAATTACGTTTTGCGGGCCGGGCGTGGTGGCTCACGCCTGTAATCCCAGCACTTTGGGAGGCCGAGGCGGGCGGATCACGAAGTCAAGAGATCGAGACCATCCTGGCTAACACGGTGAAACCCCGTCTCTACTAAAAATACAAAAAATTAGCCAGGCATGGTGGCGGGCGCCTGTAGTCCCAGCTACTCAGGAGGCTGAGGCAGGAGAATGGCGTGAACCTGGGAGGCAGAGCTTGCAGTGAGCCGAGATCACGCCACTGCACTCCAGCCTGAGGGACAGAGAGAGACTCCATCTCAAAATAAATAAATAAATAAATAAATAAATGAATAAAGTTTTGCATAGTCTGGGCTGCTAACTGTATTATCTTGAGAAAAATTTCCAACAACCATGGGTTTAAAAATGTTGGTTTTACTGAAAGCATGAATGCTTTTTCTACACTGACAATTCCTGGCTTCATCTAATTTACGTTATACTTATTTGACTTTGGCTCACTTCTGCACTTTTCCCATTTTTAAAAGATAAACTGTAAACTGCCACAAATCCTTTTCTGCTGGAGCCTGGACCAGGAGCGCGGATTCCTGTAAATAATGATGTAAATAAGTAAGTGAATCAATGACTCCCATTCCCAAAGGGCCTTCTTTTCCATTTTTCTCAGGGGCATCAAAGTGCGGTGTGCCCTGCGAGCTCCCACGGGAACAACCCGTAACGTCTGTGGTCCTGTTGGGCCACCGCGTGCTCGGTAGGAAGCGGACGTCCCGGGGGCTGAAAGGGCCTTAGCGATCTTCTCGCTTTAGTCCCACCCGAGACCCGGGGCGCTGCAGGGACCTGCCCAGGCCACTGGGTGGGCGGCTGGTCGGGAGAAGCTGGGCAGCCCCTGGCAACACCGAACGGCCAGGACACACGCGGCTTCCTCCGCGGGAGGCGCTTCTCTCTGCGCCTGGGCCTTCACGACCCCTCCCGCGACCGTGGCCCCGCGGCCAGGTGCTTACTTGCCGCTCTCCACGCCGTGGCCGAGACCGAGCTAAGCAACCAAGGAAGCCTCGATGGGGTCATGGCGCCGACTCCCCGAGCCTCCGCGCAGGCGCAAAGCAGTAGGGGGAGGAGCAGGCGGCAGGATCCGGAGCCTCCCTGCAGAGGGCGGGGCCTCCGTGGCCGGCTTTAGAAAAGGAGTTAGAGGCATGCCTCGGCTCTTTGGCCAAGAGAGACCCAAGCTACCCGGTGTTAAAACGCCAAATCGTGGCTGAACTTAGAAGAGGGAATAATTCCGTTCCGTTCATGCTTGTCAGTCTGAGCCGAAAGGTCCCGTGGAAGATCCCTTTTATAGTTTACAAAGATTGAGCGCCTTTTACTCTCTCACTCATGTAAAAGCTTCTTATACCTACTTCTCCCTATTTTGTGTTTTAAATCTTTGTTCAGTCAGCTCCCAGTTCGTCCATTCTGACCGACTAACCAGATGATATGAAAGGCGACATTTTTGAATGAGGTGCAAAGCAAGAAAAGGCTCTCCATCCAGGCTAGGATCCAGTGCAAGGAGCTCTGCCACTTGACCCTTACATCCCACCAGCTCTAATAGCGTTGAGTGGATGTGGCAGACCTGGATGCTTTGTGCAACTCGTGGAAATCTTTACAGAATCATAGTGAAGGCCCCCAGAATTCTGGAATTTTGTCTTTTCTTTTAAAGAAAAGTTTCTGGCTAGGTATTGCGCCTTGGTAGTGTCTGACCATATGACATCAAGTGGTTATACGATCGAAGCTTCTTATCATGAACTGAGAATTATCTGGTTCTCCTAGATAAGGAGATCCTTTTACGAAGTGAAAGTGGGCCGGGCACGGTGGCTCACTCCTGTAATCCGAACACGTTGGGAGGCCGAGGGGGGTAGATTATCTGAGGTCAGGAGTTTGAGACCAGCCTGGCCAACAAGGCAGGCTCTACTAAAAATACAAAAATTAGCCGGGCGTGGTGGCACATTCCTGTAATCCCAGCTATTTGGGAGGCTGAGGTAGAAGAATCGCTTGAACTCGGGAGGCGGAGATTGCAGCGAGCAGAGATCGTGCCACTGCACGTCAGCCTTGGAGACAGAGCAAAACTCCATCTCAAAAACAGAAAAAGAAAAAAGAGAGAAAGTGGGATACACAGAACTGGGCCAGAGTCAAAACGGAAACAGTTTTCATTTGTAGGGAGCTCACAGTCCTAAGGTCATGCTTTTGACCTTTAGTTTATATCCACAGTTTAATAATGAATTCCTTGTGACTAGACTGAGGAAAAAATTCAAAGTCGGATGATGGCTTCGCTCAATAAACTGGCCCAGCTGGCAACTGACTGCTTTTCATATTTAGAGCCCCACTTAACAGAGGCCCTGAAGGAACAGAACAGGGAAAAAAAATTCTTTCCAGCATGCATAACTTAGCTTATTTATGTATTTCATGTTTTTACAGGCACAGGTCACCACACCTAGCTGATTTTTCTATTTTTAGTAGAGACGGGGTTTCACCATGTTGACCAGGCTGGTTTTGAACTCCTGGCCTCAAGGGACCCACCCCTCTCAGCTTCCCAAAGTGCTGGGATTACAGGTGTGAGCCACTGTGCCTGGCCAGAATTTAGCTTATCTTGTATGCTTTGCCTAAAAAGAGACATGGCTTGAGATAAAAATCTACATCATTTCATAGACAGTGACTGGTTTGTCAAATGGCTGGGAACTGGGAATGTAAAAGTTTTGGACTAGGTCTTTGGAATAGGACCTCTCAAAGTGGTTCCAAAGCATGAAAACATTTGGGTCCTATTGAACGTGAAAAAAAAAAAAGGCTTCCATTGCAGAAGGGCTCTTAATCAGAACAAGATTATTAGTTATCTATTGCTGCCTCACAAATTATCCCAAAATTTATTGGCTTAAAACAATAAACAGTTATTCTCTCACAGTTTTTGTGGATCAGTAATCTAGAAGCCAGAGTGACTGTGGTTCTGGGTCCTAAATGAGGTTGCAGCCAAGCTGTTGGCTGAAGTCCCAGTCTCGTATAAATGCACAACTAAGGGAAGATCTGCTTCCAAGCTCATTCACCTGATTATTGGCATGATTTGGTTCCTTGTGGACTTTGGACTGGAAACCTTCTCAGTTATTTGTTAAGTGGGCTTCTCCAAAGGCTATCTTGCAACATAGCAGCTGGCTTTCCACAGGACAAATGAACTAAGGAGCAAGAAAGACCACTCAAAATGGAAGCCCTGAACTTCTGTAATCTCATCTCGGTAGCGACATCCCACCACTTCCACTGTATCCTACTATTAGGTCCAGCCCACTCTCAAAAGGGGATTACACAAGGGCTGCAACAGTGACCCATTCTGTGGACATCACTCTGCCTCTTTCCCCCACAGCAGGTGTGGACTCAGTAACAAGGTAGCCATGGTGGCAAGAATGGAGACATACATGTGCTTTTAACACCGTCTTTCTTCTGCCATGACTGATTGGCTACTACCACTACTTGCCAACTGCAGTGACCAACTTGATCCTCTGATATACTTTTATGTGGTCTGGGTGGCAGGTCTGATTACAATGAAATCCTACTGTTATGAAGGAGGTAGCAATTTGTTCTTACAGGAAGAGACAATTATTCTGCATTTAGATTGTTTTCCCTGATTTATGCTTATTATATACTTCACCTGTGGACTTACTGAATACCTTAACACACTACTCCATATTTAATACAATATCCTATACAACATTGCTTCTTATCGAAGAACTCATTTTCTTGTGAAAGATGTAAAGCAGGGGACTAATGCCTGCAGGATTCACAGCCTTATGTATTCCATCATCCAAAAGCAACCGATTTTATGGAATGACGGACAGCCTTATTGAAAATTGTTTTGGAACCAGGTGAGAAAATACACTTTGGGATACTGCCCTAAAGGATTTGTCATATTTTCCAAAAGAGTCAACGGTATTTGGTGATATATCTTCTGTTGACAGAATAACAGAGATCAAAGAGTAGAAAAGGGTCTGACTTACTATTGTATATGACTTACTGATATAAAATATATTTTGCTTTCCATTGTGGTAGAGAAGAGACAAGCTCCCACGGCCCCTGAACATACCTGTATATTATTACTGAGTGTGCCAGACTGCAAGTCTTATCCATCTCCTGATGCTAAGCAGTTTCTGTAGCCAGTCATATAGGCACCTAAGTAGGTCAAGGCAATCGCAGCATTACTACCATTAAACTGCTGCTCCCTGCGGGAGACTAGCTTGTTTGTTGTTTGCTCAAAAACTGCTTGATTCTTGATCCTGGATTCTTCTCCTGTAATGCAACCCCCCATGTGCACAGACGTCATCCGGCCCTCTGCATCACACTGTGGGAATTGGGCTACAGGAACTGATGCAAATATGCAGACACTCTGGCTTCTATTTTGCTGTAATAAAGCTGTTTTGTCTTTTGCCCAGGAGTATCCTGTCAGCATCCATGAAACTGCAGCAACCTAGCCTGTAACCTTGCAAGTAGGATAAAATCTCAGACCCTTCACTACTCTTGCTAGCCGTCTCTGAGTCCAGGTTCTATTGGTATAGCAATTTTTGTGCCCAGCTGGAATTGCCACCCAGCCATTTTGACCTCATTCCTCTAGGTAAGGTTAGAGAAAGTGGTGATGGTGCTAGCTGGAGTGATTGGCTCTGATGACCATGGAAAAAAGAGAGTAGGGATAAGAGTATAACCAGAAGTCAGGGGGGTCTCCTGCAATCCCTCCTCATAATACCATGTTTTTATATTTTATTTTAAAAAATACCATGCTGAATGGTAACATTTACATATAAGACTATTACAACCATATATAGGCAAGACCACCCACACCTCAGATCCTCTGTCATCCACTGGATACATAAATCTGATCAGCAGAGGTGCTGGTGGAACATAAAGAAAACAGAAAATAGTTGGCAGTGGTGAGAAGTCATAACCATCTAGATTCACGACCAGTCACAGGACTGAGTACTGTATTTGCGACATGTTATTAGAGAAATTTGGGACATAAAACATGATGCTGCTTTTACACTATCCTGAAAATTCTGATTGAGTTGGTCTGTAATAAGGTCCTAGAATGTGTATTTTTAAAGTAGTCCGGGTAATTCTTGCCACAGACACTTGCAAAGCCCTGCTCTATTTTATTTTCTTCCTCACTGGCTCATGCATGTTTATAAAATTTTCTCTTATTTCATATATATATATATATTTGAGTTGGGGGGGTCTCCCTGTTGCCCAGGCTGTAGTGCAGTAACTCACTGCAACCTTGAACTCCTGGACTCAAGTGATCCTCCCACCTCAGTCTTCCAAGTAGCTGGGACTACAGGCGCATGCCACCAGGCTCACTTAAAATTATTTTGTAGAGATGGAGTCTTGCTATGTTGCCCAGGCTGGTCTTGAATTCCTAGCTCAAGTGATCCTCTCACCTCAGCCTCCCAAAGTGCTGGGATTACAGTCATAAGCCACCATGCCCAGCTTCTTTCCTATTATACTGTTATTATGTATAGGGGTGGTGGTTAGGTCACAATTTTGTCAATGAGTTGCAAACTATTGAGATGAGATTATTACAGAATCAGAGAACATCACTGAGGTCCTGGACTTTAAACTGGATGAGGGATAGTAGCACTACGTCAGACAGATGCATTTTAAATGTGTAAATATGGAGAGAATTATGCTTGCACATGTTGGGAAGACAAAAAGATGGACTATATTACACCTGATGTGTTTTTATATTTGGTGCTGTCATCAAACCCATTTCATATGTTTGGTTAACCTTGGTAAAATAAAGGGTCCCATTTTCTACTGTGGAAACTAACGAGGTCAGATACATCTGCTGTCTTTGATGCCTGACAGCCCAAGCACTGGCACAAGACTTAAACTTGGTCAGTTGGACATTCTACTATGCTTTGAATCTGAAGTGATAAAACAAGTACTTGAAATCCAGTTTCCAGGGTCATCCTGGCTACAGAAGAATACAGTCGTTTAGCTCTTTCTGAGGTCATCAGAACTTGGCTATGCTTTTGGTCATCTACTTTCCTTTGGCTTCTATGTTTTCCAAACCTGGCTCTCCAGCCTTTCCATCAATTCTGTGAGCTACCTGATCCTCTTCCAATAAATTCTTTTTCTGTTTAGGTTGATCATAATTTTTTTTGTTGTTTGCAACCAATAACTCTTACTGATATACTTCAATGAGATTCATTCTCTAAAGTAAGAGTCAATAATACCATTTCAGATCATCATTTCCTCTCTCCCCCATAACTGCACCCCATCTCCCACAATCTGAATTTGGAGGTGAATAGTGTGTGGTGGTTTCCCAGATAAATCAAGTAAGTTAAATTTGTTAGATTTTAAACCATGAACACAGATGTGCTTTTAAAACTGTATTAAAATAACCAAAAACTAATCAATCAACTATGATAAGAGCAATTTCCACTCAAATACTATTTATATGATTAAGAATGAGTCCTTTGATAAACGTGAAAATTATCCAAACTTTGAATATGCACATTTCAAACTCAGAGCCAAGATACAGGAATATAAAAAATGTGCTTGGCAAAAATATGTGGTGACTAATTAATATATTTACATTTTTCTAGTTATAATGCACTTGGGGTATTAGTTTATAAAAATTTTGAGTACTTTCTAAAAAGTAAATAATTATCAATAGCAATCAAAATTATTTTAACTATAATAATATATACAAAAGATGTTAATTATAAAAATACAAAGGCTACAAGTTATACAATTAGGCTGGTCTATCTTATAAATAAAATATACATACCTCTAGTATTCTGAGAATAAGCAAAGGATTACAAGTGTTGTAGCTGTTCCTCCAGATAGCCATTTGTTCATTTATTAACACCAGAGGCAATAACACAACGCTAAAAATAAACATGCATCAATGGTACAATAAATACTTACAAAAACCTCTGTCTGTCACAATTAGTGAGTGCAAACAGAACTTCTACCCAACCTTAGTGCATTTTTATTTTCACAAGTAAAACAGAAAAGGAAAATAGTGAATTTAATGCTATTCAGCACCTTTATAGTAAAGTCAAAAAACTCAACATCTCCATATATCAAAAACATTTGCATCTGTATCACCAAACACGTAAAGTTAATTATTTTGTTCCATCTTTAACATGAATTATTTTATTTACATTACTTTTTAGTTCAATAAATTTTAACAATATTTAAAAATTATCTAAATTCATAAAAGTATTTCATAAATTTCAACATTTAATTATTATGTACATATAAGGAAGTCCATGAAAAAAGTTAAAAGAAAATGTAGTCATAAAGTTCAAGCAACATTACCAATTTAGCAAAAATTCCAACCAAATCAAGGCAGAGGGCATTCAAACATTCAAAAATCTTTATCTGCTGCCAACATGAACAGGAACATTTCCAGTAATAAAAGTCAGTATGAGAAATAATGTTGAAATCACCAGTAGAAAATATATTTTAATAGGCATGAAATATGTTTAAGCAACAGTAATGACTTTATAGAAAACTTTTATGACACTGTCATATATGAACTACCTGGTTTGATTGTATGATAAAGGTGTATTTTAGAACTACAGAAGTTGATTTCAAAAAATATATTGTAGCAGCCATAATTTTATTTCCAGTTAAAACACAGTAAAACGTGAAAAGAAAAATTTATAATTAACTAAATAATACCCCCAGTATTAGAAAATTTTAAATCCCATGCTATTCTAGCAATAATGGTCTCTAATATAAGGTAGTCTGATGTAAGAATTGTGGAAAGCCAATAATAAACAATCAGACATAGGTATGGGCTTAAAGTTTCACTGAAATACTTAGGTAGCAAAATATATGAAAAAGTAATAGAAAAGTAAAAAGATAAAATTAAAAAAATATTGCACAGCCACATTACCTAGAAAGTAAAGTTGATGTTTAAAAAGCACTAAACATGGATGATATAAATTATCTTCCATATAAAAAGTATAAATATTTCTTAGAACTTATCAGCATCTACATTTTAATATAATACATTATTTGAAACATTGTTGAATGAGGTAATTGTCCAGTCGCTAACAATGCTTTTATACTATTGGAAATATTTGAGGGCAGCAACCAGAAAGAATTTCTCTAAAAATATTTCCGAATCAAGAACAGCTATATGTGCAGCTCTCCCAATGAGTGAATCAGCTGTATTGGGCAATGCATTGATGACATTGTAGCGAACCAAATTACAGTCCTTGCTTTGCAGAACAGGTTGAAGCAAGTTGTGGATCATTTCTGAATAGATCTGTCCTGTGGAACCAACAGAAAAAAGGAAAATTAGTTCACATTAGTCACTGAAAATAAAAAAACTATGCCAATTTTTAGATAAGTTATAAAATTTAGTTACATTATTTCCATATAAAGCAGAAAAATGGCTCTTTTTAAAAAGATTTAATTTTCCTTCAACTATCATTTTTGGTTCTGTTTATAGAAAATGTAAGTAATCACATTAGTCAAGTGGAAATAACAAATTTATTATACATTATTCTTGAAATTTGATTTTTTTTTTTTTTTTTTTTTTTGAGATGGAGTTTCACTCTTGTTGCCCAGGCTGGAGTGCAATGGCGTGGTCTTGGCTCACTGCAACCTCTGCCTCCCGGGTTCAAGCCATTCTCCTGTCTCAGCCTCCTGAGTAGCTGGGATTACACGCATGCACCACCACACCCAGTTAATTTTTGTATTTTTAATAGAGTTGGGGTTTCACCATGTTGGCCAGGCTGGTCTCGAACTCCTGACCTCAGGCGATCCTCCCGCCTCAGCCTCCCAAAGTGCTGGGATTACAGGCGTGAGCCCCCGCACCCAGCCGAAATTTGGTATTTTTAACTCAAAGCAATGCCTATAACAAAGAAATAGTTTTCTTTAACGTTAAGTCACTTATAACTCAGTAAACAATTATGAAAATAAGCTAGACATAGTGAGACATTTTGATAAGGCAAAATTATAAACTTGGCCTACAGGAAATACTTTAAAGATGTTTCTGTGGCAGTCAAAATTTCCAAATTATTTTAAGAAAGAACAGCAACCTCCTATAGTCAGATGAATAATGTGAGCTTGGCTCAAATAACATGATCTTTTGTTCAGTCTATAGGTTTATTTAGTACTTGTGTTCCTCTCTCCTTATTTTTGGCTCTTTTTTTTTGTTTTTGGAGACAGGGTGTCACTCTGTTACCCAGGCTGGAATGCAGTGGCATGATCACAACTCACTGCAGCCTCCACATCACAGGCTCAAGCGATCCTTCCATCTTAACCCTCCAGAGTAGCTGGGACCCACACAGGCGTGCACCACCATTTTAATTAGCCTCGCTAATTTTTTTATTTTTGGTAGAATGGGGTCTTGCTATGTTGCCCAAGCTAGTCTCAGAGTCCTGGACTCAGGTGATCCTCCTGCCTCAGCCTCCCAAAGTGCTGGGATTACAGGCATGAGCCACTGCGCCCAAACTATGTTTAGCTAATTCTTACAATGGATTTACTGAGGTCATACTAAGCACATAAAAGATAATGATTAGAATACATCCACATAAATGTATAAACTGCCTTCTAAGGGGCAAAACATTGTTTACAATGCTTATGCATTACTATATACTAATAAATGAGTACTAACAGTGTCCATGGAACGTGTGAGCTTTAGAGAGGTAAATATTAAATTTCAGAAGACAGGCAGGATGCTCCCTGAGGAATGACAAGAAGGGAAAAGTATACAGAAGCACAATCAGATACAGAAAAGAGAGGTGTTTAAGAGAAAGACTGACTTAATACATACTCATCAAAAAACTTTTTACTCCCACCTCTCCTCTTAGTTTTCATTGTGAGTCAGGTTGGATTTGTGGTTCCATGCTATTTTAAAAATATGTTAATACAGGAAGAAGTCTAAACATGTCTTCACCATTTGATTCCCCTTGTCCCCCAATGTCACAGAACCTCACTGTTAAAATAAGGGACATTTATCTAGTTTCAGCTACTCATCTGAAGGTTAAAACTCTTCTGAATTTTTTCCTTAGGTGGACTCCAGCCTTTGCTAGAACAGAAGTTAAGAAAAGGTTATTTTGATGTCACAAATGTACAATAAAGGAGTACTTACCATGTACCAGGCACCATGTTAGGCATTGTCAATAAAAATGTACTTAAGAGAGTTCTTGCCTTAAGGAGCTGTTCACCGTCACAATGTAGAAAAATAAAGTATTAAGAGTTAAAATCAGCCTCATTCCAAAAACGGATCTGAGGCAATATTGAGAGGTAGGAGACCAGGGTTTTTCTCTTTTTTTTTTTTTTTTTTTTTTTTGAGACAGAGTTTCATTCTTGTCTCCCAGGCTACAGTGCAACAGCACGATCTCGGCACACTGCAACCTCCCCTTTCCGGGTTCAAGCTATTCTCGTGCCTCAGCCTCCCAAGTAGCTGGGATTACAGGTACCCGCCACCATGCCCGGCTAATTTTTGTATTTTTAGTAGAGACGGGGTTTCACCATGTTGGCCAGGCTGGTCTCGAACTCCTGACCTCAGGTGATCTGCCTGCCTTGGCCTCCCAAAGTGCTGGGATTACAGGCAGGAGCCACCATGCCTAGAGACCAGGTTCTTGACCTAAGTCTGTAATTAACTAACTGACTTCAGCTAAGCCACTTAGTATCTGTGGGCTTTAGTTATAAAATGAGTAAACAGGACTCAAGTTTCTTTCTGGCTCCAAATGGCTATACTTTAAATTTATTTTTTTATTGACAAATAGCAAAAGAACAAATAAAGTCTTTATCATTTACTATCAGTAAAGAGGGGCAAATCCTTGCTGCCACCTTTGCGTAAAAGTGAGGTACAGCAGAACATATGACAAGGATGACCACAATTGTCAATCCCAATAATTCAGAGGAAATCAAAGTATGAACTACTTCTGAGGCAGTAAAATGGAGAGGCATTTGTAATTAGATAAAAGAACTACTTCATTGGTAAAGGCAGTTCACATGGCAGGTGAGAAGAATGGAAGAAGGACAGCTGTTAATATCAGTGGGTGGAAAGGAAGTAACAGGAAAGAGAAGGGTGACAGATACGAGATAAAGTGACTACAAGAAAAATTTTGGAAAGAACTCATTAATACCTATAACTCTTTGAAATACTTTTATTCCATTACCTGACTGTTTGTCCTTTAAAGCTGTTTTACACATTTCAATACGGGCAGAGTGATAAGGAACATAGCGATCCTGTAGGGATCCCACTAGCACAACATTTTTGAAATAATGAAGCCCTGTGAATAGAATATAATAAATTATAACGCAGTAGTTAACTAGATTTAAAACAAGTTATTACTATCATATTAAGTGACCAAAAAATAAATTTCCTTAGCAGTACTAAGTTTCTGACTTTGTCAATACTTGATGATCCTTTCTCCAAATTTCTACATGTTCTCTACAAAAAAACCCACTTCACTGTTATGTAGTCTTGATGCTGATATGAGAATGTGTGTTTGCACTGGGAGCAAGCACTGTTGCTCAGTGGTGTGGAGATAGGTGGGAAACAGAATATGTGGACTAATGTTCTATAGAAGGTATTCCATGACATTATTACCTTCCAAAAGGTATTCATCAATATTTAGCACTATTTCCAAAGAAACAAAATTATACTCTTCCATTAAAACAAACAAAACACCTCACAGGAAATAATTTAAAGCTGACTTTTTACTTTCTTTTCATTTATAACACTTGCTTAATATGATTTATATTTTCTTTTCTTTAATTATTATTATTATTTTTTGAGATAGAGTCTCGCTTTGTTGCCCAGGCTGGAGTGCAGTGGCGCAATCTCGGCTCACTGCAACCTCTGCCTCCTGGGTTCAAGTGATTCTCATGCCTCAGCCTCTTGAGTAGCTGGAATTACAGGTGTGGGCCACCACACCTGGTTAATTTTTGCATTTTCAGTAGAGACGGGGTTTCACAATATTGGCCAGGCTGGTCTTGAACTCCTGGCCTCAAAGTGATCTGCCCACCTCGGCCTCTCAAAATGCTGGGATTACAGGAATGAACCACCATGCCTGGCCTAAGGATCTTAATCTTGAGAAGAGTATGGATTCACACACAGCCAAGTGTGACCGTATGATACTATCTATGCCAAAAATAAGGCCATCCTTAGATTATACCACTTTTTTGGGGGAGGTGACATTTTGAATGTATACAATCCTAAGGAGATAAATGAAATAATCAAGTATCTATTATAGAAGTTAATTGAACATATATTTAAAATAATATTGTATAAAATATTAAGAAAAAATGACTCCCCCCCTTCATTCTCACATCTTGTGACACAATTTGACACTAAAATCTTCATCATTATCAGTGCTACTTTGGGAATCATCTATGTGTCCTAGAGCACAGGTATTCATACATTTACCCCTGGAGTCATCTAAGACTCTCTATGGTGTAGATAGGTGTGTATAGCTTTAAGAAAACTGATTTCCAGGCTGGGCGAGGTGGCTCATGCCTGTAATCTCAGAACTTTGGGAGGTTGAGGGGGGAAAATTGCCTGAGCCCAAGAGTTTTGAGACCAGTCTGGGCAACGAAGTGAGATCCTGTCTCTACGAAAATTAGCCAGGTGTGGTGCTGCATAACTGTAGTCTCACTCAGGAGGCTGAGGTAGGAGGACCCCTTGAGCCCAGGAGGTGCAGGCTGCAGTGAGCCAAGGCTGTAGCACTGCACTCCAGCCCAGGTGACAGAGCAAGAGCTTGTCTCTAAAAATAAAAAAGAAAAAAAAAATTGATTTCCAGATCCCAATCTCCAGATGTGTTTTTTTCTAAAAGTGACTCAACTTTCTCCCACTTTACAAGAGAAAGATATTATCTCTCCAGTCTACTTCAGATCTTATTAAGGTATATGGTCCCAGGGTATAAAAGTCTCTGGAAAACCAAGCAAAATATAAAGTCTAACTTTTTCTGACAAAAGTCAATTTGACTTGACTGTTTATGACAGTGAGAAATGGCTTTGCCAATTGGATTTTACGGCACACATTTCCTATAAATTGAATGAGCTAAATCTGTATTCCAATAGAATGAGTTGAGATGTTATATTTTATGAAAATATAATTAATGGCTGGGTATGGTGGCTCACTCCTATAATCCCAGCACTTTGGGAGGCCGAGGGTGGATCACCCGAGGTCAGGAGTTCGAGACCAGCCTGGCCAACATGGCGAAACCCATCTCTACTAAAAATACAAAAATTAGCCAGGCATGGTGGCAGCCACCTGTAACCCCAACTACTCAGGAGGCTGAGGCAGGAGAATCGCTTGAACCCAGGAGGCGGAGGTTGCAGTGAGCCGATATTGCGCCACTGCACTCCAGCCTGGGTGACAAAAGAGACTCCGTCTCAAAAAACAAAAACCAAAAAAACCCCCCAAAACCAAATAAATGAACCTGTATCTGGACCTTATACTCCTCTGCTGTTACCCATTTCTTGGCACAGTGTTGTAGCAAAATTCTTCATGAGTTTTCTACGTTGTCTCCCTTCTCTTCCTTTCCTCCTGTTCTTCACTGAACCTATTCCCAGAAGTCTTTCTTCCTAATTACTCCATGTAAATTGCTTTTTCAAGATCACCAATGACCTATACAATGCTAAAAATTTAAGGATCAATTCTCAGGCCTCATCTTATTTGACCAAATTTTAATTCTACCTGGTAGCCTGAATTTGCATCCGAAATACAATAGTTATTTCAGGCCAGTATGTCTTCTCCAAGTAAGTCCAAATAAAGTAACTGAGAAATCACCTTGTGTTAGTGATTTGAATATAAGGCAGCACTCTCTTTTCTGATGGGTAATTTTAGGAGAGAAAACAAAACTTACTTTGTTTTCAGGCATATATGACATTTTATTCTTTACTCATCTATCTCTCTGCTTTTAATTATCATTTTTATATCTGCTCCTCAAAACAAAATTTCTGGCCTGCTTTTCTTGCCAGATAACTTGACACAAAGCTTTGTGTCACTTTAATACTCACTATGCCTAACACCAAATTCTATTTCCAAAATTTTGCTTGCTATCTTAAATTCTTTATTCTATAAGCCTATTATTATTCTAGTCCAATGAGAAATATTGGCCACCTTTAATTATTAATTCCCTCATATATACTACAGCATCAAGTTTGGCTTGCTTCATATGTAGTATATGTTGCTTTCTCCTCTTTCCAGTATCACTGCTATTCTCTACTTGCTGGTCTCATGACTTCCATTATAAATTTCTTTCCTGAGAGTTTTATTTTATATGTTTCTTTCAAATTAAATTTTATTTTTAATTTTTTGGAAGAATTTTAAATTTATATCTGCTTCCTTTTTTTTAAAAAAAGATTTCATTGTAACGTTTAGAAAATTTCACATCCATTATAAAAATTAAGTTATGCAATATGTCTGGGAGGGATAAAAAAGTGACCATATCTTTGATCTGTCCCTGTTTAAAGTATCAGATTAAATTTTTAAATTATAAAGTATATGTCTTCCCTCAAAAAATACCAATGTTGGCTCCCACATATTAAGGTCCACTCATTTTAGCTAAGTAGTCTATAACATCAAAATCTGGCCCTAACTTTTGGTGGGAACTAGGAACTTACCAAGTTGAGGCAGTCTAGTTGAGAAGAAAGGACACATTGGACTAGGGATCAGGAGACTGATTAGTTTAGGGTTAAAATGCTGTATCTCTGAGAATACCATTTTATTTCAGCATAGTATGGAACTATTGCTAATGAATGTAAACAAATCAACAGGTTAAAGGAGAACTTCCTATGGTGTGCAGTTATAGGTGGATCCAGAAACTGATCTGGTTAGCTTTCTGAGATGACTGGGCATGGCTGAAGTCCCCAGGCTGGTCTCCTCTGCTGGGGGAGCAACATGGTTGGTTCACTGGTTTATCTAATAATGGCTTACCCAATTGTGCTTTAAAAATATAATCATTTGCTATTGATACCTGATGTGAAAAAGGTTGGAAGAGGAGGCTGGGTTAAACTATTTTTAGTGCTCTATATTGGAAAAAAGATGTAAAATATTTTACTGATTTCTCTCCAAGTTAAAAAAAAATTAAAAATATGTTAGTGCTTAGTGCTGAACTAACAGTAGGCTCTCAAATATGTTGACTAACAACAGATTTGATTTTTAATAATTCTGTAAGTGGCTCCTGAAATACGTATTTCTCAAGGGTTCTGGATAGGTGACATATAACTGTGTTCCCTCTCTCCCTACCCTTTTTTATTTTTAGAACTGAAGCAGTTTGGCTGGGCGCAGTGGCTCATGCCTGTAATCCTAGCACTTTGGGAGGCAGAGGCGGGTGGATCACAAGGTCAGTAATTTGAGACCAGCCTGGCCAATATGGTGAAACCCCATCTCTACCAAAGATACAAAAAATTAGCTGGGCATGGTGGCGGGCACCTGTAATCCCAGTTACTTGGTAGGCTGAGGCAGGAAAATCGCTTGAACCCAGAAGGTGGAGGTTGCAGTGAGCCAAGATCACGCCACTGTACTCCAGACTGAGCAACAGAGCAAGACTCCATCTCAAGAAAAAAAAAAAAAAAAAAAGAATCTTCAACTATTCCCCCTTTACTATCTCCTCTTGCCTTCCCCCTCACCCCGCTGCCCCTGCTGCCATTCACTAAGGACACAGCTAACAGTGGTGTACAGGCATGCCTCATTTTTTTGCATTTTTCTTAACTGAGGTTTATACAAAGGGTTTATCAAAAGCAGAAACCAGACAATTGTATTTGGATTACTTATATAAAATACATTATGTATAAATTAATGTCAGTGATGTCTGTTCTTTCTGAAAATTCATAGTAATATAACATTTTGCCAGATGTTTGTTAGTATTGTTTACAACTCCAGAAGATTGTACACTTAAAAGGTTTAACTTTTTCAAATTCAATATTTTTAAAGCAATCACAGTTTTATACAGGTATATCTTGTTTAACTGTACTTTGCTTTACTGTGCTCTGCAGATATTATGTTTTTTACAAATTGAAGGTGGTAACCCTGCACTGAGCAAGTCCATTGGCACCATTTTTCCAATAGTACATATTCACTTTGTGTCTCTGTGTCACATTTGGGTAATTCTTACAATATTCAAACTTTTTCATTATTTTTATATCTGTTATGGTGATCTGTGATCAGTGATCTTTGATGTTACTATTGGAATTGTTTTGCAATGCCATGAACCATACCCATACAAGACAGTGAACTTATGGACTATGCTCTGACTGCTCCACCAACTGGCCATTTCCAGTCTCTCTCCCTCTCTCCTTGGGCGTCTCTAGTCCCTGAGACACAACTATATGGGAAGTGGGCCGATCAATAACCCCACAATGACCTCTAAATGCTCAAGCGAAAGGAAAAGTCACATGTCTCTTACATTAATTCTTTTTATTTTTTGAGACAGGGTCTCACTCTGACCCAGGCTACAGTGCAGTGGTGCAATCATGACTCATTGCGGCCTCTACCTCCTGGGCTTAAGGGATCCTCCCACTTCAACCTCCCAAGTAGCTGAAACAACAGGTATGCGTCAACACATTGGGTATTTTTTTTGTTATTTTTTGTAGAAATAGGTTCTCATTCTGTTGCCAAGGCTGATCTCAAACTCCTAGGATTCAGTGATTCCCAGCCTCGGCCTTACAAAGTTCTGGGATTACAGGCGTGAGCCACCATGCCTGGCTCTGTTTCTTACTTTAAATCAAAAGCTAGAAATGATTAAGCTTAGTGAGGAAGGCATATCAAAAGCCAAGACAGGCTGAAAAGCAGGCTTCTTGTGCCAAAGAGTTAGTCAAGATGTGAATGCAAAGGAAAAGTTCTTGAAGGAAATTAAAAGGGCTACTCCAGTGAAAACACAAATGATGAGACACCAAAACAGTTTTATTGCTGATGTGGAGAAGGTTTGGATGGCGTGGATGAAAGATCAAACCTGCTGCAACATTCCCTTAGCCAAAGCTTAATCCAGAGCAGGACCCTAACTCTTTTCAATTATCTCAAGGCTGAGAGAAGTGAAGAAGCTGCACAGAACAGCTGGAAGCCAGCAGAAGTTTAAGGAAAGATGTTGTCTCCATAACATAAAAGTGGAAGGTGAGGCAGCAAGTGCTGATGGAGAAGCTATGGCAAGTTATCTGGAAGATCTAGCTAAGATATATGATGACAAGACTACACTAAAAAGCAGGTTTTCAATGTTGAAAAAACTGCCTTCTATTGAAAGAAGATGCCATCCATGACTTCATAGATAGAGAGGAATCAATGCCTGGCTTCAAAGCTTCAAAGGGCAAGCTGACTCTCTTGTTACGGATTAATGCAGTTGGGGCCTTGAAATCAATACTCATCATTCCTAAAATCCTGGAGCCCTTAAGAATTATATGAAATCTACTCTGTGCTCTATTAATGGAACAACAAAGCCTGGATTATAGCACATCTGTTTACAGCATGGGTTACTGAATATTTTAAGCCCACAGTTGAGACCTACAACTCAGAAAAAAAGATTCCTTTCAAAATATTACTGCTCATTAACAATCCCCCTACTCAACCAAGATCTCTCATGGAGATATACAAGGAGGTTAATGATGTGTCCATGCGGGCTAACACAAAATCTATTCTGCAGCCCAAGTGATCCATTAGTTATTTTGACTTTCAAGTCTATTACTTAAGAAATACATTTTGTAAGGTGATAGCTGCCATAGGTAGTGATTCCTCTGATGGATCTGAGCAAAGTAAAATGAAAACCTTTTGGAAAAAATTCACCATTACAGATGCCATTAAGAACATTCATGATTCACGGGAGGAGGTCAAATATCCACAAGAACAGAAGTTTGGAAGAGGCTGATTCCAACCTTCATGGATAACTTCGAGGGGGTCAAGACTTCAGTGAAGAAAGTAACTGCAGATGTGGTGGAAATAGCAAGACAACTAGAATTAGAAGTGGAGCCTGAAGATGTGACTGAATGGCTGCAATCTCATGATCAAACTTGAATAGATGAAGAGTTGCTTCTTATAGATGAACAGAGAAAGTGGTTTCTTGAGATGGAATCTATGCCTGGTAAAGATGCTGTGAACATTGTTGAAATGACAACAAAAGATTTGGAATATTACATAAACTTAGTTGAAAAAGCAGTGGCAGGGTTTGAGAGGATTGATTCTAATTTTGCAAGAAGTTCTACTACAGGTAAAATACTATCAAACAGCATCATATACTACAGAGGTATCTTTTGTGAAAGGAAGAGTCAATTAATGCAGCAAACCTCATTGTTGTAATTTAAGAAATTGCCATAGCCACCTCTATCTTCAGCAATCACCACCCTGATTGGCAAAAACATGATTAGCTGAAGGCTCAGATAATCATTAGCATTTTTAACAATAAAGTATTTTAAAATTAAAGTATGCATACTTTTTTTTTAGACATAATGCTATTACACACTCTTGACTATAGTATAGTGTAAATATAACTTTTATATGCCCTGGGAAACCAAAAAAATTCATGTGACTCACCTTTTTTTATGGTGATCTGGAACCACATCCACAGTATCTCCAAGGCATGTCTGTATTTTGTTCCAAATTCCTTTCTTGGTATACATACAATTTATTTTTCATTTTAAAAATATAACTGAGATTACAGTATTTATACTATTTTATGTCTTTTTTCACTTAATATTTTGGGGACAGCTTTTCATGTTTGTACAAATAAATTTATCTCATTCTTTTAACTACTACATGGAATTACCAGGATTAACTTTTAGTATGTCTCCTATTTCCCTAGCAAAGGACATTTATGTCCATTCCACCTCAGAAGGGAGGGGACATAAAAAAAGTATAACACTGCAATGAATAGCCTTTACCTAATTGTGTGAGATTTCTGTAGGAAAAATTCCAAAAGTGGAATTGTTGAGTGCATTCTTAAAATTCTGATAAATGTACTCTCCAGAAAGATAATAAAATTTCTCCTTCCACCATTAATATATGAAGGTTTCTGTTTCACACACTCACCAATACTGTATAGCATCTTTTAAATTCTACCAACCTAATGGCAAAAATGATTAACTTATTGTTTATTGGCCTTCCATATATATATATTTTTTAATTTTTAATTTTATTTTTTGGTAGCTAACTGCCTCTTTTCTCTTTTGCCTATTTTTTTCTGTTGGGTTGTTATGTATTAGGAACAGCAGTACACATTATACCACTCAGGCATAAACAATATTACCTGTCACCTCCAGATGTGTGGTCTGTGAATTAATTACGTATTTGCCAGATTACATGATCATTAAAACTTCCTCACAAATTTCCCACTGATTAAGATTTTTAAAAGATTTCTATATTTGTAAGAAGAAAAGGCATTATATATTTCTACATAAAATTATATTAAAGACATTTTTCAAAATAGCTCTTTGCAGAGATTCTGATGTACTTCTCTTGAGAAACAACACTAAGGTTTGGAATTACTGCTTTAGACTGAGATCCCTGCAAGAAGTGTCTACGGCTCCTCATGTTCACGCAGCTCAATGGAAGCAGGCAAAATCAGTAAAGATTAGTCAGAGGATTTCAAAGATACCCTTTCACTCTCAGATTCCATGATAATAAAATAAATTTAAAAATTCTGATACTGATTAAATACACTATGTTGTTATACTTCTAAATGTGATTCTTACGACAGTACTGTACTTTAAAAATGCATTTTAAACTTGGTAACCAGTTTTCTAGTTATTCAAAAAAAGTGTATTAATACTGATATTGTGCTTTTGCACAGAAGGTTTGCTTTTTATATTAGCAAAGAACCAAGTTAGTTAAATCTATTATGGCCCTTTTTGAACCTTTTGGCTTCAATTTCTTGTCTAGCAGTGTTGGCTACAGAAGGCAGAAACTCAAAGTGAAGCACAGCAAGCTCCAGAGGTGCAGTGCTGGTAGGAATTACAGCAGTACTTATCTGAGTTGAAGTACAGCCAACAAAAATGTCTGAAGTCTATTTTGGGAGCTAATATTCTAGGTTTATCTTTTCTACACCTACCTTGATTCTAGCTCCTCAAAGACAACGTAGTTAACTAGTCCGTGGGTGAATACTTCACTGAGCCCCTCAAGTGGCTAATTATTTGTTGAACGGTTACCTTTAATTTGGGAAAGTGACAAGATTTCCCTATTTATAGGAAGACATGGTTTAACCAGAAAAATCTGTAAGTATGTTGTTACTTTTTACCAAGAAAAAGATTAAAATAAATCTTCCATATTGCTCTGGACTATATAATAACACGATTGTTATATGAACACCTTAATTGAAACTTTCATCTTCATAGTCTAAAGTCTTTCCAATTCTTCTGGCTACTCATTTGTTCTAAAACTTCAGAGTTTTAATGCAATTCACTTTGAGTCATTTTGTGTTTACTTTCTGGAACTGGCTAAAGCAGTGGTTCTAAACTGGTGATTTTCTGCTCCAAGGAATATTCTGCAGCATCTGAAGATATTTTTGGTTGTCACTGCTGAAGGTGGAAAAGTGTATGTGCTACTGGCATCTAGTGGGCAGAGGCCAGAGATACTGCTAAACATGCTACAATGTTCAAGACAACTCCTGAAAACAAAGAATTCTCCAGCCCAGAATATCAATAGTGCTGAAGCTAAGAAAACTCTGTACTTTTAAAACTAACATATTCTTAACAATATTAAACTATTCTTATTTTTATTCATTTTAAATAAATTTGAACGAATTTTCTTCCTAAAATAATGTTAGCTGATGCTGGTTCTTTCCCGCACTTTCAGTAACAAAATATACATATTATTTACATATCAAAAGTGATACCTAAGATTAAATCCCTTTGTAACCTCCTGGATACAAAGAGTACTTTGTGCCACAGTAGGACAGCAGGAGCTTTATTTAATTTCTATACTTTATTTGTCAGAATTCAACAGCTGGTAAAAAGACTCGAAGCAGGTGTTTTTAGGAAGATCTTAAAATAACGACATATTGTTCTTGAAATTCCAACAATGAATAGATTCTTTTTGGCTATTTTGAGCCCTCATTATGGAATGTCAGAGTGGCCATGATTCCTCTCTCTGCTTTAGTAATATAATCTTGACTACTTCAACACTGCTGTCATCTAATGTCTATATAGTATACATTTACTTCCACATTGCTCTACCTCCTTCATCTTTCTTTTCCCTGCTATTCAATGCTGAGATGCTTGTATGCCACCTGCAAATTATTTACATATTCTATTAGCAATCTGTATAATACCATAGGTTTTGTCAAAAGTTGCTATAAAAATTTAATGAATGTTTATAATTGTAATTCCTTAATCAAAATAGATAATTTCCCTTTAAAAGTCACATTTCTGTAACCCTTTACCAGATCTATTGTGTTCACAAAAAAGGAAATCTCTCACCCAATAAATTTATGATTTTTATAAAAAATACAGTATTTCTCAATTGTTTTACAAAACACACAAATTATTTTGGGCTTTTAAAAAGCTTTCTTCATTTTAAAATAATGAACAGCTTTCAATAAAAGGAAAGCTATTAACTAATGATATGTTGCACAGAAAAAGACTGTTTCAAAAGGAAGACTCACAGAAGAGGCTTTGCTTAAACAAAACAGGCAAAAGGGCAAATGGCTGGATTTTGATTTAGACAAGTGATTTTAGGCTTTTCCAAAAGAATGGAAAATTCGCTGTTCAGAAGAAACTGAAGCAATAATCAAACCAGGGCATCCAAGACTGTAGCTTTAGAATAATAAAATATAAAAAAGAAATGATCACTTTTGATTGTTTTAAAACACCTGAGAATAGCATATTGGTTAAGTACTCTTTTTCTTTGTTCTATGTTTTCCTGTTTTATTTAACTTATTTGTTTGCTGTGAACCTATATATTCTATTTTGTGAATAAAGTAATTATATGTAAATATACAGGCATAGCAACTCTCTAGGGATGGACTACTCATTTCTCACAATTCACTAGATATGCCCCCCCGAAAAAAAACCCCAAAACGCAACACCCCACATGAAATAGTTTGAGACTTGTTTCAATCTCTACAACATTATAATTTTAAAATCAATTGAAATACTTGTTGATATTTAAAAGTGCTATTAGAAGTAGCTTTTTAAGTTCCTGAAAATGTATATTATTGGCTTAACATGATGCAGTGTGAACCATGCACGAATGCTTACTGGCTTTTCATAAAGCTAAGTGACCTCAGGCAAGTCATTCAATCTCTCTGTGCTTCAGTGTCCTCATCTGCAAAGTGGGGACAATATTCCTACCCTAGAGGGTTAAATAAGCTAATATGTATGTGTGTTTAAATCATACCTAGAACGTGGTAAATGTTACATGTGTATTAGCTATTATTATTTTTCCAGTATTTTAGTATTAACCAATGCATTAGTCACAATTACTAGAAAATGGTACTCTTTCTTTTTGAGACGGAGTTTTGCTCTGTTGCCCAGGCTGGAGTATAGTGGCAGGATCTCGGCTCACTGCAGCCTCCAACTTCTGGGTTCAAGCAATTCTCCTGCCTCAGCCTTCTGAGTAGCTGGGATTACAGGTGTGCACCACCACACTGGACTAATTTTTTTGTATTTTTAGTAGAGACAGGGTTTCACCATGTTGGCCAGACTGGTCTCAAACTCCTGACCTTAGCTGATCCACTCACCTCGGCCTCTCAAAGTGCTGGGATTACATGCATGAGCCACCGTGCCCAGCCAGAAAACAGTACTCTTTAGTGTTTTTTCCCCAAAATGGGTATTAATTCAATGCAGGTATATACTAATAAACTCGTGAGTACAAAGAGAAATCTTAAAACATAAAAACAATTTTAGGTCATTCGAATAATTTTTATAGCTAGTAATATCAGCATTTAGATAAAAGTTCTGTTAAAAAATTTTCCTAAAATAGATATATATATTGTTTGTGTAAAAGTCAATTTCTGTAATCTATAATACTAGTGGTTTTTTTTTTTTTTTTTTGAGACAGAGTTTCAGTCTTGTTGCCCAGGCTGGAGTGCAATGGTGCGATCTTGGCTCACTGCATCCTATGCATCCCGGGTTCAAATGATTCTCCTGCCTCAGCCTCCCTAGTAGCTAGGATTATAGGCACCTGCCACCACGCCTGGCTAATTTTTATATTTTTAGTAGAGATGGGGTTTCACCATGTTGGCCAGGCTGGTCTCGAACTCCTTTCCTCAGGTGATTCACCTGCCTCAGCCTCCCAAAGTAGGGGGATTACAGGCGTGAGCCACTGTGTCTAGTACTAGTGGGCTTTATTTTTTTTTAAGTTTTTGAGACAAAGTCTGGCTCTATCCCCCTGCTGGAGTGTAGTGGCACAACCTCAGGTCACTGCAGCCTCCACATCCCTGGTTCAAGCAATTCTTGTGCCTCAGCCTCTGGAGTGGCTGGGATTACAGGTGTGCATGACCATGCCTAGCTAATTTTTGTATGTTTTGTAGAGATGGGGTTTCACCATGTTGCCCAGGCTGGTCTTCTTTTTTTTGGGATGGAGTTTTGCTCTCGTTGCCCAGGCTGGAGTGCAATGGCGAGATCTCGGTTCACTGCAACCTCTGCCTCCCAGGCTCAAGCGATTCTCCTGCCTCAGCCTCCTGAGTAGCTGGGATTACAGGCATACACCACCATGCCTGGCTAATTTTGTATTTTTAGTAGAGATGGGGTTGGTCAGGATGGTCTCGAACTCCCGACCTCAGGTGATCTGCCTGCCTCAGCCTCCCAAAGTGCTGGGATTACAGGCGTGAGCCACCATGCCCAGTGTCCAGGCTGGTCTTAAACTCCTAAGCCCAAGCAATTCACCCGCCTCAGCCTCCCAAAGTGGAGAGATTACAGGTGTGAGCTACCGCACCTAGCTTATGATAGTAGTATTATTTTATTTAAGTCACTTCTTCATTTTTTTTTTTTTACCATTTACCATTTACTAAGTTTTGAACTCTACAGAATCACTTTACACATATTATCTCATTTAATCCTTTTAATAATCTTATGAGATACTACTATTCTCATTTTACCAATAAGGAAACTGGAGTTTATTTAAATTAGGTAGCCTAGTCAGTGTTTGGACTATAACTAATACCTATATGTGACGTCAGAGTTTGGTTCTTAACAGTTTTAGACTAGTACAACAAGATCATGCATTATAAGGCAAATAATAAATTAATAACTTAAAAGAAAAAAGTTGAACTAATCTTTACAGTTATATTTTCTTTACAGTTTAGATATTCTTATGTTGCTATTACTATTGCTAATTAAATTTTACTTTGTGTAATGCTGTATAAAGACATAGACCTCAGGAACACTTACGTTTAGCTTTGCCTTTCACGCATTTCCTAACCTGTCAGCAAAGGGTATGAATTCCATAGCTCCACACAACGGTTCTAGCTAATATTGTTTTTCTCACATGAGAAGTATATGCCATGTTTCATTTTGTAGGAATATCTTGTAATTTGATCAATCAAGTATATATTTCTGTATACTGTAAGAAACTTACCATTGACGCTTTGTATCATTACAAACAAAATCATAAAACCCGATCTATAAGAGAATTTTCCTTTCACTGATTCTAATAGTAGACAGTACATGTAATAATCATTCCCAAATCTCTTTCTCATATTAAGAACAACATTTAAAGCAGAATCCTGAAAAAGCTAAAACAGGATTCAAAAGCAGTGGTATTTTCAATAATGAAATCTATTAATATCAAATATTTCAAGAGTAGAATGGAAGACACGGGTGATAGGAATGAAGATAAAAACAGATGTAGATTTAAATGGCCAGGGCTTAAGTTCACAAATTCAAGTAACTTCAGACTTGAAACTACCAGTCGCTGAATATATGGGCTAGATTTACATCTTACTATATAATATTTAAACTGTTTTTGAATATTGAAAATAATATTAAAAACATCATTGATTCATTTGTTAATTCAATCAGTGTACACTAGAAGAGCTATGGTACATACTGAATGTGTATGTGGGAAATGGGAATGAGTAGTCTTGACAGATCCTACTTAAGGAAAGGAAGTTAAGACATAAAAATAACTGACATGAGATAAACTATAATGAGTATGGTAAAAGGTTGATATATAATGCTATGGAAGTTCAGAGATAATATTAACAATTTTGAGACATGGTAGGCAAAGAAGTGAGGTCAATCAAAGATGACCCTAAGGTGTTTCAAAGGAGTAACTGAGAGAACAGTACCATTAAAAAAAGGACAACAGGAGAAGCGGCCAAAGAAGACAGTATGTTCAGTTTTAGACATATTCAGTTTGACATGTAAATTGAGATGTCTAGCAGGCAAATGAGGATTGAAATTCATTAATGAAATCAGTCCTGCAGACATAAGATTGGGGACATAAAAGTATATATGGGACAGCTACTTAGGAGGCTCAGAATGGAGAATTGCTTGATCCATGAGTTCAAGGCTGCAGTGAGCTATGATTGTGCCATTGCACTCCAGCCTGGGTGACAGCGTGAGACCCTGTCTCAAAAAACCCCAAAGGTATACAGGGAGTATTCTGAGAGTAGAAGAGCATTAAATCAGATAGGGCATCAAGAAAAGCTTTTGATGGCAGGTGGCATTAGAGTTTAATTTTAGAAGGTAAACAGAATTAGTTCTGAAAGGATGGGTAAACACATGAGGAGGTACAAAACACACGAGGTGATACAAAAACACATGATACAAAAACACATGAGGTGATACAAAAAGCATGAGAAAATGCAAGCAATCAAAAACCATGAATAGCATGACCACAGCAAAGGGTGTGGGGGTGTGTGTGTGTGTGTGTGTAGGATAAAAAGAAAACAGAGAATCAGAGACCAGATTATAGAGGACTTGATGCTCTTATCCATGGAATCTAAACTTCACTGTGAATACCACAAAGCATCATGAAAGATTTTCAAATGAGACCAATATGGTTTGATATTAGATGGCCAATATAATCTATGGCTTCATTGGATGATCATTTCATCTAACGAGGAAGTGAGAATGGGGAGAAGGGAGTATACATGTGGCGGGTAACCAGTTTGAACAATAATTTAAGTAAAAGTGATGAAGGCTGAACTAAGGCAGTGGCAAAGAAGAAGAGAAGCATCCATCAGCCACTAAGAAGGTTAAATGTTTTAAAACTTGGCAATTCCATAGATATGGGGTATAAATAAGAAAGCAGAGTCAAGAACAGTTTCTAAGTTTCTCACTAGGCAGATGGTGATGCCATTCCAGTAGATGTGGAATCCAGAGAAGTAATCAGGGGACAGATGCACTGTCTGAAAACACTAGATTTGAAGCACCCATGAGACATCTCCGTGAAGATGCTAAGTAGGCCTCTAGGTGTGTAAGTCTAGAGCACAGCACAGAGGACAAGCTAGAGATATATATTAATATTTGAGAGCTACCAATGGTAAAGATGGATATGGAATGATGCTGTCCAAGAAGAATGTATAGAGTGAGAAGAACAGAAGACAGAGGCTAAAACACAAGAACAGCTTTCATAAAGGGGCAACGAAAGAAAAGAAGCCCATATAGGAAGCAGAAAAAAAGCCAAGATGGAAAAAACCAGGAGAGGTGGATCCCACAAAAATGGAGAAAGGAAAGTATTTCAAGAAGGAGTTTTCAGTAGTCTTAAATGTCTTAATGTTCAAATAAAAGAAAAGAGATCACTGGATTTGGCAAGCTTCAGTGGAGTGGTGCAGACAGAAACCAAAAAAGTGAAAAAAAGCGGGGAGTAATAAAGTGACTGTTCTCTTTCAAAAGGTTCAACCCTACCCCCCAACACTCTCAGAAAAAGGGGAAAGGGGGACAAGTACAGAATAAAAGATCAAGGGAAATATTTATTATTATTATTATTAAGATGGAAGAAATGGGAATAACTTTATCTATTAAAGGATTAATTACTAAAAAGAGAAAGAGTTTAAAGATACTGATGAGAAGGTATGAGTTCCAAAACGGAGAGGGTAATTATTCTTGAACAGATTATAAATCTTTCACTGAACTAAAAGGAAAACATAGGTTAATTAATGTTGGTAGGTAGCAAGAAATGTCTTGAACTTCAAAGATAAAGTAGAAAGCAAAAGCAAAGCTAACTGTGAGAAATGAAGGGAGCAGTGAAAACCTGATGTTTGAGGAAAGGTGAAAATTTGGGAGAGTGTCTAAGGGAATAGATAGGAAGCTAACTAGAGATAACTAGATAGGGACCTCGTGGACCTACAGTGCTGCTGATTCTGCATGTCTGTGTGATCTTTTTTGGAAGAGCTCAAAGGCTAGGTATAAAAACAGTAATATAGATTTGCAAGATGACTAGGATAGAAAAACAGAGTAATACATGAAAGACAAAAGTAATCCATGAAGTCTCAGACTTGAGTCAGGAAGGGAGTAAAACCGTGAAGGGGAGGGAGACTTAAGAAAATGTAGCAGGAATCGGCCAGGTGCGGCGGCTCACGCCTGTAATCCCAGCACTTTGGGAGGCCGAGGCAGGCAGATCATAAGGTCAGGAGATCGAGACCATCCTGGCTAACACGGTGAAACCTCATCTCTAAAAAATACAAAAAGTTAGCTGGGCATGGTGGCGGGTGCCTGTAGTCCCAGCTACTCAGGAGGCTAAGGCAGGAGAATGGCGTGAACTCGGGAGGCGGAGCTTGCAGTGAGCCGAGATCTCGCCACTGCACTCCAGCCTGGGTGACAGAGCGAGACTCTGTCTCAAAAAAAAAAAATGTAGCAGGAATCATAAATGAGTCTAAAAAGCAGATGAGAAGGGAGTGAGAGAAAAAGAAGGATAAGACATCAACAGTAACAGAATGGAATGTTGGCTGAAATTTCAGGACTACAGTGTAGCCATGGGTATGAGTTCAACATGGAGTGGAATGAAGGGACACTGGAGTTGAGAAAGGCATGCTGATGCATAATGAATTATCTAAAGGGTTGACTCATCAAATTACCAAAAATGATTCTAGATCTAAGTACGTTAAGATCCAAGAGGAGAATCTTTTCCCAAACATAATCATGTTACAAACATTTGTCAATGTCTTTTTTTTTTTTTTTTTTTTTTGAGACGGAGTCTTGCTCTGTCTCCCAACCTGGAGTGCAGTGGCATGATCTCGGCTCACTGCAAGCTCCGCCTCCCAGGTTCACGCCATTCTCCTGCCTCAGCCTCCCGAGTAGCTGGGACTACAGGCGCCCACCACCACGCCCAGCTAATTTTTTTGTATTTTTAGTAGAGACGGGGTTTCACCGTGTTAGCCAGGATGGTCTCGATCTCCTGACCTCGTGATCTGCCCGCCTCGGCCTCCCAAAGTGCTGGGATTACAGGCGTGAGCCACCACGCCCGGCCGTGTCAATGTCTTTTATTCCCCTGGGATAACCAGGACGTCATTATATTAAAGAAGAATAGATGGTAGCACAGCTTGGATGATACAAGCCTCAAATAAAGTGGTTTTATATGACAGTGGAGGAGTAATGATTGCAATTAGAAATGGAAAGCAAGAGGGCTATTTTCCTTACTTTAGGTGGTACTTAGTAAATGACGAACTGAGCTTCTATAGCAGGTATTACCAAGACATGGCCTGTGAGATTTGGCTACTGCTGTTTTTGAATTAATAAAGTTTGTCTGAAACACAGTCATGCTCATTTGTTTCTGTATTTTCTGTGGTTGTTTTCATACTACAATGGTATTGTTAAGTAGCTGCAAAGAGATTGTATGGCTTACAAAGCCAAAATACTTACTATCCGGCCTTTTTTAAAAAAAAGTTTGCCAACCTCCACTCTATAGCCGGGGGAGTGAAGACATGGGGGCGAGGAGGGGGAAAAAAAATCTGTTTCAGTTACGCCTCCACTTTCAGAAGTAAGTGGCAATAACATTCTTTGAAGAAAATAAAGGCAGTCTGTTCCCCTCAAATAAGGATTTCAAAGGACACTGGAAAAAATATGCTGGGAAGATGTATGAGGGTGAATTGAGGCAGATCATAAGGTCAGAAATAAGGTTATTTATAGAGAGTAAAAATGGCAAAGGAGCAGTTGGGAACTTTAGGTTGTAAAGGCCTGGAATATATATGAAAGATGGGGAATATGTTTAATAATTAGTTAATAAGAAATAATAAGATTCATCCAGTAGTGAGAATTGTAGAAAGGATAATCATTAATAGTTTAGTTTCTGACACTTTCAGAAATGCCTGCTAGCCATATAATATAATATAATATAATATAATATAATATAATATAATATAATATAATATGAAGGTAGAAAAACGTGGCAGTTTATAAAAAGAGGTGAGGATTGGGGTGGGAGACAGCTAGAACAGTGGGGATAGGACATGCAGAAACATGGTCTAAAAACAGAGACTAACAAAACTGGCACTGAATTACAAATGTTGAAATTCTTAGGGCAATTTCAAAGTAGCTGTGCAGCTCACAAAGAGAAATACAGTCATGTGAAAAAGACTAAAGAAATCTCTTTCAACTGCTTAGTTTCAGTTGTGAGTTTGCTATTTCATTATTAGGAAATTACAGTAGAATGACACTTTTTTTTAATCACTAGAAAGACATGTTGATAATTTATTTGCTAAATGTTTATTTTTTAAAAAGTTTTCACATGTATATTTTCCAAACTGTTATTATATACTTACCTGCTTTCTTACTAAGCTTATATAAAAAAGTTTGGCGAGGGTCTGAGTGATCTCGACATGTCAGCTGCAAAAGCGAACCTGATTTTTTCCATTTCTGCATAAACCAGAGACCTAGAGAATCATATATGATATAGAAGTATGAAATGAAATATATAGAAACATATGCCAAGATTATTAATTTTAATATATATTTCACTTCAAAAGATGACATTGCCTAAATTAGCATTTTTGTTGGCTAATCAAAAATATATTTGGAAAATATTTCCATGTTCTGATAACATTTATAATAAACATGCATGCTTAGGTTAATTATGAATTAATGGTGGTTGATGGACGGCTTGCTATTTCTATTTCATTCAGTAATGAAATAGATAATAGCATATGAAGAACAAACTGGAAAAATTATACCTTTCAATATATTTGTTCAAATGATAAAGAAGATGAAGAAAAACTTCAAATACAGTAGTAGGTCAAATGCCTATGCAGAATGATCAGTCTATAATTACAGTTTAGTTATGACATAATAGACTAATTGCAAAGTGACCACATCTTAGAATGAAAAATTGTTTAATGTTTTCTAATAACAGCTGAATATCATTTGTTTTATATTAATTATTTTTTTATATTATCAGTAACCCATATTTAAATGCATCTTGCTCTTCAGGAAATTAAGCAAAATTTCAATCACTCAAGCTGGTTTTCAAGACTATGAAATATTCCTTTCCATTTTCATTGCTTCTAATATTAGGGAAACAGGAGAAAAGACTGGGAAAACAATCCTTTAATTGGTTAAATCCGATAGCTGGAAACATATCTGGGAAAAAGTTTAGTGAAGAATGAAATTCAAAGTACTACATTTGATTCATGTTGGGTTCTATTATACATTATTTAAGGACTTCATTTTTCTCATTTCCTCTTTTTCAAACTGTAAAAGTCTAAAACTGGCTGTATTTTTAAATCACCAACTTGAAATGGGATACAGGAAAAATGGTATGGTTTGTCATTAAAAGGAAGTGGTAAAGGAAATAGAAATAAGATTTTCAGGGATCAATGAAAAGAGACAGAGTTAAATATAATTTCTTCTCAATGGGAATCAATTGACTAACTTATAGATCATTTTTGCAAACATCTAAGGGAAAAACCAAGCCAAACAAAAGGCAAATCAAGGCCGGGCGCAGTGGCTCACGTCTGTAATCCTAGCACTTTGGGAGGCCGAGGCAGGCGGATCACGAGGTCAGGAGATCGAGACCATCCTGGCCAACATGGTGAAACCCCGTCTCTACTAAAAATACAAAAATTAGCTGGGTATGGTGGCGTATGCCTGTAGTCCCAGCTACTCCGGAGGCTGAGGCAGGAGAATCGCCTGAACCAGGGAGTCAGAAGTTGCAGTGAGCCGAGATCGTGCCACTGCACTCCAGCCTGGCAACAGAGTAAGACTCTGTCCTAAAAAAAAAAAAAAAAAATCAAAGTACCAAATATTTGTTGACGAGAATATAAATACTAATCAAATTTAGGGTCTTAACATTCATATTAACTTCTTTAGAAATTCTGAATCACCTTCTTAAAAATTATATTCTCATATCTCTTTACTCTTTTTGAACCAAAATTAGCTAATATTCTATATAAAATGTTATAACTTTATAATGTATTAAATGTAGGTGTTTGTTATCTGTTCAAGTAATGGGGTGACAAAACTGTTTATAAGATAAAACTTTACTAAAAATATTTTGGATTTAATGAAAAAAAGAAAAAAATGCTCTTGTGAATTTTGACAAATACCATCTCAATTTAAGAAAAGCCATTCTCCAAAATGACTTTTATCAACTTATTTCATGTGCATAACAAAACAGAAAATTAGCTACATTTTTTGTTTCACGAAATGTCCAGTATGTGACAAATTGGTTCTAAAATAAACATCAGAAAATACTAAGTTCATATTTTTCTCCCTATTCCATATTTTTAATACAGAACAATAAAACTTTTTACCTGTATTAACAAGAGCACTGCTGTTGTAGAGTGTACCAAGGTGAGGTCCAGAAAGAGACAGAAAGGTATGAAGTTTGTTGAGGTAATATTTAAACCTTGGCCTTGTAAGCACTGAACGAATTATTAAATTGCCCAACGAATGTCCAATAAAGCTTTAAGAGGAAAAAAAAAATTATTTTTCTCACAGCATTAGTTTTAGAAACAAAAATCAAAGCTGATCCACTATAAAATGGATGTGAATACTAACAATTTGAAAATTTCTAATGTTGTAAAAGTATAGTGATACTTTGAAATGATATACCACATTTTGAAGGAAAAAATGTACGAATGTATAGAAGATCCTCATTATTACATAATTTAAATGTTTATAGAAACAACATATTAATCTGAAAACTTTTACTCATAGTTTATAACTGCTTAGATATAAATACGTACTAAAGATAATATAATGACTAGATTACATATTTGCCTTCTTAGGTACATACACAAATTATTTACTTATTAATTCATCATTTCAAACAAAATGATGAATTTGTATTTATAAAGGACAACTTGGAGAAATTATATATCTGTTTCTCTTATTCTCTAGTCTATACTTCAAAGATGGACAGTTTTTGACTAACAATATTTTCAAGGCATAGGTAAAATATGTGCATTTTCCTACTATAAATCTTCAATTATACAAAAAGAATAATATTTATGTAGCTAGCACTTCACTTTTGTTATGAAATGGTTTAAATCAGTGGTCCCCAACCTTTTCGGCACCAGGGACTGGTTTCACTAAAGACAATCTTTCCACAAACAGGAGTTGTGGGGATGCTTTTGGGATGAAACTATTCCAACTCAGGCATTAGATTCTCATAAGGAACACACAGCCTAGATCCCTCGCATGCGCAGTTTAAAATAGGGTTCACAAATCTAATGCTCACCGATGATCTGACAGGAGGCTGAGCTCAGGTGGTAATGCTTGCTCACCCGCCCCAGTGCTCCTGCTGTGAAGTCTGGTTCCTAAGAGGCCACGGACAGGTACCAGTCTGTGGCCCAGGGTTTGGGGACCCCTGGTTTAAATCAAAAGAGCCTGTTTACTTACTGTTGTTTTACAACAGATGGTATAAGATTCCCTGGGGACAATTAGCAGTGAAAGAAGAGAGCTTGAGAGCTGTCTAAACACTGGCTTACACGTATATCTTGCGAGATGCTCAGGACAAACTTCCCTCCCGAACTGAACTTCCTAAAGTAGTGGGGGTGGGAATTCTGATGGTAGCTGACAGTCTACAATCAACCAGATTACACTTTTGGAAAATGATTGATTATAACTGACAATCTAACCTGAAAGACAATACTTTTGAGGAGGAATAAATAAGTTGAAATATTATTTTTCTCATCATAAAATAAATGAATAAAAGCTAAACAAGATTTTAAGATCCACAAATGAATAATTACAACAAGAAAATAATCTCTTCCTCCAAACAACAAACCTGAACCTTCTCCCATATTTTAACAGAATTCTGTTTTTTAAAAAATGACTTTAGGTAAAAACTGCTTATCTCTCTTCTTATTCCCTGTACTTCAAGTTGGAAACAAACTGTCCAAAAGCTTACAGTATGCAGAACCAGCTTCTTCCTCTAACCTAGTTAGGATATGAATATAGTCACAGTTTATTCTACCCTTTTGGAAACAAAGACTCTTCTCTCCTACATCTATTAACAAGATCTAATTAAATAATGAAACCCATATTGGTGTAATCATCATGTCTTGCTTGTGGAAAACTGACTCACAAAAGTATACAGTAGTCATAAAATCTGGCTGGGCAATGTGGCACACGTCTGTAATCCCAGCACTTTGGGAGGCCAAGGTGAGAGGATCACTTGAGCTCAGGAGTTCGAGACCAGCCTGGGTAACACGGTGAAACCCCCATCTCTACAAAAATTAGCTGGACATGGTGGTGCATGCCTGTAGTCCCAGCTACTTCGGGGGCTGAGGTGGGAGGAAAGCCTGAGCCCAGGGGGTTGAGACTGCAGTGAGCCGAGATGGCGCCACTGCTCTCTAGCCTGGGTGACTGAGCAACACCCTGCCTCAAAAAAAAAAAAAAAAAAAGTATACAAACTTTGAAAGTATTTTTGTTGCTTCATATGCATATACCATATACATATGTGTAACTCACAGAGCCTACACTTCTTCCACTTAAAGTGTACAATTCAATGTTTTAAAATATATTCACAGAGTTGTAACTCTCACTATAATCAATTTTAGAACCTTTTTTCCACCTCAAAAAGAAATCCTATATCCTTTAGTTATTCCCACCATCCCCCATCTTTCCCAGCTCTAAGCAAACACTAACCTACTTTTTTCTCTACAGATATGCTTTTTTGGACATTTCATATAAATCTTTTCCTAAAATCTTTACTTTTTTTCACTATAAATTAATTTGAGTTGTAGTCTCCTATATTTCAGAATAGGACAACCCTACCGCAAATTCTGTTTAACTTTTCTATAATTCATAGAAATATAAAAATAAATTGCATAATATTAAAGAAGATACCTTATTTTTGAGACTGTTAGACTATATATCTGAATATACTGTATTATCTCATCCAAAAGACGATCAGTCATGCTATCAAAATCAGCAAAAGTATCATTCTAAAAAGAAAGCAAAGCACATACATTGTATTTGGGAATATGTATAATCACATGAAAAACTAACAATATAAACATTATTTTTAATTTAGGCACTGAAAATATGGTTAAGTCCAATGTTTTTTAGAGAAGTTAGTGAGTGTAATATTTTTTATATTAAAACGAGCAAAGACAGTAAATTTCCAGGGGAAAAAAAGGTTCAGTGTTCTTAAAATACTTGCATTATTTGTTTGTTTAGCTCACTACCAGTATGAAACATAAGATGTTTACAATGGTTTAATTCATGAAATATTTCTATAGAAATGTGAAATTCTAGAAATATTTCATATGTGAAGCGATCATAAGTCAAAATGTAAATCATATATATTTCCTTTGGATATACATTTATATTAAATTTCATATAAATCAGAAAAATTATTTCTACTATTATAGGCATTTTGTAGTAAGGCAAAATTTAGGTAGAAACTGGTACAAAAATGTTTGTTTTCACTGAAAACACTGTCATATTGTACCTGATTTCTCTCAGACATAAGAAAATCAATTCTTCCTCCAGGCAGTCCAAGTTCAATGTAAGTTTTTACTAATCGGAGATCTGCACTGTTTCCTAAAAAATGAAAAATGATGTTTAAAGGATGAGATAAAGTAAAAGGTACAAAATACACTATCACATATTTTTACAGTTTTTAGAGACAAGCTTATGGCCTATGCCATTTGTGAATAGACAATATACAATGAGATAGAGTTCTCAATTTTTATGTCAAAGCTGATTTCTATTAGCCAGGCAATGTCAATTCAACAGTTTTTTTTTTTCTTTTTTCTTTCTTTTTTTTTTTTTTGAGATGGAGTCTTGCTCTGTCGCCCAAGCTGGAGTGCAGTGGCATGATCTCGACTCACTGCAACCTCCGCCTCCCAGGTTCGAGCGATTCTCCTGCCTCAAGCTCCCGAGTAGCTGGGACTACAGGTGCATCCCACCACGCCCAGCTAATATTTTGTATTTTTAGTAGAGATGGGGTTTCACCGTGTTAGCTAGGATGGTCTTGATCTCCTGACCTTGTGATCCGCTGGCCTTGGCCTCCCAAAGTGCTGGGATTATAGGCGTGAGCCACCGTGCCTGGCCAATAGTTTGTTTCTTAGGTGGTTTTGGTGGCTTTCACTTTTCTACCTAACAGTGTATTTATTTATCAAACTGTTAGCACATCACTTTGGTGACTCCTGGCTACAGTAGCTATAAATGGTGCCTTACCATCACCATTCTAGGTAATCATACAGCAAACTGTGAATGCATTTTAGATTTAATCTGTTAACCTTCCTTTGGTGATACTGGCACAGACTGAGAAAAATAAAAATCCATTTAAATATCTAAGAAAGTTTATTTTAATAATTATTAACTCAAAAGGCATCTACACATATACTTACAATACAGATATAAGACACAAGTGTTCTTCAAAAAGTTCATGGAAAATGCATCATAAAAAAAACTACGTATGGGTTTCAAAAATTTTTTACACCAAAATAAACACATACTAATTTGTTATAACATGTTTGAATAGAATCTGGCTTGAGGCACTAAGAAGGATAAGAAATCAGTTTGAGGCTGGCCACGGTGGCTCACGCCTGTAATCCCAGCACTTTAGGAGGCTGTGGCGGGTGGTTCACGAGGTCAGGAGATCAAGACCAGCCTGGCTAACACAGTGAAACCCTACTAAAAATACAAAAAATTAGCCGGGCGTGGTGGCAGATGCCTGTAGTCCCAGCTACTTGGGAGGCTGAGGCAGGAGAATGGTCTGAACCCGGGAGGTGGAGCTTGCAGTGAGCCGAGATCGTGCGTGCCACTGCGGACGGAGTGAGATTCTGTCTCAAAAAAAAAAAAAAAAAAAATCAGTTTAAAAAGAAACCTTATCAAACAACATGAATTCTACTAAAATGGAAGCAAGAACAAACATCAAACTTATGGTGAAGCTTCAGTGGAAGAATGGTGAAATAACGGAGGCTTTACAAAAAAGTTTATTGGGAAATGCCCCCAAAGAAATCAGCAGTTTACAAATGGGTAACTTGTTTAAAGAAGGGAAAAAACAATGTTGAAGATGAAGCATACAGCAGTAGACCACCCACATCAATTTGTGAGGAAAAACTTCATTTTGTTCACGCCCTAATTAAAAAGGACCGACAATTAACAGCACAAACAATAGCTGACATCTTAGACATCTCAATTGGTTCAGCCTACAGAAATCTGACCGAAAAATTAAAGTTGAACAAACTTTCCACTCAATGGGTGTCAAAACCATTGTGCTCAAATTAGCTGCAGACAAGAGCAGAGCTTTCAATGGAAATATTAAACAAATGGTATCAAGATCCTAAAGCATTTCTTCAAAGAATTGTAACAGGAAATGAAACATGGCTTTACCAGTATGATCTTGAAGACAAAACACAATCAAACCAATGGCTATCAAGAGGTAGAAGTGGTCCAGTCAAAGCAAAAGTGGACCAGTTAAGAGCAAAGGTCAAGGCAACAGTGTTTTGGAATGCTCAAGGCATTTTGCTTCTTGACTTTCTGGAGGACCAAAGAATGATAATATCTGCTTATCATGAGAGTGTTTTGAGAAAATCAGCCAAAGCTTTAGCAGAAAAATGCCTGGAAAAGCTTCACCAGAGAGTCCTTCTCCATCATGACAATATTCCTACTCATTATTCTCATGAAGAGGGCAATTTTGATGAGAAATCATTAGGCATTCATCTTACAGTCCTGATTTGGTTCCTCTGACTACTTTGTTTTCTTATCTTAAAAACTCTGTAAAGGGGAACCATTTTTCTTTGGTTTAATGTGTAAAAAAGAAGGCACTGACATGACTAAATTCCCAGGACCCTCAGTTCTTGGAAATTTACTAGAATGGCTGGTATAATTGCTTACAAAAGTGTCTTGAACTAGACAGAGTTTACACTGAGAAATGAAGTTTATATTTCTATTTTTATCTTTTAACTCCATTTTTCCACAATTTTTGTTTGTTTATTTGTTTGAGACAGAGTCTCACTCTGTTGCCCAGGCTAGAGTGCAGTGGCTCAGTCTTGGCTCATTACAACCTCTGCCTCCTGGGTTTAAGTGATTCTCCTGCTTCATCCTCCCAAGCAGCTGGGATTACAGGCTGGCCAGCACCATGCCTGGCAAATTTATTTTTCCACATTTTTTCTGAATTCCTCTCATATATAAATATATAAATAATTATCTTCAAAAATAGTTTAGTGGATTCCTTCGGTTTACTAACAATATAAGCATGTCGTTATAAACTGCTGAATTTTTATTTTACCTGATATTTATCTTTTAGAATTTTATGATTTAATGCATTGACAGAGATAATTGTTTTATTCTTCATTTTAAAAGGCGTACCTCTAATATTCACCACAAACTATAAGTTTTCTATAGGCTCGAAATATATATGCTTAATCACATTAAGGAAAAGACTAATCCTATTGAGATCGAAGTTTTGTGCTTACTTGTAATAATTAGGAATGGATATTAAATTTTATAAAGTTTCTGACTTGAATTGCTGATGTAGGGTATTTTATTACTGAAATTTCTTATACTTACTTATCCTTCCATTCTGGGAAATAAACCTTATTTGTTATAGTAACTTACTCTAATATATTAATTCCAAGTGCTAGAGTTTTGTTAAATATATTTGAGTTCATTAAGTTTTTTTTTTTTTTTTTTTTTTTGAGACGTAGTCTTAGTCTGTAGCCCAGGCTGAAGTGCAGTGGCGCGATCTCGGCTCACTGCAAGCTCCGCCTCCCAGGTTCATGCCATTCTCCTGCCTCAGCCTCCGGAGTAGCTGGGACTACAGGTGCCCGCCACCACGCCCAGCTAATTTTTTTGTATTTTTAGTAGAGACGGGGTTTCACCGTGTTAACCAGGATGGTCTTGATCTCCTGACCTTGTGATCCGCCCGCCTCGGCCTCCCAAAGTGCTGGGATTACAGGTGTGAGCCACTGCGCCCAGCCCATTAAGTATATTTATGTCAGATTGGTCTACTGTTTTTTGGTAGCAGGTGTTGGTGTGATATCTTTATTGGATTTGGTAAGAAGGTTAGGTTAACCTTAAGGAATAAAATGGGCTGCCTTCTATCTTTTTCTCCATTGTTCTAGAACAATTTATGTAACATAGGGATTATTTGCTTCTTAAAATTTTTAAAAAAGAATTTGCCAGAGATTCTACTGGGTCCAGAAGTCTTTCTTGGGGGATAATTCTTTGAAAACTTTATTGTTTGGGGGGAGAGAAGAAAAGTTAGCATTGAGAATATTTTATTTCTTGAGAGTCTGGTTATTTTTTTTTTAAAGAAAAATCTCCAATTTTATGACAATTTAGTACCAGGGACATTTGTTTAATATTTTCATAATCCATAAAAATCTAGTTTGTTGCTATAGAATCTCATTATAATACAGTAATATTGCATTGTTCTAGAGATATTTGGCATCTTCTAACAGTTCCTACATCTAGAAAAAAACTGTTGAGTAACCAAAACAGCTGTCATAAAACCCCAGCACTAAAGCCAGGTACCTGTATTTATAATTTAATTTTTATAACTTAATTAATGAAATTTTTAACTTCTAGAAATACGGATTTTTCTAGCACACAAAGTTTAAAGCAGCCAGGTAAAAGGGAACCAGAAAGACTATCAAAGGGAGACAAAATAACTGCCATGAGGTGACAGCTGGCAAAACCAACAATAAGAGAGAAGATAAAAAAAAAATCCACTGAGTTCATGTCCTTTGCAGGGACATGGATGAAGCTGGAAATCATCATTCTCAGCAAACTAACACAGGAACAGAAAACCAAACACTACATGTTCTCACTTCTAAGTAGGAGTTGAACAATGAGAACAAATAGACATAGGGAGGGGAACATCACACACTGGGGCCTGTCGGGGGGTGACTAGGGGAGGGATAGCATTAGGAGAAATACCTAATGTAGATGACAGCAAACCGCCATGGCACGTGTATACCTATGTAACAAATCTGCATGTTCTGCGTATGTATCCCAGAACTTAAAGTATAATGAAAAAAAAAAATCCCAAATTAAACAAAATGTTGGCACATAAGTGTCAGTTCCATGGAAAATTTACTTACGAAGGAATCTAATATTACACTTAGGATAAGTAAAATTAAGCATATTTCTGTTTCAGAATGCATTTAAGATTCAATTAATTTAAGCAATTAAAAAGTCTTTTTTTAGTTCAAAGACTAAATGAAACTAAATGAGATCTATTAGGAAAAAAATATATTGAGTTGCTCTAGGTTACATCCATAGATGTCACATACCATCTAAACCATGCACACAGACAATCAGATGTACTCCATCTTCAGAACCATCCTCTTCTTCTACGCTAAAATAAGGTACTGAGGATGCCAGCAGAGGAACTTCACTGTACATGAACCCAGGAAGTTTTAGTAGCTTCAGTTCTTCTTTTGCCTGAAGGAAGCTGAAGTAAAATACAAAAGACACTCTTTATTAAGGATCATATTCAGTTGTTAGAACCCTCCTGAATTTAGAGAATTGTAGAAGTGGAAACCCAACAATATTTGGTTTTAAAACCGTGAAAATATGTGGCATCACCTAAGTGATTTAGAAATCAGAGAGTAATTTTCTTTATTTTTTGCAGTACATAGTCTATCAAATACAATGAACACTTTAAACCTGAAATCACTTGAAAATATTCTTTTAAACTTGAAATCAACTCTAAGAAAACATTCTGAGTGAAGTTATACTTTCTGCAAAATTTAATACTGTATGCACAGAAAAGCTGGGAGAGGGACTGGAGAAGTGATAATCTGATGTTTATCCTGTAATGAAATCTTATCCCCTTTGCTCCTTTTTAATCTTGCATAAATGGAAGGGAAGGAGGGATTTACAAAATGTAACAGTGAGAATGGAGTTACAGTATTTAGCAGATTAGGTTATTTGTATTTTTCTCTAAAAATACCAATAAGAAGGAGCAGAATGAAGAGGGGAATGTGACTACATACAATTAGTGGTATATACTTGTTTGCAATGACTGACAATCTAACCAATTTGGGGATTGCAAACATCAAAAATTATTAACTATTTAACATACATCATTTGGACTGACAAAGTGAAGCTGGAAGAGGAACCTGATGAACACTAAACTGAGTAGGATAAGCTGGCCAAAAATATGTAGAGTCTATATTAGAGATCATTGCTTTCTGATGACTCAGACAGTCTGAAGTAACCAGACAGTGATATAAACTTTATTTTCCCTGCATATTACAATTTTTTAATTGGCTATTGTTACCTCAGTGGTTTCACTAGCTTTAGACACTATGTATCTTAATTTCTGTGTATAAATCAGAATAATCTGGGAACTTAAAAAATCTCTCTCTATATATACATGCCAAGATCTCTTACCCCAAATATTATGACTCAGTCTGGCTGAGGCAATAGAATATTTTAAGAACCAGTACACGCTGGTAAACCTGTATCATACCCATATTTTTCTGGATATTTTACTGGTACATGAAATCTCAATTCTGGAAACCACTGACTTAGCTGAAGGCAATCAGCATCTGGTAAGTTTAAGAAGTTTCCACTACCCTGTTACTCATTTAACTAATATTATCCTTATTTCCTAGATAAACTCATAAAACTTGGCTTTTGTCTGGAAGTTAATGGAGGAGAAATGAGGGACTGATGAAAGAAGGGTTTTAAGCTCAATTATTCCATACTTCTAACACAAAACTACCATTGGAAAATCTGTATCAGGAATGTCTATCCTATAGAACAGCAGAACAGCACGATCATTCAGGAACCATAGGTCTGTCTGGCCAAGGGTATATTATGTTTATTTCTCCATTTCGGATAGTCATCAAAGCAGCACTTTTGTATTACAGAGTATTACAGAAACCAGATAACAAAATAGACACTCAATTCTTTAGCACTATCTATGATTATATATATATATATGTATATATATGTATATATTTAGCAGCAGGTACTATTATATTCCATACTTACGCTTGTATTTGAGGTTTTGGTGAACTCATATACCAGGAAATTGAAGAAGTGAAGTTGTAAGAAGTACTGCTTGGCTGCTTTGTAATGGCATCAAATTTACTTTTGGAAGAATATTTAACATTACAAGGAGACTCTCGTGGTGCAGACGGGAAAGACAAACAACCAGAAGTACAGACAGTAGGCATATTTATACCATCTCTCAGATAGTCACTGTTTATTTTTTCAGATTTTATAAGTCTTTCTTCCATTAGTTCATCTCTGCTTGTATAGTGAGCATTTATTGTTCCATCCAAAGCTGAATAATCTGTTTCTTCATAGTACCCATTTTGAACCATTTGTTGATCCTGCTCTTCCTCCTCATCCTCTTTACCCTGTTCCTGCTGAAGATTACTAATTTCTTTTTCAGAAGTATCCTTCTGAGGGCTAAGTGCATTGCTGTAGCTAACAGCACATGTGTCAGAAATATCCGTACTGCTTTGAGAACCAAAATAATTTTCCACAAGCCCTTGCTTTACTATATCAGTACTGGCTGAAAAAGGATCACTTGTACCCAGATGAGTTTCACTTTCAACTGTAGGGATTTCTGAATACATCTGTTTGAGATTTAATACATCACTATTTTTTTTCATAGTTCTATCTTCACTAACATCTGTATTAGTAGAAATGGAACCTGAAATGACACAAGGAGTGCCTAAACAAATCAGTTTTGAATTTAATGTAATTGCTGTCCCTGTAGAGTTATTAGATTTATGAGGACTCTGGAAGCCTTTACACATAGTATCCAAGTTAGGTTTGGAGCTGCAACTACTTTTCACATCACTGGAAGTATCTTCATCTGAAAAAACAAATTGTAAAGGGTCTTTAATGCTTGAATTTAAGGAATGTATTGCTACAGTTTCATTGTCCAAGTTCCCTGAAAATACAACACTCTGCTGTTGCAAAGTGATACTTGACATTTTAGTATCATCACATTTTGGCAAATCAGTCGTTCCTAGATTTAATACGGTTTTGCTATCATTTAGATGGCATTCAGGTACAACAGATTTCTTAGAATTTTCATCAGGTGACAGTTCATCATCGGAAGGTAAAGAGTTTATGGATGTCAAAGATGACTGTATTTCACTTATAGCACTTGTACTCTCAGTACAATGATTTCCTAATGAAAATTTTACATTATAATCAGGTTTCATCAAAAGCTGAGGAAATAATCTTTCACTATTGTAAGGACCTTGCCCTTGCACAGTTTCAAAGACTAAATCAGTGTTTGGATGTGTCGCAAAAGAACTTGGTTCACTTTCAACACCTGAATCTGAAAATCTAGATGAGGCATATGTGGCATTAATATCTGGTAACTTAATTGTATCTCCACTTACTACAACATGATATTCTTTTGTAGAAGGGGCAGGTAGATTACTTCTTAATTTAGTTAATGATTCTCCAATAGAAAGACACTTTGCTTCTTGCAAAGCTTCCTTTTCAAATGTTATTTCTATAGATTTAGATTTACCATTAGATTCTAAGGACTCAAAGTTGGGTAGTAAATTATCCACAAGTATTTCTTCTTGTTGAAGCTCTGTCCAAGGTCCTAGTTTGACAGTTATTTTCTCTCCACTGAAAGGATCTTTATTACTGGGCTTTATTTCAATTGTTCTAGCTCCCAAAGATGGGGTTGTTTGATGATCACGGCAATCGTCTGATGACCTTCTGGATGCCAGATTGTGTTCCATTTGTGTAATTTCACTATCATCCTGGGAGATATCAAGTTTACCTGAAATGGACAAATTTGCACAAAGATTTAGGTTGCCAGAGTTCAAAGGATCAAACGGGTCTGGTTGCATATTTGCAATATCTGGAGACTTTTGTTCAGTTCTCTCTGTATTAGTTGGCAAACAGCTAGCTTCCTTTTGACTTGTCTGTCTCATGTAGGTCTTTGGGTCAAAATTATATCCACATATTGTGGGATCCAGACCTTCCTTCTGACTATGTGAAGGATTGCCTTCAAAGCATTTAGTGAGATCATTTGATGCCGTACTTTTCAAACATTTGTAGCCTACTAAAACCACAGAATCCTTAGAGTTCTGTTTTATTAATTTTTTTGTGTTTTCAGATTTCATTGTTTTCATAAGCTTAGTAACCTTAACTTTGGATTTATTTGATTCTTCATTCTTTCCTTTCAGAGATTTTGTTAGCTGCTTTTCACCTTCTGTATACCAAATACTGGAGGCACCAGCAGGTCTGACTTTCAACTCTGGGCTAGAAAGTCCTGCTACAGAGCTTTCTTCAGTCTCATATTTATCCATTTTACTGGACTCTGATCTCTGAAGATTCTGAATTCCCATCCAGGGTGCATCTAAGTCTTTTATCCAAAGAAAAAAAGATTCAGGTTTAAAACAAAGTGTGAGAACTCATATGATTAAGACTTCTTTTTCTAACTATAACTTTCTAATATCCTCAAACATAAATAAAACTAGAGACGGAAAAAAACTATTCCACATTAGGGAATGGTTTTATGTATATTAGGAAGAATATACTGAAAACTATACACATAGCTTGTATATTTTAGTTAGATTACACTTACCTTCAGTAACTGAATCTAAATACCTATCTTCAAAGATTATAGGTAATGAATTGAGATCTCCATCTAATTCACTACATTCAATAGGTAAGGGTGGAAGAGAACTGCAGAAGGAAGTATTTTTGATAGCGGTGCACATCTGTAGATGACTCTGAGCACTGAAAAATATTTCTTAAGTCAGATTGTAATTTAGAAAAATTATACCCAACTCCCCTTCGTAGAATCTACCCTTTCCCCTTCCCTCCTCAATTCCTATCCCTCATCTGCAAGACATAACCTTCTTATGAGAGAGCTGCTTGGTCAGCGATAAAAATTGGTAAAATGAAAATGATAGTTTGTTGGCAATAAATTATTGACTTATTAAATTACAGACTGCTAATTATTTATGTAATTCCCATTATATTCTTCCATACTTTCTTACGTTATTTCAAAGTGAATTTCTATGCTTAATGTCTCAACTTCTAAATCTGCTGCAAATCGCATATAAGAGAAATACCAAAAGCTTAACTGCTTAATAATTATTTGATGATAGTGCTGGGAAAAAGACGTGTTTCATTTCTACTGTTTCTACTTAACATATATTGACAAATAAAATTAACAGCTATTTTAAAACAAGATGTATAATTTTCTAATACAAAACAGTTAAAACAGAAAACCCTGTCTTATGGAAAATTTCAAAGAAATCAAAGAATAGTATAAAATACCCCATATACATACCTCCGAACTTCAACAGTTAACATATACCCTTTCTATTAGCACTCACTACCTACCCTGGTACTCTATGATTATTTACAGGATTTTTTTTTGTGGTATAATTTATATGCATTAAAATATAAATCTTAGCTGTATGATTTTGACAAATGGATATACGATACAGAACATTTCCATCTACTCGGATGGTTCCCTCATGTCTTCCCAATCCAGCCCAAGTCAATGCCAAGAAAACCATGTCCTGTCTTTTTTTCATCTTACTTTTGCCTGTTCTGTAATTTCATATAAGTAGAATCACACAGTATTCAATTTTTAATGTCTAGCTTTTTTTGCTCAGCATAATGTCCTCAAAATATTCTTTAATGCCAAAGAAAACCAGGACTAAATCTACTCAGTAGGAAAGATAGAAGGCATTTGTTCTGGATATTTTAATTGTAAATCATTTACAATTACAGAAGACAGTATATATGAAAATCTGTAATAAAAAAGGATGAACAAAAGAAATTCTGACCTGTGAAAATAAAGACAGAATATGGCTAATGGAAGGCTACAGCCAAAGCTGTATGACACTACCAAGATTATGGTAGATCTGATAAAAAGGGAGGGAGGAATACAGTGCATTATGCTTCTTTATATGTAAAGTATGGAACTTTAATGAAGTAACTAATAAGATGAAACCTAATTTGATTATAGATGGGATTTCTGAAATTCAAATTCTCCTAATTTCTTATATTGTTAACACTGTATATATTCTGTCACTGATAAATTCTGAGACAGGCATCTTATGTAAAAGGAAATAATATCATTTTAATTTTGAATTTATACTACTCACTGAAGTTCCTGGTATGCAATGGCAGCTTCTCTTGAATGCTCAAAACAAAAGAATGCCTCAGAAAATCTGCGTACCTAAAAAATTCCAAAGGAGAGTATTAATAACATGACGTATTTAAAAAGTCAATCTGGCATCTTATGGTAAGGAGAGAAACTGCCTCCATTAGGCCTTCCATAATCACCCGTCAGAATTAAACTTCCCTTCTCCCTCTTCAGTGTTGCCAATGTATTTTTGTACTGCATGAAATAAATCTGGAAAGCATATATAAATATAAACTATTATGACTACCACGATAGCCTTTACCACCTTTTGTCTTAAAATAAATCACCTCCCCTCCTAAAGTGTAATGTTCTTTAGAAGAGAAGCTATGGGCCAGGCGTGGTGCCTCACACCTGTAATCCCAGCACTCTGGGAGGCTGAGGTGGGTGGATTACCTGAGGTCAAGAGTTCGAGACCAGCCTGGCCAACATGGTGAAACCCCGTCTCCACTAAAAACACAAAAATTAGTGGGGCATGGTGGCAGGTGCTTGTAATCCCAGCTACTCAGGAGGCTGAGGCAGGAGAATCACCTGAACCCAGGAGGCAGGGGTTGCAGTGAGCCAAGATGGTGCCCTTGCACTCCAGCCTGGGTGACAAGAGTGAAACTCCTGTCTCAAACAAACAAACAAACAAAAAAAAGCAAAGCTATGTTTTGATGACCTTTGCATCCCCACAAAACATGTATCTTGGCATATTACAGAATAAAGTACTTGATAAATACATGTTGAATCTAGCTGAATACTTCTTCCATTATATTTGTATTTTAACCCTTTCATTTTTAATTATGAAAGGAAAGGCGTTGTCAGCTACTGGAGCAAAATTAGGCAACAGGAGCCGGAAAAGATGTCTTATTTGGACAGTACAGAGAGGAGAAATTATATTACATCTACAATTATTTTCTAAACAAAGTAAGATCTAGGATTCTTTGGTTTTAAATGTCCAACAAATTAGAGAACTATTTTACTTGTCATCAATATCTGGCCAGGTGAATTTCTGACTTACTAAACTTGTTTCCCTAAGCAGATAAACCTGGGTCTTCAGACAAACAAGTCAATGAGGGAAGTGGGAAAAGAAGATATCAATGAGAAGGATGCATTCTGTGTCTTTACTTTCATATGTGGTCCAAATGCTTTTTTTCCCCTCACCAACATGAAAGGAAAGGTGAGAAAAAAATAACAGCCTGTCTGTCTGGCTATTAAGATGGTTTCCTTTGGGGCTATAAAGCATAAAAAAGCGCATCTTTAAGTTATCTGGATTCCTGCGGTTGCAGCTGGACCTACGAAACTGGCGCTAGCTGCTTTTCCTTCTCTCTCTACCTTCTCTAAGTCCTACAATAATGATCATTTCTTGACAGTACTCTACCTCATAGTCTCCATACTAAAAACTTTATTCTAATTCTTTGACTTAAACCACATAAAAACTCAATGTCAAATTGAATGATGAAGAAAAAACAAAAAAAAACTCTAGGATATATTATCTTCATTTAATAGGTGAGGAAACAAAGACACAAAGAGGTTAATTATTTGGCCAAGATAACAGCTAGTAGGCAATAAACCTGTGATTCAAATGAAGATTTGAGAAACTCCAATTCTTGTGCTCCAAACACTTACCTTTTCCTTTCTGCATTAAGACTCCTTGTAGAAATCTTTCCTTTCTTGTATGCACCCAAATGAAGTTTTTTCTAAATTCACTCTCAGCATAATTATCATGCTGTAGCTATTACAACTAAGGGTATTAACTGTAGTGTTGGCCATAACTAAGGTATGACTGCCACCTGATGGCAATACAGCTAATTTTCAGGCAAAAGTTTGACAGAAAAAAATTTTTAATTTACAAATTTAAATTTCAAATATGGGGAATATATATATCACTGCTTTGTATATGTATGTATTTTGGCATGCATTTTTGATGTTTATAAAAAATGAATTTTGTGTGCCCAATTTAAAAAAACTTATTTGGCAACATCACTTATTCAAAAGCTAGGAGGATGACAGCCAAGCATTCAAAATAAGTATTTGTTAATGCTTCACAGAGTTAAATACTCCTGTATCTGTGTTCATTCTAACAATGCTGTTCAAATTGCTAACACAGTATTTATATTACAATTCTATATGTGTGCATTCAGATTAGATTCTAATCTTGAGTGCAGGGTCTATATCTGATAGATTATCTAATATCTATGCTACCTTGAGAAAAATAAGCACCTTGCAAATGTTTACTGAACAAATGTTTTTTACGTCCTTGCACTAACTCATAGCAAAATACCATAAAATTGTTTCATTACAAAGCTGATTTATACTTACTAGTTGATACAATTGCACTTGGTTTCAGTTATTTGCTTTCCCAATCCACACCACATTAAAAGAGCAAATTAGACAAAGAAAAATGAATTACAGAGGTAAGTACACAGGCAGTTACAAGAAATGATGAGAACGTGATGAAGAAATATCCATCCTTAAAAAAAAGCCTAGAATTCCCCTATAAAAGATCACACAAAATAAATAAAAAATTAATACTTGAGATCTTTTAATAGATATTCCAATATCCTGGCATTTTTAATAACATGGAATACCAGTGCATTAAAGCTGAGCACATTAAATAAAATTCACTACAACTAAATCATTATCATATATATATAATATATCATATCATACCTATACTAAAGTATGTTTAGTATAGGCATGCCTTGGAAATATTATGGGTTAGGGTCCAGACCACCACAATAAGGTGAATATTGCAATAAAGCAAGTCACATGAATTTTTTCAGTTTCCCAGTGTGTATAAAAGTTATGTTTACACTATACTGTAGTCTATTAAGTGTGCAATAGCATTATACCTTTTTTAAAAAAGCCAATGTGTATACTTTAAAAATACTTTATTGTTAAAAACGCTAATGATCATCTGAGCCTTTGGCTAGTTTTGCTGCTGGAAGGTCTTGCCTTGGTATTGATAGCTGCTGATCAGGGTGGCTGCGGTGGCTATGGCAATTTCTTAAATTACAACAATGAAGTTTGCTGCATCAATTGACTCTTCCTTTCACAAAATATTTCTCTTTAGCATGTGATGCAGTTTAACAGCATTTTACCCAGAGTAGAACTTCAAAATTGAGTCAATTCTCTTGACCCCTGCCACTGCTTTTTCAACTAAGTTTATGTAATATTCCAAATCTTTTGTTGTCATTTAAACAATGTTCACAGCATCTTCACCAGGAGTAGAGTCTATCTCAAGAAACCACTTTCTCTGTTCATCCATAAGAAGCAACTCTTCATCTATTCAAGTTTGATAATAAGATTGCAGCCATTCAGTCACATCTTCAGGCTCCACTTCTAATTCTAGTTCTCTTGCTATTTATACCACATTTGCAGTTATTTTCTCCACTCGTCTTGACCCCCTCAAAGTTACCTATGAGGGTTAGAATCAACCTCTTCCAAACTTCTGTTCATGTTGATATTTTGACCTCCTTCCTTGAATCATGAATGTTCTTAATGGCATCTACAATGGTGATTTTTTTCCCAAAAGTTTTCCTTTTGCCCAGATCTACCAGAGGAATCACCATCTGGGGCAGCCATCACCTTACAAAATGTATTTAAGTAATAAAGTTTGAAAGTCAAAATGACTCATGGATCACATGGGCTGAAGAATAGATCGTTGTGTTAATCCACATGGAAACATCATTAATCTCCTTGTATATCTCCATGAGAGGTCTTGGCTGAGTAGGTGCAATATTAATGAGCAATAATATTTTGAAAGGAATCTTTTTATTCCTGAACTGTAGGTCTCAACAGTGGGCTTAAAATATTTAGTAAACCACGCTGTAAACAGATGTGCTGTAATCTAGGCTTTGTTGTTTTGTTAATACAGCAGAGTAGATCCTGCATAATTCTCAAGAGCTCTAGAATTTAGGAATGGTAAATGAGTACTGGCTTCAACTTCAAGGCACCAGTTACATTAGCTCCTAACAAGAGAGTCAGCCTACCCTTTAAAGTCATGTACTGACTTCTCTTTTCTAGCTATGAAAGTCCTAGATGGCATTTTCTTCTACTAGAAGGCTGTTTTATCTCCATTGAAAATCTGTTGTTTAGTGCAGCCACCTTCATCAATTATTTTTGCTAGATCTTCTGGATAATGTGCTGTAGCTTCTCCATCAGAACTTGCTGCCTTACCTCACACTTTTATGTTATGGAGACTTCCTGCCTTAAACCTCAACACTCAATCTCTGCTAGTTTCAAATTTTTCTTCTGTAGCTTCCTTACCTTTCAGCCTTCATAGAATTGAAAAGAGTTAGGACCCTGCTGTGGATTAGGCTTTGACTTAAGGCACTGTTGTGGCTGGTTTGATCTTCTATCCAGACCACTCAACCTTTTCCCACATCACTACTAAGGCTGTTTCACTTTCTTATCATTCCATTAGAGAAGCATTTCAATTTCCTTCAATAACTTTTCCTTTACATTCACAAGTTGGCTGTTTGGTGCAAGAGACCTACCTTGCAGTCTGTCTTGGCTTTCGACATGCCTTCCTCCCTAAGCTTAATCATCTCGAGCTTCTGATTTAAATTGAGAAACTTGCAACTTTTCCTCTCACTTGAATACTCAGAGATCATTGCATATTAACTGGCCTAATTTAAATATTGCTGTTTCTCAGGGAATATGGAGACCCAAGTAGAAGAAGAGAGATGAAGGGAATGCTAGTTGGTGAAACAGTCAGAACAAACACAACATGTATTAAGTTCACTGTCATATATGGGCACTACAGTGGTGCTTCAAAACAATTCCCATAGTAACATCAAAGATTATGGTTAGAATATTTAAAGAAAAAAAATTACCCATTAAAGATCACACTACTGGCTGGGCATGGGGCTCATGCCTGTAATCCCACCACTTTGGGAGGCCGAGGTGGGCGGATCACCTGAGGGGAGGAGTTCGAGACCAGCCTGACCAACACGGTGAAACCCCGTCGCTACTAAAAATACAAAAATTAGCTGGACATGGTGGCAGGCGCCTGTAATCTCAACTAATTAGGAGGCTGAGGCAGGAGAATTGCTTGAACCGGAGAGGCAGAGGTTGCAGTGAGCCAAGATCGTGCCATTGCACTCCAGCCTGGATGACAAGAGCGAAACTCCATCTAAAAAAAAAAAAAAGAAAGACGTGCACGCCACCATGCCTGGGCTAGTAGTTGTATTTTTTGTAGAGATGAGGTTTCCCCATCTTGCCCAGGCTGGTCTGGAACTCCTGGGCTCAAGTGATCCACCCACCTCAGCCTCCCAAAATGTTAGCATTATTGGCGTAAGCCACCATCCCCCACCTGGATAGACTTATTTACTGGAAGTGCTAGACATGGTTTGTATATATACACATAAAGGTGATAAAATATTGTTTATGCTTATAGTCAAATTGGAAGTCTGCCTAAACCTTGCAAAATATAAAAGTATCAAATTATATACTACAAATAAGCAATATGTTCCCAGAAAGAAGTACTTCTACTTTATTTAGAAAATAGACATTCACATAATTATACTCAAAGAATATCATATCAAGTAGTTTAAGCAATAAGTATCTCTTCTTAAAAATGCAAACTTCATGTTTTGAGTAAATAATGCATCATTGTAAAGAGGTTCTTTAAGTAGAAAAGAATGGCTATACAAGCTATTCCTAACTTTTTCCCTCTACTAGAATATAAGTTCCATCAATACTGTTGAAAATACTATTTTATGATATTAAAATCTCAATAAAAGCTAGTAAGAATTCACTGACACTCTGGTTTCCTTACTGGAAGGTAATGGGTCCACATTAGAATCTAGGATCCTGCTAATCCATATGGCAGCTTTAAAGTATAAATTTCAAAAACATGCTCCTTCTACAGGCAGATGCAACTAGACTCCAAGGAGGACAGGCCAAATTTCAGTTCCCACTCTTTCTAGCACAGTTATTCAGGGAATACCCTAACCCTGTTAATCACTTGCAGAACTTTTAAAAAGTTCCCTAGGTCTGGACCTCATTCAGCACTGATTTAAGTTCCCCAGGTAATTCAAATGTACGGCTGGGGCTGAAAACTTCTATTTTAATGTCAAGTGAGACAACGAGAGTAGAACTTATCCTCTTCCTTCTGCAAACAACTGTAAAACTGGTTAAAATACAGAAGTGACTTTTTCAAGCACTGAGGAACAAGCACTAGACAGGCAATGCATCAGGAAAATATAATGTAAATCGAGATAAAATCAGCCAATAGAAAGAGACACCAAGATAATTGAGATGTTTGAATAAGTAGGCAATTTTTTAAAAAGTTACTTTTTTTTTACAGCAGTTTTAGGTTTACAGAAAAACTGATCAGAAAGTACGAAGAGTTTCCATATTGCCCTTCTTCCCCACCCCTACACATCCAGCTTCCCCTGTTATTTACATCTTGTGTTACTGTGGTACATTTGTTTCAATTGATGAACCAATATTAATATATCAATATTAAAGTCCATTATTTACATTAAGGTTCACTCTTGGTGTGGTACATGGGGCTTGAAAAATATATAATGACATATATATACCATTACAGTATCATACAGAATATTTTTACTGCCCCCCAAATCCCCTGTGCTCTACCTACCTGTCCCTCCCTCTGTCCCCCAGAGCCCCTGACAACCCAGATTTTTTTACTGTCACCATAGTTTTTCTTTTTCCAGAATGTCATATAGTTGAAATCATACAGTATATGTAGATTTTTCAGGCTGGCTTCTTTCAGCCTGCAATATGCTTTCAAGGTTCCTCTATGTCTTTTCATGGCTTCACTGATCATTTCTTTCTATTGCTAAATAACATTCCACTATATGAATGGACAACTGTTTGTTTATCCAGTTACCTACTGAAGGACATCTTGGTTGCTTCCAAGTTTTGATGATTATGAATAAAGCTGCTATATGTGGAGGTTTTTGTGTGGACATAAATTTTCAATTCATTTTGGTAAACACCAAGGGGTGTGATAGCTGGATTATATGATGAGAAGATGTTCAGTTTTGTAAGAAACTACCAAAGTGTCTTCCAAAGTGGCCATCCTATTTTGTGTTCCTACCAGGAATGAATGGGAGTTCCTGTTGCTCCACATCTCACCAACATTTGCTGTTGCCAGTGTTTTGGATTATAGCCATTCTTATAGGTATACAGTGGTTATCTTGTTTTAATTTGTAATTCTCTAATAACATATGATAACGGATATTTTATTTCCCCCATACAGAAGGCTAGAGTTGGATATTTCTCTTCCTCCCAGGTCAGTGAAGCTCTGGTAAGATAGTTTCTACTGAGGCATATTTTGTTAAGGACAGAATGTTCTGGATGTATTTCAAAATGGCTACATTCCCTCCCCACCATGTGGAAGTATGAGGGCTTTTCTGCAATTTTCACTGAAAGAAACTGGGAGGGCTCTTGGAAGTGAAAGTCATGAAAAGTATGGGATCCCCTAAGACCCCCCTCACCCCTGCCAGGAGTTTTTAACTCATCTGTCCATACCGAGTCTCTAGGAATTCATCAATTAGAAGTTTTCCTATTGCAGGACTGGCTACAGTGGTGATTTCTGTTCATGGGTTTTTGTTCCATTAAGATGGGATTCTCTGTAACTGGCTATCTGACTCACCAATTTTGGGGACCGGAGTTTGCCTGTGACCTTAATTCTCTGATAAATCTAAGAAGAGTTGTTGATTTTTCAGTTCCTTCAGCTTTTTTCTGGTTAGGATGGGAGTAACAACTTCCAAAGCTCTTCGATGCTGGCTCAGAAACTAGAATTCTAAGCAAGCACTTTTAAACAATGATTATAAATTGTCCAATGACTGAAAGAAGCTGGTCATAAACAGTAAACAGACAGGGCTTCTCAGCATAAAAATGGAACTATTATACATGAGAGAACCAAATGGAAATTTAAGAAGTAAAATATATAATATCTGAAGTGAAATTTTACTAGATGAGATTAAGAGCAGATTAGTCGCTACAGAAAAGAGTTAATGAATCTGAAGATAGAATAACAGAAATTATTCAGTCTGAAGAACATAGAGGATAAACTGCTGAAAAACAAGAGTATCAAATGATATAACATACGTATAGAGTACCAGAGGGAGAAGAGAGGGAAAGAAATGGGGCAGAAAATATATCTGAAGATATAATAGCAAATCTCTTTAAAACTGATAAAAATAACCTAGAGCCCCAAGAATATCAGCAAATCCTAAGCAAGATAAAGACAAAAAAAAAAAAACCAAACAACAACAAAAACAATAAAACTGCAACAAGGCATATCATAGTCAAACTGCTGGAAAATAAAGACAAGGAGAAAAATCCTAAAGGCAGCCAGAGGGGAAAAATAGTATAAATAACTGACTTTTTAATCAGACTACAGAGGCCAGAAGATAATGGTACTTTTTAAAGTACTCAAACAGAGGGGGAAAACTGTCAGTCCAAGGTTAAATAACGCTATTGACCAACTTGAGCTGATTGAGATTTATAGAATATTCTACCTAAAAAATTTAGCAAAGCAATAAAGTATAAGGTCAATATGCAAAAATCAATTATACTTCTACATGCTAGTAGCAACCATTTGGAAAATAAAATTTAAAAACCATTTATAATAGTATCAGATAATATAAAATGCTTATGAGTAAACTTAAGGCATAAAAACTACAAAAGCAGGTTTTAGAGAAATTGAAGGTCTAAATAAAAGGGGTGCTAGATAGGAAGCTATATCATGCCCACAAATTGTCCGAATCAATATGGTTAAGGAGGTAATTGTCCCTAAATTGATCTATAGATTTTACTTAATGTAAACTGAAATCCCAAGATGATTAAAAAAAAAAAGAAATTGACATGATTTAAAATTTTCTGTGGAGGAAAGGTTTTCCAATAAAAACCAGAAAACCTGCTAGACAAATTCTAAAAGAGCTGTTAACACTTGATTTAAAATTTATATAGAATTGCAAGAGATCTAGAATAGCCAAAACAATCTCAAAAAAGAAGAAAACCTTGGAGGACTTATGCCATTACCTGGCTACAAGACTTAGTATAATATTATAACAATAAAGTTAGTGTGGTATTTATTAACATAGAGATGTATAACAGGCCAATGCAACAGGAAAAAAGGTCAAGAAATAGACTCATGCTTATTAGTCAACTGATTTTCAACAAAGATTTTAAGGCAATTCAATAGAGTAAGAAAAGTGTTTTCAATAAATGATGTCAAAAACCTGAACAGAAAAAAGAAAGAAAGAATCTTGACCCATACACCTCACACCAAATTAAAAAATTAATTCAAGATGACCCATAGTCCTAAATGTAAGATCTATAATTCTAATGCTCTCTAAAGCAAATACAGAATAATATTTTTCATGACTTGGGCAAAGATTTCTTAGGACACAAAAGCACTAAACATAAAAGAAAAAAAGATAAACTGTACTTAGTCTCATCAAAATATATCACTGAGAAAACGAAAATATAAACCTTAGGCTAGGAGAATTTAATAGATATATTTGACAATGGATCCATAACTAGAATATATATAAATAATCTTAAGTCAGTAATAAAAAGGCAACCTAATTTAACATTTTACAAAACTAAAGTCATAACAAAAACCCTCAATATCAGGAGTCAGCAGAGAAATGCAAAATAAAGCCATAATGAAATTCCACTTTACCCCTACTATAGTAGTTAAAGACTGACGACACCAAACAATACAAGCATGTGGAACAACTGAAACTCTCATACATTAATGTTAGGAGTTTAAAACTGTATAGCCATTTTGGAAAAAAAAATGATTTTTTATTAAGTTAAAGATAAATCCACCCAATGACCAAGCAATTTTACTCCTATGTATGTAAGCAATAGAAATAAAAACTTATGTTCACAAAAAAGATCTGTAGAAGAATGTTCATAGCATCTTTACTCAGAAGAGTTAAGGGGAACAGATAAATGAATTCTGGTATACGATACCATGAAATACTACTCAACAATAAAGAAATGAACTACAAATATATACAACATGGGCTAATCTAAAAGAAATTATGTTGACTGAAGCAAATGAAAATTCTATTTCTAATCAAGACAGTAGTTGCTTATGGGGTGTAGGAATTGACCGAAAAGCAGCACAAAGTCATTTTGTGAAGTAATGAAATAATTTTCTTGAAGTATTGAGTTTTCAAAATATGTTATAATGATAATTCAATAAGTTCATATAGTCATGCTCCACAAAATGACGTTTAAGACAATGATGGATCGCATATAGGAAGGTCTCCCCTAAAATTACAATGCCATATTTTTACTGTACTTTTTCTATGTTTAGGTAGGCTTAGATACACAAATATCACTGTGTTACAACACAGTATTCAGTACAGTCACATGCCGTACAGGTTTGTAGCATAGGAGTAACAGGCTGTATTATCTAGTTTAGGTGTGTAGCAGACCATACTATCTAGCTTTGGGTAGTATATTCTATGATGTTCTATAGTATATTCTATGATGTTCATACAATGATGAAATCACCTAACAAAGCATTTTCCAGAAAGTATCCTAATCATTAAGTAACACAAGACTGTATAAGTGTTTATACAACCTAGATCTCCTGAATATAAAGTTTCTGGGCTTTAGCCTCTCTGAGGACTCTCAATTTTTTAAAAAATCAAATATATCCTGATATCAGGCATGAGAATCTATGGTAACATAGATATACACTAATTAAATTGAGATTAGAAATACTTTTCTCTCCCCCTTACCATGTGGATTTTTTCCATTGCATGTAATAATTATTCCAAGAAAACTGTATTAGTAGCAGATATAAGCACAATACTTTCTCTCAAGGGTTACATTATATCTTTAAAATTTTTTATCATGATGATAACTGCTGAATATATTTATCTTAATTTACAGGATTTCTTTTACTGGGGGAAAAATAAATTTAAGATTTTTCCTGCTGCCCTGATGTCCTGTGCACCAAAGAACATTATCAAGAGAGTTAAAAAGCAACTCATAGAATAGAAGAAAACATTTGCAAATTATGTATCAGTTAAGGGCCTAGTTACCAGAATATATAAATAACTAAAACTCAACAACAAAAAGACAAACAACCCAATTAAAATATGGGGAAAGGACCTGAATATACATTTCTCCAAAGGAGATACACAAATGGTCAATAAGCATATGAAAAGGTGTCCAAGGTCACTAGTCATTAGGGTACTGCAAATCAAAGCTACAATGAAAATACCATCTCACTCTTACTAGGTTGGCCATGATAAAAACCCCAAAACAAAAAGCAGAATATAACAAGTGTTTGTGAGTATATGAAAAAATTAGAATTCTTGTACATTGCTGGTGGGAATGTAAGGTGGTGCAACTGCTGTGGAAAACAGTTTGGATGCTTCTCAAAAAGTTAAACATAGAATTACCATATGACTCAGCAATTCCACTCCTAGGTATATACCCCAAATAACTAAAAACAGATATTCAAACAAATATTTGTATACAAACTTTCATATCCGCAACTATTCATAGTAGTCAATAGGTAGAAAGAACTTAAATGTCTATCAATGACAAACAGATAAAATAATGTAGTATATCCATACAATGGAATTCTGCTACAAAAATAAATCACTATATGGATACATGTAAAACATGGATGAAACTTGGTACATTATTCTAAGGGAAATAAACCAGATACAAAATGTTGTATGATTACATTTATATGAAACTTCCAAGATCAGTAAATGAGACTAGCAGTTGCCAGGGAATGGGGAAAGGGGACATGGGAGTGATTCCTTAATGTGTATAGGGTTTCCTTTTGGAGTGATGAAAATGTCTTGGAATAAGACAGAGGTGATGGTTACACAACACTGTGACTATATTAAATGCCACTGAATTGTATACATTAAAATTGTTAATGGTTAATTTGTGTTACGTAAAATCTGTTACCCTCAAAATTTGTTATCCCCACCCGCCCCCCCCCCAACAAAATTAAATATTAGGAAACAGTTACCTATATATATCATATTACATAACATCTATGCCTTTGAATCTTCTACTTTGGTGGTGCGGTCAATAAACGTTTTGATTTCCTAGCTATTAGACCATCGGCAGCATACTTATCGTGTTCTACAGTATTTTTTTATGATTAATTCCAGTGAATGCAGCAAATGGCATGTTCTCTTTAAATTCAACTGGAAAAAAATGCAAAACTATATTTTATACCACCAAGTTGACACTGAAAACTATGTTTGAGATTGTATTTTTTTTTGCTTGTAAAATATAAACAGTATAGCAAACCAGCGTCATAATAAACGGTACTCTAATGTTATAAGTTTGTACTACTATTTTGTTTGAAGTCTTAATTTACTTCATTTTTGATACTTTGCAAATTCATGGCAAAGAGATGAAATGTGGAAATATCAGGTTTGCATCCACTGCCTGGGTTCCCATCCAGTCACTACCATGTACAAGTCATGCAACTTTGGCTAAGTTATTTCACCTTTCTATAACCTCAATATTTCTTTTATAAAATGGGAATGACAAAATATTTACTTCATGAGATTGGACTGATGATTAAATGAGTTAACATTTATAAAGCAATTAGTGCTTTACACAGATAATAAGTGCTATACACATGTTTATTAAGTAAAAATATAAATAAATTACTATGGTCCTTCCATAAACATTTTGTGGGAAAAACAAACAAAACCAAGAGCACAATATAGTCTATCCATCTATGAAGGTCTCCTTTCAATTTTTAGATGAATCCTTGGGCTTACAGGCAGTGGTCCTGGAAGAATCACTGTAATTTCAATAAAGCATTAGTAACAAACATGTTGCTATGAAATCAAAAACATAAACAGGCAACTGCAAGGTGGGAGAGAAGTTAGTCAAAGAATAAAAGAGGCTAACCTCATAGAAGCAGAGTTCCATTTTATAGTTCAAGGAAAGACATAATTTTTTTTTTAATAGAGACAAGATCTCACTATGTTGCCCAGGCTGGTTGTAAACTCCCAGCCTCAAGTGATCCTCCCACCTCCACCTTCCAAAGTGCTGGGATTACAAGTGTGAGCCACTGTGCCCAGCCAGGAAAGACATGTTAATGTGATGAATTTAAATGAGCAATATTACAGAATACTAAGTAACTGAATAGCAGAGTCACCATATCAACTTGGATTTTTTTTGCTCTAGGTTAGAACCATAAAAGTGCACGCATTTTAAGTAAAGCCATATGTTTCCAAAAGGCCCTGCTTCCACACAAGAATAAGCTTAAAATTTGTTTTCTTCTTGAGCAAGGAATTCTTTCTGTATCTAAGATATATTAATACTTCACATACAGAAACATGTAAAACACAGTTAAACCCTTTGATGCTTTAGTACGCTATTTGATAGGGTTGTGCCAGATATACTTATATTGAAATATCATTTGCTGTTTACCTGAAATCCAAATTTAACTGGGCATTCTGCATTTCATCTGGCAACCCTATGTATTTGGCTTCAGGATCTTTATTTATAAACATTTGGCATGATAGAACTAAAGATTTATACAAGCTGATGGTTAACATGTCTCTGAAAGAATGTGAACTCAACAGTTACTTTGTCTGACTCCACTAACCCTAACAAAAGTTTGGTTAGGGCAGCAATGCTAGCACAAAGCACAAAATCTGGCTCTCTGATCTGCAAACTAAATATATTATCTCCCTAATATTGGACTTATAATTCCAGACACAAGTTACAATCAATATTAAATATGGCATCTCTGATGTTATAATGGGAAGCATTATAACACAACAAGAGGTATCTTTGGAAGCACTAGCAATAAAGATCAGTAAAATTATTGAGGAAATAAACTGCAATGAAAGCAAGTTCTCTATAAGACATACTGTTGAGAGACAATTCTTCATGTGTCTCTTGCATTTCTGAAAGGCTTGTGAGCAGAAATCCTGACTGTCTTTGTTACAAATTATCTTTTCAAGGATGCTCGTATTAGGGAAAAGCCTGGGGAAACAGAGAGATGTCTCCCTTTGGAGCAAAGAACAGGTTCACTTACAGCATTGGTGGATAAAGCTTGCTGTCCATTATAAAATATTTTGGCTCCCTAAGCTCAGAGTTTTTCTCCTGTATTGCAATCCACTAGTGTGAACCTCTCCTTTTTTATGTTGAGCTGTGGAAATCTGGGCTCAATGAAAGAGAACAAATGATAATACTACCATTAATAAGGTCCTTTGTCTCATGTTTTCTGCTGCTATACATGAATCAATCTATGGTAGGCTAACTTGTTAGCATGTAATTAGGAGGGCAAAATCTCAACATTCTTTACAGTTCTTGACACATAAAATTCAGGATGATTTCAGATTTTTTTTGCTTTTTATGTAAGTTGTCCCACTTGATCATTCCATTTTAGTTTGAAATGACAAAGACATCATTCACTTATCATAAATATATTTCATCTTTTTAATTAGTATGGGTCACCTGTAACTATTCACACACGATAGTCTCTATGATGTAGCATGAATGTGTACAGCATGTGACTACAGAAGCTCAACAAGTTTGGATGCCTTAATTTGCCAAAAATTTGAAAACCTGAACTTACTGGATCTTAATATTAAATAATATAGTTGAACCAGTATATAATTAATTTATTAAATTGTTCAAGTATGGATTTACATTTCCTCTTTTTAGTCCAACTCTTTGCTTCATAATTTGCTTTCACACCAATAAGGAGAGATTTCATATCAGAGGTTTATTTCTGTGACTTCGCTCAATTGTGCTGCTTCTGAATTCGTTTGATCAGACAGCCTATATACTTTATTGTAGCTAAGTCTGTCCCTGTACAAACACTGAATGACCTTTAGACTACTTCAGTTCCTGTAGGCTTAGCACTGTATTCTCAGAAGAACAAGATATTTTACTAGCAAGGTTCCCCTTGAATTGCATAAATGGGAGACAGGTAACACAGTATGCTACCATGTCCACAGTTTTTGTGATACACTGCAGGGAAGGGCAAAGCTTATTCCTGCTTGAGTAACATTAGGACATTTTCTTATTTTGTCTTTATTATCCTTCCATGATTCATTTAGCAATCAAAATAGGCCCTATCTCGGTATCTGGAATGGGGTGAGAAAAGAGAAGCGCTAGGTAAAATTCCAAAGTTTATCTTTGGTATTCTAGTTTTCCACAAACCTGATTTTTGTCTTAGTCCCCTTTCTTTGTCCCTTCTTCTCAAAGTTGTGTTCACCAGCTGCTCTTTTAAGTTTACCTTCTTGTTGCTATTCCACCCAGAATAGCTTCTTTCCCATTGAATATCAAGCTATAAAAGTTGCCTCTAATCCTTGCAACCATTCTCTTCCCAGAACTTCCATTCGGGTGACACAAACAGAACAATTTAATGGAACTATAATATTTTTCTCTAGTAAAACATAGTTTTTAAAAAAATACCCTGTCTCCTTGCAGGAACTAAATAAAAACATAAAAGTTAAAAAAAAAAAAAAAGAAAAAACAAAATAAAAAAAGAGAAAAAAATACCCTGAAGATTACCTTTCCCATGTAAAACTATTTCTTCCTACTGGCCTTTACTTCTACTGGTCACTAAAAATAACCTTCAAACAGACTTTTATTTTGTGGAAGAGGTATCAACTCTCCTCTTAGCTTTATAATGTAGGCGTTGGCAAACTACAGCCTGACAACCAAATCTGGCCCAACACTTGTTTTTGTAAATAAAACTTTATTGCAACACAGCCACATTCACTTATTCATATACCGTCCATGGCTGCTTTCATGTTACAACAGAGTTGAGTAGTTTAGACAAAGATGTGTGGCTCCCAAAGCCCAAAATGTTTACCATTTGGTCCTTAACAGAAAAAGTTGATTCTTGTTTTACAGCATAGAAAATTGGGTCACTAGTTGTGTATTCTGATTTCAAGAAAACTTTGCCTGAGTTATTGGTAGGCATTCACCTCACCTCTCTATAGAGGTGGACTGTCTTTCAAGTCTTGTCAGAGTCCTAAATTTCCAAAAAAAGAATGTCAGTGAGATCCTTTAATGCTTATCAACATCATTTTAATTTACCCTGAAAATTGGCTACCTTTCTGATACTATTACCATAATTCATTGTTGTTCAAAATCTTGGTAGTGAGATTTGATGTTCCTGAAAATTGCGGAAAAAAATATATTCCATTCATTATGCTATTCATTCTAAATTGCTACATTAAGATGATGACAGACCATTAGTAAGTCGAATACAGTGATTACGCTATTTTATCCATTGTAGAATCCTTTTTATTTAGCCCTTTAGAGAAGGGGATTGACCTTTAATAAAGAAATTCTAAGAAAAAATCCTATAAAACAACAGTATTTGATACATGGATCCTGTTTACTACGATATAGCAAAAATAATGAAACAAAACAAAACACACAGGGAGAAAATTAACACCACCAAAAATTGTTTTTTCGAAAAGACAAATAAAATAACAAACTTCTGGTGAGACAATCAAGAAAAAAAGAGTGAAGGCACAAACAACTAGAAACTAGAATAAAATCAGGAATGAAACTAGAAAACATTAGATATTGTAGATATTAAAAAGATAATTGAAGGATACTATGAATTACTTGATTATAAATTAAAAAACTCAGAATGGGTGAACTCCTCCAAAAATATAATTTACCAAAATTGATTGAAAAAAAAATGTAGTATCCCCCCAATACTGTATCATCTTAATCTAATCACTGGGAAATATAATACAAACCCAAACTGAAGAATAGTTCACAACTTACTGGCCAATACTCTTCAAAAAAGTCAAGGTCATGCAAAGATAAGGAATTAGTCCAGATTAAATGAGTAAAGGAACATGAAAACTGAATTCAATGTGTTCCTGAATTTGATCTTGGAAAAAGTTGTTAAGCAAAACATTAGTCAGATGATTGGTAAAACTTAAATATGGGCCATACATTAAATATCAATATTGTATCAATATAAAATTTTCTAAAGATCAGTGTATTGGTTAACTTAAGAGAATGTCCTTATTCTTAGGATATATATGCTGAAGTATTTAATGATAAAAGAATACTATGTCTATAATTATCATATTGTTCAGGAAAAACAATGTATGTAAGTATATATGTATGCATATATTTATACGTGTATCTACCTACAAAAAACAGGCAATGATAAAGCAAATGTGCCAAAATGCTAATTTGTGATTCTGATGAAAATTATATAGAAGTACTCTGCACCACCTTTTTTTTTGAGATGGAGTTTCACTCTTGTTGCCCAGGCTGGAGTGCAGTGGTGTGATCTCAGCTCACTGCAACCTCCACTCGACCACCTGCCTCAGCCTTCCAAGTAGTTGGGATTACAGGCACTCGCCACCACACCTGGATAATTTTTGTATTTTTAGTAGAGATGGGGTTTCACTACATTGGCCAGGCTGGTCTTGAACTCCTGACCTCAGGTGATCCACCTGCCTTGGCCTCCCAAAGTGCTGGGATTACAGGTGTGAGCCACTGCTCCTGGCCAACTTTTTAAAGTCTTCTGTAAGTTTCTGATCATACTTTAGAAGCTTTACAGTTTTGCCTTTCACATTTAAATCTTCAATCCACTTGGAACTGAATTTTATTTAATATTTACCACATGGATACCCAATTGTCTCAAACATCATTTATTGAAAAATCTCCATCTTTTACACTGATCCACATATGTTATGTCCAAAAATGGCTATGTCCATGTCTGGCCTTTCTCTTAGTTTCCTTCTATTCTAAACTTAAGACCTCCAGTTCATTAAAAAACAATATAAAGTCAATGAAAACAACAAACCATGAAATGAGAGAGGACCTATTAGTAAAAACACATAACAAAGGACACAGAAAAGTATCAGAAACAAAGAAGAAAAAAGTAATTTTATTAGAAATGGGAAAACATTAGAATAGGCACTTCATACGGAGCAAACCTACATAACCAATAATCACACAAAGCAGTGCTCAACTGCATGGGTAATCAGAGAAATGCAAATTAAAGCCACAATAATATACCATTTCACATCCATCAGTTTGGCAAAGTTTAAAAAGCTTGCCAGTATCAAGAGTTGGAGAGTGTGTGGAGTAACAAACTGTGCTGGTGGGAGTAAAAATTGGTACAACTCTGAAAACTGTCACATTAGCTAGTAAAATTGAAGTTATGCATAACCTATGACTCAGCAATTTCCCTCACAGGTAAGTATTTCAGAGAAACTGGTATGCCAGGACATATACATAAGAATGTTCATAGCAGCTTGGTTTGTAATAGCCACAAGTTAGAAGTAATCCAAGAATCTACCAACAGTAGAATGGATAAATAAATGTGGGTATATTCAAATGGAGATATATTACAGCAATGATAATGAACAATCTACAGGTACTGTCAAAAAAGATGGATTAATAACCTAATGTCTTGAGTGAAAAAGCAAGATAGAGAAGAATACTACTGTACAATTTCATCTATATAGAATTCAATAACAGGTGGAAACAACCTCTACTATTTAGTGTGCATACATAGGTGATAAAACTAAAACAGAAGGAACTCATCATCACAAAAGACAGTATAGTGATTACTTCTAAGTATTAGGAAGGATATGGTAATTGGAAAAGACACAGAGAGAATATCTGTAGTGTTGAAAGTGTTCTACTTCTTGATCTGGATAATAACTGAAAGGGTGTATGCTTTAATTACTTGATAAAATGTGCCTGTTTTATGCATTTTCTGACTTTATGTGTTATGTTTTATAATTAAGAAAATTTTTTTAAAAAAGGAAAAATATTAATGATGTTTGGAGGAACTCCTAGTACGTAAAGTAAAATCAGGGTGCATGCAGAGTATATAAGGAAACAAGATGGAAAGATAGTCAGTTATTTAACATGTAAAACCTCTTGAGATGCTATACAATAAAATTACATAGAAATACCTGCATAATGTCCATACTAGGTCTATAGTAAACATATATGTGTAATGTGTGGACTGCCCCCTCCATCCTGCTAAGTTAATAATACACATTCCTATATTAGGTCAGTAATAGAAGAAGGGAAGGAAAAGGAGAAGAGGGAGATACAAGTTTGAGATAGCTCTCTAGTTCCTGATTCCTGTCCCTAATGAGGCTTGGCTATTAATTCCTATTCTTAGGTTCCTATTCTATTCTGTATCATATATTTTCCTATTTTACTTACTTTTAGGTGGTTTTTCTTAGCAGCGGGGATTGTGATTGAAATAGGTCATATGAGTAACTGTATTGTTCCATTCTATTATTAATTTTGGAAGTCAAACAATAACATTATGATAAATGTCTCTTTTCTGATTTATCAATATATAGGTAAAAATCAGGTTTGTTTTCATAAAAATTTTCTACAGGTAAATAATACTCATTAAAATGCTCTAAAATCCCTTCTCTTTAACTTACCCTCAAAGTATGGTGCTCTTGTGCTAATAATATTCTTAGTTCTTCGTGTAGCGTTATAACTTCCAGAAACTGTCCCCATAAAGCCATCAAAAGTGAGCAAAGTTGTGCAAGATTCATATTTATAAGTTCTGCCAGTTCATCAGGATTCTCTATTTTCTGAAATGAAAAGAAAAAAAATTTCACTATTTCCCAAGATTTAATGTAACATGCTTAAATATAATGTTATTGAGAATATTAATACAAAGGCAAATTTGTGGTTTTAAAAAAGAAATGTGCATTTGTATGTGCATGCACATGTGTAGAAACAAAGACCAATTGACAATGGTTTTTTACTTACCTGATAGTTACTGAAGGAATTTTCAACAACTTAACCAATATTTCAATATCTAAGATGTCTTGTTAACTGAAATAATGTCAATTGTAAACTAAAATTACAAATTAGGATGCTATAGAGAATGATCAGCTTCTAACACCAAAATACTGGGATTTTTAAACACAGTGTTCAAATAATGATGAGAGTTATAATTGTTTTGAAAGATAATAAATTCTCAAGATTTTTTTCCCCAATTAGCTAAGAAAAAATACTTAAAATATCTATGACTCCTTAGAAAAAATTGTGATACTTTCCGACGTAGTCCTTTTCTCTCACTCCTATGTTCTTAGGTTCTACTTCACTTGTGAGTAATCCTTTTACAGAATTGTCAAACACTTATTTTTTTCATTTCTAACAATTCACTCACTTGCTATTTATTGAACACATTTTAAATGCTAATGGCCTAGATTCTAGAGATACAAAAATTAATATGAGAAGTTCACAATCTAGTGAGGGGAGAAAAGCAGGTAAACAAACTATTATAAAATACTGTTATTAGGACATGATCCAAAGACGGCCGAATAGGAACAGCTCCGGTCTGCAGCTCCCAGTGACACCATCACAGAAGGAGGGCGATTTCTGCATTTCCAACTGAGGTACCCAGTTCATCACATTGGCACTGGTTAGGCAGTGAGTCCAACCCACAGAGGGTGAGTAGAAGCAGGGTGGGGCATTACGAGAAGCCAGGGGACCTCCCTCCCCCAGCCAAGCAAAGCCATGAGGGCTATGCTACCCGGCCAGATCACTATGCTTTTCTCACAGTTTTTGCAATCTGCAAATCAGGAGGTTCCCTCATGTGCCTGTACCACCAGGACCCTGGGTTACAAGCACAAAACTGGGCAGCTGTTTGGGCAGACACTGAGCTAGCTGCAGGAGTTTTTTTCATACCCCAGTGGTGCCCGGAACCCCAGTGAGACAGAACCGTTCACTCCCCTGCAAAGGAGGCTGAAGCCAGGGAGTCAGGTGGTCTCTCTCAGCGGGTCCCTCTCCCACGGAGCCCAGCAAGCTAGGAATCACTGGCTTGAAATTCTCGCTGCCAGCACAGCAGTCTGAAGCCGACTGGGGAAGATCAAGCTTGGTAGGGGCGGGGCATCTGCCATTACTGAGGCTTTAGTAGGCGTTTTCCACTGACAGTGCTAAGGAGGCTGGAAGGTTTAGACTGGGCAGAACTCACCACAGTGCACCGAAGCAGCTGTGGCCAGACTGCTTCTCTAGATTCCTCCTCACTGGGAAGGGCATCACTGAAGGAAGGGTAACAGCCCCAGTCAGGGGCTTACAGATAAACTCCCATCTCCCTGGGACAGAGCCCCTGGGGGAAAGGGCAGCTGTGGGTGCAGCTTCAGCAGATTTAATCATTCCTGCCTGCTGGCTCTAAAGAGAGCAGCTGATCCTGACAAAAGGGATTCTCTGAGCACAGTGCACCAGCTCTGCTAAGGGACAGACTGCCTCCTCAAGTGGGTCACTGACCCCCGTGCCTTCTGACTGGGAGAGAACTCCCAACATGAGTCGACAGACACCTCATACAAGAGAGCTCTGGGTGGTATCAGGATGGTGCCCCTCTAGGACGAAGCTTCCAGAGGAAGGAGCAGGCAGCCATCTTTGCTGTTGTGGAGCCTCCACTGGTGATACCCAGGCAAACAGGGCCTGGAGTGGACCTCCAATAAACTGCAACAGACCTGCAGCAGAGGGGCCTTACTGTTAGAAGAAAAACTAACAAACAGAAAACAAAAACATCAACATCAACATAAAGGACCCCCACACAAAAATGCCATCCAAAGGCCATCAGCCTCAAAGATCAAAGGTAGATAAATCCATGAAGATGAGGAAAAACCAGTGCAAAAGTGCTGAAAATTCTGAAAATCAAAATGCCTCTTCTCCAAATGATTCCAACTCCTCTTCAGCAAAGACACAAAACTGGACAGAGTGAGACTGACGAATTGACAGAAGTAGGCTTCAGAAGGTGGGTAATAACGAACTCCTCTGAGCTAAAGGAGCATGTCCTAACCCAATGCAAGGAAGCTAAGAACCTTGATAAAAGGTTACAGGAACTGCTAACAAGAATAACCAGTTTAGAGAGGAACATAAATGACCCAATGGAGTTGAAAAAACAACACGAGAATTTCATGAAGCATACACAAATATCAATAGCCGAATCGATGAAGTTGAAGAAAGGATAACAGAGACTGAAGATCAACTTACTGAAACAAGGCATGAAGACAAGATTAGACAAAAAAGAATGAAAAAGGAATGAGCAAAGCCTCCAAAAAATGTGGGACTATGTGAAAAGACCAAACCTACGACTGATTGGTGTACCCGGAAGTGACGGGGAGAATGGAACCAAAATGGAAAACACACTTCAGGATTTTATCCAGGAGAACATCCCCTAACCTAGCATGACAGGCCAACATTCAAACTCAGCAAATACAGAGAATAGCACTAAAATACTCCTCGGGAAGAGCAACCCCAAGAACACATAATCTTCAGATTCTCCAAGGTTGAAATGAAGGAAAAAATGGTAAGGGCAGCCAGAGAGAAAGGTCAGGTTACCTACAAAGGGAAGCCCAGCAGAATAATAGCAGAGCTCTCTGCAGAAACCCTACAAGCCAGAAGAAAGTGGGGGCCAATATTCAACATTCTCAAAAGAAAAGCATTTTCAACCCAGAATTTCATATCCAACCAAAAAGCTTCATAAGTGAAGGAGAAATAAAATCCTTTACAGACAAGGAAATGCTGAGGGATTTTGTCATCAGGCTTGCCTTACAAGAGCTCCTGAAGGAAGCAATAAATATGTAAAGGAAAACCGGTACCAGCCACTGCAAAAATATAAAGACCAATGACACTATGAAGAAACAGCATCGACTAATGGGCAAAATAACCAGCTAGTATCATGATGACAAGATCAAATTAATAGATGACAATATTAACCTTAAATGTAAATAGACTAAATGCCCCAATTAAAAACACAGACTGGCAAATTGGATAAAGAGTCAAGACCCATTGGTGTGCTGTATTCGAGAGACCCATCTCATGTGCAAAGACACATATAGGCTCAAAATAAAGGGATGGAGGAATATTTACCAAGCAAGTGGAAAACAAACAAACAAACAGCAGGGGATGCAATCCTAGTCTGATAAAACAGACTGTAAACCAACAAACATAAAAAAAGACAAAGAAGGGCATTACATAATGGTAAAGGGATCAATTCAACAAGAAGAGCTAACTATCCTAAATATATATGCACCAATACAGGAGAACCCAGATTCATAAAGCAAGTTATTAGAGACGTACAAAGAGACTTAGACTCCCATACAATAATAGTAGGAGTCTTTAACATCCCACTGTCAATATTAGACAGTTCGAGACAGGCAATTAACAAGGATATTCAGGACTTGAATTCAGCTCTGGACCAAGTGGACCTAATAGACATCTACAGAACTCTTCACCCCAAATCAACAGAATATACATTCTTCTCAGTGCCACATAGCACTTATTCTAAAATCGATTACATAATTGGAAGTAAACACTCCTCAGCAAATGCAAAAGAATGGAAATCATAATAAACAGTCTCTCAGACCACAGTGCAATCAAATTAGAACTCAGGATTAAGAAACTCACTCAAAGCTACAGAACTACGTGGAAACTGAACAACCTGCTCCTGAATGACTACTGGGTAAACAACGAAATTACGCCAGAAATAAAGAAGTTCTTTGAAACCAATGAGAACAAACAGACAATGTACCAGAATCTCTGGGACACAGCTAAAGCAGTGTTAACAGGGAAATTTACAGCACTAAATGCCCACATCAGAAAGCTGAAAAGATCTAAAATCGACACTGTAACATCACAATTAATAGAATTATAGAAGCAAGAGCAAACAAATTCAAAAGCTAGCAGAAGACAAGAAATAACTAAAATCAGACCAGAACTAAAGGAGATAGAGACACAAAAAACCTTTAAAGAAAATGAATCCAGGAGGTGGTTTTTTTGAAAAGATTAACAAAATAGGTAGACTACTAGCGAGACTAATAAAGAAGAAAAGAGAGAAGAATCAAACAGACACAATAAAAAATGATAAAGGGGTTATTACCACTGACCCCACAGAAATACAAACTACCATCAGAGAATACTATAAACACCTCTACACAAACAAACTAGAAAATCTGGAAGAAATGGATAAATTCCTGGACACATACAGCCTCCCAAGAGTAAACCAGGAAGATGTCGAATCCCTGAATAGGCCAATAACAAGGTCTGAAATTGAGGCAGTAATTTATAGCCTACCAACCAAAAAAAGCCCAGGACCAGACAGATTCACAGACAAATTCTACCAGAGGTATAAAGAGGGGCTAGTACTATTCCTTCTGAAACTATTCCAAACAATGGAAAAGTAGAGACTCCTGCCTAACTCATTTTATGAGGCCAGCATCATCCTGATACCAAAACCTGGCAGAGACATAATAAAAAAACAAAATTTCACTCCAGTATCTCTGATGAACATCAATGAGGAAATCCTCAATAAAATACTGGCAAACCGAATCCAGCAGCACATCAAAAAGATTATCCACCACGATCAAGTCGGCTTCATCCCTGGGATGCAAGGCTGGTTCAACATATGCAAATCAATAAATGTAATCCACAAACCACATGATTATCTCAATAGATGCAGAAAAGGCCTTTGCTAAAATTTAACTTCTCTTCATGTTAAGAACTCTCAATAAAGTAGGTATTGATGGAACGTATCTCAAAATAATAAGAGCTATTTATGACAAACCCACAGCCAATATCATACTGAATGGGCAAAAGCTAGAAGCATTCCCTTTGAAAACTGGCACAAGACAAGGATGCCCTCTCTCACCCCTCCTATTCAACATAGTATTGGAAGTACTGGCCAGGGCAATCTGGCAAGAGAAAGAAATAAAAGGTATTCAAATAGGAAGAGAGGAAGTCAAATTGTCTCTGTTTACAGATGACATGATTGTCTATTTAGAAAACCCCATTGTCTCAGCCCAAAATCTCCTTAAACTGATAAGCAACTTCAGCAAAGTCTCAGGATACAAAATCAATGTGCAAATATCACAAGCATTCCTATACACCAATAATAGAGAGCCAAATCATGAGTGAATTCCCATTCACAATTGCTACGAAGAGAATAAAAAACTTAGGAATCCAAATTGCAAGGGATGTGAAGGACCTCTTCAAGGAGAAATACAAACAACTGCTCAAGGAAATAAGAGAGGACACAAACAAACGGAAAAACATTCCATGCTCATGGATAGGAAGAATCAATATTATATCTATACTGCCCAAAGTAATTTATAGATTCAATGCTATCCCCATCAAGATACTATTGACTTTCTTCACAGAATTAGAGAAAACTACTTTAAATGTCATATGGAACCAAAAAAGAGCCAGTATAGCCAAGACAATCCTAAGCAAAAAGAACAAAGCTGGAGGCATAACGCTACCAGACTTCAAACTACACTACAAGGCTACAGTAACCAAAACAGCATGGTACTGGTATCAAAACAGATACATAGACCAATGGAACAGAACAGAGGCCTCAGAAATATCACCACACATCTACAACCATCTGATCTTTGACAAATCTGACAAAAAAAAAAAAAAAAACAATGGGGAAAGGATTCCCTATTTAATAAATGGTGTTGGGAAAACTGGCTAGCCATATGCAGAAAACTGAAACTGGACCCCTTCCTTACACCTTATACAAAATTAACTCAGGATGGATTAAAGACTTAAATGTAAGAACTAAAACCACACAAACTCTACAAGAAAACCTAGGCAATGCCATTCAGGACACAGGCATGATGGGCAAAGACTTCACGGCTAAAACACCAAAAGCAATAGGAACAAAAGCCAAAATTGACAAATGGGATCTAATTAAACTAAAGAGCTTCTGCACAGCAGAAGAAACTCTCATCAGAGTGAACAGGCAACCTACAGAATGGGAGAAAATTTTTGCAATCTATCCATCTGACAAAGGGCTAATATCCAGAATCTACAAGGAAATTAAACAAATTTACCAGAAAAAAACAACCCCACTGAAAAGTGGATGAAGGATATGAACAGACACATCTCAAAAGAAGACATTTATGCGGCCAACAAACATATGAAAAAAAGCTTATCATCACTGGTCACTAGAGAAATGTAAATCAAAACCACAATGAGATACCACCTCATGCCAGTTAGAATGGCAATCATTAAAAAGTCAGGAAACAACCAATGCTGGAGAGGATGTGGAGAAATAGAAACACTTTTACACTACTGGTGGGAGTGTAAATTAGTTCAACCATTGTGGAAGACAGTGTGGCAATTCCTCAAGGATCTAGAACCAGAAATACTACTTGACCCAGCAATTCCATTACTGGGTTTATACCCAAAGGATTATAAATCATGCCACTATAAAGATACATGCACACGTATGTTTATTGCAGCACTATTCACAACAGCAAAGACCTGGAACCAACCCAAATGCCCATCAACAATAGACTGGGTAAAGAAAATGTGGCACATATACACCATGGAATACTATGCAGCCATAAAAAAGGACAAGTTCATGTCCTTTGCAGGGACATGGATGAAGCTGGAAACCATCATTCTCAGCAAACTAACAGAGGAACAGAAAACCAAACACCACATGTTCTCACTCATAAGTGGGAGTTGAACAATGAGAACACATGGACACAGGTCGGGGAACATCACACACCAGGGCCTGTCGGGGGGTGAGGGGCTAGGGGAAGGATAGCATTACGAAAAATACCTAATGTAGACGATGGGTTGATGGGTGCAGCAAACCACCATGGCACGTGTATACCTATGTAACAAACCTGCATGTTCTGAACATGTATCCCATAACTTAAAGTATAATAAAAATAAAAAATAAAATAAAATATATTTCTGTGTGTATGTGTATGTGTGTGTGTATCCCCAAAGGCTGCTTATCACATATGATACTGTTACTCTCAGTTTATTTTTATTTCTTTTTAAATACTGCAATTCAGCAGGCTTTTCTTCCCCAACTCAAATCACACTTTCATTTACCTTGCCTAACTCAGAGAAGACGCTAAACAAAAATTAAACAAAATTAGTAAGAAGGGGAGGAATTATGATCATGTCCTATTCACTTCTGTGACTCTAGTTACTGGTACATAGTAGTAATTCAATAAATAGTTACTAAGTGAATAAATGAGTGAATGAGAAGTTACAGTCTTCAGATAAGAAAAAAACCTTCCAGAATTCATAAAAAAAATTTACATGTTTACAGAATTTATGGAAAATGTTTATATTTTTATGAAAAAGAGCTCTCATAATTTATGGAAAAGGTTTATAAATACCAGAAGCTGGAATGGAAGCTAACAGTCAAGATATAATGAATAAAGATTCATCAACATATGATGAATTTCCTGCTGTGTTTTTTTCCCCAGAGATGGTTTTATAACATTTTTGTAGCAGAAATGAAGCTAACAAGTTTTTCATGTCTCTTTTAAGAATATGGACTTTAAAATACAAGCTGACATAAGCTGAAACTTGCATTATTATTGTCCCCAAGGAGGGTTTTAATGGAGTTTAGAAAAAGAAGAGTTGGATAAGTATTTGAGAGTAATTAAATAGCATTGTATAAGATATGAAAGACTTTACTTAGCATAGTCTATACAAAAGTAGAAACAATGCTCTGGCCTTTAACCAAGGCTAATAAATAAATAAATAAAGTACACAACTCTCTTTTTATTCTTCCTGAGAGCAAGCTTATCCAGATTCCTAGTACTTATTAATTTTATTCCCTAGGGATAATGATAACGCAGTTCTGAAAGAGAAAACTTTAGTACTCTCATTGTTGGAAAAGCATCCTTCAAGCACAGATAAATTATTTCTCTGGTTTTCATAAATCTCTTGTAATAAATACCAAAATAAATAATAATACAATTTTTTATATTAAAAAAGGAAATTAGAATTAAGTTTGGCAAGATCTCTTATATATATAAATGTAGGAATAAGACTTTACATTTGTGTATTTTTCTTTTCTTTTTTTAAACTTGAGACAAGGTCTCATTACTTGGCCCAGGCTGGAGTGCAGCGGCTATTCAAAGGTATGAATACAGTCTCAACTCCTGGACCCAGGCAGTACTCCCACCTCAGTCTCCTGAGTAGCTGGGACTACAGGTGTGTGCCACTGTGTCTGGCTGTATTTGTGTTTTTTTCAAATCACATTATCTTATACATATATTTTCCCATAACATTCACTGATCTTGTTTGATTGCAAAATGCTGCTTTACTTAGAAAATATGTGAAAACAAAAAAAGATGAAAAAAGTTCATTTTAGTGTACCGGCTTCAAGTTTTTTTCAATTATATACATAAAGCAAAAGCTAAAATAATATATAGTTTCACACAATTTTCACTGAATATAATACAGTATGAACATTTTCCTACTTCATCAAACGCTTGTTTAAAACATCTTTTTTTTTTTTTTTGAGACAGAGTCTCACTCTGTCGCCCAGGCTGGAGTGCAATGGCGTGACCTTGGCTCACTGCAATCTCTGCCTCCCGGGTTCAAGTGATTCTCCCTGCCTCAGCCTCCCAAGTAGCTGGGATTGCAGGTGCCCACCACCATGCCTGGCTAATTTTTCTATTTTTAGTAGAGATGTGGCTTCGCCATGTTGGCCAGACTGGTCTCCAACTCTTGACCTCAGGTGATCCGCCCGCCTCGGCTTCCCAAAGTGCTGGGATTACAGGTGTGAGCCACCACACCCGGCCAAAAACATCACTTTTACGGCTGTATAACTTAGATTACAAGTATCCCATAATTTGTTTAACTATTCTACCATTGGGCATTTATTAAACATTTTTACAATATTACGAATCTTCACATGAACCTCTGTTTAGCTTTTGGTATACACTAAGAAGAGATATTTTTCTGGCTGTGGATACATACTGCCAAACTAATACCTGAAAAAGACATACAAGGTATGAGAATTTGTATCTCACCATGTCTCAAGACGTATTATAAATATGTTATAGGTTGTTGATGTTAAAGTTTATGACATCCATTTACATATTGAATTTAAATATGTATACCTAAAAAATTTATTAGCAATACATGGATACATATGTGTTATTTTTAAACATTTAATATAGATGCATATAAAGAAAATTCCCCTTTACAAACCTTATTCTCCATGACACTTTTTTTCTGTATTACTGTTAAAAGCTTGGAATATATATATCCTTTCAAATATTTCATATGTAATCACATAAACACAATAAAATACACAAACAGCTTTTTAGTTTTAACATACTATATGAAATCATAATATTCATATTTTTATTTTTTTCAATTAATATGTCTTGAAGAGTTTTCAGCATGCAAACAGTATCTAGCATCATGGATTAATAAATATTTTCTGAATTAAATAATTCATGACAATTTCATAGAGATCCACCTAATGCTTTTAAATGGCTACATGGGAATTGATAATAATTAATAATGTAATTCCTTATATTTGTGCACATTTATGAGTATTTTTGTGGAACAGATTATCAAATAAAAACTGCTGAGCAGATTGATAATTGTGCAATATATGAGTTTTAAAAATACATCGATGCACTAATGTTAAAAAATACTGTGCCGATTTACACCATCACCAACAGGGTATGCAGATACTAGTTTCACTACACTCTTACAAAAAATGAAGATCAGTAGTCACTTTCATTCTTGCAAATTTCATAGGCAAAAAAATAACCTATTAGAATCTGCATTCCCCTGGTTTCCAGTAAGAATGAGTATCATTTCAGGAGCTAAATTATTCTGCTAAGAATTTGTTATTTGTATACTGCCTCATTGTATGTTGTTTTAAAATTGATACATGAGAGCATGTTATATATAGTGAGCACTGACCATTAGCCTGTTTTAAATATTGCAAATATTCTCTTCCAGTCTATCCTTTGCTTTCAAATTTATAGTATATTTTGTTACAAAGAAATTTCAAATCATCAATGTCATATTTTGTCCCTTAGGTTTTTATTGGTCTTCAAAAAACTTATCTTTTTAAAAATTGTCTGAGGGAGTTATTTCATATCCCAAGATCAGATTGTTTATATTTACATATATATGTAATTTTTTCTTCCTAATTTCTTTGGACACTTAAGTCTTCAGTCCACTTAGAACTGCTGCTATAGCATGGCATGACGTTAACTTTACCACAATATTTATAGACCCTGATGTTACTGATATTTTATCATATACTTAGTTATTAAACATAATAGTGACTATTTTAGGGCTGTTTAATTCCACTGACTTGTCTTTTTATTCTTTTAGCGAAATCCTACCTTATTTCCTTTCATTTTTATTATTTTACATATATTTTAGTATCCAGTTGAGCAAGTCTTTCTACATTTGTATTATTTAAAAATTACATTATTTTTTAAAAAGTTTTTCTTAGTCATCTTTACATTTCTTGAAATGATTTTAAAAACAAGCTTAAATTTCCAGTGGGATTTTGGTTTGGACTCATTAAAATGACTGACTGGAGTAAAATTGGTATCGTTTAGTGATTATCTACAGGAGTATCATATGTATATTTATTCAAATTTTCTTTAATAGCTCAGTGAAACACTGCAGATGATTTCATATTAACTGCACACATCTTAAGATTATTTTTAAATGTTTAATGTTCTTTTGAGCAATTATCATAAGAACACTAGTGACTTTTTAAAAGAAAATATCTTACTTGAACTGCAGAGAAAACCTCTAGGACAGTATACAAAACTGATGTATCCTGCATATGTATAATTTTCTACGGAGAATACCTTTTTGAATAGGTCTAGTCCTCATTCAAATTTATATCCAAAAGTATATCCAAACCAAATACATATTTTTGTTTGATTCACACCTCTGATTTCTTCCATTAATGTAGCTGACCAAGAGTGAATGCATAGTGAAACATGCATTTAAATAGTTAAAGCATTTAGTTTCTCAGAAAAAGAAAGGCAAATATATTCAATTTAATTGCAAGAGTGAACTGAAAAAATGATCTGAGAAGCAAATTGATCTGCTGAAATAAAACAAATTTTCATTTTTAAACAGTATCATTCTACAAGTTTAAGTGATGTTTTAAAAATGTGTCCAGAAATTGAGTGAACAGAAGAAAATGTACAGTTTGATCAGTTAATTATCTTTGCTATTTCATTTATATGAAGAATAATATACTTTTTAAAAGGTAAGTTAACTTCATGCTGAAGCCAGATGAATTTTGACCAACTAAATTGTGGTTCTACCATGATCAACCATTTTATCTTTGCATTTTAGGAACTATAAATACTTTAAGTTTTCATAGACAAAATATTTAGAATAGGAAACAGAAACCACTCAAATAACTTGATGATGTGAATTTAAAAAATCCAAGTACCTTAACTTCTTCACATAGTTCAGTAAGTCGAGCTTCTACATCCATTTCCTCTGGAAGGAGTAAAGAGTAGAGGAAATATTCCAATGTTAGATATTTAATTTATAAAAATAAAATTCCCATAAAAAACTGAAAATTACGAATGATCTGGATTGTATTCAATGAATTAAATTTCAAGGTAACGTGTTTTCATAAACATTAATTACATAGGTAATGTGATTATTAAATTCTACATTCTGATAAATATCATTTTTTAGTTTTCACAAGAGTTAACACTGTCAAGGAAATATTAACTATATACATAAAGTAACTTGCACAACTGTGTCACAGAAAAGACCAACTATATAATTAGATTTTACTGTATTTCATATTTTATAATTTCCAGTACAGTTTAGTATTTTGTGTTATATATACATATGCCTTGCTTTCTTGTGTTTTACAAAAGCTATTCCTAAAATGCTCAAGTAAAATTAATTTTTATAACTGAAACATTTAAAACATACCTGGGGTGTAGGCTATTTAATAAAAATAAATGTCGAGATCCTTTAATAGAGAGTTAGTTCCTAATACATTTATTTTTCTATAAAATATTCCTAAACTGAGGCAGATATTTGCATACAATTCTGATTTACTTAATGTATGCTATAATCATCTATAAAGAGGTGCACAAATTTACAATTAAAATGGTAATATTTACCAGGAAAAACAGAAACTAACAAAATATAAAGATTTATAAATTATTTATTTTTGGCAAGGAGGAATTACACTAAGGTCTGAAATATCTTTACATACACTTAATTTTTAAGTAGAAATCAAACAGGTCTTTTAAAAGAACTGTAACAGCATAGTTATAATCACACAAAATTCCCATAATCTTGTTGTGAAAGAGTTTAATTGATCTCTCTCACACAAAGGCAAGAACACATTCTATAACATCCCTGAATTCACTCATCAGCTGACTAATTTGTAAGACAGACTGAATGTTTACTACATGATAAAAATGATAAACATTTAAATTTGTTTAAAAAAGCAATCACAATTATGTGGTAAAAACACAACCATGGTATAATTGTTAGAGTGGGCAGACGGCCAGATATGAGCAGGCAAAGGAGCCTCTGGGCAAAGAAGTCCTGGAGATGCTTCCCACTGACAGCAAAAAGGACAACGGCTATATTGGCTATACCTGGCCTTGTGGTTGGGCTCCTGCGACCCTGAAGCATGTGCACTCCTCCAATAACTCACCCTAGAGTGGTCTTTTGCTCATTATAATAGTAAAAAACACACCCCTAGGTGGAGATTTTAAATGCTAATGAGACAAGCAACATGTGTACTAGCATGTACAACTACAGAGCACATATGCCCAAGGGGATCGCCTAAAACATGATTGCAAGTGACACCTCCTCATGCCCTTTCATGAATAATCATGTATTCTTCATAGAGTCCCCCAGCACTGGCTGCTGCTGGCTCACTCTCTCCAGAAGCTTGCTCTACTTTATCTTTCAGAGTATACTACTGTCTCTTTAAATAAATTCTGCTATTTAACCCTTGCTGCGTGTCTCTTGGCTGAATTCTTCCTTCAACAAGAATCAAGGATGCTGTACCCCTCCCGGTAACATAAACAACAAATACTCTGTTGTTAACTAAAAATCAATGGAAAACATATATTTCATAACACAAAATATACAAGTAAAATTGTATTTAGATATTGATATATACCAAAAAATAGATCACTAATTTGGCCAACTTGTTGGTAACTAAAGAAATTTGCAATGATTTCACAAATCATTTCACTGTCAGATAAACCAGTGGCTTCTAATATTGGGTTTTCCAAAACTAAAAAACCAGCAACAGACTCTGCATTAAAACCACCACTCCCATAGGCCAACATCTGTTTTCACATTACTCATGATCTTTTCCTGTGACAGAAAAAAAATCAGTAAAATTAGTCTTAGAAATTACATATTCTACCTCTGATTTTTAAAAATTTGAAAATAAGGTTTTGAGAGTTGTGACACATTTTTCTAATGTTTACATAGAAGAACTTAACTGCATAAATGGGTATGTTTGCATTATAGCTACTGAGAGCTACTTCAATGCAAACAATATCTTAAACAATGTTTAAAAGCATAATTTAACTTTAAAATCTTAGTACTGAAAATAATTTCAAAATCACTTAGATTTTTAAGGGAGTTTAAAATCCTATTTTAATTATTTTTTCTTTTTAAAGTGACATATATAACAGACCCTTGAGCAACATAGGTTTGATCTACGCAGATGCACTTATACACAAGTATTTTTCAATAAATATTTTGGAAAGAATATGAAACTTGCAAACTATGTAGCCTAGAAATATTGAAAAAATTAAGAAAGATGAATATGTCATGATTGCATAAAAACGTGTAGATACTAGTCTTTTTATGTATTAATCAACTTTTATGTTATCTGTAAGGCTTTCAGTGAATAGCAGGCCATTAGTTGGTAAGTACTGGAGGAGTCAAAAGTTACAGGTATATTTTTAACTGTACAGGGGTCAGTGTCCCAGTTCCGGTGTTATTCAAGGGTATACTGTACATCCATTTATACAATTTTATAGAAATGTATAAATGGGATGATTATCATATATTTTCTGGGGGGGGGGCTTGGCTCCTATTACTAATCCAAGGTTACAGTCTGGAGCATATCCTTCCATATTTTTCAAATATAATATACATATACACATATGAGTTTTGGAGTCACTCTTTTACAAAAATAGGATTGTATTTTGCACATTTTTTTGCATCTTGCTTTTTTTCTCTCAGCATTACCCCACAGTATTCTGGTACCTAGCACTAAAGCATTTTTTAAGATGACTATACAGTATTCCTTGATGTGGGTGCATCATGATATATTCTGTATTCCACTCTTTGCCCAAATAATGGGCATTGATCTTTGTTTATACTGTTTTGCCACTAAGAACAATAATGCAATAAACATGCTTGTACCTGTATCTTTACATACTACCTAGTATGTTATTTCTATGATACAGGTGAACAGAAGTGGGGATGCTAGGTCAAAGGGTACATGTATCTAATATTTATTTTCTAAATCTATCCATTCATTCAACAAATATTTATAACAGCTCAGACAACGGCAATACAATGTTAGGTTTAAGGATAAAAGATATCTCAACAAAAGTGTTAACTAACTTCATTATGTTTTAGTTTTGAAAATTAAGTATTTTTCTACTCAACCAAGATGGGGCTCATTTTTTAAAAATAGATCTTATTACATTAAACTGCATTCTGTAAAATTATTTAGACTGCTCACATGTAAACTGATAGGCTGGCAATAAAATAGTCTAAATTAGAAGTATATTTTAATTGCTAAAAAATGCTAAAATGTCATAAATGGCCACAGTTTCATACTATGAATTCTTTAATTTTACAGTAACTTTATATGAGAATATAATACTATGTTCCAGAAAGAATGACAATAAATTTTCAACTCTTCTTTTTCCTTCCTGACAAGAAAATTAGTTTCTCTTAACAGTCTTAGTGAAAATTAACACAACTCAAATATTTCTGAGTTAGTTTTCACCTGAGAAATGTTGAGATAGATTTTGGCTTTTTAACTTCCTTCATTTCATACCTCTGAAAATTGGGAAATAAATACTTACTTTATTTCACTTTTTGATTCCTACAGCTTTTCACAATTTTTAAAAAAATTGTGATGGTTTACTGAATGCAAAGTGAAAACTTTTAATATACTCATAGATAATAAATTATTGCTAGTCAAGAAAAGTCTAACATATATATGAAAATGTATAATAAAATAATGAAATCAGAACATTTCCTTTACCATGTATAACATATCCAGAGAGTGTGATTTGATGTTATTTTGCTTTTTAAATGTAGAATAACAAAAAATAGATGCAAATTGACTAAAACAAACAAACAAACAACACAACCCAGATCCTGATTGGATATTTCTCTACTTCTTTTTTAAAAGCTTTTTTTTTTTTTTTTTTTGAGATGGGAGTCTGACTCTGTTGCCCAGGCTGGAATGCAGTGGCATGATCTTGGCTCACTGCAACCTTCGCCTTCTGGGTTCAAGCAATTCTTCTGCCTCAGCCTCCCATCTCTTCTCTATTTCTGCAGTGCAGAAAACTAGGTTTAGTTTTTTTTGAGGCGCAGTTTAGCTTTTGTTGCCTAGGCTGGAGTGTAATGGCGCGATCTCGGCTCACTGCAATCTCCACTGTCCGAGTTTAAGCAATTCTCCTGCCTCAGCCTCCGAGTAGCTGGGATTACGGACATGCGCCACCACACCCAGCTAATTTTGTATTTTTAGTAGAGATGGGGGGGGTTTCATTATGTTAGTCAGGCTGGTCTCCAACTTCTGACCTCAGGTGATCTGCCCACCTTGGCCTCCCAAAGTGCGGGTATTACAGGTGTGAGTCACCGCACCCGGCCTGGTTTAGTTTTAAAATTACATTTCATTATCACTAGGCCTAGCCAAAGATAAAATAACTGAGCAAATTTAAGGCAATGTCACTAAACCAACAAATTGTAGTAATAATCATGGTTTTGAAAAAGTGCTCTTCATAGAAACTTTAAAAAACATATGAAAAAAGCCAGAGAGTTTTGCAACTACCATTTCCAGATTTAAGTAAAAACTTCAATATTACAAATTAATTAGGAAATTAACCGAAATTTATCTACAAACCAAATTGATTTTAAAGGTAAGTTCTTCAGAATGGTGGAAACATACTATATTATTAAATATATATTTATGAAATCTGAGGCTAATTTAAAGCAAAATTTCATACTAATTAATTAAAAGGGATCATTTACTTAAGCTATTTGTAAACGTACCTAGATGGTTGTCTTTCTGTGTTCGTAGCTGTTTTCTTCTGAGAAGACGCTCATATAGGAGCTGCATGTTGGCCTTGGCTAGTCATAAGGATTGCACACAGCACTAGTTACTATACTCCTTTCACAACAAAACTTACTAGAATTTTCCAACTTGTTAATAATAGACTTAGTGTTGATCTGATAGTGCAGTTAGTTAATTAGCTTATAAAAATTACAAATGATGTACATTCAAGTATATATTTCTTTGGTTTTTTAATTTAAATGTATGTGCCACTCAACATTTCACAATCCAGTATGTTTTAATTAATTAGACTCAGAATTTTAGGTTGGCAGGGATCTCAGCGTTAACTCCCTGCTGTTACAAGTGTAGATATTGGGGTTCAGATAGGCTATGTGACTTGCCCAAACCTAATTCCAGAACTCCTGACTCTCATGTTCAGTAAGAGCTCCTTGCACCAAATCAATATTTAATTATATGTCATCAGAAAATGTACATCATTCATCTAGGAGAAAAGAGAAAGGCAAAAAAGCAGAAAGGAACTCAAGGCGTTATTTTAAAAGAGGGAACATATTTTAGAAAAGTTTTCAAAGCATAGTTAAGTTTAAGAAGTTTAAATATATGCTTATTTGAAAACTCAATGAAAGTGGTAAGTAATAGAAGGAAATATTCTTTAATCAAGAACTACTCTGTATCCACTTATTAAAACTGGTGAATATAGTGGTGTTTGGTCAATAGTACATTATAGAAATATATTAGTGTTCACAATTTTATTTTGCTAGAATAAAAATAAAAGACATTGATAGTTTAGAATATGTAACAAATACTTTTTTTTTATAGTTAATAGTATTTTTAGATGTTTTCTTACAAGATGCATTCAAGAATAAACTAAAATTCACAATAAAGAGAAAGGAAAATAAAAACCGTAAAGTTTAAAAACACCACAATATATTAGCAATATTTATTGAAGATGAATCTTGATTTTAAAAATCCCTAGGAAACTGTTAAGCTTTATGTTGATGCCTATACTTTTTCAAGTAACAATGAAAACTGTATTGTGCTATTTCATTCATTCATTCGAGAAATATATTTTAAGTAAATCTATGTGTAAGGTACTAGTAATTTTATTTCTATCATATACTTATTTAAAACTGAAGTCTGGGTTTGCTTTAGAATTTTATTTTCTGATAAAATATTTTAAGCAAATAATTTGGAATAAAGTTGACATTCATCTTGTAATTAACTTCTGAAATTAAATATAAGGGCACTTTTATTACGATACTTTCTATATTACATCTATAAGCCCAAAGTAATATACATGACATAAAAGCCATCCTCACCAGAGAAAAAGTTGAAAATCTTATGAATACATGATCATGCTGAAGCCAGACTGATAAATTAATAATAATTGCTAACACTGTCTAACCCCAACACCCAGGCTGTGGACTGGTACTTGTCTGTGGCCTGTTAGGAACCGGGCTGCACAGCAGGAGGTGAGTGGCAGGCGAGCAAGCACTGCTTCCTGAGCTCTGCCTCCTGTGGGATCAGCAGCGGCATTAGATTCTCATAGGAGCGTGAACGCTATTGCGAACTGTGCATGTGAGGGATCTAGGTTGCATGCTCCTTACGAGAATCTAACTAATGCCTCATGATCTGAGGTGGAATAGTTTCATCCCGAAACAATCCCTTCCCCCAATCCGTGGAAAAATTGTCTTCCAAGAAACTGGTCCCTGGTGCCAAAAAGGTTGGGGACTGCTGGTCTAAGCTATTTGAAATAAATATTTGCCTTTAAAAGGAGAAATGTTTTTATTTAATTACTAATTATAAATTTTACCAATAAACATACTTCCTTTTAGAGAGGATTTTTTTCTAAGTTAAAATGTGGTTCATATGTTTTTCTTTGTAAATATTACATGTTAAATCTACTTTAATATTATATGCAGATGGACATCTTCCTTATACAGGTATTTATAAGCCCATCTCATATATTAAAACCCCAAGAAGCCCCATTTTGCTGGGTGAATTTCTCCTTCCCATCCCAATGCTGAGCTGATTTCTTAATACCGTTGCTGTGAGAGGAGAGGGAACAGGAGAAGTCAAAGTTCTTTAAAGGCAGGGACCTATTCTTTCCTCAGCATCTAGCATAGTAACTGACACAGGAGGTGCTCATTAAAAGCCCAAGGGAAGTACACTGTTAAGAAGTATTGTTCCTAGAGATCCTTTACACCCTTTTTCTTTTGGATAATCTCACCTTTGCTTCCTGACACATGTACCACATCTGATTCCCTTCAATCTCCTTACCATGTGAATGGAAACCACTTTGTGTTTGTAGGTTCAAAGTAAGTAAGTGACAGAAATGGTTCCAAATGTACACTCTTTACATAAGATAATGCCTCCTTGAATCTACTGCAGTATTCCACATCAAAGCTATTAACACGTTTTTGGTTTTTTTTGTAGAAATAACATTATACATGGATTTTAAGCTTTACATCACTACTTTTCATCACACTATTTTTCAGGCACATGATATTGTCCTTCATTAATATGGTAGTATAATAGTTTTGTGGTCTGGTCATTAAATCTAACTAAAATTTGTTTTTGATTTCCAAACCACCAATAAAGATACTTGAAACATAACTTTCCATTAATTGAGGATAAGTGATAGCCTAAATTAGCTCTATTCTGTAAATGATTCATTTTCAAAAGAGAAGATTTGAGGTAGTAGCCTTCTATAGAATTTTCCTAAGGGAAACAGGAATTCTAAGAACATAAAGTAGCAAGGAAAATAGAGACTGTTTCAGAGAATAATGATCAGAAGATTGTCTTTTCCACACTACCATTTTTGTTTTGAGAATGAATACATGGTCAAAAAAGAATAAACACATTTTCCTATTGCTTGTGTATCTATGAAACCATTAGGATTACTGAATCAAGAATTCTAAACAGTCAGTTTAGTGGTATCTATGTCTAGTCAAGAAAGTGTGAGTTCAACTGACTGAACAGTGGACTTAATTAATTAATTAAATGCACTTGAGTAGTTGCTGATAGTGGCACAATAGCCAGCATTTTCTCACAGCTAAATTTAAGTGGGGTAGAAATTCTTACACTTTCTTGCAATTCCTCTGTAATCCGATACAATTTTTTAAGTAGTCTGATTAGTCTCAAACCCAAGAACTATGTTCAGGAACAGTGACTACTTTAGGGAGTGGACTAATATTGTTAAAAGACTGAAATCCTTGAGGAACAAAGGAATAAAGTAAGAATACTGATTCAATAAATTTTAAAAGGCAATTTATGATTTATTAAAAAACATAATTATAAAACAATATATTCTAAAGAAATTAAAATATATTTTTATAAGCTATTAGCCAATATTTGAAAATAAAAGCTAATAAAACTGACATAAAAAGTCTGAATAAGAACTTATTTTGCCAATCCCAATAATTTATCTTCTGTGAAATAATGTATGTAAAAGCATTTTGCAAGCTACAAATGGCAAACGAAATCAAGGCAATATGATTTTTTATTATGCACTACAAATACATACAGGTATTACTTCTGAATGAAACCTGAAGTTTGATTTTTTAAAACAATTTCAATGATTTTTAAAATATTAAAATACTAAGTAATGTTATTATTCTCTAAAACAACATAAAAGGAATTTGAGATCTGAGATAACTATTATAAAATCAAATGTAAATAAAAATGCCCTAAGTACCTACAATCTGATTAGACTGTAAAATATTTGGAAGTGTGGCTTTAATTTACCTTCCTATGATTCTGCAGATAATTACATTTGCTTTCTAGCATGTTTTTGGGTTATACTTTAAGAGGAACAGTATACTGACATGTTTTTTTAAAAGACTCATTTCACATTTAGCACCAAGAAGTTATTTTTTAGTGTTCTGAAAAACACTTTTAAATAGCAAAAAGTGATTATCAAGGTAGAAAAAGATGGAATTGAGAGAGAAGTGAAGCACACAAACACTGCAGTTTTAGTATAGAAAAACTATGGCAAAGCTGATAGCTAGCAATATAAGACTGAAGAGAATGATTTGAACTGTAGGATAGGTCTTGCTACTTTTAACATACCCAGTTCTAGTTTCTGACAAGAAGGAATCTCTTCTGTTACTGTAATGAAGTAGCTGTGCAATCCCTTGAAGGCTAGCAGCAAAGTGGCACAAAGTGTATAATGAAAACGATAGGCATGATGTAGGAAGGAGTCTGCAATGATGAAGCTACAACCCTAAACAAAAAACAGATGTAGGATACAGAGTGTCAGTAATACAAAATGTTACATTTGAAACTTGGAAAAATAAAGAAGAAATACTTAACCATCTGTCAATTAAATTTATTCTAATACATATAAAAAAAGTGGTAATATTTGAGAGTTGTTTATACAATAAATTTAAACATGAAATGTTTCTGTTACAGTGGGTTTTTATAACTACAAGCAGATTAAATTATTATTTTTGATAGCATGGTATTTATATAACATTTAGACTGAAGGACAGACATTCAGCTCTTATAGTATGTCCCCTTTTCTTTTATAATAATAGCTGTACTTGCACCACTCTTTTTTTTTTTAATTTCTTTTTTTTAGATATAGGGTCTGTTTGTCACCTAGGCTGGAGTGAAGTGACACGATTGCAGCTCAGTGCAGCCTCAACCTTCTGTGCTCAAGCGATTCACCTGCCTCAGGCTCCCTAGCAGTTGGGACTACAGACATGTGCCACCATTATTTTTTGTAGAGGTGGGGTCTTGCTATGTTGCTCAGGCTGGTATCAAACTCTTGGCCTCAAGCAATCCTCCAGGCTAAGCCTCCCAAAGTGTTAGGATTACAGGCGTGAGCTACCACGCCTGGCCTGCGCTACCCTACGCTGGGTCTCAGCTCTGGCAATTGTTCTTTAAAGGCTCCTTTGGAATGATTCTACCAGTTGTTGGACCAAGGGGTGACAGTAACAAGTTAAAGGGCACAGGCTGTCAAAGATGTCTATCCACTAAATCTGGTAACATTTTGAAGTATCATGTTAGTTTTCATAATAGACAATTAGAACCAAACAATTTTTAAGATCATATTTAATTAGATCTATAAGTTGCTGAGCTGAAATAATTTAAAAAAGAAATACAACATTCACAGACAAAATAGTTAAAAACACTTCTTTTAAAATAAGGAAAAGATTTATAAACATATTCAGTTCTTACATCTGGTGATAACTGTTTTGTGTAGTTAATACCAAAGACCACACTTTCAAGAGTAGGAATCACGGAATCTTTGTTTTGTGCTGGTGCATTTCTATTTAACCAAGTTGTCTTCACAGGGCGAGGAAAGCTGGAGGAAGAAGTATTATATTATTACTGTCATAAGAGTCTATTTGAATGTAAGTTAAATATTTACAAAGGAAAATCTTATAGAAATAGAACAGCAAGGGTTTTGCAAGTTTATAAGTTCAAAAGTACTCCTAAAGTAATTTTAAAAAATAATTTGAATAATCATGAAAAAATAAAATGAATATTAAAAAATTAGGGCTAGATGTTCGACATTGCTTGCTATAATTAGACTTCTGGAAGTCTCAAAGAACATCAAAGATAAAACATGGTGAGATTTAGAGCAGCTAAACAACAAATGAAAGCCAAGCTTGAATTTGGAAATCCTGATGTCAGAACTGGTTACCAAATTTACAACATTAACACTTAATCAAATATGAATGCCATTCCCAGAAATAAAGAGCTCCCATGTAAATGTAGAAAAACGAAAATTACTAAATCTACCTGATGCCTCTATTTCTCAAGAATAAGTTTCTTTCCCTTAATTCTCTTTCCTAAAAGGCTATAAGCTCTATTAAAATAATTTTTTATTATTCAAGTCCCTAGCAGCTAGAACTACAGTCATGTGCCACCATGCTTGGCTAATTTTCATTTTTTGTAGAGGTGAGGTCTTGCTATGTCGCTCAGGCTGGTCTCAAACTCCTGGCCTCAAGCAATCCTCCAGCCTCCAGCTTCAAGGCACCATCAATTACATACTATATGAATTACTTCTGTTAGTATTAACATTTATATTCCATAGAGGAAGAAGCATATTTCTGTTAGACTGTTGAAAAATCATACACAATTATATTTGAGATAAAGTAGGCCAAAGCATCTGAACTGTTTGATAGTTTGGCAAAAGGGAAAAGACAGAAAAGAAAAATAATGTTGCCATAAGCAGAGTGCAGGTTTTGTTTGCAAAATCCATTTGCTTTGCAAAAGTAAAATGTCTATATCCCAGCAAAGAAGGGAGTCTCAAATAAGTGGTAAATTCCACTTGTTACAATGTGTTTTTCAGAATTGTCATAAAAGTTGTACTTAAAAAATTCAAATATAAGAAACAGTTCAAATAAAAAAGAAGCAAAGAAAGAAATCCTAAGCCACTTACTTTAAGTAACTGATATAACGTCCGTAGATTGGGTTGACCATAAAAATTGTTTTAAATAAAAATGAAAATTTAAAAGATACTGTTATAAATTAAAAAATTTTCAATGATTGGAGGATAAAAAACCCACCAATAATAAAACTTCAGGAAAAACCTGTTGAAGAATATAGAGTAGGAAATGTTACCCTTAGACATGACCCCTTTATCAGCACACCACCAGCAAAAAGCTTCGCCTTCCCCTTTCCTTGCTTTCCTTTTCCGACCTTTCATTTATAGGTAGAGAAAGGCTGGTAAAGATGCTGCTGCTTTTACAGCGAAGTTCTAGCAGCAAGAGAGTGTTAGATATAAAGGCCCATGGCAGCTAGGTAAAGAACAGCAACCTCAGCTGTTACAGGCATATTGTGTTCTTTTCTAGTCACTAACCAGAGCCAACAGTTAATCCTCTTGGCTTCTGATTCTGAGCCAAAAATTTCTTCTTCCAGTAAATGGTCTCTAGGAGATGAGCTGCCCCTTTCTCCTATTAGTCTGTGGCAAAAAATTGCTGCATTGCAAGAGGAAGCACATATTTAACTCACTATGAGGGTGATGTGAATATCTACTCTGTTTAATTAGGGCCTTAAAAAGCAACATTAATAACCTGAGCTAACCTCCTATGAATTGTTCGTGCATTTTTCAGGAGAGAAACACAGCTAGTTTTATGAAGATAATCTTGGTAAGTCGTAAAAAGAAATAGTTAAAACAGTTTAATTAGGGGTTCTTCTTAAAACTACAAAAAGAGATTTAGAAAACTAGAGTAATACATTTTATAAACAGATAAACATTTAGCATTAAAACCAAACACAAAATCATATAAAAGCAATACTGTATATTATTTAAAAGTTATATTTCAAAAAACACACTTTGTTAGAAAAGTTTCATTCACACATTCTATTTCAGAAAATCTTCCAAAAAAATTTTAAGTTTATAATAAAATTATGTATGTAATAAAAAAACACCTTTCTGTTTATAAAAGCTATAATAACTTAGCACAACCTCTCAAAGGCCTAGGAGGTAAGAAAAAGACAGCAAAACTACCAGTTACAGATCTTTCTATAGAATAAAGAAGGCAAAACAAGTCATCAGGAGAAATATATGTCTTCCTGGCCTGGTGCTCTAAAAGGAACTAGGTCAAGGTGATCTACATGTAAGAGATGAGAGAGCAACAGAATGAAAGACGTTTTCAATTAGTTTTTAAAACAATGTAAAGATATGCCATAGGAGGTTATTACCTGTGGTCAATATGTTAAATTGTGTTGGGCTTCCATAAATTCTGAGGGTAATTTTGCAAAATGATTTACTTAGTTTTCTGATAAATCAGTTTACCATCATATCCCTTAAGCATCATCCCTAATATCATTTGTCAGAATCAGATGTACATCAGAAATTGTAGATAGTTTAGAAATCAAATAAAATTGGAGACTTTCATATAATTTACTGATTTGAAGCATCCATCTGCTGCCCATACTACAAGGATGATGTTGTAAAAACTGAAGACCTTGCACTGTATTTTTACTTTAATGAAAGAAATCTGTCTACCCATAGAAGTAAACAGAAAAAAATAATTATCTCAATGCATTTATTATGATCCAGAATATTATATACCTTTGAACTAATGGTACATGATATAGTTTTAAAAGGCTGAGTAAAAATTCATAAAATTGGTAATGACTTGGAAAGCAAGTATCACTGTATGACGTACAGTTAAGAAGATAAAATTAGCCTATCTGGATAAAAGGCAAAGAAAAAAAAAGAAAAAATTCACATACTTTTCCAGAGTAATTATAGTATAACATTGCACAAAACATAGGTACAGAATAAACAATGTTGCGTGGTTATTTCCAGATTGTATTTTTTCTTTGTTAACTTATTTGGGATTGACAAAGATGGCTTCATATTTCTGTAATAAAAAAGTTATCAAGCCAATGTTCCCATACTCTTGAATTTTATTATAAATTTTAAAAGTCCTTATTATTTCAGTTATCTTTAGCAAAGTACACGTTTTCACCATAAAAATAAAAAAATGCTACATTAATAAGGCTCTCATGTTGAATTGTAGTCCTCAATGTTGGAATGGGGCCTGGTGGGAGGTGATTAGATCAGGGGGACAGATTTCTCATGAATGGTTTAGTACCATTCCTCTTGGTACTGTCCTCATGATAGTGAGTGAGTTCTCATGAGATCTAGTTATTTAAAAGTGTGTAGCAACTCCCCCTGACTCTTTTGCTCCTGCTCCGGCCATGTGAGATGCCTGCTCCCCCTTTGATTTCTGCCATGATTGTAAGTTTCCTGAGGCCTCCCCAGAAGTTAAGCAGATGCCAGCATCATGCTTCCTGTACAGCCTGAAGAACCATGACCCAATTAAACCTCTTTTCTTTATAAATTGCCCAGTCTCAGGTATTTCTTTATTGCAGTGTAAGAATGGCTTAATACAAAAATATTAGTCAAATTTACCTTATTAGTGGCTGGTGTAGTGCAACCAATGATGCATGAACTGTAACAGACACAACAGAAAGGTGGAAGTAATCAAACATAACATTAACATGATGATGAAGGCCTCTATGGGGGCTAAAGTGCAGCTTCAATGTTCGGCTACTTATTAGTTGCAAGGCATTCAGATCATCTGCCCTGTAAAAAGGAACACTTAGCATGTAAGTATGAAATATTTAGTAAAGGCCAATATATTATACAGTAGTTGAAACTATAAAAACTATTTACTTAATTACTTTTTAAAAATTTCGAATGAGAGTAATTTTTAAAGCATCAAAGTTGCATTAGAAAGCAATATGAAACGTACCAATTGAGAAAATAATCAGATCCCACCTATTGTTTTCTATCAGTCCATGATATGAACTATTTTTTCACTAATATTCCTATAAAATGAATCCTTTTTGATACTTCAGGAATTAATCTCATCTTAAAATTTTACCCCACAGAGAATACTCTTTATTACAAGGCTGCAGTATAACATAGGTCAAATACTATTATAATAAATCCCAAAGGATATTTCAAATTATTTTTACTCTACAAAATTTTATTAAGTGCTGCTCAAAAATAAGCAGGCCATTGTTATTTTAAAAAGTAAAACATATCTTATTGTAGATATTTAGTGTGTCATTAGATTTATACATACTAAAAATGTGAAACAATGCCATGAAAATTATATCCAATTATACTTAAAAAAATTCCATCCATACATTATAACTATCTACAGGTAATGAACTACCTACTCATTTCAGCTTATTCCACTTAAATAATTCTGACTTGGTGGAAAAAAAAGACTTTACAAAATTCCTTGTAATGAACAAGTATTACAGATGAACAGTAGCTACCATATAGTGAAGAGAACATCTAAAGTAGGCCTTCCAGTAATGTGACTTTTTAGTTACTTATCCCACACGCAGTCTGAATTTATATATCATTTTTGAGAATTATTGCTAAAACTACATTTGAGATGGGGGAAAAAACCCTGCATAAATAAAATTGTTAAGTGAATCTCTGATTCTTGTTTTCAATGAACACAAGCAAAATTTGTTCCTAAAACATATGACTGCATGTCCAGGTGTGTGCGTGAGTTGGAGGTAGCCAATCCTAAAACTTCCTCAAGGGCTCTGGAAATTAATGAACTAGAACAACTGTCAAGTGCATGTCATCAGTCTTGATAACTCTCAGAATATCAACAAAGTCCTACCTAAAGAAAGCATAACTGATGCCATCAAGAAAGATTAGCCAGTGATACAGTGGAAAAGAGCTCATTTACATTTAAATGCCTCATGGTAGTGGTATTACATTAACAGTGCAATTTCTAGGAGCTAGGAAAAATTGTTCCATATTTCTTTGACTTGTCTGGTTTTGTTATCTGGAGCTCATGGATTCGGCATGGGCACAATAGAGCTGGCCTAATCATTCTCATGAAGTTTCCCCAGAAAACACAAGTAGTTCAAGACAAGATAGGGATAGGATGAATTTTAAGAAGAAAATGGGCAATCTAATAATAACAAATAACAGTCATAAGTGCCTAAAGGTTTTTTAATTGATTAGCTACTTACGAATAATCTCCATCTGTGAAGTGTAGATCCAAGGATAATAGAAAATTCATTTCCTCAAGGGTTTCTTCAATCTGAAAAGAAATTACACTATGAGATACTTTTTGAAATTTTATAGAAAGTTAGAAATAACACCTTGAGGCATTACAAAAAATATTTACATAAATAAATATGAAGAGATGTTTACCTTTCTTTCATCCAATAGCATTTTTACTTTGAAGATCATAACATCATTTAAAACAACCTCTTCATTTTTGTACAAAATTTGAAATGTTTTACTGCAAATTAGAGAATCATGAACTGAGGCTGGAAAGGCTAAAGTCATACCTAAAACAGATAAGATATGTAATTGACAGATAAAAGTAAAATATAACACAAGCAAATTAACACTTGAACTTTAAAATACTATATGTTTGATTATATTATTATAGTGTCATTATCAATTTATACTGCAGTATTGGAACATTTCTGAAAGTTTACTTATTTCTATGATTAGAAAATAAATAAGTACATTATGAGCATTGTAAAATTACTGCATGACATCTTAATCTGAAGGGTAAATGAGGAAATATTGAAGCAGAAATTTTAGAGTAAACAACTGATCTGTATATCACATTTAGGAAAGCAATTTAGTTTTCCATAGCTGAATAGTAAAGAATTTGGTTGGCCTTTGTACTGGTTGCTAGGAGTTCAGCTCTAAACACTTGGAATAAAGAATTTGGCTGGCCTTTGTCTCCAGTTTCTGAGAAGTAGCCTCTAAATCCTTGGTGGCCCCTAGTTTATGCTAAAGAGATGACTCAGGATGGGGGCTGGCCACATCACTAAGACCAGCCATGTGATTAGAGTTGAGCTTTGAGCCTAGTGATATAACCTCTAATATCCAGAGAGGGGAGAATAGCTAAAGACTGAGCGACATGGGCGATGATTCAGTCAGTCATGCTTACATAAGGAAATATCAATAAAAATTCTGAACACTGAAGTTTGAGTGAGCTTCCCTGGTTGGTAATACTCTGCATAACCTCACATACTGGATGTTCGAGAGGAGAGAAGTTAATGCGTCCTGACTTAATGGGGAGAAAACAATGGAAGCTTCACATCTGGGACCCTCTCAGATCAACTCTATACAGATTCTGATTTGAATCCTTTTGCTGTAATAAAGCTGTAATAATAAGTACAGCACTATGCTGAGTTTGGTGAGTTGTTCTACTGAATTATCAAACATGAGAGAATAATGGGAACCCCCAAATTTGTAGCCAGCTGTTCACAGCTGTGGGTAGCTTGCAGACCACTAAACTCATGGCTGACATGAGGGGAGTCTTGTGGAGGACTATGTCCTTACCATTTGAAGTTTGGTTTTTATCTCTGGGTCATTGATGTCACTCCAACAGCCCACCTGCTGTTATGATCTTATTACCCTGTGCTCCAGAAATAACAATTGAAACTAGAGAGAAAAAAGAAAAAGAAAAAGAACTAGAGACCAAGGTGGGTCTGGAGCTCAAAATGGGATATAAGACTCCAACTGGAGTCATGAGGATGTCCACATAAGCTGGTGGATGTCAGTCAAAGGCAGGGAGCCTCTGCAGGCCAGGGAGCACAGGGTCCAAATGCCCATATGAAATCCACATGGGGTGGTGGCCTGATGTCAGAGTCTGTGTGGAGTGAGGAGGGCAGCCAAGAGTAAAGTGTCAGAACCTGAGCAGGATGAGGAGGCAATCTAAGTGCAGCAGTGACTTTGAGTAAGGTATTGGGAGCCCAAGCAGGATGAATAGGGCAACCACAAGGGAAGGCACCTCAGGATGGTGGATTGGAACCCAAGTTAGATGGAAAGAGTGTCTTTACTGAGGAGCAGCCTGGTACAGGGTGTGTAGGAATCTGAAAGAGATAAAAAGACTCCATATGGGGGTGGGAGTCAAGAAGGCGGTGGACAGCAGCAGCAGCTTGACACACTACTGGAATCCAAGTGAGGAAAAGGAGCTCCTAGCACAAGGCCTTACTGAGGTCAAGTGGGGTAAGGAGGGGGTCCACATAAGGGAGTGACCTTGCATAAGGTGAAGCCCAACTAGTTCAAGGAGACCATCTGTGTGGGAGAAGAAGCAGTGACAGGAGATTGGCACATATAAGGCACTGATCAAATAAGGAAATATATTAAAGGATAAGGGGAGCCAGTTTTCTTACCTATCAGGGAAAGGATGTACACATATGGAAAGGAGATACAAATACAGAATGAGTCCCATGGTACTGGATTGAAACTGAGAGTACTGATATGAACTTATGGTTTTCACCAGATATTTAGATAAAGACATGTAAATTTGCATATGTATGTGTAAGTGTATAGGTGTATACAATGTACTTACTATCTTTGTCCACTCAAATGGCCTGGGAGTAGCACAACCACAAATATTAGTCTTTAGTACTATTCTCCACTAAAAGGATCCACGGCTTTGTAGAAATGGTTGGTTCCAAAGCTAGGGCACAGATAAATCTGGACCATCTTTTTTATACCAGAAAGTAAGGAAGTGATTAGAGAATGTGGGGACACAACAAAAGGGCATAGAAGCTAGTTGGAAAAGAATGCCCCGGCCATATCTGGGACAAAGTGAGCATCAAAATAAATTATGACAGTAATGGATTAACATCCATTGAGTAAACAGAAATCTGTAAGTCCATACTGATATAAATAAATAAGTGAATGAAAAAATCTGAAGTTTAAGAAACAAGAGACATTAGTTGCAAAGTGAAAAAGAGTAATGTTACAGTAGAGAAGCTGGGAAGAGAGCACCTTAATTAAGTGATCCAAGTTAACATTATTAGGAATTGGACAAATAGAAACCACGTATCACCTAATAGGATGTAACAAGAAGAACAAGCATCACTTCTGAGATATTCCTGTCAAAAACACATAAAATGAATCGAATCATGAGGAAATTGTAAACCCATGCAAACTGAAGACCATTCTAAAAAATAATAGGTTTGTAGTCTCCACAAAAGTGTCAGGGTGATGAAAGTCAAGAAGAGACTGAGGAACTGTTCTAGGATGAAGGAGACTAAAGAGACATAACAATTAATTACAATATATGATTTGAAACTGGATCATTTTGCTATAAAGGACTTTACTGGGACAACCAGCAAAACTTGAATGGGGCTATGGATAAGACGACAGTAACGTGTCAGTGTTAGCTTCTTGATTTTGATGGGTGTATTGGGGTTATACAGGAGAATATTCTTTAGAAAAAAATAATGCACTAAAATATTTGGGATGATGGAGCAATCATATTGGCAAATTACTCTTACATGGTTCAGGAAAAAAAGTTCTTTATAATGTACTTGCAACTTTTCTTTAAGTTTGAGATGCTTCGGGAAATATATACTTAAAGGGAAACCAAGCAGACCAGAAACTCAACTTCTGAGTATGTTAAAGAGCTGAGAAGGGAAAGAAATTCTCCTCAATGAAAGTAAATCTTGTTGAAAGCACCCAGGTAATGTGAGGTGAGAATCCACTGCCTAAAGAAACAAAGGTTTCTCTATTGCTCTTCCCTGAAGATGCTGCATCTCTCTCAATACTTCCATATAACTTCTACCACTGGGTCTGGAGCTTCTTTGTTGCTTACTGATGCTTTGAGACATTCTTTGTCTCTCCTCCCTAAAACCACTTATACCACTGGCTTTGAGTCTCCTGTGATCAGACAGTACAGTACCACTCACTATCTTGCTCATTTTTGTACTCTATAAACCCTGGGAAGCCTTCATTTCTTGAAGGCTTTATTTTCTAATTTAAGGTCACTTTTTCAAAAACTAGTCTAGCCATAACTCTTGGTGAACTCAATAGCTATGTAGGTAAACCTAATCTTTGATCTCCTGGGTTCCTTTTCTCCTCTTTTTAAATGTTCTTGCTCTCTAACCCTCCTCAGCTCCTCACTCCTGTGATCAATCTCCAGACTTTTATATTACCAACGACTGCAATCCATCTGTAATTTGAATTTCTTTTTTTAAATTTCCAACTTTTAAGTTCAAGGGTACATGTGCAGGATGTGCAGGTTTGTTACACGGGCAAATGTGTGCATGGTGGTTTGCTGCACAGATCATCCCATCCCCCAGTTATCAGGCCCAGCATCCACTAGGTATTCTTCCTGATCCTCTCCCTCCTCCCATCCCCTACCCTCCAACAGGCCCCAGGGTGTGTCGTTACCCCAGATGTATTCATGTGTTCTCATTATTTAGCTACCACTCATAAGTGAGAACACGTGTAATGTTTATTGTAATGTGAATTTCAATCAACCTCTCCTCCCATACTTCCACCTGTCTTTCTAGTTCATACCCTCTAAGACCACAAGTTCAATAATCCTTTGACCACATTTAGGAGTAGATTCCATGAATCCTACTCCTTTTCATTATCCCCTTACTTTCTCTTAATTCCTTTTTTCCTTACCCATCTTAAATCCTATGATCCATCATTATAATACACTCTTGCATATAACCTATTAAGGATAATATGCTACCCTTGCTTTGTCATATTGACCTGGATAAATCCCAACTCCAGCTCTCTGCCCAATCCATACTTGTACCCACAAACTGAATGTGCCTGGAGAAAAATAAACAGCTATCTTGACTGGCTATACTTTAAATTCATGACCGTTAATTTCAAGTGGGTCTTTAGTGCTGCCTAGCAATCATACTGTATTTTCCAAATCCATTTTATCCCCATATTCTTAGATGACTATTTCATAAATTATTTTCTCTCCTCAAACCTAGTCTTCAGTCTCACTGATAAATTTGTTTCTTATTTCATAAGAAAATAAAAATAATCAGAAGTTCTATAAGCTCTACTACGGGATCTACCTGCAGATGCACCTAGACAAACTCCCTATTTCTCTGCTCCCCTTTCAGGCAAAACTCAAAAGTCTTTGTTATTTATTGTGTTTGATTCATCTCCCATTCTCTTTTCAGCTCACTGTGTGATAGCCAGCCTCTAAAATGGCCTCCAATGATTCTCTTCCTGGTATTCACACTATTGCACAATCTCCTACAAAGGACCAGGGTTGATCTATGTGATAGAAGTGATAGGGACTGGGCGCAGTGGCTCACGCCTGTAATTCCAACACTTTGGGAGGCTGAGGCGGGCAGATCACTTGAGGTCAGGAGTTTGAAACCAGCCTGGCCAACATGGCGAAATCCTGTCTCTAGTAAAAATACAAAAATTAGGTGGGTGTGGTGGCGGCCACCTGTAATCCCAGCTACTTAGGAGGCTGAGGCAGGAGAACTGCTTGAACCTGGGAGGCGGAGGTTGCTGAGGGAGCCGAGATTGTGCCACTGCACTCCAGCTTGGGCAACAGGGTGAAACTCCATCTCCAAAAAAAGAAGTAATAGTAGGATTTGTGTGAATACAGAAGAAGTAATTGACTATAACCTAATGAGAGATTCTGAGTCAGAGGCACGCAGCTAAATTTCTGACACACAGAAACTGTGAGATAGTGTTTGCTGTTTTAAACTAAGTTGTGGGATAAACTTTTACATAGCAATAATTCATACTCCAATCAGACTTTAGCCCATATAACTGTTCTTATCAAAACCACTAATGATTTCTGCTTTGCTAAATCCAAAGGTCAACTCTCAAACTTCATCTTACTTGACTTATAGTCAGTATCTAATATAGATACTATGATCCATCATATAATATGCATTTTTTCACTCTTGTTCTTTTTTTTTTTTTTTCTACTTTTTTTTGAGACAGAGTCTTACTCTGTGCTCAGGCTATAGTGCAGTGGCACTTATCTTGGCTCAGTGCAGTCTTGACCTCCAGGGCTCAAGCAATCCTCTTACCTCAGCCAAGCTAATTTATTTTTTATTTTTTGTAGAGATGAGGTCTCATTATGTTGCCCATTCTCTCATTCTTGATACACTTCTTAAATGTAGCTTTCTGGACATCACACTCTTATAGTTCTACTCCTACCTCATGGGCCACTCCTTTTTCGTCTCTTTTTTTTTGCGGGGGGTGGGGGTGCTGTTTTTCTCTCAACAAGAAGCAGCATAGTGCAGTGGTTAGGAACATAGATTGTGAAGCCAGACTGGCTAGGTTTTAGTCCTGGTTCTGCCACTTACTAGATCTGTGAACTTTATTCATTCTTCTTTTCTATGCCTCACAACCAATTCTTCAGTAAACCCATTGGTTCTACCAACAATACTAAAAATGATCTGACAGAAAAAAGAAGGCTGCCTTTAGGAATGCTCTAAAGGAATTCTCATGCCAGATAAGAAGTTGTATACAAAATCAGTAATTCTAAATTGCTGTGAATGATTTCAGTGAAAGTTGCCTATATCCTCAACTGACATCAATATTTTAAGCTTTAAAAAAGAAATACCAGTGACTTACATATAATAAACTTCGTCTTAATTTTATTCTCAAACCAGAAGCAACAGGCAACAGATGTGCAACTTCCTAGTCATTCATTCACTCATCTGATCAACAAATATTTACTGAATACTTATTATGTATCAGGTATTCTCTAGGTGTTCGGGATACACAGTAAAATGAAAGAGATAAAAATCTCCGACCTCATAGAGCTTACATCCTAATGGAGTGGGGTGATAGAGAATAAATATAGTAAGTAAATGATAGAATACATTTGAAAGTTAAAGTATTAAATGCTATGGAGAAAAATAAAGAAAGGAAAGAGGGATGAGAAAGACAGCAATTTTAAACAGAAAAGCCAGGCAATGCTTTCTTGAGAAGGGAACCTATCAGCAAAGAAGAAAACTGATTCCTGTGTTCTTTCCCCTACTACAGGCCACTAGGTCGCTGTCCCCTCCTTCACCCTAGCAGAAGTCTGGAAGTTTATTCTCTGAAGAGAATAAAAGTCCTCTGAACTAAAAAATCACCTGGCAAAACTGAGAGAGCATGAATATACGAGCGTAGGCATATTGAATACTAAGTGCAGAGATTCCAGAATTGTTCTCTACTGGGCTCCTAGAAGGCTGTCAGCTAGATTCTTACTCTCTAGGAAGGAGACAGACAAGAGTCTTCTATGGCATTTCAAGAACTGTAAAATCTTAGATTTTACCAAACTTGCAACCTAACAAGCTAGCCTGCCACAGTTTCATAAATGTTGGCAGAAGACACAAGACTCTTGGGTCAAAGACAAAAGGTTTGATTATGCACAGCATAGCAAGCAGCATGAGCTTCTTGTTCATGTTAGCTTCCCTCGTATTCATTCTTCCAAGTCCCATGGGAGTGACATGGAGGCAGGCCAGGTGGATACCATGTATGTGGTGGGTTTTTGGTCACAATTGAGGAACCCTAAGCTTAGGAAACCTCTGTCTTTTATAAGGGTAGCTATAAGAAAACCTATGTAACTTTTGCACTGTCCATTATACTGGAAAGTAAATAAATGTACTGTATGTTCTAGACAGAGACACTGTCTGTAACTTCCAAAGCTGTTCATTGCACACATATCCTTAAAAAGATGGTCTGTAAAAAGAAGGCTTTCAGTGCCTCTGCTCATAAAATGTTTCTCTCTTCTCAGAAACATGTGAAACCATAGAGAAGAATTCTCAATGATATATATAGTATAATCTCAGATTCTTCACAGTTCTTGACGTGGGGAATCTAATGAATTGAATGAAAAATAACTATCAATACTGACTTCAAAGATTCCTTAGACAAATGGCTCACCATCGCCCTAAAATGAAGCTCAGACAAGTCCCCTGTATTCTCTCAGAATTTCCCATCAGCCTTCCTTTCAGTCATGTTTAGACAACTGAGGCCTATCAAATATCAGAAGGAAACTTTTAACATGTTTAAGTTAGAGACTAAAACAAAGAGAAAAAAAGTAACATACGAAAAATTTTTTTAAAAAAGAAGAATATTGTTCTTAGAGAAGATATTACATTCATGAAACAGGAAAACATTGATATAGCAAAGGAACACTCAGACAAAAGAGCACTTGGATTTTAAAATGAAGAGAGAAGCGATGAGAGAGAGGGAAGGAGAGAAGAAAAGGAGAAAAGAAGGAGAAAGGGAGTGGGAGACAGAATAAGAGGGTAAAAGATAGAAAGCACAAAAGCAAATAGCTCAAAAAAGGGTTAAAAATAAAGGTGAAGAAATATCACAGTAGAGCCAAGAAGAGAACGGGAAAAAGGAGAAGAAAAAACTAAAACTTAAGAAAGCCAGTAAAGATGATCCACCTTGTAAACAAAAGAAGTTCCAAAAAGAAAGAACAAAGAAAACAGATGGGAGATAATTATTAACAAATTAAGAAATTTCTCAGAACTGAAGTACTCAAAGACCCAAGGTACAGCATTATGTGCCATCAGAACCCCAGTTACCAAATGGATATTCTACCAGATTCTTGAAAGGGGAAAAAGGTCACATAGAAGATTAAAAATCAGTCATTTATTTTTTTTTGGAGAAAAAAATAAGATTAGTAATCAGAATGGCTTTGGAACACTTAACAGCAATGCTGCAAACCAAAAGATAATGGAGTAATATTTTCAAGATTCCAAAGAAAAAAGATTTCCAACCTAGAATTCTATACTTAGCTAAACTTCCAAACAACTGTTAAGGGTAAAATGAAAAGATTTTTAGATGCTGAAGGCTTCAAAATATTTATTTCCCATGCCACTTTTCTCAACAAGTTAACTATTTATAGGCTCTACGAAACTGAGAGAATACACCAAGAAAGAGAAAAAATAGATGTTAGGAAATAAGAGATTCAACATAGAAGAGATGCAAAGGGAATGCCTAGGAAGATGGTGAAGGAAGATCCCAAACAGATCCTCTTCCTCAGATAATCTACAGTGACCAATGTAGTTTGGATTTGTGTGCCATAAAAGATAGATATGTTAACATCCCTGCTGCTAGGGTACCAACTTTAACCTGAGGACAGATTAAAAGCTTGGCTAGATTTCTTTTCAGTGCTTGGCTTATACTAATGAAGTTTCTTGCCTAGATCATCTGACGATACTATTTTCACTTCACTGAAGTTTTCTGCTTTGGCCTGCTCCTGAGAGTTGGAGGAGGGCAATGTTAAGTTTAGATGCAAATCAGTCTGTTCCATATGTTAGACATCCAATATTTTATCACATTACAATCTTGCCAGAAGCCCTGAAAGTGGTAAACTCTCAGTTTTACACAATTCACCCTTGACCTTGCCCACGAATATCTCCAAAAGGAGTCTTAAAACCTTTCAGGTACAAAGAAGCATACCACAACCCAGAGACTCTGTTCAACTTTTCTTCTGGGAGACTTCTTTTAATAATAGCGATATTTAGGCTATCTTACACAGCTGGGTTTGTGCCTGCCACTCAATATTTTTCAAACTCAACCAGATATTTCCTCGGAATATATTCATACTGACAAAATGCACTCATAAATGATAAAACTACAAAGAAAGCAAAAGAATAACACAAACGTCAAGAGGGGTATACAGGAGGATTTTACAGTACTAGTAATGTTCTATTTCTTAAATGAAAGGTTGGGTACCTGGGTGTTCATTTTATTATTTAATAAAATAATGTGTTATGTAATCATCAAAAAATGTGCAATACATTTCATAATGCAAAGTTACACATTCATTATATAGCTGCTTTGTGCCATGGATTGTTCTCAGCTAAGTGGACTGAACAAAAAAACCAACCATTTTCCTTGACCTCACCTAATTCTGTAAATTACATCTACACCAAGTGTACAGAAGACAGAGTGCTATGACATCTTACAATATGGGGGTGAACTCAGGCTGTGAAACCAGGAAAGGCTTTGTTGACAACATAGCATTTGAGTTGAAACACCATGAAAAAGAGTTAGTCAAATGAAGATAAAAGGGAAGAGCCTTTCAGGAGGAAGAAATGGAGATTTCTTGAAGGCAAGGACCTTGTCTCATTTATTTCTTACTTCATATTAGTATTATGAACATGATCAGCACTTATGGATGTGGAGAAACTGAAACTCTTGTGTACTGTTGGTAAAAACGTGAAACAGTATAGCTACTGTGGAAAATACTATGGGGGTTCCTCAAAAAATTAAAAATAGAACGACTGGCCACACACAGTGTGTGGCACACGCCTGTTATCTTAGCACTTTAGGAGGCCGAGGCAGGAGGAACAGTTGAGTCCAGGAGTTCAAGACCAGCCTGGGCAACAAAGTTGGGCTCCATACGTACAAAACATATGTGACTCATGGGCTGAGGTAGGAGGACTACTTAAGCTCAAGAGGTCGAGGGCAGTGAGCCATGATCGCACCCCTGCACTCCAGCCTGGGTGACAGAGTGAGACCCTGTCTCAAAAAATAAAAATAATAAAAATAGAACTACTATATAATCCAGCATCTCACTTCTAGGTATTTATCCAGAAGAACTGATAAAAGAGGGTCAAAGAGATGTTTGCATACTCACATTCATCGAAGCATTATTCATAATAGTCAAGAGGTAGAAACAACCTAAATGTCTATCTACAAATTAATGGATAAAGAAAATGTGGTATGTACATATTAAAGAATATTATTCAGCCTTAGAAAAGAAAATCCTGTCATAGCTACAACATGGAAAAACCTTAAGGACGTTATGCTAAGTGAAATAAGCCAGTCACAGAAAAGCAAATACTTATGACTCCACTTATATGAGGTATATAAAGCAGTCAAACTCATAGAAACAGAAAGCAGAATGTGGGTTGACAGGGGGTAGGAAAATGAGGAGTTGCTGTTCAATGGTATAGAATTTCAGTTATTCAAGATAACAAAATTTTAGGTCAGGCGTGGTGGCTCATGCCTATAATCCCAGCACTTTGGGAGGCCAAGGCACGTGGATCACTTGAGGTCAGGAGTTTGTGACCAGCCTGGCCAACATGGTGAAACCCCATCTCTACTAAAAAAAAAAAAAAAAAAAATTGGCCAGGCGTGGTGGTGCATGCCTATAATCCCAGCTACTCGGGAGTCTGAGATGGGAGAATTGCTTGAACTGGGAAGACGGAGGTTGCAGTGAGATGAGATCACACCACTGCACTTCAGCCTGGGTGACAAAGTGAGACTGTCTCAAAAAAAAAGAAATAAATTAAAAAAAAAAATAAATAACTGAAATATTGTTCTGTTATTCCTTTTTACACTTTAATGTTATTATCAAACTGAAGGGTCTGGGAAACAAGAAGACCTAAACGTGTATGCTAAGATTACTGTCTTGAATCTGAAACTTTGTTTTCTAATATTTGCTAGATGAGAACAACTCCATTAAGTCAGAAACCACATTAATCTTTTTCACTGCTTTAATTTAAGACTGAGCACTTAGGTCTCACACATAATAGGCAATCATAAAGTATTTATTTAATAAATGAATGTTCATCTAACTTCTTAATTTAATATCCTATTTCCTTGTTCAAATGACTTGATTTTTATTTTGCCTATCAGTTATCTGCTAACACAAACATTCAGATCTATAGTTTTAAAGACTTGAGATAATTAGAGGCTTCTAAATGCTTACATTCAATCATGATAATTTACATTTTATTTCTATCACTATCTGCATTTCCATTTCCTTTGGTTAAACAGTTAGCACTGGTATCTTTCATTTACTTTGTGACCAAGTGACTATTCATTCAACCATAATTTATTAAGTCTCTCAAATATTGGGAACTAAGAGACATGAACATAAGTAAGAACTCTGCCCATTTTCAGAGCTCCCAGTCTAGTTTGGATAGAAACATTCAAATAAATAATTGCAGTACAATGTGATAATCTCTTAACTGCCTATTTCAGCAGGCCAAAGCAAATGGCAATCTAACACTATCTCTTAAACCAGGTAAAAAGACAATTAAAGGGTAATGATAGAAGCTGTTGAATCTGAGGAAAGCAAAATGGAGGCTTGCCAAATGACTTCCATTTTGTAATCTATGCAGTTTAATTGAAGGACCTAACTTTATGGTGAGTTTTCCATTTATGGCTGTTGAGATTATTCAATTACTGATAACAGTAAAGGATTAGTGACATAATATGAAATGTCTCTAGCTATATGTTTAACTTTTCCTCATTTTTTTTTAAAGCACTGTTCTTTAATGGTGATTGATGTTTGTTTTAGTAGAATCCCATTTCTGAGAAAAAATTTTAACAGCATAAGCTAAAAGAGGTACATAGAAAGTGCTATGGGCCAGGAGTGGTGGCTCATACCTGTAATCCTAGCACTTTGGGAGGCAGAGGTGAGAAGACTGCTTGAGGCCAAGAGTTTGAGACCAGCCTGGGCAACATAGTTAAGACGCCTGCCTCTACAAATTTTTTTTTTTTAATTAGCCCAGTGTGGTGGCATGTGCCTGTAGTCCCAGCTACTTTGAGAGGCTGATGTGGGATTATCACTTGAGCCCAGTTGTTCAAGGCTATAGTGAACTATGATCACACCACTGCACTCCAGCCTAGGTGACAGAGCAAGACCCTATCTCAAAAAAAAGAAAAACGGGTATGACAGCAAGGCAAAGGAAGCATCTAACTGCTTAGGGGAGTTACCTACGGTTTTAAGAAGGAGATAGTAAGGAGAGGAGAGAAGAGCATGCGCAAAATATGAGCAAATAGAACCCATCAAACTTGAGAAACTGAAAGTGGTTCCATGGAATCCACAAGGAGAATGGTGGGAAACAAAATTCGACATGTAGGATAGGACCAAATCATGAAAAATCTTAACACAGCAGAACTATCCCAACATTTCAGTGGCTCTCAAAGGAAGGCCCTGAAAAGCTGGTGGCTGAGCAAAGCTTAAGGAGACAACTAATAGAGGAGAAAGATATGGTTCTGCTAACAGCACTTCAGAATATTTGAAGCTTTATTCCAAGTAGCTAATTAACCATTGCCAAAATAAAGTAACTGGGACAATCTTTCCTTACTTTTATAACTAGCCCTTATTTCCAGCCTTCCTTTCTCCTTGATGTTAACTTTTTGAAACTGCTATCACCTACCTAAAAGCTGGGTGGTAGCATATAGGAAGAAAAATGAAATACATATATACACACACAAAGAATATTATCCAGGACAGAGAAGTGGCCTTAGAAAAAACCTGGTCAAATACCAATAGCTGCATTTTTTTTTTTTTAACCAACCTGGGTTGATTTCTTGTAAGTCTAAATACTTATCTAGTTGTAAAGCTTCTATCAAAATGGAGAACTTTTTTTTATTAAGACCTTCCCCACACATTATCATTTGAATTTTTGTGAAATTTCCCTTTTTTCCTCCATTTCAATCTTATCAGTACTAATACTGGCTACTAAATACTGTGTGCTGGGCACTGTGCTTTATGGAAATCATTATTAATCATTTTGGCAACCTTATATTGTAGGGATTAATACATACATTTTACAGACACCAAGGTTCTGATAATCTGCCCAGAAATCAAATGCCACAACTGTTTGTGCCACAGCCTGTGCTTGGCCGTCAATGTCACGCTGATAAACTATTTCAAACATATGTGTTCTCTCATATACACCACAGAACTCCAACACTAGTACGGAACAGCTATCTCATTGGAGAGAAAAGATGGAAAGGAGCTATAAAAAAAGTTAAACCATATCATTCAACTAACCTGTCTACACGTAGAGTGAATTCTTGAAAACTAAGAAGGAAATTACATATAAATGGCTTTTTCTTAGACTGTTTTTCCTTATATCAAGCTGGTTCTGAGATCCTAGAGTCCACCTTATTTCAGCATTTTAACTACTGGGGCAATTTAGGACAGAAAGGGAGGGCAAGACACAGGGAAAAGATATTTACTGAGCATGGTAATAGATCTCTTTACACAATTTTCTAACTTAATTTACACACTGTGAGAAGGATTATATCTATTACACTGATAAGGAAAGAAAGACTCAAATAAATGGAATAATTTGCTTAAGACCAAATAGCTAGTGAGTGGCAAAACAAGATTTGAAACTAGTTACGCCCAAATTAAAACACATTCCACAGATGAAGCTAGCTTTATAAGAATAGAAATGCAGTCCCAGGTACCTAGATTTCCATGATATATTATATAAATTTAGGGATCTTTCGGGAGTTCTCTTCTTCTCTTCAGTTCTTCCTTCTTGCTCTTGGTCATAGTAGTTCATGTTTCCTATCTCATAAATAGTTTTATTGGTTTTGAGAAAAATATGAAATTTTAAAATTATACTTATTAACATGAAATGTTATCCTATGCACTTCATTACTTGCTATATAATAGAAATTATACATAACACAGAAAAATTATGTTTCAGTTCTTTACATAAAATGGTTCATAGCATAATGAGTCAAAACATGACTGTTTTCCATTATTCCATATATCTCTAGAACTCAATATTTAACATATTGAGGTATATAACATAAAAGGTATACAGCCCTTTACAGTCTAAATACTTTCAGTTATTTAATGCACAACAACCCTGTGAAGCAGGTAATACACTGCACAGAGGAGAAACTGAAGCTCAAGGAGGTTAAGTGAGTTTTCCCAGGTAGCACAGTAGGAAGACAGACTCCTGATTCCAAGTCACTATTTTGTTAACTACATCAGATCTGCATCTCTGAATTAACAGTTTCTAAACTACATTAAGATTTATCTATCTATAGGCTTGGCACGGTGGCTTATGCCTGTAATCCCAGCACTTTGGGAGGCCGAGGCAGCGGATCACTTGAGGTGAGGAGTTTGAGACCAGCCTGGCCAACCTGATGAAACTCCGTCTTTACTAAAAATACAAAAATCAGTCAGGCATGGTGGTACACGCCTGTAATCCCAGCTACTCGGGAGGCTGAGGCAGGAGAATTTCTTGAGTCCAGGAGGCGGAGGTTGCAGTGAGCCGAGATCCCACCATTGTGAGACTCTACTTTAAAAAAAAAAAAAAAGATAGCTATCTATCTATCTAGATAGATAGATAGACAGATCAATAGATAGATAAATCTTCTATCTATCTCTTCTCTTAAATTCTTCCTTCTTGCTCTTGGTCAAACTAGTTCATGTTTCCCATCTCATAAACGGTTTTATTGGTTTTCAGAAAAATATTCTTAGCTAGCTATCTAACAGTGATCCACATCAATACCAAAGTAACTAGACCTGTCTTAATTGTCTTACTGGACACTTATGATCTTCCTTCATGTTGGATAGTCATTTTGATTCTAGAAACCCTTTCCTTCTTGTGTTACCACCAAAGTGCAAATACTTGTTTTCAACCTTTAGAATCAACCAATAGACAAAGGACAAAAGATTTAACTAGTTACAAAACAGGATATGAATGTCAGCAACCTTGATAATTCCAACAGAGATTGGAAGGTAGAAAGAGAGAAAATCTGAAAAGAAAAAAATGGTGGGACTGTTTATATCCTTATTTCAAAATAAGGAGTCTGTCATGATCACTGAAGTAGAAAATGGAGCTTTAAATATACTGTTTGAAGCTATAGAGACTGGTCAGAAACACATATGAGAATAACAGTATCTCTTTTAAAAGGTTGGGGGAGAGGGAACGAGGAAATGGTGTAAATAAAATAAATAGTCTTTTTATCATAACAGGAAGTCCATTGACAATGTCCATATGGAGGTAACTATGAGGACTAGAGACACGGGTAAAAGTTGTTACATCTAGAAAACAAGCTATAGTTTTTACTACAAGTCTTTCTGGACTAATTGATCTTTGTTGTTGTTGTTGAGACGGAGTCCTCACACTGTTGCCCAGGCTGGAGTGCAGTGATGCGATCTTGGCTCACTGCAACCTCCACCTCCCAGGTTCAAGCGATTCTCCCGCCTCAGCCTCCCAAGTAGCGGGAATTACAGGCACCCGCCACCATGCCTGGCTAATTTTTTTTGCATTTTTAGTAGAGACGGGGTTTCACGATGTTGGTCAGGCTTGTCTCGAACTCCTGACCTCGTGATCTGCCCGCCTCAGCCTCCCAAAGTGCTGTGATTACAGGCGTGAGCCTCCGCGCCTGGTGACTAATTGATCTTTTAACCATATGCTGTGTATTATTTTGATAAAAAATTTTTTTCCAGAAAAGAAGATGGATGGATATTAAAAAGCAAATTAAACAAAATACATTTAATCTTAATAATACTATAATTACTAGGATGTCATTATTTAAACTTTTTATGAAAACTGCATAACATTTCAAACTGGAGCCAGATTCCTAAAACCAGCAATGACTTCTCTGTTGTAAAAGTCTATGAATGCTTTTCTTATCAATCAATTTTCAACAGTTCTATAAATACTCACTGTCTTTCATGACTGATGTTATTGCAGATGACAGATATTTCCTGACTCAAACCTCTCACTGTCAGCATAATCGTGTGCTGGAAATAATTTAAATGTATGGCAATAAGCTGTATAATACCATCTAATTCCCATCCCATTCAACCTGCTCCACTGTAACCCACAGACAGAAATCATTATTTTAAACTATTTTTCCTAAAAGTTCTCTTAAAATATACAGAAGGTATACGAATTACGGTAACATGCAGCGCTGGAAGGAAAAGGTATTAAGATGAAAGTACGAATCAAAGTTAAAAGAAAAATAGAGCAGGTAATAAAAAGCACAGAGAAAAATCCAAGCCCTTAAAAGAAAAAATGAATTTTTAAGGACCAGAGGTAAAAAATTAACACAAAGGATAAAAGAAAATCATCCTATATAAAGCTATTTATGTTCAAGGATAATACTAGGAATCAATGATATGTATTTATTAAAAGTTAGTTAAATACATGGGAGCAATTTCTTGAGGCAGAAAAGGATACCTTTCCTTAATAATTTACTATGTAAAAAGATACACACTGTAAGAACTTGTTAGTACTGCTGTAAAATGAAATTTTGAAAGAAGGATATAGAAGGCAGAAACAATATCTCAAAGATCGTAATAAGTTGGCAGCCTTCTTTGCCTTGTTTTTTCAGATTGCATCTAGACAGAAGAACATTATTTTGGTTCAAACTAACACTTGTGAGATGCATGTCATAAGTCACCACATCCCATCAATCACTATCCTCTATAATATTCATATTAATTTAACATTTAACAAGATAGAGGCTATTCTGGGGTAAACTGGCAGGAAATACTTGATACTTTACCAGATTTACCTTATCACAGGTACCCAGAGGATGAAACAACATTCAAAAGCTATGGAAAATGACCTACACATACAAGGTAATCATGTTGGGAATAGTGTCAGGCAGGAGAAAAACAGCATGTCTCACAGTTTGTTCAGAGCCACTTTATTGGAAAGGCTTTGCACATATCTCTGCAAACCACAAACAAGAAAAACAAGTTATCATAAATTAGAGAATTAAAAATAAAATACATTGATATAATATTTGAAATATGAAAGATCTTGAGAAGTCATATCTGTTAGCACATTTCAGACATGACAGGTAAAAGTTTGCTATTTTGAAAGAGAATGAGAAAAAAGGGTGAAAGAGATTTTATGTATTTCTTTCTTCTTCTGTCCAAAATCTGGTTTTTGTGCTTGCTATTTTGGCTGCTATCATTTAACTAAAAGTATGTAATCTTCTAAAAATTTCTGGTATAATGCTATTAAAAAATACACAGAGATAATATTTTCACATATGTGAGATTTTCACATGTTATTTAATATGGAAGCCTATCATTTTCAAACTCAGGCTTCCCTTTTATAGACTGGTGTCTGCCACAAACTATTTATTTTTAAAAGATATTTCCTTTAAATATACTAGTAAACTATCAGATCACTACATTTCATAGTCTATTATATGCAACCGATAGTATCAGAACCTAGAAACTTAATTGGCAGCAGCAATGATTAAATCTAGACATAACTAAGAAAAAAAAATTAAGTACCCAGGAAAAGACTAAGAGAAGGTACTCTATTTGGGCATTTCTGACACAGTTTGTCATGTCAAAATAACATTACTTTGTAAATAACATTAATTATATGTAATATTTGTGCCATACCAATGACCTAGAAATTGAATTATAATTTGTTAATTTTTATAAAAGATAAATCCTTTCCAACCAGTATTTAGTTGATGAAGAATAGTGATCATGGAACTTGGTTCAAATAGGGTTGTCCATAAAATAAATTCATTTTTATCTTTTCTAGAATTTTTTTTCTCTCAAAAGACAAAGAAGGGACTGAGCAGCTATAAAATGTCCACTTTTCTGGTGAGTAAAGGTAAAACTGACAACGTTGAACAAACATACTCATTTGGAAAATAAAATGTCAGATGGAAGACGTTTCTGGTATAAGATGAGGCTAAATACAAATATCACAATATTCACATTGTTAATGCACAGATTAGGTGTAACTTAATAAAGGCTGAATGACTTCGTGCCCTGAAACTACGTATGGAAAGAATCTTGACTGAGTCTGTAGCACCACCCTGTCACTATCAAATATAATAATAAATGAACGCTCACTAGATCTGAAAGCTCCGTTGCTGCAGTAAATAGTCACTGACAGAAAATGTATCAGTCATGTATTTAGCTCATAAATTATTAAAGACAAAACACTCAAAAAGCCTTGGAAAAACATCTGTAAGATGTGACATGCTATGAAAACAAAGAAAGGACATTTCCTTGTTGCCATAAAGTACATCTGTGTTCTTTAAAACACAGCATCCACTCTGAGTTATCAGGATAAAAAGTGTTCTTAAAGGTCCAGAAGTTGCTGAATGACACACCTGACTTTAGATCACTGCAATGAATAGATTCTGAGGTTCCTGCCCAGAGTCATAATTCTAAACTATTGTTAACCAAGATAATGCCACTACCACGCCTGAAAAGGGTGCTCCTGACTGAACTGTAATACAAGTAGCAGCAAGCACAGTCACTCAAGGGCCACTGGACTAGGAAGAGTAATCAGGGGTTACTGTTAAATCTTTTCACAATTTATTTCTGATGCCCTTCCTTATCCTCAGCTCACAAGTCAATAAGCAGAGGTAGAGAAATGTTTCCATGAAGTTAGGGCAAGGTAACTTACTACTAAAAGAGGAAGTTACTTGAGGAGTAAGTTAACATTATGAAGAAAATAGTCTTTAATGAAACACATCAACCAAATTAAATATTGTGACACTTAATGATATCCTTTACACCAACCTAAAAATCTAACCAACAAGATTTTATTTTCAAATGATACTTTTGTCCACCAGTCATTATTCCCAAAGAATAATTCTGACATTCAAAATCTTTCTTGGAATTGATTTGTAATAACCAAGCACAGTTAAAATTTCCAGTCCTCTGAGGTAATTATTTGGAATCTGCGAAAAACAAAGTAGAAACAATTCTCTGTATGATACAGAGAAATGCTAAATGATTAATGATTAACTCAATGATTTAAAATGTTTCATTTGTAAATGTAAAGAATTTCTAAATCTATTCTTTCAGAAAAGGAATAATGAAAGAATGGAGAAATCATGCCTGACATAACAAGGAGATAGTTGAGTTTGATACAAGTAAGACTATATAGTAACTGAAATTTAGAAATCAGCAAATGTTTTCTTCTAGCATACTTCCTTTTGGTCTTTGAATCAATCATTTACTGAGAATTTACAATTTATCTGATTTTGTCTGTTTTCTACCATTTCCCCATTTCTCTTTCCAGAATTATCTTTTTTTCTCCATTGATTAGATTTTTCTGGGTTAAACTGACTAATTTCACATCCAAACATTTAAAAAGTAATGTTACCTCATTAATTCCATATTAAAATGAAACAAAATACAAAAATCTTAACTTCCGTACAAATTATGAACTCAATCTCAAACAATCTCTCAGGTTCTCATACAAGGACAACTTTAGTGGTCAAGAATTAATATTCAGGCTGGGCGCGGCCGAGGCGGGTGGACCACGAGGTCAAGAGATCACGACCATCCTGGCCAACATGGTGAAACCCCATCTCTACTAAAATACAAAAATTAGCTGGGTGTGGTGGTGCACGCCTGTAGTCCCAGCTACTTGGGAGGCTGAGACAGGAGAATTGCTTGAACCCGGGAGGCGGAGGTTGCAGTGAGCCGAGATCGCACCACTGCACTCCAGCCTGGCGATAGGGCAAGACTCCGTTTCAAAAAAAATGAATTAATATTCATAGGTTTGACATTATTTCTCTTGAAACTTTAATAATAAGGAACAAACATATCTTTAAAATTTATTACTTAAAAGTGGTTAGACTATTTAACCTTGTGGAATATATGTCAAGTATCTTGCCATCTTGAAAGATATCTCACAAACTAAAATCTGAGGATTTCCTCAACTGGCAACTTTAGGAGATAAAACTGAGCTAGAAATCTAGTCTACTAGATTCAAGGATGTTCAAAAGAATACACCAAATCTGTCATGTCATGTCAGCTTGTTTTATTACCTCTATGTTTCGTGAAAGTAGACTTACAAAAGATGATCTATTATGGCAATAATATATACATTGACAGGTATGCCAAGCCAAGAATAAATTCTTTTTCATTTTAAGATGAATGAATATACAAAAAATATATATACACACACATACACATGTATATATACGTGTGTGTGTGTGTGTATTTGTCATAAGCAACAGACCTCTGTGAGCATTTTAACAGTCTTTAGGAAGATAAACTCTACACTACGTATAATTCATTAAAATTTAACATTAGTCTCAGGATACAAAATCAATGTGCAAAAATCACAAGCATTCCTATACACCAATAACAGACAAATAGAGAGCCAAATCATGAGTGAACTCCCATTCACAATTGCTTCCAAGAGAATAAAATACCTAGGAATCCAACTTACAAGGGATGTGAAGGACCTCTTCAAGGAGAACTACAAACCACTGCTCAACTAAATAAAAGAGGACACAAACAAATGGAAGAACATTCCATGCTCGTGGATAGGAAGAATCAATATTGTGAAAATGGCCATACTGCCCAAGGTAATTTATAGATTCAATGCCATCCCCATCAAGCTAACAATGACTTTCTTCACAGAATTGGAAAAAACTACTTTAAAGTTCATATGGAACCAAAAAAGAGCCTGCATTGCCAAGACAATCCTAAGCAAAAAGAACAAAGCTGGAGACATCATGCTACCTGACTTCAAACTATACTACAAGGCTACAGTAACCAAAACAGCATGGTACTGGTACCAAAACAGCATGGCACTGGTACCAAAACAGAGAGATAGACCAATGGAACAGAACAGAGGTCTCAGAAGTAACACTACACATCTACAACCATCTGATCTTTGACAAACCTGACAAAAACAAGAAATGGGGAAAGGACTCCCTATTTAATAAATGGTGATGGGAAAACTGGCTAGCCATACGTAGAAAGCTGAAACTGGACCCCTTCCTTACACCTTATATGAAAATTAATTCAAGATGGATTAAAGACTTAAATGTTAGATCTAAAATCATACAAACTCTAGAAGAAAACCTAGGGAATACCATTCAAGACATGGGCATGGGCAAGGACTTCATGACTAAAACACCAAAAGCAATGGCAACAAAAGCCAAAATTGACAAATGGTATCTAACTAAACTAAAGAGCTTCTGCACAGCAAAAGAAACTGCCATCAGAGTGAACAGGCAACCTACAGAATGGGAGAATATTCTTGCAATCTACCCATCTGACAAAGGGCTAATATCCAGAATCTACAAAGAACTTAAACAAATTTACAAGAAAAAAATCAAACAACCCCATCAAAAAGTGGGCAAAGGATGTGAACAGACACTTTTCAAAAGAAGACATTTATGCAGTCAACAGACACATGAAAAAATGCTCATCATCACTGGTCATCAGAAAAATGCAAATCAAAACCACAATGAGTCACACCAGTTAGAATGGTGATCATTAAAAAGTCAGGAAACAACAGGTGCTAGAGAGGATGTGGAGAAATAGGAACACTTTTACACTGTTGGTGGGAGTGTAAATTAGTTCAACCATTATGGAAGACACTGTGGTGATTCCTCAAGGATCTAGAACTAGAAATATCGTTTGACCCAGCGATCTCATTACTGGGTATATACCCAAAGGATTATAAATCATGCTACTATAAAGACACATGCACACGTTATGTTTACTGCGGCACTATTCACAATAGCAAAGACTTGGAACCAACCCAAATGAACATCAATATAGACTGGATTAAGCAAATGGGGCACATATACACCATGGAATACTATGTAGCCATAAAAATGGATGAGTTAATGCCCTTTGTAGGGACATGGATGAAGTTGGAAACCATCATTCTCAGCAAACTATTGCCAAGGACAGAAAACCAAACACTGCATGTTCTCACTCATAGGTGGGAACTGAACAATGAGAACGCATGGACACAGGGTGGGGAATATCACACACTGGACCCTGTGGTGGGGTGGGGGGATGGGGAAGGAATAGCATTAGGAGAAACACCTAATGTAAATGACGAATTAATGGGTGCAGCAAACCAACATGGCACATGTATACATATCCAAACAAACCTGCATGTTGTGCACATGTATCCTAGAACTTAAAGTATAATAATAAAAAATAAAAATAAAAAATTTAACATTAAACAACATTTTAGTATTCATAGTATGATAAAAAGATAATCCTAAACACTTCAAATACCCAACAAGTTTTTTAAAATTTCAAAATGGACTGAATTATGCTTAGCATAGCTCTAGTGTTAGGTGTATTTTATTATTTTTATGGTGCTTTAAAAACTAGTAATTCATATTAGGCTTACATAATAACTCTTTAGAATGTTTCATTAACTGGTTCATTTTCTAACTAAACAGCATATATTGCATTGGGAAAGCTGAAAAATGACCACTAATTATGTCAGGGCCACCAGTTTTAACTTAACCCCTTTAATGCTGGTGTCTCTCCTTAGAATATGAGTAACTAACAAAGCTGCTGTAACATGTCTATTTCATACCTTCCTACATTGCCTTTTGGCTCTGTTTCATAATTAGAGAACCTAATCCAGAAAAAAAAAATTGGTTTAAAAAATGTCCTCAAAACGCATACCATAAAACTTTATCATAAAACACCTTTATAATCATAAGTCAAATTATATGTTCCCATTTACTGCGTATCTTTTTAGATAGCATCTTTTATGATATAATGGATACCAATCCTACGTTTGTTTTCATGAAACTTTAATATACATTCTTTGATGTGCTCATTGTAAGAAATCTAAGAAGGAGACAGAGTATCTATAATCAAATCTGTTTTACTGAGGCCCCATATATATTTCTTACAATGGTTATCATAATGATGTTATTTGGTATCTTATATCTGTAATGAAAAAAAATTTATTAAAAGTTATTGACCATTAAAATGTTGTTTCAGATTACTTTTTAAATTTGAACGTATTCCTTGGCTTACCTGTTGCATGCAACAAACTAGCTTCTACTCTGTGGGGAATTCTTGATGGAATTTTCATAGAAGAACGAATCTGGTAAAAACTAAAGCAAAATAAACAAGGAAGTTATTTCAAAACATATTTAACAATATGCAATGCCCCAACTTCCACATTTGTATCCATATGAAAATAATAAAGTTGGCCTAATTATATCAGTCTCCCATAACATTTACCGTTGTTGGGAAAAAAAAATCAGGCTTACATATCAAATATAAGCATGGCATAAAACCAAAAGAGAAACCCAGTATATATAAAGATAAATGAAAGAAACAGATACAATACATATAATATTTCTTACTTTATATGTAATAGCAACCTGTGGAAATAGAAAAGCATCTAAGAACTTCATTGTTTCATTTGGCTCATTTTTTTCTTTTATAAAATAAAAAGATAATTACTTATAATGTAATTTTGAGAAAATATAAGATCCATTATAAATAGTTTTTAAAAACTGGATTCTATAAATGACAAAATGAAGATATCAGTTGGTTTAAAGAATTGTTTTTTGTTTTTCCAGGTCAGAGCTATTTGTTTATGTACTTTTACTTATTTATTCCAAAAGATTTTTGAAATAGCATACATATATTTAAAAATCTACCAAACATTAGTAATAACTTTAAGAAAAAGATGATTATGAAGTAAAAACTATAATATGACTGTCTTATAACATCATCACACTGCAAATCTGTGTATGTAATGGAGGATACACTACACCTATACACACAAAATTACCAAAAGCTCAATCAACATAAATTAGGGATAAGTTTAGATATATACTGAGGAGGTGAATATTTAATGTTTGTTTTTCTTCAATAATATCCTAGAGAGTGGTTTCAGATATTAAATTTGCAAATAATGCAAACATTAAAAATATAAATATATTAATTACTATTATTCTAGGATGGTGTCATCTTGGAAAAGATATATCATCAGATCACAAAGAGTAAATGAAAGGTCAGTCAAATTTGGAACATTAAAAGTCACAATATGGCTTTAAAGGGGCATGAGAAAACTCCATAAAGTTAGATGACTTGTTAAGATTAAGATGAGGAGTGCTTGAAAACATGAGAAAACTGTGAAAAAAAATCGAAGTGGAATCAGCGGGAACCTTGAAACCCAGGGGGAAAGCAAAGTTTTCTAGGAACTCTTCAACTTCCCATGTCGAGGGTTTTGACTAAGATCAAGCAAAATATTGCTATTTTAAAATATACAGGTATACGATATAAAAGCAAATTAATACTAAACAGTGGCACATGCTTCAATTTAAACTTCCTCCACATAGAGACCATGTCTTATTCATAGCGTACATTCACAATCCTTGGTTTACACACAGTTAAGTGTTCAATATGTGTTTGCCAAAATTTGGAGACATTTAAACAAAAGTCTGCATTTATCTGGCATCATTTTTCACAGAAATAGAAAACACAATACTAAAATTTGTATGGGACCACAAAATACTCTGAATAGTCAAAGCAATCTTGAGCAAAAAGAAGAAAGTGGCCAGACATGGTGGCTCACACCTGTAATTCCAACACTTTGGGAGGCCAAGGCAGGAGGATCACTTGAGGTCAGGAGTTAAAGACCTGCCTGGCCAACATGGTGAAACCCCATCTCTACTAAAAAGACAAAAAATTAGCCAGGCGAGGTGGCATGTGCCTGTGGTCCCAGCTACTAGGGAGGCTGAGGCATGAGAATTGCTTGAATCCAGGAGGCAGAGTTTGCAGTGAGCTGAGATCACACCACAGCACTAACAGCCTGAGAGACAGAGTGAGGCTCTGACTCAAAAAAAAAAAAACCAAAAAAACAAACAAAAAAACTAAAAGGGTCACACTCCCTGAGTTCAAAATAATATATTTCCAAGCAATTGTAATCAAAACAGCATGGTACTGGCATAAAAACAAACACATCAACCAATGCAACAGGACAGAATTCCAGAAATAAACCCACCCATTTATGGTCAGTTGGTTTTTGACAAAGGTGCCAAGAACACACAATGAAGAAAGGACAGTTTCTTCAATAAATGGTGTGGGGAAAACTGGATATCCTCAGGCAGAAGAGTGAAATTAGATCCTTATCTCATACCATATACAAAATCAACTCAAATGGATTAAAGATTTATACATAAGACCTGAAACTGTAAAACTACTAGGAGAAAACACAAGGGGAACGCTCCATCACATTGTTCTGAGCTATGATTTCTTGGATATAACCCCAAAAGCATAGGCAACAAAAGCAAACATAGACAAATAAGATTATGCCAAATTAAAAAGCTTCTGCAGGGCAAAAGAAACAATTAACAGAGTGAAGAAACAACCCACAGATTGGGAAAAAAATGTTTAAATATTTGCAAACCATACATCTGATAAGGAACTAATATCCAAAACACATAAGGAATTCAAACAACTCAACTTCAAGAAAACAAATAACCAAATTAAAAAATGGGCAAAGTGCATGAATAAACACTTCTCAAAAGAAGACATACGAATGGCTAACAGATATGTAAAAAATGCTCAACATCTCCATTTATCAGGGAAATGCAAATCAATACCATAAGAATCACCCACATCCGTTAGAATGGCTATTATCAAAAAGAAAACAGAAAAGATAGTGTCAGTGAGGATGTGGAGAAAAAGGAACCATTGCACACTATTGGTGAGAATGTAAATTAGCACAGCCATTATGGAAAACATTATAGAGGTTCCTCAAAAAACTAAAAATAGAGTTACCATATGATCCAGCAATTCCACTACTGGGTATATATTTAAAGAACTGAAATCAGTATATTAGAAAGATATCTGCCCTCCCATGTTCACTGCAGCATTACTCACAATAGCTAAGATAATGGAAGCAACCTTAGTGTTTATCAATGGATGACTAGATAATGAATAGCAAATCTAGTATATATATATATAACAGAATACTACACATAGCCTTAAAAAATAAGAAAATTCTGTCATTTGCAACAACATGAATGAACCTGGAGGGCATTATGCGAAGTGAAATAAGCCAGGCACAGAAAGACAAATAATGTATAATGTCACTTACATGTAGAATCTAAAAATCTTGAACTCATAGAAGCAGAGAGTAGAATGGTATTTACCAGAGGCTGGGAGTTGGGGATTGGGAAAAGAGGAGATGTTAGTCAAAGAGTACAAAGTTGCAGTTGGACAGGAGTAGTAAGTTTTAGTGATCTATTGCACTGCATGGTGACCACAGTTAATAATAATGTACTGTATATCTCAAAATTCCCAAAAGAATAGATTTAAAATGTTCTCACCACAAAAAAAGTAGGTGAGGTGATAAATACGTTAATTAGCTTGATTTAATACATACGTCCAAACATTACATTGTACTCCATATATACAATTTTTAAATTGTCAAAAAAAAATTTAAAATATGAAAAGAAAGCCACCTCTCTGTCAGAATGTATCAGGGAAAGCCCATTCTATATTAACCATTTTGAGGGAAGAACCCTGTTGGGAACAGGCCTCCCAAAATCTGGCCATTAAACTGGCTCCAAAACTGGCCATTAACAAAATCTCTGCAGCAATGTGACATGTGATGGCCATGACACCCACGCTGGAAGGTTGTGGGTTTACCAGAATGAGGGCAAGAAACATCTGGCCCACCCAGGGTGGAAAACCGCTTAAAGGCGTTCTTAAACCACAAACAATAGCATGAGCGATCTGTGCCTCGAGGACATGCTCCTGCTGCAGATAACTAGCCCAACCCATCCCTTTATTTCGGCCCATCCCTTTGTTTCCCATAAGGGATACTTTTAGTTAATCTAATATCTATAGAAACAATGCTAATGACTGGCTTGCTGTTAATAAACACATGGGTAAATCTTTGTTCGGGGCTCTCAGCTCTGAAGGCTGTGAGACCCCTGATTTCCCACTCCACACCTCTATATTTCTTTGTGTGTGTCTTTAATTCCTCTAGCACCTCTGGGTTAGCACCGAACTGGTCTTGGCAAGTGGCGTCCATCATGGGGGCTCGAATCCAGGTCAAAGGGTCGCCAGAGCGACGGTTGGAGAACGTGGAACTAAGCTGGAGGACACTCGAGTACTCTTAAAGCCATCCCCATGGTGAGTAAGAAGGGGAGCTCAGAAGCATCAGGGTAACAATGGCACAAGTGTGGGCTCCGGTTCGTTCCACCTTGGAACACTTTCACACTAATGATGAGGAGGAAGGAGAGTACAACAAAGTAACAGAAGAGGTTACAGAGCAGGTTTGTTTGCCAGCTAAAGTGGCAAAGGAGGGAGAGGTTCCTGCCTACCCTTCTGCATCCCCTCATTATTATGTTAAAGAAAAAGAGTGGCCTGACCCTCCAGATCTTCCCTTTCCAGAGGACACTGGGCGAAAAGTAGTTGCCTCAGTGACTGTTCGAGCAGCGCCTTGAATGACCGCTCTTAGTTTTATTTAGGCAGAAATTCAGCAAGCTAGATGAGAGGGTGATTTAGAGGCTTGGCAGTTCCCTGTTAGAATACACCCCGCAGATCAACAGGGAAATATTATAGCTACATTTGAGCCTTTTCCTTTTACATTCGGGAAAGCACATTTAGTTGATTATATCAAGGCCTGTGATGGTATCGGAGGTAATCTGCATAAGGCTACTCTGCTAGCACAGGCAATAGCAGGACTGAGTGGATAAAGGAAATACTCCATTTCCTGGAGCTTGTTTTAACTGTGGGAAGCATGGACATACTAAAAAAGAATGTAGAAAAAATCAGCAAGTCAGGCTGCCAGATAGGGGAAAAAAGAAAACTGCTGAGTCTGAAATATGTCCAAAATGTAAAAAAGGAAAACACTGGGCTAATCAGTGTCACGATGGGAACCCGATTTCGGGAAACGCCATGAGGGGCCCATCCTGGGCCCCGTTCCAAACCGGGGCATTTCCAGCTCAGACCATTCCCTCATCCCTGTGAAATGTCTGTCCCCTGCCACAGCCGGTAGTGCCACAGTAGATTTATGCTGCACAAAAGCTGTGAGCCTTCTGCCTGGGGAACCCCTGCAAAAGGTCCCAACAGGAGTCTGTGGACCCTTGCCAGCGGGGATGACAGGATTACTTCTAGGCAGGTTTTGTTTAAATTTAAAAGGGGTACAAATACATACAGGAGTCATTGATTCAGATTACAATGGGGAAATTCAAATTGTTATATCTACTTCTGTCCCTGGAAAGCAGAGCCAGGAAAGCGAACAGCACAGCTCCTGATTGTGCCATAAGTGGGAATGGGAGAAAGTGAAATTAAACAAACAGGAGGATTTGGAAGCACAAATAAACAAGGCAAAGCAGCTTACTGGGTAAACCAAATTACTGATAAACGTCATACCTGTGAAATAACTATTCAGGGAAAGAAATTTAAAGGTTTGGTAGACACAGGAGTGGACATTTAAATCGTTTCTCTACAGCACTGACTGTCCACGTGGCCAATTCAACCCGCTCAATTTAACATAGTTGGAGTTGGTAAAGCCTCTGAAGTATATCAAAGTGGTTATATTTTGCATTGTGAAGGGCCCGATGGACAACCTGGGACTATTCAACCAATTATAACTTCTGTACCTATAAATTTGTGGAGGAGAGATTTATTACAACAATGGGGAGCACACATTCTAATTCCAGAACAATTATATAGCCCTCAAAGTCAACATATGATGCATGAAATGGGGTATGGCCCTGGTATGGGACTAGAAAAAAATTTGCAAGGTTTGAAAACCTGTCACAATGAGTAATTTAATGGTAGCTATGATAGCAGTGATCACCACTGCCATGAGTATTCTTTCAACAAGGGCTGACACAGAGAACAATTATCCTTATTGGGCATATTTATCAATCTTGGCCAGTAATAATGCCTCGATGTAATCACTCTATGACGCAGTTACACATGCTTTCTGATCTCAGTATTTACAATAAAAATGCTCCTATAATCAAGGCATTCCACCCTCAAAAACCTTTTTGTAAACAAAATTGAACCTAGCCAGAAAAAAATGAACATACTTGTTTTGGAAGATTGCATGCAGAACAGGCAGAGGTGCTGCACAACGATTCCTATGGAATCATTATTGATTGATCCCCTAAGGGGATGTTTAGCTTGAATTGCACCTCTCAGTCCGCGTGCCACGGTCACACTATGTTCAGATGGTCTGAACAAAACGGTCAGATGGTAGAAATGATAAGAAGTATGGCAAGAGTTCCTACTATCTGGAATCATGGCGGTATAGTGGCACCTCAACCTCAAATGATATGACCTGTTATAGAAGCTAAACATAAGGATTTGTGGAAACTATTAATGGCTCTTAATAAGATCAAAATTTGGGAAAGAATAAAAAAGCATTTAGAAGGACACTCCACAAACTTGTCTTTGGATATTGCAAAATTAAAAGAACAAATATTTAAAGCATCCTAGGTACACCTGACCTTAATGCCAGGAACTGGAGTGCTTGAAGGAGCTGCAGACAGATTAGCAGCTAGTAACCCATTAAAATGGATAAAAACAGTTGGAAGCTCTGTGATTTCAATGATGATTGTGCTTTTAATCTGTGTTGTTTGTCTTTGTATAGTCTGCAGATGCAGATCCTGACTCCTGCAAGAAGTAGCTCACCGTGACAAAGCTGCCTTTGCTTTTATCGCTTTGCAAATCAAATAAGGGGGATATGTTGGGAACAGCCCCCTCCCCCCCAGAATCTGGCCATTAAACTGGCCCCAAAATCGGCCATAAACAAAATCTCTGCAGCACTGTCATATGTTCATGATGGCCGTAACGTCCATGCTGGAAGGTTGTGGGTTTACCAGAATGAGGGCAAGGAACACCTGGCCCACCCAGGGTGGAAAACTGTTTAAAAGGGTTCTTAAACCACAAACAATAGCATGAACGGCCTGTGCCTTAAGGACATGCTCCTGCTGCAGATAACCAGCCAAACCCATTCCTTTGTTTTGGCCCATCCCTTTGTTTCTCATAAGGGATACTTTTAGTTAATCTAATATCTATAGAAACAATGCTAATGACTGGCTTGCTGTTAATAAATATGTGGGTAAATCTTTGTTCAGGGCTCTCAGCTCTGAAGGCTGTGAGACCCCTGATTTCCCACTCCACACCTTTACATTTTTGTGTGTGTGTCTTTAATTCCTCTAGCACCGCTGGGTTAGGGTCTCTCTGATCGAGCTGGTCTCGGCAGAAACCATATCTAAATATTCCATACCAATGGTCAACAGCTTCCTTAAAGGGCTTGACAATAAATATATTTTTACTCTGTGGGCCACAGTCTCTGTTGCGACTACTCATTCCTGCTGCTGAGCAAAAGTAGCCATAAACAAAGTAAGTAAATGGGCGTGGCTGGGTTTGGCCCAGTAACAAGCCAGATTTGGTCCAAAGGCTGTAGTTTTCCCACCCGTTTGTGTATTCCCACCCTTGTTTATGTATTCCCACAATTAGCACCATGATAGTATCTCACCTAACATTAGATGAAAAAATATGTCTTTAGTTAAAGAATATGCACACTATGAATCATTAGATTTGCTTCCTAATTAGATTTTCTGGTAATAATTATGATTTTAATAATTATGATTTTAAAATAGAAATCAATGGAAGGATAAAAAACAGAAAAAATACTTTTAAAACAGCCTATCATAAAATGTGTGATCACTGATTCTGTAGAATGTTGATCTATTCTGTAGAATGAAGATGCTATGTCAATAAAGTGTTAAAAAATTTTTTAATCTCCACATTTAATGTATACTACTAGAACGTCATATAGTAATTTATATTCCCTGAATACCATTTGTTCATCACTTATTGAAGATCTATGTGATAGGTGTTAGAAATAAGCGAAAGAAATACTAAAAGCAAATATACACCATTATTTTAAATAAAGTTCATCTGATATTTATGAAAGCAGTCTACCACTGTAAATACATTTTTAATTAAAATTATTGCTACTTTAAAAGGTATAAAATTTTTTAGATAAATAAACTTTTTTTCTTTTATTCTTTTTCTTATTGAGACAGGTCTCACTGTGTCACCCAGGCTGAAGTACAGTGGTGCAACCATGGCTCATTGCAGCCTTGACTTCCTGGGCTTAAGCAATCCTTCCATCTCAGCCTCCCAAGTAGCTGGAACCCACAGGCAGGCCTGGTTATCTTTTTTTTTTTTTTTGAGACACAGACTCACTCTGTCACCCAGGCTGGAGTGTAGTGGCATGATCTCTGCTCAGTGCAACCTGTACCACCCAGGTTCAAGCAATTCTCATGCCTCAGCCCCTGGAGTAGCTGGGATTACAGGCGTGTGCCACCAAGCCCGGCTAATTTTTGTATTTTTAGCAGAGACAGGGTTTCACCATATTGGCCAGGCTAGTCTCAAACTCCTGATCTGAAGTGATCTGCCTGCCTCCCTCCCAAAGCGCTGGGATTACAGGTGTGAGCCACTGCACCCAGCCCAAAAATTTAAAATGTGGATAAGTTAGCTATTTTTAAAAACAAAATATAAAGTAAGAGATAAAAAAATTCAAAAATCAAAGAATAAAACACTTCCATTTTAAGAGCTGTGGTGGGCTAGGTCATTCAGAACAACCTCTTGCTAAAAGACAATGTCAGGTAAAGTATAAAAAGTATATCTATAAAATTACTGAAGAGCTGACAAGATAGTATGGAATTACCAAGGAAAATTTAAAGGAAGACAAAATCATAGTGAATTAGGCAAAGCAATTAAGCTGCTTTTGTTCTGAGGCCATCTGTTGATATATTCCAGCAAACCTTAATTGAGAAGAAAATTGAGATGAAAAAGACCAATCAACCAATAGAAAGATGAAAAAAAAGGTATGATTAAACAGTTTACAGAAAAAGAAATGCAAATGACTCTAAATATGAAAAAAGAGTTCAATTTCACTTATAATTTTAAAAACTATAAATTTTCACACAAAAATATATCCATTCTCAAGTATCAGACTGATAGAAATCCAACAATCTAACAAAATATAGTCACTCTTCATTCAACAACAGGAATACATTCTGAGAAAGGCATCCTAAGATTGATTTCGCCACTGTGCGAACAATGTAGTGTACTTACACAAACCTGCTGGTTATACTACACACATAGACTATACCATATAGCCCATTGCTGCTAAGCTACAAATCTGCACCATATTGTACTGTACTGCATACTGCAGGCAATTATAACACAATAGTAGGTATCTGTGTATCTAAACATAGAAAAAGTAATGTATTGCACTAGGTTACCAAAGCTACTACCATCACGAGGTGATGGGAATTTTCCAGCTCCATTATAATCTTATTGGACTACTGTCATATTTGCGGTCTGTCACTGACCAAAATGTAGTTAAATGGCACATGGGTGTAATATGTTGGCAAGCATGTGGGCAAACAGGAATTCTACCACAGCACTAGTGAGATCAAAATATGGCACAACCCCATATGGAATGTAATTTGGCAAAAAAAGAGCAAAAACAAGTGTCATTTACCCTTTGCCTTAACATCCCACTTTGAAGAAGATATCCCAAAGATAATCTGGCAAAAATATTAAATGATATATGCAGATTGTAGTATTAATTGCAATAGCAACTGCAATATTGTAGTATTAACTGCAACAGGAAAATGTAAAATAAAAACAAAATGTCCAATAGGGGACTGGTTGAATAAACTATGGTACAACTATACAATGGTGTAAAACGCAGTTGTAACAGGGAATGTGAAATATCTTAGATTTTTGTAAATTTAAATTTGGTGGTTTAATCTAAAGGTTTGATTATGTACTTCCTAAAGCATTATATCAAAGGACATATAATGTCTGGCTGTCTCTTTTTTTGTGTGATATGATGGATTCAGGTGTTACCACCCGAATGTTAATCACTCACACTTAGAGGAGTTACCTCTAAGATATACTTTTAAACAACAAAAGTAGGATACAGAGTGTATGTATCCTATGCTACCTTTGTGTAAGATGGAAGGGTATGACTATATATTTATTTGCCTCTATTTTCAAAAGAAAAAAAATAAAAGGATATACCAAAAACTAATAAAAATAAAATGGTTACCTATGGGATGAGGAGAGAGAAGGGACAGGGATCAAAACAAGATCTATCTCAATATAGTGGACTTTACAGAGTTTTGATTTTGGACCCATGTAAATTTTTTATATAATTACAAAACAAAGAAAATGTAAATCCCTGAACAACCCTAAAACAAATAAACTTTATGTCTATCTACTTGATTGCAGTTCCACAGAGAATTACTTCAAGTGATTTTTAAAACACAGTATTTTGACTGCCTATTCCTCATGGGATATATCTTGGCAAAAAAAAAAAAAAAAACATGAAGAAATTTTAAATATTTATGGTCTTGGTGATAATGTTGTTAGTATTATTTTGAAACTATTCTATATAGAAATGTCCACACACATACATAAAGTAAGTAATGATCCACATTACTAGGAACCAAGATTTTCGCTATAAGTAAAAAGAGACACAAACATAAAATTAAAAAAGTAAAATCCTTGTAAACTTAAACTGGAATTGGAAGTATCAGTATACATTAATGATGTATTTTTCTTATAAAAATGTATTTGTGGTGGAGCATGGTAACTCATGCCTGTAATCCCAGCACTTTGGGAGGCCAACGCAGGTGGATCACGAGGTCAGGAGTACAAGACCAGCCTGGCCAACATGGTGACACCCCATCTCTACTAAAAATACAAAAATTAGCCAGGCGTGGTGGTGGGCGCCTGTAATCCCAGCTACTCGGGAGGCTGAGGCAGGAGAATCGCTTGAACCCAGGAGGCAGAGGTTGCAGTGAGCTGGGATGGCACCAATGCACTCTGGCCTGAGCGACAGAGTGAGACTCCATCTCAAAAAAAAAAAAAAAAAAAAAAGTATTTGCTAATGCTGTTAACTGAAGGGACTCAGAAGAAATGACCCCAAAATGTGTACCTTTAGTATATACATTATGATTTCTAAGTACTATTTCCTAATAAAAGGAACCAGGGCTCCTTGGCTGACTCCAGGTCTGGATCAAAGAATGTACAAGAGTCTGCAACATCTAATCATGATAGAAAACGAACACTATCAAACACTGCTTAGACAGTCCTGTGGGAAATTCACAGAAACCAACCTGAAGGGCTCCCTCTAAGCATCAGAAAGGATAGTGACACAATATTTTTTTTCTTTTTTGAGACAGGGTCTCACTCTGTTGCCCAGACTGGAGTGCAGTGGCACAATCTCAGCTTACAGAAACCTCCACCTCTGAGTCTCAAGCGATTCTCCCATCTCAGCCTCCTGAGTAGCTGGGATTATAGGTGCGTGCCACCGGCTAATTTTTGTATTTTTAGTAGAGACGGGTTTTCACAATGTTGGCCAGGCTGGTCTCAAACTTCTGACCTTAGGTGATCCACCTGCCTTGGCCTCCCAAAGTGCTGGGATAACAGACGTGAGCCACCGCACCCAGCTGATAGTGACACAATATTATCAGCAAATATGTTGAAAATCCATGAGTTCATATTGGCACAAAATAAAAAGTGATCATATGTGTAATATGCTACGGCAACAACAAAATATTCTGAATACAAGTAACTAAGGAGAAATAATAAAACATTTATTATGTCTTTTCTGTGTAAACTGTATGTCAGAATAACCAAATAGTTAATGAGGCAGAATTCTTCACAGAATTCCAGCTAATAAATGCACAAGGAATAACAGAATTTGGATATCTCTATTTATTTTTGAGACAGCTTTCCTGCAAACTTCTGAAGATGTTGTTTCATTATTTCAGGATCTTAAGTAATACTAAGAAAAAGTTTGAGACCAGACTCTTATTTCTTTGTGGGTAAAATCTTTTCAAACTGAATACTTACAGAATTATTTAATTTTTTATATGTACAAAAAAGCTCTCATTGCCCAGGCTGGAGTGCAATGGCGCAATCTCAGCTCACTGCAACCTCTGCCTCCCAGGTTCAAGCAATTCTCCTGCTTCAGACTCCTGAGTAGCTGGGATTACAGGTGCTCACCACCATGTCCAGCTAATTTTTTTGTATTTTTTAGTAGAGATAGGGTTTCACCATGTTGGCCAGGCTGGTCTTGAACTCCTGACCTCAGGTGATCTGCCCGCTTCAGCCTCTCAAAGTGCTGGGATTACAAGTGTGAGCCACCGTGCCCAGCCCTGGATATCTCCATTTTATAACCTCTAGTAAAATAATGACTCTGGGTAAAGATCATCAATAGGTACCATCAATTAAGCGATAGGGAACTGTTTAATGGGTCCATTAGGTTGATATAACATCTGAATCAATCATATCACAAAAAAGAAAAAACCAGAAATTACATGTCCTCTGATGCAATGCAATAGGAAGTACATAGCATCACTTGAGAATTCGTCTCAAAAACAACTGGAATTTAATCAATCCTTTAGATTAAACCATCAATTTTAAATTTTGGAAAATGTAAGAGACATATTAACCAAATACAAGCTATGAATTTTGGGGTGAATATTGATTCAAACAAATAATTAAGAACATATTTATGAGATGACTGAGGGACTGTGTACACTAACTGGATTATTTGATATCAAGGAATTATTTTAAACATTTAAGTACAATAATGATTTTACAAATATGTTAAAAACAGAAGTTCTTATCTGTTGGAGATACATACTAAAAAAACAGTTGGGGGGAACAACAGGTGAAATAGGAGGAAAAAACCTTGATAACTGAGGCTAGGTGATAGGTGTGTGCTTACTATACTTTTATGTTTGAAACTTTCCATTAAAGAAACAAAAGTTAGCCCTAGATTGGTAATGCCCTAAGAGCCTGGCAAAAGTGAATGTCCTCTTGAAGAATAAGCCTGAAATATTGGCAGAGATCAGAACATGAAACAAAAGAGTATAGGAGAGCAAATGAAGAGCGGACATAGCAAATACAAAATATGAAATAATGAACATAATCACAAATAAATCAGCCATTACATTAAATATAAATGGATTAAATGTTCCACTTAAAACACAAAAAGTGCCCTAGAAAATGAAAAAGATAAATCCCATTATATGTTGTTTGCAATTAATATAGAATACAAGGAAAGAGAAAGGTTGAAAGTGAAATAATTGAAAAAGGTATATCTTGTAAATATTAACTAAAAGAAAGCTGATGTTATAATATTAATGTTAGACAAAACAGTTCAAAGCAAAAAGCTACTAGGATATAAACAGGTTGTTTTCATAATGATAAAAGGTTCAATTCACTAAATACAATAGTCTCCCCTTACACTCAGGTGATAAACTCCAAGACCACCAGCGGAAGACTGAAACCTCAGATAGTACTGAACTTGACTGCCATCGATCAGAACATGTTTCTGGGTTCATGTCTCCCACCTACAAACTTAATAGCTTTTCCATCAATTTTTTTTTTAGATCTTGCTCAGTCATCCAGGCTAGGCTGGTGCAATCATAGCTCATCGCAGCCTTCAACTCCTGGACTCAAGTGACTCTCCCACATCTCAGCCTCCTAAGTGGCTGGGACTACAGGCAAGCACCACCATGTCCAGCTAGCTGTTTGTTTGTTTTTGTAATTTTTTTGGTAGATAGGGCCTCACTGTATTGTTGCCCAGGCCGGTATCAAGCTCCTGGGTTCAAGAGATCCTCCCACCTCAGCTTCCCAAAGTACTGGGATTATAGGCATAAGCCCACCGTGCCCTGCTGTCTTTTCCATCTTAAGCACTTATCATGCACTGTGGCTATAACTTGCAGTTTGAGGTGCAGCAGCAAAACTAGCATGAGTTTTTTTTCCTTCTTCACAATGTCACAGATAACTCATTCTTACCACAGATTTTAGCAACCTCTGCCTAAGAGATTTTTTCTTTCCTAAAGTCGAGAACTTTCGCCTTTTCCCTTAAGGGAAGCACTTTACAGCTTCTCTCTGGTGAATCCAAATTGCCAGCAACACTACTCTTGCACTCTTGGGCCACTATGAAATAACGTAAGGGTTACCTGAAACAAGCACTGTGATACTATGACAGTTGATCTCATAACCAACACCAGCTACTAAGTGACTAATTGGCTGGTGGTATATGCAACATAGATATGCTGGACAAAAGAATTTTTGTCCTGAGAGGGACGAAGAGGGATGTGCACGATTTCATCCTGCTATTCAGAATGGTGTGCAATTTAAAAACTATGAATTGTTTATTTCTAGAATTTTCCATTTAATGTTTTCAGACTGAGGTGGATTGCAGGTAACTGAAACCATAGAAAGTAAAACTACTTAAGGGAGGATTACTGTAAGTATTTTAAATTTGTAGGCATTTATTTTCAAAATATGAGATATATCTTTTATGAACAGAAAATTATTGGACTTAAATCCTGCAAGTCTGCCTTTGAACAAGACAACTTAAATTTATGAGTTTTACAGTCAGAATGGTTTTGAATGTTTCTACTTGTCATTGTATTCTGTATTTTCTGTTTTTGCTACTGCTTCCTTTTTCCAATCTTCCTTTTGCTATGTTGACTCTGGCTGATTTGTTTCTTTTTTTTCAATAACCACATATAATCTCGCATTTTATCAGACAGTAAATAAAATTTCTCGAAAAAACGAATATATGGTATAAGTATCTACAGAAAGAATGATTAACAATTTTTTCTTGCTTTTTATGAAAGAAATTTCACAATTCCTCCTCCATCATTCTCCTGTTCCATGTTTTATTAATAAATATAGAGAAATAAAGCAACTCACTAATCTCTTCAAAATGGAAATTGTTTTTCAAAGAGCCTAACATTTACTTTTGTAAAATTTAGTTTTTTGACTTATTTCAATAACTTTAGCAAGTTTCAAAGCCTATTTTCTACAACTTCCCTAATTCCGAGTTCTAAATTTTTACTCTCTCCCATCTTGCTCTGGAACATATCACAAGTAATCTATTCAGAATGAGTAAATAGAAAGTACACTTTCTGAGACTGTATTTTCTCATAGTATCTCCCTATTGTTATAAAAAGATAAAATAGTTGGGTCACTACAACTTTCCTGCAAACTTCTGAAGATGTTGTTTCATTATTTTAGGATCTTAAGTAATACTAAGAAAAAGTTTTGAGACCAGACTCTTATTTCTTTGTAGGTAAAATCTTTTAAAACTGAATACTTACAGAAGTATTTAATTTTTTATATGTAAACTTTTATCCCAATATATTCTTTTAAAATCCATTCTTTAATTTTGCCAAGAAAACAACAAGCCCACTTGTTGTTTCCCCAAAAAAGGTCTTTATTAATATGAAGAAAGGTCTATACTTACTGTCTGCCAATTTACTGGTTACCTCTTTGAGTACAGATTGTTATTTACAGGTGGAACTCTAAGATCCATATGGATAGCCCCGGGGTTAAGTACTACTCAACCATAAGTAAGTTTATCCTTATGCAAATTGTTTCATAAGTTACATATTGAAGTTACAGAGATGCAGAAAACTTTTCATTAATGTAGAAACACAGTATTATATATATATAGTTAATAAATACACAAATTTGTTTCATGTTTCTTTTGCCATTGAGGTTTGCCCTGCATTTAAGTCATGTCATTTATGTTTTGATTTTCATATAGACATTTCTCATAATAACACTTAGTCCTTTAAAGCTAGATAATTAACAGCATTAAGTAAATACGAAATCTTTTTTCGTTTTCGGTAGTAGTTTTTTTTTTTTCCATAGTTAATTTGATCTCCTCTATTTACTTATACTTTAAAAACATATGTGTTCAAAGCCAGTAATGGCAGATTGTTGGGATATTCAATTACTATTGGCCCCATCATTCACTGTTATGATCCATTATAATGATCCTTCAAAGAGTGCAGACATCCTTTCTCACCTAAAGAATGGTGAAACTAAAAACAAAATGAGTTTCCAGTTTTAAAAACAAACAGAAGAATACACATTGGCAATTATGATTTTCACAACTGTTTTTTTTTTTATATCTCCAACATCAAATTATAAAAGCTTCTAGAAAAGCAGAACTCACTAGCCTCTTAAATCCAATACCCTTGTACTCCATCTGTAAACTGCTGATTCAGACTAACTGTACCCCTATACCATAGCACAGATTAAAAAATGAGTAAAGGTCACAGCTAACATTAACAATGAAAGAAATATTTATATTCCGATAGTTGACGTAAATTGTTGTGAGAAAACAAATTGCGGAGTATAAAGAAGGGCTGATTCTTAAAACTGAGAAACCGAGTCAGGGACAACCAGACTTGTAAACTGCACCTGATTCCACAGTCTTAGTGCCCTGTCTAAAAGGAATAGGGGGAGGCTGGAGCCAAGATGGCCGAATAGGAACAGCTCCAGTCTACAGCTCCCAGCATGAGCGACGCAGAAGACGGGTGATTTCTGCATTTCCATCTGAGGTACCGGGTTCATCCCACTAGGGAGTGCCACACAGTGGGCGCAGGACAGTGGGTGCAGTGCACCGTGCACGAGCCGAAGCAGGGCGAGGCATTGCCTCACTCGGGAAGCGCAAGGGGTCAGGGAGTTCCCTTTCCTAGTCAAAGAAAGGGGTGACAGACGGCACCTGGAAAATCGGGTCACTCCCAACCCAATACTGTGCTTTTCCGACGGGCTTAAAAAATGGCGCACGAGGAGATTTTATCCCGCACCTGGCTCAGAGGGTCCTACGCCCACGGAGTCTCACTAGTTGCTAGCACAGCAGTCTGAGATCAAACTGCAAGGCAGCAGCGAGGCTGGGGGAGGGGCGCCGGCCATTGCCCAGGCTCGCTTAGGTAAACAAAGCAGCCGGGAAGCTCCAACTGGGTGGAGCCCACCACAGCTCAAGGAGGCCTGCCTGCCTCTGTAGGCTCCACCTCTGGGGGCAGGGCACAGACAAACAAAAAGACAGCAGGAACCTCTGCAGACTTAAATGTCCCTGTCTGACAGCTTTGAAGAGAGCAGTGGTTCTCCCAGCACGCAGCTGGAGATCTGAGAACGGGCAGACTGCCTCCTCAAGTGGGTCCCTGACCCCTGACCCCCGAGCAGCCTAACTGGGAGGCACTCCCCAGTAGGCACAGACTGACACCTCACAAGGCTGGGTACTCCTCTGAGTCAAAACTTCCCGAGGAACAATCAGGCAGCAGCATTCGCAGTTCACGAAAATCCGCTGTTCTGCAGACACCGCTGCTGGTACCCAGGCAAACAGGGTCTGGAGTGGACCTCTAGCAAACTCCAACAGAACTGCAGCTGAGGGTCCTGTCTGTTAGAAGGAAAACTAACAAACAGAAAGGACATCCCTACCAAAAACCCATCTGTACATCACCATCATCAAAGACCAAAAGTAGATAAAACCACAAAGATGGGGAAAAAACAGAGCAGAAAAACTAGAAACTCTAAAAAGTAGAGCGCCTCTCCTCCTCCAAAGGAACGCAGCTCCTCACCAGCAACGGAACAAAGCTGGACGGAGAATGACTTTGACGAGTTGAGAGAAGAAGGCTTCAGACGATCAAACTACTCCGAGCTACAGGACGAAATTCAAACTAAAGGCAAAGAAGTTAAAAACTTTGAAAAAAATTTAGACGAATGTATAACTAGAATAACCAATACAGAGAAGTGCTTAAAGGAGCTGATGGAGCTGAAAGCCAAGGCTCAAGAACTACATGAAGAATGCAGAAGCCTCAGGAGCCGATGCAATCAACTGGAAGAAAGGGTATCAGTGATGGAAGATGAAATGAATGAAATGAAGCGAGAAGGGAAGTTTAGAGAAAAAAGAATAAAAAGAAACAAACAAAGCCTCCAAGAAATATGGGACTATGTGAAAAGACCAAATCTACGTCTGATTGGTGTACCTGAAAGTGACGGGGAGAATGGAACCAAGCTGGAAAACACTCTGCAGGATATTATCCAGGAGAACTTCCCCAATCTAGCAAGGCAAGCCAACATTCAGATTCAGGAAATACAGAGAACGCCAAAGAGATACTCCTCGAGAAGAGCAACTCCAAGACACATCATTGTCAGATTCACCAAAGTTGAAATGAAGGAAAAAATGTTAACGGTGGCCAGAGAGAAAGGTCGGGTTACCCACAATGGGAAGCCCATCAGACTAACAGCGGATCTCTTGGCAGAAACTCTACAAGCCAGAAGAGAGTGGGGGCCAATATTCAACATTCTTAAAGAAAAGAATTTTCAACCCAGAATTTCATATCCAGCCAAACTAAGCTTCATAAGTGAAGGAGAAATAAAATACTTTACAGACAAGCAAATGCTGAGCGATTTTGTCACCACCAGGCCTGCCCTAAAAGAGCTCCTGAAGGAAGCACTAAACATGGAAAGGAACAACTGGTACCAGCCACTGCAAAATCATGCCAAATTGTAAAGACCATCAAGGCTAGGAAGAAACTGCATCAACTAATGAGCAAAATAACCAGCTAACATCATAATGACAGGATCAAATTCACACATAACAATATTAACTTTAAATGTTAATGGACTAAATGCTCCAATTAAAAGACACAGACTGGCAAATTGGATAAAGAGTCAAGACCCATCTGTGTGCTGTATTCAGGAAACCCATCTCACATGCAGAGACACACATAGGCTCAAAATAAAAGGATGGAGGAAGATCTACCAAGCAAATGGAAAACAAAAAAAGGCAGGGGTTGCAATCCTAGTCTCTGATCAAACAGACTTTAAACCAAAAAAGATCAAAAGAGACAAAGAAGGCCATTACATAATGGTAAAGGGATCAATTCAACAACAAGAGCTAACTATCCTAAATATATATACACCCAATACAGGAGCACCCAGATTCATAAAGCAAGTCCTGAGTGACCTACAAAGACACTTAGACTCCCACACAATAATAATGGGAGACTTTAACACCCCACTGTCAACATTAGACAGATCAACGAGACAGAAAGTTCACAAGGATACCCAGGAATTGAACTCAGCTCTGCACCAAGCGGACCTAATAGACATCTACAGAACTCTCCACCCCAAATCAACAGAATATACATTTTTTTCCAGCACCACACCACACCTATTCCAAAATTGACCACACAGTTGGAAGTAAAGCCCTCCTCAGCAAATGTAAAAGAACAGAAATTATAACAAACTGTCTCTCAGACCACAGTGCAGTGAAACTAGAACTCAGGATTAAGAAACTCACTCAAAACAGCTCAACTACGTGGAAACTGAACAACCTGTTCCTGAATGACTAATGGGTACATAACGAAATGAAGGCAGAAATAAAGATGTTCTTTGAAACCAACGAGAACAAAGACACAACATACCAGAATCTCTGGGACGCACTCAAAGCAGTGTGGAGAGGGAAATTTATAGCACTAAATGCCCACAAGAGAAAGCAGGAAAGATCTAAAATTGACACCCCAACATCACAATTAAAAGAACTAGAGAAGCAAGAGCAAACACATTCAAAAGCTAGCAGAAGGCAAGAAATAACTAAGATCAGAGCAGAACTGAAGGAAATAGAGACACAAAAAACCCTTCAAAAAATTAATGACTCCAGGAGCTGGTTTTTTGAAAGGATCAACAAAATTGATAGACCGCTAGCAAGACTAATAAAGAAGAAAAGAGAGAAGAATCAAATAGATGCAATAAAAAATGATAAAGGGGATATCACCACCGATCCCACAGAAATACAAACTACCATCAGAGAATACTAAAAACACCTCTATGCAAATAAACTAGAAAATCTAGAAGAAATGGATAAATTCCTCGACACATACACCCTCCCAAGACTAAACCAGGAAGAAGTTGACTCTCTGAATAGACCAATAACAGGCTCTAAAATTGTGGCAATAATCAATAGCTTACCAACCAAAAAGAGTCCAGGACCAGATGGATTCAGAGCCGAATTCTACCAGAGGTACAAGGAGGAACTGGTACCATTCCTTCTGAAACTATTCCAATCAATAGAAAAAGAGGGAATCCTCCCTAACTCATTTTCCGAGGCCAGCATCATCGTGATACCAAAGCCAGGCAGAGACACAACAAAAAAAGAGAATTTTAGACCAATATCCTTGATGAACATTGATGCAAAAATCCTCAATAAAGTACTGGCAAACCGAATCCAGCAGCACATCAAAAAGCTTATCCACCATGATCAAGTGGGCTTCATCACTGGGATGGAAGGCTGGTTCAATACATGGAAATCAATAAATGTAATCCAGCATAGAAAAAGAACCAAAGACAAAAACCACATGATTATCTCAACAGATGCAGAAAAGGCCTTTGACAAAGTTCAACAACGCTTCATGCTAAAAACTCTCAATAAATTAGGTATTGATGGGACGTATCTCAAAATAATAAGAGCTATCTATGACAAACCCACAGCCAATATCATACTGAATGGGCAAAAACTGGAAGCATTCCCTTTGAAAACTGGCACAAGACAAGGATGCCCTCTCTCACCACTCCTATTCAACATAGTGTTGGAAGTTCTGGCCAGGGCAATTAGGCAGAAGGAGGAAATAAAGGGTATTCAGTTAGGAAAAGAGGAAGTCAAATTGTCCCTGTTTGCAGATGACATGATTGTATATCTAGAAAACCCCATTGTCTCAGCCCAAAATCTCCTTAAGCTGATAAGCAACTTCAGCAAAGTCTCAGGATACAAAATCAATGTACAAAAATCACAAGCATTCTTATACACCAATAGCAGACAAACAGAGAGCCAAATCATGAGTAAACTCCCATTCACAACTGCTTCAAAGAGAATAAAATACCTAGGAATCCAACTTACAAGGGATGTGAAGGACCTCTTCAAGGAGAACTACAAACCACTGCTCAATGAAATAAAAGAGGACACAAACAAATGGAAGAACATTCCATGCTCATGGGTAGGAAGAATCAATATCGTGAAAATGGCCATACTGCCCAAGGTCATTTATAGATTCAATGCCATCCCCATCAAGCTACCAATGACTTTCTTCACAGAATTGGAAAAAACTACTTTAAAGTTCATATGGCACCAAAACAGAGCCCGCATCGCCAAGTCAATCCTAAGCCAAAAGAACAAAGCTGGAGGCATCACACTAACTGACTTCAAATTATATTACAAGGCTACAGTAACCAAAACAGCATGGTACTGGTACCAAAACAGAGATATAGACCAATGGAACAGAACAGAGCCCTCAGAAATAATGCCGCATATCTACAACTATCTGATCTTTGACAAATCTGAGAAAAACAAGCAATGGGGAAAGGATTCCCTATTTAATAAATGGTGCTGGGAAAACTGGCTAGCCATATGTAGAAAGCTGAAACTGGATCCCTTCCTTACACCTTATACAAAAATTAATTCAAGATGGATTAAAGACTTAAATGTTAGACCTAAAACCATAAAAACCCTAGAAGAAAACCTAGGCATTACCATTCAGGACATAGGCGTGGGCAAGGACTTCATGACTAAAACACCAAAAGCAATGGCAACAAAAGTCAAAATTGACAAATGGGATCTAATTAAACTAAACAGCTTCTGCACAGCAAAAGAAACTACCTTCAGAGTGAACAGGCAACCTACAAAATGGGAGAAAATTTTCACAACCTACTCATCCGACAAATGGCTAATATCCAGAATCTACAATGAACTCAAACAAATTTACAAGAAAAAAACAACCCCATCAAAAAGTGGGCGAAGGAGATAAATAGACACTTCTCAAAAGAAGACATTTATGAAGCCAAAAAACATGAAAAAATGCTCACCATCACTTGTCATCAGAGAAATGCAAACCAAAACCACAATGAGATACCATCTCACAACAGTTAGAATGGCAATCATTAAAAAGTCAGGAAACAACAGGTGCTGGAGAGGATGTGGAGAAATAGGAACACTTTTACACTGTTGGTGGGACTGTAAATTAGTTCAACCCTTGTGGAAGTCAGTGTGGCGATTCCTCAGGGATCTAGAACTAGAAATACCATTTGACCCAGCCATCCCATTACTGGGTATATACCCAAAGGACTATAAATCATGCTGCTATAAAGACACATGCACACATATGTTTATTGTGGCACTATTCACAATAGCAAAGACTTGGAACCAACCGAAATGTCCAACAATGATAGACTGGATTAAGAAAATGTGGCACATAAACACCATGGAATACTATGCAGCCATAAAAAATGATAATTCATGTCCTTTGTAGGGACATGGATGAAACTGGAAATCATCATTCTCAGTAAACTATTGCAAGGACAAAAAACCAAACACCGCATACTCTCACTCATAGGTGGGAAATGAACAATGAGAACACATGGACACAGGAAGGGGATCATCACACTCTGGGGACTGTTGTGGGGTGGGGGGAAGTGGGAGGGATAGCTTTAGGAGATATACCTAATGCTAAATGATGAGTTAATGGGTGCAGCACACCAGCATGGCACATGTATACATATGTAACTAACCTGCACATTGTGCACATGTACCCTAAAACTTAAAGTATAATAATAATAAAATTAAATTTAAAAAAAAACAAAAATCTGAGAAACCAATTAAGTTCTTATCCATTATTCTCAGTCCTTATATCTTACTGAAGACAATTTCAGACAGTTTTGAAGGCCTTATGAGAAATTTGAGGTAGTTTCTTGTGCGCTCCAATCACCAATGCTTAATCAGAAGTCCTCAATTCCTGAACTTTTTTTTTTTTTTTTTTTTTGGAGACAGAATCTTGTTCTTGTCACCCAGGCTGGAATGCAGTGGCACGATCTCAGCTCACTGCAACCTCCGCCTCCTGGGTTCGAGTGATTCTCCTGCCTCAGCCTCCCAAGTAGTTGGGACTACAGGCACCCACCACCATTCCTGGCTAATTTTTGTACTTTTAGTAGAGACAGGGTTTCACCATGTTGGCCAGGTTGGTCTCGAACTCCTGACCTCAGGTTATCAGCCTGCTTCGGCCTCCCAAAGTGCTGGGATCACAGGCATGAGCCACCACACCTGGCCCATTCATGAACTTTAAGAATACAACACATACATGACATTATAGACAAGGAATCACTTTTTTCAAAAGTTGTAATCAATCTCAATAAAACAAAATTCAGCTGAATTTCTGACTCTTAGCTGATAGTCCTTTTAAATCAAACTACAAATCTTCCATAAGTTTAACAACCTCAGAATCATAAACAAAAGGGATTTAAGATAATTTTGTTAAAAACTGTTATAGGGCATGGTGGCGCATGCCTGTAATCCCAGCTACTCAGGAGGCTGAGGCAGGAGAATGGCTTGATCCAGGGAGGTGGAGGTTGCGATGAGCCGAGATTGCATCACCGCACTCCAGCCTGGGCAACAAGAGCAAAACTCCATCTCAAAAAAACAAAAAAAGAAACAAACAAAATAACTGTGTTGTATCAAACCTGGTTTACAGGGTTCTACAGAGGTTTTCCAAAAGGATTTAAGTTCCATGGTTTTGTGATATTACTAAAATTTAAGAATGTAATTTCTAGGCCGGGCGTGGTCACTCACGCCTATAATCCCAGCACTTTGGGAGGCCGAGGAGGGTAAACCCCCTAAGATCAGGAGTTTGAGACCAGCCTGGCCAACAGGGCAAAACGCCACCTCTACTAAAAACATAACAATTAGCTGGGCGTGGTGGCAGGCACCTGTAATCCCAGCAATTCAGGAGGCTGAGACAGGGAGAACTGCTTGAACCCAGAAGGCAGAGGTTGCAGTGAGCCAAGATCACGCCACTGCACTCCAGCCTGGGCAACAGAGTGAGACTTCATCTAAAAAAAAAAAAAAATATATATATATATATAAAAAATATATATATGTATGTATGTATGTATATATATATATACACACACACACGTATATATATATAATTTCTAAATCCATATCCTTACTTTCCTCCATTTCCAAATCATAATATGTTCTTTGTAGTAGCTTATCTTATGACAAGGAAATGGTGGCAGTATATGATTAAGAAAAGTAATAGTAGCTACAGGTATTCAATGAACTGTTCTATAGTAATCCAGATAAATAAAGAACAAAGTACTACTTTCAACTTCTGTCTCCAACAATATTTTCCTCACTACTTAATTTATTAGTAGTAGCATGCTGGATTATTGACTGTTTCAACGATATGTGGAAACAAATCAAACTGATAACATTTCACTTGCAAAGTCTGATAAAAGATTAAAGCATAGCACTTTGTCAAAGTTCTTCTAAATATCTTCTAAATATTTGCCACTTTTCAAAATGAATGAAACCCAACTCCATTCAAGATGCCATTGCTAATATTCTAAAGCTGTACTACTTCAAATGTGGTACACAGACTGGTGCATTTTTGTGAAATGGTTGTTACCAATCTGCAGTAAAATAAAGTAAATCAACTGTATTGCAAAGCACACTATTTTAACTGACTTTTTTTTGGTAGCAAAATTTAATGAAGAAAGCAGCATTCATTTCCATTCTGGCAACAGTGCTTCATCCTGAACCAGTCACAAACCATCTGCAGACAAGCTACTGAGAATAGCACTGACCTACAGCATTCTAGAAAAAGATACTTTAACAATTTTGCAATCATCTCTAAACAAAGAAAAATTTCCCCCACTTTAAAACCTAACTGAAATTTACTACAACCACAATTTAATTCCACCCTCTTACCCTTTATGCCAATGAGAACAAGTGTTCAAAAATAGCAATGTTTCTGTATCTATTTAAAGGGCAATATTTCCTTCTCCTTTGGAGTCCTCTTGACAAACGTATTTTGAATGAAGTCATTGGGAAGTCTATTATCTTGTAATTAGACACTCCTAATATAATACAAATCTTAAGATAATTCATTTATAAGACATACATCCACATTCCATTTAATAGCATCATATTTATGATCAATGCTTTACAATTTTGACTTCGTTTTCAGAGTTTAAAAATCAACTCTATTAAACCAAATGATAGAATAGAGCAAAATTAAAACCAGTTTTTCTTTAGATTGTTAGTATCTGAGCTTTCTGTTTACCATTAAGGCAAAACAATGTAATTATAGTAAAAATTAATTATCATGTAAATACATTAGTAATCTGTTTATTCCTTTCTGAAGGCAAGCACAGATTTTTTAAAATAACTTTTTTTTTTAACATTGACTAATCTATTACACCCAATAAGTCTAAGCAAAAATACAATTTTCTAATTCAATTAAAGCTAAGAGTCGTTAAGCCCAGCCTAGCCTGTTAGAGGATGAGAGATTATGTGGAGGAGAGCTGAGGAGTCCCAACCAAGGCCATCTTAGACCAATTAGTCCACAGCTGACCATAAATGCTTGGACAAGCTTCGATGACATCAGCCAAGCTCCAACCTAAAGACTCATTAGAAACAACAAATGTTTGCTGCTTTAAGTTACTTTAAAAAAAAAAAAATTCAAGACTTATTTAAGGTATATTTGATTATTACAAGGATGGCCATATGTCCTGGTTTGCCTGAAGCCATCCTGGTTTTCATTTGTCTGGGCCGATTATTAACAGTGCCTCCTTTCATGTTAAAAAGTATCTTGAAGGCCGGGTGCGGTGGCTCATGCCTGTAATCCCAGCACTTTGGGAGGCCGAGGCGGGCGGATCATGAGGTCAGGAGATCGAGACCATACTGGCTAACACGGTGAAACCTCGTCTTTACTAAAAATACGAAAAATTAGCTGGGAGTGGTGGCGGGCGCCTGTAGTCCCAGCTACTCGGAAGGCTGAGGCAGGAGAATGGCATGAACCCGGGAGGCGGAGCTTGCAGCGAGCCGAGATCAAGCCACCGCACTCCAGCCTGGGCGACAGAGCAAAGACTCTGTCTCAAAAAAAAAAAAAAAAAAAGTATCTTGATTTGGTCAATAAATTATACGGACATCCTAGCATAACAGGGTGTTTAAAAACTTATTTTTGTAACTTAAATTCTTATACCATTTGTAAACTGTATAAGTTTTTAAACTAGATGCTTTATATTGTCCTTTTAACTCTAAAAACAGTCCCTACAATTCAGCCAAATTAAAAAGAAAAATTATTGTGCTAATTAAGTTATAATCTTAAATATGGCAGTATAAGTACTTCTGAATTGTAGGTGTATTTTAGGATCCTAAAGAGAATTATAAGGAAAAAAAAGTCAATGTCTTCCTTTATATTAAAAAAAAGTGAGAAAATATAAGGGAAGAAAATATTTTAATCAGAAAAAACAGAGATATAATCAATTTATCTATAAATAATCCAATGCAATGAGATAAACACTAAAGCAAAGCAATCTATTTTTCTGTTCTTATTTCATACCTTATTTATTTCCCATACTCTGTTAAGTAAAACACAATTTTAAAGGATCACCTTAGGTATGGGGCTATAAAGAAGTAAGGATGTCTATTTATTAACAATGTTTTGTTAAGCTCATTATAAAGAATGATCTTCAAGAAAGAAAGTTGCAAAGGGCCACAAAAACATATTCTCACAGATGAACAGGAAAAGCGCTTTACTTAACAAATTTAATTTTGCTCTTCTATAAGTTATTTTTCAAGTGTAATAATAATGTAGATCCTTTTCCTGCTTAGATCTAGTTTTTAACATTAAAGATAAAAATGAACTATAATAGTAATAAATCTTTTATAAGTAGTCATAAGAGAAAGAGATGCTCTTTAGTATCTTTACAGAAGTGCAGCAGGTAGAGATTAAGTATACATCTATTTTTTCCATTGTCAGAAAATTTGAATTTATTTTTCTAGAGGAAGAATAAAAAACTGAGGTTAGTGGCTAAAAGAATGTGCCTGTGAATATTAAGTTATTACATTTCTATCCTCTATTCTTTAGAACACATTTATAGCATTGATTGTTAATACACAACACTGTGTTAAAATTGTATGAGGTAAAACTTAACATGATTTTATTAAGCAAGGTGATTTCACATCATGACTTCTTTGTCTAAAGAGTAACGTTGTTTTACTTGGAAAGAACAATTTTACATGTTGATATTATGTTTATATTACACATTAAAATATTTTATATTATAATTTTATAATGATATATTTTATATATAGGTCAGAGGACACTACATATATTTGAAAAATATTTTATAAACAGTATTGGTTTCCAAATAATCATTTTTTTCATGAATACAACTTAAGCAAGCAATTTGTTTTCTAGCTAGTCTTCAAATCTAACTCCAATACTGAATTGCTTTTTACACACTTAGCTTGTCGAAATCATGCTGTTAAAAACAAACCTACAAAATGTAACCTGTAGATTGATTTTAAAAATGTCACCAATATTTTGCTCTTCCTTATATTCAGACCTCTTGCAATGTGACTCCCATTAAGAAGTGGAGTGTAGTTGCCCACCTTTTAAATGTGGGCTGGCCTTACTTATGACTTGCTTTGGCCAGTATCTTGTGGTAGAGGTGTAACAGTGCATCAGTTCCAAGCCTAGATGATAACGAGGTCTGCCTGCATGGCTTCTCTCTTCTTTGGACCCATGCCTTGTCCAGGAGAATAAGCTGCAGGATGAGAGACTGTGAAACAGAACTGAGACTGCCCAGCTAAGGCCACTCTGCATCCAGCTAGTGCCTGGCCAATCTGCCATCTGACTGTGCATTCATGAAGTGAGCCCAGCAAAGATGAGCCAAGCCACCCCAGATCAGTAGAACCGTTCAGATGATCCACAGACTTAGGAGCAAAAATAAATGTTTATTGCCATAATGCCACTGAGGCTTTGTGTTTGTGGTTAGCTGCATTATTGTGACAATAAATAATACAGAAATCGACACCTAGAATTGGTGTGTGCCATAACAAAAACTTAAAATAAGTGGCATTAATTCTGGGGCCAAACTAACAGTTACAGCTACAAACGGTGGAAAAATAATGAGGAAACTATAGGAGATGAGGAAAATGGTAACCATGTATGGAGTGATGTAATATGCTATCTTACACTAACCTGGAATAATTCAGACAATGTATCTAAGAAACTTTTGGACTTAGCAAATTAATTTCCAAGCAGAATACTAAAAACGCCAACTGGTTGCTCCTAGCTAAGTATAATAAGGTTCTGCAAGATAGAGATGAACTACAGAAAGAGCTAGTTATTTTACAAGCAGAATCTAGAAGAAATCTAGAGCAACTAGAACTTGCTGGGTTGGAAAATAAAACTATTTCATCTGCAGTCTCCTGAAAATAAAACAAAGCCCATGAACAAAGATCAACTCAAGGATGTAGCTGTAGCTTCCTTTCTTAAGATCACTAAAAGAATTAAGATGTAAGCAGACATTCTCAGCATGACAAAAGGATTTTTAGAAAGTTGATGGGCATGATCCCACAGAATTCTAATCCCCAAGTAGCAGTGATTGGTAGATATGCTATCTAGAGAGCAAGCGTGTTTCAAAAACAACTGTGGCTGTCGGCTTTAAAGCATGGAATTAACTTATCAGCCATATGGAAAGTCCACAAAGTTTTTAAAGTGAATTATACTGGCCAAAAACCCACCAGCCTGACTCGTGACCTCGCACTGTGACTTACTTGGCCAATGGAATGCAGTGGAAGTAACAGTGTGTCAATTTAAGGAGACTTGCATCTTCTGCTCTCTTTCTTTTTTTGTTTTTTTAGATAGAGTCTCACTTTGTCGCCCAGGCTGGAGTGCAGTGACACCGTGTCAGCTCACTGAAACCTACGTCTCCTGGGTTCAAGCGATTCTTCTGCCTCAGCCTCCTGAGTAGCTGGGATTACAGGTGTCCACCACCACACCTGGGTAATTTTTATATTTTTAGTAGAGATGGGGCTTCACCATGTCGGCCAGGCTGGTCTCAAACTCCTGAACTGCCCGCCTTGGCCTCCCAAAAGTGCTGGGATTACAGGCGTGAGCCACCGCACCCGGCCTTCTGCTCTCTATCTCAGACTCTTGTCTCCACCATGAGAACAAGTCTGGGCTGGCCTGCTAAGGAATTAGAGACCATATAGAGCAGACCACAGCACAGGCACAGCTGTTTTTATTTTTTCAACAAGATGGCAAGGTCAAGGCAAAAAAAATAGAGAATCTCTAGCTCTACTTCTTCTGTTAGTCCCACTGCCACCACTCTTTGTATAGATCTCCAGATTTATATCTTGAGTTACTATCAAGTGCCTCTAAACTGTTTCCTAGGTTTCTATTTCTTCTACACAACCATCAGTCTAATATATCATAATATCCATCATGTTAGTAAGTGCTTATTGTAATAATAGTGATAAAATTTTACCCTTACTTAGAAACTATTGATGGTTACCCAAATCCCTAGTGTCAACTCTTCTCTAGACATTAAAGTCTTTCACAAATATAACCTTACCATTCTTTACTATCTTTCTTCTGTAATTCTCCTAGAAAATATCCAATTTCCTAAATATTCTTTTTTTTATTTTTATTTTTTTTAATGTTCCTTGAGATGGAGTCTTGCTCTGTTGCCCAGACTGGAGTGTACTAGTGTAATCTCGGCTCACTGCAACCTCCGTCTCCTGGGTTCAAGCGATTCTCCTGCCTCAGACTCCTAAGTAGCTGGGATTACAGGCGTGCACCACCTTGCCTGGCTAATTTTTCTATTTTTAGTAGAGATAGGGTTTCACCATGTTGGCCAGGCTGGTCTCAAACTCCTGACCTCTGGTGATCCGCCCACCTCGGCCTCCCAAAGTGCTGGGATTACAGGTGTGAGCCACCACACCTGGCCCCTAATTATTCTTAAAAATAACATGTTCGTTTCTATTTCCAACACTTGATTCATGTGGCTGTACTGAATCATGCTGTTCTCTTTACAAATATGATCTTTCACTTTACACTTTGCCTATTCAAGTCTTAGCCATACTTTGATGTGATCCCTCCATAATGCCTTTTCTAACATACTAAACCAGAAAGACGTCTTTCTGTTGATTCCTAGAGCACCTCTTATATATACTTATTGATCTTAGCCAAAAGGCCAAGAAGTTATTAAATTGCTTTATAGGTACCACTGATAAAGATGATTGTTATAGTGTTTTCGTGAAATAGTGAAAAGATGAAAACAAATGAAATACCCAACAGTCGGTGACTGTTAAATTATAACACATCACAGTGTAATGGTTAATAATTAAAAATGATATTATAAAACTACATTCACTGATATAGAAAAATCAAGTGAAATAAGCTTCATCATGTATGTCTGTATTTCTGTTTAGTTGCCTTGTATGCATGTCTTATTTTTTCCCATTATACTATAAGATTTTAAAGAGCAAAAATTAGACCTTATACATTTACAGTAAAGTCCTCTCAAGGCTCACTACAAATTCATAAACACAGGTTCAGTATATCCAGCATTATCATTAAATTCATGTGAATAATCCCAAAATATCTATTTAATAAATAAAATTTATCTGAGAAAATAATTACTTGAATATAGTTCATTGTTTTCCTTATATATGCTGGAATAAAAATATGTAATTAAATTTAAATTTAAACTGTACATCTTATGCAAAATATATCATTTTCACAATAAAATACATACCCTCTCTGAAACAAATCCACATTGTAGAACTTGTTTAGCTCCACAGAGAATTCTACCATTGCTTGAACTTCAGTCATTTTTAATTTACACCCAGAAGACTATTCTGATAACAGCACCTTTGTTAAGGAAAGGGAAAAAATCATGAGAAGCATAATAAAAATGCCAACTTATAAAAATACTATTATTTATACATATTTTAGAATATGATACACAGGCAGAAAATAAAAACAAATTATTTTAGTGTACTTAAGAACCTAACCCAACTAAATAGGACCAGAATGTATACTTACTAAGTTGCACTACTCTCTATAATTTAAGATTGTCCTGTCAGAAAGCTTTTTCTAAGATTTTTACCCTTGATGACATTTATGTGATAATAAATAATACAACATATTGCTAAAACAAACTCAACTTTATCTCTTATAGATAGTAACTTTTTTAAATAGTGAAGATATCTCATTATTCTCTTCTTGTGCTACATTGCACATATAAGTAAATCCAGAGTCAAAAAAAAATTAACTCTTCAATCCCCAGTTAAACCGATGAAAGGTTTTTCTTTAAGTGAAGAAAAAATTCTTAAATCACTTTTCACTTTTAAATTTAAAAAGAGAAAGAGATTTTTTCCTTTATTACAAATTCTAAAGTATTCAATTGCAAAGAAGTTGAAGAAAAGAAAATAGACAAGCACAAATAGAAAATATTCACAATTCCATCCACTGAAATACATACTTTGGTACGTTCTTCATGTGTGTGCATTTGTAAATTTTTTTAATAGTGGGATCAAACCACATGTACATTTTATCATCTGCTTATTTCACTTAATTATTCAGTGAACATATATGTCAATAAATGTAGTTTTACAATATTAATTTTTTTTTTTTTTTTTTTTTTTTGTGAGACAGAGTCTCGCTCTGTTACCCAGGCTGGAGTGAAGTGGCATGCTCTCGGCTCACTGCAACCCCTGCCTCCGGGGTTTAAGCCATTCTCCTGCCTCAGCCTTCTGAGTAGCTGGGACTATAGGCATGCGCCGTCATGCTCAGCTAATTTTTTTATTTTTAGTAGAGATGGGGTTTCGCCATGTTGGCCAGGCTGGTCTTGAACTCCTGGCCTCAAGTGATCTGCTCACCTCAGCCTCCCAAAGTGCTGGGATTACAGGCATGAGCCACCGCGCCCGGCCATTAATTGTTAACTATGACACTGGGAACATGTAATAATTAAACAATCCCCTATTGTTGGGTGACTTCAGTAGTTTCCATTTTTTCACTATTTAAAAAAAATTATAACAATCATTCTTATCAACAGTACATATTTTAAAAATAACTTCTTGGACTGTTAAGTAAGATAAGTGTAGAAAGCAATTCAGAGTAAGAAAGTGTTGGAAGACAATTCTTCACAAACCTCTCATGTTTCTGCACGTCTCACAAGCAGAGGCATAGACAGCCTCTGTTACAGACTATCTTTTCAAGGATGTTTGTATAATGAACAATCTTAGAAGTCAGAGATAGTGTCTTATACTAGAACAAAGGGCAGATTTGTCTACTGTTCTGTATAATACAGATAAAGCCTCCCTCCAGGAAAAAAGTCAGGCAGGTTTACTGTCCATTCTAAAAGACTCAGGTTCTCCTAATTCAGCGTTCTTCTCCTGTAACACAACCTACTCACATACAGGTGTCACCTGGTACTCTAGCTAGTGCTATGAGCATAAACAATCCTTGACCTTGATTCATGACTCTCATGTCCTGCCAACATCGATGGCACCGTGGCAGACTAACTTGTTAGCTTCCAAGTGGGGTAAAATCTCAGACCCTTCCCAATTCTTGAATCAGTTCTTCATAGAAATTTGGCAAATATTCGAATCTATTAAGAATTAAGTGCAAAAAAAGTTATATTCTTACCTCTGCTTTTCAAAGCCTCATTTTTAACATTATTAAATAACCAATCTTGTACTTCCAGTTACTGATTCCTGTTGTTAAAAATACACCGTTCCCCCATGAGAAAAAAAAGTAACATCTCAAACCAAATAGTAGACATAAAAAAGTCTATTTTAAGGAAACCTATGTTTTGTTAGTTACTTACTATTTTCAATTTATATAAAAGATATATGTCCTTCAAAGGCTTATGAATAAGTTTTAGAGACTTTTTTCATTCACAGTTTCACAATATCAACATTAACTATTATATCTCTATTAAGGATTCACTTACGTATAATTCAAAGTACAATAACAAATAGAGTACTTCTTAGTTCAGTAGGAACCCTCATGAATACCCAAAACATTATAAGCTCATTAATTTTTAAGAGGTGGAACTCACCATTTTAAAGTAACTCCCTGAGTAGGTATATATGTATGTGTGTGTATGTATGCATATATGTATGTATGTGTGTATAAAGAACTATTTAAAATATTTTGACACAATGATTGCTTCAATGTGCTATGGATAGTTTTCCTCACATTTCAAATACTGCTTAAATTTTAAAAAAATCTATCTTTTGTCCTTGGTATAATTATTTTAGGTATTAAAAATGTTGGAATAAAGACCATGTTCTGTTCACTCTTTGATAGAGTTTTTCTTCTCTCCATTATAAATTTGTAGACTTTACCAGCTCCCATAACTGCTATTTTAAACTTCAATAGTCACATCAAAAGATTTTATGGTAACTATTTCTAAGATCAAACAATGCTATCTTTATATAAGATATTCCCCATTTTGTGGAAATGACGTCAAAGATACCTTCTCCTGTACATATGTTCTTGTGTGCAGGGTTTAGATTATGTTCTGGTTTTGATTCTGAGTAAATTTTGGCCAAGTCTCTATGCCTTAACTTACTCAGCTATACAATGGGTATTTGTTCATTCAAACATTTATTGAACACCTACTATAGGCTAGGAATCATAGTAAGTATGAGGTATAGCTAAGTTCTTGATCTCAAAAGTTAACTAGCCATCAGGAAGAGGTATACTCTGTGTGTGTGTGTAATATATATTTTATATATATATTAATATATATTAGATATACAGAATATATATATGAATAGCATAATGCTTAAAATATAGGTTTGGGATTTGGGTCCAGATAGCACCCATACCACCTAACTCAGTAAGCTGGCCTTTTCCTTAATATAGAAATTAATATCAGAATTAAGATACTGCTATAACAAAATCCTAAAACGTGGTACTAGCTTAGTAATTAGGTAGCAGGCAAAAGGAAAACATACTACTACAGTACTAATAACCACTGTTATGTGGAAATAAAACCATTGATGAAACTGTTGCCTACAATAATCTGCAAAACTAGTGCCCATAAAAAGCCCATAGCCCCAGAAAAAGTAGATGAAAAATGCCACAACACTGGGTGTTGGTGGTTCTTTGCCATGTTTACTCAAGCAAGAATTGGCTAGTTTGTAAGCAAAGATGGAAAGAAATAAGGCCGCTTAAGTGTGGGGCCTTGCAGCCAATACCCCATATCAGGTTTAGTGCCTTGCTCAAAGGAATTCTTGACAAAACAAGGGGATCCAGCTCTGCAGTTAAGATTAGATTAAGGATGCTGCCATCCCACCAACACTTCTTGTTTCAAATAGTTTTAAGACAGTGACCAGTAAAATGAGGGATGAGGATGTGCTTCATTAAAATGAGGCCATCAAAAGATGTTGGGTGCATAGACAGAAATAAATAAGGCAGGCTTAAGAACCACATCCAGAAAATAACTTTGGTGTAGTTACTGGCACAGAGAACTGAATGGAGAGAAATGTATAAGAATCCTATTATGTTTCTGACGGAATAGTATTTATCAAATAAATTATAATGAATGGAGAGAAATGTATAAGAATCCTATTATGTTTCTGACGGAATAGTATTTATCAAATAAATTATAAGCTAGGGTGCAAAAGCTTGTGACTGTGTAACTTGCAAGCTGGCAAACCTGCAGTAGCAAGAAGCAGGCTATGAAAACTGAATAGCCTTCAATGTGGGCAAACTTTCAACATCAACTTCAGATGTGGCCATAGAGGTTAATGTAAGGAAGAAACACCCAGACAGCAAAGACAGGGATCTTAATGCAATGAATATTGGCATTCATTCTTACCAGAAAGCAGAACTAAGGATATTAAACCACTGCGAGGGCATGAGATCTTCATCATTCTCATGAAAAGAGTTTTCTCATTGTTTATTTTCCCAAATGGGAGATTTTATTACTGTTTTCCTGTTTCTGATCCACTATAATATGTTGGGTATGTGTGGGAGGGATGGAGGAGGAGTAGATAACTGTGATTTGTTTATAGGTCACTGGACTTGCAGATCTGAAAGTACTGTGCCTCTCAGTGAGCTTGGATTAATGCAACTAATGGAGGGTACTATGGGTTGTCTCCCTTGAGGAAGAAATATAGGAATATTATTAATAGGTAAGATGAAGGCCAAAGTGGCAGACTGTGGTAGACCGCTTGTCACGTCTGTTTTCCCTTCTTTTTAGCCAAATGGTCACCCAGCCTGAGACTATATTTCCCAACCTCCCTTGATGTCAAGTGATCCTATCCATGGAATGTAAACTGAAGTGAAACATGTAATATCTGCTTCACTTGTTTAAAAGGAAATTCTTTGCTCTGGACTTCATCTGCTTCCCTTTTTCTTACAGGCTGGAATACCAACTTGACAGTGTCCCTAGTTTTGATCACATAGATTAGGACCAAGTCCTCAAGAACGGTAAAGCAAAAAAATGGACAAATTCTGGATTACTGAATGTCTTCCCTACCTAGACTGCTCAGACTTTCATGTCTCATAACTCTTTGTTACAGCAGCTATGCCTACTCTATACCCTAACTAATATATTCCCCCTCTTCAGGCTATTTTCAAAAAACCAGCTTTTGCCTCTCTCCTCTGTTCCAAACCCTCTGTGGCTTCCAATCTTACTGTCTTAAAACGGCTTATAAAATTATATGATGTAATCTGAATCTTCTCTGACTTCATCTCCTACGATTCTCCTCACTCCCATCATACTTATTTCCTTTTTACTCTTTGAACGCATGAAATATATTCCTGCCTCAGGGCCTCTGCACTTGTTGTTCCCTGGAACATTCTTCTCTCCAGACATCCACATGACTCACTCCTTCACTTCCCTCTGGCCTTGACTCAAATACCAGCTTCCCAATTAGGCCTTTTCTGGCTGCACTATCAAAAATATTAATTCTTTATTCCTGGCATACCATGTCTCTTTAGTCCTTTATTTTTTCCTCAGCACTTATCCCCACCTAACATACTAAATATTTTACTTATTAGTCTTTAATGTTTCTCCTTCACTAAAATGAAAGTTCCATGAAGGCAGGACATTCTGACTACTCTGTTCACTGCTATATTCCTATTGCCTGGCACACAGTACTCAACTTAATATTTAAGGAACAATAAATTAGCATTAAAGATTCCATAAATAGTAACTATTATTATTTGTCTCCAATTGAAACTCAACCAACTTGGAGAAAGGAATTATTACAGTGATATACTGAAAGCAGAAATATGCATGAACAAATTTTGGTGATAAAATTCCTTTATCAGTATAAGTTCAAGGCCTGTTTGCAGTTTCTTCCACTCTTACTCTTGCATCCTGTTGTGCTTTTTGTTCTATTGTTGCTGCCTAATTTCCTTTAATCTACCCCCTTTGTATTGATTATCCCCTAAATAGAAACATACATGTACAGATATATACATAATGATGCTGATAAATCTGTTTTCCACTACCTCCCCTCTGCCTAAAAGAAGGAATATTTTTATTTTTGTGGTAGAAGAAAAAATACAAAGACGGGACTAAAGGAAAAGGAGAGCAGGCAAAAGAGAGAAAGGGAAAAATAATTCAGAGGACTGTTGGAGTCAAAGGGGATCTGTCTGATCCTCTTCTTATAAACTACTTGTTTTCCAGCTATAGGGAGCAATGGCTACTTAGCTCCAGTCAGTTCTTGCTGGCATAACACTATCAGGGTCTTCTAAATTTTCAAGAGGTAGTTGGAAGTCTTTTTTGTCCTTAAAGGTGAAATCTCCTTAATTTTAGATGCTACCAACTAGTTATAAAAACAAAACAAACCGTGTATTTCAAACAAAATTCAACAACAGAGCAAATTCATTCTGTGGGCTAACAGTGCAAAATCTCTGGCTTACACAGATTCTATGAACCAAAAAAACTCAGGTCTGTCCTCTCAAGAAGTTGCAGAAAGAGCTTTTTTCCTTTTACCCAGACGATGCATGGCAGATTCTCCATTGCAAGGAACTCTCTGTACCTACAAGAAGCCAAGAGTTTCATGACCCTCCTGCACAGTCTGCTGGCTGGTTTGGAACCTGTTACTTTAAACCTATGCCTTTGAAACGACTGGAATCAGCTGACTTACTGGAGATTGAATTGTTCATTCTGTCCTACTGGCCCTGGCAAAGTGGCATAAAACTGAAATCATCTGGAGGTCTATTCAAATGGGGCTCCTTACTGGGTCATATCCCAGGTCAGTAAGTGAGAATCCAGCCAAGTAAACTACAAATACCAATCCAAAAAAGCTAGAGGGGGATCCCAAACAGGAAATGACTCTGAAACTAAGTGAGAAACTTACGTGAAAAGCCCTTAGAGACAAGAAGGGATTTGATTTCTCTGCCAATCAAACCTGATAGGGTAAACAATCTGACAACTATCTTATTAATACCTTGGGGAAAGTTAGCTTACTCTCAAAGAAACAAACTTACTGATTAATCTGAAAGACATTCTTGGTCCTCTAGAGCTGCTCTGTCCAACATGGTGGCCATTGTAACATGTGTCCACTGAACGAGTGAAATGTGACTACTGTGACTGAAAAACTGAATTTTTAATTTTATTTAATTTTAAATTAATTTAAATTTAAATCCAAACACAGAAGCAGTGTAAAATATTTTTCCATTAAACATAGCTTTATCATTTTGATGGGATTACATTTTACCTTAATAGTTAAAAATGTAGAACACTAAAAAAAAGTAGTGTGGGCCAGGCGTGGTAGCTCACACCTATAATCCCAGCACTTTGGGAGGCTGAGACAGGCAGACTGCTTGAGCTCAGGAGTTCGACAGCAGCCTGGGCAACATGGCAAAACCTTGTCTCTACATAAAATACAAAAATTAGCTAGGTGTGGTAGTGCACACTTGTGGTCCTAGCTACTCGGAAAGCTGAGGTGGGAGGACTGCTTGAGCCCAGGAGGTTGAGGCTGCAGTGAGCTGAGATCGCGCCACACACTCCAGCCTGGGCGACACAGTAAGACTCTGTCTCCAAAAACAAACAAAAAAAAGTAGTGTGTGCTGAGGTATGCCGTAAGTATAAAGTATACAAAGAATTTCAAAGACTTAGTACAAAAAAGAACATAAATATCTCATTAATATGTTTTTAAAATATTTATCACATCTTGAAATGATGTTTTGGAAATATGGATTAAATTACTATTAAAATTAATTTTACTTGTTTATTTTTAATTTTTTAAATGTGGTTATTAGAAAAATTTAAATTATACATCTCACATACTTCTACTGGATAGCATAGTCTAGGAATACCAAGCCATCCCTTCAACTGCTGGAGTGTATAGTTAACTCCGTCAAATATGGTACTAAGTACATAAAATCATACATAGTTCCTAAGACTACAGGGATCTTCGCTCCCATCAGATCAGCTGAGTTACATCCAATATCCACAAAGGAGAGTCCAGGCATGCATATCTGGAAAAATGTGGGAGATGTTCTTGCACCATCTCCAGTGATCCTAAAACAATAGCTAACTACCTTGTACATAGTCAGAATTCATGAGTGCTTCAGAACCTAAAAGAGGAAATGGACACATCCAAAACTAAGAGTCACAGGTCCCTCAAGATGGACTGGAGACCACAGGGACTGATCAGATTCTCTCACAGAAATCATGAAACAGCCTTGACTCCTGAATTACGAACCCACAGATGCCCTGAGGATGTTCTTTCTCCTAAGCTAGAGGGTAAAGAAGTTGAACAAATTGGAGATTCCAGACACTCCCTTTTGTCACTCTAAGGAAAAACAGTACTACTTCCATAAACTATGGTGACAACAGCTCGTTTCTTAATCCTACTTCCAAGTTAGCATCCATGAAACAAATTGGTTCAAAGCCCAAAATACTGATAGTCTGAATAACGATGCCCAAAAGATACCACATAAGGCAAAAGTCGCCTACAGACCGAATTAAAAACCCTTAAAAACCCCTTAGGCCTCATGTTGGCAACGAATATATCACTCACATTAAGCACAATATATTCACTTTTTCCTTTAGCTTTAAGAAAAAATTCGATTTCTTCACCTAAACGCCAGAGAATGTAGTAAACGTGGATTCAGGGGCCATATTGCACAAAAAATATACATACTTTGAAATGTTCATTCAATGTAATGAGAGGCTCACATTATGAGAGACATATGAGAACTGATACCAAATGAAGGAACAGCAGATTCACACACAATTAGATGAGGGGCTTACACTATGACAGTATGTGGGAACTGAGACTGACATTCCAGATCTGAGACCAACCGAGGGAAAAACATGTAATCTGTATACTATTTAATTAAATTCAAGTTTGCTAAACAGAAATATGATGGGAATGATGGGAACAGAGAGATGTTCTAAATCTAGAAGGAGGTTAATGCAGTACATTTAATACTAGGTAGTCTAATTTTGCATTGATGTTCTTGGGCCTTCTCTAAAGGAATAAGCAAGAAGCCCAAAACAGGAATACTTTTTTTTTTTTTTTTGAGAAGAAGTCTCGCTCTGTCACCCAGGCTGGAGTGCACTGGCGCGATCTTGGCTCACTACAACTTCTGCCTCCCAGGTTCAAGTGACTCTCCTGCCTCAGCCTCCCAAGCAGCTGGGACTACAGGTGTGCGCCACCACGCCCAGCTAATTCTTATATTTTTAGTACAGACTGGGTTTCACCATATTGGCCAGGCTGGTCCTGAACTCCTGACCTCGTGATCTGCCTGCCTCAGCCTCCCAAAGTGCTGGGATTACAGGTGTGAGCCACCATGCCCAGCCAAAACAGGAATACTCTTAGAAATCTTGAGAATGCTGTTCTGTTGTAAATAACAAAGTATTATTGTAAGTCATGTTCTGTAGCCGACCCAGGGGAGTAGGAAAATGAGTTTCCTGGCAGAAGGTACACCTAGCTGCCATCTTTTCTAAATCCCAGTCACCTATAGCACAGAACTCTAATCAACATAAGCTCTGGCCCTTACAGTCTTTGAGCTAATCTTGACCAAGTCAGATCATACAGCAGTAAACTGCAAACAATCAGCCAGTGACATGTGGATTAGTCTTGCATCCCTAAACCTGCTATCTGGTGTAAATTCTGGCCACCTGAATTGGTTAGGTCTGTATTGGTTTGGTTCAGTCTGACTATCTGAGTTATAGTCGTATTTCTTGATTTATATTCAGTTTCCTTCTTGATTGGCTGAGGCCCTGACCTCCTGCCCATCTTTGTAAGTAAGCTCCCTCTTACAGGGACTAAACATGCTCAGTCACTGGATTATATCCCTGCTCTAAAATGGCCAAGCCAGGCCGGGCACGGCGGCTCATGCCTGTAATCCCAGCACTTTGGGTGGATCACCTGCGGTCAGGAGTTCGAGACCAGCCTGGCCAACATAGCGAAACCCTGTCTCTACTAAAAATACGAAAATTAGCTGGGCGTGATGGCACGCGCCTGTAATCCCAGCTACTCAGGAAGCTGAGGCAGGAGAATCGCTTGAACCCTTGCGGAGGAGGTTGCAGTGAGCTGAGATCACACCACTGCACTCCAGCCTGGGTAACAGAGCACACTCCAGCTCAAAAAATAAATAAATAAATAAACAAACAAATAAATTAAATAAAATGACAAGCCAGCTGTCACTTGCCTCACTCTGTAGATCATCATCACTCATGACCTTCTTTTGCCCTACAATCATTCACATATACAACTTTTATCCCAAACATTATCTCATCTTAAAAGTGATTCGCACCAAAGGTGAGATTATTAGAATCATTACACTAAAGGGCACAAAGTAAGGAAAATCCCTTGTCTAGAAACTTTTGCAGCCACTCCTCACTCATCAAAATGAACTCATGAGGGCCAGCCATATGCCATATTGCATGAATTATAAAAATACTTAAGAAAAAAATAGAACACTAATTTTTTCTCTTTGGTGGAGAGAGTGAGAAAGGACATCTTCCAAAGGAAAGACAATGAGAATAGCTTTTTAGAATATAAGACAAACTATGTTTTAAAAAGCTATATGTTTCTCTGTTGATAATACCAAATATGGTAAACCTGAGGCTGTTCTAAAAATCTGGGATTCTCAATTCCAAAAGATAAAAGAGATGGTAAAGGGTATATAGGCTTCCACAGTCTTACATTTTTTATTGCTAATAAGGCCTGACCTTGCTGCTTAGACATTTATGGACAGCAGTATTTTCAATGTAAGCCTATGACTTGCTGGCAATCTGAAGACATCAAAGAGCAAGTGTCATAGTTAACACTGCTCTAAAAACAATAATGAATGAAACAGCTGCATCCTATAGGCAACTTCAAGGGCATTTCAATAAAGGAATACTTATTCTAGTTCAGGTTAAATTAAGACCGGTAGCAAAAGAACATTTCATAACACTTAACAGAAATGTCTCAGACTACAGCCAGGCATAGTAGTTCATGCCTGTAATCCCAGCACTTTGGGTGGCTGAGGCGGGTGAATCACTTAAGGCCAGGAGTTTGAGACCAGCTGGCCAATATGGCGAAACCCCATCTCTACTAAAAATACAAAAATTAGCCAGGCGTGGTGGCCTGGGCATGTAATCCCAGCTACTTGGATTCACGTGCTGAGGCACATGAATCGCTTGAATCCGGGAGGTAGAGGCAATACAGTGGGGCTCTGTCAAAAAAAAAAAAAAAAAAAAACAAAAAAAGTCCCAGTCTATTATCAATATATTCATAACATAATTTAGAAATATGTTCTATATTCTGGATGATCTCATAGAGACCTAATGCCATAAAAGGAAATATGCTATAATTTTCTCAGAATGGTTTCTCGGTTGAGAGATAGTTTATCAAATCTTTTTCATCAAAATAAGAACTACCTGAAGGGTTAGTTACTCAAGTTGATGTCTCTTAATGGTATAATACGCCTGATACTTTTACATTTCTATTAAGAAAAAAGAAGCTAATATTTATTTTAAATTTAGCACATCATCAATAACCAAGTATGTACTTGTTAACAACTGCCAATCTTTAAAAATAAAATGTGAACCTACTGTGGAGTTGTTTCACTTTATTCCTTCTGAAAAACCCAGACCTGCCTAATCACTTATGCTTTGTAACTTTTCTGAAAAACCATTGAGTCCATTAAGAATGATTTCGTCTATATCACCATCCTGCTTCTTATTCCTCTTTCTTTCTTTTAATTAAGAGAGGGTTTCTTTCGCTCTGTTGCCCAGGCTGGTCTTGAACTCCTGGCCTCAAGAGATCCTCCTGCCTCAGCCTCCCAAAGTGTTAGAATTACAGGCACGAGCCACCACACCCCACCTTATTCCTAGTCATCTCTAAACCTTCTTCCTGACAAACAACTCATGAAAAAACACTTCAAATCTATATGCCCTCATCTCCATCCATTTATTTAAATGCACACATGTACATATAAAAAACTCAATGTTAAGCACTTTTTCCTCAATACCTAGAATCAAAGCAAAGGAAATCCTTGGCTTTTCTATCCCCTAAACAGCCCTCACAACGATTTAATGTAAACAAAATAAAGATTTTATTTAATGTAAACAAGATAAAAATATAAAACAAAATTAAGGATTAACTAAAGATATAGGTGTAACTCTTACATTTCCTTTCAGTGTCAACTCGTGGCAAACAAAAGGAGTATCTGTTTTACAAACTGAATGCTGCAGTGTCTGTTTCACTGTGTATGCACATTGACTAATGTTCACACATTAGTTAATGTACTAATTAGAAAACTCAAGTACATTAGAACTGCTGCTTCTCAAGGAAGCTTGCACTTCTTTCAGAGTCAAGTCATTTTATTTGGTACATCTATCTAGTACATTAGAAAAGTCTATAATAGAGTGCTAGTCCACAGTTCACCAGCATTCTACTAGACTTTTCACAGAAGTCTGAAATTTAAAAAAGAAATCTGTTTGATTTGGGATTTAAGCAGTCAATTATACTCTTACTACACAGTCTAAAATTAAAGAGATAAAAACTAAGTATTTATATAGCAATTTTTGTCTGCGGTGGCCCTAAGCATGTTTAAATGACTAGGGCTTGCTTTGCTATTGAGAGATTACTGGGAGGTCACCTTTATTATCCATACTTTACAGCTGGAGACACTGAGATACACAGGTTAAGTGGGTTCTACAAACTAATGTCACGAGTCATCATAAGAGCTCATATATTCTGACTAGAAATTCTAGTCTTCTGCCTGCTGTCCACCACAAATCCCTATTTAATTCATAAGAGCACAGGAACCAACTCACTAAAAATACCAGCAAGAATTTGTAGGCATTTACTTTTTTTAAATGAATGTTTACCTAAAAATAAAAAGACCTGGCTTTGAAGGAAGTGCAAGCTTCCTTGAGAAGCAACATTTTCTCTATTTGCATTCGAAAAATCATTTCTAAAAAATCTTAAAAGCTGATGAGTGCATCACCTCTTACTATACACAACAATTGCTAGTTCTCCTCAAAGAAGTGTGGTTTGATGACACTAGAGCCTCCTAGTTTTACTTTAAATCACTTTGAATAAGGAACTACACTTTTTTTTTTGCCTTGGTATTTCCCTTCTTAAAACAGAAACAGAAAACTTAATTCCTACCTGACACAGACAACATAAGGAAGAATTTGTTTGTGGACTGCTTTGAGATTCCAGAACCAAATACATAATCCAGTTGATCTTCAACCCTACAATAAAGACAAACTTCACTAAACATAATTGCTTCAGCAGATGCCTTCAAAATAAGATACTATACCATTATCTATGGAAAGAGCAGCTTTATTTAAGCCAAATCTTGATCAAAATGCAATGGAGGAAAAAAATTACAAAACCGTTTAGAAAGTTCTTTTGCTCAATTAAAAAATTTAATACTTCTCACGTATGTCTCCCATAAGCACACTAATTCTAAACGTAGCAGAAATTGTATGCAATTATTAGAGAACAGAGACTCTCAGGAAAATTATGCAATCAATTGCAATAGCAAATGTATAAAATAAATTAATAATACATTTTATAAAAGAAATTCTGTTAGATTTCATTTAAGATTAGTTCTTGGACAGCTACCTAATGGAGGACAAGACAATTTCCAAATTTTAAGTGTATGTTTGTAGGTCAACCTTTAACAAGTCTTAACCCATTATAGTTTCATGAAGTCTGTACTCAAGTTGCTTTTCCAGGCATGTCAGGTAAACATAATTCTTAAAAATTAATGCTTTAATCAGTAAGTGTAACCGATTTATTGCTACTGTCACTCTTTTGATGATACTTTCACCAACCGGTAGGTAAAGAAAGAAGAAATGTTATTAAACTGGAAGATGAACTAGAAACACTGAGTGGATACCTAGTTTAGGCAGAAAGCAGCAAGGACTAGAAGGGTATGTCACAAAGAAGTCTTCAGAGATTTAATAAAAAGTAAAACAAATGGAATGAAGTTAAGAGGCCTGACTTATACAAATGGGGGGGAGGGTGGAAGAGTTTTGGAGGGGAAAAAATTGAGATTAGAGACTCACTGGGTGCAGAATAGAAAAGGACGTGAGGATAGGGGCCATTAGACAGAAAGCGATGAAGCAGGGTACCAAAGGAAAGCGAAGGGAGTGAGGGTTTCCGAAGCTAAGATGGGGCATGGAATGAACTCCAATGCAAAGCGATGCTAAAGCAAAATACAATCGGCAACTAACAAAAACGGAACCAGGAGGAAGTACCGAAAGGAGGTGGATGAGAGAAAATAAAACCAAGGAAGAAATTATGGAGGTAACAAGAGTGAGAAACCTGGTCGGCCAGGGTAAGGAGCTCCGGACAGGGAAGAGCCAGGCTAGGGATGGAAGCACAGAGATACGCTCTTTCCCAAGGAGGGACCAGGAGGGACCACCCAGGCAAAAAGACACGTGGGAGGCGCGGGATGAAAAAGCAGAACCACGAAAGCGGGTAAAGGAGGGACAGAGCGACGAAGATGGAGCAGGGGTGAAGGGCAAACACGCTAGGCGCGAGGTTCAGGAAGAACGGGTCGAGGGACGCGCGCAGGGGCAGGGGCGGCCGCGGGTACCGGGAGAGCAGCGCGCCGCGGCCCCTCGCCTCCCTCAGAGCGCTCCGCACCGCCGTCCCCACCGACCTTCAGCGGGGCCGGGGCCAGGCTCCGACCGCCAGCAGTTGGGTGAGGGGCCGCGGCGGGCGAACGGCGGACGAAGAGAAGGCCGCTTCCTTCCTGGCCCCTGGGAAAGAGGGACGGAGGGAGGGGTCGTGGGTGTCGGGAGCCGGGGGAGCCAGAGGGGACAGTAAGGGGGTTACCTCTCGCCCGGCTCGGCCTCTTCCTCCGCCTGTCGGACGGAGGAGTTCGTTGTCCAGCTAGAAGAAGACGGCCCTACCCGGGTCAGCACCATCCCGCCCCGGGCCCCCTCACATCGCCATCACAGCAACCGCAAACACCGCAACCGCGGAGCCGGTTCGTCACCGCGGCTCGGCTACTGGCCCAGCTCGGCCGGCGAGCATGCGCAGTCGCCTCAGTCCCGAGGGAGCCCGGGCCAGCCGGCTGTACCTGCGATCAACAGGTCCCCGGCCGCACGGCCCCGCCCCCGGCCTCTCTCACCTCCTCCTCCCGCCTCTTCCCTCCCCTCTCTGAGGCTAGGCCCCGCCCCTTCAAGCTCCGTGCCCCGCCCTTCAGGAGCTTCGGCTGCCCCTCCAGCTTCAGCGCCAACTGAGATTTCGAGAGATTTGTCCGCCCTACCAGGCTCCCGTTCCAAGTTCCCGCGAGAACGGGAGGTTTGCGTCAATAAAAGGCGCGCGTCAAGAAAAGGGGCTCGCCTGTGGGTTTAAGGGATGGGGCTTGGAGGTGGCTGAAGAGTAGGGAGCAAGAAGAGGGCAAAAACACGGAGTTTGAGAACTTTAGCCGTTTTTCTCACAATGTTGTTTCTCCTTTTCTCTCTTTAGCTCCTCCGTGCAGTCCCGGGTAGAGAGCCCGGTTCCTGCGCTAGTCGATTTGTGCAGTAGGAAAGGAGGCTGCAGGGGATCTGCGCTGGGGCAGGACAGCTGCCTTTCGGGACCCAGTGCTTGCATCTTGGGAGATGTGGGTGCTGATCTGGTTGTTTCTTGGTTTATGACGCAAAGAAGGGCGGGTGGGGGCTGATGAAGTGAAGCCTTTCGCTAATACATTCCATTAACAGAAGCCCACGAAGGATCATTGATTTATTTCACTCTTCCCAGTTTCTGAACCTTATCTGGCAAAAACTTTTGTGGTGCATAAAGTTCAGTATGTTGCCAAAGCTGAGTTAATGAAAGGAAAATTTCGGCTGCGACTCGTGTGTTAAAAATGAATCTAGGATGGATAGTGGTGTTGGTTGCACAACAATGAATGGACGTAATGCTACTGAACTGTGCACTTAAAAATGGTTAAAATGGTCAATTTTCTGTTATGTATATTTTACCACGATAAGAGTGAATTAGAAGGGAAAAGCTTTGTATTCATTTGAAAGTAATGATGATGTCTTGTAACCTAGGCCATTTAGGGGACAGGTTTTGAATATATCTTTGTACCAGTTTTTTTTTTTCGTGTGTGTGTGTGTGAGACAGAGCATTGCTCCGTCGCCCAGGCTGGAGTGCAGTAATGTGATCTCGGCTCACTGCAACCTCCACCTCCGGAGTTCAAGCAATTCTCCTGTCTCAGCCTCCCTAGTAGCTGGGACTACAGGAGCACGCCACCACGCCCGACTACTTTTTGTATTGTTAGTAGAGACGTGGTCTCACCATATTGGTCAGGCTGGTTTCGAACTCCTGACCTTAGGTGATCCACCCGCCTTGGCCTTCCAAAGTGCTGGGATTATAGGTCTAAGACACCGTGCCCGGCTTGTACCAGTTTTTACATGATTGGGTGTCCCCTTATCTTGCGAACCAATCTATTTGCATTTGTATGAATGGCCTGCTTTCCTGATTTCTAATTTGTCCCTTCTTTTATAGCCCTATACCATTTTACTATCCTTGCTAAACAGGCTTTTATTGCTTGTTTTGTGACTTGAACTTTAGCCTCAAAATTGGAAAGGCTTTTTCTGTTTTTTTAGTTCCAGCCATGTCTTAGGAGAATATATTAAACAACCAATTATTTGCATTTCCACGTCCGTGCATCCCTAAAACACACAGTGTGCCAAGATTCTTTCCCTGTTCCACGTTCTTTTCATTCAAATCGCATTGTTAAGTCATCTGCTATGTGCCAGGCAGTGTGCTAATCTTGGAAGATACCAACATGAATGAAAAAGAACTTGGGTGGAGTGTTTGCATTATTACCCTATGATGTAATGTGTATAGTGCAGAGATAAATGCATAGGGAGCTATTGAAGCTCAGAAAAAACATTAATCCAACTTTGGGAAGAGGTCATGGGTCAGGAGACACTTCCAGGAGAAAATGATTCCAGAGAGTTGAAGTGGGATGTCTTGTGGTGAAGGTTAGGAGGAGTAAAGGGAAAAGGATTGCTTGAACAGAAGCTGTACAGTAAGAAACTGGTCTTTGTTCTGAACTAAAACTAAGACTTCTATGTCACTGTTTAGGGATGTGAGGCTGGAGAAGTTGACAAGGATCATGGTGAGCCTTCAAAAAAAGTCACATCAGTTCAACCATTATGTATATATATATTTATTGCTTATTAGATGTTTGCCAAGTACTGTGCTAGTTACTGAGGGATATAATGAAGGTTAAGGGTCAGTCTAAAATCTCAAGAGTTTGCAATCTAGTAGGGGTAGACAGGCATGTAAAAACAAAAACAAAAAAAAAAACAAGTCTGCTACAGAGTTAAAATTGGGGTAGGTACGGGGTTGTCTGGGAACCCAGAAGAGGAGCATTTAACTAACCTAGAGATTTAGCAAGACTTCCTGGTAATTATCTATTGATAGAAGAATGTAAAACAATCTCTTAAAGAAATAAGGAAATTCACCTGGGGGTGCGGTGGCTCACTCCTGTAATCGCGGCACTTTGGGAAGCCGAGGTAGACAGATCACTTGAGGTCAGGAATTTGAGACCAGCCTGGGTTTAGTAGAGAAACCCCATCTCTACTAAAAGTAAAAAAATTACCAGGCGTGGTGGCAGGCGCCTGTAATCCCAGCTACTCCAGAGGCTGAGGCATGGGAATCGCTCGAACCTGGGAGGTGGAGGTTGCAGTGAGCCGAGATCGTACCACTGCATTCCAGCCTGGGTGACAGAGTGAGACTCCATCACAAAAAAAAAAAAACAAAAGAAAAAGCAACAACAACAACGAAAACAATAAGAAATAAGAAAATTTATGGCATCTACTGAGGTACAGACTACTAGAGAGTATAGAACACTGATCTAATTGTCAGATTACCTGGTTCTAATTCTAGAGTCTACAATATACTGTGTTATCTTGAGAGTCTCTTACCTTCTCTAGGTCTGTTTTCTCTCAAATATAAGAACATAATCACATTATATAGAATTTGAATTCCTTTAGAAATTTGTCTAGAAATTTCCTGATTCTAAATTTACTTCCCATATTTATCTTCCCAAGTTTGGTGTCACCCATTATGCTAATAAACAGTTTTGTGTCACATTTAATGTACATTAACATTTTATGTTGTATGTGTCCTTTTCAATCTATGTTGTGCTCAAGGAATATAAGATTTGCAATCCTTTCTATCTTGTAATTGGTTTACATGATTTAACTTTGGCATGGAGTGTTTTTAATGTTTGCTAAACCCTTCTAACTGTGGAGTATTCTCTTAATCCAAAGATCAGGTTATCTCTCCCTTTCTCGGTTGCACAACATTGATTCAGCTAAAGATTGAGACAGTAGAAGAAATGAATATTGTACATTTGAAAACAGCCTCATGAAGGCCGGGCGCAGTGGCTCATGCCTGTAATCCCAGCACTTTGGGTGGCCTAGGAGGGTGGATCACGAGGTCAGGAGTTCGAGACCAGCCTGGCCAACATAGTGAAACCCTGTCTCTACCAAAAATACAAAAATTAGCCAGGCGTGGTGGTGGGTGCCTGTAATCGCAGCTACTTGGGAGGCTGAGGAAGGAGAATCGTTGGAATCCTGGAGGCAGAGGTTGCAGTGAGCTGAGATTGCACCATTGCACTCCAGCCTGGGTGGCAGAGCAAGACTGCATCTCAAAAAAAAAAAAAGAAAGAAAGAAAAAGAAAACAGCCTCATGAAGGATGTATCATATTTGTCAGATGCTAAACATTAATTTACATAAAAAAAAAATTGAGCTGGCTTTTTCCTTACTGGGCTTTATGATTTTTAAAATATTCCTGTTGTAAGTATGTTCATTATTTGAAAATTAAAAATGAGATATGGTCAAAGTTATTCCACAACTATATATATATACACACACACACACATATATATACACACATACATATACACACATATATACATATATACGCACATATATACACACATATATATACACACACACACACACACATATTTTAATTTCAACTTCTATTTTACATATAGAAGGTATATGTTCAGATTTGTTACCGGGGTATATTGTACCCAGGTAGTGAGCACAGTACCCAGCAAGTAGTTTTTCAACCCACACTCCACTGCCTCCGTTCCTCCTCTAGAAGTCCATAGTGTCTGCTGTTCCCATGTTTATGTCTAACACAGCTATATTTGATGCTTCCCTTTTTTTAGTTTCCTGTCCATTCCATTTCCATGTCTTGTCTGACCTTTCTTTCAAAATATTTTCTCTGTTTCAAAATGCTTCTGTAGTCCAAGGAAAAGTCAAACTTGAACAAAAAGAGGAACATCTCTTCTGGTGAGACTGGAGAAAAGGATTTAAGGTACAATGTGAATGGAAATTAATGTAATTTGTAGATTTTAGATCTACATTTTACAGCAAAGACCAAAAAAGTTGAGTAAAACTTTAAGCATTGCATAAACTACTATCTTTTAGTTTTCTGATACTAGTAACAGTAGATAACATCTTGAACCTTTATCATCTGCTGAGTGCTAGTCTTAATATACATTATTTCTGCTCCTTATAACAAAGTTTCAATGCAGTAGGCATTATCCATTTCTCTTTGTAGTTTTATGTATGTTTACTTCATGTATTTTGACACGCTTTTATTAAGTGCATATTTGTTTAGGATAGTTAGGTCCTCTCAATGAATTTATATGAATAATTCACCATTATGAAATGGCCTTCATTTTCCCGAGTGAAATTTTTTGCTCTGAAATCTACTTAGTATTGTATTAATACAATCATTTCAACTTTATTTTATGTTACTATGATATAGAATTTCCTATCTTTTTACTTTTAACTTACTTTTGTCTTTATGTTTAAAGTGGATTTCTTGGAGGTCTCAATCTGGCTTGTAATTGATATGTTTATACGACTTATATTTAATGTATTTATGGATGTTTTGGTTTAAATGTATCATCTCGTTGCTTCTTTTCTATTTGTACTATCTGTTCTTTTCCCCTCTTTTACTCTTTTTTTAAACTTATTTTGCATTAATTTTTTTAATGATTCAATTTTATCTCCTTTGTTGGCTTATTAGCAATTGCTCTTTTTATGGTATTTCGGAGGTTATTTTAAGGTTTATCATATACAGTTTTTGCTTATCATGATCCAATGTCAAGTGTATTACATACCTTACATGTATTAAAAAACCTTACAACACTATACTTCCATTTTCCATTCCCATGCTTTGTGCTGTTGTCATACATTTTATTTCTACATGTGTTATAAACCTCACAATGCATTTTTTTGCTTTAAATGGTCAATCATTTTTAAAAGACATTTAAATATATGATAAATTCTTTCATATTTTCCCACATAGTTATTATTTCCAGTGCTCTTTATGTTTTAGTGTTGACTTAGACTCTCACCTGGTATTGTTTTGTTCTTGACCTTTAACACTTCTTAGAATGTAGGTGTGCTAGTGATGTATACTTTCTGCTTCTGGATGTCTTAAAATGTCATTACTGTACCTTTCTTTTTGAAAGATATCTTCATAGGGCACAGAATTCTAGAGTGACTTTTTTCCCAGTATTTTAAAGATACTGCTCCACTGTGTTCTTGCATTGTTTCCAACAAGAAATCTGCTGTTATCTTTATTTTAATTCCTAGTTGTGTAATGTGGCTTTTTTTCTCCCTTCTGTCTGCTTTTAAAATCTTTTCTTCATTTAAAAAAGCAGTTTGACCATAATGTGCCCTGGTATAATTTTCTTCACTTTTTTTATGCTTCAGGTTTGTTGGTTCATGGATCTGTGGGTTTAGACTTTTCACCAAATTTTGGAATATTTTTGGCCATTATATTTTCAAATATTTTTCGTTTCCTTTGGGAACTATAATAATGCCTATATTAGACAGCTTATAGTAGTCCTATAACTTACTCAAGCTCTGTTCTTTTTTCTTTAGTGTTTTGTTTTCTCTGTGTTTCATTTTGGATAGTTTCTATTGCTATGTCTTCAAGTTCACTTTTCTTTTACGTGCCTACTCTGCTATTAATCATATTCAATGTATTTTCCATTTCAGACATTGTAGATTTACCCTCTAGAACAGGAGGTAGCAAAATATGACCCATGGGCAATTATCCCTTGGCCCTTTTTTTGTACAGTCCATGAGCTAGGAATGATTTTACATTTTAAAAAGTTTTTATAAGAAAGAATACTTTAAGTGGCCTGCAAAGCCTGAAATATTTACTTTCTGACTCTTTATAAATAACGTTTGCTGACCTTAACTCTAGAATTTTATGTCCTTTTTGTATTACCCATGTTTCTATTTTACAAGTTCAATGTTTCCTCTAGTTTCTTGAATATATGATATAATTATGACTGTTAATGTCCTTGTACATGAATCCTTATCTTGTCACCTTTATCATTTCTGGGTCAATGTCAATGGGTTGGGTTTTTCCCCTATGATGGGTTATATTTTCCCCTTTCTTTGAATTCCAAATAATTTCTGATTCAATGGCCAACATTATAAATTTTGCTTTGCTGGTTTTTGACATTTTTGTATTCCTATAAACATTCTTAAGCTTGTCATGGGGTGCAGTTAAGTCACTTGGAAACAGTTTGAATCTTTCAGATCTTGCTTTTATGCTTTGGTACATGGGACAAGAGCAGCATTTAGTCTAGGGTCGATTTTTCCCTAATATGAGGCACAGCTCTGTGAGTATTCCATGATGTCTTGTGAATTATGACATTTTCCACTCTCTTTGGTAGGAAGAGGCATTATATCCAACCCTGTATGAATACTTGGAATTGTTTGCAATAATTCTTTTCAAGTGTTTCCCCTAGCTTCAGATAGAATTTGTACATAAATGCACTTTTCATTACCCAGCTGAAGATTCATGGGAGATCTGCAGATTTTTGGAATTCTCTATGTAGCTGTTACCACTCCTCTACTCCACCCTGCAAACATTACCTACCATGGCCTCCTCTGACTTCCAGGTTTTTCTCAACTCAGAGATCACCAGGCTTTGTCTACGTTCCTCTCCCTGATGCACAATATGGATACTTTCTCCATGCAGTAAATTAGAGCAATTATAGAACTTCTCTTATTTTCTTTCTCAGGCATTATTGTCTTTCCTTGCCTGATAGACTTTTTCTAGAAAAACATTATATGTATACATACCTACATATATGTATGTATCAAGATATATATATCTGTATATCTACATATGTATGTATCTACATATATGTATGTATTTTCTATACATATACATATATGTATCTACATATCTACATATACATATATGTATCTACGTATACATATATATGTATCTACGTATACATATATATGTATCTACGTATACATATATATGTATCTACGTATACATATATATGTATCTACGTATACATATATATGTATCTACGTATACATATATATGTATCTACATATACATATATATGTATTTTTCATTTGATTTTTTTAAAGGCCCTTCACAATTTAGCACTTACCTTTCCATCTTAACCTTTGCCTTAGCTAAACTGATCATATTTCAGTCTTGGCACTTTGGCTCACTTTCTACCCCTGCCTAAGATTCCGTTTACCTTCTCATGCACAGTGCTACAGGACTTAGATAACACAGATTTCCAGTCTCTTAGAATCAAAATAGGGGTATCTTCCAATTTCTTAGAGAATTTTTACTTTAGGCAGGGTGTGGTGCCTCATGTCTGTAATCCTAGCACTTTGAGAGGCCGAGGCAGGCAGATTGCCTGAGCCCAGGAGTTTGAGACCAGCCTGGGCAACATGGCGAAACCCCATCTCTACTAAAAATACAAAAAGTTAGCCAGGCGTGGTGATGCACAACTGTAGTCCCAGCTACTCAGGAGGCTGAGGCATGAGAGTCCCTTGAACCTAGGAGATGGAGGTTGAAGTGAGCCAAGATCATGCCACTTCACTCCAGCCTGGGCGACAGAGAGAGTGAGACTCTGTCTCCAAAAAGAAGAAAAAAAAAAGAATTTTTACTTTAGATTGTCCTTACCATAGTATTAGAATAGCAAAGTAGAAGGGATTAAAGATTAAAATGTATTTTTTCAAAAACTCTCCTTTCTCTCAAAGATATTTTTATAAATTAGAGAAGACTTGGGCTGGACTATATCTAAATGCAGAAAATAATTGCTGTTTCATATTGTTTGGGGAGGTCTATTCTTCTGCCTGTCAATGTGGTAAAATGAAAGGACTACTAATAATTTGGAGAATTGGATTCAAACTCTAGTGCTGTCCCTAAACTGTATGAATCTAGGCAAGACATATTAATCACCTGAGTCCTCAGTTTCTTCTGTGTTGTGAAAAAGATGTTAATGTCATAGGCTCCATCATCTGTGATTCTCCTGTTTTAAGATAACCTTGTCAGTTCTAATTAGTTTATTGCTTTCATTTCTTTCAATATGCCTTTGATATTTTCTCAGGATATTTCATTAAGCAGGAGAGGATGAGTGAAGTAGATTTTGGGCCCAGTTTGAGTCTGCTCAATTCTTTACAGGCTGTCAGTCTAGAAGCTGAATATTTTGTCTATCGTGCTAGTGTTTTTGAGATAGTCACAAACGCTTCACATATACTCTCTTGGCTAAGAAGGTATTAATCTTAAATTGAGTGTTTCTGGGATATATATTATATAAAAGTTTCTTTGAGGCAGAGAACATCTTTTACTCTTCTTTCTATCTGCCAGAGTGCTTTGCACAAAGCAGGCTCCAATTAAATATACTTTATACTCTCATGTACCTTATCTCATTTATGAAACAATTTATTAAGAACGCATATTAAGATAATACTTAATTAAAATTCTGAGCCTTTAGGAAAAAAATCCAGATATAACCCACTTACCTTTTTATCTTTAAAGAGTTAGTTTATTATTTTTGGTCTTGCTAGACACAGTAAAATAAAGATAAATAAAGTAAAATAAAGGGAAATAAAATTATGTCCTTTCTGAAATCAGTTTAATGAATCCTTTAAACAAATTAATAGTTTGCCTTTCTTACATGTAGGCAGAGAGCATAAAATTTAATGTTAGATGATTTTTAAATTATAATGAAGATACTATTATTTGCTCACCTTTCCCTTTATCTCCACAAGACAAATAACAAACAGATCTTTAACATACCTGGACTGGAATGTTCTGTTATGACTGATATGAACAGTCATTTATCTAAAACTATATTTTATTTTACTGACAATAACAAGGCATAATGTCAGCCTTTCTTTTTTTTTTAGTTTACTCTAAATGTCTTCTGCTACCAGTTTATGCCCTTCCAAGCCATCCTCTACACTGCTGAGTGATTTTTATAAAATGTAAATTTTATTATGTTATCATGCTTAGGATTAAAATTCTTTGGTGGCTGTCCAGGGTCAAGTGAACATGTCTTAGCAAAGCTTATAAAGGCTTATAATGTCGGCATCTGGGATGGAAGTAACTTTGGCAGAGGGAAATAAAGGGTTCTGGAGCAAATGGAACCAGGAGGAGAGTATGAATAGGATGGCTTGAGGAAGCTTTTCCAGAGATGAAGACTACAATTGCTTTCCAGTGAGCATCAAGGTTGATATTTAGATAAGAGTATTTCCAAAGTGCCAAAACAATGAGACAGATTAAAAATGAAAAGGAGTTATATGTAAGAAGTAGAACTCCCCTTCATGTAGTGTGTGTGTGTGTGTGTGTGCGCGCGCGTGTGTGTATGTGTGTGTGTGTGTGTAGGGACAGCTTGGTGGTTTAAAGGAATTAGAACTGGACAAGAATGAACCTTCACAATCTGTCCCCTGCTAACATCTCCAACCCCCTTACTCACTCCCTAAAGTCCAGTCTTCTGAATGCATTATGCCTTTCTCTCCTTTGCCTTGAAACCTTCACAAATGGTATCCTTTCTTCTAAGACTCAGGTTCTTTCTTCCTGAAACTTTTCTTGGATCTGTCCTCCACTTGGCCATGGCCTGGTTAATTGCTTTCTTTCTGTGTTGCCATAACATTCCATTCACATCTCCCTCATCACTCTCATACACTCACGATATTCTGTCCCCCAAAACCAGATATGAGTTTCTCGAGGTCATGCTCTGTCTCTTGTTCATGTTTTAATCCCAAATACTCATCACAGTTTTGGCAGATAAAAATCAATATGTTACTATTGAATGAAGGAGTTTACAAGTTCCCAATCAGTTAATTAACTAATTAATTACTCTTGTGGCTCAAACCAAAGTTTGTTACTCTCTCACCTTTCATTCTGATCCTGTCTTTCACCATCCTACTCTCTTTCCCTGCCTATACAAACCCCAGCTCCAAAAGTGGTGATTCAGTTCTATCAGTGAGATTTGGGAAATTGAAACCAAGGTATGAATGATGCTTAACCACTTCCCAAGATATTTGCATTTCTGTTTAAAATTAATTTTACTGTAAAAATAATACATGCTTATTTTGGGCAATGTAAATAAATATTGAACAATTATTTACTTGTAGGCACTGAGAATACAGCAATGGAAGGGTGGGGAGGCAAAAATCTGCTATCATGGAATTTAAGTTCTAATGGAAGGTGACACCAAACAAAGGAGATAGGTATATAGTAAATTAAAAGGTAATAAGTGCTACATTCCTGTGTGTGTGGGGGGTGGGGGGGAGGGAAATGGGCAGATAATTTATCATTTTAATTGATATGTTGCTGAACTATAAGGCCACATTTTTATCAGATAGAGAAAGAACTGTACATCATTATCACTTGGAGATCCTGTATTTTGAGCTGGACATAGTGACTGGCTGGGATGTTGAATTGTCTCCTTTGAGAAGGAGGTTAGCTCTGTGTAGGAAGAAGAATAAAAAAGACTATGTGATAACCAGTAGAATAGGTTCAGCAGAAACTGGCTAACTGTTCACCAAACCCAGTTTTTCATCTGGTACACAGAGAGATTACATTTCCCAGCCTTTTTTGCAGTTAGAAGCAACAATATACGAAGTTCTAATTAGTGGGATGTTAGTGGAAGTAATGAGTGCCACTTAAAATGTCCCATGTATATTCTCCTTTTGTTCCCTGTTTGCTGGTTAGATGCTAATTCTTAGGGCAGCCTGAGAAACTATGTATTGAAGATGGTAGAGGCTCCATCAGCCTGAATATCTTGATCTTGAAGACAGTACCTCACATGTCGCACTCTGAAATCATGCTCTCCTCACCTCCTTGACAGTGCCACTAGTTGAACAACAGAGGAATAAGTCAACATATTTTATTAAACCACAGAATTATAAGTTATAGCAGCTAATGTTCCCTTGACTAATACAATAAATAATATTCTTTATTATGTTTTGGAGATATCCATCTACTTCTAGTATACTGTGGGTGTTTTAAAAATGAGGAGTTGGCATTAAATGTATTAGGTACCTTTTGATATCTATTTTTATTTTCTCGTTTGACATATAAATGCCACATGGTTATGTCTAGTGTTCTAGATTAAACTATAATTTCATGAAAGTAAAATTTCCTTGGTGGGAACAGATTTTTCTTTTAATATATATTTTGTTTGTTTGTTTGTTTTTTGTTTTGAGACAGGGTCTCGCTCTGTCGCCCAGGCTGGAGTGCAATAACACGATTTTGGCTAATTGCATCCTGGGCTCAAACTGATCCTCCTGCCTCAGCCTCCCAAGTAGCAGGGACTACAGGCATGTGCCACCATGCCTGGCTAATTTTTGTGTTTTTTGTAGAGATGGGGTTTCACCCTGTTGCCTGGGTTGGTCTTGAACTTCTGGACTCAAGGATCTGCCTGCCTCAGCCTCCCAAAGTGCTGGGATTATAGGCATGAGCCACCACTCCCAGCCTTAATATATTTTTGAATTTGATTTGGCAGATTATATTTAACATTACTTCATCTATATCCATAAATACTATTTTGTTTAATTTCCTTTCCTTTCTTTTTACTTCTTTCTCTTCTTCCTCAAGTAGTCTCCCTTGTTTTTTTTTGTTTCGTTTTGCATTTGTCATCTGTTGATATCAGATTTGTAAACCTGATCAAATCAATTTGGAAGTTTTTTTCTTTTTAGTTATATCACATGGTATTTTAAAAGAATTTGTTGTTAAAAACCATCTTGCTCTATAGTCCTTTTATATTTTCCTGGAAAAAGATTATGTTTTCAGATAGGCTTCTACCTAGCATATATTCTTTTTATTATTTCTGGTTTTCCCTATGAGCTCAGATACAAAGTTGGAAAATAAGGTTCCCTAGGGTATAATCAAGGTAAGGATAATGGCCAGAAGTTCTGCATAGGTAATGATCCATGTTTTTATAAATATATTTCTATGTAAAATATTCTAAACATATGTGAAAAGATAAGAATAATGAACACTTGAGCCACCACAACCCATCTTTGTCAAATGTGAACACTGTCTTTTTTTTTTTAACTTTATAACTTTCAGTAGGATCTGCTTTTGGAACTGAATCTTGATGCTGCTTATGTTATGAATTTTAGCTATGTTTTGATACAGTTATTTCTCATTGTCTTGGAATAATTACTTTGAAAGTTTCATCATGTGATTTTTTTTTAAAAATGGTAAAATTTAATATAAAACAAGTTATTGTATATATGATATATGTTATATATATGTATTATACATATAAAACACAAACTAATTGTAAGGCTACGTGCTAGTCACATTACTTTTCTTTTAATTCCTTACCATATAGGCAATACAACATACTTGCCATTAGTTCTGGCTCTTCAAAAATAACAAAACCTAATTTAATAGTCTGGTGCTTAAAAACAAACGCAATGAAATCATCTAAATTTGGGCTCAGCTGTGCAACTCTGGGAAAGTTACTGTTCTAAATTTCTTTATTTGTTGATATGGTTTGGCTGTGTCTCCACCCAAATCTCATCTTGAATAGTAACTCCCACTATTTCCACATTTCGTGGGAGGGACCCAGTGGGAGGTAAATGAATCATGGGGATGGGTCTTTCCCGTGCTATTCTCATGATAGTGAATAAGTCTCACGAGATCTGATGGTTTTAAAAACAGGAGTTTCCTTGCACAAGCTCTTTATCTCTTTTTTTTTTTTTTTTTTTTTTTTTTTTGAGACGGCGTCTCGCTCTGTCACCCAGGCTGGAGTGCAATGGTGTGATCTCAGCTCACTGCAACCTCCGTCTCCCAGGTTCAAGTGATTCTCCTACCTTAGCCTTCTGAGTAGCTGGGATTATAGGAGCCTGTCACCACGCCCAGCTAATTTTTGTATTTTTAGTAGAGACAGGGTTTCACCATGTTGGTCAGGCTGGTCTCAAACTCCTGACCTCATGATCCACCTGCCTCAGGCTCCCAAAGTGCTGGGATTACAGGTGTGAGCCACCGTGCCCAGCCAGCTCTCTCTTTTTGCCTGCTGCCATTCATGTAAGATGTGACTTGCTCCTCCTTGCCTTCTGCCATGATTGTGAGGCCTCCCCAGCCATGTGGAACTGTAAGTCCACTAAACCCTTTTTCCTGTATAAATTACCCCCTCTCGGGTATGTCTTTATCAGCAGCATGAAAATGGACTAATAAATCAGTAAAATGGTGAAATAACAGCAACATTATGGAGTTGTTGTGAGCAAAAGCATGTAAGGTGCTTGGTTTAGCACCTATTACATAGTAAGAATTTATTTTTTTATTTTAGAAACAATTTTTTCTAAAATAAAAATAAAAAATAAATAAAAATTTTTTTTTTTATTTTAGAAACAATTTTTTTCCTAAAGAAGATTAAGTTTTTTTTTATGTCTTGGCGTTTAGAAAATTAACTGTGTTCATGTTGTTTTATAAATTAGTAGTATGCTCACCTTCCAAGTAGATAAGAACCTATTATTTTTGATCCTGTGAAAAAGCAGAGGCGCCTAACTTGCTGTGTCTCCTCACATCTCCCCCCTCTTCCTCCCCTCCAAGTTCTTTGGATCAACTGGAGAAAGGGCTGTCATAGAAGTTTTATCACTTGGCATTGTCGTACCACAGTCTACTATAAGGAAAACATACCAGTGAACCAGTGAGTCTGGTCTTTTCTCTTAGTGGAGAGAAGGGCATATGGTCACAATTTCTCTACCAGATGGAAGAGGAGTGGCTTAGTTTTCAGTTTTGTTTAATCACCATAGACTTTCACTTCAGATTTCCCACTTTCTCAATCCCAAAGTAGGATGCTGCTCTGAGCTTGATGGTAACAGCTCACAGACTCATCAGAATTGAAATGAACAAATATTTATTTATCTTTTATAACAAGTAAGGCAATGTTGCTTAAAGGAAAACAAACAAACATAAAATATTCCATTGACAATGCATTTTTTCATCTGTTCGGCACAATGCTTTTGTCGTAATGGAGATGTGATAGCAAACTTTCCAGGACATTCAGTCTTCGGCGGCAGCACTTAGGGCAGATGACTGGCTGCTGCAATGTGAATACAAGAATGCCTGACTCACCAAATGATTTCCTAGAATAGTTAGCTGGGTGGAGACTCACCAAGTTAATAACTAAACCCAACCCTGAAGTCTATTGGCAAAGGACATATTTGAGCTTAATGACTCTGTATACACCCAGAAAGATAAAGGAGGCTTTGAGATCCTGCTTGGTAGACTGGGAAGAGGAAAATGACTCATTAGGTACCTGGAACATTGAATGGCCTGCACTGGAAATATTTTGAAAGGCGAGTTGAAGTACTAAACCAGTCTTTCAGAGGCTATACCGTATCAAGCCTGAGACAGATGATGATTCAATAAATGACTTTTAAAAGAGAGAAAATGTGCAACAGAAACGTAGGGCAGAACAAATAATCTCTGCATTATAAACAGGTGAATCAAAAGCTGTGCTGGCTTAGAAAATGAAAAACTAGTTAAACACCTCCACAACTTTAAAACATTTTCTACTTAACTATAATGTTAAATGACCTAAGGTATATGAAGCACCTATCCCAGTGTCTGGCTGACATATGGTGTCACTCGATATACTTTTCTTCCTTTCATCTCTGATCTTTGCTTTTTTCGATTTGTTTGTTTAAGAGAAAAAAGTACTTTAAGATGATATTGCTGTCTAGTTTCATGTAAGTCCATATTTTGAAGACATTAGTGTCTAAAGTCTAGCACTCTCTGTTGGTTTTACTATTAACAATAAACAAACATGACAGGAAATTTAGTCATCTGTATCAAACATCTGTCATATGGTTCAGAAATTATTTTGGGGCAACATTTTGGAATGAAGACTGTTAGCTCGCTTTGGTATACTCATGACTTTGTTGAAACAGTACACATAGCAAAAATATAAATTTTAAAAGTATCACTGGTAACTCCATGTAGTTATTCATTTTTAAATGCTAAACTATGAGTATTGTTATTTTAAGTTTGGATCTGATTTTTCTGGTCCTTTCCCTGAGAAAATAAATGATACTTGGAAATATTAGCGAATTAGAGCAACTTTTCAACTTTTCCACAATAGATTATTCCTCAGGCTAGAAAAAAATTTATTCCACAAATACCACTCAAAGTCATTTCATTCTGAATCAGGATAACAAACACTCTCATACATAAAATCAAATATAAAAGAAATGAGCAATCTAAAATATATGGATGCCTCTTTTTCAGCTCTATCCAGTCACCTATTGCATGTTTTCTTAAAGTGTATATTCAATCATTCTATATATTTAGAACTTCATTAAACTTTGAGATAACCTCAAAATATATTTTGTCATCAACATTTAATCATGTATCTCTCACTTAATGAGGTTTTTACTGAATCAAGGTTTTTCTTTTCTAGAATATGTTAATATCACTATCTTTTAGGACAAAATATCAGTAAAAAATTCATGAGGATTTACTTGACTGAGCATATGTGGAATTTTTAAGGCTGGATTTTAACTATTTTGAGAACTCACCTTCCTATTTTGGACCCTTTCTGCCTCTCTGCTCCGACAAACACTGTTTGGGGCAAGTTTAACCTCAATAGATACAACCTTGTTGTTGAGCCAGTCCGTCTACCGACAGGACGTAACTTGTAAGAAGGAGAGGCACTGGTGTGTGAGAAAGATTGCAGCTGCAGCTGAGAGACAGGTCTGCCACTTCCCTTCCCTTTGCTTTGCTACCAAATCTATGCGTGCCTCAGAAGTAGGCCATGTAACTCAGGAGTGTCAGGAGCTGTGACTGATACCAGGCTCTTTGTAAGGAAGAGGAGAAAATGCAGGATGCACAATAATTGAAGGGGAGGTGGTGCTCCCCAAAGGAGGAACAAAGAAAGAATGGTCTGAAGACTTCAAATGCTTGGCAACCTTATTTTTTTTACCTAGGGCCAGCATTTGTATGAATATGGGTGCGTGTGTGAATTTGTATACAGGAAGGAATTAGTATTGTGAAATAACCCCAAACACGACTGGTCAGTCTGCCTCCCTTTGAAAAACAACAATAAAGAAAAAAACTACTTTGAATAATCTTATAACAGGAAATAACACAATGGAAACTGGAGAATTTTGATGTGGAAAAATCTAAGCACCTAGAACAATAGAGGCTAAGTAATTAAAATACTGTGCATATGTAATTGAAGTTGAAAACAAACAAAGGGAATTTTAGGCACTCAGTTTAGTTTACTAGGCAGCAAGTAAGGTAATGAAAGTATGAGTCACCCATTTTCTAGGTTTTCAAACATATCACAGATTTTTAGTACTCTCATCTTCAAGTATAATTGTAACCCTTATTGTCTTTGGATTGCAACTTTCTTCAGATCGTAGTAGTAAAGAATTGACAAAGGATTGATTGCATACGTTTCAGAAAAATATGTACTGGTAATTTTAAAAATCTATTAATAATAAAGATGAATGGGTTATTGCAGAATTAAAAAGGCTTATGTATCATATTTTAATTTAGTCAGATTGGAGTAAGTTTCTCCTACTATTATGAAGTAGAGATGTCATGTATGTGACTAGTTATTAGACAGCCATCAGATTATTGTGATAAATACATACCTACGTATAACCTAGATCATTACAGGAAGAAGTTACTGAAGTAATAATACACCACAGAAACAATACCATGATGATAAGTGTTAAGGAATGAAGTTCTTTCCCTATGAATTCTAACTAATTCATTATTTTCACAGTCTATCTCATTTCAAGACCTGTATTTCCCTTTTAGACATAGGACACCTGGGTTGTCTGATCATAAACTCTTTCTCCAGTGGCCTTTGGCCTTTTAAGTAGATCTGTTTTGTTTTGGCAAAGAAAAAAGAAAGGAGGAAGTGAGGAGGAGGGACTTGAAGATGTGCTACTGCTGGGAACAAATTTTGATTTTCTAGTTTTGCTTGGTGGGAAGCCTAGTTGTTATTTGTACTACTCTTCCACAGTTAGTGTGTTTGAGCAACTTCAAGTTCAGTGGCAGCTCCTCATAGACTCATTGTTCAGAGTTTGTTTATTGTGAAGAATTTGCTTTTTACAGTTTATTTATAAAATGCTCCTTACTATTCTTATATTAATTCTTTACATCACTTTATTCTTCATTCTCACTTCCTTTGTTTGCCTCAGTTTGATTCATTATCCTTCAATCATTCAAATATCCTTCATTATTCAAATCGCTGCTTTACTGACCCATTCTCTAAACATATTTTTTTATATTGACAACTGACTCCTTGGAAAGAGTGAAAATAATAATACTATCTATTAGGGAGCTTTACTAATAATCCTATAATGCTTTGTGAATAATGATTAAGATATTTAATAAACTGTATCTTTGAAGTGATCATTGATGAGATTGCTTATTTATACTCAAAACAGTGAAACAAACTACTTCAAGTTGAATAAAAATGCATTTATCTACATGAACTACTTGCAATAATTAATTCTAAAATGTCTATTAGGCTAGTAGGACATTGTATGAGAAGTTTAAGCCATATTCAGGTCGGGGGTAAGAAATATTTTAGACTTTTGTACTAAGTATGAAAACTCAGGTATTAGCCTGATGTTTCTTTGACTAAGCCTTGTACTTTATATAGCTTGTTCTATATTCAGTTATGCAATCTTTTAGAGTAGCTGAAAGGATATTAAAACAATATCTTTCAGTTTTGCTTTTCTTTTCCAGTAACTAGCTTCCATGTTAATGAGCATATTCAATCTTCCTTCTCATTAGTTTTTAAGAATTCTAGGAAATACTTTCCATGGCATGTTGTGAGAGATTTTATTATAGGATTAAAATCCTTTCAGCAAACAATAGGCACACATGAGGCAGGGTCCAGGTATTCTGTCTTATAAGCCAACACTACACTTCAGGTAACTCTAGAAATGGACTACATTTAATTATTTTCTACTTTGTTTTTATGGCAAAAGCAGCCATGTCAAACATTTTTCATACCATATCTTACCTCAGATTCTCTACCTTGTTTCAGGACAGTGGAAAAGCTGCTGGAAAAAAATGCAAAAACAATTTTTTGACTTGAGTTCATATTTTTCATTCAATGTCTGCTGGGCCCTCAATGTAACTTTTTTTTTTTTTTTTTTGAGAGGGGTCATCCTTCTATCATTAACTACTCCTAATCTTCACTGCTACACAGAGTTTCCAATATTTAGCAACAGATGGCTTTGCTTTTACCTTATAGATGAGGCCAAAGCACCAGGTAGGTGAAAGGTTCTTGTATGGGTTCGAACCCTGACAGCGTGCCAACAGACAACACGAGGCAGTGTGGAGCAACATGCTGTTTTAATGAGCGCCTGGGTGCAGGCGTGCTGAGGCCTAAAATGGCATCAGCACCAAATGAGGATGGGGCAGAGGTTTTATAGTCTCCTGTAAACAGGAAGTGTCTCAGTCTGATGTAACTGCTACGTGGTACCTGGATGGCCTCTCTCTGTCTTCACAGGGTATATATGTTCCGGCCAGCTCTCTTCCTGCTTCTGCTATCTTGCTGATGCATGCTGCTAGCACAAGTGGCCTTGCACCTTGGGACTGGGCCTGAGGAGGGCGGAGTTATTCATTCTCTTAAGCTTTCAGGCCCTGGTGAGAATCTTTCAGCAGGAGCTCTTTCAGCTTTACCGACTACAGTCTACACACTTACCTGCTTCCACGCACACCCTTATCGTTCTCTTTCTCAGTGGAAAATATGTGCTTCCCTTGGCAAAGGCCAACCTGTTTATCTGTGCTCCTGAACACAGCCTCTCCAATGTACTTGTTATATATATATGTGTGTGTGTGTATATATACACAACTATATATATATACATATATGCAACTGTATATGTGTGTATATATACACACACTATTTATGTATATACATATATATATATTTCCCCCCCACCATGGGGTCTTCCCATTTTGCCCAAGCTGGTCTTGAACTCCTGAGCTCAAGTGATCCACTCACCTTGGGCTCCCAAAGTGCTGAGATTACAGGCATGAGCCACTGTGCCCAGCCTGTCCTTGTGCCTTTGATTCATCATTTACCCTCTCCTTCTTCTTTATTTTTCCACTGGTCCGTTGTCACAGGCCTTAGTCTTCTGCCAGCTGATAAATGGGAATGTTCCACAGGTTCAGTTCTCACCCTTTTTCTTCTTTCATTGTGTATATCACAAAGGAGATCTTATCCACATTCATGGCTTCTGCACACACATTAAAGCCATGTACACGTGCCTTCAGCCCTAGGTGAGCTCTAGGTGCCCACAGGACCTCTCTACCTTTCTTCTCAAAGATAAGTCAATCTTAACATGTTCAAAATGAATCCATTATAATTGATGTATTAATCTGTTCTCACATCGCTAATAAAGACATACCCAAGACTGGATAATTTATAATGGAAAGAGGTTTAATTGACTCACAGTTCAGCATGGCTGGGAGGCCTCAGGAAACTTACAATCATGGCAGAAGGGGAAGCAAACATGTCCTTCTTCACATGGTGGCAGCAAGGAGAAGTGCAGAGCGATGGTGGAGAGCCCCTTATGAAACCACTAGATCTCGTGAGAACTAATTCACTATCATGAGAGTAGGATGGGGAAACCATCCTTATGATTCAATTATCTCCACCTGGTCCTTCCCACGACACATGGGAATTATGGGAACTACAGTTCAAGATGAGGTTTGGATGGGGACTATATCGGATGAGAATAAAAAAAAATCATTTCTTCTGTATTCCCCTTGTCCTGTATTCTCTCTATAGTGAATGGCATTATGATTGTCACATCCTGAAACCTAGGAATCAACTCGTGTCTTCCCTGTCTCTTACTCTCTCACCTTCAGAGAATCACCAAGCTCTGTTGAACTTAATTAACAATGCTGAATATGGAAAGGCATTTTTTAAAGAAGACTAAATGTATTTTCTCAATTTTCACAGTCACTATATTATGTGGGTGGCTAATATCATCTCCATTTTAAAATTAAGAAAATTGAGGCATCGAGAGGCAAAATAACTTGCTTTGGTCACACAGGTAATAAAGGGCAGGGATGGGATCCAAATCTAGGCAGTTTACACGCTGGCCTTTTAACAACCATAACATGGTCGGCTTACTAAATGCCAGGATCTTAAATACCTCTTCAGCTCATTTCCTCCTATTCTTTCTCATTTTGGTAGACTTGGTTCATGTGCTTCTTTTCTGCTGTGTGACTTCTTACAACCTGCTGCTCTAAATCCATTTTTAAGATATCTTACTAATTAGCCTTCATCAACATTTTCAGGATATTGGCTAAGCTATGTATTTGTAATCTATAGATTTGAGATTTTGTTTCAAGAAAATTATATTCAATTATATATTTGAATTTTTCCCATTCCATATATTATTTTCTTCCATGACAGTGATTATTTGTTTAATGTCCATACTACCTCCTTTCTTATTTTATCTCTGTTCTTTTATGTTATTTCCTCAAGGCTATTCTTTTTGTCCTAGACTGTATTTTTATCCATATCTATGTCTTACCATTTGTTGACTCTAATGAGAATTTCACCTCTGTAATAATTTCATCTTATGTTTCTATTAATCTCTGAGCTCCACAGACCCACTTTTTATCTCCTGTTCTTGCTTCATCTCTCTTTTGATCGATCTCTTGTTATTCTTTCAGGATAATTTTTTTTTTTTTTAGGGAAAGCCAACTTGCCTTTAGTTTCTTTGAGTCTTGGGAGAACTGTTTGTTTGAGATTGACCTATTTTTCTATGAATAGGTCCTGAAATTTTGTGTTCTTCATTTGCCTTTTGTTTCTTTTTTTCTCCTATGTATTTTTTCTTTACTGTCTAACTTCTACCAGGGAAATGGATGTTTCAGAAAGAATTAAAGATAAAGACGAGTGATAGTTTCTGAAATTAAAAAATAAATGTATACAAGTTTTGAGAGAGAATTTTATAAATTCCTTAATCTTTCCTACTTAACATACCCAGGGCTGAGCCTGGATGACCTAGAACATAGAGTTCTACTGTAGTATAGAAAGGATGTCCCTTCAGTCAATGGTAGTGAACTCAGAAAGCTTGCTTCCAACCGGGAAGGAAGACAGGATGTAGGGAAAATTAAAGAAAAGCTTGTCTATTTTTCTAGGAATAAAAGGGGAAGGGGAGAGAAGAAAGAGAGAGAAGGAAGAGATTCAGGAAAGATGTGTTTCAGTTTTACATGTGCTAATTAAGTGAGGGCAGAACAGGCCAAGGACTTTTATTTCTGTTTCCTATTTTGGATTTTGAGAGGACCTTAACTCTCAGACATCCCTGAAGAAATCTGGAGGGATGGCTACATTATCTTGGAGGCATAGCAGAATCAGGTATTTGGAGGTTCTTAAGTTTAATTTCCCTGCTGTCTTAGTTTGTGTCCCTCCAGAGACAGACCTGTGGCAATGAGTGGAAAGGGTTTTGTTTGGGATATGTTCCCAAGAAACACCAGTAGATAATGGGGAAGTTAAACAGAAGGGAAGAAAACCAATAAAAGTGTGTTATCACATTATCACTGTGGGCAGTTGGAGTTTGATCCTGCTGGGGAACCCTGGGGGACAGCTTACAACACTTACTTCCAGTTTATCCCAGTTATTGGTTGAGAACTGCTCCCGAGAAACATTAATTCCCTGGTATTTTAAGTCCGTTGTGTGTTCAGACTGAGTAGTCACTCACGGCCAGAGAAAGCCTTCAGGCAAAAAATTGAGGCATTGGCAGGTGAAGGGCTGGTGTATATGGAAATGGCAATTGTTGAAGAAATATTGGCAGTGCCCTGAAAGTATATGATACACATGGTCTGACTGCTGTCACGGTATACTGAATATATAGCATTTAAAATGAATGAAGTAGAGATACACTTATGATAAATCTCAAAACTACAATAATGAATAAAGAAAAGTTATTGAAGAATGCTACCACATGATTTCATTTATATAAAGCTAAAAACAGGTAAACCAAACAATATGCATAATTATATGTATCATACCCGTGGTAAAGCTGCAAAGAAAAGCATGGAATGATATTCACAAAATTCAGCGTAGTGTAGCATTTGCCTCTTATGGGGGAGAAAGGGAAATGAAGCTTTTGGTTATGTTCTATTTCTTAAGCCGTATGGTAGGTAAATGGGTGTTTGTTTTATTATTATTCTTTAAACTATACATATAAATTATACTTTCTTGTTTGTATATTTCATTAAAGTAAATCTAATTAATCTAAAAGAGGCATGTTAATGTTAGGTCCCTTTTCTTGCTTCAGAAAATAAATCACAGGAAATTGTAAGCATTTTAACAATTCAGTTGCATGGAAACAGCTGAATACCAAACTCGAACTCAGTCACCAACTCTGATGCCAAATTGTTTTTATTTTAAGTTTCTAATATTATATAACTTAAATAATACAATACACCTAGAAACAGCAAAGCAGTCCTATCTAGGTGTCAAAATACTGCTAGTCAATTCTAATAATGGAATGATAAACCACAGTCATGGACTATATTTCCATCCTTTAATATTTTGGCTAGAGTTTTAATTTAGTCTCTAGGTAGAACATACATAGATCAAACTAGATCAAGGGATATTCTCAAAGTGGCAAAATGACAACCTTCGACTTTTTAAAACTCAGAAATCACTCTTCTCCCCGTGAGAACGTATATTATTTCTCCATATGTGGTTGGAACCATAGAAACCATGGTTGAAAACATTGTTGGGACAAACAAGCATGACTATTTTTAAGACTCTGATGATTTTGGTTATAATCAGCACTGAACTAGTAAGTCATATGTAATTAGGTTGATGATATATTTAATGTCTAATGGATCCTGGCAACCTCTGATCAAATGCCTTTCAATTAAACATCACAACAGCTCCAGGGCATGAGTCCTCTGTGTCAGTACACAAATGGATATTTACATAGACCCACTGTGCAGCTGAATTCTATTACCTTAGTAGTCCATGTGGAGAGACAACCAAATATCTATAATAGAAATGTTGAGTAACTCCTTTCAGCTTTATCTACTAAATGTGTCTTTTAAAAATCTTTTTAAAACTTTATTGTGAAATACAGTATATGTAATAGAAATGCACAAAACAACAAAAAAAATTGGCACATTATTCTAAAGGCAACACCCATTTAACCACCATCCAAGTAAATAAGTAAAACAAGGCTAGCACCCTTTTAGGCACTCATGTGCCTTTCCTCCGGGCAAACCCCTCGGTACCTTCAGAGGGAACCACTACCCTGGTGTTTTTGTTTTCTAGGAAGACAAGGGGAAGGGAGAAAAGAAAGAGAGAATTCCTGAATTCCTGGCTTTGCTTTATAGTTTTGCTGCCTAACTATGCATTCCCAAGCAATATAGTTTAGTTTTGCCTGTATTTAACTTTTATAAATGGAATCATAGTATTTATGTTACTGTTTCTTGCTTCTTTTGCCCAATATTATATTCCATTAGATTCATCCATGTTACCCTACATAGGTGTTCTCCTTAAGCTTGTAAATGTTTCTACATGATCTAGCTGCCATGTTTTGTAATTTCTGCAGCACTCTAGGGATGGGAGGTATCAATAATTCTACTTTGGTGTGTATGTAATTGTAATTAACCTGGCCCATTGTAATTAGCTTGGCCCTTCCACCATATGATAATACTTTAAAAAATTATAGAATGTATTGAGTATATACCATGTTCTAGGATTTTATGAAGCACTGTTCATGTGCTATTGCTGTACTCAAGATCATGCTGCCTAGTATGTAGTTTTAGCATACCTTTTTATAGACAAGAAACTGAAATTCAGAAAGAAAAAGTAAATTCAGAGTGTAGTCTTTCTGATATTTCATTATTAGGAACACTTTTTTTTTTTTTTTTTTTTTTTACTATTTTAGTCATGTTAAGGGAGTGAGTAAACTTGCCATCTTATAGTAATCTTTTTCCATCTCACAAGCTCTTGGTATTTTGCTCTAATGATCCATTGGTGCTTGCACACAGATAAGAAACTGAAATTCAGAAGGATGAAGGTAACAGCTTTAACAGCCTTTCTTCTATTATTCCCACAGTGCTTACTTCCTTCTGTTTGTGGCATCTATAGAATATTGTCCGTGAACTTCTTTTCATGGGAGTAATAGACAGGTGGCCTCCCATATTGTAGGAACCCAGAAGGGCAGTCTAAACAGTAAGGGTATAAGCGTGGGAAGAGCACAGAACTAAGGATTAGGCTGCAGCAGTTCTACACTTGATTGTCATTATCTAGCTAAGTGACCTTGAGTAAGTCACTTACCCTGTCTGGGGCTCAGTTTCATCATATATAAGTGAGGGTGTTGGTCAGTAATTTTCAAACTGAAGTTCAAAGACTATCTTGAGTTCTTGTTTTAAATGCAGGTTTCTGAGCCTCATTGAAACCTCCCAGCCTGGGAATTTGTGTATTTAACAAGCTCCCCAAGAGATTCTGATGCTCACCATAAGTGAGAACCCATGGAGTAGGTAGTGGCCCAAGCCCCACTGGTTTTAAAATTCTAAGATAAAATTTGAAGTTCTGGAACTTTAGGGTTTTTCATGAGAGCTACGGGCCTACTTATTTCAGAGTTCTGTGGGTTTTGTTAATAGAAGGAAATACAAAGTCATTAAACTTCATGATGCTAAATAAACACTGGTTATCATTGCTATGAGCAAACAGCAATAGCACAGGTTGAGGATGCTAGTTATCAAAATAGCTTGGGATTGTTTGATGTTCATGAACTGAGTAAAAATAAAATACTGCCCCTGTGAAATTATGTCCACGTCATTAAAACTATTAATACAATGTTGCAAGAAAAAGCAGCTTAGTCTCTCTACAAGACATAGCAGTAAGAGTACTGCTAACAATGGATAATATGTAGAGTGCCATGCAGTCTTATTAGGTAAATTAAGTAGTTGTGGTCTCAAAACAACTTTAAAAGTCAGCTCATTTAATTACAAAATATGCTAAATATATCACCCAACAGATTGGAGACAGTCTGGTTGGCTGGTTTATTTTTACTTTGATATTACATTTCTTGCATGCTTAAAAAATTCTTTTGTGACTATTTAGGGAGGAAAAAATTCTCCTTGTGTAACATTTAGTACTTTCCTGGATCTATTCTTTATATTCTGAGGAACTGAAGTCACTCAATTAATTACTATAATGTTTTGTATTTTCCTTTTCACAGGAATAACTGACCTCAAATTTGTAACCGTTCTGCTTTTTGCCACCCAACATACCCTGCAGTGACTCTCAAACCTGTACCTGAGGAAAGTGGTCCACTCCCACCAGTGAGAAGACTCACAGAGCAGCAGGGATTCTTAGCTAGAGGGCATAGCCATTGAAGGAGATGAAAACGGAATCTCCTGGAATGTGTGTGATTTCAAAAAGCTCCCCAGGTATTTTTCCACAGTGCTCCAATTGCAAAGTCCAAAACCCGTCAATTAGCATCGTTTTCATATTGAATAGTAGATTAGAAACCTTAATACAGGAGTCGTTTATCCTGTATAAACTAGATGTTAGTATCTGAAGTAAACAGAAAACTTCACTATCAAAAGTATGTGAATGATTGGTCAAGAGTGATACTAGATTCAATATTATATGTTTATTAATTTCTACATTAATATAGACCTTATAATTTATTTTCTTAACCAGTTTCCCCTTCTTGTTTCCTTTCTCCCTTCTTTCTAGCCGAGATAAGGTAAGATAGATAAAATTGTTTAGTAATTATTCTTAATTCCTCCCCCTCCTCCTCTTCTATAAAAGGCTTGTGAGTTGATTCTTGAAGGCCAGGTGAGGTTGATTACCTGAGAAAAGTCAGATGGTTTATCAGTCAGAAGAGAGCGCATACTCAATGACTTGGACGGTGAGAAGTCCATCTTGGCTAAAGCATGGAAGGAGATGGTTATGGAATGTCCAGGGAGAACCAATCTCAGCTTGGTCAGATGTCAGGCTGAAGAGGGAATAAGAGTAAATGAACTCTAGAAGTTTTTTGAGCGACTTAATGACATGAGGTAACTGGTGTTCTAGAAAATTAGTCTGGCAGCAGGATGGAGGATGGCTTGGAGAGAAGAGCAAAAAGAAGCAGGGAGGGTTGTTTGGAAGATGGAAACAGGTCTGAGACAAACAAAGAAGTCTTGACAGTACTTGAGCAACTGAAGAAAAAAGAGGAAGGGTGAGTTTTGAAAATAATTTGAATCAAATATCAATAGGACATATTTGCTGTTGGATTGCGAGAATAAGGAGAAGATAAAGACTCAAGATCTTCAATCTGGGCCTCTTCCCTCTATCCTGCCTCCTTCACATATTGCCATTTTCTCTCCCTTCCTAACTGCCAAACTTCTTGAAAGAGTTGTTCTCACTTACTGTGTTCACAATCTTACTTCTGTCTCACCACTTTAATGAAATGGTTCTGGAACAGGTCATAAATGACTTAACTTATAAATGGAGTGGCCTCTTTTCAGTGCTCATTCTCTTAGCACCCTATGGAGCATTTGGGAATATTGACTTCTCTCTTCATCCTGAAACATTTGCTTCCATGGGCTTTTATAACGTTGCACCTACTTGTCTCTTCTCCCACACCTCTGATTACTTTTTAAAATCTTTGAACAGCTCTTCTCATTCTGTTAACACCTTATATATGTGGGTCCTCGGAATTTTATTCTTTTTTTTTTTTTTTTTTCTGAGACCAGGTCTCTCTCTGTCGCCCAACCTGGAGTGCAGTGGTGTGATCTTGGCTCACTGCAACCTCTGCCTCCGAGGTTCAAGTGATTCTCCTGCTTCAGCCTCCCGAGTAGCTGGGATTACAGGCACGTGCCACCACACCCAGCTAATTTTTGTATTTTTTGGTAGAGATGGGATTTCACCATGTTAGCCAGGCTGGTCTCAAACCTCTGACCACAAGTGATCCGCCTGCCTCGGCCTTGCAAAATGCTGGGATTACAGGCGTGAGCCACTGTGCCTGGCCCAGAATTTTATTCTTACTCTTCTTATCACCTCATTCCCTGATTCCCCCACACCACTGCCAAATTCTAAGTCATCAACTTCTATAACTTTGCCTATGATTTACAGCAAATCCCAAAATTACAGCTTATGCTCAAATGGCTCTCCTGAAGTATAGACTTGTAGTTTCCATTGCCTTCTGAATGTCTCTACTTGGATGACTCATAATCATTTGAAAATCATGATGTTCAAAACCAAATTTCATATATCCTCCACCCACACAAAAAACAACAAAACCCACTTTTCCTTCTCCATTTCCTATCCCAGTTAATGATATTGCTGTCCAATTATTTGACTAAGCTAAATCTGTCCATGCTTCTCCATTAAACACCTTATATGGTTTGTTTTGTGTTACCCTCTTGACTCTCCATACTCTGTATCTACTGCCCTTGCCTTTTTCCAGGTCTATGTAGTTTCCCACTGAGACTCCTCCTAACTCATCCCAGTTCATCTAGTTGCTGTACACTCTAATCCATCTTCCACATCATCACCAGAGATATTTTTCTAAAATAAATCTGATGATTTTACTCTTCTTCTTACAAATAGACTGCAATCTCCTTGGCCTTGGGGGAAAATCTAAATGTCTCCTCAAGGCATTCATGGGATGATCTGACTTGAACTTTCCAGACTTATCTCCCAACAATGCTCAAATGCTCAGTCTCTGCTCCATTTGTGTTAAACGATTGTGTCATTCTCTTTCCTGGCTCTGTGACTTTGCACATCTCATTCCTTCAGTTTTTCCCCTGAATTCTTCCTAATAAACATCTATTCTCTTGTCAATTAGCAAGACACAGGAAACCTGAAATTTTCTGAGCATTCAGATTCAAGAGGATTAATTTGTATGTTACACACATAGTATCACTGTAAATGAACTTTGAACCAACTTATTAATTTACAATAAAATGTATAATTCTAGCAATTTTTTTTTGAGACAGGGACTTGCTCTGTTGCCCAGGCTGGACTACAATCACATGATCATAGCTCACTGCAGCAGTGACCTCCCAGGTTCAAGAGATCCTCCCACTTCAGCCTCCCAAGTAGCTGGGACTATAGGCATTCACCACGACACCTGACTAGTTTTTTAAAAGTTATTATTTATTTTTAGTAGAGACAAGGTTTCACTATGTTGTCCAGGCTGGTCTTGAACTCTTGGGCTCAAGTGATCCTTTTGTCTTGGCCTCCCAAAGTGTCAAGCAAATTTTAAAGTTTATACTTTTAACTCAAAATGAAATAAATAACCTAAATGTAAGACCTAAAACCATAAAACTCCTAGAAGAAAACATAGGGAAAAATCTCCTTGACATTGACCTTGGCATTGATTTCTTGGATATCACATCAAAAGCTCAGGCTATAAAAGTAAAAATAAATACATTAGACTACATTAAACTAAAAAGCTGTACAGCAAAGGAAACAGTCAACAAAATGAAAAGGCAATCTATAGATTGGGAAAAAATATTTGCAAGCCATATATTTGATACAGGGTTAATATCCAAAATGTATAAAGAACTTATGCAACTCAAAAGCAAGAAAACATATAAGCTGATTTAAAAATGGGCAAAGTACCTGAATAGACATTTCTCTAAAGAAGACACAAAAATGGCCAAGAGGTCTATGAAAAGGTATTCAACATCACTAATCATCAAGGAAATTCAAATCAAAATCACTATGAGATATCATCTCACACCTGGTAGGATGGCTATTAACAAAAAGCCAAGAGATAACAAGTGTTGGCAAGGGTGTGAAGAAAAGGGAACTTTTGCATTGTTGGTTGGAATGTAAATTGGTACAACCATTATGGAAAACAATATGGATGTTCCTAAATAAATAAAAAATAGAATTACCATATGGCCCAGCAATCCCTTTTTTGGGGTATATACCAACAAAAATGAAAGCACTACCTCTTAAAGGTATCTACACTCCCATGTTCATTGCAGCATTATTCACAATAGCCAGGATATGAAAACAACCTAGGTGTCTGTCAGCAGATGAATGGATAAAGAAACTGTGGTATATGTTTATACAATAGAATATTATTCAGCCTTAAAAAAGGAGGAGATCATGCCATTTCCTACAACATGGATGGACCTGGTAAGTGAAACAAGCCAGACAAAACGAAAGAAAAATATTGCATGATTTCACTTATATGTGGAATCTTTAAAAAAAAAGGTCAAATATATGGAGATTGAAACTAAAACAGTGGCTACTAGGCTCAGGTGGAGGGGAGAAAATTGGGAGATGCAGGTTTAAAGTTCTCAATAGATAGTAGCAGATATGTAGGCTGACCAAGTCTAAAGGTGTAATATACAGCATGAGGACTATATTAAATAATGGTGCATTGTATTCAATATTTTTGCTAAATAAGTAGATTATAGCTGCTCTTGCCACAGGAGGGAAAGGTGGGTAACTATGTGAGATGATGGACATGTTAATTTGTTTCACTATGGTAACCATTTTACTGTACATATGTATCTCATAACATCATGCTATATACCTTAAATATGCACAATAAAATTTATTCTAAAAATTTTTTTGAGATGAGGTCTTGCTCTGTCACCCAGGCTGGAGTGCGGTGGTGTGAACATGGCTCACTGCAGCCTTGACTTCCTGAGCTCAAGCGATCCCCCTGCTTCAGCCTCCTGAGTAGATGGGACTACAGGCTTGTGTCACCATGCTAATTTTTAAATTTTTTGTAGAGACAAAAATCTCCCTATACTGCCCAAGCTTGGGCAGTCTCAAACTTTTGGGCTCAAGTGATCCTCCTCGTTCAGCCCCCAGAGTGGTAGGATTACAGGTATAAGCCACCATGCCCATACCTCAAAATTTTAAAAAAGAAGAAAAAATGTTTATGGTTGCAACTATGGGAACTTGCATCTTACAGGAAAATCTCCATGGGAAGTCACATTACACTTAAGTTATTAATTGGGCATAGATCAGCATAAGAGGACTAAGTTGGATGATCCTCATGGCCCACCAAGCCAAGAAAGCCGCATCATTCATCAGTGTTGTAAGAAGGTATATGTCAAGGAGGCAGACTATGAAAACATAGCTAGGATTTTGTCTATTGGAGATAATTCTAGAGATAGACTAGAAAAGTCATTGCTCCCTTTTTCTAGAATGCAGAGCAAACTGTGTCCCTCTGGTCCCACATTCTCTCCTTATAGTCATGAAACCAGAACTTCCCAGGTTTATTTAGCTGTACAGTCATGCATCACTTAACGACAGGAATACATTCTGAGAAATGCATTTGTTAGGTGACTTCCTTGTGTGAACATTATAGAGTGTACTTACACAAACCTAGATGGTACAGCCTACTATATGCCTAGGCTATAGGTATAGTCTATTGCTTGTAGGCTACAAACCTGTATACTATGTTACTCTACTGAATACTGTAAGCAATTGTAACACAATGGTAAGTAATTATAAACATATGTAAACATAGAAAAAGTACAATACAAATAAGGTATAAAAGATAAAAAATGGGCCAGGCGTGATGGCTCACACCTGTAATCCCAGCACTTTGGGAGGCCAAGGCAGAAGGATCACTTGAGGTCAGGAGTTTGAGACCAGCCTGGACAATGTAGTGAAACCCCATCTCTACTAAAAATAGAAAACTTAGCCAGGTGTTGTGGCAGGTGCCTGTAATCTCAGCCACTTGGGAGACTGAGGCAGGAGAATCACTTGAGCCAAAGAGGTGGAGGCTGCAGTGAGCCAAGATTGCACCACTGCACACTACTCCAACCTGGATGACAGAATGAGACTCTGGGAAAAAAAAAAAAAAAAGATAAAAAAAAGTACACCTATATAGGGCACTTACCATGAATGGAGCATGTAGGACTGGCAGTTGCTGTGGGGGATTGAGTGGGTGAATGGTGAATGAATGTGAAGATCTAGGACATTACTGCTTACTACTGTAGACTTTATAAACATTGTACACTTAGGCTACACAAATTTATTTAAAATTTTTTCTTTCTTCAATAATAAGTTCACCTTAGCTTACTGTAATTTTATTGCTTTATAAACTTTTTAATTTTTAAACTTTTTGACTCTTTTGTAATAATCCTTAGCTTAAACACAAACACATTGTATAGCTGTACAAAAACTTTTTTTATATCCTTATCCTATAAATTTTTTTCTATTTTAACTTTTTTTGATTTTTTACTTTTTACACTTTTTTAAAATTAAAAATGAAGACACAGAGACACACATTAGCTGGGGCCTACACAGGGTCAGGATCATCAATATCACTGTCTTTCACCTCCACATCCTGTCCCATAAGGTCTTCAGGGGCAATAGTGTGCATGGAGCTGTCATCTCCTATGGTAACAATGTCTCCTTCTGGGATACCTCCTAAAGGACCTCACTGACATTGTTTTATAATTAACATTTTGTTTTAACCTCATCCCTGGTGGTACATAAACTTTAAAAAAAATATATATATATATATAAGTAAATGGAGTACACTTTAAAATAACAATAAAAAGCGTAGTGTAGGAAATACATAAACTAGTAACACAGTTATACTGCACATAATTGTATGTGTTATGCTTTTTTTTTTTTTTTTTTTTTAGAGATGGAGTCTGGCTCTGTCGCCCAGGCTGGAGTGTGGTGGCGCGATTTCAGCTCACTGCCAACCTCCACCACCTGGGTTCAAACAATTCTCTTGCCTCAGCCTCCTGAGTAGCTAGGACAACAGTGCACGCCACCACGTCTGGCTAATTTTTTTGTATTTTTTTCTTTTTTAGTGGAGACCAGGTTTCACCATGTTGGCCAGGCTGTTCTCAAACTCCTAACTTCAGGCAATCCACCTGCCTCAGCCTCCCAAAGTTCTGGGATTACAGGTGTGAGCCACCACAACCGGCCATAATGTTATGCTTTTATAAGACTGGCAGCACAACATTTGTTTATACCAGCATCATCACAAACTTGTAAGTAATGTGTTACGCACTACAATTTCACAATGGCTATTGTAACCGCCCAGTGGGTTCGCCTTGCCTGCTGCCTAGACAGAACTGATTTATCGAGACAAGGGATTTGCAATGGAGAAAGAGTAATTCACACAGAGCTGCTGTGCAGGGGACTGGAGTTTTATTATTACTCAAATCAGTCTCCCCAAACATTCAGGGATCAGAGTTTTTAAAGCTAATTTGACGGGTAGGGCCTTGGGAAATGGGGAGTGCTGAGTGGTCAGGTTGGAAATGGAATCATAGGGGGTTGAAGTTAGGTTTTTTAAATGTCTTCTGTTCCTGGGTGAGATGGCAGAACTGGTTGGCCCAGATTACTGGTCTGGGTGGTGTCAGCTGATCCATCAAGTGCAAGGTCTGCAACATATCTCAAGCCCTGATCTTAGGTTTTACAATATTGATGTTATCCCCAGGAGCAATTTGGGGAGGTTCAGACTCTTGGAGCCAGAGGCTGTGTGACCCCCTGGGGAGGTTCAGCCTCTTGGACCCAGAGGCTGCATGACCCCCAAACTGCAATTTCCAATCTTGTAGCTAATTTGGTAGTCCTGCAAAGGCAGACTGGACCCCAGGCAAGAAGGGGGTCTTTTCAGGAAAGGGCTGTTACCAATTTTGTTTCAGAGTCAAACCATGAACTGAATTCCTTCCCAGAGTTCCTTGCTCAGGAATGAACAAGGACAGCTTAGGGGTTAGAAGCAAGATAGAGTCGGTTAGGTCTGATCTCTTTCACTGTCATAATCTCCTCAGTTACAATCTTGCAAAGGCAGTTTCACTATGACATCACTGAGTGATAGTTTTTCAGGTCCATTATAATCTCATGGGGCCACAGTCATATATACAGTTGGCCATTGACTGTAACATTGTTATGTGGCACGTGACCATAATTATAAATATAGTCACTGTAATTGCAAAGTAGCTGGTTGATTTTCCCGCCTGCCCACCTCAGGAACTTGTAAGAATACTTAGCTGGATCCATGCATAAGGCTTGGTCATTGCTCTATGGTATAATCGCTGCAGCCTTCAGGACCCAGTATTTCCAAAGAAATGCAGCTCCAATTTGGAATTCTCCCACCCATGTATTGATGGAATTGCATGTCTACCCCCTAATGACTAGGGTCACTATCATTTCTTGCCTGAAGTACAGCATCTGACAGGTCTCCCTTAGTCCACCTCTGCCCTCCTACAGTCCCAGGGAAGAGTTCATGCTGCAGTTTGAGACTGAAAGTAGGCTACAGGCAAAATCCTTTCTTCCCCATAGATACTCAGTCTGTTTTCTTTTAAGGCCTTCACTTAAGCGGAGTAGGCCCACACACATTACGAGGGATGATCTGCTTTATTCTAAATCTACTGTTTACATAATAATAACATCCATAAAATACCTTCACAGGAGACTCTAGATTGATGTTTGACCAAGTACTGGGTGCTTTGGCCTAGCCCAGTCAGCCCATAAAATTAACCATTACAGTTTCTCACTTTTGGTTTTTCTGGCCCTTCTCTTCATCTGGGACCTATGGAGAGCTGTTTATGGAGCCAAATGTTGCTGGTAGCTTGTGTTGAACATTGTGGTTGCTTTTATTTTTTCTGTAACAGATACACATACAGAAGCTAGTAACTAACTTACTAGTTAATGGATTACTAACTTGTTTCTACTTTAGCTTATTACTCAGTCCTTTCTGATCAATAGCTTATTATTGTTCCCACAGCGATGAACTCTTAACAGTCTCATATACTTTTTTAGTGGATAAAGACTTGTTTAACTACACATAAGAAACACTTTAGGTTAAAAATATACATTTGAGGCCGGGTGTGAAGGCTCATGCCTATAATCCCAGCACTTTGAGAGGCTGAGGTGGGAGAATGACTTGAGGCCAGGAGTTCGAGTCTAGTCTTGGCAAAATGATGAAACCCTGTCTCTACCAAAAATACACAAATTAGCTGGGTATAGTGGTGCATGCCCATAATCCCAGCTACTTGGGAGGCTGAGGTAGGAGAATCGCTTGAGCATTGGAGGTGGAGGTTGTGATAAGCCGAGATCGCGCCACTGTACTGCAGCCTGGGCAACTGAGGGAAACTGTCTCAAGACAAACAAACAAACAAACAAACAAAAAAAACAAAGAAGAAGAAATAAAATATACATTCAAAATTATTTCGCCAAAAGTTATCTGAGGTTTAACAACAACAATAATAAGAAAGTATTTTGGACTTGACTAGAAAGCAGGTATTTATTTTTCGCTCCACTATTTGCTATCCAGGTTTTCAATAGCATACTTAAAATTTTATTTTCTGAAGTACTGTTCTTCTTATTGTTATGTTTGGAAATTGCTGTTATCTGAGCAGTTGTTGGTTGGTTATTAACTCTTTTGATTATAGTCTAGTGGAGGCCAAGGTCATGGGTTCAATTCTCACATAGTCCAGTTAGCCCCACTTGCTTTGGGGCCTGCAGCATCTCTCCTAGACTGTCTCTAGCCACTGTGCAAATGAATGTATTGGACCCACAGGGCACTGTAAAAGAATGAATAAATGTGTGCAAATCTGTAGTTATTTGTGGAAAATCAATTGGAAGTTCATACACCCTATTTACAGTATTCAGTAATGTGCACAGAAAAATGAGGAATATGAGTGCTTTTAAATTGATATCTTCACTCATTTATTTGTGTTTTTCCTTTCAAAAACAGAAGAAAAATACTCCAAGGGAAATCTCTCTTCTAGTCTTTCTCCTAGACATTTTGAAGATTTTCCTAACATTCTATATACATTTTTAAAGAGGGACCTTTCATTTTAGTACCAAAATGATCTCTCAAATTTTCCTTCGGAATACCTTCAATGAGGTAAGGAGGATGTCTGTAAGGCACATGGAAATAAATATGATTTTACCTTGTGCTTCTAGAACATTTTAGGTTAGGTCATGATTTTGAAAAGGTTTAAAATATCTAGCACACAAGCAAGTGAATTTCTCATTCTTTTTCTTTCCTTTAATTTTTCTTTTTTGAAAGTAATGTTTTAAAAGTGATTAGTATTCTGATAAATGGTTGGGGTAGTTTTTGGTTCAATGTTAGAAATTTCAGTTATGTGTTGTATAACTTAGGGTGGATTGAATGGGGTGATTAAGAAATGATGAGAGGGACAACTATTTGATATATCAATCTTAGGTTGTGCCTCAACAGCAATTCTTAGAACAGGTTGCCTGTCATTTGTTGTTTCCTATTTGTCCACAGCTAATTTTTTGCAATAGAGGTACCTCAGACTTTAAGGGTTTGAAGCTCCTTATCAGCACTACTGCTTCAGCTAATCTCTTACCAGCTTTCCTGACAGGGACAGCTTTTCAGATTTTATCAAGGTTGGGTGAGAAAGAGCCCAAGACTGTTCATCTTTTGTTGAGAACTGAACTCGAAGGGAATCTAGAATTATCTAATTATGCCATTAGGCAGTATGTAGTTAAATCTTATTTCTTCTCATTTCAATAAAACAGCTGATGGTAAAGACTTGTTAAAAGTTTTGTGTCAGAATTTGGTAGCACGAATTTGCAAACTTTTAGCCATGACTTCCACAGGTTCACAGGTTGGCAAACTGGGTAACATCACATCCCTATATTTTGCAATTATTTTCACATTAGCACAGTTTCTTATGCAGCTTTTTCTTTTTTCATTCTTAAGTGTTTGTTCAATATTTTTCTAAATAATTAAAAGATATGTTTAAAGATATAAGTATTTCATGTAAAAAAAAGTCAGACATTATAGATGAAGCCCAAGTCCCCGTTGACCACTCATGTAGCTTTTCCAGAGGTAATCACAGTTATTATCAGCTGGTGCGTCTTCCCCTGGCCTTTTCTTCATGTATTCGTATACACATATGCATAGGGCATACCTACATAGGAATACAGTATGTGTGTGGATATACAGTTAAAAATGTATCGTTTTGTCCTTGTTTCTATTTTAGATCTTTTAGTGCCCAGAATATCTATTGTTTGAGTTTTGCTACACTTAGTTATATTTATCCATGGATTTTGTCACATTCCAGACTCCCTTTTTCTTATCAGGTTCTTACACATTTCCAGTGACAGACCTTCACAATTTCTTTTTGTTTTGGTTCTACAATATAGCACAACATGATAACGTAACTTTCATATACTTCATCTTATCACTATACATATTCTAATCTCAGCTAGAAAATTAGTGATAGTACAAGCAATATTGGCCAGAAAAAAAAAGCCTTTTCTTGTAGTTTCAATCATGAGAGTTTTTTTAAGTGTCATGGAATACCAGTTAGGGATTTTTGGAAAGAGGAGATATAATTTTTAAACTCCTTCCCTTTCCATGAGTCACAGAGGGTTTAATGACCTTGACGGTCTCGAGCTATCTTGGAAGATTCATACTCTGAGACAGAATCTTGTTTCATTGAATGGAAGATAGGTCAGTTGGTCAAAAATATCCACCAATGGCCCACTATAGCCAGGCTTTAGAATTTTTCCTAATAAAAGTTGAGTTAAAGTCAGGTATTTGTAAATGGCATTATATGTTGAATGGAGTAGGGGATTGTTTCAGCCAGGACTTCTGGTTGCAAAACACCCACCCAAACCATTAGATTATTGAATTCTAAGTCTGCATGCTCTCTTGTTTCTATGTTTTGGTCTTCCACTATCTGTCTTTATACTGGTCTGGTCTTTCCCATCTCCTGACCTGCTACAGTTTCTTTTCCCCATAACTGCAGCATGTACTTGGCTTTGTCTCACCTTGGTACGGTTTCAAGTTCTCTCTCCATGACCTGTCAGTTCCAGAACCTAACACTAGTAGGCTCCCCCTTTGCTTTATCAACGCTTTTATCTACCAATAAACTAGCCGGCAATCCTGGTCCAATCGCGTATGTGTTGGGGGTAGGGAATGAAATTACATGGTACAAACATGGATGTCTGGGCTGGTTCCTTGGGTGAGATTATAGGTAAAGGTAGTTGTATTCGTCTGTTCTCACGTTGCTAATAAAGACATACCCGAGACCCCGTAATTTATAAAGGAAAGAGGTTTAATGGACTCAGTTCCACATGGCTGGGGAGGCCTCACAATCATGGTGGAAGACAGAGGAAGAGCAAAGGGACGTCTTACATGCTGGCAGGCAAGAGAGCTCCTGTAGGGGAACTCCCCTTTATAAAACCATCAGATCTCATGAGACTTATTCACTATCACGAGAACAGCATGGGAAAAACTCGCTCCCAAGATACAATTACCTCCCACCGGGTCTCTCCCACGACACATGGGGATTATTACAATTCAAAGTGAATTGTGGGGGATGGGACACAGAGCCAAACCTTATCAGTAGTTTTCAGAGAAGGGGCTATGGATGGGGCAAGTAATCCCAGACACGTTTACCACCAGGGACACACTCAATTATTTAAGCAAAAAGCACTTTGGTGAATATGGCAAGATAGTTGATTTTTGTTTTCTTGGAAAGAATAACTCTGTCGTTCCTCCTGTGCATAGCACATTGGTACAATAAACTATGTATCATTCACAGCACAGGCATGGTGTGACTAAAATTATTGGAATGCAGAAACTGATGTGATGTTGATAAAATTGTCCGTGGGGATGAGATGAAGAAGAAGAGGAAGAGAGGAAGCAGAGTTTTTCTTTTAATTTCAATAATGTTATGAAATTTGCAATTTCTATTTTGCAAAAATAGAAGTATGAATTATGTTTTACAGTGTAAGTACCTGGCTTCATGAATCTAACTCTTTTTCTTTCTCACCTGTATATATGATACTTCAACAAGCTCTCCTGGTTCTACCTGTAAAATATATCTTGAATTACTTCTCACCATATTCACTAGCAATATTATTTTTTGCTTAAAATTCTCTAAAGTTTACCCAAAATGATTAGGTTAATAACCAAACTCCTTATTATGATGGACAAGAGCTTATGTGAAGCCTATTGTCCAGACTTCATCTCCACCACTCTCACCCTCATCTACTATGTTCCATCAGCTATCTCTATCTCTTCCTCCAACTGCTAGGCTCATTCTCACCTCCATGTGTTTCCACGTGCTGTTCCCTCTACCTAGAACTCCTTTTCCCCAGATCTTCACATAGCTCACTCCTTCTCATGTTTTTGGTATGGGTCCAAATATTACTTTCACATAGAGACCTTTGCTGACTCTCTGAGCCAAAGTAGCCCTTCCCTTCTCATAACTCTTTATTTAATCATCCTTTTGAATTTTCTTCATAGCTTTTTCACCACCAAAAATGATCTTATTCTATTTTTAGATACCTGTATTTCTTATCTCAGTCTATTCACTCTCAAGAAGGTCCACGATTGCAAGAACATTGTCTTGTTTATTGATGAATCTCCAATGCCTAGGATAATGTCTAGTTCATAACCAGCACTCTAAATATTTGCTGAATGAATGAATAAAAGAACAAATGATGAATGCTGTCATGCTTCACATTCTGTTATGCTGTTTACAGTTGTATGTACATTTGTAGTAACATATTGGGTGGGGAATACATTTTGAAATGCGGGATCTTATGTGCCCCTGAACCTCCTCAGTGTTACCATTATAAATACAAATACTTTCTACTTATCTAGAGACACCTGTGTTAGGTCTTCATAGGGGAATTTAACACAATCCATACTGTCTTTGGATGACACAATAAAGAGGCCAGCAACATTGTTTTTGGAGTCAGGTCTGGGTTTCAGCACAGGTTCCACAGCATACTAATTTTGCCCTCTAGGCCAGTAGCTTAACCAGACATAAAGTACCTGTACAGTGTTCAATAATTGGTGTTAATTGTTATGATCCTTACATTGTATCGTACTTTTCTTAAGTAATTACTAACTTTTCTTAGGTAAGTTGATGACACATTTTGTATATCATGTGTGGTTGCTACCAGCAGATTGGTTAGTTTGAGAGACAGCACAGATGAGAAATGTTAAAAAAAAACAAAACAAAAAGGTTCCAGGTAAATTGGACCACTTAGCCAGATGCTTTTTCAATATATGTAGTCTTCTAAACAAGTTTTCTTACATTAACAACTTTTATCACGAAGCAAATAGACATCAAGAAGCATTTAGTAAATTTACTAGTGTCCTGTATTATGAAATCTCAGAATTTTGTAGTTTGTAAATAAAATATATGAAGCAAAATGAAGGTAGAGATACATAACTTGATTTTTGAAAACAAAAATTAAACAGGTTTGTGTGTTTATTCATTTATTAACATTTTATTGCATATCTACTGATGCTTGGCATAGAGTTGTGTTGAAATCACAAACTTATTTGAAATGTATAACCTTTGAATGTTTGAGCCTCAGTAAAGCATCTGGTATAATACTTCTTAATTTTACTTTCAAATGATGCAAATTATTTAAGATACAAAATGTTACTTGGACCAAGACAATTCAGTAATTGGGCAAGAATAGTCTTTTCAACAAATGATGGTGGGACGCCTCCATATCCACATGCAAAAGATTGAAGTTGGAGCTCTACCTCACACTGTATGTGGGGTACAAAGTTAACTCAAAATGGATCATAAATCTCATGTAAGAGCAATCAAACTCTTATAAGAAAACATAGAAGTAAATCTTAGTGACTTTGGGTTAGACAATAGTTTCGTAGATACGACACCAAAAGCAAAGGTGACCAAAAAAATGGTGAATTAAACTATGTACAATTTTTTAAAAAGTTTGTCCTACAGAGGATGCCATTAAGAAAGTGAAAAGACAATCCACAGCACAGGAATAATATTTGGAAACCATGTGTCTGATAAGAGATTTATATTCAGAATACACAAAGAACTCATAGAGCTCAATAATAAAAAGACGAACGACCCAGTTACAAATAGGCAAAGGATTTGAATAGATATTTCTTTAAAGAAAATATACAAATGACCAGTAAGCACATGAAAAGATGGTTTATATCATCAGGCATTAGGGAAGGGCAAGTCAAAGCCACAATGAAATACCATTTCACACCCTCTAGGATGGCAATACAAAACAAACAAACAAACAAGCAAACACAAAAACCCCAGAAATAGTAAATGTTGCCAAGGAGAAATAAAGATAAATTGAGATGTTTGTACATTGCTGGTGGGAATGTAAAAGGTGGAGCTGTTGTGAAAGTTAAGCAGAATTACCAGTAACCCAGTAATGCCTAGATGGAGTACATACCCAGGTATGTACTCCAAAATTTGAAAACAAATTCAAACAGATATCTGTACACCAATGTTCATAGTAGTATGACTCATAATAGCCAAAAAGTGGAAACAATCGAAATGTTCAACTGATTAATGAATAAGGAAAATGTGGGATATCTATACAATGGAATATTTTCAGCCCTAAGAAGGAATGAAGTTCTGATACATACTGAAACATGGATAAATCTTGAAAACATTATGCTAAATGAACAAAATCAGTCACAAAAGACCATATATTGTATGATTCTATTTATATGAAATATTCAGAATAGGCAAGTCCATAGAGACACCAAATAGATGAGAGGTTGCTGATGAGGTGGGACAGGGAGGGGGATGGATATGACAGCCAATAGACACAGGGATTCTTTCAAGGGGGACAAAAAGGTCCTGACATTATGGTGATGGTTGTACAATCCTGTGACTATACTAGCAAGCACTGAATTGTGCACTTTGAATGGTTGGATTTTATGGTATATAAATTTTATCTCAATAAAGCTGTTAGAAATGTTATTTGGAATGAAAATTAGCATGAATATTTATCAATAAAAAGCTAAATTTAAGGCATTTAAATTGCTCAGTAGGTCACCAGATGTTTTCAATTAAATTCAACTAATTTTTAAGCTGTTCCTAATAGTTGCATGCGTATATTTACCTGTGTTCATTCCAAAAGTGGGGAAAGGGGGAATCACTGGTTTTAATCTTTCCCTATTCTGTGGTAATTTTTTCATAGCTAAAAATGGATAAATTTCAAGGAAAATATTTCATTTTTTACCACCTATTTTCTTCCCTGTTCCCATGTATGACAAATTATAAAATTCTTGTATTCTAAACTTTCATACGGAAAACTTAAATATGGTATAGGGAAATATTATTTATTTATTCTTCTTCTTATCCTCTTTGATCCAAGGTAATATAAACTTTTCTTCTCTATGTCCACCATACAAAGATTCTGTGTTTTGTGTTTTGCTTAAACTACTTTTAAGCCAAGGCTGAGTCTCCAAGTCTATGCCACCTAGTGGCAAGATTGAAGAAATGCTGGTTTCTTTCCTAGCTTTAAATGTACAAATGTTGGCAGATGTCCAAGAAATGTTAAGAACCATCAGCAAATTAGTGACTAATCTTTATGTTTACTCTTTAATTCAAAGCAGTGAACTATGTATTTACATAAAGTTTTTATGACTTTATCAATCTTGTGTTTTTTTCAAGTTGGCTGCCTGAAATCTAGAACCTAGGAATTCAAGACATACTAATTTATTGCTAGTTTCTAACCACTTACAATTGAAGCAGGCGAGATTTTACAAAATATTTCTGTTTGCAGTGTAAACAGAAGATAATTGAATAATTTATTATTTTTTTCCAGTAATATTAACTACATTCAATCTTAAATTCTGATATGTATGTATACCAAATATTAGTTATATTCACTGTTTTAAATTAAACTTTAATTAATTGAATATAATTTTCCACATTTATATAATGATAGATCTGCATACCATGGGTTTATTTGTATGATTGATGAAATTGTGTCTGTCACATTCAAAGCCAAAAAAAGTCTGTCTCATTCCTTCCTTAGAATATGTAAAATCCAATATTGGTAATGTCTTTATCTACTGACAACATTGCAATGAAGCCATTTTTATACTGTTTTGTAATAAGCATATTGCGTTACTCAGAATATGTCATGCTTACTTCAGAGTGATCTACTTTGATCAAATTGTCAGCATAAAAGTTGCTTTGGGTCAGCTGGTTTTATTCAGCGACAGAAAAATACTATTTTAAAAAATATAAGTGGAACGTACCCAAGGTAAATTTAAAAGTGAAATAAAATACAATTATTTAAAATAGAAATGAGGTGATTTGATTGTGGACTCAGCTCACTTCTGAGTAAATGTTAACTTACTTTAAAAAAAAGTTATGTCAGACATGTAGGCAAGATGTTCAGTAATATCTTGGATAGGGATTTAAATAAACGCAGCTTCTGGATACTCAGCTGCAGCATTTATATTCAAATGAACCAAAATCTTATTACTGTGGATGAATTTAGAGAGGATAAGCTTAAACCTTAATCCTCAATAAATCATGCTGCTTGGAACGGACACTGGCAAACTATGAATCTTTCCATCACTTTAGAAAATAGATTAGCATATGTGCGTGTTTGTAAATTATTAATGTGTTCGTTCTTAACAGGGCTGCACAGGGGTGAAGATGGGGAGGACAGTGAAAACAGCATGTTTAATGCATCATCTTTTTGTCTAAATGCCATTGATTAAGGGCTGCCATGTTTAATTATTACTAATATTCTCCACAATCCTAAAATTATAGACTGCTAGGTGAGAACGTAAAGAAGGGAACTTAAAGAAGTCATCAAATCTGTCCCTGATATTTGTGGGTCCAGTAGCATTCTGGAGGTAAGAACCTCTTTGTTTTGTTAGCAAACCTCAACTCACGGCTACATGAACCAGCCTGGTGACTGCCATAGCAAACCCTTTGTCCATACCAAGACAATGTTCCTATTTTCACTTCTGTCTCATTTGTGTACATATTAGCCTATTCTTTGGATGTGATTAATCATCATCTCCCCAGTTTTGATAAATTTCCAGTGGAAGTTTCCTGGACATCCACACGGGAAGTAATATTCTAATTTTCTCAGAAAGACCTACACAATTTGCCCTTTTGAGATCTAGATATCATAATCTAGTCGCTAGAATGCCAGGGCCAGACCAGCTGGCTAAACTAACTCCAACCCAGAAATCTGTATAAATAAGGACTGTGAAAAAAAAAAAGTGAAAAATGTAGGACTATAGAGAAAATGAAATGTTAGGTCTCGTAATGGAAATCTATGACTTCCATTGAGGCTGTTGTTTGAAAATCTGTAAAGGGAAGAATTTCCCTTAAGAATGAGTATAGAAGGAAAGAAGCAGATGTCCTTGAATTGTCTGTTTGAATATGTTCTTTATTAATGAGATAAAAAGAGGAAATTCAGGAAAGGACTCACAAGTGTTAACTGAGAAGTTGTGAAAAGTCCAGGAGAGACAGTTTTCTTTGAAGCCAAACCAGAGTACAAAGCAGGAAGAGTTGTTAACAGTTCAGAGAAACATGCAGAGGCCAAAAGGGAAAGAACAGAGAAGTCACTGGTTTTGAGTACAAGATTCCTGTCCAAAAGATGGGGCCAACGTGGTCGTTACTGCTTGGCGACAGAAGGGGGCAGCAGAGAGCTGGAAGGGTGGCCTGGTTGAATCAAAAAGTCAATTCAGCAGATCAGAATGCTAGGTTGAAGCTAGAAGAGTCAGAAAGCCTCCCAGTGAGTGTTATAGAAGTGCCAGATGGGCTGATTAAGTGGTTAAGGCCTGCAGAGGAAGCTACCAGCACAGTTTTCTAGCCCTAGAAAGCCTTTCTTTAAAAGACCATTCAAATACTCACTTTAGCATGGCTGGGGGATGAATGGCTCAGGTCCTAAGAAAGCAAGCAGACTAGTACTTTTTCCAGAACTTTTATCCACATTCATCAGTCTCACTCTGTTGCCCAGGCTCGAGTGCAGTGGTGCAATCTCAGCTCACTGCAACCTCCACCTCCGGTGGAGTGATTCTCCTGCCTAGGCTCCCAAGTAGCTGGGATTATAGGCACCCGCCACCATGCCCAGCTAATTTTTGTATTTTTAATAGAGATGGGATTTTACCTTGTTGTCCAGGCTGGTCTCACACTCCTGACCTCAAGTGATCTGTCTGCCTCGGCCTTCCAAAGTGCTGAGAATACAGGTGTGAGGCATCATGCCCAGCCTATTCAGTATTATATCTGAATGTCAAACTTGACATTGATTTTGGCATGACTGCTGCTGAACTTCCATCTGCCTCATTTCAACATAATTTCACAAGCAAGGCTAAATGATTTAAGTACTCCAAAAGGAATCTTTTCATTGGTTCTGGCCAATGCTTTTGTCATACTTGTTCCTGGAAGTGTGATGAACAACAGCATCATTTAGATCAAGATCAAGTCCATGCTAGTGAGCTAAGGTAGGGGAGAGGAGGGCCGTAGTGCTAGGAAAGGAGGATTTAGCCTCTTTATATTCTGTGAAATGCAGCACTTCTTAGCTAGATAGATTAACTATTTCATTTTGTCTGCCAGGAATGGGCAGCTGTGGCTTAATCATTGACTGAAGCCAGAGAAAGTTGAAGGCCCTGTAGGTGGTGGTTGGTTTGTTGTTAATGGATCTATTGGATGCTTATTGAGTTCTACTAGCAGTGGTGCACTTGAACCAGCTTGTACTAACTTCTGAGAACCAATTGTTAGCATCTCCATTATACCACAGTGGTAGCTTGAAATCAGCCACAGAAGCATATTTACACAATAGAAATTGGAAAACCCTACAGATGAGCTCCCCGTTCCATTCCTTCCCTGCATACTGGCTGTTAAACATTTGCCAGCACACCACTGGCTATGCAACAAGTACAATGCTGGGCCCCTATTCTGTCATTGGCAGAGATAATAGTATTACCTCATTCTTTTTATGACTTCTCTTATTTTTTTCTTATTAGAATATTCAAAGATGTTCAGTATTATAAACTATTAAAGTGAAAAATTACCATTTTCCCACCTACCCTCCGACTTTATAGTCATTGGATGTTGTGTGTGTATGTGTGTTCCTGAATGCCCTACTTCTAATATGAGGCCAAATGGTTTGAATCTGGTGTCAGAGCTGGCTGTGTGGGACACAGGCAACTTCAAACAAATTAGATTAGTAGACAAGAAATCTAGCGTTGGCTTTGCCCTCAGTTAATTTGGGTGAGACAAATCTTCCCCAAGACATAGTTACTTAAAGGGACTTTGTCTAGCAAACTCCAATTATTTCTGCTCTAAAATTCTGAGTTACATATCTAATTTTCTTTTGGACTGTCAAGTATCTATGTACTTAGGGAGAGCATCAGTCATCATCTCTAAATAATTTTCTCCAAGCCTCCATTTATACTAAATCACTTTTTGTTCTCCCAAACATGCTATGTCAAGACTCTGGGCCTTTGCATTGAGTGTTCCCTTTTATGGAATGTCCTGCCCTCCCTTCTGTCCATCTGACAAAATCCTCCTCCTCTTTGAAGGGTCACCTTATATGTGACCAGCATCGTAAAGCCTTCCAGGACTCTCTCAGCAGACTTTAGTGTCTCTTGTCCCTCTGCTGTTTCTTGGAGTCCTGGCAGCTCTCTCCCACTGAACTGACACCATTGGAGACTGTGTAGAAATGAATCTGGGTCTATGTATGGGTACTCCAGAGAATTCCCACAGGCCCCATCTCTTCTTTATCCTCTTGAATCCACTTGCTGTTTCTAGTTTGGCTGAGCTTTGGATTCTGTTTCTGCTTGATTTTTCACTTCTCTGCTCTTCACTCTCCTTTGGACTTGATGTGTTAGAGGATCTCTGTGGATGTTACTTTTGTTACATTTTGTTCCTGAGCTCTCAGGACCCTTTCTCTCATCCCAGTCTGATACCTTTCTCCAATTCCTGAAATATCAAGCCCAGCCATAGACCTAGTTTCCCACCTGCTTGAGAGCGGAGTTCTGACAAGAGTTTGGAAATACCTTAGGGAGGAGGCTATTCTTTCATCTATGTGTCCTGAGTGCCTATAATCATGTCTGGAACATAGAAGTGTTCAATGAATATTTGTTGAATGAATAAATAAATGTATAGGATGAGGAGAACTTACCCACCTAAGGACTTGACTTAGGGGATGAGAGTGAAATGCAAGCTTGATCTCACCTCTTGAATGCTGGTCATTGAGCTTAAATTTTGCCTTAAAGATGAATGATTTTCAGCCTTTTTTAGGACCTCAAGAAGGATTTGAAGAAACTAAATATTTTTACCAGCAAAATAATTCACAGCACACAAATGATTGCACAGAATTTCAGTGCTTTCAGAAATCCTCTGGAAACCTTTTTGTGAATGCCAGGTAAATATCCCCTGTTATACACATTGAGGAGGCATTAAAAGTTTTTAAATCTGGGAATGACATGATGAAGATAATGCTTTAAGGAGGTGTTTAGTATAGACAGGGGCTGGGAACTCTGAAGAGCTAGGAATTCTGGGTGTAAGGTGATGTGGGGTTTGAATAGAGTGTGAGACAGTGTGAGTGAAAGAAGTGGGCAGATATGAGATATTCGAAAGGAAGGAGAGAGGGGCTTGATTATTAACTGCTCTAAAATTCTGAGTTACATATCTAATTTTCTTTTGGACTGTCAAGTATCTATGTACTTAGGGAGAAATCAGTATGAAAATCAATAGATATTTCATACAGTATTATTCTGTACTCTTGAAATAAGATCCCTGAAGATGCTAAAGTCTGATCTGTTGATAAGATAACTGACACAAAACCCATCACCTGTTTTTAAAGAGTGATATTGTCACATATAAAATAAATTAATATTTCCAAATCTGTTGAGGGATTTATTGGGAACAGTAAGTTTGCATGGCTACATGTCCACTGACCTGGTCACTGTGCATTTGGGAATTTAGTGGGAGGGAGCAGAAGTAGAAGGAAAGTGTAACTTACAACTTAACAAAAATTTTAAACTGGTAACTTTCCCTTCCTCCCTCTATCCCTCCTTTTCTTACTCTCTCTTTAATATAACGCAGAACATATTTTTCTGTAAATTATGTTTTTACAACCTTTTTTTTTCAAATGGTATATATCTTTTTCTTCTATTTGATGCTCAATTCAAACAAAATCTCTTTCTCTAAAACCTATGCATAATGCTGTTGGACTTCTATTGAGTTCAGGTTGGTAAGCTCTCTCATACCTCAGTAATTCCCAATCTGAATTTATGATATTGCTAGTGTGCATGGAGCATGAATAACTCTGTCTAGTACTGCATTAAAAACATGTAAGATTTAGAAGATATCAGGCTTAGCATAAATTAAGAATAGGTATTACATGTGGCCTGTAGGGATAAAGCCAAATAAATTTAAGTGTGTGAGAGAAGATTAATATAAGCTCAGTCATTTGGAAATTCCTTTGATTACACTTCTATCAGAAGGTGGCTAAAAATGGTCCATTTTGCTGCTTATTACATTTTCTGCAACTTTCAATAATTTCCCCCTTCTGTTTTTTGGTTTCTTCTCCCATTTCACTTTCCTTTGCTCTTGTCTCTGAGCAAAGACACCTTCTAAGATGTATCTCTTCATTTGAGTCCTTAATCTCAACCTTTCACTTCTCTTCATAAGAACAGATCTGTCTATTAGCTCCCCTGTTTCTTGCATTGCCTGTTTCTTTCTTTACTGGTTCCTTCTCAACTATTTATCAGCAAGCTCACACAACTTGTTATTCTCTCATACAATCATTCTCTCTTCTTCCTTTCTGTGTTCAGATATCTCCAGTGTAGCCCATTCTTTGCCTCCTGTGCCTCACTTCCGGATCTATTTTTGTATTAATCACAATAGGCTAGATTATGCCATAATAACAAAAAACTGCTGAGCTCTCAATGGCTTAATGAAACAGAGACATATCTCCCTTTACATTGCAGTCTGTTGCAGGCTGGCCTGGTAACTCTCCTACACCACTTCCCTTCCAGCGGCAACCCAGGGGCCAGGCTGCATCCAGCTTAACACTGCCATGTTGGAGTTGAGCGCTTTGTTTTCAACCAGCTAGCCTTAGGAGAGAGTCAACATGCAGAAGTCACACTTGATTTTAACTGCTATACCAGAAGGGACACCTCATCTCCCCTATATTCCATTGATGAGAACATGGAAATTTGATAAACACTACTGGTTTTGGTCTTGGCCACTATTTCCATTTGTTCAATATCGTATTTCTGCTCCTATGGATACAACAATAGAGGCAGGAGGCAGAGACATTCTAGTCAGAAAGGGCGGGTGCCTGGCAAAAGCCCCACCCTCCAGCTGAAAAGCCTGAAACCGCAGCCCGAAGTGAGAACTTACATCCCTGTTTTCCCACTTGAATGTTGCCTTTTCCAAAACCACTCATTGCCTGCCCTGCCCTCCATCCTGGGCTTATAAAAAACCTCATACCCAGCTGACAGTGAGAGGAGAAGCAGCTGGACGTCAGAGACTATAGCTGGATGTTGGGGAGAAGCGGCTTGATTCCAGAGGGACAGCTTGACCATGTAACTTGGGAGAAGAATCTGATTGGAGACTCCTGGACTTCAGGAGGATATTACCTTCCAGCTCTGTCCCCTTTTCAGCTCCCCTTCCCACTGACAGCCATGCCCATCAGCAATAAAATTTCCCACATTTACAATCCTTCAATTCGTTCATGTGACCTCATACCTCCTGGACGCCACAGAAGAACTCAGGAACCACAAGTGCAGATACAAAAGGCTGTCACACTGACCCTTTGCCCTCTCTGGCAGAAGGCAGCTGCCTCACACGAAAAGGTAGAGGGTCCACTGAGCTGTTAACACTTAAGCTGTCCGTGGACAGCAGCGCTAAAAGAGCACTGCAACACTCCCTCTGGGACTTCAGGGGTCACAGGTACCCTTCCAGATGTTGCTGTTGGGGCCTGCACAGACTTTGCTCCTGCTGACACCCAAAAGTGCTTGCCCCGGCTCCTGCACCTGCTCACCTGCATGCGCCCTCCCACGAGGGGTGGAGCACAGTGGGTCCAAGTGAGTGGAATTTGCCACTGCCAGCACTGAAGTGGCTGGCTAGTTCCAGCGCCCGGGCACACCAGTTCCCACCTTATTCGCTTGCATGCTCCCTCCTGCGAGGAGTTGAGAACTGCAGGCTGAGGAAACAAGGCACCCCCTTCGTGAGTCCCATGAAGGGGCCAGGGAAATATCCTGCTTCACTACATCTTTGAAAGAGTGAAATAACACACAATGGCCTGGGTACCTCCACATCCTTCAGGATGCAGCTGACTAGAGGTTTGGAAAGCAAGGATATGAATATAAATTGAATACTGCATAAGATCTAAAATATTAAACCAGTCTAGACTTAACTGGATTTTTTGATATTCGAAGTCACCAGAAAGCTATGGGATCTACCCGAGATGTTGTAAGGGGTCAGGAAAGGGAGATTTGACAGAGTAAGTCCAAAAGCAGTGAATGGGAAGAAAATAAAACCATTTTATGTTTGTACCTTATTGGGTTCAAGACAATCCAATATGAAACCTGCATTTAGTTTACAGAATAGTGAAAAATATCATTAGATAGAAATAAAAGCATATATTTTTCATTGTTAGGTTTAAGCTGTATGAGGAAACAAAAATTAATAAAGTTATTCTTTTGTCTGTGAATAAGCTTAAACAATGCCTTTATTCAGTTTAGATAACACAAAAGGGAACTTAATCACGTTTTAAATTACATTCAAAGATAGAGCTTCTAAAAATAATTGAAGTTTGGTGAATGTCTTTCTGCTAAGAGTGCTGTGAAACTCTCATAATCAGATTAATGTGGTTAATCCCCCTGGAGTATTACAGTGAGTGTGAATCAGCCCTGATAATAAAGTACATTACATCTAAACAAACTAAATGCCTTTTAATGTACTCTCAATGGCCTCCTGAGTGAAGTTTTCAAATTTTTATAAATTTTCATCACGCTTTTAACTTCTAGGGGCTTGAGCATGAATTATGATTCAAAGACAGAGTTTGATTAATAATGTATGGCTGTGGATAATTAAAAAGAACTCTTCCTTTAAGGAAAAAAGCACTTTAGGTATGAAGGCAGTGTCTCAGATAATGTTCAGAGGGCAGAAACGTGCCTGATACTTCATATCAACTCTCTCCTTTCTTAAGTCATCTCACTACTCTTGGGAAACGACTTGGTTTTTAAAGATTGCTGGAGAAAAGGATTTCAACATCCCAGTTTAACCATCCTTCCTGTTACAACTAAAATTGTACATTATTAATTATACTGAACATTCTTCATTATGTATTTCTTAAAGTTAAGCCTATTACATTCTTAGAATCTTTCTTATTTATTACTTATTTGTGTAAATTCTTTTGTTTGCTTTTTTTTTTTTTGAGATAGGGTCTCACTCTGTCACCCAGGCTGGACTGCAGTGCTGTGATCTTGGCTCACTGCAGCCTCTGCCTCCCAGGTTCAAGTGATTCTCATGCCTCAGTATCCCAAGTAGCCAGGATTACAGGTGTGTACCATCATGCTTGGCTAATTTTTTTTGTATTTGTAGTAGACATAGGATGTTACCATGTTGACAAGGCTGGTCTCAAACTTCTGGCCACAAGTGATCCACCTGCCTCAGCCTCCCAAAGTGCTGGGATTGCAGGCATGAGCCACCGTGTCTAGCCATTTGTATAAATTCTTTATACATAAATCATTTAAAATCTCTTTTCCCCTCTGGAAGACACAGACTTTATTTATTATGAAATAGCTAATTTTGGGGATCTAAAATAATGTCTGGCTTGGAAAACTATTTATATGATTTTAAATGTAAGAGAACCCTACAAGGATATATATGACACCAACTAATCTTACAGAGCTTAAAGAACTCAGAAAGTTCACTTGGTTAGTGGGAAAGCTAGGAATCAACTGATTTTCAAGCCAGTGCTTTGTGCCTTATATTGTAATTTCTCCATTGTGTGTGCACCTTTTTATGAACCGAGTTGATGGAAAGGCTAATGTAGAGTCTAAAAAAGTAAGATTAGTAGCGATAAAAAGTATTATAGACAGGTGGCTTAGAGGATAAAGACAAAGTAAAATCCAAATTATTGTTTATAATTATACACTAATTTGTTTATTTGATTAATATCTGTTTTAACCACTAACTTGTAAGCTCCAAGAAAGCATTAATTACATTTTAAGTTATATCTTGATAACAGGCATACATACAGCTGTCCTTTTAAAAAGAGACATTTAATTTAGCAACTTATAACCCAGCTTTAAATATTTTCTCTAAGGAGTGTCAATGTATTGGCAATTTCACAGATTATTTCCAAGGTCTGAATTTTGTGAACTCTTCTTTTCATAAAGTCATCCTTTAAAGTAATTACTGAACTTTATATATCTCTAAATGTCATCAAAAGAGCAGCATTTTTAATACTCTCTTGAATTTCTGATACTGTGCTAAAGGATCTTTTAAGTGTAATACTTGTTAATTACATCACTTTATTTTTTTATTTTTTATTTTTGGTGACAACTTTTTTATTAAAGTTCCTCATGACCAAACAATAGTGCTTCATTCATCCGAATTGAAAGACAAGGTTGTCACAAAATCTGTAAACTGTTTCCATACAAATCCCTAAGTACTGTGAATAGTGCCTCTGTCCAACCTCTTTTTTCTTTTTTCTTTTTTTTTTATTATACTTTAAGTTCTAAGGTACATGTGCACAACCTGCAGGTTTGTTACATATGTATACATGTGCCATGCTGGTGTGCTGCACCCATTAACTCATTTACATTAAGTATACCTCCTAGTGCGTTCCCTCCCCTGTCCCCCCACCCCACAGCAGGCCCTGGTGTGTGATGTTCCCCTTCCTGTGTCCAAATGTTCTCATTGTTCAATTCCCACCTATGAGTGAGAACATGCAGTGTTTGGTTTTTTTGTCCTTGCAATAGTTTGCTGAGAATGATGGTTTCCAGCTTCATCCAGGTCTCTACAAAGGACACGAACTCATCATTTTTGATGGCTGCATAGTATTCCATGGTGTATATGTGCCACATTTTCTTAATCCAGTCTATCATTGTTGGACATTTGGGTTGGTTCCAAGTCTTTGCTATTGTGAATAGTACCTCAATAAACATACACGTGCATGTGTCTTTCTAGCAGCATGATTTATAGTCCTTTGGGTATATACCCAGTAAAGGGATGGCTGGGTCAAATGGTATTTCTAGTTCTAGATCCCTGAGGAATCACCACACTGTCTTCCTCAATGGTTGAACCCGTTTACAGTCCCACCAACAGTGTCAAAGTGTTCCTATTTCTCCACATCCTCTCCAGCATCTGTTGTTTCCTGACTTTTTAATGATTGCCATTCTAACTGGTGTGAGATGGTATCTCATTGTGGTGTTGATTTGCATTTCTTTGATGGCCAGTGATAATGAGCATTTTTTCATATGTCTTTTGGCTGCATCAATGTCTTCTTTTGAGAAGTGTCTGTTCATATCCTTCACCCACTTTTTGGTGGGGTTGTTTGTTTTTTTCTTGTAAATTTGTTTGAGTTCTTGTAGATTCTGGATATTAGCCCTTTGTCAGATGAGCAGGTTGCAAAAATTGTCTCCCATTCTGTAGGTTACCTGTTCACTCTGATGGCAGGTTCTTTTGCTGTGCAGAAACTCTTTAGTTTAATTAGATCCCATTTATCAATTTTGGCTTTTGTTGCCATTGCTTTTACTAGAGGTACAAGGAGGCACTGGTTCCATTCTTTCTGAAACTATTCCAATCAATAGAAACAGAAGGAATCCTCCCTAACTCATTTTATGAGGCCAACATCATCCTGATACCAAAGCCTGGCAGAGACACAACCAAAAAAGAGAATTTTAGGCCAATATCCCTGATGAACATCGATGCAAAAATCCTCAATAAAATACTGGCAAACCAAATCCAGCAGCACATCAAAAAGCTTATCCACCATGATCAAGTGGGCTTCATCCCTGGGATGCAAGGCTAGTTCAACATACACAAATCAATAAATGTAATCCAGCATATAAACAGAACCAAAGATAAAAACCACATAATTATCTCAATAGATGCAGAAAAGGCCTTTGACAAAATTCAACAGCCCTTCATGCTAAAAACTCTCAATAAATTAGGTATTGATGGGACTTATCTCAAAATAATAAGAGCTATTTATGACAAACCCACAGCCAATATCATACTGAATGGGCAAAAACCGGAAGCATTCCCTTTGAAAACTGGCACAAGACAGGGATGCCCTCTCTCACCACTCCTATTCAACATAGTGTTGGAAGTTCTGGCCAGGGCAATCAGACAATAGAAAGAAATAAAGGGTATTCAATTAGGAACAGAGGAAGTCAAATTGTCCCTGTTTGCAGATGACATGATTGTATATCTAGAAAACCCCATTGTCTCAGCCCAAAATCTCCTTAAGCTGATAAGCAACTTCAGCAAAGTCTCAGGATACAAAATCAATGTGCAAAAATCACAAGCGTTCTTATACACCAATAACAGACAAACAGAGAGCCAAATCATGAGTGAACTCCCATTCACAACTGCTTCAAAGAGAATAAAATACCTAGGAATCCAACTTACAAGGGATGTGAAGGACCTCTTCAAGGAGAACTACAAACCACTACTCTATGAAATAAAAGAGGACACAAACAAATGGAAGAACATTCCATGCTCATGGATAGGAAGAATCAATATCGTGAAAATGGCCATACTGCCCAAGGTGATTTATAGATTCAATGCTATCCCCATCAAGCTACCAATGACTTTCTTCACAGAATTGGAAAAAACTACTTTCAAGTTCATATGGAACCAAAAAAGAGCCCTCATTGCCAAGACAATCCTAAGCAAAAAGGACAAAGCTGGAGGCATCACGCTACCTGACTTCAAACTATACTACAAGGCTACAGTAACCAAAACAGCATGGTACTGGTACCAAAACAGAGATATAGACCAATGGAACAGAACAGAGACTTCAGAAATAATGCCGCATGTCTACAACTATCTGATCTTTGACAAACCTGAGAAAAACAAGCAATGGGGAAAGGATTCCCTATTCAATAAATGGTGCTGGGAAAACTGGCTAGCCATATGTAGAAAGCTGAAACTGGATCCCTTCCTTACACCTTATCCAAAAATTAATTCAAGATTGATTAAAGACTTAAATGTTAGACCGAAAAACATAAAAACCCTACAAGAAAACCTAGGCATTACCATTCAGGACATAGGCATGGGCAAGGACTTCATGTCTAAAACACCAAAAGCAATGGCAACAATTGCATCACTTTAAAGTAGACAAGTGAATCAATGAGACACCTTACAAACTGGGAGTGAGTCTGACAAAACTGTCTATTGATATCTTTCATTGATGGCTCATTCAACCTGCAATTGGTCCCACTCTGAATTTTAAGAGATAATTGAAGGAAGGTATCACTCCCAATGAATTATGGACTTTTTGTGTTTTTTTTCAGTTGGTTTTCTTATTTTAAATTGTAAAAGAATTCATTAATATAGTCTCATTGTAAAAAGTTAAATAGAACAGCAGCTACAGAACAAAAACTAATTTTGTCCTTAATTATTTTATTAGTAATTATACTTGGCCATAACAAAATACCATAGACTGAATGGCTTAAATAATAGAAATACATTTTTTTTTCACAATTCTAGGTGCTAAAAGTCTGAGATTAGGGTGCCTGCATAGTCAGGTTCTGTCGAGGGCTCTCTTTCTCCCTTGTAGATGGCCAGCTGCCTTCTCACTGTGTTCTCACATGGTGGACAGAGATGGCAAGATCTCTCTTCTCATAAGGACACTAATTGCACCATGAGGGTCCCACACTCATGACCTCATTTAAACCTAATCACCTCCCAAAGGCCATATCTCCAAATAACATCACATTAATGGCTTCAGCATATGAAGTTTTGGGGGACATAATTCTGCCCGTAGCTATAACATTGACAAATATTTACATAGTATATGCTAATTTATAGAGCGCATATTATGCCAAGATCTGTCTTAAGCAATTATGCATGCACACATACATTTTATAGATGAGGAAACTGAGAGATGTAGAGAAAACACACAGCTGGGAAGTGGCAGAGCCAAAACTTAAATTTAGAAGGTTTGGTAACAAAGTCTATGCCCTCGAGCACTACTCCATAAAGCTTCCCTATAGCCCTCCTCAGAGGTTAACACTGCCAAGTGGTGTACATTCTTCTAGGCCTTTATTTTTGCTCTGTTTTTGGTCACTAAATTCATCGGGAGACTAATGTTGTAGCAAGTGGCATATAAAACAGGATTTGCTGAGTCTTCTGGACTGCTTCTCCACCTAATTGTCTCATTAATGCTACCAAGACTTCAGATTTCAAACAAACAATACTTCATCATGGAAGCCACCCTGAATCTCCAACTCCTTTATTCTAAAAAGGAAGAAAATGAGATCCATAGAAGTTAATTAATTTCCTCCAAAGAGGCATCCTTGCTCTTTCATGTCAGAGTTAGGACTAGAATTCAGGCCTCTTGATTTAGCCAATAGCTCTTTTTCAGCATGCCATTTTGATCTTCTGGGACACAAACTCACCACTTATGACTCAAGGGAGAAACTCATAAGAGTACTGCTGTCTTGTGATTTGGCCAATCTAGGAGAAGTACATTTTAAATCTTAAATCTGTGAACTGATTATTCTAAAAAGGAGCAGCAAATAATAGAGGGAATGCCAGCTTTCAGCATAAGCACAAAATAAAATTTTGAAATTCCTTCTGTGAAAGACAAAGCCATTTAAAATGATCTTTTGATTATAATTTACATGAAAGTATGGGATTATTATTATTATACTATTAGAAAGACAGTGAGGATCAACTCCTTTAAATGATTTTAATCTCTGGATGTGAATATGTATTAGATGCTTATTGCTGCCGTAACAAATTGTCACAAACTCAGCAAGTTAAAATAACTAAATGTATTTCACTATTACATAGGTCAGAAGTCTGGTAGGCTCAGCTGGCTTTTCTGCTCTTGGTACCACCATTGCACCATTTGCACCATTGCACTCCAACCTGGGTGACAAGAGTGAAACTCCAATGGTACAATCTGAGCTCACTGCAACTTCGGCTTCCCCAGTTCAAGAGATTCTCCTGCCTCAGCCTCCCAATAGCTGGGATTACAGGCACCTGCCACCACTCCCAGTTGTTTTTTGTTGTTGTTGTTGTTGTTTTTTTGTATTTTTACTAGAGATGGGGTTTCACCATGTTGGCCAGGCTGGTCTCAAACTCCTGACCTCAGGTGATCCGCCCACCTTGGCCTCCCAAAGTGCTGGTATTACAAGTGTGAGCCACCACGCCCGGCCTTATATCCCTATTTTAATGTCCATAACTGTAATCACATTGGTGAAGTCCCTTCCCTGTTACAATCTAAAGTAACTGTTTTTCTGGAAATTAGGATATGGAAGTCTTTGGAGAGGGTGGTGGTGGTGGTAATTATTCTGCTTACCACAGTCCACCTTATGGCCCTTAAAGATTCATGTCTATTTCATATACAAAATACATTTATTTCATCCCAAGATCACCAAAGTTCTCATCCCATTACAGCATCAATTTAAGTTCAAAATCTCATCTATATTCCATGAACTCTAAAATCCCAAATCTAATCACCCAAATAATCTAAATTATATGTAGGTAGAATCTGGGTATAATCTTCCCTGAAGCACAGTTCCTCTCAATCTTTGGACCTGTAAAACTAAAAAAAAAATAAAAAGTTATCTGCTCCAAACATACAACAGTGGGATAGGCATAGGATAACACTTACAGATATTCACATTCAAAAAGGGAGAGAGATGGGAGAATAAAAGGAATCACTGGTTCTAAGCAATTAAAAAACCCAGCCAGGCAAACTCCATTGGATTTCAAGGCCTGGGGAAAAAAATCCTCTGTGGTTCTTGATTCTTCCCTCTGAGTCACACTTTTTTATTTAGGAAAGGCAACACATGTTCGCAACAGAGTAGTTTTATCAGCCTGTGTCTTAGTCCATTCAGATGCTGTAATAAAAAGACCATATCCTGGGTGACTTACAAACAATAGAAATCTATTTCTTATAATTCTGGAGGCTGGGAAGTCCAAGATCAATACACAGGCAGGTTTAGTGTCTGGTGAGGGGCTATTGCTTATGGATGACATCTTTTTGCTGTATCCTCACATGGTGGAAGGGCAAGGCAGGCTCTGAGGTCTCGTTTATATGTGCACTAATCCCGTTCATTAAGGCTCTGCCTTCATGACCTAATCCCCTCCCCAAAGGTCCCACCTCCTAACACTATTGCCTTGGGGATTAGGATTTTAACATAAATTTTGAAGGGACACAAATGTTCAGACCATAGCAGTCTGTTTTCTGCAGGTGGAATTTTTATGGACTGACAGTTTTTGAAAATTTTGTACTGTCTATCTCTTTCAGTCCTAGCTGGCAGAATTTCTCTTGTCCTAATATTCTTAGGAACTTTGTGAGTCTCCCATGTATGTCATGGGATTCACCTTGTACACAGATCTTTCCTAGATAATCCCATCTTTATTTATGGCTTCTGTTGAGATGGCCAAGGAGATTGATCTGTCACACTTTTGATCTCTTCAAGTAGTTTTTTGTGTAACTAAATATTACAACCTTTTGAGTTTTCTGAGGTATTACCAAAAGGTTTTACGGACACATCCTGGGCTCTTTTTTTATAACATGACTTCCTGACAGTGAATCTCTTAATTTTAGTCTGTTTCCATTTAAATAGGTGTAGAATTTATAAAATCACCAAGTATTGGTTTCTTTTTAATAGGTCCACCCTCAATTTCTCTCTCTCCTCTTTCATTTTACTATAAGCAGCAAGAAAAAATGGGTCACACCTTCACCATGTTGCTTGAAAATTTCCTCAGCTAAATGACCAGATTTGTCACTTACAAAGTTTGCCTTCAGTATAACTGCAGAACACAATATATATAAGCTTTCTGCTTCTATATAACAAGGATTCTCCTTCCTGCAGTCTCCAATATTGGGTTTCTCATTTTCTTCTCAGAGATCACCAGAGCATCCTTCAAGTCCACATTTCTACTAATAACCTATTCAAGGTAATCTAGGCTTTTTCTACCATGCTCCTAAACATTTTTAGTATCACCACCCACCACTTGATTATGAAGCTATTTCCACATGGTTAGGTATTTGTTATAGCAGTACCTCATTCCTGGTAACAGAATCAGTATTTTTTTTTTTTTGACAGAGTCCAAGTCTCTTTTGCCATGTAATAAAACATTCACAGGTTCTGGAGATTAGAGCGTGAAAATCTTTGGGGGATCATTATTCTGTCCACCGCAGAATCCCACAAATCTCCCAAGACATGGCTAAGAACAGGGAAGGAGGTGGGAACTGAAATAAAAATAGTCCCCAGGAGCCAAAGGAAATTGGGAAGGATTCAGTAGAGTTTATGGTCCTCAGTTTCAGAGTAATTCCGTACACTAGAGGCTGAGAGGACTGAGCAACCTCTCAGCAGCCTAACAAGTCCAGAAAGGCCTTTCTGGTTTGAATAATGAACACAAGGAAGGTAAGCCTAGGCAGCAAAGAAGCTCAAGTGAAAAAAAAAGGCTCTATCTTTAGTCATTATAAATGCATCTGATCAGGAGTTTGACAGTGAGAGTAGGGAGACAGGGCAGTCCCTGCCCTCTAACCTGGCAGCTTGATAGAAGTAGCAGACATCAACATGTAAATCACATTAAGATAGGCTGTGATACCTAAATAGAAGACTTCTGAATCCTGGAAGAGTGTGCAGGAATCTATTTAAGGATGCTGCCATTTCCATCTGCTATAATTTAAATTACTTTGAAGTGTGATATTTAAACTTTTACTAGAAAATTAATCAAAGAATCTCATTCATTTCAGTTTGCTTTTCTGGGGTGTTGGCTCACAAGTACAGAAATGTGATGAGATACCATATTTAGTTTAGCACTTAAGTCAAAGTTACAAGGCTCTCTTAAGTATATATACTGATGTTAGTGTGTTCATCATCATTTTCCTGCCCTGATGGCTTGCTTTCTAAATGGGACTCATTTCAAATCCCTTCCACAGGGAGAAATAAAAGTAATTTAGAATTTAAAACAAGCCAGTATCTTGTAGTTCACACAACATGTTTAAGCAGGAAGCTAAATCTTAAATTAACAAAATTTATTCCAGTTATCAAGAAATTGGCCTTAGGCCATAGTGATAACTGAAAGGTTTCTTTTGTTTTGTTTTTCATTTTGTTTTTGGTGGTGAAATAAAGATTGTGGTCAAGTAATTTTCTGGTTCATTTCTTACCATTGTCCCCCTTGTAACGCTCTGTGTGTGTGTGTGTGTGTGTGTGTGTGTGTGTGTGTGTGTGTGTATGTGTGTGTGTGAGTGTGTGTGTGTGAGAGAGAGAGAGAGACAGTTGACCTCCCTCTTGGCCGGCCTTCCTTCCTTCCTTCCTTCCCTTCCTCCTTCCCTCCCTCTTCCTATTATTATTTTTTTTTTTTTGCTCTGTTGCCCAGGCTGGAATGCAGTGGTGCCATCATGACTCACTGCAGCCTTGACCTTCTCTAGGCTCAAGCAATCCTCTTGCCTCAGCTCCCTGAATAGCTGGGACTACAGGTGTGTGCCACTATGCCTGGCTAATTTTTAAAAATTTTTTGAGGAAATGGGGTCTCAGGATGGTCTCAAACTTCTGCGCTCAAGCAATTCTCCAGCCTCAGCCTCCCCAAGTGCTGGGATTACAGGTGTGAGCCACTGCACCTGGCCAATTTTTCTTATTTATGTTTTTGATAAAGAGGTAGTCCTTAATATTTTTATGTGCTGGTACTTACTTCTCAGTAACAACTCTATCCCAGAACACCATTTAGTCTTACATGGGACTGACTTTTCTTTGTTATGCCATGATTATCTGGGACAGTGTAGAACAAATCAGGGAAGTGGGGAGTGTGTCTTTTGGCTTACCTAAACACATACTGTTTAATTTTCTTATCATTCCTAAGGGCTGGCATACCTACATTTCCTATCATATGCTGCAAATTTCTTCCTGGAGTTCACATTATTGCACTAAATTTCATCAGGAAAACATTAGTATAGAATCTTTACAGCAGTACTGTTCAATAAAACTTTCTGTGGCAATAGAAGTGCACTGTAATCTGCCACCAACAGTTTGGGCCCAGATTCCATGTTGAAGGCAAGGCACAGGCTTCAGAGATTTAAGACTCTTGAGCACTGGTTAGTGTGCTATTGGGAAGTCATAAGTCACACCTGGGGCCACTTGTCATTTGCTTCTCACCCTGTGGCAGGGCCTCTTTTGTCAGTGTCCCCTAGTCAACTCGAGCCTACAGGCCCACCTTGCCTGGTGGCAGGAGCTGCAGTTGACTTGAAAGCACAAGAAGGTAATGATACATTTTTTAAAGTTGTTTGTGGAATGAGGTGAGAGGTGACCTTTCCTTATATAGGTACCCCATCACTGAAACTTCAGTCAGTTCTATTAATCATGAGTGTTCTCTGGGAGTGGACTTTTATTTGCGGGGGAATGGAAAGTTGATAAAAGGCTTGGATTTTTTGTTAAAATTGATGCCTAGTGAATTAAAGACACACTTGTAGATGTGGAAATCATCTGAGTCCTAGGATGGGCTTTGGACTTGCACAGATCAGGGCAATTTTAGCTAGAACTCAAGGAATAGGGAGACGTCAGTTACCAGCTGGGTTATACATGTTAGCATACTAAGTGTTTAAATGTCACTATTGAAACCTTTACCATCAGACACTGGCGTTAGCTGAAAGTTCAAATCAACAGAAGAATTATCCCTTGCAGATAATTCTGCACACTGTAATCTATGCCTTTCTGAGAGACAGCTCCAGACACTGTAATCCAATTTGTGAAGATTTGAGAAAACCAGATAGTGATCATCTTCCTGCTGTCTCTAAATATAATTCCAACCCTCATACCATTTCCCTCCTTCTTTCTTTGACTGCCTTACTCTTACTCTAATCTGTGCTTGAAAATGACCCAAAGTGAAATTACATTCTCTGCCAGAGCTAAGCTCTTAATTAGAACTAACTGCTCATTAAAGGGAGCCTGCTGATGGGGCAGCCATGGTGGGGTAACTACACTTCACCATGTCTTTGATACCACATTGGCAATTTAGTACAAAATATTCCAGAAAATTTACACTTCAAGCCTTGAAGGTTTGTTTTCTTTTCATGATCTGCGAGCAGGCATCTGGGAGCGAGGACCTGCTACTTGCTTGCTTTTAGGCAACTACACTAGTGAAAGCAGCTTTAAGTATAAAGTAGGTTCTGAGTTTTTAATTTCTCACTGAAATAAAAACATTTTGCTTCTTCCTCTGACCTACTTAGACTTTACCAAGCAGACGCTGCTGGAAAAACAAGAACTTTGCTTGTCTGCTGTTAAGATGCCAGAAAAATGATGAAAAGAGCACAGTAAGTCCATTTATAAAATAAAATCATTTTAAGCCACCACCAACAGCAGTCTAATTCAGACTTTCCAGACTTCATAAATTTCTGTAAATTTGCAGAAACATTTTTGTAACATGTTAAGAAATTCTCCAAACTCTTAGATTCTACATGTTTTTCATTTGGAACCACATTTAAGATATAAATAGAAAAGGAGTTAATATGTATGTAGGAGTTACTAGTTTATTTGAATTTCACATTAAGAAATCATTTGAAATGTGTAAAATTGTGGCTATAAATATGCTGTTTTTAGAGCTTGGGTATACCATTGATGGGCTCAGCATATCTTGAAATAATTGGAAACAGGATTTCCTGCAGTGATATATTTGTTGTTTTTTTTTTTTTTTGAGATGGAGTCTTGCTCTGTCGCCAGGCTGGAGTGCAGTGGCACCATCTCGGCTCACTGCTACCTCCGCCTCCTGAGTTCAAGCGATTTTCCTGCCTCAGCCTCCTGAGTAGCTGGGATTACAGGCACCTGCCTCCACGCCCAGCTAATTTTTTGTATTTTTTAGTAGAGACGGGGTCTCACCATGTTAGCCAGGCTGATCTCGATCTCCTGACCTCGTGATCCGCCCACCTCGGCCTCCCAAAGTACTGGGATTACAGGTGTGAGCCACCGTGCTCGGCAGTGATATATTTGTTCTAACTAACTTTCTTGTGCTACCAGGTACCGAAAATAAGAAGAGAGTAAAACCGTAATAAGAAAGACAAAGTAAATACATATTCATATAGATTTTTTTTTGTTAAGGCTTCAGCTGAGAAAAAGAAAAGTTGGCAGACTGTGGTAAGATGAATCCCACGTGCTCTATAAATCTTGATGGAATCACTCAAGGTTTGAAATTTTTAAAATTTTGCTGTTGAACAAATTTGACTTGACTCAAAATTATTTGCTCACCTTATAAATCATTATAACTTCAGTATATTTTCCCAGTATTTCCTGCAAGTTACAAAAATTTATTTGTTTCAACATTGTTTTGATAATAATTTAATAATAGCATTTAACATGTATTGAGTGCTTCCATGTGATTGGCATATACTAAGCAATTTTACACATTAGTTCATTTAATTCTTATAAAAATCCCATAAAATAGTATTATTAGTGGGTCAAATTGGTTTTGTGAGGTTAGGTAACTTGAGCATGTGGCTGGTAAATTGTGTAACTGGTGTATAATAATAACAATTGCTAAGATTTATGTAACATATAATTTAACACACTGAATCTTTACATCAACCCAACAACAGGAGAAGAATAACAAAGTAGTGAAATGTGAAACCAGAGTTTGAACCTCAGCAGTTTGACTCCAACTCCGTGAGTATTCAGCTATTAAATACAATTGTTCAAAATGGTAGCTACTAGCCACATGCTATAATTTAAATGTAAATTAATTAACATTTTAAAGAAATTTAGCTCTTTAGTCACTAGCTACATTCAAATGCTCAATACCCATATGTAGCTAGTAGGTACCATATTGAACAGCACAGATTACAGTGCACTTCTATCATCACAGAAAGTCGTATTGAACAGTACTGCTCTCAATATTCTATACTAATGTTTTTCTGGTGAAATTTTAGTGAAATAATGTGAACTCCAGGAAAAAATTTGGGAAACACTTGAATTTTTTGACAATACATGAACTAATTATCATTTGGGGTGAACTTATTTTATTGATGGCTCATCTCATTATTTTTATTATGTTTATCATAAATTTCAAGAAAGAAACATTTCTGATCCCGTTCCTTAGTTTGGGGGATTCTCCTTAGTTTATTTATTATTATTGTTATTATTTTAAGAAGGAGTTTCACTCTTGTTGCCCAGGCTAGAGTGCAATGGTGCGATCTTGGCTCACCACAACCTCTGCCTCCTGGGTTCAAGCGATTCTCCTGCCTCAGCCTCCCGAGTAGCTGGGACTACAGGTGTGCGCCACCACGCCTGGCTAATTTTTGTATTTTTAGTAGAGACGGTATTTCACCATCTTGGCCAGGCTAGTCTTGAACTCCTGACCTCGTGATCCACCCACCTCAGCCTCCCAAAGTGTTGGGATTACAGGTATGAGCCACCGTGCCAGGCTTATTATTATTATTATTATTATTATTGTTATTTTTGAGACAGTCTCACTCTGTTGCCCAGGCTGGAGTGCAGTGATGCGATCTCGGCTCACTGCAACTTCTGCCTCCTGGGTTCAAGTAATTCTTCTGCCTCAGCCTGCCGAGTATCTGAAACTAGAGGCACATGCCACCATGCCCAGCTAATTTTTGTATTTTTAGTAGAGACAGGGTTTCACTATATTGGCCAGGCTGGTCTCGAACTCCTGACCTCATGATCTGTCTGCCCTGGCCTCCCAAAGTGCTGGGATTACAGGTGTGAGCCACTGCGCCTGGCCTGTCTTTAGATTATTATTTATGTATTTACTATTATTATTATTATTATTTTTTATTGAAACAGAGTCTCACTTTGTCGCCCAGGCTGAAGTGCAGTGACGTGATCTCGGCTCACTGCAACCTCTGCCTCTGGGGTTCAAGCCATTCTCTGGCCTCAGCCTCCCCAGTAGCTGGGATTACAGGCACCCACCACCATGCCCTGCTAATTTTTTGTATTTTTAGTAGAGACAGGGTTTCACCATCTTGTTCAGGCTGGTCTCAAACTCCTGACATCAAGTGATCCATCCGCCTAGGCCTCTCAAAGCGCTGGGATTACAGGCGTGAGCCACTGCACCTGGCGGGATTCTCCTTATTTTCGATCTGTGACTTCCTTTGCAAGAACTACGTAACTCCTAATAACTTTCCACTTGGAACTACTAAGTGGTTAAAATATTTTGAAGGAGACAAGAGATATAAAAGAGATTAAAAATCTACTCTAAAAATTAGAATTTTTTTCTGATACATATATTTACAGGCTTTTCTTCTAAGGAGAATAACACTGTTGAAATGAACCAGTTCCCCCACCTTGCAGTATCACTATTGTGTAGTCATTTGAAATACAATCTTCTGCACTTCCTGGGAGGAAGCTCCAAGGGGGCAAGGCAGGCTGCCATCTTGGCTGTCTCACAGCCCTTGCTGCTCTTGCCTTCAGGCTCTGGAAAGTGCCTGGTGATTAGGGACTAGCATGGACTCTAGCACAGTGCAGCCACCACATGGAAAATGGCCAGACTGTTTTCCACATGGGTCCCCAATACCGCTTCTCGTCACTGGTTGGGGCCTCCTGACCTGGGACTCCAGCCACCCCCTACCAGGGCTCTAGGGCTGGTACCAGCTCTGCACTTCCCTGGGACAGAGCTCCCAGAAGGAGAAGATGGCCACCATTTTTGCTGTCTCACAGCCCTTGCCGCTTTTGCCCTCAGGTGCTGGAGGGTGCACGGTGATTAGGAACTGGTGTGGATTCTCAGCGCAGCACAACTGCTTCACAGAAGAGTGTCTGTGTGTCCGGAGTTGTTTCCTTCCCATGGGTTCATTTGTGGTCTCGCTGACTTCAAGAATGGAGCCGTGGACCTTTGCAGTGAGTGTTATAGCTCTTAAAGATGGCATGGACCCAAAGAGTGAGCAGCAGCAAGACTTATTGTGAAGAGTGAAAGAACAAAACTTCCACAGCATGGAAGGGGATCAGAGTGAGTTGCCGCTGCTGGCTGGGGTGGCCAGCGTGTATTCCCTTATTTGTCCCCGCCCTTGTCCTGCTGATTGGTCCATTTTACAGAGTGCTGATTGGTCTATTTTACAAACCTCTAGCTAGCTACGGAGCACTGATTGGTGCATTTTTACAGAGCACCGATTGGTGCATTTTACAAACCACTAGCTAGCTACACAGCACTGATTGGTGTGTTTTACAATCCTAGCTACAGAGTGCTGATTGGTGCATTTTACAATCCTCTTGTAAGACAGAAAAGTTCTTCAAGTCCCCACTTGACCTAGGAAGTCCAGCTGGCTTCACCTCTCATCTGGACTGTTCTTCACTGGGTCCCTGTCCCCGCTTCTCCTCACTGGGCAGGGCCTCCTGACCTGGGACTCCCACATAACTACTCTGCCCTGCCTGGGCACTTCAGTCAGAGGCAGCTCTGTGTTTCTCTAAGGAGGAAATCCCAGAGTCAACCCACAACCCCTCCATCATTGCACCTGTAGTGGTACCACCCTAACCACCCTCAGGCTAAGGAAGGAACAAAGGGCTTAGTTCCTGCGCTGGCACCTCCTGCACCCTGCAGCCCCCACACAGAGTCCTATCTCTCTTCTGTGTGAACCCCCACCCTCAACTCTTCACCAGGTAGGGCCCCTGGGTCAGGACTGCAGATCAGTCACCCCAACCACAGCTGAGGTTGCCCACTGGGAGTGGCTCTGAGTTTCTCAGAGGAGGGGCTCCCAGAGGGAACCAACAGCCCCTCTGCCACAGCAATGGTTCTGCCTCTGCTGCCCTCCATCTGGGGAAGAAACAAAGAGCCTGAGGGCTTCACCTGCACTTTCAGCAAACCACAGTCACCATCAGAAGAAGAGCCCAGTCTCTCCTCCCTGTGAGACCTTCACCCCCTCCTCTTCACCAGGTGGGGCCCCCAACTCAGGCCAGCAGTGCAGCCAACCCACCCCCTGGCTGAACACTCCCATTGGCAGTGGTTCTGTTTCTCTGAGGTAGAATTCCCAGAGGTAACTGAAAGGCCCTTTGCCACTGCCGCTGCTGTGGTACTTCTCTTGCTTCCCTCAGACTAAGGAAGGAGCAGAGACCCCGAGTGCTTCAACCACACCTTTGGTAAGCTGAAGTTGCCCTAAGGAGAAGAGGTCAATCTGTATCCCTCCAGGACCCACCTGCTCTCCCTGCTCATCACTAGCAGGGCCTCCCCTTGCCCTTGGGTCCAAAGTGCAGTGGCCCTATCCTGGGCTGATCACACTGATTGATAGTGGCTCCAACTCAGAAAGAGGTGTGAGCCTCTTGTCAAAAGACAAGTGAAAGACCCTCTGCCACAGCCACTGCTAAGGTCCCTTCACCTGCTGCCTCCAAGCTTGAGAGGGAACAGAAAGTTTGAACTCACCCCAAAATTTAATTTGCAGCCCAGGAGTGCCAAGTCAAGATATGCAGCCAGCACTCAAGTGGGAGAGGAGACCACCCATTCACAGCACTGAGACGGAGCCCAGCTGCAATCCTGAGGAAATACAGAGAAATCATGTGGCTAAGCAAGAGCCTACCTACCAGCCATTACACTTAAGCACCACCTACTGGATCACAGTCCAAAACTTCAACACCAATAACACTTAGCTAACATACCCTCTTGTGAAACCAGTGACAAGAATTCAGCTACAAATAAAGACCCTGCACAAAAACTTGGGCTTCTGAAAACATCCAGAAAAGAAGTCTATTGGCTGTACTCAATATACATTGCAGTTAAAGGAACACCAGTGCACACAGTTGAGAAAGAACCAGTGTAAGAACTCTGGCAACTCAAAAAGCCAGAGTGTATTTTTTCCTCCAAATGAATGCACTAGTTCTCCAGCAAGCATTCTTAACTAGGCTGAAATGATGGAAATAGAATTCAGAATATGAATAGGAAGAAAGATCGTTGAGATTCAGGAAAAAGTAAAAACCCAATCCAAGAAATATAAGGATTATAATAAAATGATACAGGAACTTATAGGTGAAATGGCCATTATAAAAAAAAACCCAAATTGATCAGATAGAGCTGGAAAACACATGACAAGAATTTCATAATGCAATCACAATTATTAACAGAAGACTAGACCAAGCTGAGAAAAGAATCTCAGTGCTTGAAGACCAGCTCTCTGAAATAACTCAGTGAGACAAAAACAAGAAAAAAGAATAAAAAAGAATGAATAAAACCTTTGAGTAATATGAGATTATGTAAAGAGACCAAACCTGTGACTCATTGGCATCCCTGAAAGAGATGGGGAGAAAGCAAACAACTTGGAAAACATATTTCAGGATATCATCTAGCTAGGATATCCCAACCTTGTTAGAGAGGCCAACATTCAAATTCAGGAAATTCAGAAAACTCCTGTGAACTACTACATGAGAAGACCATCCCCAAGACACATAATCATCAGATTCTCCAAGGTTGAAATGATAGAAAAAATGTTAAAGGCAGCTAGAGAGAAGGGGCAGGTCACCTACCAAAATAATCCTGTTAGACTAACAGCAGACCTTTCAGCAGAAACCCTACAAGCCAGAAGAGATTGAGGGACTATATTCAGCATTCTTAAATAAAAGAATTTTCTTTTTTTTAATATTATACTTTAAGTTTTAGGGTACATGTGCACAATGTGCAGGTTAGTTACATATGTATACATGTGCCATGCTGGTGTGCTGCACCCATTAATTCCTCATTTAGCATTAGGTATGTCTCCCAATGTTATCCCTCCCCCCTCCCCCCACCCACAACAGTCCCCAGAGTGTGATGTTCCCCTTCCTGTGTCCATGTGTTCTCATTGTTCAATTCCCATCTATGAGTGAGAACATGCGGTGTTTGGTTTTTTGTCCTTGCGATAGTTTACTGAGAATGATGATTTCCAGTTTCATCCATGTCCCTACACAGGATATGAACTCATCATTTTTTATGGCTTCATAGTATTCCGTGGTGTATATGTGCCACATTTTCTTAATCCAGTGTATCATTGTTGGACATTTGGGTTGGTTCCAAGTCTTTGCTATTGTGAATAGTGCCGCAATAAACATACGTGTGCATGTGTCTTTATAGCAGCATGATTTATAGTCCTTTGGGTATATACCCAGTAATGGGATGGCTGGGTCAAATGGTATTTCTAGTTCTAGATCCCTGAGGAATAGCCACACTGACTTCCACAATGGTTGAACTAGTTCACAGTCCCACCAACAGTGTCAAAGTGTTCCTATTTCTCCACATCCTCTCCAGCATCTGTTGTTTCCTGACTTTTTAATGATTGCCATTCTAACTGGTGTGAGATGGTATCTCATTGTGGTTTTGATTTGCATTTCTCTAATGGCCAGTGATGGTGAGCATTTTTTCATATGTTTTTTGGTTGCATAAATGTCTTCTTTTGAGAAGTGTCTGTTCATGTCCTTTGCCCACTTTTTGATGGGGTTGTTTGATTTTTTCTTGTAAATTTGTTTGAGTTCATTGTGGATTCTGGATATTAGCCCTTTGTCAGATGAGTAGGTTGTGAAAATTTTCTCCCATTTTGTAGGTTGCCTGTTCACTCTGATGGTAGTTTCCTTTGCTGTGCAGAAGCTCTTTAGTTTAATGAGATCCCATTTGTCAATTTTGGCTTTTGTTACCATTGCTTTTGGTGTTTTCGACATGAAGTCCTTGCCCATGCCTATGTCCTGAATGGTAATGCCTAGGTTTTCTTGTAGGGTTTTTATGGTTTTAGGTCTAACATTTAAGTCTTTAATCCATCTTGAATTAATTTTTATATAAGGTGTAAGGAAGGGATCCAGTTTCAGCTTTCTACATATGGCTAGCCAGTTTTCCCAGCACCATTTATTAAATAGGGAATCCTTTCCCCATTGCTTGTTTTTCTTAGGTTTGTCAAAGATCAGATAGTTGTAGATATGTGGCATTATTTCTGAGGGCTCTGTTCTGTTCCATTGATCTATATCTCTGTTTTTGTACCAGTACCATGCTGTTTTGGTTACTGTAGCCTTGTAGTATAGTTTGAAGTCAGGTAGTGTGATGCCTCCAGCTTTGTTCTTTTGGCTTAGGATTGACTTGGTGATGTGGGCTCAATAAAAGAATTTTGAATGAAGAATTTGATATCCAACCAAACTAAGCTTCATAAGTGAAGGAGAAGCAAGATTCTTCTCAGACAAGCAAATGCTGAGGGAATTTCTTACCACCAGGCCTACTTTATGAGAGGTCCTAAAAGGAGTACTAAATACGGAAAGAAAAGACCATTACCAGCCACTACAAAAATACACTTAAGTACACAGACCAGTGACATTATAAAGCAACCATACAAACAAGCCTGTGTAGTAACCAGCTAACAGCAAAATGACAGGTTCAAATCCCCATATATCAATAGTGGCCTTGAATGTAAATGGGCTAAATGCCTCAATTAAAGGGCATAGAGTGGCAAGCTGGATAAAGAAGCAAGGCCCAATGATATATGGTCTTCAAGAAACCCATTTCACATGCAGACACCTATATGCTGAAAATAAAAGGATGGAGAAAAATATACTAAGCAAATGGAAAACAGAAAAAAGCAGGAGTTGCTATCCTAATTTCAGACAAAACAGAGTTTAAGCCAACAAAGATAAAGAAAGAAAAGAAGGGCATTACATAATGGTAAAGGGTTCAATTCTGCAAGAAGACCTAACTATCCTAAATATATATGCACCCAACACAGGAGCATCCAGACTTATAAAGCAAGTTGTTAGAGACCTATGAAGAGACTTACATTCACAGACTATGATAGTGGTAGACTCCAGTTCCCCTCTCACAGTATTAGATAGGTCATAAAGGCAGAAAATTAACAAAGATATTCAGGATGTGAAGTTCGCACTTGACCAAATGACCTAATAGACATCAACAGAACTCTCCACCCCAAAACAATAGACTATACATTCTCAGCTGAACATGACACATACTCTAAAATAGACTATGCAATTGGAAATAAAACTATCCTCAGCAAATTTAAAAAAAACCCCAAAATCATACCAACCACATGCTCAGACCATAGTGCAATAAAAATAGAAATCAATACTAAGAAAATCACTCAAAACTATACAATTACATGGAAATTGAACAACCTGCTCCTGAATGACTTTTGGGTAAACAGCAAAATTAGGTCAGACATCAATAAATTTTTTAAATAAATGAGAATAGAGATACAACATGCAAGAATCTCTCAGACACAGCTAAGGCAGTGTTATGAGGGAAGTTTATAGCACTAAACACTCACATCAAAAAGTTAGAAAGATCTAAAATTAACAACCTAACATTACAACTAGAGGAACTACAGAAATAAGAGCAAACCAACCCCAAAGCTAGCAAAAGACAAGAAATAACCAAAATCAGAGCTGAATTGAAGGAAATGTGAAAAACCATACAAAAGAACAATGAATCCAGGAGTTCGTTCTTTGAAAAAACTAATAAGAAAAATAGACTAGTATCTAGAATAATAATGAAAAAAAGAGTGAAGATCCAAATAAAAACAATTAGACATGACAAAGGGGACGTTACCACTTATCCTGCAGAAATACAAAAACCCTCAGAGACCACTATAAACACCTCTATGCACACAAACTAGAAAATCCAGAAGAATGGACAAATTCCTGGACATAGACAACCTCTGAAGACTGAACCAGGAAGAAATCGAATCCCTGAACAGACCAATAATGAGTTCCAAAATGGAAGCAGTAATAAAAAGCCTACCAACCAAAAAATTTCCAGGACCAGATGCAGCCAAATTCTACCAGATGCGTAAAGAAGAGCTAGTACTATTCCAAAAAATACTGAAACTATTCCAAAAAACTCATTCTATGAGATCAGCATCATCCTGATACCAAAACCTGGCAGAGATACAACAAAAAGAGAAAACTTCATGCCAATATTCTTGATGAACATAGATGCAAAAATTCTCAATAAAACACTAGAAAACTGAATCCAGCAGCACATCAAAAACCTAACCACCATTATCAAGTAGGCTTTATCCCTGGGATGCAAGGGTGATTAACATATGCCAATCAATAAATGTGACTAATCAACATAAACAGAACAAAACCCAAAAACCATGATTATCTCAATAGATGCAGAAAAGGCTTTTGATAAAATCCGACATCGCTTCATGTTAAAAACTCTCAATAAACTAGGTGTTGAAGGAACATACTTCAAAATGCTAAGAGCCACCTATGGCAAACCCCCAACCAACATCATAATAGGCAAAAGCTGGAAGCATTCCTTTTGAAAACTGGAACAAGACAAGGATGTTCTCTCTCACCCCTCTTATTCAACATAGTACTGGAAGTTCTGGCCAGAGCAATTTAGTCAGGAAAAATAAATAAGAAGTATCCAAATAGGAAGAGAGGAAGTCAAGCTATCTCTGTTTACAGACAATATGATTTTATATCTTGAAAAGCCCCTAGTCTCTACCCAAAAGCTCCTTGATCTTAGAAACAACTTCAGCAAAGTTTCAGGATATAAAATCAATGTATAAAAGTCAGTAGCATTCTCATACACTAACAACATCCAAGCCAAGAGCCAAATCAGGAAAGCAATCACATTTACAATTGCCACAAAAAGAATAAAATACCTAGTAATACAGGTAACCAGGGAGGTGAAAGATCTTCAAGAGGAGAATTACAAACACTGCTCAAAGAAATAAGAAATGACACAAACGAATGAAAAAACATTCCATGCTCAGGGATAGTGATATGGTTTGGCTGTGTCCCCACCCAAAATCTCATCTTGAATTGTAATCCGAATTGTAACCCCTATGTGTTGGGGGAGGGACCCTCGTGGGAGGTGATTAGATCATGGAGGTTGTTCCCTCATGCTGTTCTCATGATAGTGAGTAAGTTCTCATGAGATCTGATTACTTTATAAGGGGTTTTTCCCCACTTCACTCTGCACTTCTCTCTCCTGCTGCCATGTGAAGAAGGAAGTGTTTGCTTCTCCTTCTGCCATGATTGTAAGTTTCCTGAGGCCTCCCCAGCCATGCAGAATTGTGAGTTAATTAAACCTCTTTCCTTAATAAATTACCCAGTCTCAGGGAGTTCTTTATAGCAGCATGAAAATGGACTAATACAGTAAATTGGTAGCTCAGAGAGTGGGGTGCTGCCATAAAGATAACCCAAAATGTGGAAGAAACTTTGGAACTGGGTAACAGGCAGAGGTTGGAGCAGTTTGGAGGGCTCAAAAGAAGATAGAAAGATGTAGGAAAGTTTGGAACTTCCTAAAGACTTGTTGAATGGTTTTGGCCAAAATGCTGATAGTGATATGGACAATAAAGTTCAGGCTGAGGTGGTCTCAGATGGAGATGCGGAACTTCTTGGAACTGGAGTAAAGGTCACTCTAGGTTTGCCTTATCAAAGAGACTGGTGGCATTTTGCCCCTGCCGTAGGGATCTGTGGAACTTTGAACTTGAGGGAAATGATTTAGGGTACCTAGCAAAAGAAACTTCTAAGCAGCAAAGCATTATAGAGGTGACAGAGCATACAAGTTTGGAAAATTTGTAGCCTGAGGCTGCAGTAGAAAAGAAAAACCCATTTTTCAGGGGAGAAATTAAATCTGACTGCAGAAATTTGCGTAAGTAACTAGGAGCCAAATGTTGATTGCCAAAGACAATGGGGAAAACGTCTCCAGGGCATGTCACAGACCTTCACAGCAGCTGGAGGCCTAGGAGGGAAAAATGATTTCATGGGCCAGGGCGAGGGCCCCATTGCTGTGTGCAGCCTTGGGATTTGGTACCCTGAGTTCCAGCTGCTCCAGCCATGCCTAAAAGGGCCAAGGTACAATTGAGGCCATTGCTTTAAAGGGTGCAAGCCCAGGCCATGGTAGCTTCCAAGTGGTGTAGAGCCTGCGGGCACACAGAAGTCAAGAAGTGAGGTTTTGGAATCTTCACCTAGATTTCAGAGGATGTAAGGAAACACCTGGATGTCCAGGCAGAAGTTTGCTGTAGAGGCAGAGTCCTCATGGAGAACCTCTGCTAGGGCAGTGCAGAAAGGAAATGTGGGATCTGAGACCCTACACAGAGTCCCCACTGGGGCACTGCCTAATGGAGCTGTGAGAAGAGGGCCACTGTCTTCCAGACCCCAGGATGGTAGATCCAACAACTTGCACCGTGTGCCTGGAAAAGCTGCAGGCACTCAACACCAGCCCATGAAAGCAGCCAGGAGGCAGGCTTTGCTCTGCAAAGCCACAGGGGTGGAGCTACCCAAGGCATGGGAGTCCACCTCTTGCGTCAGTGACCTGGATGTGAGACATGGAGTCAAAGGAGATCATTTTGGAACTTTAAGGTTTAGTGGCTGCCTTATTGGATTTTGGACTTGCATGGGGCCTGTAGCCCCTTGTTTTGTCCAATTTCTCCCATTTGGAATGGGTGTATTTAACCAATGCCTGTACCCCCACTGTATCTAGGAAGTAACTAACTTGCTTTTGATTTTACACTCTCATAGGTGGAAGGGACTTGACTTGTCTCAGATGAGACTTTGGACTTGGACTTTTGGGCTAATGCTGGAATGAGTTAAGACTTTGGGAAACTATTGGAAAGGCATGATTATTTTTTGAAATGTGAGGACATGAGATTTGGGAAGGGCCAGGCACAAAATGATATGGTTTGGCTGTGTCCCCACTCAAAATCTCACCTTGAACTGTAACCTAAATTCTAATCCCCACAGGTTAGGGGAGGGATCTTGTGGGAGGTGATTAGATTGGGGGGGCGGTTCCCTCATGCTGTTCTCATGATAGTGAGTTCTCGTGATATCTGACAGTTTTATAATGGGCTTTCCCCCCCTTCACTCTGCACTTCTCTCTCCTGCTGCCATGTGAAAAACATGTTTGCTTTCCCTTCTGCCATGATTTTAAGTTTCCTAAGGCCTCTCCAGCCATGTGGAACTGTGAGTCAATTAAATCTCTTTCCTTTATAAATTACCCAGTCTCCAGGAGTTCTTTATAGCAGTGCAAGAATAAACTAATACAGATAGACTTAATATTGTTAAAATGGCCATACTGCCCAAAGCAATTAACAGATTCAATGCTTTCCCTATCAAACTACCAATGACATTCTTCACAGAATTAGAAAAACTATTTTAAAATTCATATTGAAACAAAAAAGAGCCAAAATAGCCAAGGCAATTCTTTTTGTTTGTTTGTTTTTGTTTTTTGAGACAGAGTCTTGCTCTGTCACCCAGGCTGGAGTGCAGTGGCATGATCTTGCCTCACTGCAACCTCTGCCTCTCAGGTTAAAGTGATTCTCCTGCCTCAGCCTCCTTAGTAGCTAGGACTACAGGTGTGAACCACCAGGCCAGGCTAATTTTTGTATTTTTAGTAGAGATGGGGTTTCACCATGTTGGTCAGGTTGGTGTTGAACTCCTGGCCTCATGATCCACCTGCCTTGGCCTCCCAAAGTGCTGGGATTACAGGCATGAGCCACCACACCCAGCCTAGCCAAGGCAATTCTAAGCAAAAAGAATAAGGCTGGCAGCATCCCATTACTCAACTTTAAACTATACTACAAAGCTACAATAACTAAAACAGCATGGTACTGGTACAAAAACAGTTACATAGACCAATGGAGCAGAATAGAGAGCCCAGAAATGATTCTGCATACCTACAACCACCTGATCTTTAATCAAGCTGACAAAAACAAGCAATGGGGAAAGGACTTCCCATCAATATATGATGCTGGGATAACTGAGTAGCCATATGCTGAAGACTGAAACTGGACCCCTTCCTTAAACCATATACAAAAATCAACTCGAGATGGATTAAAGACTTAAATGTAAAACCTAAAACTATAAAAACCCTGAAAGATAACCTAAGATATACTATTCTGGACATAGGACCTGGCAAAGATTTCATGCTGAAAACACCAAAAGCAATTGTTGCAAAAACAAAAATTAACAAGTGGGACCTAGTTAAACTAAAGAGCTTCTGCATAGCAAAAGAAACTATTAACAGAGTAAACAAACAACCTACAGAATGATAGAAAATATTTGCAAAGTATACGTCCAACAGAAGTCTAATATCCAGAATCTATTTGGAATTTATACAAATTTACAAGCAAAAAGCAAACAACCCCATTAGAAAGTAGGCAAAGGATATGAATAGAACCTTTTCAAAAGAAGACATACATGCAACAAACAGGCATATGAAAAAAATCTCAACATCACTAATTATTAGAGAAATGGAAATCAAAACCACAATGAGGTACTACCTCATACTAATCAGAGTGGCTACGATAAAAAAAAAAAAGCAGATGCTGATGAGGTTGCAGAGAAAAGGATACTCTTATATGCTGTTTGTGGGAGTGTAAATTAGTTCAGCCATTGTAGAAAGCAGTGTGGTGATTCCTCAAAGAACTTGAAACAGAATTACCATTTGACCCAGCAATCCCATTATTGGGTGAGTACCCAAGGGGATATAAATCCTTCTACCATAAGGACAAATACATGCATATGTTCATCTTAGCACTATTCACAATAGCAAAGACATGGAATCAACCTAAATGCCCATCAGCTGTAGACTGGATTAAAAGAATGTGGTACATATACACCATGGAATACTACACAGCCATAAAAAAGGAGATCATGTCCTTTGCAGCAATATGGATGGAGCTGGAGGCCATTATCCTTAGCAAACTAATGCAGGAACAGAAAATTAAATACTGCACATTCTCATTTGTAAGTGGAAGCTAAACAATGAAAATACATGGACACAAAGAGGGGAACAACATACACCAGGGCCTACTTGAGGGTGAAGGGTGGGAGGAGGGAGAGGATCAGAAAAAAATACCTATTGAATACTATACTTACCACCTGGGTGATAAAATAATCTGTACACCAAACCCCTGTGACATGCAGTTTGCCTATATAACAAACCTGAACACCTGGGTACACTTGAACCTAAAATAAAAGTAAAAAAAATTAAAAAAGGAAATATAACCTTGTCTTTTCTAAATGGCATATGTTGTTCTATAATAATGTTGTTTCCAGCATAAAATAATCAATGAAGAATTTTCCTAGCTTCAATATCTTTCTATTTCCATGTACAGATGGTGCTTGGCTTACAATGGTTTGACTTAGAATTTTTTTTGACTTTATGATGGTACAAAAACAATATGCATTTGGCAGAAACTGTACTTTATGTATCATATAACCATTCTGTTTTTTCACTTTCAGTACAGTACTCTATAAATTACATGAGATATTCAACACTTCATCATAAAATAGGCTTTGTTTTAGATGATTTTGCCCCACGTTAGGCTAATGTAAGTGTTCAGAGCACATTTACAGTAGGCCAGGCTAAGCTATGATGTTCTGTAGCTTAAATATATTAAATGCATTTTCAATTTAACGTATTTTCAACTTATGATGGGTTTATTGGAATGGAACTGTATCACAAGTCAGGGAGCATCTGTGTATCTAAGTTGGATTCTTTGCTGTTGATTTCTTGATTTTAAAATAATTAAATAAAAGGAGAAAATGCAGCTCATTACCTAAATGCTGACATTCTGGGTATCTGTTGGATTACTTCTAATTTATGAAGGTTTTCTGAATGATAATTTTAGAATTGATTGGATGTATTTCAGACGGAGAACTGTTTCTATGGCAACATATTGGGTTTACAGACTGAAAGACTATTCCAAACAGCATTAACTAAAATTGCACATAAACAGAATGAAACACATTAAAAAACAAATAGAAACGCTAGAGCAGGCTGAACCCAAACCCAGTTGCCTGTAATGATTTTCATCACCTATAGATTGTCCTACATATTCCTGGAAGCAATCAGTTTCATAGTCAATGTGTGCTCTCTGAGGGGAGAGGCCTCCTTATCAGGGCAGTAACAGAGTCCCAGTACCAGTTAGATAAGGCAGTTGTTACTGATAGATTATTTATGGGAGCAACCTGCCAGAGGATATGAGCTAGACACATGAGTCAGAGGTGAATCTAAGATCTGGGGCTACGAGCAAGTAGTTCAACTACCAGAGCAAAAATAAGAGTGAGGAATGGGCTCAATACGGAGAAACTGCTGGGGAGGAAAAAAAAAAAAAAAAAAAAAGAAAGAAAGAAAGAAAGAAAAAAGGGAAATTTGGGATTGGAATGGAAAACCTGGAGTTTTGAGGTTAGTGCTGTGCTAAGCCTCAGTTGGAAATCTTTAAAGAAAGAATCATGAACCACATATCTTTGTGTGGAGTTTCACTGGGTGGTTAGTGTTGGGAGACAATTCTCCATGGGTACTTTAAGTTTCTGCACATCTTATGCTCGGAGATACTGACTGATTTTTTTCCAGATTATTTTTTCAAGGATGTCTGTATAGTGAACAGCCTAAGAAGGTAGCAACAGTGTCTCTATCTTGAGCAAAGTAAAATTTGTTTACTCTCCACTGTAATAAAAGTGCCCACTTCCAGAGCAAAGCCCAACAGGCTTACTCCCCATTATAAAAGATTTGGAGTTGAGGTGGCTGGCAAGATGGCAGAATAAGAACAGCTCCGGTCTGCAGCTCCCAGCGAGACTGATACAGAAGGCAGGTGATTTCTGCACTTCCAACTGAGGTACCTGGCTCATCTCATTGGGACTGGTTAGACAGTGGTGCAGCCCGTGGAGGGCGAGCTGAAGCAGGGTCGGGTGTCACCTCACCAGGGAAGCACAAGGGGTTGGGGAACTCCCTCCCCTGGCCAAGGAAGCCATGAAGGACTGTGCTGTGAGGGATGGTGCATTCTGGCCCAGATACTACGCTTTTCTCGCAGTCTTCGCAACCCACAGACCAGGAGATTTCCTTGGGTGCCTTCACAACCAGGGCCCTGGGTTTCAAGCACAAAACTGGGTGGCCGTTTGGGCAGACACCAAGCTAGCTGCAGGAGTTTTTTTTTTTTTCATACCCCAGTGGCACCTGGAATGCCAATGAGACAGAACCGTTCACTCCCCTGGAAAGGGGGATGAAGCCAGGGAGCCAAGTGGTCTAGCTCAGCAGATCGCACCTCCATGGAGCCCAGCAAGCTAAGATCCACTGACTTGAAATTCTAGCTGCCAGCACAGCAGTCTGAAGTCAACCTGGGATGCTCAAGCTTGGTGGGGGTAGGGGCGTCAGCCATTACTGAGGCTTGAGTAGGTGGTTTTCCCCTCACAGAGTAAACAAAGCCACGGGAAGTTTGAACTGGGCACAGCCTACTGCAGCTCAGCAAAGCTGCTGTAGCCAGACTGCCTCTCTAGATTACTCCTCTCTGGGCAGGGCATCTCTGAAAGAAAGGCAGCAGCCCCATTCAGGGGCTTATAGATAAAGCTCCCAAATCCCTGGGACACAGCACCTGGGAGAAGGGGCGGCTGTGGGTGCAGCTTCAGCAGACTTAAATGTTCCTACCTGCTGGCTTTGATGAGAGTGGCAGATCTCCCAGCACAGCGCTCAAGCTCCATTAAGGGAAAGACTGCCTCCTCAAGTGGGTCCCTGAACCCCATGCCTCCTGACTGGGAGACACCTCCCAGCAGGGGTCAACAGGCCCCTCATACAGGAGAGCTCTGGCTGGCATCTGGCGGGTACCCCTCTGAGAGAAAGCTTCCAGAGAAAGAAACAAGCTGCAATCTTTGCTGTTCTGCAGCATCTGCTGGTGATACCCAGGCAAACAGGGTCTGGAGTGGACCTCCAGCAAACTCCAGCAGACCTGCGCAGAGGGGCCTGACTCTTAGAAGGAAAACGAACAAACAGAAAGGAATAGCATCAACATCAACAAAAATGACGTCCACAGAAAAACTCTATCTGAAGGTCACCAACATTAAAGACCAAAGGTAGGTAAATCCATGAAGATGGGGAAAAACCAATGCAAAAAGGCTGAAAATTCCAAAACCCAGAACACCTCTTCTTTTCCAAAGGATCACAAATCTTCACCAGCAAGGGAACAAAACTGGACAGAGAATGAGTTTGATGAGTTGATAGAAGTAGGCTTCAGAAGGTGGGTAATAACAAACTCCTCCGAGCTAAAGGAGCATGTTCTAACCCAATGCAAGGAAGCTAAGAACCTTGAAAAAAGGTTGGAGGAAGGGCTAACTAGAATAACCAGTTTAGAGAAGAACATAAGTGACCCGATGGAGCTGAAAAACACAGGACGAGAACTTCATGAAGCACACACAAGTATCAATAGCTGAATCGATCAAGTGGAAGAAAGGATATCAGAGATCAAAGATCAACTTAATGAAATAAAGCATGAAGACAAGAATAGAGAAAAAAGAATGAAAAGGAGTGAACAAAGCTTCCCAGAATATGAAACTATGTGAAAAGACCAAACCTACATTTGATTGGTGTACCTGAAAGTGATGGGGAGAATGGAACCAAGTTGGAATACACTCTTCAGGATATTATCCAGGAGAAAATCCCCAACCTAGCAAGACAGGCCAAATTTCAAATTCAGGAACTATGGAGAACAGCACAAAAATACCCCTTGAGAAGAGCCACCCCAAGACACATAGTTGTCAGATTCACCAAGGTTGAAATGAAGGAAAAAATGTTAAGGGCAGCAAGAGAGAAAGGTTGGGTTACCCACAAAGGGAAGGCCAACAGACTAACAGTGGATCTCTGCAGAAACCCTGCAAGCCAGAAGAGAGTGTGGGCCAATATACAACATTCTTAAAGAAAAGAATTTTCAACCCAGAATTTCATATCCAGCCAAAGTAAGCTTCACAAGTGAAGGAGAAATAAAATCCTTTACAGACAAACAAATGCTGAGAGTTTTTGTCACCACCAGGCCTGCCTAAAAAGAGCTCCTGAAGGAAGCAATAAACATGGAAAGGAAAAACTGGTACCAGCCACTGCAAAAACATGCCAAATTGTAAAGACCATCGAGCCACAAAGAGACTGCATCAACTAATGGGCAAAATAACCAGCTAGCATCGTAATGACAGAATCAAGTTCACACATAACAATATTAACCTTAAATGTAAATGGGCTAAATGCCCCAATTAAAAGACATAGACAGGCAAATTGGATAAAGGGTCAAGCCATTGGTGTGCTGTTTTCAGCAGACCCATCTCATGTGCAAAGACACACGTAGGCTGAAAATAAAGGGATGGAGGAATATTTACCAAGCAACAAACAAACAAACAAACAAACAAAAAAAGCAGGGGTTGCAATCCTAGTCGCTAATAAAACAGACTTTAAACCAACAAAGATCAAAAAGACAAAGAAGGGCATTACATAATGGTAAAGGGATCAATGCAACAAGAAGAGCTAACTATCCTAAATATATACGCAACCAATACAGGATCACCCAGATTCATAAAGCAAGTTCTTAGAGACCGACAAAGAGACTTAGACTCCCACACAATAATAGTAGAAGACGTTAACACCCCACTGTCAATATTAGACAGATCAATGAGACAGAAAATTAACAAGGATATTCAGGACCTGAACTCAGCTCTGGACCAAGCAGACCTAATAAACATCTACAAAACTCTCCACCCCAAATCGACAGAATATACATTCTTTTCAGCACCACATCACACTTATTCTAAAATTGACAACCTAATTGGAAGTAAAACACTCCTCAGCAAATGCAAAAGAATGGAAATCATAACAAACAATCTGTCAGACCAAAGTGCAATCAAATTAGAACTCAGGGTTAAGAAACTCACTCAAAACCGCACAACTCATGGAAACTGAACAACTTGCTCCTGAATGACTACTGGGTAAATAACGAAATTAAGGCAGAAATAAATAAGTTATTTGAAACCAATGAGAGCAAAGACACAATGTACAAGAATCTCCAGGACACCGCTAAAGCAATGTTTACAGGTAAATTTATAGCACTGAATGCCAAAAGGAGAAAGCAGGAAAGATCTAAAATCGACACCCTAACATCACAATTAAAAGAACTAGAGAAGCAGGAGCAAACAAATTCAAAAGCTAGCAGAAGACAAGGAATAACCAAGATCAGAACTGAAGGAGATAGAGACAGCAAAAACCCTTCAAAAAATCAATGAATCCACTAGCTGATTTTTTGAAAAGATTAACAAAATAGACCACTAGCCAGACTAATAAAGAAGAAAAGAGAGAAGAATCAAAGAGACACAATAAAAAATGATAAAGGAGATATCGCCACTGATCCCACAGACATACAAACTATCATCAGAGAATAATATAAACACCTTTATGCAAATAAACTAGAAAATCTAGAAGAAATGAATAAATTCCTGGAAACATACACCCTCCCAAATCTAAACCAGAAAGAAGTCGAGTCCCTGAATAGACCAATAGCAAGGTCTGAAATTGAGGCAGTAATTAATAACCTACCAACTGAAAAAAGCCCCAGACCTGACGGATTCACAGTCGAATTCCACCAGAGGTAAAAAGAGCAGCTAGTACCATTCCTTGTGAAACTGTTTCAAACAATAGAAAAAGAAGGACTCCTCCCTCACTCGTTTTATGAAGCCAGCATCATCTTGATATCAAAACCTGGCAGAAAGCATCATCCTGATACCAAAGCCGGGCAGAGACACAACCAAAAAAGAGAATTTTAGACCAATATCCTTGATGAACATTGATGCAAAAATCCTCAATAAAATACGGCAAACCGAATCCAGCAGCACATCAAAAAGCTTATCCACCATGATCAAGTGGGCTTCATCCCTGGGATGCAAGGCTGGTTCAATATACGCAAATCAATAAATGTAATCCAGCATATAAACAGAACCAAAGACAAAAACCACATGATTATCTCAATAGATGCAGAAAAGGCCTTTGACAAAATTCAACAGCCCTTCATGCTAAAAACTCTCAATAAATTAGGTTTTGATGGGACATACCTCAAAATAATAAGAGCTATTTATGACAAACCCACAGCCAATATCATACTGAATGGGCAAAAACTGGAAGCATTCCCTTTGAAAACAGGCACAAGACAGGGATGCCCTCTCTCACCACTCCTATTCAACATAGTGTTGGAAATTCTGGCCAGGGCAATCAGGCAGGAGAAGGAAAAAAAGTGTATTCAATTAGGAAAAGAGGAAGTCAAATTGTCCCTGTTTGCAGATGACATGATTGTATATCTAGAAAACCCCATTGTCTCAGCCCAAAATCTCCTTAAGCTGATAAGCAACTTCAGCAGTCTCAGGATACAAAATCAATGTACAAAAATCACAAGCATTCTTATACACCAATAACAGACAAACAGAGAGCCAAATCATGAGTGAACTCCCATTCACAATTGCTTCAAAGAGAATAAAATACCTAGGAATCCAACTTACAAGGGATGTGAAGGACCTCTTCAAGGAGAACTACAAACCACTGCTCAATGAAATAAAAGAGGATACAAACAAATGGAAGAACATTCCATGCTCATGGGTAGGAAGAATCAATATCGTGAAAATGGCCATACTGCCCAAGGTGATTTATAGATTCAATGCCATCCCCATCAAGCTACCAATGACTTTCTTCACAGAATTGGAAAAAACTACTTTAAAGTTCATATGGAACCAAAAAAGAGCCTGCATCGCCAAGTCAATCCTAAGCCAAAAGAACAAAGCTGGAGGCATCATGCTACCTGACTTCAAACTATATTACAAGGCTACAGTAACCAAAACAGCATGGTACTGGTACAAAAACAGAGATATAGATCAATGGAACAGAACAGAGCCCTCAGAAATAATGCCACATATCTACAACTATCTGATCTTTGACAAACCTGAGAAAAACAAGCAATGGGGAAAGGATTCCCTATTTAATAAATGGTGCTGGGAATACTGGCTAGCCATATGTAGAAAGCTGAAACTGGATCCCTTCCTTACACCTTATCCAAAAATTAATTCAAGATGAATTAAAGACTTAAATGTTAGACCTAAAACCATAAAAACCCTAGAAGAAAACCTAGGCATTACCATTCAGGACATAGGCATGGGCAAGGACTTCATGTCTAAAACACCAAAAGCAATGGCAACAAAAGTCAAAATTGACAAATGGGATCTCATTAAACTAAAGAGCTTCTGCACAGCAAAAGAAACTACGATCAGAGTCAATAGGCAACCTACAGAATGGGAGAAAATTTTTGCAATGTACTCATCTGACAAAGGGCTAATATCCAGAATCTACAATGAACTCAAACAAATTTACAAGAAAAAAACAAACAACCTCATCAAAAAATGGGCGAAGGACATGAACAGACACTTCTCAAAAGAGGACATTTATGCAGCCAAAAAAACACATGAAAAAATGCTCACCATCACTGGCCATCAGAGAAATGCAAATCAAAACCACAATGAGATACCATCTCACACCAGTTAGAATGGCAATCATTAAAAAGTCAAGAAACAACACGTGCTGGAGAGGATGTGGAGAAATAGGAACACTTTGACACTGTTGGTGGGACTGTAAACTAGTTCAACCATTGTGGAAGTCAGTGTGGCGATTCCTCAGGGATCTAGAACTAGAAATACCATTTGACCCAGCCATCCCATTACTGGGTATATACCCAAAGGACTATAAATCATTCTGCTATAAAGACACATGCACACGTATGTTTAATGTGGCACTATTCACAATAGCAAAGACTTGGAACCAACCCAAATGTCCAACAATGATAGACTGGATTAAGAAAATGTGGCACATATACACCATGGAATACTATGCAGCCATAAAAAATGATGAGTTCATGTCCTTTGTAGGGACATGGATGAAATTGGAAACCATCATTCTCAGTAAACTATTGCAAGGACAAAAAACCAAACACCGCATATTCTCACTGATAGGTGGGAATTGAACAATGAGAACACATGGACACAGGAAGGGGAACATCACACTCTGGGGACTGTTGTGGGGTGGGGGGAGTGGGAGGGATAACTTTAGGAGATATACCTAATGCTAAATGACGAGTTAATGGGTGCAGCACACCGGCATGGCACACGTATACATACGTAACTAACCTGCACATTGTGCACATGTGCCCTAAAACTTAAAGTATAATAATAATTTAAAAAAAAACCTGGAAGAGACACAACAAAAAAAGAAAATTTCAGGCCAATATCCCTGATGAACATTGATGCGAAAATCTTCAAAAAAATACTGGCAAACCGAATCCAGGAAGACATCAAAAGGCTTATCCACCATGATCAAGTCAGCTTCATCCCTGGGATACAAGGCTGGTTCAACATAGGTAAATCAATAAATATAATCCATCCATCAAATAAGCAGAACAAATGACAAAAACCACATGATGATCTCAATAGATGCAGAAAAGGACTTCGATAAAGTTCAACACCCTTCATGCTAAAAACTCTCTATAAACTAGGTATTGACGGAAGTATCTCGAAATAATAAGAGCTATTTATGACAAACCCACAGCCAACATCACACTGAATGGTTAAAAGCTGTAAGTATTCCCTTTGAAAACTGGCACAAAACAAAGATGCCTTCTCTCACCACTCCTATTCAACCATAGTATTGGAAGTTCTTGCCAGGGCAGTCAGGCAAGAGAAAGAAATAAAAGGTATTCGAATAGGAAGAGAGGAGTTCAAATTTTCTCTGTTTGAAGATGACATGATGATATATCTAGAAAACCCCATCGTCTCAGCCCAAAATCTCCTTAAGCTGATAAGCAACTTCAGCAAAGTCTCAGGATACAAAATCATGTGCAAAAATCACAAGCATTCCTATACACCAATAATAGACAAACAGAGAGCCAAATCATGAGTGAATTCCCATTCACAATTGCTTCAAAGAGAATAAATTACCTAGGAATCCAACTTACAAGGGTTGTGAAAGACCTCTTCAAGGAGAACTACAACCACTGCCCAAGGAAATAAGAGAGGACACAAACATATGGAAAAACATTCCATGCTCATGGATAGGAAGAATCAATATTGTGAAAATGGCCATACTGCCCAAAGTAATTTATAGATTCAATGCTGTCCCCATCAAGCTACCATTGACTTTATTCACAGAATTAGAAAAAACTACTTTAAATTTCATATAGAACCAAAAAAGAGCCCACATAGCCAAGACAATCCTAAGCAAAAAGAACAAAGCTGGAGGCATTATGCTACCTGACTTCAAACTATACTACAAGGCTTCAGTAACCAAAACAGCATGGTACTGGTAACAAAACAGATATATAGACAAATGGAACAGAACAGAGCCCTCAGAAATAATGCCACACATCTACAACAATCTGATCTTCGACAAACCTGACAAAAACAAGCAATGGGGAAAGAATCCCCTATGTAACAAATGGTGTTGGGAAAACGGGTTAGCCATATGCAGAAAACTGAAACTGGACCCCTTCTTTACACCTTTTACAAAAATTAACTCAAGATGGATTAAAGACTTAAATGTAAGACCTAAAACCATAAAAACCCTACAAGAAAACCTAGGCAATACCATTCAGGACATAGGCATGGGCGAATACTTCATGACTAAAACATGAAAAGCAATTGCAACAAAAGCCAGAACTGACAAATGGGATCTAATTAAACTAAAGAGCTTATGCACAACAAAAGAAACTATCATCAGAGTGAACAGGCAACCTACAGAATGGGAGAAAATTTTTGCAATCTATCCATCTGACAAAGGGCTAATATCCAGAAACTACAAGGAACTTAAACAAATTTACAAGAAATAAACAACCCCATCAAAAGATGGGAACAGACAGATACTTCTCAAAAGAAGACATTTATGTGGCCAACATATGGAAAAAAGTTCATCATCACTGGTCATCAGAGAAATGCAAATCAAAACCACAATGATATAACATCTCATGCCAGTTAGAATGGTGATCATTAAAAAGTCAGGAAAAAACTGATGCTGGAGAGGATGTGGCTAAATAGGAATGCTTTTACACTGTTGGTGGAAGTGTAAATTAGCTCAATCATTGTGGAAGACAGTGTGGCAATTCCTCAAGGATCTAGAACGAGAAATACCATTTGACCCAGCAATCCCATTACTGGGTATATACCCAAAGGATTATAAATCATTCTACTATAAAGACACATGCACACCTATGTTTATTGGAGCACCATTTACAATAGCAAAGACTTGGAACCAACTCAAATGCCCAAAAGTGATGGATTGGATGAAGAAAATGTGGCACATATACACCATGGAATACTATGGAGCCATGAAAAGGATGAGTTCATGTCCTTTGCAGGACATGGATGAAGCTGGAAACCATCATTGTCAGCAAACTAACACAGGAAGAGAAAACCAAACGCCACATGTTCTCACTCATAAGTGGGAGCTGAACAATGAGAACACATGGACACGGGGAGGTGATCATCACACACCAGTGCCTGTAGGGGAGTGAGGGGCTAGGGGAGGGATAGCCTTAGGAGAAATACCTAATGTAGATGATGGGTTGATAGGTGCAGCAAACCACCATGGCAAGTGTATATCTATTTAACAAACCTGCACGTTCTGCACATGTATTCCAGAACTTAAAGTATAATAAAAAATAAAAAATAAAATAAAATAATTAGTGTCACTAACCAAAAAAAAAATTGGTCTTGCTAAACTTTCCTGCAACATACCCTACTATATGTGCAAGTATAACTTGGTCTTTTTGACATCACCCTGTGGGAACTGGGGCTCAGGGGATTGGCAGGAGTGCTTATACTCTGGCTACATATATGAGTAATAAACTGTCATTTGCCTCTGACCCAGGAATCTTGTGTCTTCAGCCAGCACCTGTAAACCTGTGGTAGGATATCATGTTAGCTTGCAAGTAGGGTAAAATCTCAGATCCTTCACAGTTCTCAACAGTCAGAATAGCTTGGAAATGATCATCTTCTTTGCTCAAGTATGGAAATACTTTAAAAGATAATATTATCACCTAAAGCCCAAACAAAAACTGGACTTCAGGGCCAGGTGCAGTGGCTCACGTCTGTAATCCTAGCACTTTGGGAGGCTGAGGTGGGTGTATTACCTGAGGTCAGGAGGTTGAGACCAGTCTGACCAACGTGGCAAAACCCGTTTCTTTTTTTTCTTTTTCTTTTCTTTTTTTTTTGAGATGGAGTCTCGCTCTGTCACCCAGGCTGGAGCGCAGTGGTGCAATCTCGACTCACTGCAAGCTCCGCCTCCCGGGTTCACGCCATTCTCCTGCCTCAGCCTCCCGAGTAGCTGGGACTACAGGCACCCGCCACCATGCCCGGCTAATTTTTTGTATTTTTAGTAGAGACGGGGTTTCCCCGTGTTAGCCAGGATGGTGTCTATCTCCTGACCTCGTGATCTGCCCGTCTCGGCCTCCCAAAGTGCTGGGATTACAGGTGTGAGCCACCGCCCCCGGCGGCGAAACCCCGTTTCTACTAAACATACAAAAATTAGCTGGGTGTGATGGCCTGTGCCTGTGGTCCCAGCTACACGGGAGGCTGAGGTAGGAGAATCGCTTGAACCGGGGAGAGGGAGGTTGCAGTGAGCCGAGATCGAGCCACTGCACTCCAGCCTGGGTGATAGAGACTCAGTCTCAAAAAAAGAAAAAACGAAGCCAAAAAACTGGACTTCAATTTCCCTAAGCTCCCGTCACTGCAGGAGAGGTGTTAGGAGTGAGCAGAGCTCTTGATCATTTTGACTAGGTTTCTAGTCCATTATAAAAGATCTCTGGCTCTCCTGCTTCCCAATATCTCTAGTTTAAGGGGTAAAGAGATATAATCTGTAATTATACATATGTGTTGGCTTGTACTGGATTTTGTATTTAGTAATAGTGCCTAGTTTTACCCTTTTTGTTGTGTTTGTATATTTATGTAAAAGCATCATAAAAGCATTTTGTCAATTTTTTTAGGTGGCTTCATCAGTAGGCTGTACTCTGTCACATGGATACTGACATCTACTTTGAACTGGATTTTTTCACTCTTCCTTAGATTTGGCTGTTGTGAACTGCCATTAACTTGCCTGGGTGTGATAATGTGTTTTACAAGCTCCTCCTACAAGATTGTTATGACACATTAATATTCAGGATATGGAGAAGATATTTACATGACAACAGAGAAAGATGAGAATTTTAATTATAAAGTCAAAACTCTCTTATACAACAAGAAAGAAACATTATTAGATTCCAAAATTATTTCCTGTTTTGTCCCCTTGCAGAGGAACAAAACAGATCTGATTCACAATTTGCTGCTAGCAGATATGACATATTTTGGGAATCTTTCAACCTGATTTCAACTTGTTTTGCCATTGGTGAAAATTTCAAAGCACTGGATCCAAGATTCTACCAGTTTTTCCCTCCTCCAACCCCACCTCACCCAACACCATCACAATTTCTAAGTTTCTAAAAAAAAAATGCTTGTAAAGTTTCTAAAAAATGGAAACGATAAAAACCAACTTCTCCACTCAGCAACTAGCTGGAGAGTTATTTGTTTTGTTCACTTTCAAGTTCCTGTGTAACAATGTGACCTTTTAAAAAACACACAAATTAGCAGTTTTAATTTGCAATTTCATTCATACTACAGAAATATGGGAATTCTAATAGCATGGGCAATTATCTTGCCCATCTTTGCCCCATCTTATCTTGCTAGTGTATAATGATTGATGTAGAAAAGAGCATAGGTAAATAGGAAACATGACCTATAACTTATAATTACATTTGTGTTGGTTTGCACTGAATTTGTGTTTAGAATTAGTGCCTAGCTTTTAACTGTTTGAATTGAGTTTTTGTGCAAAAGAATTATTTTTATTTCAGAGAGTCTTTTATGTTTATATGGCTTAATTTATATCACTATTCAGAAGGTTTGTGTGTATTTCATAAGTTCCCAGAATAAAGTGAAATTTGCATGTTATTTTTTTAATTGAGGGTGAAGCAAAATATAGCCAAGGAAGGAATACGTCTGCATATTTAATGGCCAAATAAATAAATATAATACAACCACTAAGATTTTCAGGAGTTTACAGTTACTGCAATGATAAAATTTGGTTTGTTTTTCTTTCAGGTTATTCTTTTCTACTGTTTCCTTTAATAGAGCAGTTGAAGCAGTTAAAAGGATTTCTTAAAAAATCTGACAACATTACAGATTTATGCTAAATACATACAGTATCTAATTTAAAGTAAAAGGAACTAAACTTTTTTTTCCTCACTTTTGATTCTTAATATTCTTTATCAGCTCGTTGAAGAGTTCCTGTCTCTGACTGTTCATGCTCGCAAATACGAGTTATAAATACTGTGAGAATTCATTTAATTTCCACTTAAAATTCACAGGAAGTCATACTTGTTACCAGGAAACACTGTACTTCTTTTAGAGAATATCTAATTCAGAGAGGCTAAATTATATCCATTACACTCTATCATGGCTAGTTGGTAAAAGCTGACAAGGAATACCTTAGCTATTTTTGATGAATACAACACTTCAGTGGTGTCTCATTTCCATACTGACATAAGGGCTAAACAAGCTTTCTTCAGAAAAACACCTTACAGAAATCTCTGAAGTGTGCTATGCTTAGATCTTCCTTGAGAAAAAGATATTATAGAGATGAAGGAAACTCCAGATATCCCAAGACATGTTACTAAACTTCTTTTCAGAAGATTTCAATAGTATTTGGTAAACTGCAATATCAGAAACTTTGGGTATAATTGAGACCTTGACAATTTTAGAGGTGATTATTGATTATGTCACTTGTAAATCTGGTGGTCTGACCACACCTAACAGTATTCAAAAATTTTTAAAAGTCACTGAACAACCTTAAGATGGGGTGAAGTAAGAGCACACGTTTAAAAACAATAATTAAAGGTCAGCACCAAAAAGTCTGTCTCTGCTATTCTGCTGAGAGATTCATATGGAGATGGCAGTAGCTGTCACCTATTGTCAAGACTGACTCTCATGAACTTTGATGGACATCAATTCCTTTTCTTCATTTGTAGCTACTAGAAGGAAATCTCCTTTGGAATGCATCTTTCCAAGGATCCAGTGAAGGCAGCAGGCAATAGGACGAACGTGTAGGGAGACATTAGGAGCGTATAAGAAAGTCAAGTAAAAAGCAGCAGACATGAGTTTCTTTAGCAATATCCTTGAAATTATGTTGGTTGAAAAATATTAGCTGGTTTAATTCAGATTTAAATGTATGCTGAGGATCTGCATAGTTAGGATTTAAATTATAAATTGAGTTTGTTGCATCTTTTAGACAGTTCTTAAATAGCAGCTTTATGATCCTATTTTTCTTTGTAAGCATATAGGATAAATTAAAATATAAAAATTTATCAACAAATTATATTTACACTAGACATTCTTACATACTCTGAAGAGAAAAAATTAGGAACAAAATACTTCTTACATATGAATTGAAAATTCTTCTTACCTAAGGTGGCATTTTATTTGAATACTTGAAAGGATGTTATAAAGAATATTAGGAATTTGACTTTGGGAAAGTTGTAATCCATCAAATAGCTGCTTGTTTTCTTATTTCTGCTGTATATTTTGTTGAATCCATATAGATTCTGATATTTTGTTATTTTTATTCCTACTCTATATTTTATTACTTGTTTTTTCTTTAGCTTTTATAAAATCTCCTCTATGTACATTTTCTTAAAATTTCTTATGGTTGATAAAGTAGAATGAGCGCAATCTTTGAAGTCAGACAGAACTAGGTTTGAATTTCAGCTGTACTACTTACTACCAGTGTGGTCTTCAACGGGTCACTTAATTTACCAAAGCCTTTTTCTTTATATTATAATATGGAGACAAAAGCAGTTACCTTACACGATTGTTGGGAGCATCCTAGATAGCACATTAAAATCATGGTGAGAGATCTTACATGGTGGCTGGTGGTCTCAATCTGGCCCGCTTTGACACGTATTATTTATTAATATCAGGCAAGAACACCTGGCCTGAAGGAGAGGTCCAACAGGTCAAAGTCAACTCCAGAGTGGATTCTGATTCTCGTTGTTTTAGTGTAACCAACCATCCCAGTTTACCTAGGACAGGGGTAGTGGGGCTGTTCCCAGGATGTGAACTTTCAGTGCTGAAACTAAGAAAGTATTGAGCAAACTGAGATGAACTGGTCACCTGGGACATTTTCTTTATATATTATGAAGGATGAAATGTGAATTTTTGCAAAGGCAGTATGTGTGTCTGACTGTGACATGAATTTAAGCCTACAAGTTTTAAAGACAAGGAGCCACTCAAACTGAGTGTCATGAGATTCGTGTACATTGCAGGAAAAAAGTCCTTTCCCCTAGAGGAAAGGGTCTTAATCTAGTTGCCTAACCTGAAAATGAAACCAACCAGGAATGAAATGTATCTGCAAACAACACCAAGCAATTGTAGAGATCATTGCTGCAGTTAGCTTGTAACTTAAGACTTTGAAGTGTGATTTATCTTAGTTTGCAAACTCTAAATTGGGGTGTGATTCTCCAGTTTCCACTAGTAATTAAAGGGTGAAAAGTTTTGTTACTTTAAATATGAAAAAAATGAGTTCGCAGTACAAAATACTTGTTTTGTACAAATTTTGTACTTCAACCTCCTGAACATTGCTCTATTTTGTACTTGGAAATGAAAAATTGAAGCAAGGAATGGTTTGCAATATCCCAAAGCTCTCCATATACCCTGGTGTTCAAGGCCAAAATTATGTAACCTCTTTGACTAGATGATTTTTAAAGTACTAGTTTTTATCCTAGTTACTTTCAGCGGTAATATGCTTGTTTTACTTTCTTGGCTCAGGGCCTTATTACCACGTAAAGACAATTTTCCTTCCTAAACTACTTTGCTACCTCATTAGCAAGTTTAGCAAGATGCCACATACAGGTGGTATGAAGAAGATAACTAGGTCAGGTTGCTTGGTTAGTCCCTTGAGCAGCCTTGGGAGTGCTGTTTTAGTTTAATGTTTGTGTGCATGTTTGTAGAAAAGGAAGAGACAATTTGATGAATAGCTTTGACTCTGTTTTAACCTCAGAGGCAATCCTTATCTTAATTAAAAAGGAATGAGGTCTGGAATGTATTCTAAGATCCAAAGATATATATTCAAACACCCCTAAAGTTTTTAGGTTTTTGAATTGGCCCTATACCAGTGGTTCTCAACCTGGTTACACCTTGGAATCACTAGCAGGATAAAGGAAGGGTGTGGGAGGCAAATACTGATGTCTAGGCATCCATCCCAGACCAATGAAATCTGAATCTCTGGGGATAGACCCAGGCATTCACATTTTTAAAAAAGATTTCTAGGTGATGCTAATATGCTCTTTCTTTTGTCTCTCTCTTTTTTTTTTTGTTTTTTGAGACAAAGTCTTTCTCTGTCACCCAAGCTGGACCACAGTGGCATGATCTCTGCTCACTGCAACCTCTGCCTCCCGTGTCCAAGCCATTCTTCTGCCTCAGCCTACTGAGTAGTGGGGATTACAGGTGCCCGCCACCACACCTGGCTAATTTTTTTGTATTTCTAGTAGAGATGGGGTTTCACCATGTTGGCCAGGCTGGTCTTGAACTCCTGACCTCAACTGATCTTCCTGCCTTGTCCTCCAAAAGTTCTGGGATTATAGGCGTGAGCCACCATGCCTGGCCTAATATGCTCTTTCTAACAGCTATAATGACTCTAATGGATTGAAATATTCAAGGGAAAAATAGTTCCAGAATGTCAGGCAATGTATGGTAGCTTCAAATAATTATACTGAGATTAGGACCTACATTCGATTTTAAGGAGGTTCTTGTTTCACTTTCCTGGGAACCCTCTTACCTGCACTTCTAGGGAGAAGTGTGAAGTATTTGCACACTTACAACATATTCTTCTTTTGTGAACGTACTAAATGTAGGTCCACACAAGGGCCAGGGTATGAAGACAAGCAAGGTGTTTATCTTTATTCCTCCCCAGTGACTTTTCCCAGACAAAACTCTACTAGAACCACATTGGAACTTGAAAGGAAGTACTTCTCATATATGGAAACTGGGAATCTAGGCTGCCTTCCTTGGATTTTTAATGTAGAGTAACAAGGAAGCTAAGGGGAATAGATCTCATAGGAATAAAGAGAAATATAAACCTTGGGGATGGGCTCACTACAAGGGAAGGAGGGGAAAGGGAGGAATAGAAAACATAGAAAACAATAATAAAGAAAACAATAACATAAAAAGCCACTTTTGCTTTCTCCTCCCCTAAATAAACAACATCAACAACAAACAACCAATTTCAACAATCAATAGCTTGAGGGAAAGCTAAATTATTTTAAGATTGAATGTAAAAGACTGCAATTTAATAATAACTCACCTTGGCCTATGAAAATGACAAGGAAACAAAATGGCAGTATGCTCAAATTATTACTTGGCTATCTAGGTCTTATAAATCTCCAATACAGGAAAAGAAGAGGCAATAAGAACAAATCTGCTATCTGGATAGCCCCAGAAGGGTTTTCCTATTTTCTTTTTTTTAATTTTATTTTTATTATACTTTACGTTTTAGGGTACATGTGCACAATGTGCAGGTTTGTTACATATGTGTACATGTGACATGTTGGTGTGCTGCGCCCATTAACTCGTCATTTAGCATTAGGTATATCTCCTAATGCTATCCCTCCCCCCTCCCCCCACCTCACAACAGTCCCCGGTGTGTGACGTTCCCCTTCCTGTGTCCACGTGTTCTCATTGTTCAATTCCTACCTATGAGTGAGAACATGCGGTGTTTGGTTTTTTGTCCTTGTGATAGTTTGCTGAGAATGATGGTTTCCAGTTTCATCCATGTCCCTACAAAGGACATGAACTCATCATTTTTTATGGCTGCATAGTATTCCATGGTGTATATGTGCCACATTTTCTTAATCCAGTCTATCATTGTTGGACATTTGGGTTGGTTCCAAGTCTTTGCTATTGTGAATAGTGCCGCAATAAACATACGTGTGCATGTGTCTTTATAGCAGCATGATTTATAGTCCTTTGGGTATATACCCAGTAATGGGATGGCTGGGTCAAATGGTATTTCTAGTTCTAGATCCCTGAGGAATCGCCACACTGACTTCCACAAGGGTTGAACTAGTTTACAGTCCCACCAACAGTGTCAAAGTGTTCCTATTTCTCCACATCCTCTCCAGCACGTGTTGTTTCTTGACTTTTTAATGATTGCCATTCTAACTGGTGTGAGATGGTATCTCATTGTGGTTTTGATTTGCATTTCTCTGATGGCCAGTGATGGTGAGCATTTTTTCATGTGTTTTTTTGGCTGCATAAATGTCCTCTTTTGAGAAGTGTCTGTTCATGTCCTTTACCCATTTTTAGATGGGGTTGTTTGATTTTTTCATGTAAATTTGTTTGAGTTCATTGTAGATTCTGGATATTAGCCATTTGTCAGATGAGTAGATTGCAAAAATTTTCTCCCATTCTGTAGGTTGCCTGTTCACTCTGATGGTAGGTTCTTTTGCTGTGCAGAAGCTCTTTAGTTTAATGAGATCCCATTTGTCAATTTTGGCTTTTGTTGCCATTGCTTTTGGTGTTTTAGACATGAAGTCCTTGCCCATGCCTATGTTCTGAATGATATTGCCTAGGTTTTCATGTAGGGTTTTTATGGTTTTAGGTCTAACATTTAAGTCTTTAATCCATCTTGAATTAATTTTTATATAAGGTGTAAGGAAGGGATCCAGTTTCAGCTTTCTACATATGGCTAGCCAGTTTTCCTAGCACCATTTATTAAATAGGGAATCCTTTCCCCATTTCTTGTTTTTGTCAGGTTTGTCAAAGATCAGATAGTTGTAGATATGTGGCATTATTTCTGAGGGCTCTGTTCTGTTCCATTGATCTATATCTCTGTTTTTGTACCAGTACCATGCTGTTTTGGTTACTGTAGCCTTGTAGTATAGTTTGAAGTCAGGTAGCGTGATGCCTCCAGCTTTGTTCTTTTGGCTTAGGATTGACTTGGCGATGAGGGCTCTTTTTTGGTTCCATATGAACTTTAAAGTAGTTTTTTCCAATTCTGTGAAGAAAGTCATTGGTAGCTTGATGGGGATGGCACTGAATCTATAAATCAACTTGGGCAGTATGGCCATTTTCACAATATTGATTCTTCCTACCCATGAGCTTGGAATGTTCTTCCATTTGTTTGTATCCTCTTTTATTTCATTGAGCAGTGGTTTGTAGTTCTCCTTGAAGGGTCCTTCACATCCCTTTTAAGTTGGATTCCTAGGTATTTTATTCTCTTTGAAGCAGTTGTGAATGGGAGTTCACTCATGATTTGGCTCTCTGTTTGTCTGTTATTGGTGTATAAGAAAGCTCGTGATTTTTGCACATTGATTTTGTATCCTGAGACTTTGCTGAAGTTGCTTATCAGCTTGAGGAGATTTTGGGCTGAAACGATGGGGTTTTCTAGATATACAATCATGTCATCTCCAAACAGGGACAATTTGACTTCCTCTTTTCCTAATTGAATACCCTTTTTTTCCTTCTCCTGCCTGATTGCCCTGGCCAGAACTTCCAACACTTTGTTGAATAGGAGTGGTGAATACCTAATTTACTGAGAGTTTTTAGCATGAAGGTTGTTGAATTTTGTCAAAGAACTTTTCTGCATCTGCTGAGATAATCATGTGGTTTTTGTCTTTGGTTCTGTTTATATGTTGGATTACATTTATTGATTTGCATATGTTGAACCAGCCTTGCATCCCAGGGATGAAGCCCACTTGATCATGGTGGATAAGGTTTTTGATGTGCTGCTGGATTTGGTTTGCCAGTATTTTATTGAGGATTTTCGCATCGATGTTCATCAAGGATATTGGTCTAAAATTCTCTTTTTTGGTTATGTCTCTGCCCGGCTTTGGTGTCAGGCTGATGCTGGCCTCATAAAATGAGTTAGGGAGGATTCCCTCTTTTTCTATTGATTGGAATAGTTTCAGAAGGAATGGTACCAGCTCCTCTTTGTACTTCTGGTAGAATTCGGCTGTGAATCCATCTGGTCCTGGACTGTTTTTTGTTGGTAAGCTATTGATTATTTCCTCAATTTCAGAGCCTGTTATTGGTCTATTCAGAGACTCAACTTCTTCCAGGTTTAGTCTTGGGAGGATGTATGTGTCAAGGAATTTATCCATTTCTTCTAGATTTTCTAGTTTATTTGCGTAGAGGTGTTTATGGTATTCTCTGATGGTAGTTTGTATTTCTGTGGGATCAGTGGTGATATCCCCTTTATCATTTTTTATTGCATCTATTTGATTCTTTTCTCTTTTCTTCTTTATTAGTCTTGCTAGCGGTCTATCAATTTTGTTGATCCTTTCAAAAAACCAGCTCCTGGATTCATTAATTTTTTGAAGGGTTTTTTGTGTCTCTATGTCCTTCAGTTCTGCTCTGATTTTAGTTATTTCTTGCCTTCTGCTAGCTTTTGAATGTGTTTGCTCTTGCTTCTCTAGTTCTTTTAATTGTGATGTTAGGGTGTCAATTTTAGATCTTTCCTGCTTTCTCTTGTGGGCATTTAGTGCTATAAATTTCCCTCTACACACTGCTTTGAATGTGTCCCAGAGATTCTGGTATGTTGTGTCTTGGTTCTCGTTGGTTTCAAAGAACATCTTTATTTCTGCCTTCATTTGGTTATGTACCCAGTAGTCAGTCATTCAGGAGCAGGTTGTTCAGTTTCCATGTAGTTGAGTGGTTTTGAGTGAGTTTCTTAATTCTGAGTTCTAGTTTGATTGCACTGTGGTCTGAGAGACAGTTTGTTATAATTTCTGTTCTTTTACATTTGCTGAAGAGTGCTTTACTTCCAACTATGTGGTCAATTTTGGAGTAGGTGTGGAGTGGTGCTGAAAAGAATGTATATTCTGTTGATTTGGGGTGGAGAATTCTGTAGATGTCTATTAGGTCCACTTGGTGCAGAGCTGAGTTCAATTCCTGGGTATCCTTGTGAACTTTCTGTCTCGTTGATCTGTCTAATGTTGACAGTGGGGTGTTAAAGTCTCCCATTATTATTGTGTGGGAGTCTAAGTGTCTTTGTAGGTCACTCAGGACTTGCTTTATGAATCTGGGTGCTCCTGTATTGGGTGCATATATATTTAGGATAGTTAGCTCTTCTTGTTGAATTGATCCCTTTACTATTATGTAATGGCCTTCTTTGTCTCTTATGATCTTTGTTGGTTTAAAGTCTGTTTTATCAGAGACTAGGATTGCAACCCCTGCCTTTTTTTGTTTTCCATTTGCTTGGTAGATCTTCCTCCATCCTTTTATTTTGAGCCTATGTGTGTCTCTGCACGTGAGATGGGTTTCCTGAATACAGCACACAGATGGGTCTTGACTCTTTATCCAATTTGCCAGTCTGTGTCTTTTAATTGGAGCATTTAGTCCATTTACATTTAAAGTTAATATTGTTATGTGTGAATTTGATCCTGTCATTATGATGTTAGCTGGTTATTTTGCTCGTTAGTTGATGCAGTTTCTTCCTGGCATTGATGATCTTTACAATTTGGCATGATTTTGCAGTGGCTGGTACCAGTTGATCCTTTCCATGTTTAGTGCTTCCTTCAGGAGCTCTTTTAGGGCAGGCCTGGTGGTGACAAAATCTCTCAGCATTTGCTTGTCTGTAAAGGATTTTATTTCTCCTTCACTTATGAAGCTTAGTTTGGCTGGATATGAGATTCTGGGTTGAAAATTCTTTTCTTTAAGAATGTTGAATATGGGTCCCCACTCTCTTCTGGCTTGTAGAGTTTCTGCTGAGAGATCCGCTGTTAGCCTGATGGGCTTCCCTTTGTGGGTAACCCGACCTTTCTCTCTGGCTGCCCTTAACACTTTTTCCTTCACTTCAACTTTGGTGAATCTGACAGTTATGTGTCTTGGAGTTGCTCTTCTCGAGGAGTATCTTTGTGGCGTTCTCTGTATTTCCTGAATTTGAATGTTGGCCTGCCTTGCTAGATTGGGGAAGTTCTCCTGGATAATATCCTGCAGAGTGTTTTCCAACTTGGTTCCATTCTGCCCATCACTTTTAGGTACACCAGTCAGACGTAGATTTGGTCTTTTCACATAGTCCCATATTTCTTGGAGGCTTTGTTTGTTTCTTTTTATTCTTTTTTCTCTAAGCTTCTCTTCTCACTTCATTTCATTCGTTTCATCTTCCATCACTGATACCCTTTCTTCCAGTTGATTGCATCGACTACTGAGCCTTCTGCATTCATCACGTAGCTCTCGTGCCTTGGTTTTCAGCTCCATCAGGTCCTTTAAGGACTTCTCTGCATTGGTTATTCTAGTTATACATTCATTTAATTTTTTTTCAAAGCTTTTAACTTCTTTGCCTTTGGTTCGAATTTCCTCCTGTAGCTCGGAGTAGTTTGATCATCTGAAGCCTTCTTCTCTCAACTTGTCAAAGTCATTCTCTGTCCTGCTTTGTTCTGTTGCTGGTGAGGAGCTGCGTTCCTTTGGAGGAGGAGAGGCACTCTGATTTTTAGAGTTTCTAGTTTTTCTGCTCTGTTTTTTTCCCATCTTTGTGGTTTTATCTACCTTTGGTCTTTGATGATGGTGACATACAGATGGGTTTTTGGTGTGGATGTCCTTTCTGTTTGTTAGTTTTCCTTCTAACAGGACCCTCAGCTGCATATCTGTTGGAGTCTGCTAGAGGTCCACTCCAGACCCTGTTTGCCTGGGTATCAGCAGTGGTGGCTGCAGAACAGCCGATATTGGTGAACCGCAGATGCTGCTGCCTGATCGTTCCTCTGGAAGTTTTGTCTCAGAGGAGTACCCGGTCATGTGAGGTGTCAGTCCGCCCCTACTGGAGGGTGCCTCCCAGTTAGGCTACTCATGGGTCAGGGACCCATTTGAGGAGGCAGTCTACCTGTTCTTAGATCTCAAGCTGCGTGCTGGGAGAACCACTACTCTCTTCAAAGATGTCAGAGAGGGACATTTAAGTCTGCAGAAGTTACTGCTGTCTTTTTGTTTTTCTGTGCCCTGCCCCCAGAGGTGGAGCCTACAGAGGCAGGCAGGCCTCCTTGAGCTGTGGTGGGCTCCACCCAGTTCGAGCTTCTGGGCTGCTTTGTTCACCTAATCAAACAACTAACTCGGCAATGGCAGGTGCCCCTCCCCCAGCCTCGCTGCTGCTTTGCAGTTTGATCTCGGACTGCTGTGCTAGCAATGAGCGAGATTCCTTGGGCGTAGAACCCTCTGAGCCAGGTGTGTGATATAATCTCCTGGTGTGCCGTTTTTTAAGCCCGTTGGAAAAGCGCAGTATTAGGGTGGGAGTGACCCGATTTTCCAGGTGCCATCTGTCACTGCTTTCTTTGACTAGGAAAGGGAATTCCCTGACCCCTTGTGCTTCCTGGGCGAGGCGATGCCTCGCCCTTCTTCGGCTCATGCACGGTGTGCTGCACCCACTGTCCTACACCTACTATCTGGCACTCCCCAGTGAGATGAACCCCGTACCTCAGTTGGAAATGCAGAAATCACCCATCTTCTGCATCGCTCACGCTGGGAGCTGTAGACCAGAGCTGTTCCTATTCTGCCATCTTGGCTCCTCCCCCTGGGTTTTCCTATTTTCTAAGGTCCAAGAATAGTGGTGACAGAATGTGATATACTGAGAGGGGAAGTAGAGGGAAGAAAAAATAATTAAAAACAGACCATAAAAAGTTTTTAAAGACAGCAATATAGGGTAGTTAGTTAAATTTTGAGCAATATTAACAAGGGTTTGGGTTTTGTTGGGCTTAATTTTGTTCCCTTTAAAACATACATACATACACACACACACACACACACACACACACACACACACACAAAACAGGTACCAGTTGAAGGGGTGGAAGAAGAAATAAGGCACCCTCCCTACATGCAGGGAGCTAATTTCTTATTAGAAAGCATATTTTAACACAGAAGAAATATAGAATAATTTAAAAACAATATAAACTATAAGTAAGTGATCTCTTATTTTAATATTGTTTAGTTTTCTAATTATGAAAGTGATAATGCAGGCCAGGCATGGTGGCTCACGCCTGTAATCCCAGCACTTTGGGAGGCCAAGGTGGGGGGATCACTTGAGGTCAGGCATTTGAAACCAGCCTGATCAACATGGTGAAATCCCGTCTCTACTAAAAATACAAAAATTAGCTGGGCATGGTGGCAGATGCCTGTAATCCCAGCTACTCGGGAGGCTGAGACAGGAGAATGGCTTCAACCTGAGAGGCGGAGGTTGTAATGAGCCGAGATCATGCCACTGTACTCCAGCCTGGGTGATAGAGTGAGACTCTGTATCAAACAAACAAACAAAAAAACAAACAAACAAACAAAAAAAACAAAAAAGAAAGTGATAATTCCTATTGTGAAGAAGTTAGGAGTCAAAGAATAGTATAGAAAGGAAAATGACAATCACCCCTCATCCCTGAGCTCTTGCTATTTTGAGTTCCAGGGCATCCTCCCTTTTGTCTTCAGTGTCTGTCTGCACTGACTCCTTTTTCTCAGTCTATAAATGTCAGCTTTCCCTATCTCACTTTCACCATCACTACTGAGGGGTAATTGCACCTACAACTTATGGTTGTGCAATAAATGAATTAATATAGGTAAAATGTTTCCAGCAATACCCAGCATGTAGTAAACAGTACAAGTGTTAGTTATTTTTAAATTTATTATTTTTAAACAAATGAAGAAAAAAAATCTTGTCCTCCTTTAACCACTGTTATATCTTTTCCTATCCCTTAGTTCCTTAACCTCTACTTACACCATACTCTTCTTACCCTATTGCTGTTTGATTTCTGCTGTGGCCCTGTAGAAGTTCCTAACCCACTATTAATATCTTACTTGAGTGTTTTTCCAGCTCAGCTGAATCTCCGCAGTCACCTCCACATCTTCCCAGCATCCACCTGCCTCACAGAGCTGGTCAATGTGATGTCAGATCTGGTCCTTTTTTATCTTGTTTGGAAGTAAAAACTCAATCTTTAGAAACAGTTGTTAAGCTCTGTTATCGCCCACCAAACTTTACCACTGAACTAGACAAAAACCTTTCTGTGTGTCTATCTACCCAGACCTAATCAATTCCCAGTATGTATGCATTTACTTTACAGTGTTTATCATTATCTGCCCGGTATTACCATAACTATTGTGTATCTGTCCTCCCCCCAGATAAGTGACAGTGACCCATCATGTTTGCCTTTGTATCTCAAGAGCCTGTTTCATGAATATTTGTCAAATTGACTTGAAGTTCTGGGGATATGGCTTAAAGCACTTACTATTTAATACCCTGTGTTTTAATTATTAAGGTAAATGTTTTCACTTCTCTACTATATTTTAAGGTCCATGAGAGTTGGGAATCTGCCTTCTTCAGCTTTGATTACTATGCAGTGCTCAAAACTGTGTCCTGCATATAATGATGCTCCCTAAATATTAATTCTGAAATAACAATTACCTTTGTAGAGCACTTTACACTTTATCCAGCTCTCCTGCATGGATTAACTCACTGTGTCTCACAATGAGCCTCTAAGATAAGTTTGTATTGGGCAAAAAAGGAAACAGGCTCAGTAGTGTTACAAGGCTAATGAAAGGAACAAGGGCTCAAGTCTAAGTTTCCCGATTTTAGATGCCCCCTGCTTTCTCTACTGTATCCTTCTGCCTATAAAACAGAATGTAATGTCATTTCATGTAAATATTTCTTCCTATGATTGAGCAGAACGGAGAACATCTGGCTGGAGGTACCAGGTCAGCTTTGTGGAAGAGATGGGGGTTTGTTTGAGAAGGGCTTGGAAACACTGGGCACGCAGCATGCTAGAGAGAAGGTAAGTGATCTTTTGGAACTATAGTACATGGAGAGACAAGTCTTGCATTAAAATTAGTTTCACTATTTCTCATTTGAGAAAACAGTAGTACTTGGGTTTCACATAAAGTGTTTATTTTTAAAGGTAACACATGAATTGCAACTGTACAAATTACAGTTGAATTCACAGCCAGTGTAATTCTGGACACAGAGTAATAGGAATGAACATGGAGGGCTCTTTAGGCAACACAGCAAAGCCTGGAGGTTTTTTGAAATCCCTCAATTGCTTTAAAAAAAAGATCTTTTTAAGGTTATTTATAATCCAACAAGGGTCAACTAACTTGTTTTTTTCTTTTCTTTTCAAATAACTACTCACAATAACATACCAAAAATCTATCATTTAGCCTCTGGATATAACATTAAAGTTATTTATTTCTTGTTTCCTGTGTTTATGATGTGTGTTTATGGACAACTTTATTATGGTACAAATCCATAGCCAAATGACATTTCCCAATACTGTACCGAGAGACAGATTTCTACTGATTACTCCTGTGATTCTTGTAATAACATTTTACACGTTCAACAGTGTCCTGTCAGATAACAAAGCTTAAAAGAACATCTACAGTGATGGAAGCCTTGTGGGGCTGCAATTTCTCTACATCTGCTTCTGAAACCAGTGCTACATAGTAGGTTATGCTTGGCAAGGCCAATAATTCTAGGTCATTTATTCTTTTATTGCTTTTGTACTATTTTGTTCTACTTGACTGAAGAGGTTTTAGGAAATTCACCATGGGCATGCTGATTTCCATTTGAGTTGCTGCAGCTACATTCTGCATTTTTCCCTGTCTCCCTTTGGCTCCACTTGAGAGCTCATTTCACTGTTCAGAGCAACTTCTATTTCAAATCTTTTCCCTGCACATAACACATCTCCCATTCTTGGCACTATGCCCTCATTCTTGCAGCTTGAAGCCCTCACTTAGTATGTACCCAAGATTCTCCTCTATCTTTATTTTTTTTTTTAAAGTAATGTGAACTTTATTTACCCATTAGCTTTCCTCCAAGGAAATGAAAGCATTGCTCTCTGCCTATGCCATTAACCCTTCCTAGCACCAGACTTCAGCAAGCTTCGTAGCCTGTTACTAGTATTAACAGAAAAAAGAATTGTAATTTAAGTGATAGCAAATAACTTTTTACATCCTAATGAAGACATCTTGCCTCTTTTCCCTTGACATTGACATCAGGGCACGTGGGGTTCTTTATGTCTTGATGGAATCTCTAAACAGAGAATCCGTTGTGGGCCAAAATAAGGGTTCTCCTAGAACTGTGTTGTTCTATAATCAAAATCCAAACTTTCAGATTTTCCACTGTAGCAGATGAATTGTTGATTTAATTTTCAGTAGCAAAATATTAATATGAAAGGTAGGCTAATGTAAGAAAGTCATAAACATTGTTGGCATATTATTTAGTTACTAAATATTGTTTAATAACATGCATTTTCTCAACTTCTGGGTTGATGCAATATTTTCAAAAAATATTTGAAGCAATATTTCAAATATTTTCAAAAAAGCTAAGTTATGTTTGAAATGTAATTAATTACACTTGATACATTTTCAAGCCTCTGAGCTTTTGCTCACGTTATTCCAACTGCCTTGTAAAACTTTCTATCTTTTCTCTGCCTGTAAAATAGGATTCATTCTTTAGGGTCAAGCTAAGGTTACTTCCTCTGTGAAATGCTTTTGAATCCTTCTGGAGAGTATCAGTCATTTTGCCTTTCTGTCTCTAGAGTACTTTGTTTATGGTTCTACTTTCTTTTGGGGAGTCCTTTTAGGCCAAAGTGTGTTCCATAGTTTTGGGGTGTGTGGGTGTCCCGCCTACTTCCTTGAGGACAGAGAAGACATTATTCGGCTCTGAAAGTCTCCTCTAGTAGCCAGCACTGTGCTTTAAATACGATGTTGGTTGAAGTTTGACTGCCTAGGAATATACAAAATGATTGACTGCGGTAGGTAATAAATGGAGCATGGGAGAGATTGTAATCAAGATCCCTAATGTGTGAGAGTTTAGAAGCTGAGACAAATTTACATATGGATAGAACCTCAGGGAAATATAGAAAAAAAATACCAGAAATACATAAAAAATTCACAAATGCTCTATAAATCGAGTCAATAATAAAGAGTTTATATAAAGTCTAGGACACTCAAACAGGAATGATCACTCTCCATGAGATATTTTGTATGAGAGAATTTTAGCACTACTTTTTTGTAGCTTTTAGCAAAGCATTAGTAGGGTAAACCCTTGGACAATTGCAGCACGAAGTTGGTGATTAGTACAAGGGCAAGTCTTCTTAGCAAGTCTTGAAGTTTTCCAGCTTGAGAGTTTATGAAGAAAAGACAGTAATAGTGAACAATTAGATGCAGAATGAAGCGGGGACTGTCCTTAAACACATGTATGTGTGTGCATGTGTGTGTGTGTGTGCATGTGCATGTATGTATACTCAGAATATGACAAATTATATGAAGAACATCAGCTTTGATGTTAGAGAAACCAAAGTTTGGTTTTGGCCTGCCATTTGGAATTTCCCTTAGCAAGTTATTTAATGTCTTTAAACCTTACTTGCCTCACCTGTAAAATAGCAAAAATAATGAGTGATATACATAAAAAATATATATATATTAAAAAGTAAGAAGTATAGTTTCTGACATTTCCTTCTTACACTGCACTTCTAGAAAAAGTCCTGAGAGCCCTGGCGAGGCCCTTGGCCAGGAAAGGCTGAAATAATATGAATCGTGATTCTGTTCCTCCTCTGTCACCATCCTGGTACTGCCTGTCTGCCTTTCCATCTCTGCTGCTCCACCCTGGACTGACCACTCTCTGGAATCACTATAAGTATGCTAATGCTAGAGCCTTTCAGTTTGTTGTGGCTCTAAGTTGAGTCTTTAAGAACAAAGGCTGTTTCTCATCTGCCTCCATGTCAGTTGCTACTGCTATTCCTGGAGTTAGTCATGGTTTCAGAGATGTTTGGATTTAAGAAACGGTAGGAGGCAGGACTCCCCTGTGGTTGCCCTTTGGTGTCACTGGAATGTCTACACATGCCTTTGTGGTTTTGTGGTTAGGAGGTTGGCTTCAAGTTTATAGTCCCACATGGCTTTGGGTGAGAAAAAGAATGTCTTTTAAAAACCAAGACCTGCTGGAAGAAGCTCTCCCAGTTACTCAGTGTCTCTTTCTCTATGGTTGTTTTCTCTCAAGATTACAGCAGTTAGAATTAAAAGCTATAATCTCGACTTCAAGGCAAAGTTCTTACACCTGGGTTTTGCTATCTTTTTGTATGTGCTATATGATTGCATTTAAATTTTGTGAAAGCATGTGCATGAATGTTTTAAGGGATGTGCATTTAAGGAAGTTGTAAAACTGTGTAGAGTATGACCACAGCTTGTATGTAGAAAAGGGACTGGAAGAAAACATCTTACAATGTTAATAGCGAGTTGTCTTTAGGTGGTGAGACTATGTTTTTTCTCTTTCTTCTATTTCTATATTTTCCACTTTTCCAAAATGTTCATAGATTACTTCTTTAACATATAATTTCTGTGGGTATGTAATAGGTATATATATTTATGGGGTACATGAGATATTTTGATACATGCATACAATAAGTACTAATCATAGAGTAAATGGGGTATCCATAATTTCAAGCACTTATCCTTTGTGTTACAAACAATCCAATTGTACTCTTTTAGTTATTTTAAAATGTACAATTAAATTATTATTGACTATAGTCATCCCGTTTTATTACCAAATACATATCTTACTTTTAAATATAATACATGTTACCAAATACAGATATTACTTTTCCATATAATATTTTAAAATGAAGAAACCAATTATATACATGTATACACACATTTATGTATATATACACATATGTATACATATACATGTATGTGGTGTGTGTGTGTGTGTGTGTGTGTATATATATGTGTGTGTATATAGACATATGTCCCCAAAAGGGGACTAATCAGTAGGCATTGGTCCTCCTGTATGCAGTGTTTTGTAAATAGCTGTTTGACTGGTTCACCAGTGATTACTGGAATTGCCTTTTATTTGTATCTGTTCAGGAGTCAGTTAGTAGATTTGTCACATATAACCATGAACTCATACAGGTCTCTTCACCTGTTTCTTCACCAGGAAAACAGGAGAGTCACATCTGCCTTGCTGGATTGTTGTGAGGTACAAATGAGATTGTGATGAGAAATGTTCTTGAAAAACCATACAGTATTATGAGAGGGAAGGTATTATTGATGAGAAGAGCTTGAAGGACTTATCAAGGGCAGTATTACAGGAGGAAGAATCATAAAAGTGTAGCAAACAGACAAAGATGTGCATATGGAAGGGAGAAGGGGGCTTTCAATTGATTTACCTTGCTATCTATAATGGGTTTTTTGAATAGTTGTATATTGTCTAGGATAGTTTTTAGTATTTAGCACAGCCACACTCTTCTAAGATCTAAACGAGCCACCATTTACTGGACGGATTGGGGTTGAGTCTAAGAAGAAAGCAGAGGAGAGTGAGTTATAAGAAAAATTGTAGCTAAAATTTATTGAGTGCCAGGAACTATTTTCAGCTCTAGTTTAATCCTTATAATATACCTATAAGGTGGGTGCTTTCATTACTCATTTTTACAGATAAATAAGATGAGTCAGAAAGGTTAATTACCTCTCCATGGTCTCCCAGCTAGAAAGTGGTGGAGCTGAGATTTGAACCTAAGAAATCTGGTTCCAGAGCCCACATTCTTAACCTTGGGTTTGGCTCTGTTTAGTTATAAGGCTGAAATTGGTGGTGGTTAGTGAGGTCAGAGTGGATGGCTTATCTATGAACGCAGAGTTAATTTTAGTCTTTCATTTAGTGTCTTTCTCCTTCAGTAGGCTTTCATGAACCTCAGGGTGCATTGTATTTGCACATTTTTTTGAGAGGAACCCTATAAAGAAGTCAATTATAATACTTCAGTTTATACATATGGAAAATAACCAAGAATAAAATATTTTCTTAAAATCAAAGTTATCTACTTGAAGACTGGAAATCAAATTCGTCTTTGATGCCTTAGCTTAGGTTTCAAATTTCAGGATTATACTGCCACCTAGTGCAGAGAAAACATTTTCCCAGCATGTGAAAGCTAGTGAATGCATATGAAACTTCATAGATGCAACCTAAAACAAGGTATATTTAAAGTTTATTTCATAAAAGAGAACGAGGTATTTGAGAATCAATGATCTTTTTACATTTTATTGGTAAAGGTTAATGTGCAATTCAGGTACACACTTTTATTATTAGTAGTAGGTTGTTAAAGGACAGTAGTGCGGAAGAGAAGGCTTAGGTTTCTATACTTCATTCTGCCATGTAAATTTCCTTAATTAATGTCTAGTAAGGAAATCAGTAAAATTTCCTTTCATGAGCTCAAAAGTTCTTAGTAGGAGTTATGGGTTCAACTGATAATTATTTTAGAATTTTATTCAGCAAATACTCATACACTTACAGTCTACAAGTCAACGCCAATTGTAAGAAAGGAGAGGTAGCCTAATGGTGTTGAAAACATGACCTATATGAGCAGCGCTTCTCAGTGGATCAGCAGGAGATCAGCATCACCTGGGAGCCTGCTAGAAATGCAAATTATCAGACCGATCTTCAATATCCTGAACCAGAACCTCTGGGGGTAGTGCCCAGTAGTATGTTTTTAACAAGCTGTGAAATTGTGGTAAGAAACGGTCTTGAAAAACCATACAGCATCATGAAAGGGAAGGTATTATTGATGAGACAAGATTGAAGGCTTTACAGTAGGTGAAGAAACATACTGATGGGCCAATATGTGTGTTTTATTGAAGGGAGCAAAAGAGGCTTAAGACATGAATCAGCTGCTGTAGACCGAAGACTCACAAGGCAGCAAATGCATCAATAGCTCCTGGAAGCACGGTGCCATGGAGGGGAATTGATTTCTCTCCTCCTTGGGGAGATGGAAATGCTCATACTTTAGAGAGAGCAAAAGTAATATGCTGAAAAGCTTAGGAGTGGAGGAATTTTACATTAAATAACCTGTTTTTGTATTAATGTTCTATGGTGAGAACACATTTGTTTGTGAGTGATTTCAGAGAAAAATGGCCATCACCGTGGGTCTCTATCTGCTGGCTATAGATGATTAGGCTACAGTTACAAGTATTGGGCCAAAATAAGAAGATTAAAAATAGAGCTTTGATTATGGTGAAATTTCTTTACAGTAAAACTGAACCCAATGTAAAACTGTGGGAGTCCTAGTTTTAGCAGCTCTGATTGTTAATCAGCCTCTCAGCCAGAGATTTCTGTGACAAATTTCAGGCTCTAGCTGTGACTAATTTGCAGCATCCTCACACAACTGGTAGGTGCCATTAGGCATCTTGGGTCTTTTATTTTAAAGTAAAGATAGATGGAATAAAGCTTAAAATTAAATACCATTAGGAAGCTAGTTTTAAAAATACTTCTTCTTTAATTTAACCTATGAACTAATTAAATATGGGGGTTGTGGTATGTTTAATTAAAACTCTCAGTTTACAGCTACTTTACTTCAAAAGAATGTTTTAAAAAATATATAGTCATGTTAAAACTAAGGAACTTGCCCTACTATTCTATGAGTTTAATGGGGCATCCCAACTATTGTGCCCATACCAGGAAACGAGGGGAAAGAGATCTTTTGGCACTTCTAGTGTCTACTCTTTTCTAATCGAATGTTTTTTTAAGCCATGAGTTGTAACCCATCAGTTGGTCCTGAAATCTACTCACTGATTTGGTTATCATCACTCAAAAATGAAATATAATAAAACAGAAAATAGAATATATTACATTTATATGAATAACTATTGCTTTCTGAAACTTTTGTTCTGGTTGTGTATATGTATACATAGTAATAAAGCCCATTCAATCCATCCTCCAAGCAACACCAGAACTGTCTTTCTAAAGACACATCCAAAAAAGTCATTATTGGCCTCAAACTCTTCTCTCAGTTCCTATAACAGCCAGAATAATGTCTATGCTTTCTTTTGATGTCATTCAAGATCTTTTACCCAACTCCTTCCTCGTGGTCCTCCTACTTGTGATTTCAGAAAATGACATCACCATCTACTCAGTTGCTCAAGCTCAAAACCAGGTAGTTTTCCTGTCCCCCACCCCTTTTCCAATTTACCCACCAACCTTATCTCTTTATTCTCATCTGGTCTGAGTCAAAATTAATGACTTCAAAGCAGCCTTCCCTAACCCCTCAACCTAGACCAGCTTCCAAACCTTCTACAATCTCTATAACACATTGTCTTCTTTTATATTTTTCATAATGCTTCCACCTGAAATTATTTTGTCTATTCTTGTGAATGTGTTTAGTACCTCTCTTCCCACCAGTGTGTAAGCTGCATAGGGACAGGGACCTGATCTTTCTCTGGTTGTCTCTCTGGTGTTAAGGTCATTCAGGGAGCATGGTAGAAGAGGCACCAATAGATATTTACCAAATGAAAGGATTCTTTGCTTCCCAAATGTCCTCTTTTACCTTTTTGTTATAGTATCTTCTGTTTTCTCTGTCTAAAATGTACTGCACCCGCTTACTCTCTTAGTAGCCTTAGTATCCTTTAAGATTCCATCTCTTGTATTAAAAATTTCCCGATGCCCTTGGATTATGCTAATACTTGTTCTCAGTGACACTACAGCCTTCTTACTCTCTGAATTGCGGTCATTTTCATATTGGTCCTCCCTGCTGGATTGTCAGCTTCCTCAGGGCAAGGCTGTGTTTATTCACACTTTTTGCTACCTCAACTCCAAGCACGTACTTGACACATATACTACTGTATATAGTTATTCAATACATGATTGAATAAACAAAGGAAAGAAAGTAGATGATCAAGAAAGATGATTATTTGTGATGATGTTCCCTGATTTAAGCTTTAAGTAAATAATATTCTTGATTTATAAGAAGAAGGAGATTAGTGTGTGTGCATTCTGTAAAAAGTATATGGGGGAGGGATGAGAGGAGGTACAAAGAAAAGTATAACTGTTCTATACAAAACACTTCTATTTATAAAATGGATCATTTTAAATATCAAGCTGTCTTAGTTCATTTACAATCTAACATGATTGACCAGATTTCATTTCTACATGGTTTTTCAGAACCAAACTGTTAGGTAAGGTGAGGAAACAATGCTAAGGGTGAAAAAGCTTATGCATCTATGACCTTAGGGTGCAACTGACCCAGACCAGAATGGTGTGGCATTTGCACTGCTGTCTGTGAGATTCTAATGTCATGTTAGGAAACAAAATTAACAGAAAATGGGAGTGGAGGGAGGAAAAAAAAGTTTCCTTAAATAATATTGTATTTGTCTTTGTTTTCTCTGGATCAACTTTCTTTTTTGTTTTTTGTTTTTTCTTTTCTTTTTTTTGACATAGGGCCTCACTCTCTTGCCTAGGCTGGGGCGCAGTAGTGCAATCACTGCTCACTACAGCCTCAAGCTCCTTAGGCCCAAGAGATCCTCCTGCCTCAGCCTCCTGAGTAGCTGGGACTGGAGGTGTGCACCACTGTGCCCGGCTAATTTTTGTATTTTTTGTAGAGATGGGGTTTCACCATGTTGCCCAGGCTGGTCTACAATTCCTGAGTGCAAGTCATCCGCCTGCCTTGTTCTCCCAAAGTGCTGGGACTACAGGCATGAGCCACCCTGCCTGGCCTGGATTTACTTTCTTTCTTTTTATTATTATTATTATTATTGAGATGGAGTCTCACTCTGTCACCCAGGCTGGAGTGCAGTGGTGTGATCTTGGCTCACTGCAACTTCCGCCTCCTGGGTTCAAACGATTCTCCTGCCTCAGCCTCCCGAGTAGCTGGGACTACAGGCGCATGCCACCAGCCCTGGCTAATTTTTGTATTTTTAGTAGAGACGGGGTTTTGCCATGTTGGCCAGGCTGGTCTCGAACTCCTGACCTCAGGTGATCTACCCACTTTGGCCTCCCAAAGTGCTGGGATTACAGGCGTGAGCCACTGTGCCCAGCCTACTTTCTTTCTTAAAATAGCTCTTGCTTGCTCCTACCATCTTAAATAAAACTGTCAAGCTAGAAAAAAGCCACACCACTTATAAGTAACCTATTTTTCTCTCTATCCTTTCATTTTTAATTAAAGGCACCCTCACTTGATTTCAAATTCTACTTGAAGAGGATTCACTATAGTGGGAAGGAGACGGGCAAATGCGGAATTGAGATCTCTAAAGCAATGAAAGGATTTCCCAAACACTTCATTATAATGAAAAATCCCTCTCTCCTTTCTTACCAGAGTAAGTAATATGAGAGGATCAATCATGCAAATAAATAGCTTCAATGGACAGTCCCTTTGGGAAATGCCTTTTCCCCTGTGAATCTCGGGCTGGCTTACCTCCTGTGACTTCAGGATGTCAGGAAGGTCCCCAGCTGCACAGTTTCTCCTCTGAGGTTAATAGACCGCTTCTTTCACATGAGCCCTGACTGACTTAAATGAATAAGCTAGGATCTGGTCATTTGTAGTTCTGTCACAGAGCCAGGATGGCTGCACTAGGGAATGGGAATTTTGATAGACAGAAGGCAAATGACAGGGACTTGTAGAAAGCCCCAAACAGCATGAGGAAATTGGGTTTCCTCTGGGAAAGAGAGACAGGACTCCAACAGGTGGGCTATGAGTAGAAAATAAAAGGGCAAGACCATGGATATTAAGTTTGCCTGATTTACAGTTCATCAGTGAGCTGGGGGAGGCAGAAGCTGAAAGGACTTTTTTGGAAAAGAAATAAACAAATGAAAAATAAGCAACGCTATTGTTTTGTAATTAAATACAAATTAAATCAATTAGAAAACTAAATTTAAAAATTTCAAGAAGCCGGGTGCAGTGGTGCATGACTATCATCCCAGTTACTCAGGAGGCTGAGGTGGGAGAATCCCCTGAGCCCAGAAGTTCAAGGCTGTAGCGAGCTATGATTATGCCACTACACTCCAGCTTGGGGGACAGAGCGAGACCTGAGACCCTGTCTCTTAAAAAAAAAAAAAAATTCACCTAAAAATTACTTTGCTTGTACTGTGATTTTTGGGATCATTGGATCTTCTGACCTTTAGAGTCTTGGTTTTTGGAGTAACCACCCATGTCCCTCAAGACAAGGCCAGAGGTTGGCCATGCTGAGTGGGTGAGAAGGGGGGTAATGTGGGGGCTATTGGGAATTCTCTTTAGGTGCTCAGGTTCTGGAGAGAGGGCATGGCATGTGTGATAGCGATGCTGATAACATGTCTCTCTCTAGGTTTGTGCTCCTTGTAATTTGCTCTCACCTTGTTAACGGAGGATAATATGTTGCTTCTTTCCAGATACAGTGTCCTCTGCTCAACTCTCGTAGTCTCAGAGTTTAAGAAGAAACACAACTAGGGGGCTTGATATTACATTTTATCAGGATTCCCATCCATGAGGTAGAGAGAGGGAAAGTGTATTTAGTAACAGGCATGGCACTTTGGAAAAGTTACTTCATTTTCCGGTTCCTCAACTTTCTTATTTGGAGAATAAGGGTAACTTCAGTCTTACCTTATAATGTTGTTGTGAGAATTAAATGGCATTAAGCTTTGAGCATTTTCAACAGACGGAGGCGCATAATGAAGTGTTAGCTATGAAGACAATGACAAATAATGATTATTGGGTGTTAGACCCTCTGCCTTTGATACCTCATTTAATTCTCAAAACCATTGTTTTAATGTAAGCATTTTCAATCTGTTTTACAGTTAGGGCATCTAGTTACAGAAAGGTGAAGTAACTCTCTCAAGGACACACAACTAGTAAGCTTCAGAATAAACAGGGATTGAAACTTAGGTTGATCGGGCACCAAGGCTCCCACAAGTTTCCACACCTCCGCCTCCCAGTGGGCACATTTTTACTGGAACCTCAGCCCTCTGAAAGCTTCCACTGTATTCCTATAGCAGTTCTGAAAGCTGCCATTGTACTCCTATAGCAGATCTAAAAGCATCTACTGTGTTCCTATAGCACCTTGCTGGATCTTTCTGGTGAATTTCCCCACATCCTGATTTTATTTTTTTCTTTTCAGCAAACTTTCCCCTGTAAATCCCTCCTTCAGTATAACCTTGTTAGCTTTGAGGACACACCCCTAAGCCTGGGCTTACAGTGCTGCTTCTCCCCACCCCTTTCCTTTGCTTCAGTTTAAAGTGTCACGAGATGCCTCTGGTTCTCTCCCTTTGCTTTTAGCCCTCACCGGGGGCAGGAGGGACCAAGGCTGGGCCCAGAACACATAGTCCTAGGGTAACAGTGAAGGGGTCATGAGGGGACAGTGACTCCCTTCCAACCCCTTCTTCATAGGGACTGTTGGCAAACAAAGAAAATCAACTGGGAAAATGAAGACCTGCTGGTAAGACAATAACTCTGGAAAGAGTGGTGGGGAGACAGGGCTGGGGGTCCTCAGAACCAAGGGTCTGTATTTTTGCAGCAGTGGGTAAGATGAGAGTAGGTGAGCCTCAAGGTGAGAGACAGAGAGAGAGAGAGAGACAGATGAAAGAGTAAGACAAGAGGGCAAGCGTGAGAAACCGAAGACAGACACAAAAAACTGAAGACAGACAGAGGAAGGGAGAGAAAGTGACAGCCACAGAAAAAGAGAGGAAGGAAATCAAAGATGAAAGAAACCAGAGACAAAGAGATAGGTACCAAAACAGTGGGATAGGTAGATACCAAGAAGGTGAGATCAATAAAACAACAAGGACAGTGGGGTCTGGAAACATGAGTTCCTTACATCTCTCAGTAGGGTTTCAAAGTAAAAATGAAGGCTGGGTGCGGTGGCTTATGCCTATAATCCCAGCACTTTGGGAGGCCGAGGGGGGCGAATCACGAGGTCAGGAGTTCAAGACCAGACTGACCACCATGGTGAAACCCTGTCTCTACTAAAAATAGAAAAAGTAACTGGGTGTGGTGGCATGTGCCTGTAATCCCAGTTACTCAGGAGGCTGAGGCAGGAGAATCGCTTGAACCCGGGAGGTGGAGGTTGCAATAAGCCGAGATCACGCCATTGCACTCCAGCCTGGGTGACAGAGCGAGACTCCGTCTCAAAAAAAAAAAAAAAAAAAAAAAGAGAAAAAAAACTATACTGAGATTTGATCACCTTACATTAATTAGGTTTACCAGGTTTGAAAATATGAAAGTAGTTCCCATCTGCAGGGACTCCTGTTTGAGTCACTTTTCTTCTCTCTTCTTCAGGAAAATTCCGGTTTTCTTCTTTGTGTGCAGTTTCCTGGAACCCTGGGCATCTGCAGCTGTCAAGCGTCGCCCCAGTAAGGGCCATAGTTTCTAGACTTTCAAAGATCACTTATTCCCAGAAATGCTCAGGCAGGGCTGTGGCTGAGTGAAGACTGAGTGAGGCATCCATGGTCCTTCACACCCTTACTCTTCAATCCAGCTTTAGGGCACAGGGATACATTAGTAGCTGGTTTTCCATGGTCAATGCTGGGTATGGAAAGTAAGTCCTGTCAGTAATCACAGTTGGTAGGAAGGCCAATCTGTGTGCTGCAGTGCCCAGTGCAGTGCCTAGTACAGATGGTGATTGGTAAATGTTGGGTGAATACATGGATGAATGAATAAATAGACTGATGGATGGATGGACCTCAACAATTTGGGGTGAAGAGAGTATAAAGAGCATGTATGATGTACCATTATGGTTAGGGCCATGCTTTTTTTTTATTTTTGTTTTTTTGAGATGAAGTCTCACTCTGTCACCTAGGCTGGAATGCAATGACACAATCTCGGCTCACTGCAACCTCTGCCTCCCAGGTTCAAGTGATTCTTCTGCCTCAGCCTCCCAAGTAGCTGGGACTACAGGCATGTGCCAGCATGCCTGACTAATTTTTTATATTTTTAGTAGAGACGGGCTTTCACCATGTTGGTCAGGCTGGTCTTGAACACCCGACCTCAGGTGATCCGCCTGCCTTAGCCTCTCAAAGTGCTGGGATTACAGGCATGAGCCACGCCGCTGGGCCCATGCTTCGTAACTGAATGATACTTTTTCTGAAGTCTAGAGAGTCTCTGTTGTCAGATGAATCTTAGCAAGGCACTGAGGTTGGATATTTCCAAGAAGCCTTCTGTGGTGGTGAAAAAACTCTCTTCCCTTTGACCTTCCATTTGTGTAAGAAGAACACAATTCCATCCTATGATTTCTTATCAAATTGAGGATTTAATCCTTCTCATGATTATTTTCTTCTTCTTTTTACTCTTCCCAGTTCTAAGATGTTAGGAGTAAACTAGTCGGGACTTTTATTTGATCTCTTAGAATGAATTTATGAAATCAAATGCATCCTCTATATTTTATTTAGGATTAGTGAATCTCAAGACTTCCCCAGGCCCCTATATCTGACAAAGATTCCTAAGAACTCTACTCTCCAGAAGCCCCACTGAACAGGACCAAGGTTGGCTCTGGAATCTCATTGGAATCCTAAAATTTGTGGTGTTTAAGGAACATTTTCTAGCCCAAACCACCAGGAATTTTCCAAACAGACTTCTGACCCTGTGCCATTCAGGACACCATTCAACTTTGGTTTCAAAAGGAACAAATGCCTAACCTCTTCAAAACGAACATTTTCCCAGCCAGATTATTAGAGCAACTTTGTGCCTTGCATCCACCCCTTCCAGGATGAGTTGCAGGTGGATGGATTATAATCATAGAAGCATGGATGTAAAGCCAAACACTTTACCTCTAAGCAAGCTGGTATAATATTGAATTTTAAATATTTATTATTATTGATACATCCTGAAATCTTTTTTTTTGTGGTCAATTGCAATTTTCTGATTCTAAATTTTATTTTTATTATTATTATTATTTTTAATTTTATTATTATTATACTTTAAGTTAGAGTGGATGAAGTAGAATGACATGCTATCTCTTTTGCAGGATTCCCTGTCAATTCCAATTCTAATGGTGGAAATGAACTCTGTCCAAAGATCAGGATTGGCCAAGATGACTTACCAGGTGAGTAGCAATGTACCCTATTGAAAATGCATGCTTTCTATAAACCTGATTTTTTTTTTTATTGGGGAAAGTTGTGGAAAGAAATAAAACCAATCTCATTTTAGACTTTTCATTTTGTATTCCCATTCTATAGGGTTTGATCTGATCTCTCAGTTCCAGGTAGATAAAGCAGCATCTAGAAGAGCTATCCAGAGAGTAGTGGGATCAGCTACATTGCAGGTGGCTTACAAGTTGGGAAATAATGTAGACTTCAGGATTCCAACTAGGTAATCTATCAAAAATATTTTAATCCAATTATCTGACTCAAATGCATTAAAAATGGATAGCTATCTAATGTTAGAGTTTTCTTATGATCAGTGTTTCTTGGATTATAGTTGTATTTAAAGATGAAGAAATTTATTTACCTGCCTATCTTCAGTACCTGAATACTGCATTTCATGTTTTCAGTATGTAATTTACTTTCCATTCCAGGAAAAAGCATCACTGAGACTATTATACATTGATTCAGGACATGTTCTTATTACCTTGCTTTCTGTTTTTCTATAATTTGTCTGGTTTTGACTGAAAGGACCCTCTGTGAAAAGTGCCAGAGGGTAAGCATAAATTTAACTAGGAGCCACAGAGTGGTTAGAAGACTCACAATGGTGCTGTTCAAGTGTCCTGGTGCTGAAATAGAGCCACACGTCCACTGCTTGGCTCCTGGCAGACATCAAACCAAAGCAAAACTAAAATAACTATAATAGAAACAACGATAGTAATACCAACAACATCAAATCCTCCACTTCACTGATTTCTTTGTCTGGAACTAAGCTTTTTGCTCTTTATTTATAACTGAGGTACTTTAGTGTGTAAGTGTTGAGTCCTGTCATCATTATGAATGAATCTCAGCAATTTAGTTTTGATATCACCTAAATACCTTATTTATGATTATGATAATTATTATATGCTTTAGCACACTGTAAAAAAACTAGAATTAAGATTCCTTTAGTAGATAAATGAGACAATTAGGACTTCAGTAGAAATTAAGTTATAAAGGTAAATAATGATTAATTAGAACAATAAGATAATATAGAAACTCAATGTATATAAAAATAAAAATTTTGAACAAATTAGAAGACTCTGATACAGTAGTACCAGATTACAGCTAGAAATTAATATTTTGAACATACTCTGTATTATTGTATAATAAACAATAGTACATTACATGAACTCTTTCTATAAATTTACTAATTAACATTAATTTCATTCTCATCACGACCCTGTGATATAGGGTCATTATTAACCTTTTTTTTCTTAAATCAGGGATCCCAAAAAGTTTAATTTACTTGCATAAGGTGAGTGGGTTGGAACATGCTGGAAGGACTGAATCCCAGGCAGAATGGTTGCAAAGGTTTTACTTCTAACCACTACTTCATACTGACTCTGGAAAACCATTCACATCTGGAAAGATTAAAACCATGATAACAGTGACATTCACTTTTTTTCCTCATAATTTCTTTTCACATATAGAAGTGCCAGTTGTGTTGCTAAATAAGCTTTAAAAATTCAGTTTCTTCTTTCTTAAATAATTAAGCAAAACATGAGGTCCTCAGTGCTGACCTGATTTTCTCTTCTAAGATTTGAGGACTGTCATTAACTCTTAAGTTCAGAGATTGATCAATTTGATGCCACGTGGCTTCCTTACCTCCTGCTCATCTTCGTTGTTGCCTAGAGCTATCACTAAATAGTTTACCCAGGCTATATTTAATGTCTCACATTTGCTACCCTTGACTCCCTGTCCCCATAAGGACTAAAAAATCTTGTTTTACTGTCAAGGCTTATTAAAAGATAAGGAAAGAAGGAGGAAGAAATTAGGAAAAGAAAGTAGGAGAATAAAAAGAGAAGGAGGAAAGTTAGAGACTCAGACATGGAATTCCAAGTAAACAGTAACGTTTATTCTTGGGAAAATACTTAGACTATCTTTACTTCAGTTCCCTCAGTTTAAAATTAGGAATAATAACTATGTCATGAGGTTGCTATGCAGAGTAGGTGTTCATAACTGGAGAGTGCTTGAAGAGCCCAATCCACACTGGTATTGGGTAAGTGTTTATTATTAGTGGTGAAGAGCACTAGAAGGAGAGAATGCATGTATATGAAAGTCTTTTCTCCTTACAGGATCCTTCCTTTACAATCTGCCCTCCAAGTCCTGCTAATTCAAAAGCTGGTTGACAAGGAGACTAGGGATGGGAATTGCTCTCGGCCATACAAGGTGTAGACAATGTTCCTATAAAGGGACTTTCTGTGCTGGAGAACATAGGCTCTGAGACAGTGAAAGAAACTATTAGCAGGATCTTTGTGGGAGGAAAATATTACGGTATATGGAACTAATGTTATAGAGTCACAGTTTATCCTTATTTATCTTTTCTGTTTCTTTTGAAAGACTTAAGAGACACATACTTTTTTTTTTGCTGTTTTTTATTCCTTATTTTAAGCATAATAGCTTTACACTCTCAACTCCCACTAACAAACATGTTATATTTATTTTCCTTAAAAACACGGTCTTGTTTGGGTTAAGGTCACAAACAAATGTTTCAAGGTCCAAAGACTATTTAATCTTTCATTCAAACCCTTACAATTCTTCATTTAAGGTACTCTTTGAAGCCTGTAATATAAGAAAATAAATCATTTATAGATACAGCTTCTTTTAAATTATGTATGCTGTCAAGTTTACTTATTGATGTGCATAGCATATTTGCAAGAACCGAATTTCAGGTATTCCAAGAAAAGACAATGGAGATGACTTTTCACAATTAGACTTGTGAGACTTTTAAGTGGTCTTAGGTATATACAACTACATATATATTTTATTAGTAAGAATACCAAAATGAATTTTCTCTTCTTACCATGTTGACACACTATACTAGCCTAGTTTAAAAGATCAAAGATCAATAACGTGATAATCTAAATTATTTCTACATATATTCACATACATATATTATCTTCATATATACAGAGAGAAAGAGACAGCTACCATTAGTTTAACAATGTATCTATAATTGAGGTATTCATTTAGCAATCTCAAACTTACTCTCCATCATTTTAAATTAATTATTTTCTTTTTTACTTTTTGGCATTACATACACCAAGTCAGAGATAAATTAAGACATTATGTTCTTTCCTATCTTTAACATAATCTCTTCATTGAGTGGGAAAGATTGAATGAAACACAAATTGGGAGAACTCCCTTAGTTAACTTCAGGATGTACTTTCACAAGAGTCACCTAAACACATTACTGTGACTCCCAGAATTGAAACAAAATAGATTTTTTAAAGGAAACTGATTAAATTCTACAGTTTTGCTCAGTATATCTATAGAGAGATATATAGATAACACAGATTAGGTTATTTTTGAAGCCTGGAAAAATAATGCTTAAGGAAGAGAAGCAGCAGCATTAGATTTTTATCTTCCTTTTAAAAAACCTCATGCTTCAACAATAACTATCTTGGACAAAAATAAGAAAATAAATTATTTAAGCATCTGGTTAAATCCAAATCATTAATTAAAAATAATAATCAAAATAATCTATTTATAATTTAAATGGACACTTGCCCAATTTCACAATTGAGTAAAACTTTGAAAATTTATCTCCCAGCTCCAAATTTATTGAGGTAAGTTAGGTAAGATGTACAAACTTCCATAAGGTTTTATAATTATACAATAGGCAATGCATTTTATTGTGAATAGTGAATCTTAGCTTCTCTTCTAGAGGTTATTCCAGAATAGATATAATTCTGAAAAATATGAAGTCAAAGAAAATGTGACAAACTGATTGAGAAACAGGAAATATATTAAAAACAAATATCTGGAGTCATGTAGTAGACAGTTTCACATGGGGAAAATAGGTCAGTAAATGGTTCTTGTATAATTTTTTTCTTTAGCTCCATATTGAATATTTTAAAATGTACACTTGATGGATATAAAACATAGGTAGTGAACTAAAACTTTGCAGTAAGATTAATACATGTCACCAGTGAAAAAAAGGTGTATGGATAAAATCATTCATCCCGTACCCTAAATACAAACCAGTTATATTACAAAGTAATGGTTAAAAAAATACTTTTGTGACGAAAGAGTATTCAGATGAAAAGTTAAGCTTTTTGTTATCTTTAGAAAACTAACAAAGTGATAAAATTTGTTGAGATAGTTGACTCATTTTATTGAGGGCTTATAAAAATATTTGTATAGAAAGAAGTTAAAGATTTGTTTATGTTGGTATAAGACATAATAAAGTTTTATAATTAAAATCAAAGTAAAGATAGAAGATCTTAGCAAATTAAAGAGGGCTACATAACAAGAATTTGACTTGAAGGAAGGTTATTTGGGATTCTGGGCCCGGGTTCATAACTGTTCTCAGAAATATAAAATTTTTATTGTTTAGCAGAGAAAATTCATTAACATTTAGTTTGCCTAGCATTTCTTCCTTGCTTAGGAATTCTTCTACGCTTAGAAGGAGAAATGTAAAAAGACATAATGTTCAAGTCCTTGAAAGATGATGCTTACATTTAACATGCTGATTTTTAAAGTTCGGTCTTCAGCTTTTAGCAGCTTGGCTTCAGCAGAAGAATATCCAGGTAGCTGGTGCAGCTCCAGACCATAGTCTCTGTATAGGGTAGAGATGCCTCAGGGACACTACTGATTTTATTCTGCCATTTAAAGCAGTAAAGGAGTTAGCAATGATACAGACTTAGTTGGCAGATTAAGGAACAACTGGGCCGGATGCAGTAGCTCACACCTGTAATCCCAGCACTTTGGGAGGCCGAGGCAGGAGGATCACCTGAGGTCAGGAGTTCGAGACCAGCCTGACCGACATGGCGAAACAACGTCTCTACTAAAAATACAAAAAATTAGCCGGGCATGGTGGTGGGCGCCTGTAATCCCAACTGCTTGGGAGGCTGAGGCAGGAGAATCGCTTGAACCTGGGAGGCAGAGGTTGCAGTGAGCTGAGATAGCGCCATTGCACTCCAGCCTGGGTGACAAAGTGAGACTCCATTAAAAAAAAAAAAAAAAAAGAAAAAAAAAAGCAACAACTGAGTTGCAGTAGAGAAGTAAGAATTGGTCACTTTTCCCTTGTCACACATCCAGTGTCAAACTGCTACTTTAACATCATAATTTGAACTCCCTAAAAAAAGACAAACATCCTCAGTGTGAAGAAGCTCCTGAAGTCCTCAGTTACTGATTCTCAAAATACTTATATGGGTCTGGGATATAATTGTGGAGTGGAATACCCAAGCAATTATGGAAATAACAAATAATCTTAACATGCTACTTTAAAATAAAAAAATTAGAAGCTGCTAGCTGCTTTAATTAAATCGTTTCATAAGCTAGTATAGCTGATTTACATTCCTAATGATCTCCTCTCTCACTTGTGAATGAAATGTTGCCAAGAACTTTGCAAGAATGTATTTTTTGGCTGAGATGAAATTGCTGAACAGTAGCTCTTTGGGTAGTATAAATAGTAATATTGTTGGGATTATGTGGCATTGGGAACCTTCCTTAGCCATGAGGGAGGGTGTTTTTAAAATGTGTATTTTAAGACGGACCATGAATGTACACGAATGATTGAACTTCTGTAAAGGTCTTTATGAACAGTCATGAAAGAACAAACGGTACATAGGTTTTTACACTGTGGCCTTTCTGTAGGTCTGGCATCTAAAATGGCCTCAAAAGGGAATATGGTAAATACATATGGGTACAGGAAACAAGATTCGTATTTACTATTTAAAAATTTTACTCAGGAATTTATATCCCAATGGACTGCCTGAAGAATACTCCTTCTTGACAACATTTCGAATGACTGGAAGCACACTCAAAAAGAACTGGAACGTTTGGCAGATTCAGGATTCCTCTGGGAAGGAGCAAGTTGGCATAAAGATTAATGGCCAAACACAATCTGTTGCATTTTCATACAAGGGACTGGACGGAAGTCTCCAAACGGCAGCCTTTTCGAATTTGCCCTCCTTGTTTGATTCCTGGTGGCATAAGATCATGATTGGCGTGGAGAGGAGTAGTGCTACTCTTTTTGTTGACTGCAACAGGATTGAATCTTTACCTATAAAGCCAAGAGGCCCAATTGACATTGATGGCTTTGCTGTGCTGGGAAAACTTGCAGATAATCCTCAAGTTTCTGTTCCAGTAAGTATATAACCACACACTATGGCAGATTAAAGCAAAACCAGATTGGTAAAAATGAGTATCTCAAGCATCTTTGATAATCAGCTGAGTGTAGCATGTCCCAGATGGAATTTGGTATCAGAGGAAGTTCAGTAGGTAGCTTCTGGTCTTGAGGAGCTTAAAGTTGGAAAGTGTTACAGGCCCACCTAGTGCACCCAGAGTCTTTCTGAGGCAACTTAGAAAGAAAGCCATACTGATGTGGCACATGTTGTGTACACATGACTTATAAAAATATTCAAAGTAAGGTTGAGGTGGGTGACAGATTCAGTTAGTCAAGAATCCCATGCTTCTTGGAAGCAATGCACTTTGAAATGAAAGGATTTGGATTGGCAAAAAGAGAGGAGAAAGTACATTATAGCTGAGGGAAACACCATTAAGGGAAAAAGATAATAAGTAGATCACATTCAAAGGCCTAGGGACTCGCTGATTTGGATGATGTATGTATATGAAAATGTGTGTGTGTGTGTGTGTGTGTGTGAAAGAGAGAGAGAGAGGAGGGTGAGACATACTATCTTCAGAGTGGTGAGAGATGAGGTTAGAAAGCCGTATGATGTCTGGTCAACAAGAATGAAAGTTACATAGATGCATAATATTGATTTATTTAGAAGTAGGTCTTGCATGATGTATTGTAGAAGTGAAGGGTTTTAGAGCTCTGTTCATGATTTTACTGCAGAGATCCCCAGATATAAAAGTAAGGAATTACATGTTGACACAATAATTGTGCCAACTAGTACAAGATAGTTCTATCATTTAGAATTGTTATACTTTGAGCAATGCTTTAAAAGGATGTTTTATAATATTATGATAGGAATTTAGAAAATATATCTTAGAGGACAAGTGTTCTTTTGAAGGAAACAAAGGAATTTAGAGCTCAATGAATAAACCTTGATGCCAACCTCTCTTTCTCTCTCTCTTTCTCTCATACTAATATGGAGCTGTTAAATTCTAGTCACAAAACCCATATCATGGAGTGTAGCAGGGTGATACAATGATTTCAAATTGTTTCTGTGCACGTCTCCAAAGAAGAAAAGGTTATCAGGGATCTCAGTAATGGAATTGTTCAAATAACTTGTTTTCAAGGGAAGTATTGTGATTAGTGTGAAGGGTAGTGTGAAATTTCTATATTCTGTGATGGACAGGAAGCAATTTGTAACTGCTGTGTTACTGCTCTGGCTTGTAGACTCTTGAGAAAGTATTTCTTCACTTAATGAGTTATCACACCTCAAGTGGCTGGGTTAGAAAGCCGATTGGACTACTGTTGTGCCATCTTGAAATTCTGTGCAGCAAGATCTTTGCAGTGACACTGGAAAGGTTCTCAGACAACACTGAACTTCTGCAAATAGCTGTTCATTTCTGGGCTATGGGTGAAGGGGAAGATACTTTAGGTTACCTCCTCACAAACATCAGTCAAGTATTTTAAACATTTTAAACATTTTAAACGTTTATTTATTTATTCATTAGATTAAAAATACTTGCCCTTGTAAGACTAAATTCTGTGAGCTAAGATGCTATTAAATTGTCTTATTGCCAGAGCAGTAAACTAAAGTCTCGCTATTACTTCATTATACTATAGCCTTGCCAATAATGTCAGAGCTGATTGTAGATTTTTCTGCCAACTCTATTCTCACATCACAGTGGAGACCAGTTAGTACCAATTACTTTCTATTTTATTCTACCACATGCAGGAGTGTAACCAGAAACCTGGCAGTTTTACATTCTGCTTCTGGTCCACCAAGGAGCTTTTCTAAATCAGTATACCACAGCCAGTGTGAAAAATATTTGAAATCGTCATGTACAAGTGTCTTCCTTCAGACTGAATTCTGACTCCCTTATCAGGAAACACAAAAAAGACTTGAGCCTAACAGCCCATTAATATTCCATATTGGCTGATGATGGTAGAGGTGTGACAGTGACAATGATAGCTAAACTAGATCAAGGTTATAGGCCAAAAAAATCCTATCCACGTTTAACAACTGGAAGTGACAATGTGAAATTCAAACTTCTCACCAAAATGTATTTCTCAAACTTCATTTTAAGAATTAGAACACTATGTAAGAAAAGCCAACTTACACTTTTTTAAAACATCATCTTAAGATGCTTAATATACCAATTCAAAGTTTTTGAAATGCTTTTATTCCCATTAACTTATTTGATTCTTGCAACAACCTTGTAAGATGGAAAGTAGAGATAGCATTATCTCCATTTCTCAGCTGAGGAAGTGAACTCACACAGATCTATTAACTTGTAAGAAATAGTGTTAGGCACAACATTTCTAATCTACCTTATCTTCTGCTATGCCAACTAGCTTTACTTTGGGAAAAAGAAAAATATATGCAACCATATATTTTTCCTTATAAAGAATCTCATTACTCTTACTTTGAAAGGCATTTGTGATTTGCCTTCAGAATTTACTTTGCAGGAAAAACCAAATAAATTTTTAAAAAGTGGGAAGTTTGTACAGTATAAAACATGTCCTCAGACATTAATCCAACTTGCTTATTTACCTAGTAAACTTTTATTGAGTATGTAAATATTGGGTATACAAAGAGAAATAAATCACAGACTTTCTCTTCAGTCTATTGAGAATAAAGAGTTGAGACAAGTAAACAATCATCACAATATAGCATGATAAGGACCATGATAGTGGCCAGTGCTGCATGCTAAGAAGCACATAGGAAAAAAATCTCCTCACTCAGATAAGAGCAGGGAGGCATGAGAGTGGGGGCCAGGGATGTTTCCTAAGGGATTTGATGTCTGAAAGGAGTCCTGGGGATGAAAACATCATCCAGGATAAGACAAGGTGCAATGTTTCAGACAGATGGACTCTCATTTGGAAATTCCCACATGGGTCTGTTCTTCCCTTTTCAAGCTTTGTTAGTGTTCCCACGTTGTTCCTCATTTTTGAAAACTGAAGGTAGTCACACACTCATAGAAGCCCATAGACAAAGCCTGTGTGTCCATGAGTTGTCCTTAGTCCCTTGTTTTAACTTTATGGCCTATTTTCTTAGACTTCTCGCCAATTTGGTTGAAATCCGAAGTTGCTGACAATTGCTGAAGATGAACAATGACTACCTGTCCCTTAGAGGACGTAGAGAGTGATGGGTAGTGATATGGACATATTCTGAGAGGCAGAAGAACTATACTGATAGGTCACCCTTCTCTCAATTTGGAGAAGGCAAAAATTCAATATTACTATGTTAGAAATTTTAAATGAAAATGAAATAGCATAAAAAATACCATAAAAACAATAAGAAAAAGTATAGTTTTACATTTTCCTTCATGCAATTGCATTCATTCTAATCTATGACACTCTACATTAATTGAATACTTTTTTTCAGAGTCGACCCTTGCTTTTCTTTAGTAAATAAATCAAAAGCAAAATATCCCTTCTAAAGGGATTATCAGATGTCAAAAAGTAACCCTAGGAACTTCATAATAAACAATGCGATTGGAAACCACATTTGATAGATCACTGATGCTAAAAGAGTCACTTATATGGTACTTGTTTGCTATTTTCCCCCTGCCTATCCTATCTTACATCCCCTTTCCTTTTCTAAGTTGAAAAAGGAAGCCAATTTCAAAAGGTTTTCATAAGCTTGTGATATAGCTGTTCACGTGGTCTACCACTCAAACATCTTCTCATCATTCATGGTTATTTAGTGGGCTCAGAGCATTTTATATTTTTTCCCAATGCACTGCTGTAATACATTGTTAGTTTGATTTTAAAGCAATAAATCTCATATATTTTATTCTCCTTTGTGCCAATATTTTAGGATGGTGCCATTTATCCCACTGCAAAGCTTGGTTTCCTGGCAGCATACCATAAAAACATGTTATTTTATGACAATTTCTTTATTGTTTATTGTCAGCATGATAGCCTAGGAGAATTATTTGTTACAGCTCTATTAGAAAACAAAGTTGGCCTTTCTCCCTTTTCAGAGATATATGCTGGGAGTTTGGGCTTGTTTGAGGGGTGATAAAAGTTTATGTGGCTTAACAAACATGTGATTCAAACCATTCTTCTTTTTACCTGTGCATATTCCAAAGAAGCCAACATGGAATGTGATTAATCGGACAGACTTACTGCTTTAAAAAGTATATTATCAAATGCGTGATTCTGTGTTTATTTTCACTAGATTCAGAGAAAATGTGAGAACTGGCAAAACTGTTGTTGGAAAAGCTATATGTACTTTTCTCCACCTACAGAATTAAATCACACTAAGTTCCAAATGTAAAAACAATATGTTTCATGAATTATAACATGGGAAAAATAAATTATGAAGCTGTGATTAATATTATTTCTGATATTTGAGAATTACTATTAGAAAGTTGTGTTTTTAGTGATTTAGGAAATGCATACTATCTATTACTCATAAAACTATTAAGTCTGCTTATTATGTTGTTTTTGACAAGTACATCTTTTACAAATACTTTCAGTTGGAAGTAAAAATTAAATTAAAAAGAAAAATGGCAATATTTTCTATACATATGGATAGGAAATATTTTTATAAAATTTTGATTTGATTAAAACAGTTTTGAGTGCTCTCAGAACAATTTTATTTTATATTTTGGAGATGAAACTCAGCCTGCTGCATTGTAGACCATATTAACAACCTCAGCTGGATTTTCCACTAGGTGGCAATGAAATGAGGAAACACAGAACTAGAGCTGGTGATGCAGCAGAAGCCATGATTGGAAGCAGGGGCTGTGGATAGCTAGAATAAAAACCGAATAATGATCAAACTTTCTTTTAATAGAAAACTAAAAACACTGAATTTTTTTATTGGTCTCAGCCGTGCCCATAGTGTTGCAATAAAAAAAACAGTGTGCTATTAGATTTTTATTTCTATAAAAATATACATGGGCTAAGACCATAAAGAAATCTTTGTTCATGTTAATCTCTGCTTGGTTAGTTTCTTTGGTTACAGTGTGGTGTCAGTAGAATCATGGGCTTTCAGAGCTGGAGGAAACTTTGCATCTAATCCAAACCTCTCAGTTTATCATGAAGAAACTGGAACCCAGACAGGGGAAGGGAATTGCCACAAATCATGATCAAACCAGAAAGGCAAATACTATCAATTCTTTCTTCACTATATTTCTTATCCATCTCTATGTACTCATTCATTAATATTCAGTAACTATTTATTAAACATCTGCTAAGTTATAGGCCTTATTTTAGGTGGTGGTGAAAGCAGATGAAATTAATTCTCCAATGTCGCTTACATTCTGGGTAAAGGAGTCATACACTGTAAATACATAAGTATATGTGGAGTATGCCAGGTGGTCATAAATGCTATGGGGAAAAACGAAGCAGGATATTGGAGTGCCTTGAGTGAGGGCCTCATTGAGAAGAAAATACTTTGGCAGAAACCTGAAGGAGTTGAGAGAATTAGCATCTGGATATCTGGGGGAGAAGGATTCCAGGAAAAGAGAACAGTGAGTGGAAAAGGGTCTGGTGTAGGTGTGTGATGTCTGAGAACTCCCTGGCAGCCAGTGTGGCTGGAATGAGACTAAGAAAGGAGGTACTGAGGCTGGAGAGGTAACATGATGGAGATGTGGTTGAGAAATTGTGTTAGTACTTTGGCTTTCACACTGTGTGAGATGGGTGCCTACCAGGTGGTTTTGAATAGATAAGCAACATGTTCTCATCTTTTAAAAGGATCTCCTTGGCTGCTATTTTGATAACATATTGTAGGAGAAGGGAGAGAAGGACATAAGCATGTAGGAGCAAAGGCTACTTAGGAGCTACTGCAATAATTCAGGCAGAGACAGCCTTGGTTTAGACCAGGGTGGTGGTGGAGGTGATGCAAAGTGATCCAAACCTAATATATTTTGAGGTAAGGAAAACAGGATTTGGGGTATGAGAGAAAAAGAGGAATCAAGGATGACACCATTACTTTTGGCGCGAATAATTGGAAGTATAGACGTGCCATTTACTGACATGAGAGACACTGTGGGAAGAGCAGGTGTCAGGGAGAATCTCAGGAGTTAGTTTGGATATTGGAGTTAGTTTGATCGTTACTAGACATCTAGATGAAGTTGGTAAGTAGGCAGATGTATGCTTTCGGAGTTCAACAGATAGGTCCATCTGGGAATAGAACTCTGGGAATTGTCAACATACATATGGTATTTAAAGTCAAGAAATCACCAAGAGACAAGTGTAATATAGAAGTCCAAGAACTGAGCCCTGAAATATCTCTAAATGAAAACATTTAGAGATTGCTGAGATGAGGAACATTTGTCAAAAGAGATTAAGAAGGAGGGATCCATAATATAGGAGAGGACCAGGAGATTGTGGTGCCCTGAAAGTCAAGGAAAAATAGTATTTCAAAAAGGATAGAATAAGAAACTGACTCATATGCTGTAGATAGGTCAAATAGTTGACCATTGGATTTAGAAATCAAAGAGAGTGATCTTGAGAAAAGACCCATTGGAGTGTTGGGAGTGAAAGCCCAACTGAATGGGTTCAAGAGAAAATGAGAAGAATTGGAGACAATAGTTATAGACATCTTTTTTGAATTTTGTGTAAAGAGGAACAGAGGATGGCAGCTGAAGCAGTATGTAAAATGTGGGGAGGATTTTTTTTTTTTTATCTGACAGATGACTTAGGATGCCTCATCATAGTTCAGAGTGTAACACTTCTTGTTGCTTTACTGCAGTAGCCCCCTTCTGCCTCAAAGGATTAGGCATTTATGACCAAATGAATTTCCTCAAAATGCCCTCTAAATCAAGGAAGATTTCCCCATCCTTATCTTTTGCAAAAAAAATCTTCAAAGACAATTTAATAATAATATACCAAATAATATTTAAATTCCTTAGCCCTGAAGTCAAGGTGAAAAAAAAATCTGATGTCTACTTTGCCCCAGCAAATTTGGTCTCTTCTCTATATACCACTTCCTACCCTTGGGACTTGCTGTTGTAACCCCTCTATGTAAACCCTAATCTTTACCCTCCGTGTCTCTGCTTATAATAACAGAAGTGGGGCTTCAGGGCCCCACTCATATATGTGCATGCACATATATGCGCGTGTTATATGATCCCTTCATTGATGACCTGAGCCAGAAAAATACTTCTGTCATCTCCACTGCTATAGTATTTATCATCAAAACATTTTCTGCTTAGATACTGCCTTATATGGTAGACATTTTTGTGTCTTTCATGGTGTCTATCCCAAAGCACATGAATGTGTTATATGAAAATATGTTGAATAAATAAACGAGCATGTCGCTGGTCTGCTAACTCCAAGTCTACTGCTTTCTCCTTTCACCATTTTGCTGTAGCCTTTGGGACAGTGTTGAGTTAAATATGAGTGCTGCCTACATCCCTAGCACTATGTCTGGAACAGCATGGTTTAGTCTACATAGAATTAGGAAATTTTCTAATTTTGAGGCAGCTCAGAGCCTCCTGCTCAGTAATCAGGAAGCTTCACTTGGAGGAGGTCTTTTATGAGGGCATAAACCAACATTTGGTCATAAACTGAAAGGAAAGATGAGATCTGAGAATTCAAGTATTCTTTTAAATCTTTGTTGTCATTGAAGACAAAAGCTTAATGAAACATCTGTCTTATTAAAGAGCTAGTTTTTTCGTGTTTTATAGTTGTAAAATTTAATCATAATTCAATTTGCAAAAATCAAACCTTGTGCCAATCTCATTAACATTGAGCCAAGTTTCATAGTCATTAACATTCTCTCTCAGGAGGAAAAGATAGTTGTCTGCAGTTAGTTTTTGTTTAGTTCTTATGAAGGACTTAAATACCTTATTAATCTTTCTCAACAACCTGGCAAAATAAGTAGAAATCGTTAACCTTGGTAAAAGAATAGAGAGTTGGGGCCAAAATTCCTTGCTTAAATGTGTTGTCAGCTGGGCATTACTGTAACCTTGAGGATTGAATTATACCTTTACATTGTCCTATAGAAAATAATTGAATAGGCCAGATGCGGTGGCTCACACCTATAATCCCAGCACTTTGGGAGGCCGAGGCGGGCGGATCAAGACATCAAGAGATCGAGACCATCCTGGCCAACATGGTGAAATCCCGTCTCTACTAAAAATACAAAAATTAGCTGGGTGTGGTGGTGGGTGCCTGTAGTCCCAGCTACTCGGGAGGCGGAGGCAGGAGAATCACCTGAACCCAGGAGGCGGAGGTTGCAGTGAGCCAAGATTGTGCTACTGCACAACTCTTGTTGCCTGGCAACAGAGTGAGACTTCATCTAAAAAAAAAAAAAAAAGAAAGAAAGAAAAGAAAAGAATTGAATAATCCTAAATCTGGGCAGATGTGAGGAACCTTACATTCACACACCACTCAGTTCTCCTTGAGACAATGGAGAAACATTTTATGTTGAGAAGGATGGCTTTTGCTAGGGCATTTTATGTTCTGTTTAGTAGATTTAAAACAAACTTATTTATTTATTTACTTGTATTTTTCTTGTCTCGCAAATTATAAACCCAGTGCGGAGAGGGGAATATCTTTGGTTTCACCAGAATGTTTCCTTAGCGTTTGGCTTCTGTTGGGACATCACAAATGTTGACTAAAGGACTAAATTAGTTGTAAACATCACTGCACTCACACCAGACGAAAGGACTAAATTATTTTTCACATATATTTTGTCAGTGAGTATTCAAAGAGAAGAATGATTCCAGGTATGAAAATGAGAAATGTGTGAAAATCAGCATTTTACATGTATAACGAAAGTGACTTTTACCAAGGCACTCTGCCAATCTTCCTTCAAAATAATTAGCATGCAAATTGGAATTCATATTTCTTGCCAAAAAACAGTTGTTGTATAGATGATTATTAGCGTGTAGGTGGTGTTTATGTGGATGCGCAGATGTGTTCAGAAACTCTTGATCTATGTGGCACTCTGAACAACCCAGCCTGTATTCACAGATGAATTACATTTCATTCCCCCATTATCCTGTGCCACAATTGCAGCTCGCATATTTAAACAGGTGTACCAATTTATCCAGAGAGAATTACATATTTGAGAAAACAGTTTAATGAATTACTTCACATTTGCAATAAGTAACTTTAATGAACTATTGAAACAAAAGATATAGGTTTTCTGGTTAGCCAAAACTTCCTTTTGTTAAACTTTCCCTTCCTCTGTTGGTAGGAAGGAAAGACTTCATTCTTCATTGTCTCTCCAATTTTGATCTTCTGTTCAGTGATCTCAACTCTGGATGATTCCAAAACAGTGAAAAAAATTATGTATTTTTGTTCTAGGTTTAGGAGCTCTAGAATCCATTTGGCAGGTGGGATGACGTGGAAATCTCTATTGCATGAAAGAAAAGAAGTAATGCTTAGATCTAGGACCTGGATACTCACCCAGACATTTGCATAACATCAATGACAAAGAAATATGGATCCAGTTTGAAATGCCTAGCCAGAAATCTCCTTAATTAAGAGATACCAGCATGGCTTATGGCTATAGGCTTCCTATGGGATATGACATTTTAATTTTTTTTGCCTTGTCACCTAAGGATCTTTTCAGATTCAGACCTGGCAACACTTTCCTTGCTCTGTTTGTTTCCTGCTACCCTCTTTTTTTATCCTGTAACACCTGCTAACAATGTAAGAAGTTGTCAGAACACATTTGGATTTCAAATGTCTAGAAAGTTACATCTTTTCAACCAATGAATAAGATTATATAAAATTAAATATTACATATCTTTATCTCCTGAGTCTTGTATTTCCTTCTCACTACCTTCATCTTCAGTCCTTACATTTCCATTTTAAGCTGTGACCACTCCACGGAGAAGAATATCTTCTCCAGTGTGCAAATTTTTTCCAAGACTAGATTTTCTTTCTTCTACTTGCCCTTCTGATTGCCACTTTTTTTTCTGTCTGTCTCTAATCTCCCATCTAAAATCTTACAGCATATATTCCCTGTAGAGTTCAATAGCCCTGGGTTTCAACCCAGACTCTGACACTTATTAGTTTGTGACTTGGACAGTTTCTGTTCTCTCTGAACCTCATTTTAATAGGATCTACATCTTGAGATTGTCATCAGAACAGAAATAGAAAGTTAGTGCTGGTGATCTGTTTCCAGGCTAGGGGTATGCTGAAATAATTCAAAGCTAAAGACATCTATACCTAATCAGAGAAACTTGTGAAAGGCTTCCAACCCATTTCCATTAGAAAACTTGTATTCAAGGAAAAGCAAGAGTCCTGGTCCAGTGTGCTCAACCAGTTCAAGTTGATTTCCAATTATTTAACAATTAGACGCAGGTATAAACTCACCTCTCTCTTGAATGACCAGCTTCAGTCGTTCAAAAAACCTTATCTGACTGTCTACTACCTTTCTCCAGTTTGAACTTCAATGGATGCTGATCCACTGTGACCCCCTGCGGCCCAGGAGAGAAACTTGCCATGAGCTGCCAGCCAGAATAACGGTGAGTCCCCTGACTACCTGCAAAGGCCACTTCTACCCAGCTCAACCCTCTCCACCTCAACACTTTCCCATCTTGCCACCTCCCCAGCACCCCTCCTCCCCACTCTCTTTTGCTAAGAGAGCCTGTGCTTTGCTGTACTTACTAGAGAAATATTAGGGAAGCACAGTTCATACTTTCGACCTGGTGGGTAGAAACCACCTGCAGCCTGGCAGGTAGAAACCACCTGCGGGTGTGTGGTTCTCCCTTTGGTAGCTTATGGACCCTCCTCCCTTACTCTCAAACATATCCAAGAACACTTGAGGTCTACTGGCCAGCGCTGGCACAGGCCACCCGGGAAGTCTCCCAGGACAGCCAGAAGCTGCACTGGGGTGGATGGGATGGAGGCAGAGCTGCGTGCTCAGGCCTTGCCTATGCGGCGGCAGGGAAGGGGTTAAGGGCGACTGTTGTCATTCTATCCGTCCTCCCCTGCCCCCTAGCTCTCCTCCAATCCCAGGACCCTCTCCGGGGCCATTCATAAACAGGGGGAACGCGCGCCTCCCAGGCCTGGACACCTTGGCAACCGCTACTCCCGGGGGTGCTTTTTCTGCGGGGACGAAGTGCCACCTATGCGAGTGGCGGGTCTGGAAGCCTAGAGGGGGAAGCAGGCTGCAGAGCCGGGCCAAGGGATTAGCGGAGGGCGGCGGGCATGGCCTGGACTGCGCGGGACCGCGGGGCCCTGGGGCTGCTGCTGTCAGGGCTCTGCTTGTGCGCGGCTCAAGTAAGTTGCGAGCGAGTTTGAGGGGTGCTTTTCTCACTTTCTCCCCATCTTTTCTTCTCCAGCCCAGCCAGACCACCGACGAGGTAAGTTGGGGGAAGGAAGTGTTTGCATTTTTCAAGCGCACACGAGGACAAGTGGGGTCGCAGCGGTCGAGGGAGCTGTGAGGAAGGCGCGGAGCATCCCCAGCGCTCTCAGACCCGCGCTTCCTCCAGTCTCGAGCACCTGCCGCGAGTCCTATCGAAGTCCAGAGCCCTAGATGACCCCTTGGTCTAGGAAGGGGGGCCCCTCCCCCACTTGGGTCCTCCCTACTGCAGGCTCTGGCGCTGAAGGTAATAGGTGACTCCAGACCGAGGTTTAATTCTTAGCCTGTTATTGCTTCTTACTTCCTGCACCTCACCCCCTCCCCCGCCCCACCTCCTGGTCACTGTCAAGAGCAGGCCTTGCTGGAAAAGGCGGGAATCCAGGCGCGCTCCCTCTCCCGCTCCTCCAGCCCGCGGTAGCTGCACTAACCCCGAGTCCAGCTAGCGGTGCTGGCGGCTCAGGGATGGAACCGGGCGGCCCTGGCTCCCATCAACATTTCAGCAGTTTCCCAAAGGCTCCAGCGCCTCCCGCCTCCTGCGCGGGGGAGGACCCGGCGGGAGGCATAAGCCCAGCTGAGGTTTGAGGTTTCACTTACAAAGACCCCATTGTAACCTGTTTGGTCGTTGCAGTTTAGAAAAACAAAGTTTTCGTTGATGAAAGAGTCTTTCTTCTTTTTCTTTTTTTAATTCAGAACGGTAAAAAAAGCCCCACATTCCCTAAGCAACACGTTTATGCTATTTCAGACGCCAGCATTCCGTCTAGCACCATCAAAACGTAGCTGTTTGCAAGCGATAAAAGGGGTCACGCCCTAGGGTCAGTCTGAAATTTGGTTTAATTTTGAAGCGAGATGCAAAGTCCTAATTCAAGGGATTGAGGGAGTGTCACTGCAGGTAAAACTGAAATGAGGCCAGGCACTGGTCTCAAGGCTGCCCTGCCCTACTCCTCCCAAATCTTTTCCTCAAGTATAACCCCCACCTCCCCATTCTACTGGACAAAGATCCTGGTGTGGAGTCTCTGTTCTTGGCTGTTCCATTCTGGCCAAAACACTGACCTGTAATGACTGATAAATCGAGGTATCGAATGAGCCCCATTTTCATTTTTGAATCCTTTCGAGGATACAAAGGCGTTAGACCCTCCCTTTTCCACAACTCCTCCTGGGTTTAATGCACTCTGCAGAGGTGAGATCCAGTGAAGCCTCCCCCAACCTTGGGGGCGTCAATCCTGCTCTAGTCCCACAGTTTAGCTCATCAGAATATGGCGGAGACCAAAGCTGCACTTGCTTGGAAGTCTGAGACATTTTTGCTTTGGGTTAAAAACCCGGCCTCCTCTGGAAGGTATCTTTTACCCCACGGCGGCGGGGGCTTCAGGGCACTGCGCTCAGTTGCTCCCTGTTGCCCGATGTGCTCCACTAACCTATGTCTGCTATTTTTGCCAGAGAGGTCCCCCGGGCGAGCAGGGTCCTCCCGGGCCTCCAGGCCCACCTGGAGTTCCAGGCATCGATGGCATCGACGTAAGTTTCTGTCTCCAGGCCACCTCTGTTCCCCAGTCCTGCCCTTTCTTATTCTTTTCCCAGGGCTCCTGTGGGTTTTTTTTTTAGAGAGGACCAGGGTCTCCCCTTCCTGCCACCCCACTTAAAGGCAGGATCAGACATGGGCGAGAGTTGGGGGTTGGATCCTAGGAGCCCGGGGATTTTTGGAGGGAGAGGTGTCCCTGTTGTCCCTGTTGGTCATGAACCTCCACGTTTGACCCTTATACCATCCCCATCCGTGAAGTGAGCTCTCCTGGGATTGTCCCAGTGGGGTCCCCAGCCTATCCCGCTCATAGACTGCTCTCCCTTTTTCTCCTACCCCTCCAGGGTGACCGAGGTCCTAAGGGCCCCCCGGGCCCCCCGGTAAGTTGATTGGAGCAAATGGCGCCCCACTTCCTTCCTTTAGACGTGTTTTGCAGCCCCCTGTTTCTGAAGGGTCTCAACTTTGCACTTTTTTCTCTCCTGCCCCCGCACCCTTCTCCCCCTGCTCAGGGTCCTGCAGGTGAACCGGGAAAGCCAGGAGCTCCAGGCAAGCCTGGCACACCTGGCGCTGATGTGAGTAGGCGAGTGCTGGGAGGGCGCCCAGCCTGGGGTGTGTGGTGGGTACGCGTAAGTGTGTGTGTGGGGGGGGGGGTAGGGGGGAGGGAGAAAGAGAGAGAGAGAGAGAGAACGCGCTATGGCTCTAAACTTGGCCTCCTGCCAGCGCCTGACTGATCGTGGAGCTGGCAGCTTTTGCAAAAGGACTTGTGAAGGTGAGGATACCTCCCTCTAGGAGGCGTTGGCATTTCCTCCTCCTAGAAAACAGCAGCGGGTACCGGCTTCCTGTCTCTAACCGTGACCTCACAGTGCACGCTGTGAACTCTCAGCCCCACTGCGGGCAGAGGGGGTACGGATGGCAGTAGATTGTACTGGCTTCGGCTTACCTGCTGTGAGCCCACTGGCAGGCTTCTGGAAGCTAGCCTTCGCCCTTGCTCTTTCACCGGCACTCCCTGCATTAATTTAGAAAAAGATCCTGCAGGTAGGCAAAGGGCCAGAGCACTCCTAAATCCCAAGGAATGTGAAAAAGAAAGATGCACTTGAAGTGAGTGGGGATGTGCGGGGAATTTAGAAATTCAAAACTAGATTTTCCTCTTTCCATGGAGATTTTCTGGCTGGCATTACTGGCAGAAATGAGCTGGCTAGGACTGTATGAAGATTGAGAACCAGCAGGCTTTCTCCAGTTTACCCACATCTCCATCAAATGCTGACTTATATGGTAAACCTAATACTAAATAATACTTCTTCAGAGTAAAATGACTTCAGGATTCTCAGCTTCTCCTCTTTCCATGCATTCTAACAATATGTAATGAGGACCCACTACAGACCAGTCCTTGACTTTGTCCCTGGAATATGAAGTGAAGTAAGAAATGGCGTCTGTTCTTAGAGAGCATACCATGGAGCATCACTCAAGTTATTCTTCAAGTTACCACTTTATGTGTTTTCCAAAAACTAAAGACTTTTCTAAATGAAAGAAAGCACTTGAAAACCTATAATTATGATTTCCAAGAATTTTTGACTACAGTTTAAGACATATCCTTCATTTTGAAAGAAAAATAAATAACTGGATTTTTACTGTTATTAAGGTGTGCTTTCTTTGTCAGGATTCCCATAATGAATGTGTTTGTTTATACTGTGTCTATACTATTTAGTGTTTTTTTTTTTTGTTTTTTGTTTTGAGACGAAGTTTCGCTCTTGTCGCCCAGGCTGGAGTGCAATGGCGCGATCTCTGCTCACTGCAACCTCTGCCTCCCGGGTTCAAGCGATTCTCCTGCCTCAGCCTCCAGCTTCCTGAGTAGCTGGGATTACAGGTGCCCTCCACCATGCCCGGCTAATTTTTGTATTTTTAGTAGAGATGGGGTTTCACCCATAGTATTTTAGGAAATAGATCTTGGTTTACATTTCAAAGCCCCTAGTTTGAACTTTCTTTGTATGCAAATTAGCAGTACAGGAGGCACCCAAGGACTAATATTTGGATAGTAAAAACTGAATCTCAAACAAGCATTTGTATTAATATGAACTGAAATAATATAACTTGTTGGCAATCAAACTCTTTGAAACGTGGATAATTACTTGAAATTGTCATACCATAATAAAAAGAGTCTGACAAATGCAAGGCTACTGAACAAACTGGTAGCCTAATGTAGCTTGAATTTATTTCTATATTCCTTTGAAATTTCAATCAGCCTTTAGTTTTGGATGAAAAGAAAATTCCTGACTAAATTAAAAAAATTATTTTGGTAAATAAAATATTTATTTTGTATTTCAAAAATTTATTTTGGTAATTGAAGCATAAATGGGTCATCTGAATCATTGTCTTGCTATTAAACTGCAATATAATGTTAGACAGAAAGCTAGACTTATCTGACCCTCAATTTAATAGTGCTTTTGTAGCTTACTCAACAAATTCTTCTCTTTACCTTATACCATGGTGTCATAAAGACAATCCTTGGTTTTGCTTATAAAGTAATTTCCCCACTGTAACAGAAATTTTGGATAAACAAATGAAAGTGCTTTGAAATTTTTAGAAGTACAACATAGAAAACAATTTCAAGTAAATTTTTCTTTGTCTATATTTGCAGACCCACTGTGCAGCATGAACCAGATTTCAAATATTAAAAGACATAAAAGAATAAGCTGCCTTAAATTATTGAAACTTGAACTCAAGGAGAAAATGATGAGCACATTTAGTCTGCTGAGACAGGAGTGGAAAGCAAAAGAGAAAGAGAGGAAAGGGGAGAAAAAAGGAAATCCCTGTATCTGCCAGTATTTTAGGCATTTTCTAGATCTTGGGGAAAAATTAACTATACTATTTGCATTTACATAGAACTTTTTCGTCAAGCACTGCCACAAACATTTCTTTTAACCCACAATAACCTGGAAAGTAGATTGGTCTAATATTACTTTCCATAGATAAGGAAACAATAATTATGAAGACAAGTGGTTTCCTCAGAGAGCTAGAGTTATTTAGTAGCTAAGATAGCCAAATAGTCCAGATTTCTTGATTTTTAGACTCCCCAGGCAATTCTGCCTCATGCGAATACAAGTGACGATCTTAATAGATGAGAGAGAATAGCAGCGAGAATAGAGAGAAAAAGTGATAGTGAATTTTTAGTACCTAAGTCACCGATCAAGAAGAATGATATGGATAATAACAGCCATTTGTAATTGATATTTTATAATTACTTATAAATATTGGTTTGTTTTATATTCCCTGACTTTTGAATTGAAGCCACATGAGACATCTGGAACTGTAAAGTTTTCTTATTCCACTCTTTGACTGATTTGACATTAAAAAAATCTTTTATTCTAAATTGAGAATGGATATCTTTGAGAGTAATGAAACGCAGTAACTAGGTCAGAATTTGCTGTTTGTTTGTCCTTGGCCATAGGGGAGCTAAGTAAGTAGGAGAGCTTCAACAGCCTTTCTTGGTAGATGAACCTGAGTGTGCTGGTAGGACCTTAAACCTCGAATCATTTCATCTTCTGCTTTGTGGGTCATTACAAGCCTTATTTTTTGATAATGTTAAAAAATGGTTGATTGGATGATGGTTGAAAGAATCAGAAAGGAACTCTGTTCAGTGTTCATTATCCTATGTTGAATGGATTTTTGGCAGAAAACGTAAATGAGTCATAGCAGTCATGCTTGTAGAAGTAAGCCTTGAGTCCTACCAGCTGAGCTGTCAGAATGCTGGAAGGAAATCTCCATTGAGGACTGGTTTTCTCTGCCAAACAGTAACATGAAGTTCAGAACACAGTCAGCTTCAATGTTATCATGTATAGAAGTTTGTCTGTATGAATATTCATATGAGAGCACTTTTTTCTGCTACTGGTAATGTTTTCTTCTTTTATTTCTTTGAAATAAGAATTAGGAGGTCTTATTGCAAACTGGATTTTGAAAATTATGTATGTGTTATGTGTGTGGTCTGTATATTTCAACTCAAATCTGCCCTTTTTTCAGGTTAAGTTGATTTTTTTGGCTTATGGACATGTAAAATTAGATAAGACAGAATTTGGTTCTAACCTTAGGACAACTGTGCTGTTCTCAGCAATTATATTAATAGAGATATTTTTATATGTACTATTTGTTGTGACATGCTCAGAGAGACCTTTAAAAACAGTATTTTATTCTTTCTTATAACACCCATATGAGATAAGTAGAAGAGGAATTAGAATAAAGTATAAGAATTATAGCTAAACTGTGATAATTTTTACAGGCAGAGGTTAGGTGCTTTGTATTCTCTGAATGTATACAACTATTATCTGTGGCAGATGCTTTATAACTAGAATTGTGAGTTATTAAGAAATTATTCTGAAAGATCATTGTAGGTGCAAATATTCAGGCATTGAAGAAATGTGATGAGGACAAGAAATACAGTGCTGTGGTTAATACCTAGATTTGGTTTGTTTGTTTGTAGGACCTTTTCTCAATGAGGAACAGCATCTAGAACACTGTGCAGTTAGGGACCTTGCCCATGATTCCACAGCTGCTAAGTGGTAGGATCAGGATTTGAGCTGAATATAAAGATGTTGTGGAGAAACAAGTGTAATATCCTGCCACCTGGAAGGCCTTCTTAAACTTACTGTATGCAGTAATCACGTCTTGAGTGGTTAGATGCCAGGGCAACATGTTAGGACTGTAATGGACATGTGATTCTTGTCCTCATGGAGCTTATGGTTTTCTGCATAGTTATTTCATAACAGGTGTCACTGTAACATCTGACACCAGAATCCATTTTCAACTTAGTTCAAAGAACTTTCCAGTGATTGACATAATTTAGCATGTCTTACGGAGGATATTTTTAATATGAAGTAACCTGAAAACAGCTTCCAGGTTATCCAACTATTTACTTGGTTCTGCTTTATAGTTACTGTCCTCCAATCTTGTCAGTTATTCCAGTCACAGGTTGAAGAGTGTTAGTTGACTGTGTGTATGAAAATTGACCAGAATTGGTCTTGGAGGGTTTATGCATTAAGTGGGAATTAGAGGATCGATTAGTTAAATATGCCCAGAGATTTATAAAATTTACATGCCATATGTGCATCCAGAGAGTGCTCCTGGATGTATAGTTTGTTTGTGAAATGCCAAAGCAAACATTTCATTACCATAGGTGCTTAGCAACTAATCATGTTGAGGTTTGTTCCCAAATTACAGTGTTGTAATTAGACTAGGGCTATTGAAAATCAAAGGCAGTCTGTCAAAAGTTCTTTTGTGTGTGTTTAATATTTTTCTTCTTTGGTAAATTTCCAGTAATTAACATTTTCAACTCATTTTTTTCTATTTGCTTTGATTCACTCTGTGACATTGTTAGGAAAATTAATTAATGTAGAGAAATGTAAAAATGGTGGCCACTGAACTAGTTTTCTATATGAATTATGTGAAGGAATTTTATGGATGTTTATTCAGACCATGACAGACTAAATATGAATTTTGGTGATCCATTTTTAAGTAGGGCTTTCATATTTTTCAAGAAATCCCTCTCTCAATTAATATTGTTTGGGTCTTCTTCAAAATCTTGATAATAGAAAGGGTTTATAAGATACTTATAGAGGCATGTATGCATATGTACACACATATATATCATATTTATCTTTAGGAAGGTATAATTTCAAGATTACATTGTAAATGACAGCATCTGAAAGTGTCAAAGAGCAAAGAAAAAAATTAACAATAGAAATGTATCTTTACCAAATATGGAAATTCTTGTATATACGTGATATTATCATTCTTTAATACATGTTTTATATTGAGGATGATGATAAAGTAAGTACTAGTAGGGAAAATGAGAGTGTTTAGAATATGTATTTAATAACTGCTTTAGTATTAAATATGATAATTATAAATGTAGTTTATAATAATAGGCTTAAATTTTACATACCGAGTGGCATACATGAACATATATACTTAATCATAGCTATTTTTACTAAGAAAAATAATGTAGAAACATGTGTGCTTTCAAATGTTTCTACTTTAAGAATTAATATTCTTTGATAAGCAATTGTCATTGCTAGAAGATGGCTAGGGGGCTGTTAGTGGCTATAAGGCAATAATTAGATGGTTTGTGTTTAATTCTTACTGAGGAAATATTTTATTGACTTCCAAGACATTGTTGTCATGTAGAATGAGATTATTGTCCTGTAGAGAGATACATAGTATTTTCGTTTCATAAATGAAGTAAAGGAGGTAAATAAACCTGAGTAAATGGCAGAACCAAGACCCACCAGTCTTAGCTATTACAACATTGTAATTGCTATGTTGCATTTTTTTTCCAAAGCAGAGACAAAAAACACTGAATTATTGAATCCTGTGATAAACAATGCAGTTAGCAGGAAGTTAGGAATACGATACAATTTATCAAGAAGAAATAACCACAACAGGCAAATCTTATGTTAATCTTTACTTTTGAGTAAGACTATAGTAAGGTATTTCTTTATAAATATTTGCATCATACAAATGTAACCATCCTGTAGATGATTAATAAATAAAATGAAAGTTTTCTACTTAGTGGTTTGCCTAAGGATGTTATGATAGTTCTAACATCATTGTCTTGCTCTGTTAGGGATTAACAGGACCTGATGGATCCCCTGGCTCCGTTGGGCCAAAGGGACAAAAAGTAAGTTAGACATCTGGCATTAATTGCTGGTACAAAAACGCTGAAGTATAATTTTATTGTAGTGTTTGCAAGCCAACTAACATTAAGTTATGAAGCATCTAAAATGCACTTGTTCAACTAAAATTGTTTTTAAAAACACCATGATGTGGAATACTATGCAGCCATAAAAAGGAACAAGATCATGTTCTTTGCAGGGACATGGATGGAGCTGGAAGCCATTATTTTCAGCAAACTAACGCAGGAACAGAAAACCAAATACTACATGTTCTCACTTATAAGTGGGAGCTGAATAAAAAGAACACATGGACACATGGAGGGGAACAACACACACAGGGACCTGTCAGAAAATAGGGGGTGGGAGGAGGGAGAGCATCAGGAAGAATAGCTAATGGATGCCAGGCTTAATACCTGGGTGATGGGATGATCTGTGCAGCAAATTACCATGGAACATGTTTACCTATGTAACAAAGCTGCACATCCTGCACATGTACCCTTGAACTTAAAATAAAAGTTGGAAATTAAAAAAAAAACACACCATAATGGGGTCTTTTAATGCTTTCAATATTTATGCAGTTTTCACATTTACATATTCATGCTATTAAAGGTCAGTACAATGAAAATATTTTTATTTTTAGGGAGAACCTGGTGTGCCTGGATCGCGTGGATTTCCAGTAAGTAAATGTAGAGTTACAGAATTGAAAATTTCCTATCTTTAGGTAAAATTCTGCCATTGTGAAATCTTTAGATGCAGTTTTCTGCATAATATACATGACAAATAAGTTGATGACATCTGGTACGGTGAGCATTCCTACTATGAGTGGAAAAATTTTAGAGAAGTTTGAATGTACAGTAGAAAATATATATTCTATTTGCAGGTGGTATTTCCTAGTAGACAATTCCCTCTTTACTTGCAATGATAGAAAACGCTTCTTGCATAACAACAGCAAATCTAAGTATTCAATGTTTAGACCATGGTATCACACCACATTCTTCACAACTGGTTTTATCTCTAATGAAATATCAACCAGTCAGATATTATCACTTGCCTGATTCCTTGGCTAGTCTTTTTCTGCATTTGCACAGTGTGGCAGGTGTGTGTTATTTGTATATATGAGGACCAGGTTCTTAGGCTGCTTTTCCTATCTATTTTGCTCTTTGTTCTACTTTTACTCGTCATTAATCTGTATTTTTTCTTCTTTTTTCCTATTTGTGCTATTTTCTTTGCCATATTTCAGCATGTGAACTCTTCCATTATAAGCCTATTTTCAGAAGTGAACAGCTTGCTGGACTTTCTCTCATATTTTTCAACTCAGCTGTTAATCTCAACATCTTATAGAGATGCCTTTTTGTTTAGTGAAATTTGTTGAACATCTAGGTTTCTGATAATGAAATAACTTATTGATTACTTTGGTGTTTTCAAACACAACACTTATTTCCTGAATTGACCTATGTATTAAAGTGTTCAAACTGGAGTCATTTTTCCAGGAATGCCTTTTAAAATCCCACTGGTTATTAAAACATACTGTCCATATGAAGTTCTTGCTTGTTTTTCCTATCCAACTAATTAGAAATAATAATATCATTATCAGTGCATTGATTCCATGGGATGCTTGGTATATGCATATTTTAGAAAAGCAAGTCTGGAGTGAAAAGCTAACATGAATATCGTATCACAGACAGCTGTGTATAAAAGCCATTCTAGCCAATGTAGGAGAGAAAAGAATACTGAGAAATCCCAAGGGGAAAAAATTGAACTTGGAAATTAAAGAGAGAGAATAGAGATCTGGGCAGCAGATATTCAGTTTTAATTTCAACAGCATATTATTAGGTTTTGTTATATGCTAGGCCCTGTGCTAGGAGTTGGGGCTAGGAAGATGAATAAGATGTGGTTCAATCCTTGATTATGTAAAGTTTGGTGTTGCTAAAGAGATATAAATGTAAAGAAGAAAATATAATGACTATCTTAAAAATCAAATATAACATATTAAATTAGCATCCCATTGTAGGTTACTTCAGGAGTGACACCATTTTATTTTCAATATCTACTGGATTCAGTGTCTGAAAATATAGCCCAAACTTTCGAAAGGGAGGTGTGTTTCTGACCCTTTTTTGTCCCTGCCTCTCTGTGCTGAATGTTTGTTTGGGGAACTTCTAAACATAATTTATTATAGATTGTAAAACTAGAATGCTTTTAATGTAGGTTTCCTATAAAATGCTACAAATGAATAACATCTGTAAACTCTCCAGTTGTGATGCACCTCTTTGTGAGTTATGGTAAGTTCTCCTGAGGGCAAGCATGGAAGGCTTCTTTACTTTGATTTCCTTAAAAACAAGTTTGGAAAAATCCCAGTTAGCATAGACATCAAAGGAATGTTAGAGGAGCTGAAATAAGCTTCTGCTTCCTTTAGAAGCAGAGCCATGTTTGCTTTTCTTTATTCAGTGCTTTCTTTAGAATGAGCATCATTTTTAGTAATAGAGTTTTATGGTTTATTTTAACTGAGTTATGTCTACATTCATATTTATACTAAGTATCAACCTCAAGCTATAAACATTTTTATTGTACTCTTTTAGGGCCGTGGTATTCCTGGACCCCCTGTAAGTATCACTTCATCATTTATTTTTACACAGTCTATAAAAATGTCATATTTCTCAAATCCCCACCTTATTCTCCTACTAACGGTCTACTCAGTGGTGTTTACAGCATTCTACCTACAAGATCTTAGGTGGCTACTAAGGATAACACCCTTATTCTGCTAAACAAAATATTTATTAATTTAGGAAAGTTCTGCTGTATCTTAAATAATTAAAGTTTGGTCAAATGAGTTATTGTGTCATTGGAAACCAAAGCTAATACAGAAATGTAATTCATTATTTATCATATTTGATATCATGTATGGTAGATTGTAAAAATATTCATAAATGACCATTTGCTTTGATTTGTTGACTTCAGGGTCCTCCTGGGACAGCAGGACTCCCTGGAGAGCTTGGCCGTGTAGGACCTATTGTGAGTACCACAGTGCACTTTGATAGACGTTTGCTGATTTAATAGAAGATGTTACTTGGGAAAGCAAATTACCCTAACTGTACATTTCCACTTGCAAACCAAAACATGGCAGATGAATTTCATTCCAGTTTATAATATTGATGTGAACCAGAAATAATAATAATTTTTGCAGAGTGATTTTAATTTTTTCCTAAATTTTTCAGCTAAACTTTTCTTCCCAGCTTCCAGCTTGTCAAGTAAGAGAGTGTCGTCCTCATTTTACAGACTTTCAGCCAGGACTGGAGTCTAGTGGCTTTTGTATTAGGCTCTCTGCATGAAATAAAAGTGAATAGCCTAAAATTATTACCATGTATATTTATGTTAGGATCATTAAATTATAATTCAGCCAACAAAATTTAACTTTTAACATTAAAGAGCTGGGCTTCATAAAAAAGTCTCATATAAAATGCTTCATATTGATATTAAGTAAACGTTTCAAAAACGTTGACATAGTGATGTGATGTGAAGGTGCGTAATTGTAAACTCACTGTGGGAAGGAGCCATGTATCATATACCTTGTTTGTTCCTCTAGATGTGCTTACTGTTTGCAAATTTATTTAGTGAACAAATGAATGAATATGAAATGATTGTAAAGTTAAAATAATTGTGAGGTGCTTCCGACTTTTTATGGCAGAACATCAAGAAGGAAAATGTGCCAAGAGTAAACATTGGATGTTAAGAGTAATTGGAACCCATTTTCATCTGAATGGTTTACTTCGATGTAGCTTTCTTTGATTTTCTGACCCATTGCAAGAGGTGCAGTGACAGACCAAGTGATAGATTGTGGGTGAACAGCACTTGCAAGAGTCAGGCACTGCAGAGATTAACCTTCCATTTCACAGCTTCAGACTGAGTGCAAGCCTTCTTTTGCACTGGTTAGCAGGATGGCACTAGCAGTATAGGTTGCTCTGGGTCCTCTGTAAATCAACTAGAAAAATAAGTAGTGTTTCCAATTTGTTTTCAGAGTAGATAAAATGATTGTCCTGTGGAGAAGAATTGGCTTTGCTTTTTCCCCTAGCTTCTCTCTGACTTGTTTTATTACCTCGGTGAGACTGGAATGCCTTTATTACTCTCATTTTGTAGAAATAATTGGATTACGGGCCACCCATCGATTTTGGTGGCAGGTCTATGCATGGCTGAGCTCGGTGGGGGTTTCCAGTAATACCATTCTCTTATGCCTCACTGGTTTTATGTACTGTGTTTTGACACATGTATAACCACTGTGTCGCAATTTTCAAATAACTTAGGGTGACCCTGGGAGAAGAGGACCACCTGGCCCCCCTGGCCCCCCAGGACCCAGAGTAAGTTATTTGCAGCTTGAATTTCTCTTTGTGTCTGAGAGTCAGGGTTGAAAAAAATCTAAGAACCCAAAATGGAAGTTCCTATTAATTGAGTCATTGTCCCAAATTTCCAAAATGGCTATCAATTTTTTCTGTTTAGGGCAAGGAGTGGAAGAATCACAATAATTTAAAAGGTGGTTTTTATAGGGCATATCTTACTCATTACTTTTGAAGTCTTTTGATAGTTGTGATGTCGCAAATGCTCAAAACTTAGATATATAAATGAAGCATTTTCAAATGAACTAGTTTTTACAAAGGTTTTCATAGTAAGAAAAATTTAAAGAATATGAATTTACATAGAAGATAATTCATGTTTTTATTTGTAATTCAGAGTTCCCCACATTTTCTATTTTGCCTCTTATTTCATTTCCCGTCAATGTCTTCCCGAAATAATCTACTGCAATTCATGGCTCTCCAAAGAGAACATGCCCATGAGTCAGGATTTTAGAATATTAGCATATTATCTGCTCCTATTTGTTTCTTATATTTTATTAAACAAATATATTTTATATTCTTGCCTGATGAGCTTTCTATTATTAGTATGTTTGAATTCACTATTTAATTGTATTCTGAACCTTAATATTTTGTTTACTTTAGGGAACAATTGGCTTTCATGATGGAGATCCATTGGTAAGATGCTTTCCTTTGAACAAAATATAGTTTTAATTCAAAGGCCATATAGTCTGCAGATGAGTTTTCTTTTAAAGATTTCCCTGGAATATTCTATGTGTCCATGTTTTCCTTTCACTCAATGGCAGAGCAGTCTGTAACACTAGTGGACTACTGGCTTGCATCTACTCAGACTAATAATTTTTCATTATAGATGTATCTTTGTTCTTCTATAATCTTTTTACTTTATGACTAAGACATGTTTTTCACTAGAGCATCCAGGTTTTAAAGAGATAGAATTCAAATAACTTCCTCTAGGATTTGTTTTACTCATAGATTAACAGTCCAATGATGGTGGTAATGTGCACTAAATGCAATGTTGGCCCATTTGATTGGAGACACGAACCTCAGGAAGGGGCTAGTCTAGTGGAATGGGAAGGGGAAATGAATCCTGTCATGGTAAAATAGGTTATCTGTAAACACACTTTAATAAATTAGATTTGAAATAAATACTGCAAAATATTAACATTTATTAAATCTGGATGGTACATTCATGGGGGAGGGTATTATATTCTCTACACTTTTCTGTTAGCTAGAAATATTTCTGGCTTTAAATGTGAAATAATAATAATAAAAAGGAAAGGGGTATTTAGAATTATTCAACGAATATCATTGCAATGGAGTTCTGTAACTGGAATCCCTTAAAAAAAGACTGTCACAAAGCGGGAGTCCTAGTTTATGCACTCTGTCTGTCTTTCTTTCTCTTTGTTCCCTCTCTCCCTGGCAGTGTCCCAATGCCTGTCCACCAGGTCGCTCAGGATATCCAGGCCTACCAGGCATGAGGGTAAGAGAATAACTTCCAGTATTTTAAGAGTATTATCCACAGATAAAATGGAGCCTTTACTTTAAGCATTAGCCTTCCTGGTGCAGAGATCCCACTTGGATGATCAGGCAAGTAGTGCTTATTCAGTCCTAGCAATTCCAGCTGCCCTTGACATGTATTCCTGTATTCCTACCAAGACATGGATGTTTAATCATAGGACAGCTTTCTAGTTCAGGGAAGAAATACCAATAAAAGACATTGGATTGAGAGACTTTAGAACACCAAAGTAAGGTTCAGAAGTTTGCTTCCTGGCTGAGTGTAGCGGTTCATGCCTGTAATCCTAGAACTTTGGGAGGCCAAGGTGGGAGGATTGCTTAAACTCAGGAGTTTGAGACCAACCTGGACAACAGAGGGAGACCCCTGTCTCTACAAAAAATAAAAAATTAGCTAGGCACGGTGGCATGCACTTGTAGTCCTGGCTACTCGGGAGGCTGAGGTGGGAGGATCACTTGAGCTCGAGAAGTCAAGGTTGCAATGAGCTATGATTGTGCTACTGCAGTCCAGCCTGGGTGGTGGAGCGAGGCCTTGTCTCAAAAAAAAAAAAAAAAAGTGCTTCCTATTAAGGGAGATAGTGAATGGTGGGGGCAGTTGGAGGGGGTTGTGCACATAATGTATTTGAAAACTTTTAGTTAAAAAAATTTTGAAAAACTGTGCAAAATAGTCAGGAAAAGAGACTCTCCAAAAGTATTTTTCTCTGTCTGCCACCACAATTACTCGAAAATTTTCCATGCAAACAAAAAATAAACGCCAAATTCTGGGGATAAATAGCTTTCTCTCTCTCTAGTCTCTGAGTCTAAAGTGATTTTGAGACATTCCAGACCAGTGGAGCTCTGCTGTGATCTGAAAGGCCCGAAGGCACTGATTTTCCATTAGGGTTTTTCTAAGGGTAGTTTTGGTGGGTTCCCTCAACTGCAGAAGATTCAGCCTGGACTGGTGTCCTATTTTTCAAAAAGATTTCTTTGAGGGGTGAAAGTTCCGACAGTTTTCATTTTGGAATGCTTGTCTCACAGTTTTGTCTCCTGTTACAAAGTACACACGTGCTTAGGACAGGTGGCCTGACAAGAAAAGATAGGGATCTTCTTTTCATGCAATTCAGCTTTCACCCACTGCCCTTTATTGCTTTCCCTTTGCACTTAAAAATTGTACACAGTAGGCCGGGCGCAGTGGCTCGCGCCTGTAATCCCAGCACTTTGGGAGGCCGCGGTGGGTGGATCACCTGAAGTTGGGAGTTCAAGACCAGCCTGACTAACATGGAGAAACCCTGTCTGTACTAAAAATACAAAATTAGCTGGGCATAGTGGCACATGCCTGTAATCCCAGCTACTAGGGAAGCTGAGGCAAGAGAATTGCTTGAACCTAGGAGGTGGAGGTTGCGGTGAGCAGAGGTCACGCCATTGCACTCCAGCCTGAGCAACAAGAGCAAAGCTCCATCTCAAACAAACAAACAAACAAAAAACCAAACAAACAACAACAACAAAAAATGTACAGAGAAAAAGGCAGAAAGTTGAGCATCCGAGAAAGTCCACTTACACCAGCCCTTCCTCCACCACCAGGAAGGAGGTGGGAATGGAGGAGGCTGAAGGGGTTTCAGAGCAGCCTTCAGAGGGCACGGGATAGCCAGTTGAGCTTGGTCAAGGCTGTCACTTCTGAAGGTTAAGTTACTGGAACTAGAGAAGACTTAATGCTCCCAACCCGTGTGAGGAAGTTGGAGAAATAGGGAATAGGGATCTAGGAAATAGCAGGCAAGTATCAATGACTCACATTGCTGAACTAGATAATGAAGTGTGTTATTCTAGAGCAGTGTTTTTCTATTAAGTAAAACTGATATTAATTATATTCGGCAGTCATGGTGCTGTTAAGGTCATTTAAGGCGCTAATTTTCTTTGTGACATAACCCATTTCTTAGTAATACATTGGCACTGATTTAGGGAAGCAGGATCACTTTATGAGCCTTCTGATCACTTTCTGTACCAAACTCAGGACAATTATTTATTTTGCATTTGTTAGGGTCATAAAGGGGCTAAAGGAGAAATTGGTGAACCAGGAAGACAAGGACACAAGGTAAGGAAAATGGGTATTTAGTAGATAAGTTGTGATTAGGAGTTATTGGTCCCTTTCATTATAAGAAATTAGGAATTATAGGAAATAATGAACCTCGATATTTTACCCTTCTTTTTCAAATAATCATTGATAAGTTATAAGCAGATGCATCAATATTTGACTAAATATCATATTCTAAAATTGTTCATTTACAAAAAAACACTTACAAATAAGGCACCAGACATTTTCATTTTTTTCTGTCACTACCTTTTCTTTTCTTTTCAAATCAATCACACTAAGCTTTTTTCCTTGATGCTATGATAGTCCAACATTATTCAGATAGTTGTTCCACTTCACCAGACAAAATTTTATGACATTTGTAAAATTTTATGACAAGTGTTGCTGAGACTAGCAAACAGAGAAGTTGGTAATTGGCTTATAGCTTCTCATCTCAAGTTCTGAAACAATTTATCTATTTATTTCTGACCTCATTTCAATATAACCTAGATTCTGAATAAGCTGGAGGTTAGTAATAACTTAGGTTATTTTCTGAATAGAAATAGAATCCACAGCACAATTTACATTGCAGCTGGCATGCCCTGCAGAAAAACCAAGGCTGGGATTTAAAGCAAGGTAACCTATTTGCCCTTTTTTCATCCACTAGTGTAAGTCATCTTTAAGTATCTAAGAATTTGACTTCCTGAATAGTAGGTTTTGTCTTGGTAAATTTGATAATGTTTTACAAAGTCAAGTTGTTCTTATTAATGCAGGTCCTCTTGACTTGGTTCACTATGTCCTTGTACCCCTTTATTGGGTAGTGACAGAAGATTAGTCTTTTCTTTGGAAGTCAAGAACTCGAGAGGCAATTTATCAGTCTTCAGGCATTAATACCCTTGAACTTCTTAGCTAAAAATCAGTCTGTTAAATAGTCTCAAATAATCAGGATAAATAGACCAATTTTCTGTACCCTATTACAGTTTGGACATTTATTTAAAAAGTCTTTTATTACGTAGGCTGTGATAGTTAAGGCATTTTATTTATCTGAAATATAACAGCTGGGTTCCTAATATCAAATTGGAGAAAATAGGAAAAAAACCCCAGTGCTTTGGAAATTTCTCTGTATGATCATTCTTCCACTGACTCTTAAAAATTGTCATTAAAAGTTTTGACAAATATAAAGTACCTGCTATGTGCTAGGATTATTCTGAGCACTGGGGGCACAGAAGCCAAAAAAAAAAAAAAAAATCCAAACACAGGGGACTAAATTAAATATGTCATAGCCATATAATAATAGAGTATTAGTTAACTACAAAAATCAAGTGTGTACGAATATTAAATTACATCAAAAGATATTCATGAGGTATTCTATGCAGTAAGGCAGATGTAGTAGACTTCTGTTATTTTTTATGTTTTTATCCCTTTCTCCTTCTTTTGATGATGCTTTCCTTTGGGGAATTTTCACTCCCCCATCCCACAGGATTTGGAGATGGAGCTGTTAATCCAGACGCCTCTCCACTTTTCCCATGAAACTAGTCTTTTTAATATTTAAACAAGTTAATTATCTAGATTCTCAAATTTGGTTTGATGTTCAGTGGAAAACCTACAGTTTTTTTTGGCATGTCAAATAATTGGCCAAAATTTACTTTGAAAGTTGTTGAAAATTTCTTTAATTTATTTTACATTTTAGTGTCATTTAAAAGTGTAAGTGATGTCTTTGAAAATCGATAGGATGGCCATAGCTCATTGCAGAATGAACCTTGAAAGGGTGAGCAGATAGACTGAACTGAAACTGAAAACAGAATGGTAAGAGCTTGGAGGCCTGAAGTTTGGATTCAAATTCACAAATTTGCCTTGAATTTTACCCTACAAATTAGTTAATGAAGATCTTTAAAACTGTTTATGAATATAGGAATGAATAGTAAAATTTCAATAATTAAAATGTTGCGGTATTTGTAACATCATACAGCAGGTCAATACTCATGCAAAAATCATAGTGAAATGATAATAAATTGCTACTCCTAAATTTGTCATTTAACTTCATAATTATGGATTAGTTGTGTGGTTTTCACCTGTAGGTGAAACAATTCAAATATATTACTCCAAAGTTTATGGAGAATCTATGGAAAATACCCTGTACCTTGTTATGGAAAAATTGCAGTGGACATACCAATCACTGCTGTTTTGTATCTAGTTTTATATTTTCGTAGGGAAATTGAAGTAGCATTTAACTAGGCACACATGATGATTATCCATGCCAAGAACTAGCTAATTCTCTGGCTTTGGGACTGCCTCTTCCCACTGTCAGTCATAGATTCTAGTGAAATATAATCTGAATATAATTATGAGGCTAAAACCAATACGTATGACTCTCATAATTTGTTGAAAAAATCAAGATAAATGATTCAATATTATCAATGTTTTAACTCTTGCCATATTAATTTATTAATTTAATGTAGTCCTAGTACAAAGCAAGTAGACTCTGTAAAGATCTGCCCAATGATTATTAAGTTTTTTTGGAAGAGTAAACATTTAGGAAATTTAAAAAATAAGAGTAACTATAAATGAAAAATAAAGATAAGAGAATTCTCCTTACCTGAGATTAAAATGTAATATAGAATTTCAGTAATTAACATGTTGTGGCATTGGCAACATCATATAGTAGATCAGTAGAGCAGAATCAAAGTCTAGAGCCAATAACAACCTAGTACATGTTAAGAATGAATTTTGAAACCTGTGTGGAGAGAATCTATTATTAGAAGAGTGGCCAGTTACTAAGAAAAAAGAAAAAAGATTTCTATGTTTTGTTTTACATCAAAACAAATTACTGATAATTAAAGATTTCTATGTAAGAAGAAATAGAGCAAAAATACAAATAAATATATATTTTTAGAGTGGAAAAGGCTTTTCTACGAGTGACATCAAAGGTATAACCCATGAAAGAAATGGCTGATCTACATTAAAATATTGTATATGGTGCAAAAATTATAATAAGTAAAGCTAAAATAAAAATCACGATGAAAAATATTGTAGCTTATGAAAAAGTTTTCATAGTATAATTACATTTTTCTAATAATAAATCCCCCCCCGTTTGACACACACTTGGAACATAAATGAGTAACTTTACTCTCTCTATCTCTCTTTATTTTTCTTTATATCTTTGTCTCTCTTCCTCTTTCCCCCACTTTAGAAAAACTTTGAAAGAATAACATCTAAATGTTACTGGTATTTATAGTTAAATGGTGGTATTTGGGTGACTTTTTATATGTATACGTCTCTGTATTTTCTGAATGTTCTACAATTAATTTGGACTACCCATATAAATAATTTAAGAAAGTAGAATAATTCAGGAGTCACCAAGTGAACTTAAAACATAATGAGTTTGACATAACTGGAAGATGGCCGAATAGGAACAGCTCCGGTCTACAGCTCCCAGCGCGAGCGACGCAGAAGACGGGTGATTTCTGCATTTCCATCTGAGGTACCGTGTTCATCTCACTAGGGAGTGCCAGACAGTGGGCGCAGGTCAGTGGGTGAGCGCACCGTGCGCCAGCCGAAGCAGGGGCGAGGCATTGCCTCACTCGGGAAGCGCAAGGGGTCAGGGAGTTCCCCTTCCAGGGGTGACAGACGGCACCTGGAAAATCGGGCCACTCCCACCCGAATACTGTGCTTTTCCGACGGGCTTAGGAAACGGTGCCCCAGGAGAGTATAGCCCGCACCTGGCTCAGAGGGTCCTACGCCCACGGAGTCTCGCTGATTGCTAGCACAGCAGTCTGAGATCAAACAGCAAGTCGGCAGCGAGGCTGGGGGAGGGGCGCCCGCCATTGCCCAGGCTCGCTTAGGTAAACAAAGCAGCCTGGAAGCTTGAACTGGGTGGAGCCCACCACAGCTCAAGGAGGCCTGCCTGCCTCTGTAGGCTCCACCTCTGAGGGCAGGGCACAGACAAACAAAAAGACAGCAGTAACCTCTGCAGACTTAAATGTCCCTGTCTGACAGCTGTGAGGAGAGCAGTGGTTCTCCCAGCACGCAGCTGGAGATCTGAGAACCGGCTGACTGCCTCCTCAAGTGGGTTCCTGACCCCTGACCCCCGAGCAGCCTAACTGGGAGGCATCCCCCAGCAGGGGCAGACTGACACCTCACACGGCCGGCCAGGTACTCCAACAGACCTGCAGCTGAGGGTTCTGTCTGTTAGAAGGAAAACTAACAGAAAGGACATCCACACCAAAAACCCATCTGTATATCACCATCATCAAAGACCAAAAGTAGATAAAACCACAAAGATGGGGAAAAAACAGAGCAGAAAAACTGGAAACTCTAAAAACCAGAGTACCTCTCCTCCTCCAAAGGAACGCAGTTCCTCACCAGCAACGGAACAAAGCTGGACGGAGAATGACTTTGACGAGCTGAGAGAAGAAGGCTTCAGACGATCAAATTACTCCGAGCTACGGGAGGATATTCAAACCAAAGGCAAAGAAGTTGAAAACTTTGAAAAAAATTTAGAAGAATGTATAACTAGAATAACCAATACAGAGAAGTGCTTAAAGGAGCTGATGGAGCTGAAAACCAAGGCTCGAGAACTACGTGAAGAATGCAGAAGCCTCAGGAGCCGATGCGATCAAATGGAAGAAAGGGTATCAGCCCTGGAAGATGAAATGAATGAAATGAAGCGAGAAGGGAAGTTTAGAGAAAAAAGAATAAAAAGAAACGAGCAAAGCCTCCAAGAAATGTGGGACTATGTGAAGAGACCAAATCTACGTCTGATTGGTGTACCTGAAAGTGACGGGGAGAATGGAAACAAGTTGGAAAACACTCTGCAGGATATTATCCAGGAGAACTTCCCCAATCTAGCAAGGCAGGCCAACATTCAGATTCAGGAAATACAGAGAACGCCACAAAGATACTCCTCGAGAAGAGCAACTCCAAGACACATAATTGTCAGATTCGCCAAAGTTGAAATGAAGGAAAAAATGTTAAGGGCAGCCAGAGAGAAAGGTCGGGTTACCATCAAAGGGAAGCCCATCAGACTAACAGCGGATCTCTCGGCAGAAACCCTACAAGCCAGAAGAGAGTGGGGGCCAATATTCAACATTCTTAAAGAAAAGAATTTTCAACCTAGAATTTCATATCCTGCCAAACTAAGCTTCATAAGTGAAGGAGAAATAAAATACTTTACAGACAAGCAAATGCTGAGAGATTTTGTCACCACCAGGCCTGCCCTAAAAGAGCTCCTGAAGGAAGCGCTAAACATGGAAAGGCACAACCGGTACCAGCCACTGCAAAATCATACCGAAATGTAAAGACCATCGAGACTAGGAAGAGACTGCATCAACTAACGAGAAAAATATCCAGCTAACATCATAATGACAGGATCAGATTCACACATAACAATATTAACTTTAAATGTAAATGGACTAAATGCTCCAATTAAAAGACACAGACTGGCAAATTGGATAAAGACTCAAGACCCATCAGTGTGCTGTATTCAGGAAACCCATCTCACGTGCAGAGACACACATAGGCTCAAAATAAAAGGATGGAGGAAGATCTACCAAGCAAATGGAAAACAAAAAAAGGCAGGGGTTGCAATCCTAGTCTCTGATAAAACAGACTTTAAACCAACAAAGATCAAAAGAGACAAAGAAGGCCATTACATAATGGTAAAGGGATTAATTCAACAAGAAGAGCTAACTATCCTAAATATATATGCACCCAATACAGGAGCACCCAGATTCATAAAGCAAGTCCTGAGTGACCTACAAAGAGACTTAGACTCCCACACATTAATAATGGGAGACTTTAACACCCCACTGTCAACATTAGACAGATCAACGAGACAGAAAGTCAACAAGGATACCCAGGAATTGAACTCAGCTCTGCACCAAGCGGACCTAATAGACATCTACAGAACTCTCCACCCCAAATCAACAGAATATACATTTTTTTCAGCACCACACCACACCTATTCCAAAATTGACCATATACTTGGAAGTAAAGATCTCCTCAATAAATGTAAAAGAACAGAAATTGTAACAAACTGTCTCTCAGATCACAGTGCAATCAAGCTAGAACTCAGGATTAAGAATCTCACTCAAAACCGCTCAACTACGTGGAAACTGAACAACCTGCTCCTGAATGACTACTGGGTACATAACGAAATGAAGGCAGAAATAAAGATGTTCTTTGAAACCAACGAGAACAAAGACACAACATACCAGAATCTCTGGGATGCATTCAAAGCAGTGTGTAGAGGGAAATTTATAGCACTAAATGCCCACAAGAGAAAGCAGGAAAGATCCAAAATTGACACCCTAACATCACAATTAAAAGAACTAGAAAAGCAAGAGCAAACACATTCAAAAGCTAGCAGAAGGCAAGAAATAACTAAAATCAGAGCAGAACTGAAGGAAATAGAGACACAAAAAACCCTTCAAAAAATCAATGAATCCAGGAGCTGGTTTTTTGAAAGGATCAACAAAATTGATAGACCGCTAGCAAGATTAATAAAGAAAAAAAGAGAGAAGAATCAAATAGATGCAATAAAAAATGATAAAGGGGATATCACCACCGATCCCACAGAAATACAAACTACCATCAGGGAATATTACAAACACCTCTATGCAAATAAACTAGAAAATCTAGAAGAAATGGATAAATTCCTCAACACATACACCCTCCCAAGACTAAACCAGGAAGAAGTTGAATCTCTGAATAGACCAATAACAGGAGCTGAAATTGTGGCAATAATCAATAGCTTACCAACCAAAAAAAGTCCAGGACCAGATGGGTTCACAGCCGAATTCTACCAGAGGTACAAGGAGGAGCTGGTACCATTCCTTCTGAAACTATTCCAATCAATAGAAAAAGAGGGAATCCTCCCTAACTCATTTTATGAGGCCAGCATCATCCTGATACCAAAGCCTGGCAGAGACACAACAAAAAAAGAGAATTTTAGACCAATATCCTTGATGAACATTGATGCAAAAATCCTCAATAAGATACTGGCAAACAGAATCCAGCAGCACATCAAAAAGCTTATCCACCATGATCAAGTGGGCTTCATCCCTGGGATGCAAGGCTGGTTCAATATACGCAAATCAATAAATGTAATCCAGCATATAAACAGAACCAAAGACAAAAACCACATGATTGTCTCAATAGATGCAGAAAAGGCCTTTGACAAAATTCAACAACCCTTCATGCTAAAAACTCTCAATAAATTAGGAATTGATGGGACGTATCACAAAATAATAAGAGCTATTTATGACAAACCCACAGCCAATATCATACTGAATGGGCAAAAACTGGAAGCATTCCCTTTGAAAACTGGCACAAGACAGGGATGCCCTCTCTCGCCACTTCTATTCAACATAGTGTTGGAAGTTCTGGCCAGGGCAATTAGGCAGGAGAAGGAAATCAAGGGTATTCAATTAGGAAAAGAGGAAGTCAAATTGTCCTTGTTTGCAGATGACATGATAGTATATCTAGACAACCCCATTGTCTCAGCCCAAAATCTCCTTAAGCTGATAAGCAACTTCAGCAAAGTCTCAGGATACAAAATCAATGTGCAAAAATCACAAGCATTCTTATACATCAATAACAGACAAACAGAGAGCCAAATCATGAGTGAACTCCCATTCACAATTGCTTCAAAGAGAATAAAATACCTAGGAATCCAACTTACAAGGGATGTGAAAGACCTCTTCAAGGAGAACTACAAACCACTGCTCAAGGAAATAAAAGAGGACACAAACAAATGGAAGAGCATTCCATGCTCATGGGTAGGAAGAATCAATATCATGAAAATGGCCATCCTTCCCAAGGTAATTTACAGATTCAATGCCATCCCCATCAAGCTACCAATGACTTTCTTCACAGAATTGGAAAAAACTACTTTAAAGTTCATATGGAACCAAAAAAGAGCCCGCATCGCCAAGTCAATCCTAAGCCAAAAGAACAAAGCTGGAGGCATCACACTACCTGACTTCAAACTATACTACAAGGCTACAGTAACCAAAACAGCATGGTACTGGTACCAAAACAGAGATATAGATCAATGGAACAGAACAGAGCCGTCAGAAATAATGCCACATATCTACAAGTATCTGATCTTTGACAAACCTGACAAAAACAAGAAATGGGGAAAGGATTCCCTATTTAATAAATGGTGCTGGGAAAACTGGCTAGCCATATGTAGAAAGCTGAAACTGGATCCCTTCCTTACACCTTATACAAAAATCAATTCAAGATGGATTAAAGACTTAAATGTTAGACCTAAAACCATAAAAACCCTAGAAGAAAACCTAGGCATTACCATTCAGGACATAGGCATGGGCAAGGACTTCATGTCTAAAACACCAAAAGCAATGGCAACAAAAGCCAAAATTGACAAATGGGATCTAATTAAACTAAAGAGCTTCTGCACAGCAAAGGAAACTACCATCAGAGTGAACAGGCAACCTACAAAATGGGAGAAAATTTTCGCAACCTACTCATCTGACAAAGGGCTAATATCCAGAATCTACAATGAACTCCAACAAATTTACAAGAAAAAAACAAACAACCCCATCAAAAAGTGGGCGAAGGACATGAACAGACACTTCTCAAAAGAAGACATTTATGCAGCCAAAAAACACATGAAAAAATGCTCACCATCACTGGCCATCAGAGAAATGCAAATCAAAACCACAATGAGATACCATCTCACACCAGTTAGAATGGCAATCATTAAAAAGTCAGGAAACAACAGGTGCTGGAGAGGATGTGGAGAAATAGGAACACTTTTACACTGTTGGTGGGACTGTAAACTAGTTCAACCCTTGTGGAAGTCAGTGTGGCGATTCCTCAGGGATCTAGAACTAGAAATTCCATTCGACCCAGCCATCCCATTACTGGGTATATACCCAAAGGACTATAAATCATGCTGCTATAAAGACACATGCACACGTATGTTTATTGCCGCATTATTCACAATAGCAAAGACTTGGAACCAACCCAAATGTCCAGCAATGATAGACTGGATTAAGAAAATGTGGCACATATACACCATGGAATACTATGCAGCCATAAAAAATGATGAGTTCACGTCCTTTGTAGGGACATGGATGAAACTGGAAATCATCATTCTCAGTAAACTATCGCAAGAACAAAAAACCAAACACCGCATATTCTCACTCATAGGTGGGAATTGAACAATGAGAACACATGGACACAGGAAGGGGAACATCACACTTTGGGGACTGTTGTGGGGTGGGGGGAGGGGGGAGGGATAGCATTGGGAGATATACCTAATGCTAGATGACAAGTTGGTGGGTGCAGCGCACCAGCATGGCACATGTATACATATGTAACTTACCTGCACATTGCGCACATGTACCATAAAACCTAAAGTATAATAATGATAATAATAATAATAATAATAAAAGAAAAAAAAAAAAAAAAAAAAAAGAAAAAAAGAAAAAAAAAACAAACAAAAAAAAAAACATAATGAGTTAGACCAAGCCTATTTCTATGTTCGTTTGCTAGAATAACATGTGCTGTGCTTTTCTTTTCTTTTTTCTTTTTTTTTTTAGGGTGAAGAAGGTGACCAGGGAGAACTGGGAGAAGTTGGAGCTCAAGGACCTCCAGTAAAGTATTTTTCAAAAAATATTTAACTAGGATACGTAAATATTCTTTTTTTTCATGACTGTTGGAATATTTTCTATTTAGCAGCTGGATGAATAGCATTACATGAACTTGGTGTCCTCTATTTTCCACCACACCAGCACTGGGGGGGTAACTACTTTTTCAAAATAGGAAAGGGTCTTCATTATATATTCTAGCACTTTTTTAACAGAAAAATTCTACCTATAATTACATACATTCATTTACCAGATTTCAGGGCCAGGTAATTGAAAAGCAAATACTAAGCACAAAAGGATGATACATATCTTTTATGTTCTATCGTATTATCACATGATATAGTGAGAAAATTTTGCGTATTCTAAATATGCAGTAGGTATATCATTTATTGGATTAATGTAGCTTATTCCAGTATGTAATCATTATAATTAATTAAAACATTCTTAATTGCTCATATCATGTCTTTTAATAAAAAATTGGTCCCTTGTGGTTTAGCAGATTTTTGCAATAATATTCACAGTAAGGTGATTTGGGGCATCATCAAACTTCAATTTCAAATGTTGTTAAATCAGAATTTGCCTTACTTTTGTATTACATTAAAATGGAGTTGTTACACTTTTTTTGTTGTTAAAATGAGTAATGACAATTTTGGAAATAATAATTGAAGAATATTAATTAAACATTGCAGCTAGCCAGGTTATAGACTATATAGAAGACGAGCTCAGGTACTATTCTTAGAAACTGACGAGTTGAAGACAAATACAGGAATACCCTTCACCTGCTCCACTCTTCTCCACAGGACAGGCTGTTTAAAAAGGGTTCAGGGAGCTGCTCAGATTAATGTTTAAGGGAATTTAAAGTGTAAGGGAAATTAAGCTGAAGGAAGAAAGTCAGAGGATCTGGAAGAAATGGTCTCTGCTTTTAAGCCACATGAGAACTTTCAGGGAATCTGTGGTGTCTAGGGTGTTTGTTTCAGAAGTTTGCCCTCCCCTGAGTGTTTGCCATATAAGACACTAGGAGTTGGACTCTTTCGCAGGTGGGAGATAGGGATACATGGTGGAAGAGACATATGCATTTTTTTTTGATCTGATGAAAATTTGGTAGGGATTTAAAGTTTTTTTTTAATTTTATAAAAGCCGTTCCCAAAGATTCTCAAAATAGGATTTTGCAAACAACATTCTAAAACAGTGTTTTCAGGGATTAAGGATCTATGTTGGGTACTGCGTGGCTCAAGTGGTCCATTGGGGGATATCCATTAGTGCTTGATTACCTTCTGCTATTTGGGAATAGGTATGCCAAATTTAAAAAGCATGTACTTTTTAAATGTACATGCACAAATATAAAGTAATGCACAACTTTAAAAAATATGCTTATTGGAATATTTAGAAAAAGCTCTGTTCTTCAAAGTAGACACCTCAAGAGAAAATATGTGGTATTCTCACGTCATTGCTATTGACCCAAATATTTCTTTTTGTAGAAATATTTTAGAGTCAGTAAATGAGCTACACAAGAAAGAGCAGCTTTCATCTGACACAGCCACATCTCACTCAATATTCTAAATGGATATCCTAAACTGGATCATCCTGCATATTTGAATTGGAGGTCATAGAATCTACATAGAATTTGTGACTGGTCTGAATGAAGAGTTGGTCATGGACTTGCCTCATTTTCTTTAAGTGAGAAGAAGAGGGAAATGCTGGCCTAGAGCTCCTTTATCTTAAGCCAATGGGGACAGTTAGCAGGTTGTCCAGAAGTAGCTACCCCCACTTTCCTAATGGAGCATCCACCCTCCTCTGCTTCCAAGGGTATTCCCAAGCTCACTCCTTCCAGGATCCATTTCTGGATCCCTCCTAGTATGGGGCCAGAGAGTCCAGAATGGTAACATTTCAGTATTGAAAGAGATCCTAGAAATCACACCCTGCCCCTCGTTTTTAGGATTATCCACTCTTATGACTAAGATGGGTTCCTATTGCCCTGAGTTGGAATTCAGAATGCCTTTCATCATAAGAATGGTATAATGAATAGTGACTACAAGGGGTTGATGGAGGCTCCAGCTCCTTTCTAGGTTATAGGCTTTCGTGGGCTAGCCTGGGAACCTACTGCTTTTGATGGTGTCCATTGATGAGAAAGAAATTATTTCAAGGTTTAAAATCATGTTACATGTAACCAGGTTACATGCCATGAAGGAAGTGGGAATGATAGTGTAAGTTCTACATATGAGTTAAAAGGTAAGTCAAACATATTATCACAATTTCTCTTATGCTGGTACTTACAAGTGTCATAAGTGATTTTGTCAACTCCAGTTTTGTGTAAGACTTCAGAATTTTATTAAAAGGTTTACCATCAGAAGAATTCTCCTTGGACTTTCTAAACTAGAAATGTTTGTCTATATATATGTAGTTACTATTTCTTAGTATTACCTTTGGTTATGATAATATCCATTGCCTAGATTAGCTTTTGTGATGAGATTTTAAAAGATCTTTGCTTCAACTAAAATAATTCACTTCTCTTTTTTACATTTCCAGGGAGCCCAGGGTTTGCGAGGCATCACTGGCATAGTTGGGGACAAAGGGGAAAAAGTAAGATGGTGATGACAATAATATAATATCAAAATGTGTTAAATATTTACAATTTTGGCTATTTAAACATAACTTTTTATCTTCAACAACTTTTTTTTTTTTTTTTGAGATGGAGTTTCACTCTTATTGCCCAGGCTGGAGTGCAATGGCGCAATCTTGGCTCACTGCAACCTCTGCCTCCTGGGTTCAAGAGATTCTCCTGTCTCAGCCTCACGAGTAGAGCAGCTGGGATTACAGGCTCCTGCCACCACGCCCGGCTAATTTTTTTATTTTTTAGTAGAGACAGGGTTTCACCATGTTGGCCAGGCAGGTCCTGAACTCCTGACCTCAGGTAATCCGCCTGGCTCAGCCTCCCAAAGTGCTGGGATTACAGGTGTGAGCCACCACGCCCAGACTAACAACATGACATTTTATGATACTTTGTAGATGTGTGATTAGGTTTTCACAATTCTGTTGTAAGCACAGATAATAGGAATGAGCAGTATGCATGATATTTGCCATGTATTAATTTATTTTAAATTATATTGAGTAAATCGGAGTAAACAAGGTTGTTACATTTTAACTTATTGTCGTGATCAGCGGTTAGCTTTGATAACACTGGCACAGTGCCTGGAGTGCTTCTGGTCAGGCAAGGCAAAGACAGGGAGGATGGAAAAGGAGAGGTAAGCCAAGGCAGGACATCCCCAAAGACACTGGAGCCTCCAGTGACCCACCTGCAAGCTGATCCATGAGCCCTGCCCTTAGCATGGGTTATACACTTATGGCTGGAGGACACTAGCCTGCCCTTAGCCCAGTCTCAGAAACCAGATTCGCCCAGCACTTCCATACCAAGGCACTCCGCAAGCTGCTGGGGAGATTCCAAGGGAATAAGACCTTTATCAAGTCAGTTATTTATTGGGCAAGACAAATAAGTAGATAGTTAACTACAATGCAAGCAAAAGAGACATGAATCTGAGGGCCAGTGGTATGATGGAGTGCAGCGGAAGCAGGGCTAATCTTGATAGAGAAACTGAGAGGGCCCATGAAGGAGGTGGCATTAGAAGGATGTGGAGCCTGGAAGGATGAGGTGTTGCCGTTGGTGGAGGATGAAGGACAGGCTATGTTTAGCTGAGTGATTATCATCACAGCATCATCATGATGTGTTCAGAAGTGTTTTCCTTGGCGTATGTGTAGGGGTGTGTTTAGCCTCTCTATCAGATTTTAAGAAAATGGTTACCACTTCTTGGATGTTAGGAAAGTTAATTTATAGGTTTCAGAAAATACAAAAGGCATCTTTGCCCACCGTCACTTCTGACCCTGACCTCATTCTCTTTATAACTTCTATGGCTAATTGGTGTCAGTTCCCCCAGCAGCAAAGAGCGTTTTATTAACAGTTAATTAACAATACGTTGTACATTGTACATGCTCAATAAATGAAATTAAATTTTTCTTTTTAAAAAAGAGATGCACAGCTTGGTGAGTGAAGGATGAAGCTTATTTATCAATTTTTTTTGTCAATTTAATGTTTTTTTTCCAGGCTCTTTGTCACTTCTAGGTATTTTCATTCTGCCTGCTTTCCTTATCCATCTTTTCAATCAATATTTCTTTTCTGAAAACTTTGTATTTGTTAAACATATTAGACGCATTCATATTTCTATATTTATGTCACCTTAAGTAACATTCAGTGTATTTCTTTTCTTTTATCAGATAATCCCATTTATTTTCAAGCTGCTGATACCTTCATTTTTTTCTAGATTTAAATCATCTCCTAGAATATGTGACCCCTCACTTTGAAACCAATTACTGTTCTTGATATTGTCTTCATTTGAGATATTTTTCTATTTGGTATTTTTCAAAACTTCTCATTTCTTCTAAGTTCTGTCAAATTGCTTTAAAAAAGAAAGAGAAAAAAAGCTCTTCTTGTGAACTCAGACCCATGGAGTGGTTACCTAGTAACAGCAGTTTGGGTCTAAGCTCATGCTGAACAGCAATAAGAGAGAGAGAGAGTGCATCAAAGCCATTTCTGTAATGCAAAGGCTGGGTTCTGCTCCTGTAATGCAAGGTGAATGATAAATTCAAGTTCTTTTTCAGGTCTTCAAAATCTCTTCTTCTCTGGTGAATGTAGAATGTTTTTTGCTCTGTCCTACTTTTTAGGGATCAAAGAATTTCAGGGCTCTCTGGTACCTCTGCTTCAGTTGAGTTCTTTCTTTGATTCTACCTATGTCTGAACCTTCTATCATGGATTTTCTAATTTTTAATTCTTACTATACATGCTGTCCACCTGGTTTTCTTGATTTGACACTTGATTCAAATTTGACACTTGATTTCTTGGTCTGACATCTATCCAGTACTCTTGATTGTTTTTCATTTATTTTATCATCTTCTCATCTCAACCAGGTTCATTAGAAGGCTGCCTCATTATGCCTTTTTATTCACTTAGTAGATAAGAAAAACAAAGACAGGGGTTATATTTTGTCAGATAGCATATGTAGAGAGCACTAAAAACACTTTTTAAGATCTTAATATCACATTTTGATTCTCATGATGAAAATAAAGAGGTGATAGTGTACAATATGTTAGCCACATCAGAGATTATTTCAAGATAATTAGATTTATAAAGCTCTGAGTCATTCTTATGTCATCACTTGGTAGAGTGGATCTGTTCTTGAGAAAATAGGTTGGTTACTTTATATAAATTGAACGTAATATCTGTCCAGGATGGAAGAGGGTATACTCAGGTCCTTCTAGTAATTCATTCTTCTGAATCATGTGGCTGGACTTCTTATTCCAGATCTTGATGGGAGATCCAGAGTCCCAGAAATCCTTCTCACAGTTGTGGCAGCAACAGAGTATAGCAGCTGTTCTTAGAGTGGCTCCATGGCCTTCATCGTTAATAAATTTTTTGTGTGTGTTTTTGAGACAGGATCTCACTCTGTCGCCCAGGCTGGAGTGCAGTGGTGCTCTCTCCACTCAATGCAATCTCCTCCTCTCGGGTCCAAGTGATTCTCTTGCTTTAGCCTCCTGAGTAGCTGGGATTACAGGCATGTGCCAACAGACCTGGCTAATTTTTGTATTTTTGTAGAGACTGGGTTTCGCCATGTTGGCCAGGCTGTCTGGAACTCCTGGTCTCATGTGATCCCCCCACCTGGTGGTTAATTAATTTCTATAGAAATGTTAAGAACCCTGGAGAGTGGCTACCAAACTTCTTCTAATAGATTTACCAATCTATTAATAAGCACCTGTGTTTTTAGCTCATGTCAGCAACTGAGGATGGGTGCAGTGTTAACTGAAAACATACAGAGTGGGCTGGGTGCAGTGGCTCATGCCTGTAATCTCAGCACTTTGGGAGGCCAAGGTGGGCGGATCATGAGGTCAAGAGATTGAGACCATCCTGGCCAACATGGTGAAATCCCGTCTCTACTAAAAATACAAAAATGAGCTGGGCGTGATGGCATGCGCCTGTAGTCCCAGCTACTTAGGAGGCTGAAGCAGGAGAACTGCTTGAACCCAGGAGGCGTAGGTTGCAGTGAGCCAAGATGGCGCTACTGCACTCCAGCCTGGGCAACAAGAGCGAAACTCTGTCTAAAAAAAAAAAAAAATACAGAGTGGCATCAGAGATTGTATTTAAGTACAATTGGTATGCTGAGTAGATGTCAACAAGTTTACCTGAGGTGCCTGAGTAATTACTCCTCAGGGATCACTGTGTGTATTACAGGCACAAAACCTCCTTTTCATCTGGCTATTAAATTTCTTTAGAAAGATGGATGCTTCCTTTAACATACATGACTGATCTCAGTTTTATTCCATTGTCTTGTTTTTTTGCAGGGTGCTCGGGGCTTAGATGGTGAACCTGGGCCTCAGGGTCTTCCTGGTGCACCTGTAAGTGATTTTCCTTCCACAAAACCCAATGATAGATTTTTGTTTTTGCTCTGTATGCATGTGTGTGCAGTATTGCTTACATGTGAATAACTGAAGTGGAAAAATGGACAATTTATATATATATGTTTAAATTTAAATTTAATTAAGACAGGTATCTTTCTCGGGTACATAGAAATGTTCTTCTGACTTGATATGATTTTTTTTCTTCATAGATTAAGCCAAATTATTAAGTATTTATGTTTGTGTGTTTTCCTTTTCTTTGGTTATCAGGACGCCTTGAGTCTCAGTAACTATCTCGTTTCTAGTATCTTGTCCATTTGATATTTTTCGTTTTCTATGGTTTCTGACTTCATTATTCCACATTTTGATTGCCATATGTCCATGTGTCATTATTTTAGGTTTCCTCGAGCCTGTTTTTGGGAGGGAAATAGACAAAAAAGCCATCCATTGATAATTGAATATGCCACATAAAAAGTAGAAAAGATATAGGAAACATAGAATTTCCAACTGTCAAAGTCCTGTGTTCCAATGGGAAAGACAGAAAGTAACTCAATGATAAACTATACAAGATCAAATGCTAAAGCACAGGATAGATGTAATCTATGTAAGAGGACCTGAGGGGAGGTTGGTTTGAAAGCCTATGGGCAGGAAAGACAGCAAAGTACAGGGGTGGCACTGTTGGTGGTGATGGGGTATGTGTGCTGTCATAGGGGCTGTCACTGCCTGGAGTGGAAAGTTTGGTTGAAAAGATGAGATTGGAAGGATAAGGTAGAGATACATCATGGAGAATGTTTAATGCCAACCTGAGTCATTTGAACAGATCCAGTAGCAATAGGGAGCCATTTGAGGTTTTAGAATTAAGCAACTCAACAAAAGCTGTATTTTAGGAAGACACAGCCTCTTATCTATTACCACCTGTAGCATATATCAACATTAGCTAGATCACTTCGACAGAAATCACTAATATTGACTGGAGGATTAAATAATATGAGGGAAAGATTGGCAACTAATCCAAACCTCAAACCTTTACAACAGTCATGAAGTTAGCTGATATGTACATGCAGTTACTGATGTCAAAATTCACTGCATGGATCCATTATATGTTACACACAAGAACACAGAGGCATAGTGCATTTAAGGGGAGAACAAAAGACCATCAAGTCTCAGTTATCTCTATGGCAATATCCATTTTTAAGACAATGCCATTTTTATAAAAAAGACTTCTTCATCTAGGCTTCCTTGATAGAGCAAAGCCATTGTGGTGGAAGACTAATAGTTGGGTGACGTGGATGGTACTTTCTAATTTTTAAAAGTTGATTAATAAGTAACTTTTGCTTGTATTAACAAAATTTTATTTTCATACAGGGTGATCAAGGACAGCGAGGACCTCCAGGAGAAGCAGGTCCCAAAGGAGATAGAGTGAGTTTAAATTCAGTCACTCCAAGCCTCCTGCTTTTCAGTGTCATCTGCTGATTATGCTGATCTCTTTGACAAGTCTAAGTATTATGTTAACTGAACATGTCTTGTCTATTCTTTCTCTTCCTCCCTGCAGGGCGCTGAAGGTGCTAGAGGAATTCCTGGTCTCCCTGGGCCCAAAGGAGACACGGTATGTCCTGAGCTGTAGTCATCAAGCACATTTTTCAGTGATCATTGACTTGCAATAAAACTTTAGAAAATAATGAAGGGAAAAAGAATGTGACTGTGTGTTACAGACAGTATGTTTCTTTGTGTGTGTTTAGGGTTTGCCAGGTGTGGATGGCCGTGATGGGATCCCTGGAATGCCTGGAACAAAGGTAGGCTGTGTAATTTAGTCCAAGAGTGAGTGGGACTGTCTCTGCCCTGGCCAACTGAGTGTGGCATTTCCATTACTAAATCACCAAAAGATTTATTTAACTAGCTTTGGCTTTTTCCCTTCCTTTAATTTTTGAATCAAGTGTCAAATATGAAATACTTATTAGAATAGTATAATTATTTGCTTGGTTTCAGGAACTCAGTAAAATTGCCCTTTTGATGAAAGTAGGTTGAGAGAGACTGTGCATTTTGGTTGAATTATGTCCTATTTCCCACCCTACTCCCCCACCCTAAATTAAGTCACTTTATAAAAGTGCATGTAAAGTCAGCTGTTGGGACAATCCTTTTACTTAAAACGTCTGTGCTCCTCCGTTTCTTACAAGAAATACAGCAGCTCATACAGGTTCAATCATGTGATAAAAGTTTTTTTTTCAGGGTGAACCAGGAAAACCTGGGCCTCCTGGTGATGCAGGATTGCAGGGGTTACCAGTAAGTATTTGATTCTTTACATGTTAATTGGTTTATATACATGTTTTAAAGATATACATTTTGGGGAGAGACATGCTACCTAATTTGATAAGTTCTGGGGAAGATATGATGTTTTACTTTTACATTTTTACAATTTACATTTGTATTTTATATTTTATACTTTTTCTCTGTATAGCTATTTGTGTAATAACTGTAAATAATAGGCTTTAATTTTATGTTTTGGATTCCTTTTCTCTCTTTAGTTTACTCAGTCTTTTTTTACATATTTTTTAACTAACCCTAAGCTGTAGGCCAGTGTGATATATTTCATTCCACTTTAAACCGGTTCTAAAGTTCTTGTTAGTAGGGTTAAGCAACAAGAGTTCTGAGAGTATGCTCAGGTGACCCCTTGGATTATGTACTATTTTTAATCATTCAAATTGGTGTTTGCCTGCATTAATGTGTCTGGAAGTTCATGTGGATTGTACCACGTGTATTCTTGGCTCTTTTGGAGGCAAATCTTTCTAATTAATAAAGAATACTTGGTAATATCAAAGCCTGGCCCCCAATCTTTTAAATAATCAGATAATATTAGCACTCCCAATAATATCAAACCTGAGTCAGATCCAGCATCCTCCTACCATTTCCTTTTCTACTATAAAGCTCAGCATTTTTGAGAGGTTTTCATTTTATTACTCTGTACATGAAACCATGTCACATCCCTGTAGTCTCTGTCCTGCCTAGTAGAGCTCCTCTTGATCTGAAAATGGTACTGGATTCTAATTTGGGAAGTTTGTCTTTGAAAAGTAACTTTAGTTTAAAGACAAGATTTGCTTTAAGGGTACTTAGCTTTAACAAGCCAGATATAGTAAAGTCATACCCTCTAAACTGTGGATCATTCTATAAATGACTGTGCAGAGTTTGGGAACTAGGAAGCATCTTCCTCACATTAAAGCTTTGAGGTTACCATGATTCCTTCAGCCTCCCTGCAGTGTGCAGTGGGCTTGGCATCTCATGGATTCTCAGAGGAGGTGATTAAACTCGGATTGTGTATGTATTCTTTTAGGGTGTACCTGGAATTCCTGGTGCAAAGGGTGTTGCTGGTGAAAAGGTAAAATATTTTAAAATTTAAGTTCATATTTTTCTTAATTTCTTTATTATTTACTAACATATTTGTAATTTTTAATATTTTCAGCGTGTGTTTTATTTTATATTTGGCCCTAGGGAGAAATAAAAAAGTAAATGTGTTAAGGCTTCAAATACTAATCTTTTTCCTAGCTATAGAAAGCATACTTTGACAAAATACTGCTAATTAGATTTCCTTAATGAAAATGTCATCCTTTGCCAGTATAAAACAGAAAATTTTATTGTTCCTTACTACTAAAATAAGGAAGATATTATTAAGCCACAGAACTTATGTCAGAGACTATTATTAGGATGATTCAGCTAAACTAAAAAGATATTAGGCATTTTTTTTTCACACACTGATCGACCACTGCTTATATTCTACATAAAACAAAAATGTAAGTGGTTAAAAACAATAGGTGGAAAAAAATGTTAAGGGATAAAATATGGCTTTGGTTGAGAAGAAAAGGGATAAAAGGTGAATAACATAGAGATTGGTGGCTATTAGAGTACCAAGCTGCAGCTCTCCAATCACAGTGGTCTGCAGCGTCTTGAGCTGCACATGAGATTGATGGTGGAGAGGGCGTCTCCAGACATGTGCTTTCCCGAGAGCTTGCTGACGGGGCTTTCTCAGCAGCACATCCTATTTCCCCGTGTTGGTTGGATTCTTAATACTTTCGATAGTTTAATGTGAGGTAGAAATACTCAAATAATTATATTGGAGGTGGAAATGGTAAAGGAAAGACATATATTATTAATATTGTGAAGAAAGAAAAATCCTCTAATTGAAGAGGATCCCCTTAACTGAAGGCTAAAACCCCTCATTGTTTGACATTTGACCTTTAATATATTTCTTAGACTCACAGACAATATCTTGAATCTAAAGAATTTCGATGTATCTAACAAGAAAGAGATTCTGCACATTCCCAGATTCTCAGTGTGAAAGCAGGGAATTAATGCCATTCAAATGTAAGAGATCCCAGTCTGGGTAAGGCAGATTGATGATTATGCTTACTTCAGCATGAGTTACTTTGAATGTTGCATTTTACCCTTAGGGTAGCACTGGTGCTCCAGGGAAGCCTGGTCAGATGGGAAATTCAGGCAAACCGGTAAGACACCATTTTACCTCTCCTGAAGTTCTAACCTGTTGTAATCAGTAGGTGTTAACTTTTTTCTACCTTCCTTCCTCATAACAGGGCCAACAGGGGCCTCCAGGAGAGGTGGGACCCCGAGGACCCCGGGGGCTTCCTGTGAGTATTCCTTGCTGTTCTTTCCTAAAGCACCTTCTCAGGACTTTGTTGGATGTTCTTCCATTCATCCATTCATCCATCCATCCATGAATGCTATCTGATGTTTGAACCCATGCTAGTCCAAGACACACAAGGAGACAAAATGCTATTTAGATGCACAGCATGCCTTTTCAGAAAATGCAAACAAAAATAAAGTGCTTCAAAAACCATGGTGACCCTTTCTGCCCTCACCTCATGTTTAAGGAAATATTTTAGTGTGATTTAAAAAGACCCAACGTTGAGATACAATTCACATACTACATAATTCACCTATCTTTATTGATTTTTAGCATATTGATGGAATTGTGCAACCATCACCCCAATCAAGTTTAGAATATTTCCATCACCTAAAAAAAGAATCTTATACCCACCTCCCACCTGTAGTCATCCATCATTTCCTTTTAATTCCTTCAGTTTTAGACAACCACTAATCCACTTTATGTCTCTATAGATTTGCCAATTCTGGAAGTTTCATGTAAATGGAATCATACAATATGAGAGCTTTTTGTTTTTTAAAAAACAAGTAGTTAATTAACTTTTTAAGAGATATGGTCTGTCTCAGTCACCCAGGTTGGGGTGCAGTGGCACAATCGTAGCTCACAGCAACCTTGAACTCCTGGGCTCATGCAGTCCTCCTGCCTAAGCCTCCCGAGTGGCTGGGACTGAAGGGGTGCACCACCACGCCTGGCTAACTTTTAATTTTTTTTGTAGAGATGGGGTCTTGCTATGTTGACTAGGCTGGTCTTGAACTCCTGGCTTCAAGCGATCCTTCTGCCTCAGCTTCCCAAAATGTTGGGATTACAGACATGAGCTACCATGCCCGGCTGTATTTTATTTTTTTTCCTAATGATTGGCTTCTGTCACTTAGCATAATGTTTCAAGGTTTATCTATGCTGTAGCATGTATCAGTACTTCATTCCTTTTTATTCTTGAATAATATTTAATTGTAGGGATTAATTATGTAGATATATCACATTTTATTGATCCATGCATTGGGTGTTAGACATTTGAATTGTTTCAATTTTTTGGCCATTATGAAAAGTGCTGCTATGAACATTCATATACAGGTTTTTGTGTGGACATGTGTTTTAATTTTTCTTGCGTGCCTACCTAAGAGTGGAATTGCTGGGTCATAGGGTAGCTCTGCTTCGGAGAAACCACCAGACTTCTCTTAGTGTGAGTTTGTAAACTTGTCTATTTTATAGCAGCCATAGCAATGACCATTTTCTCACTATACACAGTTTAACCCTAGAGAGAAATTGATTAGGAAATTAAATATTATACACTTAAATTTGACTTTAAAACATTCTCTCTGGCCTTCAGTTTCAGTTATTTTCAAAGGCTGCTGAATAGCCAAAAGAACTCCAAGTTAGAACACAGAAACATTTCCAAATATCATTATTACTTTTTTTGAAGCATTTCTTGGGCATGTTGAATGAAGATTTTTATACTTGAGAAAAGCGAAGTATTCCAGGTGTCTTGTGGCATGAGAATGGAATTTCTCCACTTCTCACAGATATTTGTCAGCCGACTTCCACCAGGTGGTTTCCTGAGGTTTCTGCAGCCAAAACAACCAGCTCGTCATGCCCCTCACTCACTTGCTCTGTGCTTATTTTATTCTTTTCTTTTGCTTGAAGCTTGTGAATTTCTAATTAAAATACTTTCCATAAATTAACTGTCGAAGCAATGACATTATAGCCAGATCACATTTCTAAAACAATGAAGATGCTATATGACTAGCCCAGGAAGATTGAGCAGTGTTGGGCCATTAGAGCTTTGCGAGTGTTTACTATTACATCTCTTATTCATCTTATTTTATTTTATTTTAAACAGAGTCTCACTCTGCTGCCCAGGCTGGAGTGCAGTGGTACAATCTTGGCTCACTGCAATATCCACCTCCTGGGTTCAAGTGATCCTCCCACCTTAGCCTCCAGAATAGCTGGAACTACAGGTGCACACCACCATGTCCAGTTAATTGTTGTATTTTTTATAGAGACAGGGTTTTGCCGTGTTGCCCAGGCTGGTTTCAATCTCCTGAGCTCAGGTGATTCACCCTTTTTGGCCTCCCAAAGTGCTGGGATTACAGGTGTGAGCCACCTCGCCCGGCTCTATTAGTCACTTTAAAGAGCAGAAAGCTCCATGTATTTAAAGGAACATTGACTGAGCACTTGTTGTGGGCCAGAACCATGCATGAATACAAAACATGACATGGAGTAGGGAGAGCTGCTTGGCCAGTCACCAGTTAAGTGCCGTGGGCTGCATAAAGCAATGAAGAACCAGAGGCAGCACCTCAGGAGAAGATGGGATAGGGGGTTGATTCTCCTATGTGAGGAGAGGCAAATCATAGGAGGCTATGCTGATGCAGGGTTTTGGATCTGAGTTTTAGATTTTTGGTTTTTGAATTTCTGTAAGAGTCCAAATTCTTGCCATTGCTCCTGTCCCTGAGGCTCAAAACCTCAGCATTTTCCTCCATCACATTTCCTATCACAAATAGGACCTGTTGGTTCCGTCCTCTTTTCAAGATCTCTTATATTTGACTCTTCATTTCCATTCCCACTACTATCGCCCTGGCTCAGGTCATTACCTACTGCTTGGATCACTGCAATTGTCTCACTGGCTGCAGTCTTTCCTTTCTCTGCCAGTGTCTCCCAAAAGGGTATTGGTACAACTTGAGCTGGGCTAGTTCTTTGTTTTCCAGAACTCTTGCACATGGCAGCGTGTCTCACATCCATGACCTCTGTCCTGCAAGAACATCAGTAGTGTCTCCACAGTCACTGGGACAAACAAAAATGCCAAACACAATTCCAAAGGCCCCGGGGAATGATAGTTCCCTGAGTCTGCACACACTACTGTATTGGTATTTCCAAAGAACAGCATCCATACTCACTTCTCCCCATTAAAAAATCTTCAATGGATTTCTACGGACAGTAAGAGAAAGTCTAAAATCTTAAACTGTCCATTAACCTCCCCGTTTTACTTCTCATTTCGGCTTTACTCAGATCTTGTGTTCAAGTCAGATTGGACTCCATGCTAATTCTCAAATACTCTCCGTACCTCTTTCCTGTAGACCAGACCCTGCATTTAAATGGCTCTTTTCTTCATTTCTCTGGCTCAACATTCCATAAGCCGTCTCAGATGTAATTGGAATGTTAATTGCATCATGAAAACGTTTCAGTTATGCCCTGTCCCCCAGACAGAAGTGATCTTTCCTTATTCTGAACTCTTGTCTCCTTTGTACCCCATGCCGTGGTAACTGCAGAAGGTGGCAGTCATGTCTTTTTCACCGCTGTGTTTCCCACCTCGCTTTCCTCAGGGCTTGCCATAAAGTAGCACTCAATCAATATTTCTTGAAACGAGTTGAATCGGAGGCGTAATAAATCCTGCCATGCTGTTTTTGTTGGTAATAACTGACTTCTCACCTGCTATAAAATTTTCTGAAAAATGTCATGATAGGTTATAAATATTATAGTTCTGGAGCAGAGTTTTAACACCAAATCCACTTACTGAAAGACACATTTGTTCTTTCACTTTACATCATTAAATTCAGTTTTGTAGATAAGTTCATACATTTTTAACAATGCCTCACACTTTTGATCAGTTTTTCCTGCAAATCTAAAACAAGCTGAGAAGAAGAAATGAGCTACTGAGGCATGCGGGTTGGAGATGAAGACATGGACACACATTTCTAATGTGTCCTAGAAGCATGTATTTGAAATTAAGTGGTATTTCCTTTAATGTTTGCCAATACTACTGCAAAAATATTGTCTGTTCATTTTGGTGCCTCCAGAGATTTCATATGGGCGCCTGCCTTTACGATGTAGGCCATGCTTCTGAATTTCTCTATGGCCCTCCCCTTGGTTTTCACCCAGACTGGGCGGCTCCTGGTTTTGCACAGGCACATGACCTGGGCTTTTCATTTGGTCCTACCATGTGGTACCTCTTGGTCCATTTCCGTCTTCCTGGCTTCTGAGAACTCGCCAGGGCTTTTGCTGAGTGGGTTGTGTTCATTCCGCTCTCACGGCTCTGACTGGGATGAGTTTCATGCTGATCGACCTCAGTTTTCTGAAGATGATACGTTCCTTGTGTACAGAAGCCTGTCTACTTTCTCGTGTAGTCCTTTACCACCCCTCCAATACCAACAGCCTCAATGACAGAGGTCCACAAATGTTGTACTGTGAATGATCTAAGCCACCCTCCCACTCCATCTAGGCACTGGCATGTTTCCTCCGTCAATAATTTGTGAAGCTGATGTGTGTGATGGTTAGAGTTTGGACAGATTTTTTTTTTCTGCTTCTGTATGAGGGCATATGTAAACATACACAAGAGAAATGTGCAAACTATATAATGTAAAATTGAATAGATTTTAAAAATATCTTCGTGACAAATCTAAATGCTATCATTGTAGTAGGACTAATATGACCTTTCAATGTTAACATGAAAATGGGTTTATAAAAGCAGCAATCTATAGAAATCATAATTGATCTCCTAGGTTAATCAGCATTCTTTTTGCCAGAGAGAGGCACTTAATATATAGTACAGACTAAGTATAGTGATTTATAATTTCCAACTTCTGAATTGGAAAGGTACTGAGGATAGTGTTCGTTTTTCAGTTAGTTAGCATTTTGGGTAGTTGGACAAAGACAACAGCCATTACAAGCTAGAGCATGACGGAATAAAATCCATTTATTGGGAAAATAATTTTGGCAGTATAAGTATAATTAAGTTAAATCTGTTATTTTCTGTGATCTTTTAAAAGTCTAACAGTTCCATTTTAAAAGGAAAACCTCCAACTTGAATTATTTAGCTGTATGTATTTATGGAAATAATTTTTACAAAATAACACCCAGTACTTGTTTATAAAGAAGGTGCCTGCTTGATGATCAGTGGTGTTGACAGAAACTGGAAACATGAAAACTAAAGACTTAATTTTTTCCAAGCACAACTTGTGCTTTTAAACAGACTTGGGGGATTTGAAAGGCAAACAACATTTAATTAAACATTTGGTTAAAAATTTTTTGGCCGATTTCTTTAGTAATTACCTCAGATCAATATAACTAACACTTCTACTATGCTTACTATGAGACAAGCATAGTTCTAAGTGATTTATGTCTTCTAACTTATTCAATCCTCAAAAAAGCCCTAAGAGATAAGTACTATTTTTATTCCCACTTTATAGATGAGGAAACAGGCACGGAGAGGTTAAGTTGCTTGCCTGAAGTTACCAGATGCATGGCAAAATCAGCTTCAGACCAGGCCACTGGGCTCAATGTCCATGTCTTCATTTCCACCCTCGCATATGCCTCAGTAGCTCAAATCATAGCTCCACAGGATGATTTTCAATTGAAGTTTGCTTGCTAAATGCTGATGTTACAAGACATATCTAGCAAATTATTTAAAATTTATGGAACTTTGGTGGTGGGCATTTAACAAAAGTCTGAGAAAGCTGGTAAAGACAAACAAATACAACGTAAATGCATACAGATTCCTGGATCTTACCCCAGACCTGCAGAATTAGAATCAGAGGGCAAGGGGCTAAATAAAGATAAGGAATGGAGAGATGGGGTTGGGGAGAGGACATCTAGTGCAATATATTTCTAAAGAACTCAGGGGATTCTGATGCATAGCTATCACTGGGAATCAGTGATAGAAGGTCTGCATCTTTTTCAAAGCCCTGATTGGCGGCTGCTTCTTCTTTGTCTTCTTCTTCTTTTTTTTTGTTTGTTTCTTTGAGATGAAGTCACACTCTGTTGCCCAGGCTGGAATGCAGTGATGCAATCTCGGGTCACTGCAACCTCTACCTCCCGGTTTCAAGAAATTTTTCCCCCTCAGCCTCCCGAGTAGTTGGGATTACAGGCTCCCGCCATGATGCCTAGCTAATTTTTGTAGAGACAGGGGTTTGACCATGTTGGCCAGGCTGGTCCCAAACTCCTGACCTCAGGTAATCCGTTCGCATCAGCCTCTTAAAGTGCTGGGATTATAAGGCATGAGCCCCTGCGCCCAGCCCTGATTGGCTTCTTAAAAAGAGATGAGTTGGCAGATGTGTCTCAATTTGTTGGGGATGTATGTGGCAGCACAGAGCATCCAAGAGAAATGTACAGCCTTTGGTTATGATTCATCATTATTTTTGGTTTTTGAGATGGAGTCTAACTTTGTTGCCTAGGCTGGGGTGCAGTGGCGTGATCTTGGGTCACTGCAACCTCCACCTCCCAGGTCCAAGTGATTCTCCTGCCTCAGCCTCTTGAGTAGCTGGGATTACAGGCACCTGCCATCACGCCAAGCTAATTTTTGTATGTTTAGTAGAGACGGGGTTTCACCATGTTGGTGAGGCTGGTCTCGAACTCCTGATCTCAAGTGATCCGCCCACCTTGGCCTCCCAAAGTGCTGGGATTACAAGTGTAAGCCACCACGCCCGGCCAATTCATCATTTTTAATGGCAGGATTTTTGCCTTTATTCCAGTTTCTTTTGATTCCTTTATTATAAGTTGGAACTCTTGTTGTCACGGGGTTTATAAATATTAGCAACTGGGAAGAACAGCCTTTTCCTACCACCCTCTCTTGCCCATATCTGAGAATATAGTTATCACCATGGCTGTTGAAGACTAAGAGTTTTAGCATTTATTTAGCACACTTGTGGTTACCAGTGCCATGGGTAACCCATTTACGCCTGAGGTTGCAATTTTTTGAATTTTTACAATCAGACCTTGGCGATGACCTTCGGCAGTAGGATATAAATAATTCCCACATGCTTAATTACTCCCTGAGGAATGTGTTTAGTCTGTTTTCAGAGATAACTGTTTATATCTTGATTATTTATGTTCATCTTAGCTTAGTCGATGAAATTCCAGAACTTAGAGCAACAGTATGCATGTTCTTAGAAGACAAAGAAATCACATGAATAGCCATCAGAAAATCTTGCCCCAACACCTTGTTTGTAACTGTTTGGTCACTCTTGGGAAAATAAACATTACTGTTTTTCACAGTGAGGTGATTTCTGTAAAATTACCTGCATTTAGAATGGCCAAGGATTTATAGGATGGAAGTGAAATAAAAATGAGGAACCACAGGCTGTCCATTTGTGCAGTAACAGGGGAGTAAATGCTCACAATTTTACTGATCCTTCTCTCCATTCTACATATGCTGGACTCATGGGTACACAAGTTCAGCAGAGCAGGCTGTGTATGTTGGTCTCTGAGCTGTTCATTCATATATATTACCAAGGGTCTACCTCTGGTTGGAAAGCACTTATAAACTGTAATAAGATCTTAGAAAAGACAGAGAAAATAAGAGTCCAGCAGAGAAAATCTTTGTTATTCGCTGGGAAGATAATTAATCCTCCCCCAAATAAATCAAAGATTATACAATCTCTTATTTTAATTTAGCCCTTTGGTTTATGGAAGAGAAAAAATGTACAATAATCATCTTTATTTTGGATAAGATAGCATAATGGTTCATTTATTTAGAAATGAATACTTGAGAATGTGCCAAGAACTGAGATTTCCCCTTCTGATATTAACTTTTCCCCACCAATTACTATTAATTGTTCTGTGAATTAAAGTCACATGAGCCCAGTGATATTTCATGATGCACTTGAGAAATTATTTCAAAATGCCAACAGAGAAGATACAATGAGGAAAATCTGTCTTGAACTTTGAAGTTGCAAAGATAGGGTAGAACCCAGTTTTTATATTTATAGGTGGATAGAGGAATCTATCACAGGGGCTGGTTTTCATCTAGACTCACATTCTCCCAGCATCCACCCTCATGGGGCACTGCCTCTGGCTTCCAAACTGCTCATGAGGTTAAGGACCAAGGCATCATCCCAAAGTCGTATACCAGACACAGGTTGTTTATATAAAGTTGTTGAAAAATGTTTAAAAGCATTTAGTTTAAATCACCTATAAGTCGTATGAAATGACTACCATGAAATTATTGCTAATATTAATTGCCAGATTGTTGTAAACTGGCAAACAGTTCTTAATCCTTTAGAGAAATTCAAAATTCAGAAGGTTTATGGATCTTGACACTTTGTTAAACTTAAATAGGAATAAATAGCACGAGTCAGAATAATCTTATCAGAAGCATTTACAAATATTAAACATTAATATGGAGCTGTCATGTCATTTTACAGAAAAATTAACTTAAAGGACTCCTTTCATTTTTATATGCACCTTCCAGGAAATGTGATTATTTATCCAATAATGTCAGTGTTCAGCTTAGTTGAACATGCATTAGAAATAAAATGAGCTAGCCGGGCGCTGTGGCTCACACCTGTAATCCCAGCAGGTTGGGAGGCCAAGGCGGGCGGATCACTTGAGGTCAGGAATTCAAGACCAGCCTGGCCAATATGGCGAAACCCGGTCTCTACTAAAAATACAAAAATTAGCCAGGCGTGGTGGCATGCACCTGTACTCCCAGCTACTCAGGAGGCTGAGGCAGGAGAATCACTTGAACCTGGGAGATGGAGGTTGCAGTGAGCTGAGATCGCACCACCGCACTCCAGCCTGGGCAACAGAGAAAGACTCCGTCTCATAAAAAAAATTAAGAAATAAAATGAGCTTTTGTCAGATTGCATAAAATTGTATGAAGTTCTCAGGGAAAAAACTTGAAAAGTTCATGTGTTTCTTTTTCTCAATAGATTAGAAAAGCTTAGCGTTTCAAATAAAAATTTGAAAGCTTAGAGTTTCAAATAAAAAATTGAAGTGGGATCACAAAATAAAATTATTTTTGGTGTATCTTCATTATAAGTTCTACTTTCTGAAGTCTGTTTAATCTTCTAAGATATGTTTAGAACAAAAACGAGTAGAAGAAAAAAATTTTTACTTCAGAAACTTTACAAATTTTTACCATCTGTGTCTTTTTGAAGCTGCAGTAGTAATTTAAAGGCAAACATATCTATTCTGTGTTTCTTTTTTCACTCTGTTGAGGTTTAAGATCATTTGCCAGATGTTGCTTTGAAATGTTCTGTAGACCTGAAAATTTATTCTGTGTTCTAGGCACTGTACAGAATTCCAAATTAATATATAGCAATACCTTAAGAACACATAATCTAAGTGAGGGCTTAAAACATGGACGCAAATAACCATAATAAAAGTTAGGATGTGATTAGATGTTGAAAGTGACTAATTGCCATTTCATATACATGTATAGCTATCATTTCTAAACGTCTGTAATCACAGTAAACAGCATTCGAATCATTCAATGCAAGATGAACACAGGATGCTGTAGGCACTATGTATGATGGCCTACGCCTTTAGCTGAAGGAAAAAAACCTAGCTAGGATGTTATTTTATTTACATAGTAACTAAGCATTTGAATTTTGGCAAAATATCCAGTTGACAATGTTTGTGTTTTTATAGGGCAGTAGAGGAGAATTAGGACCAGTGGGATCCCCAGGCCTACCAGGTAAACCGGTAAGTAAAAAAGTTTCGTTTATTTGCCTTCTACGAAACACCATACATTTTTAAAAATAAGTAAGAGGAGAAAACAATTTACAATTGAATTACCTGTACTTGATTTCTCTTGTTATGTGAATATGTGAACAATGTAAAGGAGAAATTTCAAATTATGGGTAGGATACCCTCAGAGGGTATTTTAATGTGTGGTTTGTAGCATCCATTTTTAAACCTGGTGAAATGTGAAGTGCTGCATTTGGCCTCTGGTTGTTCTTGGAACGGCAGAAAACAGAGTGAATGGTGCTTTTAACTTCCTGTGCAGTGCTTGTTTACATAGCGAGAGGAGCAGCAGCGCCATTGCAGGCAGTGGGGTGGCGGAGGCTTGACTGAAAGAACCCACTGTTGCCAAGGAGTGCAAGGGGAACTGAGGACCTCAGGGTGGAGTGAAGGCTGCGAGAGCATTGGCCCCTCCCTCTTCTCCTGAGAATATGAAAGAGAGGCAGACCCAAGAAGCAGAGTTCAACCAACCACAGCATGTTTATTTTAGACACAAGTCAACACACCCAAGGTTGCTTCTGCCTTCCGTGCTTTCAGTGTTGCAGTGACAGTAACTCCGGGGACTTTGTGTTTGTTTTCCAGGGTTCTCTGGGTAGCCCTGGCCTCCCTGGCTTGCCTGGGCCCCCTGGACTTCCTGGAACGAAAGGTGACAGGGTAAGAGCTCCAGCACTCCAGAAGGTTCTTTATTTGGAAGGGTGATTTCTACCATGTTGAGAAAGCTTGTTTTTGGCCCTGTGGAGAATTTTCTAGAATTTATCATAAACAGCTATCAAGAAAGGTATTTTAAATTACTCAGAGTTGAGATTAAGAAGCAAAAAGTCTATTAATATAACAGAAGGGAAAAAAAGCTGAGAAAAGTAAAAATTTCCGTTGTAATCACACTTTCTACTTAGCCCTCAATTTACATTTCTACTAGTCAGATTTTATGAGGATGTGATCAGAGAATGCCCCAAGTTCCAGAGCCTCGTGGAAAATTGTGACCTAATGTGGAAATTTATGTTTTGGTCCTGATTCTTGTTGGGTGGTGAGGAGTGGGAACGTCCTCTCCCATCACATTATCCATACTTGTGCTTATCCACCCACCCAATAAGGTTCACTTGAAATTATATAAACAGTTGAAAATACTGAAAAAGTATTATATTTTATTTATTACAGGGTGTCGTCGGTGAACCGGGTCCAAAGGGTGAACAGGTCAGTCCTATTATTTAATTGGTATAAAATGCAATGTTTGATATGCACCATTTCACAAGCAAGGGGGAATGGCTGGTTTATGGGTGTTAATAAAACCATGAAGGCTAACAGTTTTTCTCAATGTGTTCATAGTGAGTGAAACCTGGTGTTGAGTTTGGTCCACAGCATTGTTTACTATTTTAACAAGCTGGAGCTAATGATGGCTCTGCTCCAGGACTGCGCACTGTCTTTCCTTTGAAGAGCGTGGCTCTGTCTCTGGTTCACGGAATTGGTTTATTCATGTCTGATGGAGTCTTCCACAGCCACATCAGAATGTCTTAGGTTTTTCTCGATCAAGACCTCAGCAAATAAACTGTTTATATGAATTAGACTCAGTCCTTTCCCTGGGTTCCTTTTCCTACTGTAAAATCTCTATTTCAAGGGCTAATTGTAAAACTGTTGAATATGGTCATTTATCCTTCATTCTAGCTGAAACTCAGCCTCACCTTCTGGCTTTCCTCTACGCTATTTTCTGATTGGGACTAGCCACTGACAGCTAGATTGGAAAGCCGCTGAGAGCATTTTGTATTTCTGCATGATTCTGGGAACACTGTGGGCACTTATGAATGCTTATCAATGTTGACAATTGGGCAATGGGACAATTGGGCAATGGAACTAAGAATTTTAAAATGTAACCTTTTATCTTAATGTTTAGGGTGCCTCTGGTGAAGAAGGTGAAGCAGGAGAAAGGGGGGAACTTGTAAGATTTTTTTTTTCTGGTTAATGATGAAGATTTACCAATTTTGAACTGTGTTAGAAGTATATATATACTTCTAACAGTTCAAAATAGGTATGTAATATATATATATATTCTTATTTTCTGGACACTGTTATCCTCACTGCCTTCTTTAAAGGTTATGATGTTTCTCCTATCAGCTAACAAAAGTCTCCCAAGATTGCAGCCAAGATCCAGTAAAGCAGAGAGGAAACATTGCCAAATTGACAGATCTGGCTTTAAACTTTTAGAGACTAAAAGTGTTCTCTTACAGATGGTGAATCCTCTGTGGCTTTATGTCTAGACATTCAAGGTGATTCTTACATGACTATAGAAAGTCTATGAATAATAGTGCTCTATCATGAAAACAATATTCAAGTTTGATTATAGTTAGAAAGCTGTGACTCACAAATCTGACCAAGGGTAATCTCTTTAGTCTAAAACCCTCCAAAGAAGTGACCTCCATCTCCAGAGGAGGCTGTTGCCTAATCTCCAGGAAAGGAATACAAATGAGAACAAGTTCTCTCCACTGCTGGAGCTGCTTGGTTTGCAGGCTCATCATTATGGTTTTGACACAAACTAATGTGACCTAATGTGGAAACTTATACTTTGGTCCTTTGGGGTAGTGTAATAGATTTTTCAGAAAACAGTTTTAGAGAGCTTGTAGGGCAGGAAAAAAATCCTAGTAATGTTGTTTTATTCATATTTTCAGGATTTAGAGATAATATAAATATAACATCTAAATTAGTCAAAGCTTGCCAACTATTAAGTAAATTCATAAGAGGATTATTCCAGTTTCACTTTCTGTTAAAATTGTTCATTTTGTAGGGTAACGTGATGTTTTAAATCATTGTTTTGTAGTGGAGGTAAGCTGATATGCCAACATGAGCTGAATTTATATCTAGCATTAGTGGCAGGAAATTTTCAAGGTTTTTTTTAAAAGCGTAAAAACAGGCACATTTGGTTTAGTAGACTTTTGGGGATGACTTTTAAATATTGTTTGAATTACAAAAATGAAGTCATCAGGTCTAAATGTCTCTTGTGTTTTATAAGACAATGCTATTTTAATATCTTTTGCCTTCCACATTTTTAATTCTTGACACCTAGCATTTGAGATCTGGATGAAACCCTGGAAAGCTCTGATTCAACCCTTTTATTTAACAGATAAATTAGCCAAAGGCTGGGAGGCTACATAGCTTACAGAGAGTCACAGAGTTAAGTAGAACTGAGATTAGAATCCAAAATTGGAGTCTAATATTTGTTTGCAGTGCCAGAGTTAATCTGTTCATAGTTTTCTGTATTTTAGTAGCACAATAACTTTTAAAGTGTTTTCAGGAAATTATCAAATGTGAAAACATTGTTCTAACACAAATTTCTTTCATTGATTTAGGGAGATATAGGATTACCTGGCCCAAAGGGATCTGTAAGTATGGTGAACAGTAATGGTATAAAAAATTAAAAATATTAATAAAGTGTAGAATATGTAATGCTCTGCTTTATGAAATCATTACGTAACATTCAATTCTTTTTTTTTTTTTTTGAGACAGAGTCTCGCTCTGTCACCCAGGCATGAATGCAGTGGCGCAATCTTGGCTCAGTGCAACCTCTGCCTCCTGGGTTCAAGCGATTCTCCTGCCTTAGCCTCCCAAGTAGCTGGGATTACAGGCATGCACCAACATGCCCGGCTAATTTTTATATTTTTAGTAGAGATGAGGTTTCACCATGTTGGTCAGACTGGTCTCGAATTCCTTACCTCAGGTGATCTGCCCACCTCAGCCTCCCAAAATGCTGGGATTACAGGTGTGAGACACCACACCCAGCCAAAATTCAACTCTTAAAGGACTTACTTTCATGGAAATAAATGTCTAAATTTGTACGTTAGGTAATGGATTAATCCAATAGAAAAATACCTCACCACTGTGTAAATGGATTTACCTTTTGAACTAACCACTGGAAAGGAAGTTTTTTTTTTTTTTTTCATATTGTAAATGACTCAATGAGTGTCTCATGGTAATACTCTAATGTCCTCTCCAAATGGGTCATTTTTAAAGAACTGACTTGTGTTTTTTGTTGTCAACAGTATAAATTTCATTGGCAGTTATACCATTGAAAAATATTTCAGTAATTGTCTTAATCTCTGATGTGTTCTAGTTGGGGAAGTAAGATAGAGGAATAATGCATAAGAAAATATAGTAGCGAATTATTAGAAGTAGAAAGTGATCTTATTCATTTTTGTCATTTTTATAGAAACTAAACTGGTGTCCTTAGAGATTAGATGTATTCAGAATTATAGAATCACTTAGTAGGAAACCTGAGATGACTTGCTAATTGGAAAGGAATTCACATCTAAAACAATTAGGAATTTAAGAAAGGTTGAGGAGAAAAGACGAAGCTCAGACCTCAATCTCAAATGCCACTACTGCCAGCTTCCATAAGTTTCCAAGTCCTTCCTGTTTCTGGAATCTCCTCAGCCCTTCTCTGTCCCTGTCCAACATATTATCCTCATGGCAGCCAATGTCATCTAGATTTTTTAAAAAGATAAAACTGACTGTGTATCCCTCCTCTGTTTAAAACCCTTTAAGAATAAAATCAGATTCTTAGCGAGGTAAACAAAGCCTTTGATGAAGTGTTCTTTGCTCCACGAACCTCATCTCCTACATACCTAGAACTTCATCCATTTGCAGTTTCTTTTACATGCCGTTTAACACCTTGTTCTGGTCTCCTCTTCCTCTTTCCTTGGAATAGCTACCTCCTACTTAAGCATTTAGCTCTATCCTCTGCTTCACTTTCTCCAGGAGGACCCAGTCAGACTTGGTTACAATGCCTAGCCTTGGGCTCTTTGCAAACCGCAGAGATGAATATTATTACATTGTATTAACTTACCTGCCTCTAAACACCATGTCTCAAGTTTCAAGTAACATTTTTATGCCTAAGAATTTTTAACAGAAATGGTTGAGGATTGAGAAAAATTTAGAGTAAACCTTGATTGAGTTTGGTAATAGAAATCCTACTTCACTATCTAGAAATAGTAATGTTCAATAGAAAGAATTCAAGCTGTAACAAAAGAAAAGTTAATGAACCATGCAGTGACAAGAATAAGTTAATTGCATTCAAATTTGCATATAATATTAGGAATTAGCCCTTGATTCATCTCCTTCCCCACCTGTGTCTTACCTGACACTGCCCAGGTAATATGAGTGAAATTGAAGTCCACTGTCCCAGAATCAGGGGAAATTGTTACTAACACAAAGACTTACACTTTCTTCATTGATTTCAGCATAGACAAAGTTGTGAAGTAGGCGATGTCTGTAACCTGATTTCTGTTTCAGTATACCACTCCTCAATTGAGGAATTTTTTCCCGAAGACCCAGGGTCCTGGCCATATTGGCCCTTAATCTCTTCGTTAGCAAGTTCCCAGCTCTTATTGTAGCAGTATTTCAGTCATTATCAGCAGGCTTATACACTCTGTCGTGGTCTCCTTTGTTTTCCGTCAGTTCTTCAGTATATTTCTGAGTTCATTTTGTCTTCTCTTCTGGGTTCTTTTAGAAGCCACCAGGCGCGGTGGCTCACGCCTGTAATCCCAGCACTTTGGGAGGCCGAGGTGGGCAGATTATCCAAGGTCAGGAGCTTGAGACCAGCCTGACCAACATGGAGAAACCTCATCTTTACTAAAAATACAAAAAATTAGCCAGGTGTGATGGCGCACGCCTGTAATCCTAGCTACTCTGGAGGCTGAGGCAGGAGAATCACTTGAACCTGGGAGGTGGAGGTTGTGGTGAGCCAAGATCATGCCATTGCACTCTAGCCTGGGCAACAAGAGCAAAACTCCATCTCAAAAAAAAAGAAGTTGTTACAGTTTTGCACCCTAGGCACCTGACAATGTTGCAGCCTTTTATGTAGGATACCTTTTCCTTGTCCTGCTGACAGTCTTTCAGGAAGTCTTTAAACTGTAATTTCTTCATGGAAGCAATTTTGGCAAGTTGACTTAGATGAATATCAATTTCTTTTGCATAAAGAGAAATTGGAAAAGCACATTTGCTGAGCTTTATTTGGATGTATCTAGTAAAAGCATTGCTTCATCGCCTTCTTCAGTTTTAAGTATTTGTTTGAAAGAGCCAGCTTTTTCTAGATAAATGATGCATATGAAAAAGAAGCAGGATTAAATTGCTTTATAAACATTCATATCTTGAACACTAGCATTCCCTTGCTGCCTCGTGTTCTTTTATCTTCTCATTCTTATTCTGAACAGCAGCAGTACATTGGAGCTATTCTGCCACAAATTCTACCAGAGGAATTTAACAAATTTTTAGTTTAACAAAAAGTGAATTAATTGGGTCTCTTTTTAAAACATTTATCTTAGATGATTCTTTTAAATGCTTTTAGTGGTCTGCTTTCAGCTAAAAAAAAATCTAACTTGTATTTGGTTTTATGCTCAGGAAACACATGGTTTACTTTTAACTTCTTTAATATTTAGATTTTTTAACTTTCTTGATACTTAGATAAGTTGTAACTTTCTTTGGTCAAGTACTTTTTTTTTTTTTTTGAGATGGCGTCTCACTCTGTCACCCAGGCTGGAGTGCAGTGGCATGATCTCGGCTCGCTGCAAACTCCGCCTCCTGGGTTCATGGCTTTCTCCTGACTCAGCCTCCTGAGTAGCTGGGACTATAGGCATCCACCACTACGCCAGCTAATTTTGGGTATTTTTAATAGAGAAGGGGTTTCACCATGTTAGCCAGGATGGTCTTGATCTCCTGACCTCGTGATCCGCCCTCCTGGGCCTCCCAAAGTGCTGGGATTACAGGCGTGAGCCACCACACCCGGTCTGGTCAAGTATTTTAAATGCAGCATTTTAAATGTGGTATTTTAAATGCATTGATTTAGTTTAGTAATTCCTGGATATACCTGGCATCTTCACATTCTCTAAAAAAAAAAAAGTTGTAAGGGCTAAATAACTTATGTTCTTGGAAATATCTATTTGATGCTTGCTGCATTTGTGATATGCAAAGTAACGTATTTTGTAGGAATGCAGGGGCTTTTGTGTAGCCAGAAAATGTTAACAAGCTTATTGAAAACTAAGTTCCTCTTAGAGAGTGGCTTAAAGTATGAAGAATGTAGTTTTAAAAAAATGTAATATTCCAATAAACATTTTGCAAGAATAACTATACCTGAAAGAAAGATTATTATTATTATTATTATTATTATTATTATTATTTTTTGAGACGGAGTCTTACTCTGTGGCCCAGGCTGGAGTGCAGTGGCATGATCTCCGCTTACTGCAACCTCCACCTCCTGGGTTCAAGCGATTCTCCTGCCTCAGCTTCCCAAGTAGGTGGGACAACAGGCACGCACCACCATGTCCGGCTAATTTTTGTATTTTTAGTACAGACAGGGTTTCACCATATTGACCAGCCTGGTCTCAAACTCCTGACCTCATGATCCACCTGCGTGGGCCTCCCACAAGTGCTGGGATTATAGGTGCAAGCCACCGCACCCAGCCAAAAGAAAGATATATTGAAAGTTAACTTGAACTAGATTTCTAAAAGATGGGTAAGTTGTGTAGCATTATGTGTCTTCACCTTGCAGTGAAGGTTTTGTAACCTCTGAAAGAACACCTGTTAGGATGCAGAGTGCAGGAAACCCCAAATTTCGTGTAAGTGTTTATATAAGTATGAAGCAGGCACATTCTTTGTGCTTAGCCCTGGTTTGATAGTGTGCAATTGTATTCCAGGCAGGTAATCCTGGGGAACCTGGCTTGAGAGGGCCTGAGGGAAGTCGGGGGCTTCCTGGAGTGGAAGGACCAAGAGGACCACCTGGACCCCGGGGCGTGCAGGGAGAACAGGGTGCCACCGGCCTGCCTGGTGTCCAGGGCCCTCCGGTGAGTGGTGGGCAGCTTCTGTGGTTTCCCTTTGAAGACTCCATCCCACAGCAGCAGGGCTGTTCTAGGCATCAGCTTCTCAACAAGTTCTCTTGTAAATCCAGCCACCTGGCTCCTTGCAGAGTCTGTCAGTTTACAACTTAACAATGTTCTCTTTATGGTTTCATGCATAAACTACCTTTTTTTATTTTCTGTCCCAGGGTAGAGCACCGACAGATCAGCACATTAAGCAGGTTTGCATGAGAGTCATACAAGGTAAATAAATCACAATGGTTTGACTTTTTCCATCAACTCTTGTTTCTTAAGATTTTATTCTTGTAGATATGCAAGGGTAAACAAGAGTGACTTTTTGTATGCCTTAAAGATAGGATATTTAGGGTAATATTAATGCCAATTCTGTTTTATCCAACTATTGGCATCCACAATAGTATATAGCCCGTAGCCTCAATGTAAAATATTACTTTTCTGGTTATCCTGCCTTTTTTTTTTTTTTTTTTTTTTTGCCATGGGGGCTAATTTGTAACAAAGTGCACACACACACACACACACACTTTTTTCCTTTGGAACACAAATTCTTAGTTGTCTCTCCCCTCCTTAAGACCCTGCCACTTAGTGTGTACCTAGCACTGACCTAGGCTTTCTCTACATTTTGTGAGAAGTAAAGACTCCATGCCCATAAGAAGCATAAGGACATTATCTCCATTCATGTACACATATGTAAAAACAATCAATAACCAGCATTTACCAAAGTTATGACACATTTTCATACTTGTTAACCCTTATCAAAATTTATCTGTAGCTATGGCAATTGTTATTTGTTTCAGAATTGGTCTAGTTATAAAAACACACAGAAAATGAAGATGTGCAAAAGCACCCTATAGCTGAGGAGTTCTGTAACACTGAAGCCTACAGTTAGTTATAGTATTCTGGTGTAGCTAACTTTGTCATGAAGAGATACTCTTTTGTATGCTCACTAGACAGTCTAGTTTGTCTAGGAGACTTGAGAAGTTTTCCAGAACCAAATGGGAATGAAACATTCACTTCTATATTTGAAAAGCAGTATAGGTCTCTTCATTGCAGACATTTTGTCCTGAAAGTCTATTTTAGTTTTAAACATTACATATCTAAAAAATTATTATTCCATGCAAACTCTTACTTATATAAGCAAATTTAGAATACTCACATTTAAACAATTTAAAAATGTTGGGTAGAAATTTGTTTCCATTTCATATTCTCCTTTACCCTCTAAGTTTAAAAAATATTACATGAGAATATTTCCCTTAGAATGTTTTCATGGGGAGATTTTGTTGTAGGCCGTGGCTTTAGTGGGTGATTCTGAATCTATTTAATGGTTCCTGAAAAAGCCCACACAGTTATTAATTTTTGAGACTAACTCTGACCATTCCCAAGAAACAAGTTATTTTTAATGTTTGCTGTCTATTTCAAGCGTGGAAAAAACTTCTGAGAAGGAGGGTTTATAAGAAGCTGTGTGTGACTCCTGGGGATATTTCAGTTTATATAATATCTTCAGACTAAGAATGTGAGGCGAAGTCTCAAATGGTGTCTGAATATTAATTCTGGACAATGTTCTTGGCTTTTAAAAACTCTCTGGACATCTGCTTCCACCTATGTTAAGAAACTCATTTTTATTCCCATCCTGGGTTTTCAGATACCCAGCAGGGATTCAGGTGACATCCTTCCAGAACGTCATTCACCCCAAAGCCTGTAGTTTAAGATTTTTGTAAATCCCACCCCCTGCTACCTCCCTCCCCATGCCCTAACTCTGTCTCATAACAACAGGACCAAATATGTCCACGGAGAGCTGCATCAAACAGCACTAGCGAAGCTTTCTGGCAGAAAGCCCACAGAGAAATTATCCAACTTTATTCATTTCTTACCACCAATTTTGAAGATCTGGTGACACATTTAGAAAAAAAGCCATTTGGAATACCTCTCTTTTCATTAGAATAACTTTTATGTTTCTGACACTTCTGGGTTGTTTTGTTTATTCTCTTTTAGAGCATTTTGCTGAGATGGCTGCTAGTCTTAAGCGTCCAGACTCGGGTGCCACTGGGCTTCCTGGAAGGCCTGGTCCTCCTGGTCCCCCTGGCCCTCCTGGAGAGAATGGTTTCCCAGGCCAGATGGGAATTCGGGGCCTTCCGGGCATTAAGGGGCCCCCTGGTGCTCTTGGTTTGAGAGGACCTAAAGGTAGGTCATCTTGCCCATGTGGAACCAAAGAACACAACCTTTTTCAGATGTATAATTTGTATCAAGCTCGAGGAATTTATGTTTTACCAATTTCTGAATATCCAGTGAGATAAGATGTATTATTCTCTTTTACAATAGTGATGGTGAAGATTCAAAAACTGTTATATAATATTCTCTTGACCCTGCTATACCACAACAGTAGACCAAATACTAGAATTAAAGTCCCGTGTCTTTTAGTACTGATCTTTTTCTATTATACTCTACCTCAATCATGGTTCAAAACAAAGATTATGGGATCTGGTAAATGATCATTCAGCTATTTTTTTTTTTTGAGACCCTAAAGTCATTGTTGAGCTCCTCTAAAATGGCAACCATCCTTAGGATGTTTGTATTTGTTACTTAAACTAATAAAATTTGTTAACAGGATGTAAGAAAAGTATGCATTGGAGCTGCCTCCGTCTTTTAAAACATGACATTGAATATTTAGTTTTGATGGATTTTTTTTCAGCTCTGAAGTACAATCTAATTCCTTCTTTAGTATGTAAGATAGCTTGTTTCTTCCATTTTTATTTAAAGCAAGCTAAGCCCTTGCATCCAGGATTTTGCAGAAAAATGGGGCTATGAGTGTGTTAGGTACTCAGCAGGACTGGTGGAAGAACTGGCTGCCTCATTTGGAGTTTGCTAGTTGAGGGGAGTAAGTATATCAGCTTGGGGTGTATGTGCCCTGGATAATTTACAGAGAGGACTAAATAAAGTGAGTAGTTTCTATGTCATGATGAGTGACTGACAGCTTTCTGGGGAACTTCAGAAAGACGTGGCATCAGAAACAAGAGAGGGTTTTTTTTTTTTTTAAGTACTGTGGTGCTCCAATTAGGGATAAATATTATGGTATGAATGGTCAGATGGCAAGCAAGCTGCCTTTTTGGATCTATAAATGAATTGCTGATGCAGTTGGCTAACTAGACCTTCAGCTGGAACAATTTATTTAATTACTTTTTTTTGGCATGTTCAGAGCTTCATGTTAAAAAAATGGGGTCTAACTGAGACCTCTTGTAAGGCTGGCATGAATTCAAAGCTTTGGGAGGCTAGACAAAATCAAATAGAGTGCAGACTGAGGGTAGAGTTTTTCTTAAAGAGAACAGAACATTTTCTTTGAAAGAGTCACATACCTATTCATCTTTGTCCTGCTTTACTAGTTCAGGAGCTCATGCCTTAGGTGCTCTCTCTATGGTTAGTCTCAATTCACTCTGTAAATAATTTCTAAGAATCTCTACAGCCTTAGGTAGATTGTTGACTTCATTGGATCTGTTGTGCAAAAGTGGGTGGATCATGACGACTTGGCCTTTCCTGAGTTCACTTTAGGGTAGTGGTTCTGAGAAAGCAGTCCCCGGAGCAGCGGAGTCACCAGGGACCTTGTTAGGAATGCAAATTCTCTGGTCCACACTGGGTCCACCGAATCAGAAACTCTGGGGTCGAGGTCTAGCTTTCTAGTTTAACAGGCCCTCCTGGTGGTTCTGCTGCACCTGGTGTGGAGCAATCGCCCATTTTCCTACTGAAAGGGAATGCCTTATAGGGCCTATAGACATCACAGCCTTATTTTCTTTGGTTAACAGGAAGTCTTCTTGGGGCAGAGCTTAACTTTTTTGAGCTAGTAACAGAACTCTTCTTTAAGAAATGAAAATGCCAATGTCACTTGCTAAGCTAAGACAGTCTAAAGCTGCCTTTGTCAGCCTTGCCTGCACACTGGAATTGCCTGAGGAGCTTAAAACCACTGATATCTGAATCCCATTCTCAGAGATTCTGATTTTATTGGCTTGGGCATTGGGATTTTAAAATATTCTCCAGGTGATTTTAATGTGCAGCCAGGGTTGAGAACCACTGGAAACAATGGTGAATTGTTTGGGGAAGCTTTAGCAACAGTGAATTGTGGCTAGGTTGGGTTGGGTTGGCTCTAGCAGATGAACCTCAGTTTGAAAGAAACAAAAGTAAATTTCTATATTTGGAACCTGGAAAATGTCTCTAGCACTAAGTTCATTTGTCAAGTATAGCTTGATCATATGAAGTATTTCCTCTTAATTTTTCTTTAGTATTCATGACGTAATCTATAACATGAAGTGATACAATTCTTTTCTCTTTTCCAAAGGACTTTTTTTCTCCCTACCCTCCTCCATCCCTTTCTCGTTATCAGATTCCTTTAAAGCAGTATCTTCTCTCAGTTTAACTTCTGAGAATTTGGGGTGGAGGTACGGAGGGGTAATTAAATTTTTAAAATCAATTAACACTGTCATACTTTTGGAAATGTATGATTTTAGGTAGCTGGATTTGATTCTTCTTGTCCCACCACATACATTAACAGGAGTATTTATTAGAAAACATATAGCTTTGTAATATCCAAGGGGTTACAGCTGAAAATTCCCTGAGAATAAACATTCCACCATTTTGAAACTTAAATTTTTAGTCAATTAGAGGAGAGATATATTTCAATATTGCTTGTTGGCTTTTTTCCCCATCCCTGGTAAAGAAGGGATGGTATGAATCTTTCTCTACCATATAGTCACTTTGAGAGCCTTTTTCCAGAGAAACTGCTATATAAATAACAAACAAGTTTTATTATGAATGCTTGAACAGTTCAGCCTATGTCTTAGTCACTGTTTTTCTCCTAGAAAATACTCTGAAGAACACAGTAGAATATTTTCAATAGGAGCTAGTAGAAATATGCTTCAAATCATAGTCAAAGCTTAGGTTATATCTATAATTTTTCTGTTTTTCACTGGCATGCTTTACACAATATTATACAAAATGTTAGGGCCCAGGCTCAAAACCTGAGAGATATCTAACTGGCTTTATGTTCACTTTGCTTGGTATTACATTGGTCTTTTGTGTCATAAATATTAGTTTTAAATATTCACAGTTTGGATTAATTTTAAGTCCCTTTGAGTAAAGCTGTATATTTTTAGATATTTTAGTATGAATCAGACACTGCAATATGTAAATGAAGGTTTGAGAAAACACATATGTCATAATTATGACTAACACCTTTCTCAGTGATAATCTGTTTACATGGAGATAGAGCATCAATTATAGCTCATGAATAAATGAAATAAATAGCAACTATAGAGCAATGAGAATTTCCACTCGTTCATAATGAGCTGTCTTTCTGCTGAAGCTGTGTTTTTTTCTTTATACCTTACCTAAAGCTTATTTTACAAGCTCTTTATGCATATTTTTTGACTGAGGAGGCTAACAAAGCTGGACCTTTAGTTTCCTGAGCTGGTTTTTGTACATCTCAAAATAAGACATGACCAGGGTTTGAAGTAACAGATTAACCTTGTCGATAGAACCAACCTGTATGCATGGTTTGCTGTGGAGTAGCAGTTTGCAGAATAGGCTCTGTTTTGGAGCTCATCTTACAACTTGTTTTTCTCTGACTGATAACCAAAAGACAGTATCACAACAAAGACACTGGTCTTATTCCTTGAAGCCACATTAACAGTTGGTGTGGCTTCATGCTAGAATGTACAAACAAGTTTAGCTTTTACTATCAGTGTAAAAGCCACACTTTAATTTATTTCATCTCATATCTTCAGAAATGTGGCACATTTAGAGAGTCTGTTCTCATTGCCAGCCTCCAGAATTATAGTGATATGACACTTAAATTACCAAGTTAACAAGAATGCTTATGCCATTAGTTTATAAGATGTTAATTGTCATATCTTCCTAATATAGTAAGGCCATATTGATGACGAGTGTTAAAAAAACTAGCTTATGTAAATATGAGTTCAACCTGAGTTCAATCCGTCATAGTATTTATATAAATTTAAATTGTTTTGAAATGTGATGAAATGTAGTTTATCATAAAAACATTCACATGAAGACATTCACAACTAAAATCAAAGTATAGTGACTAAATATTCACTTCAGAATTAGAGATCTTTGACTATCTGAGTGCAGATGGTTATACAGATTTTTTTCTATTTTTGTTGTGTACATGACTTTGTTTTTAAAACTATAACAAATATGACTTAATATTGAATGAGGCTGAAACAAATGTTTGGAAAAAAAATGGTATGTATAGAATTTATTGCAAGATGCCATTGCATTTTCTAACAGCATAGTAGAATAATGATATACTACTGTCCTACCGGAATAATGGGATAATGCCTTCAACAAAGAGCAGCAGACATCATTTAGGACCAGTTAACTAAGGCATTAATGCCTTTTGTTAATGAGGTCAAGTTGCTGGGTTTGGTATCTTCAGGGGCTGGGATAACTAATGCAACTTTGTTCTGTGGCCACTAAATCCCCAATTTCAATCGACTGTCTTGTAAATGTCTTGCAAATCCACATGGTTGGTCGCAATCCAAAGTATATTCCCTATAAACAATGAGTCAGTAGTGAAATGTAGACACTGTGACAGCACACTTTGTTTATGTTTTTAAGATTGATTTATATTTCATAATACTAAATTTATACAGTTCCAAAAATTAACAATGTATAAAAAAGATATTTAGTGAAGTTTCTCTCCCATCCTTGTCTCCCATCTGCCTAATTTCCTTTCTCCTTCCCACTAGGTAATCAATACGATTCTTTTCTTACATATCCTTACAAGCAATTCTATATAAGGATACATGAATATGTATTTTTTCTACACCTTTTAAAAATGAATCATATTGTCCTTTAGCAAGTGTTCTGGAACTTGCCTTTTTCACTGAGCAGTATGCCATGGAGACCATTCCAAAGAGCTTCCTGGCTATTCTTCACAGCTGCATAGTGTTCTGTTCTGTGGAAGTTCTGTAATGTCTTCAGCCTTTTAATGGACATTGATTATTTCCAGCCTTCTGCTATTATAGCAAGGCTGCAATGAACAACATTGTACGTATTTCATTTTTGTATAAAATAGCAGCATACACTCCATCTCTATTTCTATGATAAATTCCTGGAGGTAGAACTGCTGGGTAAAAATTTTGATAGCTATTGTCAAATTAGCCTCCAATGGGATTGTACAAATTTATACTCTTATCAGCAATTCATAATAGTGCATTTTCCACAGATTTGCTAGTATATGTTTAATTGAACTTTGGAATTTTTGCCGATCTTATAAGTTAAAATAGCATCCTTTTTTTTTTTTTTAACAATTTGCATTTATTTTGTTATGAGAGTGAAGTCAGGGAATTTTTCATATATTTAAAAGCCATTTTTACTTCCTTTTAGTGACCTGCCTGCTCATGTATTTTGGTCATTTTTTTGCTGTTGTGTTGTTGGCCTTTTTGTATTGATTTTAGGAACTCTTCATATTTTGAATCTTAATAAAAAGGCCAATCTGAGGTCATAATTCTCCCTTGTTTTCTTTTGATTCTTAACTTACACTAAAATACTTGATCCATTTGTATTTTATCCTGGAATAGGGTGTGAAGTACAGATCTAACTTTACTGAATTGTTCAACTTTTTCCCACTTTAAGACACCACCTTCATTATGAACCCAAATCCTTTATGTATTTGGGCCTACTTTTTGGGCTGTCTATTCTGTTTCACAGTCTGTGTATTCAGGGAGCAACACCACACATTTTAGTTGATTTAATATCTGGTCAAATTAATTCCCTTCATGTTGCTTTTCTTTATGGACTTTTTGTGGCTTACTCTGGCTTACGTGTTTTTCTATACAAACTTCAGGATCTTCTTTTCTGATAAAAAATGAGTTTTGTATTTTTATTAAGATCATGATGAAAATCCAGCTTGGGGAGAACTGGCAATATTTTATGATGATGTCATTTCTATTTAAGAATGATTTTCAAGTCTTCTGGTGTCCTTTAGAAATGTTAAACTTTTTGTCATGTTGGACTTGCCTATTTCTGATTAGTTTTATTCCTTGTTATTTAATATTTTAATTGTCATTATAAATGGTATCTTTTTTACTATGTCTTATTACTGGTTGTGTTAATATATATAAAATTATAATTTCCATATATTAATTTTGTACCCTGCTAGTTGACTGAATGCTACTGTTTGTAATAGTTTTTGAGTTAACTTTCTAGAGTTTTAAGATATGTATTCATATCTCCTGAAAATAGAGATAGTTTTAACTACTCAAACCAAAAGTTATATAATAGTGATAAAGCAGGCATCTTTATGTTGTTCTGATTGCAGTGGAACTAATTCTTGTGTTTCCCATTAAGCATAATGCTAGGTTTTGGGTTGAGATAGATATATTTTTTTGTGTTTAGGAAGTGGCCATTGGTTCTTATTTTATTGAATGTTTTATCAAGAATGCATGTTCAATTTTGTCAAATGTCATTCCAGTATCTATGAATATAACAATTTGATTTTCCCCCCTTAGATCTATTAATAGGATGAACTTGATTGTACTCACTACAATCTAGTTTATGGCAATTTCATGACCTTTTGGTTTCTGAATTTTAGATTTGCTGAAAGTTTAAAGATACGGAAGTTTATTTTTATAGATATGTAGAAAAATAACATTTCTTTAATGTAATGCAGGTGACCTGGGAGAAAAGGGGGAGCGTGGCCCTCCAGGAAGAGGTCCCAAAGGTTTGCCTGGAGCTATAGGTCTCCCAGGTAAGTGTGTTGTATAGCTGAGAGGAGGAGGTAGCGAAATTGGTAGCAAGTACACAGCCTGAATTGAATAAAATTTTAAAATAATTGTTATTTGATCACTTAAGCATATTAATTATTCAGAATGGCTAGCATAGATTTTTCAAGACCAGCTTTAGTAAAGAATTAAATGATCTGTAAATCATATCTGTATTCTTTGTCAGAAAATAGGTATCAGGACTTGAAATACTAATTTCCTTAAATAGATGCTTCAAGAAAAACAGTGTCAAGGTCCAGGCACAATGCACTTGTTATAAAATTCGGAATAAATTGGATCCTATCTATTTCTAAAGCAGGTGATAGTTTCCTGTTTTTTTTTTTTAATCTAAAATGCCAGAGCAGTAGGAAGATTAACCAGTTTTTAATCTCTTGCACAAGGAGTAACTGAAATTTTATTTTTAAAGCTCCCCTTTCAAACAACCAGACCCTCCAAAACCCCACATCCAAAAAAGAAAGAAAGAAAGAAAGAAAATACAAAACTGAACATTCCTGCTCATAACCACTAAGAGACACACACAAGCCACACATCACAGCTGCGTCAACTGAGGTGACAGGGTAGCCCTTGTGTGAAGGGCCCAGATTCTCTCACTGGGTCTTCTGTTCTCTTTATACACTGGCTACCCTGTCACCAGAGTCCAGGCTGGAACACACTTATCCCTTGGGAAATGACTTACAAGCCCAAGCACAGAGGCAACATAGCGGGGCCAAAAGCCAGTTCAGTGTAAGGGCATGAATGACGCGCAACTTTCCAGCAAACGCTCTCTTATTGTGGCGAGGCAGTGGCTTAGGAAGGCTCCCAAAGCCCTAGGGGTCTGTTGCTGAGGAGAGTTGAGACGATACTTGCTTCCACAATGGTTTGGGAAAACTTGGCTTAGGAAAGTTTAGGAAAAGAAATTACAATTTTCTAATTTTGCCAGAGGCTGATGTATTTAATCACAGCTATAAGTGTAGCCAAAAACATCATTGCTTTCCAATTATCCATTTCATTGCTTCTGGGGATTGTGTTCTCATTAAAATTTTTTTTTAAAAAACATGAATGTTTGGAGATAACTCAAACACTGCCTTTCTAAAGCTGATTCATGGGCTCATCAAAATGTTTTCACATATTGATAAATTTTTATAATTGGAAATGGGAGATTTATGATTAGTAATGAAAGGAAAATCTGGCTTAAATGGGATTTAGAGAAGATTTTAATATATGGTAAAGCTTGGATTCATTGATGGGTGTTTAGAGGAGAGGAAAAGGAAATAGAATTTACTAAAGGTGCTTGTCTCTGTCACCAGTGGTAGGAATAGGAAGTTTTGAGGCTGATAACATATCATCATCACAATTTACTTAATTATCTATATATTTATGAGAAAGCCTAATAACTCCTTCTTCTCTCATTTTATTGACAAATCACTTAACAGTTCTTGAACCAATGACTTGCACTATTGGCAACATTTTCCTTTATTGAAAATGTATTATGGTTTCTAGGGATTCTCACTTTGAAAACAATCTGTTGGTAAGCCACGTTTTAAATGTAAAGATGAGAAGATCGAGAAGATCAGCTCCATGTGTGCTGTGTCCCAGACTGTCAGGAGCACATTATCTCCCACCTGCAGTAAACCATTTTCAGGAGCCAAGTTGATGGGGGGCGCAAACGGGGCACACAGTCAGTCAGAGGGGCTTCCCTGACTTTTTAGAACATCAGACCATCCACGTGTAAGCGAATTGTGAGGTAGGACAAGATCATCATTTGCAGGCCTCCCTGGGATTGCTTACAAACAAAATTATTAATTTTAGCTGATCTTGGATTTAATCTTAAATCTGAATTGTTGAAACATTTTGTGCACCCCCTTATCCAGGGGACTCCTAATACCTGTCCTTTCTGTTTTCCTTTTCCTTTCTTCCTTTGGCCAGTCCTTGCCCCTCCTTTCCTGGGATCACCTCCAAGATCGTCGCCCTCCTCCTCTCACTTAGGTCTCCCCGTCAGCTCTGATTATCTCCTTCTCACCTCCCAGCTGACTCTTCTTTCTTGCTTTCCTTGTTCTGGTTACTATGTCTCAACCTCGGTAGCCTTCCTTTTTTGGACTTTTGTTACCTTTTAATTGAGACGATATCTGACATTATTTAGTGACAAATCTGAGTTCCAGATTATTTTTCAGGAATATAGGCTGACTTTCAAAAGCACAGATGCCAGAGAAGAGGGGTCTGCTGGTGGGTCGTTCTCTGCGCTTTGGCGCGGTGTCCTCGTGTAGTGCGCAGGTGAAAGCACCAGCTGAGGGTTTGGGTTTCGAGGTCGGCTCACATTCTCTTGTTGACACCGTGCATATGCTCAAGTCAGTCAAGTTCCTGACATGAGCTTTTTGGGTCATTCCTCCCTGAAAGCTAGTACCCGAAAGTGGGCTGTTTGAAGAGTGGCATCTACAATTCAGACATCCCAGGTTCACATTTTGATTATGCCACTAGCTAACTTTATGACATTGGGCATGTTACTTAATTTCTCTGCACCTCAGTTTTCCCATTTATAAAACAGTGATAACAAGAACATCTCTCTGATAGGGTAATTCTGAGAAATAAAGAAACTCAATCCATGTAAATTGCTTAAGACAGTTCCTGGCTATAGTAGCGCTCAAGAAATGTTGGTTGTTCATACTATTATTAATATATCAAGTCCACTTTTTGCTTTTTAAGGTGGATCAAGGAGAGCTGGGGGCAAAGTTGGGCCCCAGTTCAGCCCCTGCAGCTTTTTTCTCTTGCTGTTGATCAGCAGTAATATATTACTCTTCTCTAAATCAGCACCGCCCCTGATGCCCAGACCTTCCCTCCATGAAAGTCTACTTCAACTCCAAATCACAAATGCGAATTACTGGGTAGCAGTACATCTTTTCACTGGTTAATTGTCCACTGAGGCTAGACTGCTTTTTATTTCTTGATAGAGCTTGAATATGACTAGGAATGTGATTTCTGATCTCTCAAAAACATAATATTAATAGGACTTTAAGGGCTGATGAAACTTCAAAAGGATTCTGTGCAGTAATTTGTCTGGAACCTTCTAGATGAATAAATTCTTTTCTTACCTAAAAGAAAGAAACTGCAGAACAGCATAGTCTGCAACCTTCTTTGTTGTTCCTATTGTTGGATTTGGGGCTCAAATCCTCCTGAATAAAAAAAAAGATAGTTGGATCATTCTTTGTGCTAAGGCATTTAACAGATTTTTAACGACGTAACTAATATCATCACTTTCTATATGTTGTTAGAGTTCCTGTATTCTTTCTGGACAGTTTTAGTTCCCTGTCTCCCCTCTCCAATGCTGTATCTCTGTTTGTTCAGTGTTAAGTATTACATGCCCTGTAGGGACATAATGCTCATTGCTTGTTATGGAACACAGGTTATTATTATAAACTTTACATTGATGATCATTTTGGCTACAGTGCTTTGTTGTTTAAAAAGTACACATACACAATCTAGTTTGTTTCTCACAGCCAGGAGTAGGCTGGGTGAATATTTAAGAAGTGGAGACATGGAGCCAGGCTGCCAGGGCTTATGCACTATTCTTTTACCTTGAAGTGCTTCAGTTTCCTCTTCAGTGAATGGGAATCACTATGCCTATCTTGTATTTAGAACATATATGCACATGTTAATACATGTAAAGCTCTTGGAACAGTGCCTGGCATATGGCAAACGGACACTCTGACATTATTTAGTGAAATTTAACTGTTATTATTGTTGCTCCCTTTTTTATAATATATTTGAGAAAATACAGACTCTTAAATTCATGTCCTGACAAAAGTCTGTCAGGTAATAACAAGACAGATACCCGTGCTTCCTGAGCCTATGTTCACAAAGTGGACAGAATGATTGGCTGGCTGTCCAATCATACGATTAGTTTTTCTTTGCAACCTAGACATGTGAATTGGGCATGTCCCATAATTGCTGAGTGTCTCGCTTCTCTTTCTCTGCCTCTCTTGCAGAGCTACGTGGATCACATTAGCAATCCCTGGAACTTTAGTTTCCCCCGCCTTCAGTTTTGTGCCACAGGTCAGCTAGTATTATTGCTTGGTCGGTTGTCTCAAAGACTCTCTCTGTCTGCTGCCACCAAACTTGCCCATTGGGACTAGTTCCTCGTCACTCTGAGAATTTTAAAGGAACATATTTATTAATAATAAAGAATCCTGACTTCCTCTTTGTGCACTCACTAGGGCAAAACATAAATTAAATGACAAATCATTTGAATGTGAACACCAGGAAAGTGACTTGTGAGCTGAGGTGTTTTTGCCTCTTGGACATGGAAGTTATAGCTGGCTTTGTGCTGGACTATACTAGGTTATAAGAATATTCGGTTTTCTTGTGCAAAGTCTGCAGAAAGGTGAGCTTTGCTTGAGACTATTGAGTGGAAAAATACACACGCACACATTCAGTTCCGGGCTATGTTTGTCAGTACCTAATTATTCCATTTCCATTGCTGCAGCTGTTTTATTTGGTTGCTGGGCCTTACGTAAACCAATTTACAATTCCTTAAACATATACTGCTTTGTCAAATACCACAACATTAAGCTGAAGAAATATAAGAAACTCCTGGTACGTACAAAAAGTCTACATAACCAGTGGATTAATTATGAAATACCCTATTTAATGTGAAAATTATTCACTTTTTTTGTTTTGACTGTATACACAGTCCCTTTTACTCCATAGCATGTATTAGGTGAGGGGCTGCCTCCAGAATGATCCAGCTGGGATTGGCTTCCATCAGTGTAACATGACTACCCTCTAGTGGATTTATAGAGAATGACACAGATATTCATTTGTTTAAAAAAAACCATAAAATGTTTGGCAATAATTTTTAAATATTTTATTTTAATCGACATATAATAGTTATACATATTTATGGGATATGTAGTAATGTTTCAGTAGAAATATTGCATAATGACCAGATTAGGGTAATTAGTAGATCCATCATCTCAAACATTTATCATTTCTTTGTATTGGGAACATTCAACATTTTTATAGGTCCTTGACATTTCAGAAAACCATGTAATCACTAGGCAGTTAGTGTAAGTAATACACACATGAGGCAGGCAGAGTAGAATAACACTTTAGATCCATGCTTTCTCTTTATGAAGAGTTACAAAGCAGTTGATAGATATTCATGAATGTAGCTGCTGGGCTAACCATTTATGCCCATTTCGTGAACAGTTATTATGAGTCAGCTTCACTTTTTGAGTGATATGGACTGTGGACATAGTGTCACCCAACTGAAGCTCCCATATAGTTTAGAACATCCATGAGAGCAAAGGCCCTGGGTCAGGGCTCTCCAGAGCCTGACAATCTGCTATGTTAAGGCTGTTTTTTTTTTTTTTCCTCTGGCATTTCTACAGGGCAAAACCTCAGAGAAATATCTTAGTTTCTTATGATCATTAGAGCTCTGCAAAAATCAATACTGCTCTTCGTTTTTGTGCCTTTGTCTACTTCCTGGTCAACTCAGGCCCAAGGAATTAAAAAAAAAACAATGACAACACACACACACACGTCCTGCCACATCCCCCCACACCCTTCCACAGAGTTAAAAAAAATCAATAGGTAGGAAAATACAGTTAGGTTAGTGCAGTGGTTAAGGGTCCTCATTTCTAGCTATATGACTATGGACAATTATTTGACCTTCCTAACTCTCAGTTTATACTTAAAAATGGGCTCAATAATGAGCATAGTGTATGGCACATGGAAAAGAGAAAGCATTCTCATTAAGCATTGGTGGTGATGACGATGATGATGATGATGATGATGATGACATCATCGAAAGCTCCAAAGGGTAAATTGCTGCATTTGCCAAAGGCAGAATTGGATGAGATGCACGCTTCATAAAATAAATCAAGGGTAGACAGGATGGCTTCATCAACTCTTCCTTCAGAGGATAAGCAGCAATTTGGAATAAACTCAGCAAGGTAAAAAAGAAAAACAAAAACTTCTCCTGGAGTGTGTTGATGGGGAACCAAATGTGAAAATCTAAAAAGCTATCCTTCTGCTTTTTAATATTGTTTGTGTATTAGAGAATAAATTATTTAAAACTTAAGGTTTTTGGCTGGCTCTACAAATGTTGAAAAAAACTTGAGTTAGTTGCTAACATTTAAACACTGGGAGATATTTATTTAAAGACTCAGCTTCCTGGCTTCTCTTGAAAATTATCAGAAGTTCTGGCAACACTGGCCTGTATTCCCCGCTAGCAGCTGTTAGCTGGAGAAGAGCTGCTGCCCGCATCCACTTTCCAGCTCACCACAGGCCTCACTCCTCCCTTTGGTCTCCCCAACACTTATGTGGAATATTAGTGGCCAAATTTCATTGCATTTGTACTTTATGTTTTCGTCTGGTAAAAACAGTGGGGGAATTTCTTAATCCAGGTTCATTTCTTTATAACATCAGGGATCAGCAAACTTTATTTGTGAAGGATCAGATTATTTGGCTGTGGGCACCATATTGCAGCTATTTAACTCTGCCCTGGTACGCCAAAGCAGCCACAGACAATATGTAAACAAATGACCATGGTTGTGTCCTAATAAAACTATTTACAAAAACTGGATTTAGCTCATGAGCTGAAGTTTGCCCACCCCTGATCCAAATGACCATCCCAGCCCCTGTGCTCATTTGGTTTTCTACCTCTTCTTTGGGCATTTCCTTCTCCTAAACTTGATTTGATTTTAAGGCACACCTGGTATGTCTAAGTGGGAACATTCCTAGTGATAAAGTGCATGAAAATCGGATTTAGATCTGGCTCATCTTTTAAATCTTAAAAAAATCAACTTCACCTTTAACTGCATCTGGTGTTAAGGATCTTAACAGGTGCTGCTAAAGGCATAGTTCTGCTACAGCTCTATCTATAGATGCTGTGGGTTAGGGAGAAGCTTTCTCAGGGACCTCATCATTAAAAGAAAACACATAATGATCTGCTTCATACTTACTAGGTATAGTTGAATGAAAGTATATGGGATAAATTAGGGAAAATTACTTATATCTCTGCTTGTCTATAGCTTTGAGATGGATAAATTCAAAGATAATTATTCTCCCTTAAAACTTATTAATATATTGCCCTATGACATTGCTTTGTGTGGATCTAAGTGTATGCACCAGAGGAAGAATGAGATGTTATGTAAAGCAAGATCTCTAACCTACCTTCCTTCTAAAAATATGTGAGATATATGTAATAAGACCACTGAATAAGACCATATTATTACAGTAAGACCAACAGAAGATATGTAAAAAGACAACTAAAATAGAAAAAGAAAAGGAAAAACCACAGAGAAAGAAGGAAAGTAACCAAATATAAGCAAATACATAGTTGAACATGTAGATTTGGCTTGCAGCTTTTTGGCTGAAAGACCAAGTTAAGATGGCTGAGATGGAATGAGGATCCCTATATTATTTTGGCATACACAATTTGTTTTACACTGATTTCTCATCACCACTTTGGCAATAATTGTGTGAAAGTGCTGCTGGTGCATTGGGGTAAACATTCAGCAGACATTTCTCTTTGTTATGGGGTGCTGTGCCTCAGAGAGTGTGCCCATTGAGGGCAACATACAACCCTTAAACACGACAAAAGGAAGACAAGCAAGAAATGTCCCCCAAAGAACCTGCTATTGCAAAGTTCATGTTGGGGTCAGCCCTTCATGAGAAAAATATGAAATTTTGTAGGGCACATAGCACAGCCTTCTAAAAGACGTTAATCAATAATATCTTAATAATTGTAATAAAAGCCCCTATTTATCAGGTGCTTTCAATTGTAGAATTTTATTATTATTATTATTATTTTTAAGAAGAAGTCTTAAAAATAATAAAAAAGTCGCCCAGGCTGGAGTGCAGTGGCGCGATCTTGGCTCACTGCAACCTCTGCCTCCCGGGTGCAAGTAATTCTCCTGCCTCAGCCTCCTGAGTAGCTGGGACTACAGGCATACACCACCATACCTGGCTAATTTTTTTGTATTTTTAGTAGAAATGAGGTTTCACCATTTTGGCCAGGCTGATCGCAAACTCCTGACCTCAGGTGATCCGCCCACCTTGGCTTCCCAAAGTGCTGGGATTACAGGCATGAGCCACTGCACCTGGCCTGAATTTAATTATTAAGAAGACATTATCCCATCTTGTAGATGAAGAAACTGAGAGATTAGTGACTTGCTAATGTCACATTTTTCATAAATGATAGGGCTAGAATGTAAAGCTATTTGTCTGTCTCCAAAACCTGTGTTTTTAACTGCTAAACTATACTTCTCCCTGCCCAGATGTTGCTCAACTATTAGAAGTAAGGAATGCTGCTACTTGCATTCAAAAGAAATATAATGTGAGCCACAAATGTGAGTTGCATGTATGATTTTAAATCAAGTAGCCACATGAAAAAGGTAAAAATAATCAAGTGACATTAATTTTAATAATATAGTTTACTTAACCCATTGTGTGCAAAAGATCATTTCATCATGTAATAGACACAAAAATTATTAATGAACTATTTTACATTTTTTCATATGAAGTCTTTAAAATCCAGGTGTGTTTGATACCTAGTTCATCTCCATTTGGCCTCATCACATTTCAGCGCTCAATAGGCACCTGTGGCTGGAGGCTACCATGGTGCACGGTGCAGCTCTACTGATGGAAATGGGGGTTAGAGACACTGAGGTCTCTTTCTACTTTTAATTTCCATGAAAACCCAAGTCCAAGGAAGGGATCTTATTATCGTCATCATCATCTTCATCACCAATCATCATCAGTCATCATCCATCGTTTCCAAAAGCGTTTGTTAAACCCCTTATCTGAGCGCTGCTGAGCCGTGCCCTCTGCCAGTTTGCATTGATGAGGATTCTCCTGTTCACATGTGCAATCTTCTGTGTGTTTCAGGTGACCCAGGCCCTGCCAGCTATGGCAGAAATGGCCGAGACGGTGAGCGAGGCCCCCCAGGGGTGGCAGGAATTCCTGGAGTGCCTGGACCCCCGGGACCTCCTGGGCTTCCCGGTTTCTGTGAGCCAGCCTCCTGCACCATGCAGGCTGGTCAGCGAGCATTTAGCAAAGGGCCTGACCCTTGAAAGGCTTACTGCTGCATGGCTGTCTGCATGAACCACGCCTGGTGGAGGAGCTTGGATGAGAAGCTGGGGCAAAGATGATTACCTTCAGCACGATTACAATGTATTACCTTCAGTATGATTACAGAAGTCCTACTTGACAATCACATTTAGAAGAACGGTGCTATTCAGTAAGTTCTCTTTCCTTTCCCTTGGAGGGAAGACAGCAGTCATCAGTTAAAAAAAAAAAAAAAAAAAAAAACAAACCAAACACCTCCCTTGAATGAATTTATACTCCTGTTCCCAGGATCTTGAGCTTTAGTGTGCTATATCTATGTGTCTTATCGTGGGCCACTGTGCCAATAAACAAAAACAACTGTTTGGTTTACCTCAGTTGCAGTAGTTATTTTCATTTAGATGTTGTTCTCAGATTATTGTTTCAGTTATATAGAGGATTACTAGACTAGTTATGAAGAAACCCCACTACATTCAATGGAATTGGTGCTTAAAATCCCATCGATGTCCTGTCTCTGGAGTGATAAGAAAGGGCTACATCGCCCGAAATGATTTCTTTACGTCACATATTGGTTTCCTTCTTCAGCTTGAACTTTTGTTGAACTGTATGTACTTTACCCCAAACCTGTTAATATTTTGAGCGCTTCTATGTGAAAGCAAAGAAATAATTTTAATACTCTGGCATTCATAAATTTTATTGATGAGATTATTTATTTTAAAGGTTTGAGGTAACATCTCTGGTTGTACCAAAGAAGAAATAAATATGGTTTCTTAATCTCTTGCATGTTTTCTTATAAATAATCATGTTCAATGAAAAGAAGTTACTGAGCTTATTTAGATACATTCAACATTACTTAACTACTGGTTCTATAGGTGTATGTTTATAATATTAGTGTTTTTTCCTACATAAAGTAATTTAAAAAGCTGTTCCACAGACGGTGTTACCCTGTGACAGATGCGTGTGTGTGTGTGTGTGTGTGTGTGTGTGTTTTAGTGTGTATGGAGAGAGCTTCATGGACCTTTTTGAAATGTTAATTCCCTAGAAAGATGTGCAGCTGCATGTGCATCTATATTTTTGTATAGTATTTCAGAGATTTCGTGGACTTTTTTAAGTCTAGCCTTGCTTTATTTCTAGGTTAAGAACCACTGCCTTCATTCCAAGGGCTTGTTAGCTCCCTCCTACTCAGAACTTTATTGTAAACATGATTTATGTTTCACCATTTCTCGTAAATTTTATAAATGCAGCTCAGCTAAAGCACTGTATTCTTAACAAGTATTTCCTGACCACTTAAGCACTTTATTATTATTTATGTAATCATATTGGCTTGCTGTTTCATTAACATCTACTTAACTATCCAACAGACTTAATATACTCATTTTATATCACAGAGCCTGTGAGTAACCTGTGCTGGAGCATAGAACAATAGCTCAACATAGTATCTTTCGTTAGTTTATGGAACTAAATTCTGTCAAGTCAAAGGAGAGTGAGCCCTAATATAATTTTTTATATATTTTTTCTCATGTGTACTTTTATACATTTTAAATTCTAGTCCTAGTTGTTTGGTTAAATCAATCATTATGTAATCTGTATTTGGATTTCTTTAAAACTGCTTACAGCATCTAGTTTTATGCTTCTAGCATGAATTTTGCTTAAGAAGATTCCAACTTTGCCATATAGATCAGTGCTATTTACATAGACTGAAAGAATGTTCTTTTCCTTTTTTCAAATATGACTTTTGAAAATAAAGGTCTCTGTTATAGCTCCCTAAAACAATACTTAAAAAAATGGCAAACTTTTTCAGGAGCTGTGACACATAATTAAATAAGTGCATAGAAATTATCTTTTCACCAAAGTGCTTTTATTTTAACTAGAGTGACATAATCAAATACAATAACAGAAAAATTAGATAATCAAACATGTTTCTACGTTTTATAATATTCATAAGAAAATTAAAAAAAAATAAAATTTCAAAGAACAGTTCACTCAACTGTTTTACAAACCTGGTTATGTAAAGGTTGTACAACAAGCTCCACAGATACAGTCAGCAACATTGGAAACAAGCACTTACAAATAGATTATGCAAAACTACCACATTCCAAATGGCAGGAACAATTCGTTATAAATTTCAGTTAAGTGAAGTAGTTTACAGAAGCAGAAGACACTTGACTTAGAAATTGCAAGGAAAAGAGCCCAGCAAATTCCCTCCATGAAAGAGAGATGATAAATGTGGAATCTGACCAAGCATGTCCCTCTAGCAAAATAGAAATCTCAAATCCTCTCTGAGATATTTTTGAAAGTTGGATGAAGTGGCAACTAGAACACTCACTGGGAGAGGAGAGTGTAAATAAATAAAGTTGGTTTGAACCTGGCATGTTAATTAAGGGCAAATGATTCCTGATTTATTTCTAGCCAGTGCTTCTATGGCAGTATGATATGATTTTCAACCCTAATATCTGACAGGTTGGTTAAGAACTGTGGAAATCACTTCCTAGACTGACTGAGCACATAAATTCCCTGGCATGATTTTGGGTAATTGGCTTCTGCACAGCAGAAGAATATGAATGAGTAGTCATATCAGGATAGGTGATTGATTTGATTATTTGGATACTTTACATTTCAAGCTGACTGAACCAATATTGCTATTCTTAAACATCATTAGTAAAATCTGATTTATTTGCCAACTGAAATAAGCTTAATATAAATTCCTGCTGTAGAAGATCACCTCTATTGTATTTTTAAAATTTTTTGGTGATTATAGTGTTTCTGAGATATAGTCTCTGCGTTTAAAAGTAAACCAAGGCCGGGCATGGTGGCTCACACCTGTAATCCCAACACTTTGAAAGGCCAAGGTGGGAGGATAGCTTGAGCCTAGGAGTTTGAGACCAGCCTGGGCAAGACGGTGAGTCTCCCGTCTCTACGAAAATAAAAACAAATTTAAAAATTAGCCAGGCATGGTAGTGAGCGCCTGTAGTCCCAGCTACTTGGGAAGCTGAGGTTGGAGGATTGCCTGAGACCAGGAGTTTGAAGCCATGGTGAGCTATGATCACACCACTGCACTCTAGCCTGGGTGACAGAACAAGACCCTGTCTCTAAAATAAACTAAGTAAACCAACATAGATGGAAAATCAATAGAAATTCTGATTTCCAAATATCAAGAAAATTACTTAAAAATATTTGCTGGTAACCTGGCAAAAGGAGTGAAAAGTTAGTATTAAGGAAAAAATACTAGCAAACTAGCAATCTTGCTGTTTATAGAGGGGTGACGAACATAAATGATTTTAAATATTTTTTAAAAAAGAATACTTGTGTTCAATAAACATAGGTCAAGTCCTTTTGTGCAAAGTAAAATAAATACTTTTCAATTGCGTAGTCTTCTTTAGTGAGTTGTGATCCAGGACATGGCAGTATAAAGTACCTATGGCTCAGGAACTATTAAATCAAAATGGGCTGACTGTAGTAATGCCTGTCTGTAAATACACATGCTCAAGTGCTCTTTAAATGATCATCGAGAGGAAGTGTGACATATTTGATTGATCTGACTATCAGGAAGAGGATGCTGCTAACTGAAAATTACTTTTAGTCTTAATAAATGGCAATTCATGCTAACTCTCTGCTTAACATGTCTTCACAAATTACTCTTGACTCCAAGTTATCAAAAGATAGCTGGAGAGAGAAGAAGTGAGGGAAACCGTCTCCAACAAACTACCTCTCTTTCTGAGATATATTTGAAATTCCATTTTGTCTCTAAGTTGAAAATATGTGTGAAAAGACAACAATATTCTTTAGAGAGCACCTAGTTAATTTATCCAAAGGGGGCCTGAAGATAGGAATAGTTAAGAACTATGTAAGTTATTACCCGGTATAAGTAAACATATAAATCCTCTGGCACGTTTTGATGCAATTAATTTCTGTTAAGAAAACCTGCTATGTATTTAACTACTTATTGCCTATTGCCTTATCACTCATGGTGTAAAAGCTTCTATGGATGAGAAAAGTTAATTGTGTTATTTCTTATCTCCCTCAGGGACCTATATAGCAAAAAGTCTCAAATGATTTTAGTCAGATGATCACTCTGGGGGACAAAAGTCCTAAAGGACTGCCTGCTTTTGGGCTTTTGTTTCTGCTTATAATTCTCATCTGAAATAATTAGGCTTTTTATGAACTGCCAGGGAGATGGGTGACAAACTTGATTATTTCAAGCTGAGCAATGATTCATGTGACAAAGAAAACTATAATGATGGTACAAACACGAACCCTGCAATAGACCAATTAAGGTTCCTTGGACACCTGTAGGGCTCATGGTTAGCCAAGAGTGCTTCTGGAGCAACCCCACGGTTGACACCAAACAAAACGGACTGAAGTGTGGAGCTTCAGCCATGGCAAGTGATGAAGAGTAGATATGGCCTTAATAATTGCACCTTAGATTTCCCTGACATAGGGTCAGAACCTTTATTGCTGAGATAGGTGACAAGCTCATTATGCATAATGAACACGTAGGAATCAAGGCCTCAAAGCATTATGCCCATGTGGGATTTTGAATAAAACTAGTGCCATTGCACTTAACATGAGTATATTCAATTAAACCTTAAAGAGTTTGATGAGGTAAGATAGAGAACAAACAAAATGGGGGAAAACACACCCTAAATGTTATTTAAAAATAAATAGTTGTAAAATACACCCAATACAACCTGAATTTAAAGACATTAATGTGCTGAAAAACATTTATCTCCAAAATGTACTTTACATAACACAATACAATAAAAAGTTGTAAAATAGCCAGCATCTTTACTTACACCCAGAAGCTTAATATGGTCACACAATACACACACTTCTGATAAACTTAAATCTTATTTACCCCCTCATTTAGTGAGGCCTCCCACTTTATTAGTATTCACTTTTGACAAATTCATGAAGCAAGTAGCTACCTCCTCCAATTGTACCACATCACTCAATATTGGATCTGAACTTGCAATTTTTTTCCATTTAGATTTTCTTAGACTTAGCTTTGGTCTTATAAGCTTGTCTTATCTTTCAGACAAATTTTTGCTGTGCTGTGTCTACTTGTCTGAATGAGTTTTCTCTGTGTTCACTTGGTTCTTCATTCAATTTAACCAAATTGATCAGTTACTCTAGCATTATTTTGTTGAGTAAAACGTTTGGATTACAGCTCCAGGTATGCCACACAATAAAAATGATGACACTCATTTGTTCTATTGCCTGAGACTTTTAGTAGTTGACCAAATTTAAGATAATTAATGCTATCTTAACCAGCCAACTAATAAATGAACACAATTCAATGGACTAAGTCACTTTGAATTACGTAGGCATACAAGATACAAATTCAATTATCTTCTGCATCTCCTCCTCTTCAAAGCCTGCATATAATCTTTGCGAGCAGAGATGTTCCAAAACAGGGATGGTACAAAAATGCATCAACACTCAAGTATTAAGAAATAATGCTGGGAAACTGTGACAGTAAACACTTGTGTGTCTTCAGAAGGTGGATACAGACAAGTATGAAAAATAATTTAAGAACAAGAGTAATGGACAAATCTGCAAAACTTTTTTGAGTATTCATTAAAACAACGTCAGCAAAACACTTAACTGAGAAATTCTCAATCCCAGTGTATTATTAGTGTTATGAAAATAAAAATGGTACTTAAAAAAAAACGGTGTTTCTAATAGTACTTTTGTAAATAGCGATGTATTCTAGAAAAATATAAACGTTATACAAATCTAACTGTAAAATTTTAAGTACACTGAGCAACATAGAGTTTAGACATTGTGTAGTTTTATAAATTGTCTACTTCTTGTGATAAGCTAAATCTTTTTACTTGTCTGTTGAAAGAGAGTATCTGTCCTGTCTAAAAGGTAGGATAATTATTTAGCTGTCTTCATATTGATCGCTAAAATTTGAGAGTGGTGTATAAACAGTTATGAATAGTTAATCTGCATGTTAACTAAGTGTATAAGTACATATATATCCACCGAAGAAATAAAATCAAAACAGTCAACAAACCAAAGGGTACTGTGCCTGTTTCATAAAGATGCTTAAAATTAGGAAAAACACAAATTAACAAAACAAATTAACAGAAATTATCTACAAAAGTTAAAAAAAAGTGCAAAGGCAAGAGTCTGATTTAGTTGTCCACTAAACTGTTTGTAGCCTTGTATTTCTGCTAGTTTGTTCAGTTCTTCTGAACAAATTGCTTTAAACACCATCTTGTGGACAAATGGAGGTATATCACAGGTTCCCAACAGATGACAGAGATTGCAGAAAGGCTAAATCTTACCTAACTCATAAAACAGATTCATAAAAATTATAAGTCAAATATCAAATGATAATTTTCACAGACAATGTATTTTAATATAATTGCTTAAGTTCTTTAAGTGACTAGAATTTTAAAGTTTAAACAATATCATGAAATAGGGAAATAAACTTACGGGGTTACTTTGATCGCAAAGTGAAAAGTTTAAAAGGTTAAAACTTGCTGTGTTTGTGTTACGGTTAGAAGTAATGGTTAATGTCTTCAGTTGGAGAGAACAATGAACAAATCCATGAATTATTCTTCTGTTTTTCTTTGGATTCCAAAGGCCATAAATATTAATTGAAGTCATACTTTTATCTTTGCATAGAAAGACTTCTATCTGAAAGTGTTTTGAACTTGGTATAAAATGTAAGATTGGAACTCAAACATACTTGTATATGGAAATCACAGTTTTAATATTAATCGTCGTCATGGCCCATAATTATTTTGTATTTAAACACGTATGTTGTTTTCTGGAGTGCAAACAAGAGATAATTCATGAAACTGAATAATTCTTCTCCCCTGCTTTGAACATCATTAACATCTATGTGGAAATAAACACATGTTTTGGAGTGGAATAAAATGGTGCAAGGGATTTGGCAACCATCGAGTCATTTAGAGGAAAATTTCCCACCCTACTTTAGGGCCCAAATTATTTACTTTCTTTTTATTAAAAGAATTGGGCAACTGCCAAATCTCAACTTCATTTGGTGTTAAATTAGGTGGACCCAGCATTTCTTGCTGCCTTTTGTTGCATATCATGTGTACAGAGCTGAGGCAGGAAAAAGTATCTGAAGGTAAATAATAGAGTAGGGTGAGAAAGGCTTGTACCATATGGCTACAGCCCTGTTTCTCTAGTTATGTCAAATTTAGTCATATTTCCCAGTTACAAAAAATGAGTTTGTGTCATTGTGACAAGTCCACTTTGTAATATGCATCACATAATATTATATTTCCCCATCCCATCAAATTACCTGAATAAATCCAAATCCTTGAAATAGGAATTAACCAGTCAAGCATTAATGGTATTTAGAAAGATTTCTAAATATACAATTCGTAAGAAAGAATGCATGACATATTTCGTAGAATAAAAATGAACAGAGTTAATAAAACAAGAAAATGAATTGTCTTTTTATGTCTATGAAAGGAACAACTCAAAAACCAAAAAACAAAAAAAGTTGATTACCATCAGCAAAAAAGTCCATGAAAACATTAAAATGATAAAATAAATATTTTTAAATTAGCAAACAAGCAAAAAGATAAACAACCTATTAATATGAAAAAATAATCTTTGAAAACATATAAAATGTTTAGCTTTATGACAAATTCAAGTAAATTAATATGAGTGGCAGATAACTTGTAAGCGTTTAGAAAATACAACAAATTAAAAGCTCAAGATATACACATAGCACCAAATTTTAGATCTATGTACACTTTTTTGGGATAAATTACCATTTTACTAAGAAAACACATATGTATGTTCCAATTGTGTAAGTTTAAAACACAGCACCATTGTAGGTATTGCACAAGAAAGAAAACAAAAAAAAAATCAATGTCAAAATGCTTACAATAAATAAAATAACCTTGGAAAATAAAATAAATAAATTTGGAATTGAAATATACAGCATAATTCAATATGAAATACCGAGAACGTTATAGGTATGCACAGCCACTGTAGACATTACCTGACCAGCAGTTCGTTAATCTGTAATGAAAACCGGTTCAAATCACGGATGCATTGGAACAAACCCTGCCTTACATTAGGCACGTTCCTCAGACACAACTCTGTTCACAGCTTCTTCCAATGTCAGTGGGCTAGCCTTTCTAAACTCATTTTTCAGTAAACAGACAAAAGCAATCATCCTGTTTTAGCCAAATTGAAATCTGCACTGCTCCTTGAAGGAGTGTGAGTCCTGATTGCTGTGGCCGGCAGGCTCTTGCGGCATGTTCTCACACCTGTGGGACCCACCATCTAGATTTCTGCAACAACCTCATGCCCAGTATTCTAGAGAATCAGCACCTGCCAATCAACAGTTCCTCAATGAATGTACAGCTTATCAACAGAAAGACTGTTTAGTCATTCGATGATCATTGTATTTTTGTTTCTTTTCAGAGGACATGGTTTTAAAGTAGGTGTGAACTCTTTGGTCTGAGCACTAGTTGCATATCCAGTCCTGTGCTTTTCCTTTGTTGAGCTGTACCTCTTGCTGCAGCTTCTGGAGAAATATAATTCTCCTTAAGAGCTTTTGGGCTTCACCTTCTTAACATGCATTTGCTGACACTACACATTCATCTTCTAGGACAAGTGAGTCCGTTCTTTACGTATCCCATCCTTTGTTCTGATGGTGGCTTCTTGTCTTAAAGTCTGAGGGTGATGATGTCATAAGGATAATGGATACAAGGGCCCAAAGATATTGCTGGGCCATTGAAGCTTTAAGAGTACCAAAGACAGCTTGGTGGCTTCACCACCAAGCACCTTGTAGGGAAAACAGCTTTCTGTTTACCAAATGAGAAACTGAGTGAGGGGACCACAGAGTATTAGGCTTTTTTTGCAGAACTCATACAAAACTGGAATTTGATACTCCTTTTTCATGCAGTACTTATTCATGCCAGTGGTGATTGCTTTGAATTGAGCTCATTATACAGAATTAACAAAATCATTTCAGTAGTTGGCTATGCTGGGTGTTTGGGCTCCCTGATAAAACAGTTTCCTGCACTTTTTTTTGAAAACATAAGTTGTAAAATCAAGTTCTTATTGCCTATTTTTCTGCATAAGTAGGATAGATGTAGATGGTATAAAAATTCTTAAGTTATAAAAAGTAGTCAAAAAACATTCAACAGGAGCAATGCACTATATCAAAAAAGTTGACAAGATGTTTAGCAATGATAGTAAATTTAAACACCAAGGAAAAGATAAGTCTGAAACTTTAAAATTCAGAAATCAAAGGCCAACCACATGTCGATGAGTCTACAAAATGGATATCATCATCAGTCTACTAAGTCACAAGATGCAATTTCCTTTTGAAGAAGAACTAACGATAAGATTTACTTGCATATTTCATATAAAACTCTGAGTAAAAATCATAGCAATTGTAAAGCAAAACATATGGAATGAATTTGGGAAAAATCAAAAAATGCTGATTTGCAACTGCTATAGGAATAGGATTCAAATGGTTGCTTTTAATGTCTGGCTTACTCCAAAAAAAAAAAAAAGCAACCCACAGATGATGAGGGTTTGATGGTATTAAGATAGCTCCAATGGCAAGAAAGTGTTACCAGGAACCAAGTCTTCTTCAGGTGTGTTCAATTCCCACCTGTCCGCTGATGGGCATGAGACACAGGATAGAGGCAATCTTCTGGGTTACATCTTCCACTGGGTCCTGGGGGGCCCTGGGGGCCTGGGGCACCTGGTGAGCCTGGCAAACCCAGAGCTAATGACATTAAAAAAAAAAAAACCATCACAATGCAGATCACATATGGCCCTTCCTCTCTCCCACCCTCTAGCCAACATGGATCACTCGACTTGACATATAAGGACCCTAGGAGAGAAGCATGGTTCTCATTTTTAAATGCTTGCTTGTGTTGTGAAGATAATATCACTCTTACCTGAAGTCCCAGGAAGACCTGGACTCCCTGGCAGCCCAATTCCAGGTTCACCTCTTTCTCCCTTCTGTCCTCTGTAGCCTAAATGAGAAATATATAAAAAAGAGACACATAAAAAGGGTTCTATGGCAACACAGCACACAGAAAAACCATTTTCTGAGTCTGTGATAATTATGTGATACATTTGCTTAACATAAATAGTATATTAGCTAACTGTTTTGCATTAACCACATATTAAACTTACATATCAAACAGATTGGGTATAATAGGGCAATGAGGATCTTAAAAAACATGCAATTACTGTAAAAAGTTCCAACTAGTCAAACTTTTTTTTTTTTTTTTTTGAGACGGAGTCTTGCTCTGTCACTCAGGCTGGAGTGCAGTGGCACTATTATCTTGGCTCACTGCAACCTCCACCTCCTGGGTTCAAGTGATCCTCCTGCCTCAGCCTCCTGAGTAGCTGGAATTACAGGTACTCAACCACCACTCCTGGCTACTTTTTTTTTTTTTTTTTTTGTATTTTTAGTGGAGACAGGGTTTTGCCATGTTGGCCAGGCTAGTCTCGAACTCCTGACCTCAGGTGATCTGCCTGCCTTGGCCTCCCAAAATGCTGGGATTATAGGCATGAGCCACCATGCCCGGCCCCAACTAGTTATACTCTTGATAGCGAGATTTTGGCTCTGAAAATGACACCTAAATAAATCAATCTTGCAAATAGCTATCACAAGCTGTGTGAGCCCTCTTCAGTAGGAATTCTGATTGAAGGCAAGGTATAGGCTAAATGAAAGAAGTATAAGGAAAGAGTCTTGCTTAAAATGAGAACAAGATAATATAATAGGAATATGGATCTTATTCCAAGAATTAAAGGAAATGAAAGGAACAAATAATTCAAGATTCTAATAAATGATAGCAAGAGCATGAGTATATGTGGGTTAACTCATCTAAAAAGTCAGGTCTGTGTTCAAATGATCGACTATAAACATTATATCTGCTCTAAGCAACGTTTAAACATCCACCCCATGTTTGAACATGGCAGTGTATAACTCCAAAGGAGCTTCAGCAAAGCTAGGAAACGAGAGGAGACAGAGTCTCCCAAATGCACTTCATCAACTTAAGATATTTTAACCAAAATGAATTAGGTCTAAGATCTGTCTATATTTTAAAACAAAATTATTCTTACTATATAATATGCTTGCTATTGGCTGAGCTACAAGAGTAGAGAGAAATTTGTGTCTCCGGAAGTCATTATCCCTGCTTATAAAAAGCATAAAGCATTTTTATCTGCATTTTATATATTGGCACCCATGTAATACTGTTTGAATAAAAGGTTCCATGCTGTAAGAGTTTCACAGTGATGGCAAATAGAGTTTTTATTTCCAACTTTTTCATACTTAAACATCCCCTTAAAGATCACTCCTTGTCCTAAATGGACAGAGCAGCCGTGCAGACTCATGTGGACACACAGCAAAGATATCAGTAGGAGAGCATCTCAGTAGGAAACAGTAGGCTGTGATTTAGTTGTGCCTTTTCATAAAGGTGTGCTGTTACAGTAGAACATGGCAGGAGGAGAAAATGTAATGCTCCCTATGAACAGTATGTATGATCAATTATTTCCCATTATTGTTGAGAATTAGATAGCAGTTTTTGGGGTTATCATTTTCACTTTGACTAGGTCATACAATGTACACATTATTATCTGAACAACACTGGCAATGTAATCACCACACAGGTATTTATTTGCTTTTTATGTAAGACCTGATCATAAATGTGAAACTAGTGGAAAAAAGAATATATGTTAAAAATATTTTGAAGTATATAGTAGAAATACACCCACCAGCAGGAAACCTTCACATATTTATATTTGAAAATTGTGTTAAAGATATTCAATACAATCCTAGACCCTAGAGAGAACAGTGGCTTCAACGTGTGACATAATAACCAGAGTTGATCTATATTCAAATTTAAAATGTTTCCAGGATTTCTTTGATATAAGTGACTTTCATTTAACATATGTAAACAGCAGGAAAAAAATGTATATACTTAGGGTCATTTGAAAGCACCCTCCCAAATCCATTACTTGAACATTTCTGGAGTAAAATAATATTTATTGCCTGAGGTATATTTGATAGTTTAACTCAGGTCCCACTATTACAGAAAAGTTATAAAGTTGATCCTCAGCTATCTCAGTAAGTACTTAAGATTACAGGCTAAAAATATGAGGAAGAAAGAATAATAACTGAAGACACATGAACTTTTGATTAATAAGAGGATTAACAAGACTGCAACGCAATTCCAAATGAAGAATATATTGGCTAAAACTTACCTATTTCATTTAAATTCAGCTCTCAGATTTCCAATATAATGCAGAAATATATTATTCCACACTCATTTCAGTCCATGTGGTATTACAAATTAAGAAACTGTAATTTGTGTATTTGCATAAGGTAACATTTACCCTTCTCCTGTCAAATGTAACAATTTCCTTGTACAAATTTCTCAGTTCATTAGGTTAATAATTACCTGTTATTAATAGATAAAGCGACTGAATTGCACAAGTACAGGAGAACTTTCTACTCTTGAATTTCCTATTAAGGTCCCAAGCTCATTCATTATGAAGGCTGCCATAAAGCCGTAGGTTTTTTTTTTTTTTTTTTTTTTATCATTACTTCATAACAAAACTCCTTGTAGGAATGCTAACAAGGTCAATAACAGCTTTCCCCATTTATAGAATTAAGCTTTTCACCTCTTCAGAGTGGACCTGTCTTTAAATTTGGAAGAGGCTGGTCTATCTGCAAAGAGACATGTATTTCCATAGACAATAAGTCTACAGGATGGGCCAGGCACAGTGGCTCACACCTGTAATCCCAGCACTTTGGGAGGCCGAGGTGGGCGGATTACCTAAGGTCAGGAGTTCAAGACCAGCCTGGCCAACATGGTGGAACCGTATCTCTACTAAAAATACAAAAATTAGCTGGGTGTGGTGGTGGCCACCTGTAATCCCAGCTACTTGGGAAGCTGAGGCAGGAGAATTGCTTGAACCCAGGAGGCGGAGGTGGCAGTGAGCCGAGATTATGGCCATTGCACTCCAGCCTGAGCAACAAGAGTGAAAATCCGACTCACACACACAAAAAATCTACAGGATGACAGCTTGATAAAACTGCAGCTCACGTAGGAAAACAAATAAAACACCAGCAGTGTCCTAATTGAATGCATCTACAGGTACTAGTCATTGAAGAAACCTGGTGCTTGGTGTAGTTTTTCAGGTGGTAGACTGTGTTTATTTCCAGTAGGAAGATTTCAGTTTTGACTCCAGAGATTTACTTCTAAAGTTGTAAATCTGTGCACCTGTATACATACCGGAAAAAGGCCAGTAAATGGATGCTATTGGCATTTTAGGAGGGATAGTTGTTTACGGTGGGCATGGTGGGGGTGGGGTTAGGGGTTGCCTCGTGCCTTACAAGTTGTTTAGCCTCCCTGGTTCCAGTCCACCAATTGATAGCAGTGCCCTTCAGTCATTTTGACACGCACTCACATGTCCTCCCATATCCAAATGCCCCTAATGCTACTAAATATGAAAGGTCGAATCTATACATCACAAGTGCTTCCTATAAACAGTATGTATGATCAATTACTTTAAAAGTGCACAAGTAAGAACAACTACTCCCACTACTGTCCTTTTGGAACTGATGCAGGGTGCATGCGATGGATGTAGCAGTTTTTTCCTACTGACCCCACATGTGAGGTTCCTTCTGAAATGAGTAGGGCTTTAGGTGTGGTATCTATTCCTTGGGTGGAATAGGTGATGGAGAATCAGCTGTGTTTGAGAAAAAGTTTAAATGAAGTTTTTTCTCATAAAACTCACTCAAAAGAATAACGTCTGTTAGGAAAATTCGCCTCTCCTGTTTATATAGGGGAACTCAGCTGAATCATACTTCTTGGGGTTTCTTTTATTCTGATTGGCACATTTTAGCTCATACCCAGGAGAACCAGCCATGAGGCCCTGTGCTGCAAGCCCCAGGTGGGAATGGACACCAAATAAAGTTCTCTCAAGGCACAGCAGGAAGCCAATACTCAGAACCCCATGGGACGGCTAAAATCTAAAAGCTGTCTGGAAATGTTTTCAATTTAAAAAAGACATCAACAATCGTCCCTTTGGAAACATTAGAAAAACTGCAAATGAGGTGATGCAACTCAGAATCCAAAAGGTCTTTCTTTTCACTTTAAGAAGGTCAGGGTGCTGAAGGCGGATCCTCAAGCTTTCATGATCAGAATCTTGGTAGGAGTGGCTCTTCCTTTTTTCAACATGAATTGTGTACCTCTCACAGTCTGATGTCAATTTTCTCACTGCTTTCTATACGTCTCCTGCTTCTCAGAATAAGCACAGGAAACTTTACGAAACCCCTTTATACTTTTGTCCTTTCCTAAAGATAAGATAATAAAGGACTCATTCCATAGCGCATATTTCAAACCAACCACTTAATTTTAATTTTACATTTCAGATTAATTTAGTTAAGCTATATTTAAGATCATATATAGAGTCAAGTTGTCATAAGTGGAATAAAGTTTTTTGCCAATATAAGCGTTTGGTTTTAAAAACCTTAGAAAACATAAGAAAAATTATTTAAAGTTCAAAAGTTACCATCCACAAGCTCTATTAGCAGAAAGGTTCTAAAATTTCTTAAAAATGTATTTCAGAACCAAATGGATTTCTTTCCTGACAAACACTGAAAACAACACAAAACAAAATGTCTCTTCTAGATGTTTCAGAGGATGAATGGGTGGCAGAACACACTGTGTCACATTCAGAAGCCATCTTTTCTTCCCAACCTATGTTGCATTTCTGACTTCAACCCTTTCTTAAACTCAATTATGCTGTGTCATTAAGAGGACTAATTCAGACAATAACATCTGAGGTTTGCATGTTTACTGGTGATTTTAAATGCATTTTTTTCTTTCCTCTTTGAAAAAAAAAACACTTAAATTGAGCAGAGTAAAGCTTATAAGTTATGTGTATAACTTCATCTTCTGAGCACGTCACACCTATTTGTCATCTACTAGAGAAAAATGCTTCAATTTCTTGTGCACTTCTCTAGAGGCACCAAAAATTAAACACCAGCCTCTAATTTTCTTTCTTTTCAGTGAGGTTTCTCTGTGCCTTTAGGCAGGATTATCAGTACAGCATGCCTACTGTACTGATATTCCTTAAAAACAAATATTTTTAAGAAACAAATATTCCTTAAAAATGAATTCTATGTTTTGCAATTTTTATTTATTTTTTTTTGCTAAATTTTAGGCAAATTTAACAAATACTGAAAAGGAAGTATTATGTAAAGGTTAAGGAGACATCTACTAAGTTGTAGTCAAGATATATCTGTTGTCAGAAATCCAGTGGGGAGACAAAAGTTTTGACAATTTTGGTAAACCTTGGTTCACAGAAAAACTGGAAATCATGTGGGGATATCTTCCAAATTCAAGAATTGCATCCAGAAGCCCTATCAGGAGTAGAAGTAGTCTATAATATCTTTGAGGCACAACAGCAGATGAAATCCATAGAAATCCTTTGCAAAAGGAAGCGCAAGTGGAGTGGTGAACAGCAGGCTTGTTTCCAAAAGCTTCGCTGATACCGTGGGTTTAGAATTGCCTCTGACTGACAGCCTTCCAGATGGGCCTTTGCAGCACCTGTGAGGTGTCTGAAGCCAGGTGTTTGAGTGGAACAGGAGACTCCAGTTCCAGAGCTGTTTTCCTTGATCATCTCAATTATCCATTGTTCTTGTCCTCTCAAATCACCACTGTTTGAAGGATCTATCCAAAGTTTTCTTCCTATTGGTGTTAACGCTGCTTATTCTTCATGTGGCTTGAGGCATTACACATTTTTAGATGAGCTTTCGAGATGTGCAAGCCAGTCTCATATACTCTGACTTCAGAACAGACCCAACTAGTGAAAGATAATAATTAGCCCCCTCTACACAATAGTGTATACATAGAGGGCTACTCCTCATCCTATACTTTTCTCTTTTCTTCATCAATCTGCCAAACTTCACTATAATCTAAAGATAATGGTGGAATATATGTGTGGTTTAAAAGAAACTAGAGAGATTTTAACTGTTCCTGTTTTATATTGTGCTAATTAAACACAAAGACTTGGCAATCACGGTTATAGGTTATAAGGTTATATTAGGATATATATACTAACAGGCACTGCTATTGGGAACTGAACAGATGTCGCTCTTTCAGAAGAGGAAGGGCACATCAGTCACCTCGGGACACTTCAGAAAATAAGGCTCAATATTACAGAATAGCAGTAGGAAGGAAACTGGTGACAGAAAAACACTTTGCGTATATATTATTTTGGACTGCATTCTTATTTAATTTTAGTGTTAATTTCCTCTTTTCTTTCTTTATACAAGCTGCTTTTGATTATTTCAAGGAAGGAACCCGAGATCCTTCATGGTTAACAATAAGAAGCAGTTTTCCTGGTCTTATCTTTCATGATATATACTCACTGAATTTAATATTTCCCTTTCAGAATTGTTGACTCTTCTAAGACTGGGCCTATTTGGCCATTTTGCTGGATTGCTAATCATATTTCTAGAAAATGGCCTTGTCAAATTAATTTAGTTAAGCTATACTTAAGATTATGTCTCTTGTCAAGTTGTCATAAGTGGAACAAAATTTTTTGCCAATATAAGCTTGGTTTTAAGAACTTTAGAAATCATGTGAAAAATTCTTTAACATTCAAATTACCATCCACAAGCTGTATTCAAAGCAGAAAGATTCTAAAATTTCTTAAAAATATATTTTAGAACCAAATAGCTATTTGTCTTTGAGTCTCCTAAAACTCTTTCTCCAGTTTATTTAAGATACTCAGATGATGGAGGCTTGCTTAACTTACACCAAAAGGGGAGGCCTAAAAAATTCTAAGATTCCTAGATAATAATGATATATAAGCACACATTATTGCTGCTATTGTTATAATAAATATTATTTTTACAATACATTTAGAATACCAGGTAGCTCTCATTTGGTTTTAAATTTGAAGTAGTAATAGTTAAACATCTACTTCTAGAATGTCAAATATTATAAAGAGATTACATATGAAACCATTTTATATATTACATATATGTATATATGTAATATATAAGTAAAGTACATACATACATACTTTTTTCCTTAACTGTGACTAACATGTTATAAATACAGAGAGTTAAAAATCAATAAGCCAATATTACACTTGAAGACTTACCTTGGGGTCCAGGGTCTCCTGGTGGCCCAGGCAACCCAGCCTTCCCTGGTGGCCCAGGCCTCCCATAAGCTTGGGCAGCCAACATTGCTGCTGGCAGCTTGAGCTGGGATAGGAATACAGCCATCCTCTCTTCATGTATAGAAGAAAAAATTATATATCATGGAACAGAAATATTTTATGTCAAAAAAATTCAAAATACATGAAATCAAACAAACAAAAAGATTTAGTTTTTAATTTAAGCACATCTAATTTACCAACTGGTCTGACTGCTGAGTTTTTTGATTAGACAAATAAAATCGATTGCACAAAGTTGTTTGTGTATAGATGCAGACCAGCTGTGTCACTCAGAAAGTCTGAGAATTTTCAGTGCTTCTGAGATGTAACAATCTAGTGGACAGAACACTAGCATGGAATCTAACCTCTGGTAATGGCATGTGGAGAGAGTTTAGGTTCACATTAAAAAATGATTTCATAATAACTTTCAGGCACTTTCCAGCAATGTTGTGAACGCATGTGTGGTGATTTAAAATATATTCATGAATTCTTTGACACTGTCTTCCAAAGTTGGAGTTTAATTCTCCTAGTTTTGAATGGGGGCTAGACTTTTCATTTCTAGTAAAAAGAAAAACGCTGAATTAACAGTGGGCAACTAGAGAGATGAGGTCATAAAAGACATCGTGGCTTCCTAGTTGCTTTCTCTCTTAGATCACTCATTGGAGGAAGGCAGTTAACATGGAGTGAGAGCACCCAAGAAGTCCTGTGGAGAGGACCATGTGGGGAAGAACTGATGCTACCTGCCAGTGGCCACGCACACGAACTTGGAAGCACATCATCCAGCCCTAGTCAAGTCTTCAAATGACTGCAGCTCTGAATGACATCCTGACTGCAACTTCATGAGAGATCCTGAGCCAGATCCATACAATTAAGCAACACTTCAAATCCCTGACTCATAAAAAATGTGAGATAATAAACGTTTATAATGTGAAATGTAAGATAAATGTTTGAGGCCACTAAAGTTTGGAGGTATTTTCTTATGCAGCAACAGATAACTAAAAAAAGCATATCGAATATTTTACTACTATATGAAATTAATTCTGGTAAAATCATTAACTCATTCCAGGGCCATTATAAATACAATCTATCACTGGAGTCTTTCTTAAAATTGCTTGGTTTGTTTATATTTAGTATATCTCACATTTAAAAAATCTAATAAATGGACAACTAGATTTCAAACAGAAAACCTGAGGAGGCTCTATCCTTGCCATGACAAGAAGTTAGCCGCATTGTTTTTTCTTTTTCTTTTTGCATAACTTCTTCAAAAATCTCTTAGTAATTTAAATGGTTTTATTTTAAAATAATTTACACACAATTTTTCAAAGACACTTGTGTGCAGTAAGAAATGAATATTCAATTTAAAAACTTCAGTCTGGGTTTGGTGCAGACAAATCTTCCAGAAAAGTTTTTTTTTTACTGAGGAAATTAGTATTTATTTCGTAAGTAAAGACCAAATGACAGACAACAATGCAGTAGCAACTATAGCCGTCGGTTAGAAAACATAAAGCCCAAATCATATAGATCTTGTAAAAAGTTACTTCCATGTTCTCCAGTCTTTTCACTCAGTTTAGTTGATTTAGTTGAACTGCAAAGGCATACTTAAACAGATATGTATCTTTTATTTTACGTAAATTTTTAAATAAAGAGTAAATTACTTCTGAGGAAAATCTGTTTTCCCATGAGTTTTCAATTAAAACAATCATTTAAAAACAATGTAGGCCCATACTGGTTAAGAAAGAAAAACAATTATTTTTTCATATAGAATTATTAAGGGAAAAGCCCCAATAGATATAGAGCATTAGCTGTCATTATCCAAAAAGTAATCACCTACATTCACATTCTCATGTCACAAAGCATGCAGAATGGAAATATACCACAACCCACACAGGACTAGAATCTCTGACTGCAGACTGAAGGATGAATGGGAGGCCAACAGGGATCTAATGGATGCTGGTCCCAAGGAGTGATATGAAATCACCTGCCCTCCAGTATCACTACCTCACTATCTACCTGGGATGTTTGGTTGATATTACTATATCTTATTCTAGTAACTAATAGATAAAACAAATAGGTAATTAATATATAGTTTTAGTTTTACAAATCATCATATTGAATGTATGTATAATATCTTTATTACATCAAATTATGAACTTGGGGCATTACAATAAATATGAAATTCAATAATCACAGTTTGAAACTTTGCATAATATTTGCTGTTCTGCACTTCAAAGAAGAGATGTATTTCAGTACAATTTTTCTTTCTTTTTTTTTTTGAGATGGAGTCTCGCTCTGTCACTCAGGCTGGAGTGCAGTGGCGCAATCTCAGCTCACTGCAACCTCCGTCTCCCGGGTTCACACCATTCTCCTGCCTCAGCCTCCCGAGTAGCTGGGACTACAGGCACCCACCACCAAGCCTGGCTAATTTTTTTTTGTATTTTTAGTAGAGACAGGGTTTCACCGTGTCAGTCAGAATGGTCTCGTCTCCTGACCTCGTGATCTGCCTGCCTCAGCCTCCCAAAGTGCTGGGATTACAGGCGTGAGCCACTGCACCTGGTCACAATTTTTCTTAATTTGAAACATGTCTCTTTAAATACCTTCAATGTCGAAACACAAATATTCACAGTACTAATTTTTCCTCTTTAATATATGAATTGAGTTTAGAAGTACTTTGGTGGTTTTTAATATTTTTAGCAAAACAGAAAATTATTTTCACTACTTCTAGCTGTAAATTTTCTGGCTTTGCGATACATTCAGAAACAGTCATTTAGCATAAGGGTAATTACTTCTTCTGAACCCTACCCTAATGCTCCATAATTTACAATAATATGTTTCAGAGCATCCAGATGAATTGTAAAGGCCTTTATTCTTAATTGCTTTTCCTCTGTTTTCAGGGATCTTCAGTCAATTAAAATGTTTTTGGCTATGCTTTCTAATGAGGCAGGAAATTGAAGAGTTCCGATATAAGCATACATAAACCAAACACACATTTTCCATCTGCCAAGGCAAAGCCACAGCAGTGACTCTAACAAATGAGACCAAGGCTTGGCTTCCTTGGAGAATGGGCTCCTTAATATAATACAGACATTAATATTAATGTGATGATTAACTATGTATTTTAGAGAAGGAAGGAACACACACATGTCATCTGGCCCATGTCTATCTTCTATTTCACAGATAAAATTTGTAAATATTTCAAAGACAGAAATTAATCTTCTCCTCCTAATGCCCATGGAAATGTCTAATTATCCATTTTCTTGGTATAACTTCAATTTATTTTATTTTGCTACCCCATTACGGAAACAGAGAGCAGTTAATGAGTATTTCCCTTGGGAAATCAGTCATATTTGTTACATATTAGCATTCAGGTTAAATAACTTTTACTCATAGGCTTCACAATCTATTTCGTAAATCTCTTTTTGGTTCCATTATTTCAGGGCTTTTCCATAAATGTCTCCTAAATGTGGAAACCAAAATTAAATATAGTTCTCTCCTAAAGGGCAAAAATATCAGAAGAGTAATTTCCTGTGATATTTTAATAATTATATTCTAGTTTCATTTTTAACTGTTAATTCAACAGCATCATTTGGTGGATTCATATTTATTTTGTGGTTCATTATGACCCAAAGGTGGTTACTACTTCATTTGTCTCTGTCTCAATCATTTGCCACCTTTATGAGTATGTTACTTTGAACTATCATGGGTAAAGATGGTGGATTAAACACATGGATCTGCTTTAACTACCTCCTGAATCCTAGCAAAACAATCCTCTTAAAGGCATAAACAGACAAGAATGGGGGAGCATATGAAAGGAGACAATAGCAGCACAATTTTGGAAGCTGAGAACCAGATGGTTGAGTGATACATTACTTAGCAAACTCAAGAAAACTAAACTCTTAGACTAGAAGTAGAGGAATAACTTGATCTAAACTACAAAATCCTCAGAAGGCTCAGAACTGGCAGTACAAGTTACCTCTGGAAGTGGGGGTGAAAGAGGGGAACTAAAATAAGGAGCACTGATTGAAAGCCTGTTTTAGTAGTTGTTGAAATTCCTTTCTCTATACAGCTAGGCGGGTGCCTCTCCCCATCCCTAGCAAAAGACTGAGGGTTTATTATTATCTGAAAAGGATAAGTAGTCTGCCTCTGCATGGAGGAGCCCAGACTCCACTGAGACTCAGGCTTCCAAACTGAAAATCTGAAGTAGCTGAGCTCACAGCCAGGCAGGAAATGGAATGTCTCCACTGGAGAATCTGACCAGACTGAGAGTAAAGACTTAAAGACACTGAAATTAAGGGTCCCTCACTTAAAAAGCCCAAATGGACTGCCCTAAGTGAAACTCGAAGTTGGCAAGCCCCACTGTTTGCTCACAACTTTCAATCGGTTTTTAAAACCCTGCTCTTATGTATGCAGACAGCAAAAGATTACTGGACACTGAGGAAATCCTGTAAACTGAAGAACAGAGTTGCAACCAAAAAAACAGAAAGAAGCAAATTGGAAGAAACAGAGACTATGTGGTGGAAAATATATTTTTTAACTCTTTATATATATATATCATCAATGATATATATTTATCAGATGATGTGTATATAACAAGTACATATATACATATATAAAAATTAATATCTTAGTTGTAGAGAGGTAAGAAAAGATATTACAACCTTGGAATAAGAAAACAGGATCATACATATTTACACACATTCATATATATATGCACATATATATATGAAATATATGTATGAAAAATCGAGAAAACATAGGTAAGGGGATTTTCTGAACACTGGAAATCTGGAGGCAGAAACATTGTTCAGGAATACTTAGCCCAAATCTTTCTTTTCTCTCACAGCTGGAGGTGTGGGCTTGTTGGTCCCACGTTTGACTTAAGAACTTAGATAGCCAGATGTTAGTACACATTTCTGCATAGGTTGGTAAATTCTTCCTGCATGTTGATGTAAATTCCCAAGCATAACAGGACAGTGTAATAGCAAGAATTAAACTTCTCAGATCTGGCAAGACTCTCATTTGTGTGGGCAGCATCACTAGCAGCTGGAAAGCCCTTCTAAAGCCAAATGATAAGCTGAGACACATGGATGGCATCTGTCCTTGTCCTGTGTGGTCACTTTACTAGCAAAAGGACTTGACTTGTTGGACAATCAAATTGGAATTTAATTGAACTTCGGAGAGGATATATATTTGTGCATAGTGATCAATCTGGAACCTAGACTTGGGATTGGTGAAAAGACACCTCTTTCCACCACAGTTAGGTTTGGGAAGGGGCACCAGGATGTTGAAGGGAGGTTAGGTGGCCTGGAAAATAGCTCAAGGTTTGATATTTGTAGGGTGTTGTATCACCAGGTAGGTCACCTGGGAAGCCCCAAAGGAGGTTAAAAAGCCACAAGAGGAGAGCCCAAAGCTTGGGTCATCCTGGTCTAGGGTTTCACTAGAGGGTGTAATCTGGACACTTGGGATGATAAAATTGGAGAGCAGGATCTTCCAAGGACTCCTTCGAGCCCCTGCTGACAGTCTGCGACTTGCCGCTTGGAGAGAATGGCTCTCGAGGCTGCAGATGTGCAGGGGTGCATGCAGCAGAGATAGCATTAGCTGTTATTGACACTGTCTCTTGTGAAACCACTGAGAAAAAGGGAAGGAGACGGGTCCCACTTAACTGTAGCAGTTAGCTGTGTGTACTACTTAACTGTAATTGTTTTAACATGTGAAAATTAATCTTTGCTTTTAGAGAAAAAGCTTTCTGAAAATGGTAATTGTGACCTTGGAGTTCTATGATTTGTGAAAATGGAGTTTTCTTTTTTCTTTTTTGTAAATGGTGTTCAGAAGCCATGGAAAAGGTGATTTCTAAGTGGAAAATTAAATGGAGTGAATTGAAATGATCTTGGGACAAATTAACTTAAATGCTAAATAACTAAATTCTGGGTTTCAGGCACAGTTCTGTTTGAGAGAAGACAGTTTTGCTGGACTAGTGTCAAGAGAGATAAAAGGAAAGGGCTATCACACATGGAGTCTTAGAGTTTAGAAGTCTCAGAAAATAGTTTCCTTATGGGTCACTTTAAAATATTGTCTTGAGGCTAAGACACCTGTGGTTTCTGAGGGAGTACTGGCTCTGGTGGGGGTCCAGCCACTCACCTGGACCTGGCCAAGCTGGAAGAGACAGAGATGCAGTAGGAGAGATGGGTGTGAAGCCAGAGACCTGGGGAGGACTCTGCACCTGTCAGCTTCCAGGCAGGTGGGCTGTGACAGAGGAAGGAGGGGCAGGAATTCAGAGAGGAAGGATCCAGACTCAGAGGAGGAGCTTCTCAGAAAGCAGAAGTGTGGTGAGCCTGCCCCAACACAGATGGAGAGTGGCCCAACTCCCCTGAAGACTGATAGCCCTCAATGAGAGCAGTCACAGAATGGCCTGGGAGTGGGCAGCACGGAGCCTTCCCCAGGAGGGAGTAGAAGTGTCTCGTCTGCTGAATGCACAGGGCAGGCTGCCAGGGGCCACACCTTCATCCAGTGTCTGATGGACTTGTAAAATGAACACCTTCTATATCTCAACATGTCACTTCTTTTTTTCTGAAAATGCTTGGTTATATTTTCTGACATTCTTAATCAGCTTCCAAAAAGGTGGGTTAATTACTGACTACTAAATATATGATTTTATCTAAAGCCTATTAAGAGACTGAAGTTCAGTATTAAAGCTCTCTCAGATAAAAGATAAATAAAGACACTAGAGCCCAAAGGGATTAAGAGTTAAAGGAAAACTTCAGATTGCAATTCAAAAATATGTATATGCTGGCATTTCTCTTTTCATGGTTGAGGTCAACTAAACGCATGGATACTATCTGAGATCCTAGATGTCCTGTCCCCAGAACTAGCATGTCCGGGCTACCTATGTAGTCACATAGGGCCCCATGTTTAGTTTATGGCTTTACTATTGCTGACTTAAAATTAATCATTTTTTAACAAGTGCGCCAGCATTTTCACGGTGCACTGAACACTGCAAATTATGTAGCCACGGGTATATTCTTCAGTGTTCCCCTGAAGAGCTTGAGATGTCTTTTTTCAAACAGTTGCCTTTTTTTCAAACTTACTGAGGGGGAAATGAGTGTTTGGATTGCAAAGTTTAGAGTCTAGTCCATAATGTTTGATTCAAGGGTCAAAAAAAGAAAGAAAGAAAGAGAGAGAGAGAGAAAGAAAGAGAGAGAGAAAGAAGGAAAGGAAGAAAGAAAGGAAGAGAAAGAAAGAAAGAAAGAAGGAAAGAAAGGACCTCAAAATTTAAGGGCAACATTAAAATGATTGGTAGCTCAACAAAAGAGTGGACAAATGTATTAGTGAACTGTCACATCAGAGCAAGACAAAGATACTTAGTGAAGACCAAGGTAAATGAAAATCAACAGCATAAATTCATGACCTTCAAAAAAACATTTTTTGCCAACATGGTGAAACCCCGTCTCTACTAAAAATACAAAAATTAGCTGGGTTTGGTGGTGGGTGCCTGTAATCCCAGCTACTCTGGAGGCTGAGGCAGGAGAATTGCTTGAACCCAGGAGGCAGAGGTTGCAGTGGGCCAAGATCGCATCACTGCACTCCAGCCTGGGTGACAGAATGAGACTCCATCTCAAAAACCAACCAACCAACCAAACAACAACAACAAAAAACCCCATTTTTTTCTATTTTGTCATTAAAGTAGCTACAAGTCCCAGTGTTACTCTACTGTATTTCTAGTTCTGATATAAAACAAGATAACGTGCATCCAAGCACCAAGATTTCAGTCTCTACTGCTAATTATTATTTAAAATAATCAAGACTCCTTGGAGAAGAGCTGAGTGCATGTTTGAAGCAATGGACTCAAGATCGACTTGGGGCATCTTATAATCTTATTCCTTAAAAAATTCAACAATCTATTTTTGGCTTCTGGATGCTAAGCAAAGGAAGTAGGAACCATGAGAGCCAACAAGGATGTATTTGTTAAATCTTACAGTTCAGAAGAGTAATCTTGATTTTAGCAAACCATTTGTCAAAATCATGTGATACTGTCAATTCCTTGCAAATAGACAAAGAAATGTAGGGTGAGTTTTAGGACAATGAAATGGATTCAGAGCTCACTAAACAATAGATTAGATGATTTACAAGTGGACAGAAAGAATCCCACGGCATTTAGAAAGACCTAATCCTTGACTCTTGGCTTTTTTAGTCAACATTTCTCTCAACAACTAGAATGATGACATGCTTATGAAATTTAGCATGACACAAAGTTATAGGGTCAGCCAACCTGCTCTACAAGAGACAACATTTCAAAAGACATCTTCAGGTTGGAACAAGATATGAACACAAATTATTTGAAATTAATAAGAGGAAACATAAGATCACACACTTAGATTTAAAAAATAAACACACAGTCCATAATGAGAAACACCTCATTTAAAAATATTTTTATAAGGAAGATCCAGGGCTGTTAGTTAACTAAAAACTCGTAATGAATCAACAGAATAATATGGATGCCTTTTTCAAAAAAGCAATACATCTTAGGATGAATTATTGAAGTATCTAGAGCAGGGGTCAGAACTTTCTCTGCAAGGGCCAGATGGTAAATATTTAAGCCTTTATGTACCATATTGTCACAATTGCTCAGTCCTGTTGCTGTAGTGGGATAACAGCCAGAGAAAAGAGTTAAAGGAATGTGCATACTTTATTTATGGAAACAAATTCAAATTTCAGATAATTTTCACATATCATGAAATATCTTTTGATTTTTAAAAAGCATTTTAAAATATAACTCATTCCCACTGCTCCCCACCAAAAAGCAAAAACCATTCTCAGTTTGTAGGCTGTACAAAGCAGGTGGCAATGGCTTTGGCTAGGGGGTACAATTTGCTGACTTTGGTCTAAATAAAAAGACACTACTCTGCATTGGTCAAAATATTCCTTGGTAAATGAGAGTCATTTATAAATTAAACATTTCCCAGGAGTGATAATAATGGAGGAGCTAGACACATTTATGCCATAAAAGAGAAAACTAAGGAGGAGTATGAGGGATATTGAAAAATACTCAAAGGGCTGTCATGTGAGTACAAGCAGGTACTTTACCTGTGTTGTTTTACAGACCAGGTATAATGAAAGGAAGTTCCAGGGAGGCAAAAGTTAACTTTGTGTAAAGAAGAATTTTCATCAAAGAGCTGTCCCATCATAAAATGGGCTGCCCCTTAAGCTTTTTGTGGCATGGCCATCTTTCAAGAATGTTGCTGGAGGGATTCCCCATAGTAGGTGGGAGGTGGGAATCAGTGAAAAATTCAAAAATGTTATTAAGAAAATCTAACCTTCAAAAATCCTTAGGACCTCTTGATTAATATATTTCTTTATTTCTTCAAATGAAACTGCATCAGCCTGAAGAAGGAAAAAAAAGGTTGTTAAAATAGAGCATAGCACAAATGAATAAAGAATAGAAATATTGGGTTGGCTTGCCTATTTGAAACTTCTGTAGAGATCCATTTATCAAGAAAAACGCTTTTGGTAATTGATTATATTGGGCAATAAATATCTGTTGCTTTGACCAAATTCTGAGAAGAAGTTGAAGTGCGTAATTGCTCTAAAAGCTATGGGCTGGGATCACAACCAGTGGTATCAACAGGTTTCCTATTAAATGGAGACACATGGCTTTACACAGTTAGAGAAGACATTCCTATGACTTCATTGTATAAGGTTAAATAATCTAAAAAGTGTAATCATGATGTTAGTAGCCTAACCACAATTTAACTTTTAACCAATCCCTGGATGGCAAAGTCAATATCTAATTGATATAATGTATTTTCAAAGGAAGACAACCTGGAACAGAACTCCAAGTATGCTGGATTATTTTCAAAAATGTTGTGTTCATGGGATAAAAGCAAGTTTTACCCACTTCATCATAAAGTTTATTCTGTAATTTACACATTGCAAGTATATAGGTATTAAGTAATTTTCTTTTCTTAATTGGGATCTGGTAAAAGGAAGCAGGCAAATAATGTCAGCTGAATTTTCCACCTGTTGACAAGTAAATACACATGCATTTGACAAAGAATTTGACATTTATAACAGTAATGTTTTATTATAGTACCTTGATATTTTTATAAGAGCTATTATTTTTTTCTTGATGGTTAGAATTTCAAATTATTTTATTACTCTTTATAGTTGGTGATTATTATCCAGGGGTATATGTGTAGCATTAAAGACAATATGGTGAAAATTGGAGGTTGTGACAAAGGCAATAAGCCCCATTGCCAACTATCCACTTTGAGATACATACATGAACAAAGACCATAACAGAAGATAGTCAGATGAGAGAGCTGGAAGCTCTACAGAAAATCACCATGCAATGTGAATTTAGGAATGAAGCAGAGCCTACTTAGATAGTGAGCCTTAATTTATTATAAACATTCTTGGGTAGGTTCCTCATCACTCTTCACTGAAAATTCCTCTATCCTGTCTGTGTGTAGATATGTGATAACAGTATTGTTGTGGGGTTTCCTAACATAATGGTGCTAGTTCATTTGTAACAACAAACTGACTTAGAATGACAAAAAATAAAAATAAAAAATATCCAATGTGATGGGCTTATAAAGTGATGATTCCTATAGGACAGAATAACTCCAAGAATGCTCTATTTCATTAATGAACTTTAATTAATGCATCTAATACCAATTACTGCACAACCCCAAGAGTGAAGTTACACAGGCTTTATTCAAGTAGAGTTTCAGGACAGTGGGCAGAAATAAAGAAGTATGAAAATTGTATGAATGCTCAGTTTTGCTTTATATCTGGTATTGGTTGATTATCTGAGAAGAATGTGTCTTTAACTGCCCTACTTCACTTCAAGACCCTCCTTTCTTCCTAACATGGATATTTTCAGATTAAATTTCTCTGCAGAATAGCCACTCACCACTCCTCTTGAGGATTAATAAAGATATGGGCTTCCTTCACTAAACACTCTTGGCCTAAGTGGTTTCTACTTCAAGGCACTACTCATGGCAGATTTGTTGTTCTGATATTCAACAAAATAGAGTATGAAATGGACACGTTTCATAGCAATATGAAACAGGCGTATGTGGTTTCTGTGTAGTGTAAGGAGACATTAGAGACAGTACCTGTATGTTAAAAGCATGGGTTTGAAGCCATCCAGACCTGGGTCCGACCCACTTAATAAATCTGTGACCTTGGGAAAGTTAATGCTCATTTTATGCGTTTATAAAACTGGGCTGAAAAGGACACCAATCCTTCCAGAATGATTGTGAAGATCAAATGAGGTAATATATAGTAAGTGCTTAGTAGAGGATCTGGCACATAACTTTAAATGACAGCTATTATTGCCCTCACAGGGACCAGTTTAGGTTTGTTTTATTTATTTGAAAGGCAGTATCATTGCTTTCACTGTAAAAGGGATACATGGTCGGTACAAGCCAGGATCCTTGAAGCATCTTAGCACTACTTACCGGAATGCCAGGAATGCCTGGAGAGCCTGGAGGGCCTTGGTGGCCAGGGGATCCCATGGAGCCCTTGTTTCCTGGTGGACCCATAGGACCGATGGCCCCCTTCATGCCTGTAAGGCCTGGTTTTCCCCGTTCACCTTGTGAGCCTCTGTCTCCTGGAATCCCCTGATCACCCTGTTAGGGAAAAAATAATAATAAAGAATAATCTCTTCTAGCATCAGCTGTAGTTGAGAGCAAAAGTTCTGGATTCATACTGGCACTTATTAGCTGTTGGGCCTTGTATAAATAACTTAAACTCTCTGTGTCCTAGCCTCCTCTCCTACAAAGTGGGCATATTAATAGTATCCATTAAATAGGGCGATTTTCAGAACTAAATGAATTAACCCAAGTAAAGTGCTCAGAGCAATGCCTGGCACCTTGGCAGTACTTAATATATAAAAGATAGAGAGAATGTTAGGTGTACTTGGTTGCCCATCTAGGATGATGGCAGTTTTGAGAGTCAATACCAGCTATCACTTGAGGTCTGGGTCTCCTTTGCAATGATAAAGGAAGATTGCCAAGAGGATCTCATTACTGAGACTTTTCACTTAAAAAAACTTCAGGACATTCAAAATCTCTCCTAAATCATGTGCTCTCCCCACCCCTGGCTTTCCCCTGTTTGTTTGCTCTTTATTAGACTCTTCAGGTTTGTTTTCTGTATTTGTGCTTTACATGTGTATGCATGTGTGTGCATGTTTGTGTGTGTGTGCACGTGAGTGTGATCACTGTGCCCTAAATATATACCCACAGGAAGGTGAGAAGGGAGAACCATTGAAAAGATCAAAGCAGGTGACTGGGGGGAGGATGTCACTGACATCATTTACTGGATAGTATAAATGAACTATAGAAGAATCAGTTGGGCCAGGCGCAGTGGCTCACGCCTGTAATCACAGCACTTTGGGAGGCTGAGGCAGGCAGATCACCTGAGGTCAGGAGTTCGAGACCAGCCTGACCAACATGGAGAAACCCCATCTCTACTAAAAATACAAAAAAATTAGCCAGGCGTGGTGGCGCATGCCTGTAATCCCAGCTACTCAGGAGGTTGAGGCAGGGGAATTGCTTGAACCCGGGAGGCAGAGGTTGCGGTGAGTTGAGATCACACCATTGCACTCTATCCTGGGCAACGAGAGAGAAACTCTGTCTCGAAACAAAACAAAACAAAACAAAACAAAAAACCAAGAATCAGTTGAATAAGATGTCATAATTAATTAGTAAAATATTACATTAGATGTGCCTAAATCTGATATGAAGTTTGCTTGATGCTGTTTTTTTATCCTGAAATGTGTCTACTACTGTATGTGTTTGTGCAAGAGAGAATGAGAGAGAGAGATCATGGCAGTTGCTTCAGTCATAAATTTTCAAACATTCAGTTGCATAACTCCAGGAAGTGATCCTCACACCAAATATGATGGAATGATGGTTGAAGCTGTCCTGTATCTCATTATATTGTTCTTTTAACTATGACTACTCTGCAGAAGGGCAAACTCAATTTCTCTTGACTTAAAAAATAACAAAAATAAATGAACAGTTACAGAGATTTGTGTGATCATAGAATCAGATATAGAAATAAGCCATGCAGAAAGAAATAAAAGCAGTTGGGCCTAGTATCAATGCTACTGTCTTAGTTATAAAAATATATCTGCATACAGGTCTGTCACTCCAGCTCACATTTGGAGAAATTTCTGAGATGACTAGAAAAAATATTAGCATGCTTTGATCAATGATTAATACTCTGATCATGTGCAAGATAAATGCAATCTTTAACATGTTAAAATTATTTTATAAGTTAGGTACAAAGATGTTCATTGTAGTGATGTTTATTATTATGACAACTAGAAGGAATCCAAATGTCCAGTGGACTAGGTAAGTGAAATAAGGTATAGTCAAATAGTAGAATAACATATAGCAATTAAAAGGTAGATATACATTTATTTTTACAGACAAGAAAAGATGATCAATATATATTGTTAGGTGAAAAAAGTCACTTACAAGACAGCATAAGCTCCTTTTTGGAAAAGTATATGTTTATATTAATACATATAAATATATGTGTATATTATGTATTAGAGTGAGAGAGATGGAAATATGTCCAAATATCACAGTGCTTATCTCTGTGTAGTGGGATAAGGTAGATTTATTTCCTTTTAAATTTACATCATCTGTATTTTCACATTTCCTTCCGTTATTATGGATTACTTGTATAATGATAAATAAAAGTTAGCAAACTAGACACCAGTATACAAACATATGTGCCCACACTCACATACAATAGCAACCCTTAATAGAATTACACTGAGTAACAATGTTTGAGTAACCTCTTGCAGTGGCATGACTCTACTAGAAATTAATTCTATTAATTCTAGTGGAAATTAATTCTAGTAGAAGTTAATTCTAGTAGAAATTAATTCTACTAGAAAATGTTGAGGTTCATTAAAGGAAATAAAGAGAAATTGCAATAATGACATTAACGCTCCAAACAACACAAAACCATATAACATAATTGGCATTACTAGTAACTTCACTATACTTTCAGTTATCCTTTCCATTTCTCTAACCCCTCACACCACCTTCTTTACTTAGTTTTTCTGTATGTCAGTAGTTCTCAATTGCAGTGATTTTGCTTCCCAGGAGGCATTTGGTGATGTCTGGAGACACTTTTGGTTGCCACAATTGGAGGGATGGTGGTGCTACTGCATCTAGTGGATGAAGGCCAGGGATGCCGCTAAGCATTTTACAATTCCAAAACAGCCAACCACAACAATTATCTGCCTCTGAATAATCACAGTGCTGAGGTTGAGAAATCTTACTCTAGATAAAAAAGAACATGGGTGATGGTTATAGTAGAGATATATGTCTGAGATAGGAGGATAATAAAAGCTTTCCAAATTTAAATAGCAAAGTATACTTAGCTGTGTACAAAGGCCAACTACATAGATGTACCATATAACTTGCTCTGAGTCCCTTGTCATATTTAATGTCTAGTAGAGATCTTGGATCACCTACACCCTAGCCTTTATATATTTGGTGATTTGCAGGGGTCTACACACATAATTGTGTAACTCAAATGATGGGACAGTTGTAACAGACAGACTTGAATTACAATCACAATAGTAATATACATACACGTTCTCCTTTGGGGCCTCTGTCTCCAGGCTTACCCATGATGCCCTGAAAAACAGATGTTAACATGAAAATCACTCCTTGCCAAGATTTTTCATCAGTCTGATTGATCTAAATGTTGGTAGGTATTCTGGATGCAGTATGCATTATAACTTTTATTTTAAATTATATTTCCCATACCTGAGCACCTGGTATTCCATCTTTTCCATTTATTCCCTATAAAGAAAAAAAGGATTAATATTTCTAATTCTGCATTAACATAGTTAAACACAACAAAAGCATAAGGTTTAGAGGACAGTTCCTTAATCATATTTCTACTGAGAGCTTGGTAAAGCAAGGCGGTAAAATAGAAAACAAATAAATAGAATCTGACAGTCCTGAGTTCAGATTCTGACTCTATCACTTACTAGCCCCATTAACCTTTTTGGGCAATTTACTTAACCTCAATAGCATCAATCTCTTCACTAGTGAGGAAAATAAATAACCTTAAAACTAAGAATTAAGTGAAATAACATGAAAAATGCATGGTCCTCTATAAATAGTCAACAAAGATTATTTTCCTTTTTATTCTTCTACTAGGTCATCCTGAGAAATAAGAAGGTGCCTCACGGCATAGGTGGCTGGAGTATGGCATTTTTGTTACCTTCTAACAGGTTTTCCAGCACAGAGTATCATTCTCAGAAAATGGTCTCAGTTGTTGCTGGGGAAATTTCATAACATGGCCAGAGCATGATCCTACTATGAAATAAACTGTCAGTTAGAGAACAATTGTTATTTTTCATTTAGAAATATGAAAGAAAAGCAAGAAATGTATAATCATGGTTTTTGACAGTATTAGTCACTTTTTATTAGAAAACTGGAAGTTTCTTGAACTTTAAAAGGGAGTTCTAGAAGTGGTAATGAAGCCTAGATCTGCTTAAATATTTATAAGACTGAGAGAACTATTGGCTGGGAGTTATAAGAAGGAAAAGTATTTGAGGTCAAATCAAATACCCAGGGCCCAACAGCAAACGTGTTTTTGAGATCTGATTTGAAGAGCAAGATCAAGGTGTGGAATATGATTTCTTAGCCAGCAGGCAATTGCATGGACATGCTCCTCTAAAAGCCCAAGGGACTTTTATTGTGCTGGAATGGATTCTGTGGGATGGAACTGCAAAGAACTGCATGTTTTCACTGCTATAAATTACGCTGAAATCTGTCACAGTTGACAACCCAACCATAGTTCGCCAACCTTTCTGAAACATCCTGGGAATTATTGAGAGTACGTTAACTAAGAACATGTTACCTGAAGTGTATGGTTCAAAGAATTTATTACATTCAGACACACAAGGAACAAGGACAAAGCTGATTAAGGAGAGGATGTGAAAGAAACAGCTGTGTCACTTGAATAAAAGAAGATAAATCTAGAGTAAAAATGTAGTTCATGGTTTTGGTAACAATATAAGAAAATAAGTAACCCTATAACCTGTTTTTTGTCTCCAGTAATTTATCAAAGACTATCATGAGTGTTCTCTTTTGTATAGGAAGGTGTTACTTTCTATCCACAGGGGAGCCCTGCTTTCAGAGATTTTTACAATAACTCATATGTATTTGCTCCTCTCTACCCTCATCTCATTCATCTGGCAGATCCCCTTTCCTGGGTACATTCTGCCTACCTCACGTCTGCATCTGAGCAGCTGATTCGCTGAAGAAAACCACGTATCTTTGCTCGTTTGTTCCAACCCAAATGTACAACAGCAGATCGCAAGCAGCACCTTCAGCATTACCAGGACATCCTTCTGTATTTCCCAATTTGACTCCCTTTCTATCTTTCCAAAAGTACTCTTTCACACAGTTTCCTGTCTCTTCCAACCTCCAGCATCACCTCCCTACTCCTCACACTTGGACGACCTCCATTCTTCTTTCACTAACAAACAAAAGAGACCCCTCTCACCATCCCTCAACCAGTTGCATCAATCTTCACGGATTTGCACCCCAACTGTGGCACCTCCACACCCCACAGTTAGGAAGGGTGAACTGCCCCTGTTCCTAGTTAAGACCAATTCCCACTTGTGAGTATACCAGTTCTACTCAAAGTAGTCTTCACTCTTCTGTGTCATCAAATTTTCCTCTCTCAACTGGATCATTCTTACCAAGATACTAACATGTGGTGATCTCTCCCACCAATGACCTCTACATTTCTGATGCAGTAGAGAATTATCAGCCCTCATATTACTTACCTGTATGTTGATCACTCCTTACTGCTTTCTCCTTTCTCTTAAAACAGTTCACTTGACATCCAGGAAACCTCACTTGCCTGATTTTCTTCCTGCCTCTCTGGCTGCAGTTTCGTAGCCTTCTTTGTTGGGTCATCTTCCTAACAGTTGAAGCGCTCTCTTTCCTTCCCATCCACAGTGACTCCACTTTTCCGGGCTCAGGTTTAGATACCCTAATTTGTCTCACCAATCCTGGCCTCTCCTGAGTTTTCACTGTGTACTTGACATCTCCACCTGAATACCTACTAGTGCTTCAACATGAACATGTCCAAAACAGAACTCTTGGCTCTCCCTCCCAAACCCACCTACCTTCAGTCTGCCCCATTTCACCAAACAGCAGCACTCTCACATGGTTGCTCAGACTCTACACCACAGCTGTGATTGGTCTCTTTCCCTCACATGTCTCTAGATTAGTCTATCAGCAAGTTTTGTTGCTTGCTGGCTCTCTCTTCAATGTACATCCTAAGTTCCTCTACTCATGGCTGTTTCCACCGTCATTACTTCTCGTGGAGACAATGGCGATGGTTTCTTACTGTTCTGTCTTCCTCTACCCCACTCCCTACAGCCTACTCTCCACACAATATCAGAGTGATCCTCAAAATGTTCAATCATTTTCATTCTTTGCTACAAAAGCTCCAGTGGATTTCCATCATATTTCAAATGAAATCCAAACTTCATTCCCTGGCTTGGAAGTTCTTTATGGTCTGGCCACTGCCTACATCTCCCTCCGTATCTTTCCCACTCTTCTTTCACTTCGTTCATTCTTGACTTCATGTCTTTTAATGAGGTCCTTGACCCCATCAGGCTCGCTTCTCTCCTAGCCATTTCTTTTTCCTGAAACAATGGTCCCCTGACCTTCCCATGGCTTGACTTCTCACTTTATGCAGGTTTCTGCTCAAATTGCAGGCAAATCTTCTCTGAGCCCACTATTTGAATAATATTCCAGAGCTTTACTCTACTTACACCTTCTTCTACTTGAAACTCTGTGTGTGTGTGTGTGTGTGTGTGTGTTGTTTTTATCCGTTTTCCTATATTAGAATGCAAAATCTATGAATTGTTAGCACCTAGAACAGTGCCTAGCATGTAGGAGGTGCTCAAGAAATATTTGGTGATGAACGAATTGCTTTTTGCATAATCTCCTGGCAACTCAATGGCAGGCTTTAATGATAAGCCTTGCAGGGGATGGGAATGAGGAGGTAAGAGGAGGCAGGGAATGAAACTAATATTATTGAGTACCTCCCACAGCCAGGCACTGGAAATGCTTTCCATACATCATGGCACTTAAGTGACTCATAAAATCCTTTGAACCATAATTCAGACACAGATCTTCCTGACTCTAAATTACATTTTTTTCATGTCTTCTCTGAGGAAATGGTGGCCACCAACCCTGAAGGTTTCACAGAGATGCCAAACTGGCTTCCTGAATTTTGCACTGCTTGTTCACCTCACCTTCTTTCCCGTACACACCACAGCAAATAAATCAGCAGTGACCTTCTGTAAAGCATAACTCTGAGAGTGAGGTCTGTCTTATTCATCTTAGATCCCCTCCCTAAGGGCCCAGCACATTCTTAGCAAACAGCAGTGACTAGATGAATTTATGTGGAACTGAATTAGTCAGAATGATTGTTACAATGTCACATCAATACCACAGATCAGTAACTAAGAGCTATTTTAGGACACAAGGGGATGAGACATTCACCAGTAGTGATTTATGAAAGTGTAAGAAAACAAGGCCTGTATACAAAGGAGGAAATTTGAGAAAATAACTTCTACTTTAGGATTTGGTTTAACATACAGGTATTATATCTATAAGTCTTTGGTTTCTTTATACTTTAGGATGTGACAGGCCAATATTTTCTTTAAGTCTGCTGAGAACATTAGGCTTAAGAAATGATGAGTCAGATTTCCTGACACTTAAAACTCTCACCATTGTCAACACTGTTTAAGACATAAAGATACCACACATAGATCTAGGGAACTCAATAAGAACTCCTGCCCTTGCCATCAAAAATCCATCTGCACAATCTTCTTAGTCCTTGGAAACTGCTTATTCAAATCTCAGAATTTCTGAGGTGGTAGATGAGGAGATAATGTTAGAGCATTTCTCTAGGTGGCATATTTTAAGTAGTAAGAAGTACTTACTGGCCTCCCTGAGGGTCCTTCTGGTCCAGGGAAACCTATATCTCCAACAGGTCCTCTCTCACCCTATAAACACATCACAGACACAGATTAATTGCCAACAAATGTTTTAAAACTGCATGCAAGTACAACACAAGTACAACTGTCATGAAAGTAACTGCCAACTCACCGGTTCCCCTGGAACTCCTGGAGGCCCTGGGGCACCAGGTTTTCCCTGGCAAGGCAAATTAAAGAGAAATGTTAGGAGCCAAATTGCTGAATGACACCATACGCTTCTCTTCCCCCAACCCCAATTGAGTTTAAAGTGCTCCCAAGGGTGATGCTCTCCAGTGGCATTTCTGGCCGGGTGTGGTGGCTCACGTCTGGAATCCCAGCACTTTGGGACACTGAGGTGGATGGATCACTTGAGGTCAGGAGTTCAAGACTAGCCTGGCCAATGTGGCAAAACCCTGTCTCTACTAAAAATAATACAAAAATTACCCAGGCATGGTGGGACATGCCTGTAATCCCAGCTACTCGGGAGCCTGAGGCAGGAGAATCACTTGAACCCAGGAGGCGGAGGTTGCAGTGAGCTGAGATCATGACATTTCACTCCAGCCTGGGTGACAGAGTGAGACTCTGTCTCAATAAATAAATAAATAAATAAAGTGGCATTTCTAAGGGGACAGAGACTGGGGAACATTTAGTCAACTCCGCAGGCCATAAGTTTCAGACTGGGGTGAAGTTCTTTGAATATATATTTGTGTGGATGGTGGAGAGTAGGAAAGGAGAATATTTTTGAAAATATTAGCCCAAAGTATCATCATTATTGGAAATCCCTCTTGTGCTTATTTTCCTGGCAGCTCTTCTTTACTTTGAGAGTGGAGAAATGGGCACAAAGCATCAAATAAGTTTTTTTCTAGGCTTTGAGATTCACAAGAGGGCTTTTAAGTTCATAGTAGGACAACCTGAAAAAATCATGTTTGATTTGAAAAGCCATGTTTTGTTGACAGGAAAAGAGACAGATTAGTTTGTTTCACTACACCATGGCTTGGATGACTGATCCTGGAGCAGACAGACCACAGCGAGGGACAAGAGGGGCAGATGGCCCAGTGGAGACTGGAAGCACACAAGGCCCGAGTGTGCAGGCAAGGCTTGGTTGCCTCTGAGAAGGAACCACCTCCTGTCCCTTGGTCTAATGTGGCTGGGAAAGATAGACGACGTGGGATGTAGGTATGGTGGGGCTGAGACCTGAGAAAGCCAAGTAGGTTTTGGAGAAATACGAAAAGAAATGGGCTTTTTCCAACTTGCTGCTTAGAATTCTGGAAGGAGATCCCTCCATAGGTAGAGATACGGTGCTGAATGGCAAAGCTAGGCAGGCAGAAGTTAGAGAGAGCATCCCTGGGTCCCCGTAGCTTGCCTGTGCGAAGTTGTTGGGGGCCTGAGTGGGAAGATGTGCTAGAGCTGAGAAGGCCAATGACCTGAAGGGTCTTATTGTGGGACATGGCGGGTATGGAGGGCTCGGGCCTTGAGATCTGAGACAAAGAGATAAGGCACATTGATGGAAGTCATCCCTAAGGTCAGGTAGGACCAGCGGAGAACTCAGAGCATCCGGGGGAGAGCATGCTGACTGGAGGCCCCACCCCACCACCAGCACTCACAGGCACTTCCTCCTGTAAACCCACACGCCATCCTCAGAGAAAGGCAAAGAAAGAAGCTCTAGGGGAAATCTCTGGTTAGCCTTGAATATACTGGAAAGGGACAGACCGGTCCGTTCTAGGAAGAGCAGGATTGGGTTCCCTTGGTAATCACATGAGTAACCAGTGTCTCTGCGTGGGCAGGCCCCAGCCCTGCTTCAACTAGAACAATCACCATTTTTCAAAAAAAAATTTTTATCATGGTAAAATATACATAACCTAAAGTTTACCCTCTAAACCATTTTTAAGTGCATACTTAAGTGGCACTAAGTGCATTCACACTGTCATCTAGCCATCACCATCGTCTATTTCTAGATTCTTTTAACTATTTTATCTTCTGAGCCACAGAAGGGCCAGTTATAAAAATCTAATATGCATCTTTAACTGAACATGTTTGTAGTATGTAAATTTTTTACCCTTTCTTATTTATGTAATTGTCAGTCAATGCTTTTATTTTATTTTATTTTTTGAGACAGGGTCTTGCTCTGTTGCTGAGTCTGGAGTGCAGTGACACGATCTCAGCTCACTGCAGCCTTTGCCTCCTATGCTCAAGTGATCCTCCCACCTCAGCCTCCAAGCAGTTGGGACTAAAGGTGCCCAGCTAATTTTTGCACTTTTTGCAGAGACAAGAGTTTTGCCATGTTTCCCAGGTTGGTCTCTAACTCCTGGGCTCAAGTGTTCTGCCCATCTTGGCCTCCCAGAGTGCTGGGATTACATATGTGACTCCACTGTGCCTAGCCAGTTAATGTTTTTAATTATGACATATGAAAACTGCTTTTTTAGTAAATATATCAGATCTTAGACATCCAACTAAGCGGCAGGCTAGCCCCCTATCTCAATAATGCTGCCTCTTTTAAAAACATATTTGGAATTTCTCATTTGGATTGCCTGTTGCCACTGTTGCACATCTTTTAAATACTTTCAATGGTGGCCAGTATTTTTTCCTAGAAGATAAGCTTAATTTAGGATAATAGCAAAACGTAATTTGTAGACACACCTGAGTGAACACAATGAAAAAAACTGGGCTTTATTTTATCACAAGGAAACAAAAATTCAAATCACAGGATGTGAGTATAAGAGGAACAGGTTGTAAGGGTTCTCTAAGGACCCTTCCAGAAACTGATTTCCAAATATGTTGCTGGGAATGGCTGTGAGTGGGGCAGTAGTGAGGGAATAGAATTAAGTGTGTAGTCAACTTTCAAGAATACTTCGTTTTATAAAAAATTTGGAAGGGCTTTCCAAAGAAGATATTTTCATGCTACTTTTACAGTCATACAAATATTTGACTGGATCTATAATGGCTAAGTAAGGGAATGTCATCATCTACGAAGGATGCAGATGATGGATGGGGCTCTATTTTGTGTTGTTAGAAGTTAATGGAGTGAAGTAGAGTGGCTCTGAGCACTTTGTGGGATGGCAGTGGGGGATGAGCAGGGCTTTGGGTGGTGTTGGGCGTCAGTAGATCTCAGTGGGTGACTGTGGGTGGTGATTGTAGGGCCCTTATCTTATCTTATCTTTCTTATATTCTTGTGATACAAGCCCATGGTTTCCATTGACTTTCCTGTAATGTTATCCTGGACCTGCCCTGCAGGAGCACCTAGTAAGAGGATAAATGGCCTCTTATTCATAAAGCGTGACCACAAAATTTTAATTACAGCATCATGAATGAAGATCAGAATGATCTCTAGGGCTCAGAGAAATAATTTCAACCTTTCCTGGAGCACTTCCTATTCATTTGAAAAGACCTTGATGAGATTAAAACATTTGACACCAGAGAGCAACAAAAATGATTGAGAGGATTGAAGGGCTAGTTTACGAGGAAACATTAGCAGCAATAAAGCTCTGCTAATAACACTGGGCTGAGGAATAACTCAGGCAGATTGCATTAATACAAGGAACTTGAAGTACATGCCTAAGGATAAGAACTCTGTCTTTTGAAGACTGAGAAACCTTGAAATATGACAAGAATAGAGAAACACAATAAACTTTCCAAAGCTGTGCTCATAAATTAATGTATAGTAACTTGGTTTCATCTCCCCTCCATGAAAGTGACTTGGGAAGAAAATAAAAGAGGACAAAAAACAAAACAAAACAAAAAGAAATAGAGAATTGTGGAGGTGGAAAATACAGGTGGCATTATTTATGAAACTAGAATTGTCAGGAACCTAATGCCACGGAAGTATGGTATGCTCTCCTGCCCGTCTTGATCCCTGGCCACAGGTGTATCATGGAGATAGAACTGTTTACCTGTGAAAATGATGTGAAATAATCTGAACTCACCGACATCCCTGCTATTCCTGGGGGACCTGCTGGGCCTCGATCTCCCTGTTGGGATTTAAAAAAATATTGCTACTTTAATGACATCAATGAAGTCTTTAGTTATGAAATTAATTCTCAAATAATAATTTGGATTTGGTAAAGCTTTCCTTTGGAGCTGTAAGTGTTATTGATATTAGATGTGGTGAAGCTAGTGTGCAGATGGAAAAATAGCAAACTGAGTGGCTAATTGCCAACTGAACTTGTTACAGCTTTTTTATTTTCCATAAAACTAAAGTAAATAATAGTTTTAATGAAAGCAAGCATAGATGTTATCATTTCTGTGACCTATTTTAATGTCCCCTTACATACTTATAGATAAAATTAGTCAATATTTTTATTCTACATGTTCAAAAGATCATTACTCTTACTTAAAAGATTAAGCACTTTGAGTGTCTTCCAAAAAGCTTTTCCTATCCTTGTCTCATTGGATATAGAGTTAGAGTAAAATGATCTACAACTAATGATTTGTAGTTCTCATTTGGCCAATTAGAAGATCCCTTGAATTGCTCTGTGGATCAATTAAAAAGTGATCCTTTTTAAGGATCACTCCTTAAAAAGGAGTGACTCAACTCCTTTTTAAGAGCCAGTGTGATATTTTAGATAAAGCTGACAGTGCTAAATATACTAACGACTATATATATGGGATAATAAAATGGCAATTTTTTTGGGCAGAAACTGAATTAAAAAAAATTTCATAACTTTACTCGGGGACAGAAAAGGCTTGATTTAATGAATGAAGAGATATGCTCTCTTCTTGGAGAGCAAGACAATGTTGTAAAGGTGTCATTGCTAACTAAACTAATTTATAAATTTAATGCAATTCTTACAAAATTGCAGTTTGATCAAATGATACTAAAGTTTACTTGGAATAATAACTGAGAGGATAAGAAATTAAAAGAAGAATAATAAAGAGATACTAGTAATATCAACATTTAAACATATAACAAATAAAGCTATAATGGAATATTGGCATAAGATTAAGCAGCATATCAAAATACTATAACAGAAATATCAGAAACAGACCAGCATTTATAATAGGATTTTATTTAACAAACAGTTCTAATAATTGGATAATTTTGTTGAAAAAAGTTTGATTCTTCTCTTTACATTATATCCCATATGAATTCCACATAGATTTATATAAAAATTAAGTAATATAAACTATAAAAGAGCTCAAAGAATATATTAGTGACATTCTGATTTTGGTTGAAAATAAAAGTAAAAGTCATTTTGTGCATAAAAGCAAAACAAGAAATCATAAAGAAATATAGTGTTAGATTTGACTACATTAAGGTTATATTTACAATAAGATTAAACGTAAAAATGAAACGCAAATACCAACTAGGATGAAAACTCCAACACATGAGATAGAAGTAATGTCTTTAATGTATGAAGCACAGCCATCATCAAAAAGAAAAAAATAACTGATAGAAAAATGGGTAAAGGACATAAACAGTCAATACACATCAATTTTCCTCTGTTCCTTTTGAATTACAAAATTTTCATTTCTAAAATTAATATACTAGAACTTTTCGTTCAATGAAATATTTGCATGTCTCATGCCTCTCATTCCTTAACCACTATCCTCGAATGAACTTGCCTCTTATTTTCATAGTTACACCTGACACTTTGTCAATAAAAATATTTGCTGCCCATCCATAATCTCCATTTCATGCGTTCCAACTTTGGACCACCATTCCACATCATTCTAACTCACTCTTTGAGTACCTTGAACCCCTAAACCCTAATCCATTGATGGTACAAATTTGTTTTCTTTCACTCCCTGGATGGCCTCTCCCTCTTTTTTGCCTAGTTAAAATTCCATGGTTACTTGTTAGAATCATTCCTTGTGTATGCCAATAAGCCAATAAGGGTCTTGTCCCATTCTTCCTTCCAGTACTCACCTGTCAAAAGCAGAACATTGTTTAAATCCAACTCCCCTCCAATTCTGTGTCTTTACCTGAATGTCTGAACATGGCTGGAAAAGCACATGTAGCCCTGTTTTTTTTTTTTTGTTTTTTTTTTTTTTTTTTTTTTTTGAGAAGGAGTCTGGCTCTGTCACCCAGGCAGGAGTACAATGGCATGATCTCAGCTCACTGCAACCTCTGCCTCCTGGGTTCAAGTGATTCTCCTGCCTCAGCCTCCTGAGTAGCTAGGATTACAGGTGCCTGCCACCACCCTTGGCTAATTTTTGGTAGAGATGGGGTTTCACCACGTTGGCCAGGCTGGTCTTGAACTCCTGACCTCAGGTGATCTGCCCGCTTTGGCCTCTCAAAGTGCTGGGATTACAGGCGTGAGCCACTGTGCCTTGCCAGCACACGTAGTCTTGTTGAGAGGTCTCACTTCAGTTCGTGACCATGAACCTCAAGAGGGTCCTTAGGGCTGAGCAGTCATCACACTTCTGTGGTCCCTGAACCCTCTCTCTTTCCTAGAGGACCTTCTCCCTAAATCCCCAACCTCTTACCCTACCTTGCTCTTGGGTAATGGCCTTGCTTCCTCTTTATCTGAGAAAATTTAAGCAATCAGAAAACAACTTTTGTAGACTCCATCCAATACATCTTCCCACCTATCAGCCTCTGCCCCCATACTCTGCTTTCTCCCCTTTTACTGTAGATAAACTACCCTCTCTGAAGCCAAACCCTCCACATATGCACTAGGTCCCCTTCTCTCTAGGCTACTTAAAGACATTGGTCCAGCACTCTCTCCTTTCTCTCCAGCATCATCATCCCCATCTTCCCCCTCTCTACTGAGTCATTCCTTTAGCATATAAGCAGTCTGATATTTCTATTATCTTCAAAATCTATCCTATAAAACCTCGACCCTACTTCCTCTAGCAGCCTCTGGCCTATTTATTTGCTATCATTTGCAGCAAAACTCTGTGAGCGTTATTTATACTGACTTGCTGACTCTATTTTTTTTCCTTGTTCTTTCTTAAACCCCTTCAAGTCCACAGTTGCTCCTACAATATAGTGAAATAATAATTTTTCTGGTCAAGGTCATCCATGACCTCTACATTGCTAAATCCAATGTTCAATACTTGACCATTCTACCTGGCCCCATCTCCATTCTACTTGACCTGTCTGCAGTATTTGAGACAGGAGATCACTCCTTTCCCCTTGATTCATTATTCTGTCTTGGATTGTAGGATACCAAGTTTTCCTCCTACCTCTCTGGTTACTTCTTAGTCTTCCTTGCTCCTTCCTCCTTTTCTTGATCTCCTAATACTGGAGGGCCTTGGGGCTCAATCCTTGACTCTTTTCTGTTTCTAAAAACTCTACTGTCATTCCCTTGGTAATCTTATCTAGTCTTCCACTTTACAATAGCATCTCTATGCTTAGAACAGCCAAATTTGTATCTCCACTTAGACTTCTTTTCCACATTCCTTACTTTTATATCATACTGCCTACTCAATACCTTCACTTTGCTGTCTAACAGATAATTCCACCCCTTCAAAATAGGCCTTGCTCATAGCTGTCCTCATTTCAGATGATGTCCACCCTATTTTGCAAACTGCTCAGGTCATAAAACTGAAGGTCATCTTTGACTCCTCTTTATTCTCTAATAATCCAATCAATCTGAAAATCCTATCAGTGCTAACTTCAAAATATATCCAAATCCAGGCATTCTCACTATCTCCACTGTTTCTGCTATGATCTGAGCCAACATCAACTGGCACCTGGATTACTGGATATCTTCTAACTGGCTTCCCTACTTCCACCCTTGCAACCCTCTGGCTGCAAGTTCCCTCATGCCACTACTCAGAAATCACCAATGGCTCTGCATTTTACAAAGAGTGAAAGATAAAGGCCTTACAATGGCTGTTAAGCCTTTTTATTAGTATTTCTCAGACTTCCTGTGGTAAAAGAGCAATCTTTTATGTATTTTCTAACATATCATGAACAAAGATAATTCTACCATCACGTGCTTGCTAGACAATTTTAGACAAATTACTGGACACGTTTTTAGGTGCTTACTCTCAGTCTCTGTACTAACCTTGCCACTGAACCCATAACAAAGGGTCTGCAGACTGGCACCGGTTCTCCACTGGCTATACATTGAGTAGTACTGCTCTACATGACAAGGTCACTTCCCACCTCCACCCCCACCTCTCTGACCTCATCTCGTATGACTATCTCCTTTCTCCCTCCCTTGGTCTCTTTGGATACATCAGGAAATCTTATGCCTCAGGCTCTTTAGACCTGCTGTTTCCTCTTCCTGGAACATTATTCCTCCAGACTGGAGGGGACTTGGCTCTCCCTCTCACCTTCTTCAGGTCTTTGCTCAGATACTGCCCTCCTACCCGCTCAGCACTTCTGATCCTCCTTAACCCATTCTACTTTTTCTTTCTTTCCATAGCCCCAACAATAAGATGTAATTTTAAAATGTTTATTCTTTTAGTTTCTATATCCTTTTGCTAGAATGTAAGTCCCATGAGTACATACATTTTTGTCTGTTTTGTTCCTTTATATATCCCTAACCTAAAACAGTTGTTGGCACATTAGGTGCTCAGTAAACAATTATGAATGTTGAATAAATGAACACATTTCTAACTTCTGTGCTTACCTTTACACCTGGAAATCCTTCTAATCCTGGCAACCCCATTGCACCAGGCTCTCCCTGTTAAATATGAACATAAGAAATGCAGGAGCAACAATCAAAATGTTTTTAAGCACTGGTTTCCAAAGCAAAGATATTTTTTGCTTAACCTTCCCACCCCAAACATTGATGTGTAATTTAGCAAGGAAATGATATGCCCTATTTTTAAGCAATGTATTATTGCATTTGGTGTTTGAAAATAGTTTGAGAATAAAAGCTGTTCTCCAGAGAGGTATATTTTCTGATTAATCATTTTCATTCTGATTGAGAATCTAATCAGAATGAATCCCTCTGCTCAGTGATAACTCCAATTTCAATAAAAACTAGAATGAAAGATGGGGCTTTAATAAAGTTTGCCAATTTGTGAGCTACCTGGTGCTGCTAGATTTTCAGAGAATAAGAATAAACTGTTTATGAGTAGATGAAGATGGAGCACTCAAAGCAGTGTTTATCATCTTTAAGTGTTCTCTGCAGCTGGACAAGAATTGTGAATGCTTAAGAAGTTGACCCCAGGATCATTATCTCCAATAACACTAAAAGTTATTGCTGAAGTTGATGAGTCACTGGAAGGGGGTAGACTAGTCTTTTCTATTTTAAAAAATCTTTACATTTTCTAGCGTATGGTGCCAGGCTAACTGGAGCCTGTAGATCCTCAAGAAACACTTTGGGTAAAGCTGTGGTGAAGGAAGTTGCCAACTTTGAACAAAAAAAGCATTAGGGAAGGGGTGTTCAATATTTTGGCTTCCCTGGGCCACATTGGAAGAAAAAGAATTGTCTTCCAACAAAATACACTAACACTAATGATAGCTGATGAGCTAAAATAATCACACAAAAAAATCTCCTAATGTTTTAAGAAAGTTTACAAATTTGTGTTGGCCATATTCAAAGCTTTCCTGAGCTGCATGCAGCCCATGGGCCATGGGTTGGACAAGCTTGCATTAGGGCTTTAAGTCAAAAAAGAGATAAAGTGGGGAGTTGTTTGATGCCTTCTTATTAATAAATTAATGTTCACTGCAAATATTTTCTTAGGACACTGGATGCTTTAGACATAATCACAAAGAAACAGGAGCTTTCAAATTGTATTCTCTGTAAGTGCATTTTTGCATACACAATTCTAATCTGCTTCAAAAATATTACCAAGGATATAACTTCATTATTATTTATAACATTGCCCTTATTACAGAACTTAATGAGTGAGCATATGAATTGATATGCTTTTTATGTTTCAGAAATCTTTTAAAATGCCCCCTAATATGTAACTTGACAATTGATTAAAAAAAAAAGTTCAGATTCGGTTCTGCATAAAGTTCTGTAGAAGAGGCCCTAGGTTGCTGACAAAGGAAACACACTCTTTGATTCTCCTTATTTACATTCTCAACAGTCCTTAAGACAGAGGTGCTCAATCAATCAATATTTGTTTGAAAGTAGCTAATAATCAAATATTTAATTAAACATCACTTATAAACTGAATACCAAAGGAATGAAATGGAGCACCTCAGAAGATAATAAATTCAATTAAGGGTAATATTCCTCTAGAAAGGTTTATGGAGAAGATTAGAAATAGTGAGGCAGGTCTATTGTCATGGGATTTGAAGAATGTTGGAAGAGTAAATTTCCAACCTCAAAAAGACTTCTCAAGTTTTTGCTCTGTGATCTACAATTCTATCATTCCTGGATTATTTCTATGGCAGGAACTATTATTTTTCCCTACAGGACAGCTGGTGGGAGATGATGAGAGTTGCAGGGTGGTGCAGACAGAGAACCCAAAAGAGTAACTTCAAAGTTTTATCTAGGATGAGCCTGAATGTGTACACTAAATGTGTATTTAATTTCATGATTGCATTTTTCTGTTTTGGTGCTTCACTCACTTAATTCACATCTCTCAAAGCAAGGAACACACTTCAATCAGTTTTTGTTCTTTATCCTTTGTTGTAGCTAAGAAATTTGAAGACGAATCTCTTCAAATTCTACTCAAATAGGTCTACATTTTTGTTTCCAGCCCCTTTTCAATGCCAGTAAATTATAATTTATCCTTTATTATAATACTTAAAAAGTTCTTATCTTAGTCTGCAGTTATTAATGCAAGAACTTCAAAGAATGTTTCCAAAAAGTCAGTGAGAAGCCTAGGTGCTCTTAAATGATTCAGAGAAGCTGTTTGTGTGTATGAGTATGAGAGGGAAAGACAAGGAGGAAATTTTTATCAACAAGATGTAAGAAAATTAAAATTAGAATGAAGCACATAGTTGGTTTCAGGTAAAGACAGGGTAGACAGGGTGAATGAAGAGTAAAACAAAGGAAACTGAATTACAGAATATGATCCTAACTAGTTGAAACAATGCTTTCAGGAGACAACAATTTGGCTTTTAATATATATTGCCCAATAACAAAATCAAACAGCTCTTTAATGCATCTCTTTAAAATATGTTTTTAGACATAAAAACATTACTTGTTATGACTTGTCCCTTTGCTGGTTTAAAATTTATTCATTGAGTTTTAACAAACTGTACTATAAGGAAAAGGCTTTAAATTTTTTTCATATGGCAATGGAAAGTGGTTTGAAAATTTATTTCAGCTTTAGGTACATTTGAGTTTCAAGTATATACCCAAAGGTTAAAATATATACAAATGAAACATGAAGGACATGCTTGAAAAAGACATGACAGGAGAAAATGCCCAGCAATAAAGGGCATCTAATTGAATTTGGCAGAACTTTTACAGAGGCTCCATGGTTGAGAAAGATGCTGAGAACAATTATCGTCCTTTAGGTGGCTGGAGGACATGATCTCCTTCCATGCTGAGCATAACCTCCTGATACATTCCTCCTAATAAGCAGCCTTATGACAAAACACATCTCCTGCAGAATAATTGCCTAAGACGTTTAAAGCAAATAAACAGTTCCTTTTTTTGTTGGGGAGATGGCAGATATATTAAGGGATTTCTTTCCAGTAAGTATTTCTCTTCCACAATTTACTTAAAATTGAATCAATCATCAGAAGAGGGCTATTAGAAGAAAGTGTCCTATTTATCAGAGCTTTATATGTGTCTTCCTCCATCACAGGATGATTTTAAAAACACACTGATGGAAAGAGACAAACCACAAGGGCAGTGACAACATGAGGACTAATGCATCTCAGAAATAGAGAACATATTGCTGGCATTTCTATTGTGGCCTGCTTGTCACCACCAGCATGTTAATTGATGAACACCTAAGAAGGCAGGCCATTTTGCCTGATGCTTTTCTTTCAAAATTTAACAAAGACCAATAGTCTAAATGACACAAAACATGGGAACATTCATACCACTGGGCCAGGATCGCCTTTTGGGCCCTGTAAGAGAAACATGGAAAGTCATTTCTCAAATAATGACCAAAGCAGTTACAGAATAAGAAACACTGTTGTCCAATTTGCTTTAATACACATACAAATATTAGCAAGTTTTGCTTTAATTACAGTTTGAATTTGAAGAATAAGATGAATAAATATAACTTGATGGAAACTTCATAAAAGTGATTGCTTGGACATTGACTTAGTTCTTAGATTTGCAATGAAAAAAGTGACAGCACCATGAAAAATGCTATTTTCCATTATTTTGGCTGCATACATGTTCTCAATTTTATTATAGTTGGTTTTACTTATTTCCTTCTGCTGTAAAACTTGGCTGTATTCATAACATGCATTTTTCAGTGAACTTAAGAGGTTTTTGTTGTTTGTTTTTCATTGTGGTTGTTCAGCTAAAGTGTGTTTGATGATAAACAACTGTACTTACAGGAGGACCGGGTGGCCCTGGGTAACTGGGAACATTCACACCTCCCTTCAAAAGAAAATGAAAAGAAAAGAAAAAGAGAAAGATGGGAAGAATTTACAGCAGTCTATAACTGGATTTTAAATAATTACAAATATAATATAAATACCTTAATTTTATATAAACTGCTCATGCCGTTTCCTTCATTAAATGGAATACCCTTAGGAAAGAGGTGAGATACAGAATTATTCTTGGAAGTTAATACTTTGCATCTCTACATTTTATCATTTTACCAAATGATACTCCTCCTATTCTATTTTTTATGTTTTTCTATTCTATTTTACAAAGGGAGTTTAATACCCTAAGTAAAATAATATTTTAATTTTTAGCTTTTCCAAAGAAAATGCAGGGAAATGAAAAGGGAGTGTGAGCTACACCTGAAGCACACAGATACTTTCAGTTGGGGTTTAATTAATGTTCAGGTTTGACAGATGAGACACTAATGTATTTGGAGGAAAATATTTGCTCTTTATAATTCAGTTTCTGAATTGCCAATTTATACTAACTGTTTACAGCCTGCTGACCTGCAGGCTATAATGCCATAGTGCTGATGTAGATGTGAATAGGGAACAATTTGGCTACTGAAAAGTAATTTTTTTCCACAGTCTTTTCATACCAAATAGAAAATTAAGGTAAATGGGGAGATGACGTTGTCCACAACCCTGTGTGGATGTTTCTACAAAAATAAATTCTTTAGGACAAAAGAGAACAGGAACATCTTGAAAAAAATTGACATGTCCTAGAGTAACCAACACTTAAAGGAGAACTTATTCTACAGTTTAAAAAAATCATACATTTTAGTATTTAGGAAAAATTTCCATATGAAAATTTTAGTTCGGATCTTTTGTCTTTCTTTTTAAACATTTGTATAGAATCAATAGTCAAATCTGCCTTTTCCTTTCTGCAGTTTTCACATATCAGTTGCAGAGTTGAAGAAGTCACTGTTTCATTGTTTCTGTATGATGGTGGCCAGCAGTGTTCTGTGAAGACAATTTGCATGCATCTTCCAAACACTAGTGATGGAAGAAAAACGCTCCATCCATTTATTACTTTATTATTTAACTCATTGATCTGACAGCGACTGAATGTCTACCATATTTTAGTGTGCTACGTCCTGGAGAGACAAAGGATATTTTCATCCGAGATTTCCAAAGGAGGTTTCCCAGGGAAGAAAACATTTAATCTGTGTTTTGAAGGATGGATGGTTTTGGAGAATTCAGAGGGAAGACAAAGACATCTTAAGTGCATTATAAAATTATAGGTCCCTTTCATGAACTCATGTTATATTTGCTGTTCTGCCCACGGGAGAAGGAGTGAATTTTAGGATTTGAACCCTAAATACTTTCCGTCCTGCTTTCTTGTCAAGGGAAAAGGTCAGTAACATAGATGAACAGATTTACGAAACAAGTTTAGGAAATAGAGTGCTAATCTCTTCATTTACGTGTACAAAGCATGCAACTGCACGCAGACTGATAATAATCCTCACTGTCTTCGGAAAGTCACGGTCAGTTCTGCCCTTTCTATGGTGAGTTTGGTTTCTTAAAGTATTTCTGTGAGGTGGAGTAGAAAAGGGTGTTTTGCGTGATATCTCAGCTCGGCTCAGCTGCGATTCGAGCGTGGCCCCACATGAGGGCAGACTTGCCACGGAGAGAGGCTCCTCTCCTCTCCACCGTTTCCCTGACGAAGCGTGCATCTGTCTCAATCACAATAATGAAAACATCGATGCCTCTTGTACTTTTTGTTCACTAAGAGCTACATAAATAGAGTTTCCTTGCATCTCAGACGTCATGAATGGGAATGAACACATATAGCATAATATCAGATTTTCTACCAACTCGCATCAGCGGAAAGGATCTATTTTTCTGGCCCTTGTCTTTTCTGTGAATGAAGCACATTGAGGTTAAATGACTTTCCCAGGGGCCCCGAGCCAGGAAGTGTAGAGTCGGAGCACAAACCCAGATTCCTAAATCCAAGATGGGGAGACCCGCAGTATGCCAATCTGAGCATTGCACATTGAGGCTGAACCAAAGGGAGAACAAATCAGGTCTCTTTAAAGCTACATTGGCTATCATTTATATTTATACACGAAATTCAGAAGACTTTTATCTTTGAAAACATCTAAATGTAGTCTTACCTCTGAGTTATAAAAGTCTTAAGTAAACGCATGAATTTTAAATTTTAAGCCTAGAACAACTCACAGGTGGTCCAGGTGGTCCGGGTTTCCCAGGGGGTCCGTCGCTGCCCTGCAAGGGATATATGGACTAATATCAGCGGCATAGACGTTTCTACCCCAGGTTTACAAACTATCTTCTGAAATTAATCACAGAGCCATCTTCTGAAATCGATATGACTTGCCATGTTGTTTCAGCCTTGTAGTCTTATTCAGCTAGGCTCTCCTTTACCCAGGAAATACATTTCTACACCGCAGGACAGGTAAAGGCCTTTCCCATACCCATTCAGATTCTCACTGTGTGAGCTCTAGAAATGAAGCTTATTTTTAGATGGAGCCAGACAACCCAGGTGCTCATGTCCTGGACTTCCAGTGCAGCTGGGGGAACTCTCCCAATGTGGAACTCTCCTACAAGCACGCAGTGGGCTCTGGGATTGTGGCTCTGAGTCAGCCCTCACTTTGAGCCTCATTTCTACCACCTTCATCTTTTGGGAACCAGAGGGGACATCCACATAATTTGACGAAAGTAAAAAAATCACAACCTGTGTTGTGTCTGCAGGAGGGAAACTTCATCTTCCATTTCCTACGTTAATATCTGACTTTACACCCAAGTCAGACACATCTTCCTGAGCAGAAGCAACTGTGGTATAGCATTGTTTAAAGCAAATGGTCACTACAATTTAAACAGTCTTAGTTTTACAGGAGAAGCAGACTGAAAATAGAATTTGTGAAAATGAATTCAAGTTGAAAGTTGAAAAATGTATTTCACTTTTATTTTTACAAACCATAGATGTTTATCGGTCCATAATAAGCAGAGCTATTGAAGTCCCTCTGGTGTCTCTCAGCAGTTCTTCCTATGACTCTGCTTTTCTCTTAGAATAATAGCCTCATAAAATCTTTTAAGTCCCTCTATAGCACGGGAAATGGCAAGACATGGTTAATTAAAAAAGAATTCAGATAGAGTAAAATTTCTACTCACAATGTCCAAGAATTTTGAGGGATTTTAGTCCATTCCCATAAAAGTAAACAAGGACTTCATGCCAATACCCTGCCATTTTTTGTAACGAAACTATCATAAAATCTTTTGTTTGTATGTTTATCAATAAAAATAAACTGTAAAGTTTTCCTTGCAATGCTTCTGCCTGAGAATATATAACAAAGAACAAGCATATTGTTTCTTTTCCCAAACTGCTTTGATGGTGGCTATCTCTCTAAGACACGTCATATTCTGCTGACAACTGGCAGTGTCCTTCAAAGAATTATGTCATAATTCTAATGAGTCAACAAACAAGGAAAAATATGTGCCTATTGAAAAGTCTTTTTTTTCCCCCGGCACAATTAAAAGTCATATATTCACTCTCATTTGTGCCCCAAAGCTCATCTCAGTGTGGAATTCCCATTAACTTCAAAGGCAAGTCTATGACTGAATAATTTCCATAGAGAACAGAGAAAAAAGGCTGGTGGGGTTGGGCAAGCTCCTTGGGATAAAATCAGAAAAAAATGTGCAGAGACTATCTAGAATAAAGGCATTGTTTCCTTCAAAATGTGTTGGGATTCCTTTGCTCCTTGATGTCATTATGTTCCATGTTGGTCAGGGAACTTGTGTCCTGACGAGTGGGTGGAAGCTGCTTAAGTGGCTCATGTGGACTCTTGATTCTTATTTCCCCGATCTAAATAGCTAGGCTTATTCCACTTACTTGCCGGATCTGCCTGGACTAGTACAATAGAGCCAGTTTAGATCCTAAATGGGGTAAACATGTGAAACTGTGTGGTGTCCTGTCTGAGACTCATCTAATGCTGGTCCTCCTTTCTAACCATGGCAACCCATCTGTCCAATAACTGATCTCCCCAGGAAAAAAGCTATCCTGGTTCTTCAGTAAATTTCCCCCATGACCGCCTAGGGACAGAACTTTTCGACGTCTCTGCAAGCTCTTTGGTTACTAGAATCTTGGTCCTGAGAGCCAGTCTGCTGTCTGGAGCTTTTGGAGGTGGGGCCTTTGGGAGGTGATTAGGTCATGAGGGTGGAGCCTTCATGAATAGGATTAGTGCCCTTATAAAGGAGGCCCAAGGGAGCTTGGTCACCCTTCTACTATGTGAGGACACAGCTAGTAGGTGACATCTATGAACAAGAAGGCAGACTCTGTCAGACACTGATTCTGCCAGCACCTTGATCTTGGACTTCCCACACTCCAGAACTGATAGAACTATGCATAAATGTTTGTTGTTTATAAGCACTCCGTCTATGGTATTTTGTCATAGAAAACTGACAGCCCCTGTGGCTGGAACTCCCTGGTAGACACCACATTACTTGCATCCTTCCAGGAGGCTCCCCCACCCAATCCTTCCACATAGATGGTTGCCCAGGATCCTGAATCCAGCCTGAACTTTTGTTTTATGGCACCAACGTTCTATTTATCCTTTCTCCTAGGAAAATATCTCCCGTGTTTAGAATAACCTTTGGACCTGTGTTCTTCCAAGTCCACTACAAGAATAGCTACTCTCTGCCATCATTTCTACTTTTAGGCTTTGCTTGATTTTATGGCTTTGTCCGTGAAGAGTCTCATCCTGCTCCCACTCGAAGCCCCAGTTTGGATGGTAAGTGAGGCTTTTCCTTTGTACCTTTTCACCTTTTGCTCCTGTGGGACCAGGATGTCCAGTTCTTCCCAATAAGCCCTGTAAAACACAAAACTAAGTTTGTTACAGAAACAACAATTAAATGGCCAAAGGGTATTGGAAGTTGGTTACTAAAACTTACACATTTTGAAGGTCATTTGATCCTAATTAAATAAGCCCTAGAAGCTTATATTTCTTCTGGCTGATACAGCAGCTGTATCCTGCTGATAAGCCCTTGGAAGGGTAAAATTTGTATTTGTGGCCGCTTTTTCACCTTGGTCAACCACATTTAATGACCTTAACTGGAACCTTCTGATACACTTAAGAATCTAGTCTTGCTGTTTAAATGGCAATTTACATAACATTATGCCTTCCAAAATGAGCTATAGTTTTGGTAGGGATCAACATTTTAAATACTTCAAGGTGGCAGAATTAACAGTGTGCATATTGAGTTATATGATCTGCATTTTATCACTGAAAAATAAAATTTAATTTTAATCCTTTGGGAACAGAGTTAGCTATAATTTTCGTGGTTTCTTTCACAACTCTTTTTCATCGTTTTTAATTTTAGTGAACAATTTAAAGCCAGGTTTGTTCTGTATAACTGTGGTGGAAGCATAAATGACACAACTTTAATTATGGAAAATCCTTATTTCAAAACATTAAAAATATATAATTACATTCCTACTGGTGTGGTAAAGACTCTATTGGCACAGGAACTCTAAGAAAGGATGAGGTGGAGAAGTTGAAGCATGTGCTGGGTTGCCAGATTTGGCAAATAAAAACACAATATTTGGGATGAATTTATATTAAACAATTATTTGTTTATCTGAAATTCAAATTTAACTGCATGCACTATATTTTATCTGGTGACTCTAGAATTAAACTGTTTGAATGAGAGATTGGGTTTGGCAAGTATAAAGGAAAAGAGATTCTGTTCTAGGAAAACAAGACAGTGAAAGACACGAAGGCTTTGATGGTGTGTTTGAGGGCAGTGAAAGCCTTGACTAAAATAGATGTATTTTAATTTATACATAGGAATAAAAATAAATGAAATCCAATAATCCTTAGCCCACTTTTTTTTTCCTTTAGAAAATAAATTCTCAGTTTGTGATGCTATTTGACTATCTCTTGTAAAGGTTAGTGCCAAAAAATTATAAATAAAAAATAGAATGCTCTTTTATATGCAATTTCTATTTCAAACAGACTAGCTTAATCGCAGACTGCTTTCTGGTCTGGTGGAATTCTGAGGCAAGTCCCCAGGACACTGAGCAGCCTTAAGTAATACTAAATGAAAATCTGAGAGCTTGGATGAGGCTACTTTTCCAGGCAGTATCTGGACAATCTACATAGAGGCACAGAGAACAAAAGGCAATGAAGAAAATTAGTTCACCTTGCATCAAACCAGCAGATATAAGCTGTGAGTGCAATCGTTTTAACAAATACTTACAGGGGGTCCAGTTGGGCCTGGAACACCTGGAATGCCTGGAATTCCTTGAACACCCTGGAAAAGATAGTTCCTACCATAAAATCTGTTATATCATTGGGAAGAAGGCATTTTAGTTAATCAAATATTTTGACTATTGAACATTAAACACTTATTTAGCTAATTGAGAAACATAATGTTTGTCATATACAAATATACTTTTTTAATTCTCATTTTTTAATTTCAAAAATAAAAATTTTTCTTTAGAGGTGCAAGTGATTTTCGGTTATGTGGATAAATTGTATAATGTTGAAGTCTGCGATTTTAGTGCACCCATCACCCAAGTAGTGTACACTGTACCCAATAGGTAGTTTTTTGTCCTTCACTCCTTGCCTATACTCCTCACTTCTGGGCCTCCAAAGTCCATTATATCACTCTGTATGCTTTTGCATACTCATAGCTTAGCCCTCACTTATAAGTAAGAATATGTGCAAATACTCAGTTTTAAAGAGTAAGAAGGGTGAGCTAAAATGCCATGACATGGAATCTGAAGCAAACATAATTTAATCTGGTGATTCATAGAGCATTTCTTATTTTATAGAGCCATTCCGTCAGCAGTAGTATCTAAGAATCTCGTACTGGTAAAACATGGAAATACAAATTTTAGATTGGCAGAATGCCATTGAAGAAATAGATGATTACACTTAAGCTCCATTCAGCTAGGGAAAAATGGAATATGTTTTATGATATAATATTTATTTTAGCTCGTCAGTTTATTATAAGAAGAAATTTGGCTCACTGGTGAATTTAAATTTAGAACCCTTTAATGGCTTAAGCATAATAATGAATAGATTTCCCCTCCCTCCCCTCCTTAGATTTGTAGAATAGCACTAATTATGCCGGATAGGATTTAAGATGCTGATACATTTCTATATCAAGGAAGAAATGGCAAGATTAGCTAACTTATGTAATTAGTTTTGTTATTTTGATACATTTGCCAATAATAGAATATTGTTAGATAAATTACATACAATTTATAATATGAAATATTTTGCAATTATTAAAATCGTGTTTTAAAAAAGTTAGAAAACATGTAAAAATAAAAGTCACAAATCTTATATAGCACAGGGTCTAAATTTTTAAACAATTTTAAATGTACTTTCTAAAAGATGGGAATGATACATACAGGCTTTTATTATTTTATCACGACAAATAGATAAAAGTTTTATCAGAAACTTTAGTGTTAGATGTGTTTTAGAATTCTGGATTATCACCTCATTTCACAGGTAACATGATATACATATTGAATATTATGTCACACTGCAGTGGTGCCTGAAGCAGTGCCCTCTAATAAACACACAACTATTTCTGTGGCAAAACATGATATTCTGACAGAGTGGAATAGACAAGCTCCGTGTGAGTTAGGCCAGATTTGGCTGCCAAATGAATTTGCTTGGGAAACAAAGCCAAACTTGGGAAACACTTCCAGGGTTTTCAGAGGCTTTGGTTTTGGAATTTATAGATGAGGTGTTGTTGATATGATTTGGCTCTGTGTCTCTACCCAAATCTCATCTCAAACTGTAATCCCCACATGTAGAGGGAGGGAGGTGATTGGATCATGGGGGTGGTTTTCCCCATGCTGTTCTCATGATAGTGAGTAAATTCTCAGGAGATCTGATGGTTTTGTAAGTTTTTGGAAGTTCCCCCTTTGCTCTCTCTCCTGCTGCCTAGTAAAGGTGCTTGCCTCCTCTTCACCTTCTGTCATGACTGTAAGTTTCCTGAGGCCTCCCCAGCCATGTGGAACTGTGGGTCAGTTAAACCTCTTTCCTTTATAAATTACCCAGTCTCAGGAAAGTTCTTTACAGCAGTGTGAAAATGGACTAATACAGTTGTGGACCATGACATTACTATTACCAGAAGTCCCTCCTGGGTAGTGGGAATAGGGAGAAATTTTATCTTTTAGTGCTTTTTTGCATTTTCCCAATTTTCAATAGTGGACTGAGATCACTTCTATAATGAGAAAAAACTATTTTAAAATACCCTTTTGTTATTTCAGATAACCATGTGATACATCAAGTTCTAGATTGAATGATTCCACTCTTTCAGGATTTAGTCTCCTTTACTGAGTAAAATATTCTTTCTGGATTGCCATACCATTCTTTGTCATAATACAATTCCTTTACCTTTTACTATTATGATATATGCATTTTCATATACTTTATAAATATTAGATGATGTGGCCATGGAAATATTACTGCATATTGATTATCAGCATTCTATATGACTGTGAGCTGGATCAAGTTTCTTTGCATCAGTGGGATCAAGGACCAAGTTCTTCCAGGTTTGTCCAGTCAATGCCAAATGGCATCACGTGTTACTTCAGGTCTATTCATGTGATATGATATGAAGAAGCGCTTAAAAATTCTACTTGAACATGCTAGAATTCTTCATAAGTCTTGGGCCAAATCTTGTGTGTATTGGTGTTAAAGAATGTTGACATATTTTTCTTCAAAATTTTATCAGTCTCATTGGCAGTGCTGTGTATGTGTGTGTGTGTATGTGTATGTGTGTGCATGTGTGTATACATGGGCATGTGTGCATGTGCAGGCTCTACATATTGGTATGTGGTACCCGTTCTTTTTATTCCCCTAACATTAACTTGTATACAGGTTTATAGATGCAAGGTAAAAAACATTTCCATTGATAATGGCATCTCTAAATGACTGGAGATTATAAATGTTATACCATAAATTTCTTTACCTCAAAATACCCATATTTCCATAAAATTCTTTCTATATGTACATGCATAAAATATATGTATATATGTATTCCTTTTTTTTTTTTTTGCTACTTTTAGTCTCAACACTGAATCAGTCCAGAGATGTTGAGTGAGTTTTTAGATAGTCTAATTTATAAGCTTGGGATTAATTAACCTTTGGTGACCACATTAAACTTTAAAATAAACCTCAGTCCATAAATAAAAAATCATTCTCAGCAGCCTTTCTCTGAAAAAGCTGAAATTCTGTAGTAAAAGTAAAAGTTACTATGGATGCATAAAGGGCAATAAGATAATTTTAGAAGACAAGATGGTCATTAAAGAAGACAAATACATGTTAAAGAGTAAGACAGTCAATTTAACATACAGTGCCAACTAAAATACAAATTAAAATTTATTGCAGAGATATTTGGAGACCATTAGAGCTATGTTCTTACCCTGCTCTGATATTTCATTTTGCAAATCCTAGCTCAGTTGCTACCAAGAATATTTTCTGTTGCTATAATATCTGGCTGACGATATCTTTCATGTCTAATTTATCAATTATCCCAAAAATATTATAGGAAGACCTGCATTTCAAGCAAGAAATCACTCCATCAAAGGTTAGCATGTGTTCTATTAGCATCTTCCAAGTTGCTACCTTGAGCTGTGCAACAACGTCTGTGAAAAATGTGGAAGACAATGTTGCTTTTCTAAGAGTAATAAACAAGAAGGCAACTCCTCTCTCTCATTTTCCAAACAGATGAAAGACGTAATAATTAGAAGTCTCAAAGAGATGGGGTGTCCCTCTGTATCTTTTCCACTTAGAGTAGAATAGACATTTGAGATTTCGTACGATTAGATCTTAAGTCCATACTGTATGTTGAAATGGTATAGTTCATTGGCCAGTTGGAAATGCACATGTTTTTGGTCAAAGTTTTATTCACTTTGACAAATCAACAAATTGTAATTTCAAATAGTATCTGAGACCAAGTAGAAGACAAGATTATATTCATTATTTCCCATCTGCTAGAGAAAAAGCTGCACCACCTTATTCCCCCTACAAGGCCTAAAAGAGTCAATAGTTTACTTCAGATTTATTCATATTATTCACGTGGTGTGAAGAAACAATGGAAAAGAATCTCCTGAACTTGCTGGAACTCCCCATGTAATGAGAATTGTGCACAGTTTTGTGAACTGTGTTAAAGAATTTATGAGGGGTACCAAAGAAAAAGCCCACTAAAGTGTGGGGGAATATTAAAAATGGATTTCAGTTCACCAAGAGAGAAAAGTGCCCTGCAGAATCAATGAAAATTAACTTCTAGTGACTTTAACTTAGAGTTACTTATACAAAACCTGAATTCCAATTATTTCCTGATCTTTTTGATATTACCTTCTCAATTGCCTCTAAAGCCTACATTTTGGGTGAAGGCAGTTCAAAGCTGTTGGACTATGAAAATCAGTTATTGTGCTTGTACTTTAGTAAAACCTTCTGTGGAACATGAGGAAGCAAAAGCACAATAACTTATTTTGAAGATAATGTTTTATTTATGGATGAAAATAAATATTGAATATATTTGGTATTCAATTTTTAACTGGGAAAAATCAAACCTCAAAGTTTTCTAGATTACAAGCAATATTAATTAGAAACAATAGTACATGATGATTACTGGTAATGTAAAATGTAACTCCACCTAGAAAAATAGATTTTCTTTATATAGTTATGATTTTCCACAATAACATCAAGGTTAATATATGCCAGATGGCTTACCTACTTTCATTAAGAATTATTAGTATCAAAACTGTTTAAACTAACATCAATTCATCATTCTAATTGGTTTTTCTAAGAGTTAATGTGAGTTATGTAGGAAAAAAATGATGTCCTGAGCATCACCATGGCTTAGATTCAGAAAATTATACCATTATCTCAAAAGCACATTGGACTTGGAACCTTAGTCCAACGGGTGAGTAGCTGATGTAAACTAGAAGAAGAAGATTCTTCTGATAGTTTTTTTTCTCCCAAGAATTTGAAAACTGAGCAAAGACACAGACAATCCAAGGTTGCTGAAGTTTAATCAGAGTTTAGTGGTACCCAGGGAAGCTCTGCTGGATTCTCGAGCTGCCCTTACTGCTAGGCTGGTTGTCCGACTACTATTCCTTTAAATCTCTTAGCTACCCTGGGAGTCTTTTGAGTAAATTTTCCTTTCTCCCTTTCCCTCACTTTTATTTTGAGAGAGCTGGAATTATTATCTGTTAAATGAAAACAGAAAAATTATAACTGACATATTAATTTTGTGCCTTAATTTCCTTGTCTCTAAAACCGGACCATTGGTAATAAACATAAACATGTTATTTAAAATGTGTCAACATTTTAAAAGCTCTAAGTGGTCTTTGTTGTTATTGGTTATAGCATCAGATCTGAGCTATAGAAAAATAAACATTTTTACTCTGTTGAGCCACATAAAGAGAATCAATATTAGGACTATATAATCAGAAAACAATATGTTACCTCATCGCCTTTCTCCCCAGGTATCCCAGGGTAGCCCCGCTCTCCTTTGCTTCCCTAAAAAGACAATACATTCAGCTAGCACATGCAATCATTTTTCTTATCTTTTGGAAATGAAAAAAATCTCTTCTAAGAACACTTGGGGCATATAATTTGGACAGGGTCAGGGAACAAATAAATGGCAACATTTGCAAGTGGCTTTTACATCACTTTCTCTCTCTCTCTCTCTCCATATACATATATATATATATATATGTATTTTAAAAGTTGTCTATTTTCAAATCGGGTTCTTTTTTTCATACTAAATTGAGGGTCCCACAGGGGAAAGTGGAGGAGAGAATTTCTTACCTTTGGTCCCTCTCTTCCTGGGATTCCTGGAGGACCCCGTGGCCCTATATCACCCTAGAGGACAGAGGAAGAACAGAACTGAGAGGATGCACTGCATGTAACCCACAGGGATCCTAAACATTCAGCCAGGCTTCTCACCTTCCGGACCATGGAATCATACTTTCCAGGCTCACCAGCGCCTCCTTCTCCTTTGTTGCTTTTCAGCCCTGGGACACTGGCTTGGCAGTTGCCACAGAAATTCTAATGAGTATAAAGATAAGGTTACTGAGAGAGTCATAAAAGCCATCTATAAAGGTGAGGTTTCATGTGATGTGAAGTTTTTTTGGAACCTCTGGAGATGAGTGATATAGATAGGTCATTCTGCTTTCAGACACTTGATTTATCCAATTTAAAAACATTAATTTTTGTGAGGTAAAAACTATTTACAAAGCTCATCAGTGATATCTGTTTACGATATTGATGAACTTTTATTTTTAAAACAGGTCTCCAATGACACTTAAATAGAAAATTCCAAATAAATAAGGAAAAGACACATAAGTCAAGAACAAAAACTGAGGCTCAATTGTTTAGCAGAATGTTTTAAAAGGGAGTGGTAATAAAGTTTAGAAAACCCAGCAAGATTACCGAATTCAAACAACCTATAGCATAAATCATTTTAAAAACAACAGAAAAAATTGTGAAGAAAGGATTTGTTCTTTTGGGAGCAAAATTAGTTCTCCAACTACATACAGTTTACTAACATTTTGTCAGTGGAGGCACTCAAGAGAAATAATTACTTGACTGACATAAACTTGACTCCTAGGTCAAATCCAAGTGACAATAGGAAATCTAAGTGAAATTACCTTTCCATTGCCTTCTCTGCAACCTTTAGCTGATCTGGGAAGGCTTGACTTCAAGTGTCTGAGCTCATAAGATAAACATAACTCTCATCACACAGCTAAAGAAAGTGTGTGTGAAAAGCTCTATATAGGCTTATTTTTAAATAAATTGTTGGAATAAGAATATGACCAAGAAAGGCACAGAATAAGGGCCACTGAGTGGGGGAGATAGTTTAACAGTTGACAGAAGGTAGGACAACTTAAGTTTCCATTCTTCCATCCTTTTCCCTAAAGGGAAGAATCTTTAAACATGAAAAAGAAGTGAAGCTTGTTATTGATAAGAAGCTGGCAAGAAAGCCCATGGCTATTCAAATTCAATATTTTTGACCTAATGAATAGCACTGTAAATCTGATTTTCAAACATGGGCTCCTTGGAACACTAATTTTGCATGATACTGAAAAGCTTACAAGGTGTGATGGTTAATACTGAGTGTCAACTTGATCAGATTGAAGGATGCAAAGTATTGTTCCCAGGTGCGTCTGTGAGGGTGTTGCCAAAGGAGATTAACATTTGAATTGGTGGACTGGGAGAGGCAGACCCACCCTCAATCTGGGTGAGCACAATCTAATCAGGTGCCAGCGAGGCTAGAATAAAGCAGGCAGAAGGTGGAAGGGGTTGACTTGCTGAGTCTTCTGGCTTTCATCTTTCTCCTGTGCTGGATGCTTCCTGCCCTCAAACATAAGACTCCAAATTCTTCAGCTTTGGACTCTCAGACTTACACTAGTGGTTTGCCAGGGGCTCTCAGGCCTTCGGCCACAGACTGAAGGCTGCGCTGTCAGCTTCCCTACTTTTGAGGTTTTGAGACTTGGACTGATCCACTACTGGCTTCCTTGCTCTTCACCTTGCAGACAGCCTATTGTCGGACTTTACCTTGTAATCGAAAGAGTCAATTCTCCTTAATAAGCTCCCTTTCATATATACATATATACTATTAGTTCTGTCCCTCTAGAGAACCCTGATGAATACATGAGGCAAATCATCTCAAAAATGCTGGGTTACAGCAATCCCATTACTGGGTATATACCCAAAGGATTATAAATCATTCTACTATAAAGACACATGCACACGTATGTTTATTGCAGCACTGTTCACAATAGAAAAGACTTGGAACCAACCCAAAAGCCCATCAATGATAGACTGGATAAAGAAAATGTGGCACATAAACAACATGGAAAACTATGCAGCCATAAAAAAAGGATGAGTTCATGTCCTTTGCAGGGACATGGATGAAGCTGGAAACCATCATTCTCAGCAAACTAACACAAGAACAGAAAACCAAACACTGTATGTTCTCACTCATAAGTGGGAGTTGAACAATAAGAACACATAGACACAGGGAGGGGAACGTCACACGCTGGGGCCTGTGGGGGGTTGGCGGGGGGTAGGGGAGGGATAGCATTAGGAGAAATACCTAATGTAGATGACGGGTTGATGGGTGCAGCAAACCACCATGGCACATGTATACCTATGTAACAAACCTGCACGTTCTGTACATGTACCCCAGAACTTAAAGTATATTAAAAAAATGCTGGATTAAACAGCTGTCTTCATGGTGGTCTTTCTTAGAGTCTGAATATATAAAAGGGAACTAGGGTTATATGCAGTGTTTCTCAGATGAATTTTACCACCTGGATTATTTCACAGGTGGTAATGTGTTGGCAGGGGAGTTAAATATATGTATTTATAGAACTATTACTGACATCTGAAAAACTACAACGATAAAGAGACACTTGAGAACTTAAGAAAAACAAAAGGATTTCCATATTTCAAAAAGTATGAAAAAGATAATTATCTGCAGACACAAACATGGCATCGCAATATGCAGCAAAACCTTGGCATATCAATATGGAGCAACATTTTAGAATAGATTATTCAATAGACTATTTTAGTGAAACATTGAAAAATGATAATCATTATGATAAATATAATTTTTAGGAGTCATTTGAAACTGACTTCATTTTTTTTGGGTTAGGGTTACCAGAATGGCAAATTTAAATAACTGAGTTTTGTTAACATTCTTGGAAAAATGTCTTAAGATTTTCTCATGGAAAGAATAAAGATGCATCAATTATTAACCAATACACAAAGTCATTCAAAGAGGGATTGATATACTGATTAATCTAGAAGAAGGCCTTTGAAGGTGCCTGTATTTATGCCAGTTCTTTTTAATACTTTAATCAAAGATATTTTTGCAAACAGAAAGCAGAATGATCAAATTGGCTAAAGACTCAAGGCAGAGAGAGATAGTGTTAACATATAGGGTAACAAGATCAGGATTTAACATGATGTTATTACATTGGCCTGACAGATCCAACCCACAGTCTAAATTCCTGTATTTGGATTTTGTTCGGGGAACTACATACCTCCCCTTTCTTCTATTGTATACAGTTTGTGGAGACTATCAGTCAAGATGTCCTGCTCATTATGGACTCAGAACCTTAGTGAAATGATGTAGGGATTGGTGCAATGGCAGAGCACATTCATTAGAGGGATGATTCCAGGGCGAGATTGTCAAATAGTTCCACTTCTGAGAGCCCTGGTTCCACTTCCCGTCAGAGCCTATTCATGGTCCTTTTATCTGTTCTGTGAGATCCCATATTCTACCAGTATATTCATTTCTACTAAAGCATACAAGTTTCTCATTCTTAAAGAACCCTAAGTGAAATGATATAACTCCAGCAATCGTGCTATTTCCAGCACCACTGTCTTGTAAAGAATCTAGGACTTAATGTCTGAGGACCTATGTTCCTGTGTTAATGTTACATTTACTTGCTCCATGACTGAAAAAGTTACTTAACTGCTGAGAACTTCATGTCTCTCATCTATAGAGTGGGAATGCTGCAACAGCCTGAACGCATAAGATTATTATGGAAATTAAATAAGATGATATAAGTAAAGTGGCATATTGACTGGCATGTAATTTTAACTCAATAAATATAAGATTTTCCTGAAATCCCCACAAATATTCTTCTCTGGCTTATAAAAACTGCTGGCTTTTGGAGGTCTTAGAAACTCCTTTAATATATTTTTATATTTATATTCATATTTACACTTAAGTTTATATACCTGTTCTCAAAACTCTACCTTACAAATGTATATGCTAGAACTCAAGTCTTTTGAATTCAATCAAACAAATATTTCTGCCTGCTTACTATTGTGCAAATAAGTGTGTAAATCACTGGGCTAAATGCTAGAAATACAAACTAAATTATATATATATAACTATAGTCTGTGTCTGTGTGTGCGTGTATGTGTGTACATTCATTGTACATTGTATGAACGTCCATTCATACAAAGACAGATACAACACACTGTGTTTGAGTATGAAGTCAAGGGCCTGATTTTCATGTGGTCTCACTCAATCTTAGCATACCAGGCAGAAACATGCAAATACATACCCTTACATATGTGCCATTATCATCCCCCCACTACCTGTTTTACTGAGAAAATACAGGGAAGTGTTAGAGATAAAAAAAAGAGGTAGCAAGATTAATTCCCTGAGATGATAATAGGTAGAGGTGATATTTATTGAACAGAGTAACAGGTATTAGGGCACTTGTCGACTGTGGAATTTTGTAAAATCTCATGACATCAAAATTCAGCCTTGTAAGTGGCTATTTATAGAGCAGCACTGATTTTCATTTTGGGACTGACCAGGCCAGATATAGCGAGAAAGATTAGTTCCACAGCAGTGAGCCAGGGTGAGTCAACACCCATTAAGGGAAAGATGTTCCTCCAGAGGAGAGAATAATCTACTCCAGGGTGCTGATGACATAATTCCTTCCCTGTAGCCAATTCATAACTATCCTACCCACTGCCCTCTACTCCTGCCCCACCCAAAGTGAGAGGCTGGTAAAGAAGAAGAAGAAAGTGAAAGAATTAGGATAAATGGCACAAGATATATAAGATACATGTTTATTTTCCTACCTTAAAGATGTCCTGCCATTTAAAAATTGAATTGTAGTTCCAGCTAAGCAATTGACTCAATTTCTGCTAAATATTTTCTTTCTGATTTTTCCTGGAAATTAACAATAATTTCTTACACAGCAATAGAGTACCTTGAGCAAAGCACCGATGTCTCCCAAGAGAGGAAGTGCAATCTGTGGTTAAGAAGATAAAACCAAATATATGTATTTACATACGAACACAATACAATATAAACATACAGTATAATGTAGACATTTTTCCTCAAAATGCCATGAAGCTTCTGGTGTCTCACTTTAGAATCACTGGCTTAACATTATGTTTCGTATCAAGAAATGTGCACATGGCACTGATAGAATTCAGAACAAATTTTGAAAAAGGTTCACTATTCTTCTCTCTTGAGTGTGCAAACACACATATCACAGTTTTGACTGTGCATCCCTATTTTATATTTTCATGGCAACCTTTATGCCATCCCTGGTATATTATTGGTTTTAAATAATACATAAAGATAAATTATTTATTAAAAGGAAATCACTCCTCTGGAGAACATATTATCAGGCTGCTGAGAAATACGAAAAGTACCAGATAAGTTTGCCTTAAAGTTATTTCTCATGAAAGTTCAAAAGAACCTACGGTTGGCTTAAGTGATAGGCAAGACAAACACTGAAGGAACTTGGGCCACATTTTGGCCACATGTCTTAAGATGTTCTTTCAGAGAGACACTGTGTAAACCCAAGTAACATTTTTGCAAGATTCCCAGAAAAATGCACAAGTGATTCACTCAACAGTGGCGTTAAAGTAATGCCAAAATATGCCTCCACACACAGCTTATAAAGGCACATAAGGCCCAAACACTGTGGGAGGTAGAAAGGACTTGTGAGGCTTAGAACTGAAAAGCCAGATTTGGATTTATTATACAAGACTCTTAGTACAATGTCATGTACCATATGGCCTCTCAAATTATAACTGCCGAGTCTGAGGCTATTTAAAGGGGTTTCACTGTTGCTCAAAGCAAGGTTTAACCTAAAATAAAACTTTGCTCAAAGCAAGGTTTAACCTAAAATAAAACTTTAGGTTTGTGCCTAAACCCTTTTTCTAAGAGCCTACTCAAGCCAGTTTTCATAATTTAATCATAGCAACATTTTAAAGCTACAGAATCAATGGATCTATACCATATTGTAGGCAACTTACCTGCAAAATTTCATTTAGAAAAATGAAATTCATTTAGCCACTAGCATTAGAAAAAATAGAAATCGTGGCAATATATTTTATCTCAATTTTCAATGGGATTGAGACATTATATGCCAAGGCTCAGCCTGGGGCAAAATTGTACAGTTGAATTATACCGTTAGGAAATAAGTATTCATCACACACACAGAAATGCTGATCCAGCCTGAATTTTTTTTCCCTTGACAAAATAATGGGGATAAACAAAATCACCAAGCAGTCACCAAGCATTCTAATTAGTTTGGACAGCAAAACTTGCTTGGTAGGCTGTTTGGCTTCTGGGTGCATTTAAGATACATAAATCAGACAAGGTCTGTCTACATACCGGGTCACCTGGGGGGCCTGGCAGGCCTGGCTTTCCATCTTTCCCTGGAACTCCCTGAAAACAGAGGTATCCATGTTCAATCTTTGCATGTGGCACAGGTGCAGATTAAAATGGGGGAGGGTAGATAAAGAAAGTCCTTACATCATTCCCTGGAGTCCCTGGAGTTCCTGGCAACCCAGGGAGACCTCGAGGACCCTGGAAAAGGAGGGAAATAAAAACAGTTACTTATGAGGATGGTCTTTCAGTCATATCCCCCAAGTAAGCAAGCTGGCTTTGCTGTGCTAAAAAATGAGTTAAGTAGCTTACCTGAATACCTGGCTCTCCAGCTGGTCCTTGGGAGCCCTGAGTACAAATGAGATTTTATTATTAAAATTCCACCAAGAATGTCCACAAATTATCCAAGTGACATAAAAGACTAAGCATTGTAGTTTACTTAGAGGAACAACAGGGTTTGCCACCATACACACGTGGAAAACTGCAAAGTCGGCCAAGACTTTCAGGTCGTAGGTGAATACTTAATCAGATACCTGTTGCTGGAAACATCAACATGATTTTGCTCAGGGACTTGGGACATCTATCTCATTACCATAATTTGTCACTGCACATTCATGAGGACACAAAGAATGCATCCAAATTCCACTGTCAGAAACTGACCACCCACAGGGGTAACTGGCTCGAGGATTCTTTTCTTTTCTACTTTCAACTTTGAGTCATTTATCTCTTGGAAGAAATCACCAGAATCAGTGTTCAGTGACAGGAGTAGGAGGTAAAACAGTAATCAATGATTTTTTTCTACTTTTAGAAAATTAGATTTTGGGATAAATAAAATGAGGCTGGGAGATTATCAGGGAACTTAATGATGGTAGTTGTACTGCTCTTAGGTAACCATGAACTTCTGTATGAGGAATTTTCAACCTAAGTAAGTCAAGAGCTGGTTTCTTAGCAGTTGACTTCAGTAACTGCTCACTGATTTTTCCTATTTAAATAAATAAATATTCATATCACTGCTCTTGCCAAAGCTACTTTTTCCTCCCTTCCTATTTATCCTGTGTCCCTGAGTGATTTTTTCCTCAACCACCATCACTTCCCTAATAATTTTCTTTTCTTTTCTTTTTTTTTTTTTTTGAGATGGAGTCTCACTTTGTCACCCAGGCTGAAGTGCAGTGGTGCAATCTCAGCTCACTGCAACCTCTGCCTCCCGGGTTCAAGCGATTCTCCTGCCTCAGTCTCTTGAGTAGCTGGGATTATAGGCGCCCACCACCACGTTCGGCTAATTTTTGTCTGTTTAGCAGAGATGGGGTTTCACTGTGTTGGCCAGACTGGTCTCAAACTCCTGACCTCAAGTGATCCACCTGCCTTGGCCTCCCAAAGTGCTGGGATTACAGGCATGAGCCCCCAGGCCCAGCCTCTAATAATTTTCTGATACAAGTTTTTACTTGGTTTAATTTCCATCTCCAATGGTCTTTCACATTCTTGCCCTGGCAAATCAGACAACCCTCATTCACAACATAACCCTTCACTACTTATGCTTTCTTTTAACTTTTCATGATAATTTCAATATAAGGATGTGATATTGTGATAAAATAATATTTGGTCTCTGCCCCCAGTTCCTGGCACAGAGCTCCTAAAACCCTCGTACATTCCTTAACAATAGGTTGCTAACATAAAGTTCTGTTCTAATACTTGTTTTTTGGCCCCGGTTCCTGACACAGAGCTCCTAATCCCTTGGGTTTCTTGGGTGATAGAAGAGTCTTTTGTTCCAATGAGGTGACTCTCGGTGGGCTCCTGGATAGGAGCTGATCACCAGAAAGACCAAGCCACAGTTAGCAGCTTGGCCTTTCAGCCCACCCCGCATTCTCTGAAGAGGGGAGAGGGGCTGGAGATATAGTTAATTATCAATCTTGCTGACATGATGAAGCCTCCATAAAATCCCAAAATATGGGGTTTAGAGAGCTTCCAGGCTGGCGAAAACACCCATGTGCCAGGAGAGTGACACACCCCAACTCCGTGGGGACCGAAGCTCCTACACTCAGGGACCCTTCCAGACCTCTCCCTTTGTATCTCTTCTTCTGACTGTTCAACTGTATCGTTTATCATATCCTTTACTGATATCATAAACCAGTAAATGTAAGAAAGCATTACTTGATTCTGTGGACCACTCTAGCAAACTATAGAACCTGAGGTGGGGGTCATGGAAGCTCCCAATTTATAGCTGGTTGGACAGAAGTCATGAAGGCCCAGATATGCAGTTGGCCTCTGAAGTAGGGGTCGGTTTTGTGGGACTCAGCCCTTAACCTGTGGGATCTGACTCTTAACTCCAGGTAGATAGTGTCAGACATGAATTGACTAATAGAACATCCAGTTGATGTCCATTGGAGAATTGATGAGTAGGGAAAAAAAAACCCCACACATCTGGTATCAGAATTGTATTTATGTTGAATGTTAAGAGCATAATAGGAAAAAGTTAGTTTGTTTTTCTATTAAACCACACAGACCAATTTTCTAAATTAATGTCATTAGAATGACCATTTATTTCCACTTTTCTTGTTCAAAAACCTTTTATGTCTTTTCATAGTAAATGAAAATTTTACATTTACTATTATTTGATCTACAAGTGTGGCTATAGTGGTCATTATTAATAGGGGCTGTTCTAGGCTCTGTCCTTATAGTTTAAATACTTTAAAAACTTCCCATTATTTGTTTTTACCATTGAAAACACTGTCTCTTCACTCTGAAGACGTTACTCAGAACTTTTTGGTGTCATTTCACTTATGCATACTCCATCCAGTTTAAATATTAATTTCTTGTTTTAACTTAATTAAAAACAAGCTGTAATATATAATGACCTAATATTAGGCACTCTTACTATCTTACAAAACATGTATTTATGCTTTTAATATATAGAATAGAGGTATAAGGGTTAAATGACTACTTCTAATCCAAACTTAGTGTATGTGTGACCAGCATCTGTAAGTTAATAAACAAACAGTGGGTATTGTCTCTGTGCTTAAGTGATACAACCTCAATGCCCATCAGTCCTCTCTGGATAGTGTTTATTTGTATTTCTTCCTCTGACCTTTCTATTCTTTTCTCCTTGTTAAAATTTGACACTCGATTTTGTTTCACAATATTGGAATCAACAAGGACTCGAATGAATTTCACTTACTGTTCTGCCAGGAATTCCTACCCCTGGTGGGCCTATGTCTCCTGGGGAACCGTGAACACCTGGAAGTCCTCTTTCACCCTGTGAAATGAAAGCCTTCTGTTACTGCAAGGCTCAAGAGACATACATTTTTCTGCTATATTTTGTTAATTATTAATTCCTTAAAAATTAACCATAATATTTGTATACCTTTGGCCCACGTGGGCCAGGTGCTCCAGGATTTCCATCTAATCCCTAAAAGAAAAAAAATATGAATACATATCTTCTTCTAGAAAGGTTATAAACACATTAGAAGTTATAACTAAAATATGTTTCATCACTCTTCATCTTGCTTGAATAAATCTTTTTCTATAAAAGAATAAGGAACAGGGAGTAGAAATTTCAATATGTTATAGATTTTGTATAGTTGCTTTAAAATATAAAAGATTTTTATTTATAAAATGAGGCACCTGATATTGAGAAATATTATTATTATTTAATACATAAAAAGTTCAAAGGAGATGAAAAACAAAGGCATACAAAACATATTTTAAAAAACATTGGTTATTTAGATTTTCCAGCAGTCCAGTTTTCAATGTCCTGGGAATAGTCTGGGTCACAAAGATATTTTCTGCAAATGACAAACCATGGTGATACCTGCAAAACCTCTGGAAGGGAAATTTCAGGTAGTTTTTCTGTTTTACAATACTGCCCTAGGAAGGTTTATGGTTTAAAACCAGTGTACCTGACTGGGATTCATAGATCTCTACAGAATTCATGCCTAGGATTCAGGGGACCTAGGAATCTTCCAAAATAATACGCAAAATGTTGTATGCATGTATATTTTCTTCAGAAGAAGCCCTTTGCTTATCAAACTTTTAAGAGGTTTTATCTCTGATTTAAAGAGTAAGATGCCTGTAATCCCAGCACTTTGGGAGGCCGAGATGGGCAGATCACTTGAGCTCAGGAGTTCAAGACCAGCATGGACAACATGGTGAAACTCCATCTATATAAAAAATATAAAAATTAGTCAGGTGTGGTGGTGTGTGCCTGTTGTCACCACTACTCAGGAGGCTGGGGTGGGAGGATCACTTGAATCCTGGAGGTGGAGGCTGCAGTGATCCATAATTGTACCACTGCACTCTAGCCTGGGTGACAGGTTAAGACCCTGTCTCAAAAAAAAAAAAAAAAAAAAAAATAAATAAATAAATAAATAAATAAATAAAGAATAAGATGAATAGATGAATATTTCTTTTTTCCCCTGACTTTTATTTTAGGTTCAGGGGTATATGTACAGGTTTATTGCATGAGTAAATTGCATGTTGCTCAGGTTTATTGTATGAATGATCCCACTACCCAAGGAAGTGAGCATAGTGCCTGACAGTTTTTCAACCTTGTCTCCCTTCAACTCTCCCCCATCAGTAGTCCCCCATGTCTTTTGCTCCCATCTTTACTATGTTGGTGTGCAACCAATGTTTAGCTCCCACTTATAAGTGAGGACATGTAGTATTTCGTTTTCTGTTCCTGCATTAATTTGCTTAGGATAATGGCCTCTAGCTATATCCATGTTGCTGCAAAGGACATGATTTTGTCCTTTTTATGGCTGCATAGTATTCCATGGTTATATGTATTACATTTTCTTTATCTAGTCTATTGTAGATGGGCATGTAGGTTGAATCCATGTCATTGCTACTATGAATAGAGTTGCAATGAACATACGAATACATGCATCTTTTTGGTAGAACTATTTATTTTCTTTTGGGAAAAGAAACCCAGTAGCGGGATTGCTAGGTCAAATGGTAGTTCTGTTTTAAGTTCTTTTTTCCTTTCTTTGCAGACCTAAACTTATTCCCATACTTGTGATCTGAAACTGGGAACCCACAAGTAGTAATTAATGAACTTGCAAGAAAAATATTAACAAAAGAGCTAATACTTACTGGTTCCCCTGGCAGGCTTTTCCCTGGAGGACCAGCCTCACCTTTCGGACCTGGAAGCCCGGGAGGGCCTATGATCCCACCCGGATCTCCCTGTGGAAAACAAGGTAAGATTCTTACTTTGATGCTCAGGTTCATGGTGGGAAGTGAGGAGGTAGTGGTTTCCACTGTTTTAAGTTGTCATCATAGCCAGTCAAACTTCATTCAATCACTCACTCACTCACTCACCAACTCACTCAATAATATTTATTGAGTACCTAATTCATGCCTGTTCAGTACATTTAGATTTTGCAGTTAGTTATGTTAGCAGTATCATGAAACATATGCATGTGTATATATATATATACATGTGCATATATATATATGCACAAAAGGGCATATCTATTAATAAATTTCTATAGATGATCTTTATGTTTTCTTTAAGTTATTCTCCAATAATGATTCAATGTTAATACACTGTTTCCACGTAGATATCAAGAAACACATCCTGCAAGATTAAGAGACTTCTTAGGTTTATACCAGAATTGGTAACTGAGCTTGACTTTCAGACTACTGATATCTTCATCTGTCAGTTCATTTTGTCACATGGCATTCCTGTGCCAGAACCAGGGCTGCCAAATACACAACTCTAGGGGGTGCCATTTACATTGTAGTTAATGTGCACAATCTGCACAATCCCGGAAGCCCTGGGCTGTCCTTTCATCTCCCTTATGATCCTCTGTCTTTTCCTCCTATCTACTTAACATATAAAATGAGGAAAATGTAAACTATACCTTTTCTCCTTTAATGCCTTGTTTTCCTGGGATACCATGTTCTCCTGGCAATCCCTAGAAAACTCAGAGTTAATAGGAAAGAGTAATGAGAACATCTCTTATAATAACATTTCCCTATATCTGTGAACCTCTGTCAAGAGAACAGAATTTTAACATATAACCTATTAACACAAGGAGTTGGATTGATTTTGGCCTTTAAGACCTGGAAAAATATTAATGATTCTACGTGGTTTGTTGTTTCAAGTGAAGCCACCTGGATGCCATAGGAAAGAAACTAAAGTCGAATTGAACCAAATGTCTCACCCATATTATTGCCATCGAGGAAGGATGGTGGTTGGCAGCATCACATAATGATTCCAAAGGACTCTAGGGCAACTAGAAAAATATATTTTTACTATGTTTTAGAAACAGTGGCTCTTTCCCTTTTGATTTTGTTCTTTTTATAGCTCTGGCCACTATCACTTAATCTCAGTTTTTGAGCATTGTGGCTCCACTTGTGCCACCAGGATTATCTCTCTTTTCATAAGATCTGTCCACTAGGTTTATCTATAGTGGCCCATTACTTGGCATAGGGGAGTGATAAAAAGCTTTGCTCTATAAACTGGGTGTTCAAAGTACCAAGCAGAATATGTGCACTGACCAATAGACAGGAGAGGCTCAAGCAGTGAGCATGGAGAATAGAACGTGAGGTTAAGGGGCTGTTCCCAGGGCATGAAAAAAGGAGAGATCCTAAGAGTTGCCTGGAGGGAACTCTAATCATGGTCAGATAGTGATCAGTCTCCAAGGAGTTATGGCCAAGGATTTTTCTTATTTTGCTCAAGTGTGAACTGATGGAGAGCTCGCAGCTCCCAAGTTGTCAGAAGGCTAGAAGGTTGTCCAAGGAATAAAAAGCTGATCCGGATAATGAATAGAAAGGTGTATTGAGTATTTTAAGTCCACTAAAGCTAGGTTATAATGCAATCTGTCGATCTTCCTCCAGACTTAGTTTTAGCTAAAAGACTTGCTTTTTTCGGAAGGCTTTTGCTAGCAAATGATAGAAGCTTTGGAAATGTCTTCCTTAGATGGAGACTTGAACTAAAAACTGTGAATATTGAAAATGTTTGCTTTCTCTTTTGGTGTTCTTTATTTCTTTTGACATTTCCAATCTCCTCTACTGCTGGTACAGCGCTGACAAGCATGTCCAAAATGACAATTTAATTAACTTGAGCTCCAAAAACCAATTTATTAGGCTAATGATACTCAAAAGGACCTCACATGATTATATGAAGGGTCTAGTCTTCCCAATAGCTCCTGACATTAGGTATGATCAGTTTTAGTGGCATAGATGACCGATGTCTTTGGGAAATGAGGGATAACTCAGTTACTTGAATAGATGTTGATGTTTTTAAAAAACATGTCCTAGTCTCAATTTCAATTTCAGAAATATCAAAGACATTATACATACAACATCTCCTGGTGGTCCTCTGGGTCCTGTGGAGCCTGCAGATCCTTGCTGACCCTAAAATAAAAGGTGGTATATGCTTTAGCTTTGCTAAAAAAGAAAAAAAAAAAAAAGATTGTACCTGAGTATTTGTAAAGAATAGTGTGATCTTCATGTATAGGAAGACCAACTTTCCACCATCCCACTTTCCCACTTTATCTGTATAATACTGAAATGTGCTTTGTGACTACCAAGATAGTTTCCAGATACTTTTAATTTATGTGTTTTCACCAGCAGGTGATAACTGGGTAACTTGCCCTGCCCATTGTCTGGGAGTACACCACATTAATTTCTCCTGCAGCTTCCAAAAGCTGCTCTCTTGGGACACTCCTGTGGAATCCCACTTGGGAAACTCAAGCAACTCAAGGTTGCATAATTTTGGTTTAGAAACTGAATCTTGAATTCTGTTCCTTTTAAGAATATAGCTCAAGGTCATAGATTTAGCTCACATTGTTTACTCTTAAAGCTTTTAGGGATGCTATTGTGAATGTGCTCTGAAAAAGAGTATAGAAATCCTATTGTGAACCAAAAGACAGTTACTATATGTGTAATAAATGCAGCCAGTGGGGAAAATCACCATGGAAACAGGATAAAGTCTCGGAGAGCATTTGTGAAGAAAATGAGTGGCACACCAAAGCACCCTGTTTTACACAGAATGGCTATAATTCCCAAATTATTTCCCAAGAAATCTTAGTTATTTCTTATATACCTTTAGTCCTGGGCTTCCTATTAAACCAGGGGGTCCAGGATCTCCAGGTTCACCCTAAACACGTGGGGGAAAGGAAAGGTCAATGTTGCTTTAATTTTCATAATCTCATTAAGGTTGGAGATGAAATTGAAGAATGCCAGGAAATTACCTTTACTCCCTGTGATCCTATTATCCCAGGTTCTCCCTGTAAATAAAATAATTACTGTAAGGGTAATACTTAAATTGAGATGGAAATGGACATCTCTGATACTTTAATTGAATTTCTACTAATTAACATACAATAAAAAGGGAAATTATGGAAGACACAATAAAATCAAGGAGAGTTCATTCTAAAACATGATTCAAAATACTTACTACTAATAAATAATACTTTCTTGATTTCTTCGTTATAATAATTTTTCCCCCAATGCCATTTTTGACACTGTAATTATCATGTCCCATTAGCAATCACTGCATTCTCTACTAAGCTGACATAGTTATAATTTGCCACCAACTAATCTCATGTCCCAGAGAATTAAAACTTCAGAGAAAGAATGAGGGAGAGTAGAATTTAAGGTAGTATGTGTTGGTGATTCTACTTTTAGTTATATGTGCTTAATGATTAGTTATATGTGCTTAATGAAAAAAAAATCACAACAAAATTAAGGTTATATAAAAAAGGATGATACTGGCTATAATAAGTTTGCTTTTTAAATTTTCTGTGACTTATTAATATATTTGATAAATCCACTTTGTGCCATTAACAGAATTTTTGGAAAAAAATGTATCTTTCATTTTAATTTTATATTTTTGATATCCTACATGGATGTCTTGTATAACATTCATGTCCAATCACTATTAGTAATTGGTTAAACAATGTATTAGAAAACTCAAACCAATGTTGAAGTCTCCTTGCATGACAACAGTTAACAAGGCTTAAAATTTCTTATTTATCAAAACAAAAGAGTTAAAAATCACAGAGGAAAAAGTAAAATGCTCATGGACCTTATTTAATCAAATCTATTAGACTCCAAAGTAAACATACCAGAAAATCAGAGAGAAACAAATCAATGAAGTAGAAAACCCAAGGTAGTGATAAAATATCTACTTACTCTATCTCCTTTTTCTCCTTTTGTAAAAGGCTCTCCCTAAGGAGAAGGGGTAGAAAATAGAATTAAACACTCTTAGAAATAAACTCTCCAAACCGGGGTGTGGATAAACCCTATAGGCCAAACTCAGATTCCCATTGCAAACAGACCTCTAAAAGTACCCAGAGTGTCACACAGTCTGCCTTTGCAACTTAAAGGAAATATACGATAATTAATTTTAAAACTCCTTTATATTCCCAAATGAACAATGAGTTAATCATTCTAATATCATTTATAAAATCCCATGTGGCTGACAAATTGGAATGCTGCCCAAGGCCAAAGCTTCCTATTGCCTAGTTCACATAGAAAATGATCACACACACACATCCAATTGGATGTGAAATGGGAGTGACAGCAAGAAATTGATAAAAACGTTGAAGGGAAAGACATTCACTTGAATTCTTCCAGTTGGTTAATTGTGTGCTTAAATATACAAACTCATTATTTTAAAAATAGTTTCCTAGTTTTTATTTTTACTTTAATGAAAATGACTTGAAGAGGTTAACCATATCTGTAAGTTCTGTGTCCATGGATTCAAGCAATTGTGGTTAAAAAATATTTGAAAAAGAAAAACAATAAAAAATAATACAGCAATAAAAATTATACAAATTTTAAAAATAATACAGTATAACAACTATTTACATAGCACTTACATTGTATTATGTACTATAAGTAATCTGGAAATGATTTGAAGTATACAGGAGAATGCATAGGTGATATGCAAATAAAAATAGGCCATTTTATATTAGGGACTTGAGCATCCTCAGATTTTGGTATCCTCTGAGAGTCCTGAAACCCATCCCCCACAGATACCAAGGGACAACTATATACCCATATCTACCCAACATGATGAACTATCTTAATAGTGGTTAATTTCTATATATTAGATCAAGGCTTTATTTATATTCTTATTTCCCTGCTTGTTTTTGCTTATATGACACTGCTTATGACATTGCTTATTTACAGCCACTGTAAAGTTTAGTGGCCACATTGACTAAAGTAACTGGTTATAAAAGAAAAAAAAAGAGAAAAACCCGGGAGCCTAGTTGTCTAGATACTTGATACTTAGTCCTGGCTCCAATGGCTACTATTTGAGACAAGTCACTTAGTCTTTTAGAGCCCCGCTTTCTTTATCTATAAAATCATGGGGTTCAACTAGGTGATCTCAAGTATATTTTAGCTCTGATGTGTTACACATCAAACCATATTCTGAATGCCCTATGGTGGGGGAAAATTTGCCATTTTAGTTACCATTCGGGATCAGTGGTTCAGAATTTACCTTTGAATGAATACTACTCTTCTGTTTGGGCCTTCTGATTATTATGTAAAGTCAAGTCTACATCCTGTTCTGGAAGAGAAAGGTTGAGACCATAAAAAGCTAAACTGCTCTCCGTAATAATGTAAAATTTGTGTTGTTTTAATGTAGGGGTAGAGGAAGGTGGCAAGTAAAGATGTATGGGGTGGTAGGATAATTAAGGGATGCATAGGGACCTGGTATGGAGAAGAGTTAGGAGGAAAAGAAGCTCTAGTTAAGGAAAACAGGGCTAAAGCCAGTCCCCATGAGATACATGGACTGCCCTTGAATGTTAGTGGTAGGAAAGAAAGCCAGAGGAAATCCCTGCAGGAGGAAAAGGCCTATGACTCCTAGGAACTATGAACTCCTTCAACCCTTGCTGCTTAAAGTGTGGTCCATGGACCAATAACACCAGCATTACTGAGAGCTTATGAGAAACACAGACTCTCTGGTCCTGCTTCCAAACCTACTGACTTAGAATCAGTGGGATTCAAGTGCATGTTCACATTTGAGAAGCACTGCTCTAACTCACTGAAAGTTTCTCCTTTCTGCTCTAAAAAATCCTCGATTTTCCAGTAAAATTTTTATAAATCTTACTGCCGGGTCCTCCATGCATCATGTGGAAATTAAGAGAAGGTTGGTGTCAGTGTTCAGGTTTGGAGGGAAGACAGTGGAGACCTAGAGAAGCAGTTAAGAGATGGTAAGAGGAACCTCCAAGTGTGGAGCACCTAGACAGTTGGCAGGTACCAGGGGCATACACCAGGCTGGATTTCTGAGACATGAGATTTTCCAGACATTATTGCAAATACTCAGTTGGAGAACCTCATTAAAGACTGCCAAATCCTGTAGTTGTGTAAGAAGGCTTGAACTGAATACTAAAGGCAAGCACGACTCCCGAAGGTAGAAGAACTGGGGTATATAGGCCACAGACTGATTCTAAAGCTGCAAAAATTACTGTCATTGTTCATTTTTTAAAGCTGAAGCATAGGGAAAATTTGGCTTTGTAACACTGAATACTTTAAATAATGTTTCTGTTTGTCATGCAGGCCATTTAGTGACCTCTTCATGTTTTATCCCCTGATAAACCAATATCCTTTATTCACTCTCGTAAAGAAAGGGGTAGAGTGGTTTAATAAGATGTATTACTTTTCTTTAAACAAAGATGAAACATTTGTTAAGCCTGATTCTCACTGATTCTTGAAAACTGCTTTTTTAAAAGAAGCATTAAAACAAGTCATTTTTTGTACCTATGATTTCTCTAATCACTTTAGGTGGTCCTATTTGAATATAAATGATACTGTAGGGTTTTTCTCTTCTTCCCCACAAAAAGAACTACATTTTGAAAGAAACTGGCCACAGTAATACTGAAAAGTGGTTGGGAAGCCACTTTGATCATACAAAAATCAAGAAAGAAAAATAACTTCAGAAGGTACACTGAGAACAGTAGTTTGAGCAGAAAGATGTGTTTCCAATTTCTTTTGGATAAATTTGTACTAGTCTTTTGATACATTGATTTTATTATTTTAGCTGCAGTGTTTAGTTATACCAGAAGAGCTTTGTGATTTTAAACTTTAGGTTCTAGAATCAACTCACCTAGGTGTGATTCACAGCTCCAATGCTTAGTACTGTGTGACTTTGGGCAAAGTTTTTTAACCTCTTTATGCCTTACCTTCATCATTTCAAGTATGCAGGTGATAATAGATGACCTTATGGAAACTTTTTATGGATTAAGTGAGTAAATACATGTAAAAGACTTAGTGCATAGCATAGCTAGTACTTGCTTGAAGATCTGATCTGTTGTTTCCCATGACAGGATCAATCAAGGCACGTGGAATTGGGGCTGATTTGGAAACATATTTTTAATCCAGTTTTTTAGATATTCTTCCTCTGTCCTCAAAGCTAAAATACTTACAGGTTCTCCTTTTTGTCCTTTAGGGCCAACAGACCCTGGAAATCCTGGTAGTCCAGTTGCACCCTTTCAAGACAAAGCAGAAGAGAGATTTTGCAGATGGTTAGAGAAGCATTATTGTGACTGTCAGATACAGAATGATTGCTTGCTCTCCTGCTAACTATACAATTTATCTATTAGCATCCAACAGACAATGCAAAGTTCTGAATCTACTTAGGCTATTTTTATGATAATGTGTTTGTCATAAAAATGGCTTTATGTCTTTTAGAAATCCATATATTTCTAAAATATATGGCTTTATGTCTTTTAGAAATCCATATATTTCATTATGATACTTAAATGTAATGTGAAACGAAGTTAATTATTTTTCCAGGAAAGAATATCTTAGAGGAGAAAAATTATAATTTTGTTCTGGTGTGCCAAAACCAATTTTTTTGTGTGTGATCTCAAAGACATCAGACTGTTTAACGGGGACAATAATCCAGACTCATTTTATTTCAGGCACTTTTTTCTTTGTTTAGGTGGGCTGAGTCAGTAGTCATATGAAGCAAAATGAGTCTCTCAGCTGTTTCCAGGGTTTATAACGCTGCTTAGATGATTGGCTGTGGGCAAATAAGGCATTCTTGTAGATGTGGTGACAGCAGTAGCTTAGAAATGTCTAAGAGGTTCTGGTCAAAAACCTTGAAGAGAGATCTGTATGTGACATATAAAGAGTGTTTTTGGAAAATATAATTTGAGAAGTAATACTTAAAGAAAGGAGTTATATCACTAATGAGACTTCAGAGGAGTCTCAGTATTGTGCATCCTTTTAGTGTTTACCAAGATCTCTGAATACCTGCACAATTCTTAAATTAATCATAGTCCCTCGAAGATATGTAATGCTGATTTTTTTCCCTAACCTCAAGAGCATTTTTGCAAAATGATGTTCACCATTACATTTCTGAGCATATACCGTTTTTGCCTACCTGGCCTATTTTTTTACTTCAAAAGAATAAATACGGAAAACATAATAAAGTAGAATACACCAAGCCTTCATGTACTAGGTACCCGAAATGAAAGAAATTAAAAAATTTACAAAGAAGAAATCCCCTATATTTCCTATTTCCACCCAGAGGGAGCCACTCTCAAGAATTTAGTATTTATATTTTCAGTTTATATTATTGTACTTTCACTGCATATATGGAATCATAAACAATATATTATTGAATATTTGAAACAAATTCCATAAATAGCTTTATCTCATATATAACATACTATGACTTGTTTTTTCCAGTCAGCATTGTTTTTAATATCTATCTCTATTGATACATATGATCTCATTCATTCATTATAACAGATGAGTAGCATTCTAACATGTTAATAAACCAGGGTTTATCTCAGCCCCACCGATGAGCACTTTGGTTGTAATCAGCTTTTCTCTATTATAAACAAGGCTGCAGTGAACATCTCTAATCCTGACCCCTGGTGATGTGCCTAACTGTTCATTTTGAAGCCTCAAACAGCTACCAAAAAGTGCTTCGAGTATAAATTTACTACAGCCCTAAAATCTTCGGCTTATTTTTATATGTATATCCTAATCCATGTCTTGTGATTTTCTGTAATGGATAGACAAGATCATGTTTGTATTAATTAGTCTTCTAGATTTTGGAATATGTTTTGTTAAATTTAATCTTAATTTTACCAAAATTTTAAAACCTCATGCGATAGTATAACTGTGGAACCAGCCCAAACAGGGCCTACTCTGTTGATAACAAAATGTCAAGTTACCTTTAAGGTATAACAGAGCCCAAAACTGCAAGTCATGCAGCCTAGGCACGCATAACAGAAAAAGCTTTGACTTGTAACAACAGCTGGAACCAACAATTCCTCTCCTTCGGTGGAACCAATAAGACCGGGACATGACCAGAACCTGAACTCTTTCAGAAGCATGGAGGTCCATTAGCCTGGAATATCCAGGGCAAAAATCTGCCTCAATATACCTTACCATAAATGGTCAAATTTGAAGCTGTCCAATCAGATCCTGCCAAACTCACATTACTAAATCCCGTCCCTTGCCCTCTGATCTCTTAAAACTTGCCTCAATCCCCAAATCCAGGAGGCAAATTGAAGCCCAATTCCTGTCTCTTTGCTGGCTGATTTTGCAATAAAATCGTTCTTTTCTGAAAAGCTGGTGCCATAGTTATTGGCTTCGGTGCACAGTGGGCAGTGAGCCCATCTGCTTGATAACAATATTGTAAAATACATATTTGGTCTTCGTCCCAGTTTCCTGGCATACAACTCATAAAATCCTTGGAATCCCCAAAGCAATAAGTGTCTTTTTGTATGTTAATGAGTTGACTGGTGGCTGGCAGCCCCTAGGTAGCTTCAGGATTGGGCTGGTCACCAGAAGGACCAAGGCCTGATTACAGTCTTTTCAGCCTCACCTCCAACCTCTGGGGAGGGGAGAGAGACTGAAGGTTAACTTGGTCACCAATGACAAATGATTTAATCAATCATGCCTACATAATGAAGCTTCCATAAAAACCACAAGGACTGGGTTCAGAGAGCTTCTGTAGAGCTGAAGTTTAGAGGTTCCTGGAGGGTGGCATGACCAGGGAGGGCATGGAAGCTTGGAACCTTGGCACCTCTTCCCACATACCTTGCCTTATGCAGTTCTTCCTCTGTAAACTTTGTAACATCCTTTATAATAAACTGGTGAGCGTAAGCAAATATCTCCCTGAGTTCTGTGAGCCATTCCAGCAAATTAGTGCCACGGATGGGGTCATGAGGACCCCGATTTATAGCCAGTTGGTCAAAAGCACAGATAAAACAACATGGGGCTTTTGATTGGCATATGAAATGGAAGGCAGTATTGTGGGATTGAGCCCTCAATCTGTGGGATCTGTTGCTACCACTAGGTAGATAGTGTCAGAATTGAATGGAATTAGAAGACAATCAGCTGGTGTCTGTTGCAGAACTGATTGCTTGCTTGCTGTGTGTGAAAAATTCACGTATTTGGTCATAGAAGTATTTTGTGCTGTGAGAGTTGATACTAGGAAAGAAGTGTTTGCTTTTATGACTCACCTCAGTCTAATTTTTTATACCATTAGGCTTTCAGCTAGTAATAGTAAGGCCCTGTTGGAGAGCCAAGGAACCAAATGGATAAGAAGCCAACTTGCAGACCTGTCAGTACAAATGTTCTAGAGCAGTGTTTCCCAAAGTTCAGTCATCCACATCCCAACTCTGTAATATTCGCTGTGTCTACATACCACCTATATATACATAGCTTATTTTTTTCTCTAAATTCACTCACATTCTTAATTTAAATATTCAATATGCCTTTTGAAGCAGTATCCATCAAATTTAAAGTTTAGTGTGCTGGATACAGGCTTTTTCCTAATTCAGTAAGTATTGTTTTTTTCTATGGTAGTATCTAAACATCCTGTGTATCATCAGTCTTATTCTTACCACATTATAAGAGAAGCCATTTTTTTCCTAGACATAGTAAATTATATTCAAGGTAAGGCAAGGGAGAAGTTGGGGGATATATTTAGGAACAAATTGTTGTTGGTTTGATAGGGAAAATAAACAATTAGCCTTGTATAGGCATTAGGGTGTACAGAGTGACCTTCATGTTACCCATATGGTAGGTGCTACAGTCTCCATTGTATAGGTGTGAAGGAAAAATATGCCTACTAGTTAGACTTGCCTAATAAAATAAAAGTAGAAAGCTGAGAAGGAGTCTAGCAATTGCTTGTAAAAATCAAATCTGCCAATATCAAAGGGGAAGGGGAGGAGAATGTACATGGTGAAATAAGAGTAAGTATATTCATAGCTGCTCTACAGGTAAACAGGGGCAGGACAAAAAAGGGTTTGCAGTCCATCTTTCCACATAGTCGTTGGATGACATTGGGCTGGAAGGAAATCTTAGAGACCTCTTTCCTCATAAAATTCTGCAAGCAAAAGCATTTTCTACCTGAACCTTAGACACATATGGGTTTGTATTTTTTATTTAAATTGAATGTTCAGTGATTTATCACTGTAGAGATGAGTTGAAACACAAGTGATGAAGTTACTTTGCATTAGGAAAGACTCTCCTCCAGTTTGACACTTTCGATGCTATTTGAGAAGCTTGGTGCTATAGCGACTCCACCTTTTCCCTGACAGTCTTCCTCACAAGACACCTGCTGTTTTCTCAGGAGTGCTAAGATATTCTGATATTTTGTTCTACTGTCTCTATAAAGCAGCAGTTCTCCTCAAGTAACTTGCAAATACATTATCCCTTCACCACATCTTGTCAGTCTCAGTCAAGCCACAGAGCAGGGATCATTCATTTCCACACTGGTAGACTGGTCATTTGGATGGTCTCCATGGCCATTTACTGCAAGTCGTGGTTCTCCCTGAATCGTAGTGTTCTTGATACAGGATGTGGCTGCTAAACCAGGGGTGATTGGTGTGCATATTCCAGTGCTATTTGTGCTTGTCCTGGTGCTTCATTGTAGTGTTGGGTTCCAAAGGGTTGGCTCTTTTAGTAATTCTATTTTGCTGGTCAGTGCATTGAGATGTAGCATATTATAAAGGAATGATGAATCACTTATGTGTTTAATTATTCTTCTGGTTAAATATTTTATTCTACAGCACAAACTGAGTCCCTTCTTTGTCAAAATTATGGTGGGAGATACAAAGATGAGCAAGACCAGGTGCTAAGAATGAGAACAACAATTAATCCTCAAAAGTGCTAAATGAGACCTCATGAGAGGAAGGAAAGATTGAGATGGGTGAACAGAAAAGAACAAATCTTTAGTGAGGGCTTTATATGTGTTTTAGTTATTGTGCTTTTGAGTAACTTCCTCTTATTTAATTTTAATCCTTCTATCAACTCTTTGTGTAGATACAATTATGCCCATGGTGTGAATGAGGAAATGCATACTTAGAGAAATGAAGTGGCCTTCCCAAGGTGACCTAGCTGTTAATGCCACAATCAACTTTTTGTCCCAAAGCTCATGCTCTTCCTATTACTCAGTGGTTCTTAGCCCTGGTTGTGTATTAGAGTCATCTGAAACACTTTTAAATAGAGATAAGACCCCTACCCCAAATCGGAATCTCTGTGGATGGAGCCTGAGTGTGGGTATTTTGTCAAAGTTTTCCATGGGATTCCAATGTGCAGCCAGGATTCAGAAGCACCGGGGTTCGCCACAGGTGCAAGCAGAGATCTGTGAGAACAGCTTGATGGAGTTTTAAATTTTCACTGTGGTGACTTACGATACATTAAATTACATTATAATTTTAAAAACTAATGTATTGATTCAGAAGAGATACTAAGTAGACTTGCATAGGTAGAGTTGATTTCACTCTTCCAGCAACTGCTATGCTCATGTTTGTGTTTGGTTGGTTGTTTTGAGACAAGGTCTTGCTCTGTTGCTCAGGCTGGAGTGCAGTGGTGTGATTATGGCTGACTGCAGCCTCTACCTCCTGGCTCCAAGTGATCCTCTTGCCTCAGCCTCCCTGGGAAGCTGGGACCACAGGTGTTTGCCAGCATGACCAGTTAATATTTTTAATTTTTGTAGGGATGGGGTATCACTATATTGTCCAGGCTGGTCTAAATTCTGGGCTCAAAGGTTCTTCCCGCCTTGGCCTCCCAAAGCGCTGTGATTACAGGTACAAGCTACCACCTGAAATTTTTGTTTATTTTATGCATTGTTTATAGGCAATTTCCTGTTAATCACGCTTTTTAAAAGTTTTTCTATGTGTCTCTTTATATCATGTACTGCATCAAGTTCCCTGTAGACTCTTCTATGTTATTTATTTGAGTGAGAGGAGGGAACAGTTATGCCACTGGCTTTTCCTAATTCTGCTTAAGATTCTGAAGCAATTAGAAAAGATTTTGAGCAACAGAAAAGGTCCTTAGAGTTTGAAATACACCTGTTTTACAGAATCAAATTTCTCATCAGTGAGGTCTTAAGAATGTCTAAGTAACATGTGTTTCCTAATGAACACAGCAAAACAGAAGCCAGCTGTTTTGTTTCAAGAAATGAATCATCATTTAAATACTTTAAAAGTCACAACACTCTTCTTTGCTCAGCTGTCCTATGTGACAAGCTTTGTGGCTTTCTTTTCCTTTTTTTTCCCCTTAGGCTGCATATGTCCAGAAGTCATTGCTTAAAATGTAATGCATTGGTTATGGTGGTGTATGGTTTCTGTTAGCTATTAGGTTACAGGAAATAATGCTAATGTACTAGCAATAAAATCTAACTCACACAAATGACTTATCATTGCTGTGTAATCAATTTTTGGATGCCTTTCTCAGAATGTCAAGGTTTTATTTATTTATTTAGCAGAAAATTTCATTTTAAATCGTCAATCTATAAGAAGCTCCTAGTTTCTGGTGAGACTATCTTTTAGCAGTAACTTCTGGTGATGGGTGTACGACTTTTTGAATGGATTGGTTGCACTGATTTATAAGACACAGAAGTCATATTTTCTTGGATTCATGTCAAAATCCCCTGCCCTCAATCTAGAGAATTTTTACAGGTGAATGAATGAAAGTAGCACTCACAAGCCACATTCCCTCAGAGTATTTTCAAACTACTCATCTCTGCCTGTAGATTTAACGTGCATTTTTTTTCTGACAATGGCACATTCGCATGGAATCCAAGGTCATTACAATTTCAGAATCAAACAGGAGTGAAACATCTTGTTGAATGGGGAAGTGAATCTGTCATCTTTACAGCTATGACAATTAAACCTGCAAATGACAAGGGGAATGCAATGGAAATTTATCAGTGTCTTAATTTTAAAACTATTTTGAAATAATTATTTGGTTAAACCACTACTGGACAGTATAAAACCCCACCAAAAATGGCTGCCAGGGCAGCTTATGTTTTGGTACTTAGGAAGACACAAAATAGTGAGCCTGGGCTTGAGGCATTTTGCCAAAGGGGTCTTCAGATTGTTTTTGCCACCTACATGGATTCACATTTAATTACAAAACAAGTCTTGTGTCCTGATTTCATTTATCTTATTACAGTAATTTCCCCTTGATATGTTCTCTTTCTTATAGCCAACTGCTACTCAGCAGTCTTGCTGGACCCTGAAGCAGATTCCAATCCTACTGCCTGGTCAGGAGGCAGGCGGAGGCCCCTGCCCACTGCAGGCTGGACACCCTCCCAGAGATGCAACCCAACTGCTGCCAGGGGGCTGCCCCCTACATGGGAATGTGTAAGTCCGTATAAAATACTGGGCCCCTCTATTCACTTTGAAAATCTGATTACTGCCGGGTGCAGTGGCTCAAGCCTGTAATCCTGTAACTTTGGGAGGCTGAGGCAGGTGGATCACCTGAGGTCAAGAGTCCAAGACCAGCCTGGCCAACATGGTGAAACTCTGTCTCTACTAAAAATACAAAAATTAGCCGGGAGTGGTGGCACATGCTGTAATCCCAGCTACTTGGGAGGCTGAGGCAGGAGAATCACTTGAACCTGGGAGGTGGAGGTTATAGTGAGCCGAGATTGTGCCACTGCACTCCAGCCTGGGCAACAGAGCAAGACTCCGTCTAAAAAAAAAAAAATCTGATTACCTTGTCTCCTTTCAGGCCTCCAGCTTCATGTTCATCATTTCCCTAGGGGTGAAAAACAATTTAAAATACAAAAGAAAAATCCACTAATTTTTAACACATTCAATCTGTAACAGTATAAGCAGTCAGATAATAGTTCTGTAACCGCTTTTTATGGATACTAGGTCATTTGTGCAGACATCTTTGTCTCTCTCGCCTGTTGTTAAATATTTCTGTTAAATATTTTTCTAAATAATTCCAGCTTTGGACACCCCATGCATCTTCTTTGTGACTTCTTAAGGAGATTGCTTCTGGAGAAACATCACACCTCTGGGGATAAATACTCACTACTCCAAATCCATATCTGGCCACTTCAACTGGCCTCTCCATGTATCTGAGCATCTCTGATCTGCTCTCCCTACTCTCAAGTCTTCTTTATTGTTCTCAGACCACTACATTAGACTCTACAGTCCTTGGGCAAGTGACCTTGCCTGTAACTACACTGAAAAAAATACAAGTTCTCAGGCACCACTTTTTTTATTTTATTTTTTTCCTTTTTGTGGAGAATGGTGTCTCACTATATTGCCCAGGCAGGTCTTGAACTCCTGGGCTCAAGCTATCCTCCTGCCTCTGCCTCCTTAAGAGCTGGGATTGCAGGCATGAGCCACTGCACCAGGCCTCAGTCACCACTTCTAATTCCTGCCAATGAATGTACCAACCCATGTGCATGCACACCTGGGTTAGTTAATGAGCCGTCTCATCTCTTATCATGGCTGTTTCCTCTATAAATCCTCTGATTCCCATGCCCTCTGCCTTCTTAGGAGATTTTCCTTATTAATGTTACCTATTGCTATCAGGTGAAATTGGCCAATTTGGTAAAGTTAAGTAAAATGTAGCTAAAATTGGCCAATTTCTTTAACACTTCTCTCTCTCTCTGACTACCTACCTATTCTACCTTCTTTAAACTTAACACACAAAGAGCATACAGTTCCCCAGCACACATTTCCCTTAAGTTACTCTCTTTCCTCCCATTTCTGGACAATTTTCTCAAAAGGGTAGTTAGTGCTTTTTGCATCCACTGACCAAGACAGCCTTAATGTTTCCCTCAGCTAGAATCAACTTTGGACAGGCTTGTTCCTAATTCCATACCCTGACCTCTCTTTTTCTAAACCAATGGCTTTAGAAAATCTGTATTTGTAAGTTCTTTCACTATCCCTTTGAGATGTAAATCTTTCTAAAAGCCTCCTGTTAGTTTTACAATCTGGAACGTCTTTCTCAAGGACCTGGGAGCCATCCCTTTAAAATGTAATCATGGAGAAGATAGTGCCACTATCTTCCAGGCTCTGTGGGAGGGTAGGAGCCTAACTTCAGCCTTGTGCCAAGTTGTAAACCTTCTTCCTGTCACAAAGATATGAGAAAGTTTACTCTTCCTTTGGGTAAAGCCAATTAGCAAACACAAGGAAGTGTGTTCTCTTTCTTACGTCAAAACTTAAAAACTCTCCTGAACTTTGTTTCAGTGAAATTGAGCTCAGACTAAGTCTGCCCTCTCTCTCCTATTGCAATAGCCTTGAATAATGTCTTCCTTGCCTGTTTAACTTTGTCAGGTGCAATTTTTTATTTGACACCACTGATTTAACTCCTGTTTACTCCTAAACACATATGTATTTGACACTGGCCCCAATCAGTCCACTGACGTGGCCCTCTAATGGAAATAATAATATCTTTGCTGCTTACTTTAATGGACTCTTCAGTAATTGACCTTCTTGCTACACTGGTCACTCTCTTGGCTTGTATGATAGCTTACTCTCCTATTTTCTTCCTATCTCTGCGACTTCTTCCCTCATCTGTTAAAGGTTGGATTTCCTCAGGACTTTCTTCTTTGTGACTCAACACTTTCTCCCCAGCACTCTTATTTACCTTTGTGGCTTAGGTAATATTTACACAGCCAAATTTATAAACCCAGCATATACTTCCCTTCTGAGTTTTAGACACATATACCTAATTTATATTCCCCGCATATACTTCCTTTATGAATTTTAGACCCATATATCTAATTTTCTACTTGATGTATGTACTTGTAAATTCTAGAAGCAATTCATAGTCAACAAGTTTAAAACTGAAACAAAAAATGCAACAAATACACATATATGAGAGAACAAAATAGAGTTACATCACGCTGCTAACATTGTTTAGTACAGAAGCGGGAGAAAAAGAATCAGTTTTTTCTAATGTATCTCTGCAGTTTTTCTTGTTAAATTGAGCAGGAATTCCATTCTACAATTGAAAACAATTAAGGAAAGAAAGAAAACCTGAACTCTTCCTCTCTGAGTGTCATTCTCAATATCACTTGGTTCAGCTGTGTCCCCACCCAAATATCATCTAGAATTGTAGCTCCCACAATTCCCACGTGTTGTGGGAGGGACCCAGTGGGAAGTAATTGAATCATGGGTGTGGGTCTTTCCTGTGTTATTCTCATGATAGTGAATAAGTCTCATGAGATCTGATGCTTTTATAAAGGGAAGTTTCCCTGCACAAACTCTTCTGATGTCTGCCACCATGTTAGACGTGACTTTCACCTTCCACCATGATTATGAGGCCTCCCCAGCTACATGGAACTGTGAATCCATGAAACCTTTTCCTTTTGTAAATTGCCCAGTCTAGGGTATGTCTTTATCAGCAGCATGAAAACAGACTAATATAATCACCCTCATCCTTATTCCTCGTACATGATCAGTCATCCAGTTTGGTTGACTCTGTCTCCCCAAATATTTTCTCTTCTCTTAAGAGACAGAGTCAACCTGCCTATACCCAGGCAGCCCACCATCATGTCTTGCCAGGATTGCAGTGAGTCTCTAACTGGCCTTTTACAATCCACTCTTGCTTTCCTGACACACATATTCTCTACATAAGATCAGAGAAATACCTTCAAAAGACATTCTGGCCTCTGTTTCTCAAAACTTTAACATCACCATCAAATCTCTGCATGACCTGAACTAATTTCCCTCTCCAGCATCATGTTGGCCACTCTTCTTCCTCAGAAGTTTCAGCTGTCATGGTCTTCTTTCAGCTCCCTAAACTGACCAAGGTCATTCCCATCTCAGCCTCCAGATCACCACTCTTTGTCCTCACCTTTTTGTCTGTCCGGAAACTAGTCATTAATCAGGTCTCAACTACTATGAAATGCCATTCATGAATGCCTCCCCCGGCATTCAATAAATATCTGTTGGGCAAATGAGCCAGTAATTCTAATCATGTGGTTTTTCCATTAAGGTTATTTTTCTGATTAAAAATACATGTGCTGATAGAAAACCTAAAAGGTACAGAAATATTTAGACAACAAAATATACGGAGGTACCCATTCAGATCACTATTGCTATAGTTTGAAGTGAAGATGGCTAAGGAACCACCAGAGGCTAGGAGAGAGACCTGGAAGACATTCCTCCCTAGTGCCTTTGGAGATAACGTGGCCCTGACAACACTTTCATCTTGACTTCCGGCCTCCAGAACTGTGAGATGACATATTTCTGTTGTTTAGGCCACTCAGTTTGTGATATTTTGTTGTGGCAGCCCTAGCAAGTTAAAACGTAATATGTGGGCTAGGAAAGCTGTGCTCACTTGAAAATAAGGCCTAAGGCTGGCTCAAAGCCAAACCTCTTACTTATCTGCAAAAAACCATTTCACCAGCCGCAAGTGTGGAGGGTCATGAAAGGAAGCGAAGACTCAGGTGAGTTGGGGGGCTGTCTGTAATCAAACCAACATCTGAAAGTCCATATGTCTGTGCCTAAGTCCACAATGTTCCTCAAAGCCAGTGGAGCCTGGGGCACAGAGAAGGAGAGCGATGAAGTTAGAACCTAAACTTTGGGGCACAGAGAAGGAGAGCGATGAAGTTAGAACCTAAACTTTATTTCTCAATCTTCTGGGCCCAGAAAGGTTGCCTGCAGTGTCTCCAAGGGAGCCTACACTCTATATGCCATCGTTGGGTTTAACTCACTGCTTGGAAAGGCCTTGAATATTGGATTTTGGATAAAGGCTTTCTGTCCTTTCTAGTCTCTGGATATTAAAGTGAAGTTATGATTTAATATGTGAAAAGAAAAATAGATTATTTTGCTAGCAAATTGGTTTTTTTTTTTTTTTTGGATCAACAATTTGGAGAAATGAATACAAGAATTGGTTGCTGGGTCGCACAGCATAAATCTCCAACAGCTGAGACCGAGTGTGGTGATGTAAGATAACACAACTCTGCATTTTCAATATGGAGCTTTAAAAACAACATCAAATGTAAAATCCACCAGTACTTGGCCTCCACAGATAAAACGTATTTTTTTTTTCTCCATCTAAAGTGTAGTAAGGAACTGTGGGTCTGATGGCTTCAGTAGTTGACAGAGCCTACCAAATTTTTATTAAAACCCCCAGAGCTGGAAACAATGAAGTGCAGTTTACTGGATCATGAGCAGATTTTCCTTGAGGGGAAGAATATGCTCAGCATTGTTGCTTCTTTGCAAACAATCTTGCAGAATGGGAGCAGCTGTTTTGCACATTATTTTTGTGATAGAGAGAGAAATCTACCTTTTATTCTTCGCATCCATAAGTGGGCATGCAAAAATCCACATAAACACACTCATATCCGTCTTCCTAACCTCACTCCTTAGGCTGTCTCTCTATTTCTCATTTGCTTTTTTCTTCCTCATTTGCTTTTTTTTTCTTCTCCATCCCTTTTTTGATTTGTGCCGTGAGGAGAGAGGGTTTCTTATACCGGAGCTTCTCCCTCCAGATGACATAAGGAAAATAGCAGAGGAAAAGATCGGTTCCTATATGGGGGTCAGAGGGCAAGTGAGGATACTGCGACTGGAAAATGAACCATGGGCTCTCTGAGTTTGGAATGAGGAGGGGCAGTTTATGAGTAGTCTGTTACTCATTCTTCCATAGGTAGTTGCTTCAGCAGAATCTGGGCTGTGTGACTGTTGAAGCCACTGTGAGTTGAAGAGCTGAGGTCCAGGGCTCCAGTGCAGACATCACATAAATCAATGCCAATTTAAAAGGGAAGATTATTTTAACCTTGGAGTGTCACTTGCTATGTCTCAATACATGGTCCATTATTTAAGCTCTAGGAAGGTTTCACTCAGGCCCCACTTCTCTGTGCTTATTTGCTACAGTCAGACCATCCGGCACACTACAAATTGCAAAATGAAACAACCTCGGTGTCCAAAAACAGACAGGGGTAGGTGGTGGAGACAATGCCAATGGAAAACATGCATCGTGCTCATCATAGCACATTTGGCTTTTCCTTTATGAAGCTGAGGGTGACGAGGAGGTGGTTACAATACAGAAGCATGGGGCAGTGTGGGTGCTGGGAAGGTGGGTCCCACCACCTCCATCCTTCCTGGTGGGGCCTTGGTGCAAGGGCTCTAACTACTCCCAAAGGAAACAGAATAAAGTGTTTAGTAAGTTATTGTCTCTTAATTCACAGATGGATCTAAAGCCTCTAATGCTAAATGGTTATAGTGCATCATTTGGGATAACAGCTATACTCCTTTCTCTTTATCCAGTGGTATTCCAGCTTTAAAGTCACATTTAGAGAACATGTGGACTAAATACCTGTGAGCCTCTATTCTGTAATGGCAAGAAGAATAACTGGGGTTCTTTTAGGTGAGTTAATAATTAAGTTCAAAGTACTGGTTTGTTACTAGCAAGATTTTCCACTCAGCTGCTCTGGTCAGCGCCCATTTTTTTTTGAAATATAACCTTAAAGTTTAAAAATTTACATTCTCAACTTTAGACTCTAAAATATAAATGCTCCATATATCTTCATTTAAGGGAAAACTGACTCATCAGCAAGAGAAACTGTATAGAGAAGTAGTGTTGGGAGACCTGTAAAGATGCGAGCTTTAAAAGTTTTGCAAGGGATAGCAAATACTTAAGTAGCTAAGTAGCAACTCGGTATATTTTATACCAAGGGCGATAGTAATATAGTGTGTTCTTTAAGTTTTTGTAGCTGACACTGTGACATCAGAGCCAACTTATTCTCATTATTTTGAAGCATTTATGATAAATCCTATTTTATAACAGCAGATGTCATTACAGGCATCATTAAATTGATTAAATTTAAACATGCTTCAGCATTCTTTTTTTCACTTGTGCTATATTCACTTGTGCTAACATTTCACTTATGCTTAATATTTTGAAAAAGTTAGTACAGTTCTATTAAAGAAGTGTTTAATAAAGAAACATGAAATATATTCCAAACATTCTTCCTAACATAATACTCCCTGGAAAACCTAAATAAAGGAGAGAATTTAAAATAGCATCACTATCAAATTTATAAAGTATAAAAAACTTTCCATATTTGATTTTAAATTTGTCAAGCATAAATTATCTAAGTCTTTATGTTGACCTTGTTCTGAAGAAAGAGAAACTGGGATTTTATAATTCGCTAGTCATTTAACAAATTTTTTTGACACTTCTCTTTGGGATTTCTAAACAAAGAGGAGTAACAACTGTCAGAAAAAATTACAGGAAGGGAAAGTAAGAACATGGAAAAGAAAGACATAAAGGGAAGTGTCTCCAATTCCTTCTGTGGTGCAAGAAATCAATGATGAACCATTACGTACACAAGGTATCCTAATCAGTGGACAGAATGCCTCACACAAAGTGATCAGACCCCAAATATTTGTCATTGAATGATGAATCAATCAATGCTCTCACCTAGATCTTCTCTTGGCTGCCACTCTATTATGCTCCTTGTAGAATCTGGAACAAAACTCCCTTGCTTTTGTCATTTGGATACTTCCACGTCAGCATTCCACCTATCCCAAATGTGATTTAAAAAAACCGTGGGGAAATTAAATGTAATTCCCCGTGAAAGGTGGGGACTCTTATTCTTGAAATGTAGTATGCAAATATTTGCTTGAGATTTTGGTGCAGCACCTATTGGTTTTGATAAGAAGTCTATCACCTGTTGTGCTACCCAGAGCTTTGAAGTATCAAATAATTTCTTTCTGCCCTCAGAGAGGCTAGATCTATGATATTATTGATGGTGGAACACAATGTTTTGCATTAACAAACTGAACAAAATTTTTAAAAAACTTATTAGGATAAAACCCTAGATTTGTAAGATACTGAGCAAAATACTTTTTTATTTTTGTTTTTGAAAACATAGCTTTCAGTATGGAAAGATGTTTAAATACATGTGATCAGGTATAAAAGTCTGAGAAGTTAGGAATTAATAAGTTTTTTTTCAAAAATACAATCACATAAAATTTCTATGTATTATAAATTATGGGAAAAAAGAAGCCATACCTTGTTATCCTTGTTATAATATCCACCAAGAGTTTGGTGTATTCCTTGTATTCCAGGAGGTCCCTGTATTATAAACAAATCAAAGATAAATATATACACATTTACCAAAACAATGAATATTTAAATAACATATCTAAGAACTCTTGAAATCATATAGTGAAGAAAAAGGAAGTGTCTGTTTAGTCAAATATTCTGATTAATAGAGAAATACACGGGCATTAACTTATCATCAGGCTCCTAAGATATTTCTAGGTTAAATCCTGCATGAATCCAAAAAGAGGTCCTAAGTGGGAGCATGTAACATTTTACCAGAAGGTCAGCCATTAGCATATTCTTTATTACAAGGAATTATACCCATAAGACCCTCCCAGAGAAGAGGGTATAGCTCTTCAGTTTATTTTTGGCAGTTCTCACGGGATTTTGATCAATGTACTATAGAACTGTGTGTTCCCACATGTTATTAACTTAGTAAATATGGGAAAAAATGTTTTTCTATTGCTTTACTTTTTTGAATTAGTTGTATGAAAATGGGATGCACATGGACTTTTGGGCCAGAGAAAAGATGTGTGCTATAAAATCTCAGGCTTAAGAAATTTAAATATTGATAGTTTTCAGTTGACCTGGAAATAATTCAGTAAGCACTATGCTGGGCTTGGAGTGGATAGGAAAGAAGTAAATACATTTGGCTGTCCCTAAAGCTTCTAGGAAGAAAGGAAAGAAGACTTTTCCCAGTTTTTCAGGGATTACATTTTGGGGTGAGGGCCATAAAAAAACACAAAGATTAGCATTATTTTAGATTAAGTAATTCAAGTCAAATAGGTTCAACTATCTCAGAAAAGAGATTGTATATTTCATCCAGACCAGAACTCAAAAGCTAGGAGGACAGAAAATATTATAGAGACCAAGTTCTTAACATGTTACCTTAGAAGATAAGACACAGAAGGAAGATAATTAGCCAAAATCAAACAGCACCATTATACAAAGATTAATATTTTTCAAAGGGAATGAAAGCTTTGAAAAGTGGAGAAAAATTTTAAGAAGCAATCGTTAGCTGCACTCACTGATACAGGTAACACCTTAGGTATACAGAAAAGATTAATGTTGGTTAACATTTACACCAGGTGTTTCTTATGAGCAGCTTGTGACTGAAGATCTATTCTAATATAAAACCTTTGCATTGTGCCACTAAACATAAAGGTCACAAGAATGAGGTGATGGATACTTAGAAGCAGGTTGGTATAATTCTTGAGAAAATAATGGGCCTCACAAGTAATGGTGTTGCCTAAGATTGGAAAGACAAACGATGCTGTTACCTTGCTGAAACAATAACGGAGCTATTGTAAGAAGAGAATTCTTATGGCATTATATATTTTTCATGCAACTTTTCAGCAGCCAGCATTGTGTAAAGAATTCTAGGTCAGTTAGAGGAAGTAAAGAAAGAAAGCAATCATTGAGTGGGGGGGTTGTTACACAAAGTATCTAGCCAAGAACATGCAAGTTAAGATCTTATTCTTGAAAGTCAGGAGACATGAGGTTCCATACATATTGATCCTTCTGCAAATATATAATGAGGCAAGGAGGAATTTCAGACACCATATGTAGTAGCATTAACAGGTGGCTTAGGGGTATATGTATAATAGGCATTCAGTGAGTGTGTGTTGATGACAAGGCTGATTAGATCAAAGAACAGTGATGGAGTAGGTAAATTTAACTTCATACATATTCAATCTACTTAAAAGAGAGAGTCTTAATTATTAGGACTCTCAAATATAGCATAAAAATTAATAATACAGTCTCCCAAATAGAGTAGCAGAATCACTCAAATAATAATAGCGAACTTTTTTTGTTGTTGTTTTTTGAGACAGAGTCTCACTCTGTCAGCCAGGCTGGAGTGCAGTGGCACGATCTCAGCTCACTGCCACCTGTGCCTCCCAGATTCAACGGATTCTTGTGCCTTAGTCTCCTGAGTAGCTGGGACTACAGGTATGTGCTACCATGCCTGGCTAATTTTTGTACTTTTAGTAGAGGTAGGGTTTCGCCACGTTGGCCAGGCTGGTCTTGAACTCCTGACCTCAAGTGATCCACCTGCCTTGGCCTCCCAAAGTGCTGGTATTACAGGCGTGAGCCAGCGGGCCCGGCCGATAGCAAACATTTATATAGTGCTTATTATGTGCTAGGCATTACAGCAGGAGTTAACTAATTTAGTCCTTACAACGACACATGAGGAATGTCCCATCATTCTCTCTGATTCAAAGATAAAGAAAATGAGGGTTGGAAATGTTTAACTGCTCCAAGGTCACACCGCTGGTAAGTGGCAGGGCTAATACTTAACATCAGCATTGGGCCCAAAGCCAGCTCTCGTCTACTCTACTATCTTAACTTAAAGGCAAACGGCCAAAAATCACTTTTGCAGTAATTTTCTTATCATGATGATGTGTGTACCCTAGAGAATACTGGGTGATCACTCTTCTATGTTCTATTTACTTTACTGAAATTGAAAAAAAATCAACAAAACTTGTACGTAGCACCTCTGCCAGGTACTTCACAGTGCTTGGTGCAGGAGGCAAGAAAGTGAACACATTACCTTTAGCTGTAGCCATATCGTGTAGTTGAGAGAGGCCCCTTTATCTACTCCTTGTATCTCCCATCTATGTTCATACAGTCTCTTAACCCATGTTAGGGAGATTATCCCTGAATATTACAAAACATTTCTCCTAGTCTGTGACCGTATTAAAATGTATCCTATCTTTGTTTGTAGAGGTTGGGAGAGCAGGTGGTCTGAGATGCAAGAAGTGTGAAGCCTCCCAAAGGGTTCTGGGAGGCAGTAAGGAAAAGAAGCAGGAAAGCAAATGTGTTGTAGGGTTTGCACGGAATAAAACAGGTAGCAGTGTAAATGAGAACAGTAAAAACAATAGAACGATAATGATTTGTAAAAAATTGGGTGATATGGGATATGATCCTTTACAGACTGGTCATATGCACACAGAGGATAGCTGTATTTCATAAGCAAAGTGTATACTTCTCATGCAGGATCCTGATCTGGCTGCTGCTGAGCTTACCACTGGGGGTGGGGTGGGAGAATATGCATGACTCAGTGCAGCTGCTTCCTCTAAAAACAAAGGCAAGGGCACAACTCACTAAAAACAATGCCAAGAGCAATGAGGCTACAGAAAAGGTTGAACGTTATTATTCAAATATCCACAAGATTAATAAACCCATAAAAATTACTTCTACATTTTCATATGTTCTGTTTTTGTCACAAAATGTCTTATCTTCAAAGTAGTACTCGAAATGGGTTTGACATGAAGTTTTAGGTTCTACCACTTAATCTCATCATAAGCATTTATAATGACATTTTCTTTCTCACTTTTTTAGTCACTGGGATAGTTTGGGTACCACAAATTCCAAGTTTAATGTGACAGAAATTTACAGCCAACCGTCTACCCTGCAGGCAATACTTTATACAAACTCTCCTAGCGGTCTGAAGGAACCCTTCAGAGACTGGAAAGAGATGCCAATTAGAGTCTTCTGGAAGTCCCCCTCTACTCTGACTATAGTCAGTGAGGCAGTGTCTCACTTGGTTGCTCCAATGCTGTCAAAGATAGTGGTCATAAATAAGCTATAAGCATTTAAATTGCAAAAGCAACTCTGTTTACAGTTGGAACACAACCTTGGGGTTTCGGAATTGGTGGCTATCCTACCAGCCACATCCCAAGAGATGTGCTATTTTTCTATCTTCTATTCTGGTATGAAATGTGGCTGGAGAAGATCCAAGGAGTTGTTTCCAAGTTTCGCAAGAGTTGTCTATCCTGCAGATTATCAATCAACTCTGAGAAAGAAGTTAAAGACTTGTGGTAAGTGATAGATCTCTCAGCATCACATGATGGTGTAGATGCTCTAGGGCAGTTGACAGAACCCTTTCTCTGAAGTTTGCATTTACAAGGACCCATCAAAAGACACTTAGATGACCCAGGCCCAGTGGTGAAGAGAGGCCAACTGCAGAGGGCATGTCAGCCTTGGCTTATGCTCTTAGGAGCTCTACTAGGAAAAGTGGTTAAAGGTTTATGGAAAGGAAAAATGTCCCAAAATCTTGCTTATAACAGCGACCCACAATGTGGTTGCACACAAGTCATGGCTATACAATGTCTATTTTTTATGGAGATTTGCTTTACTCTTTTTGTATGGGATTGGGAGATATAGGACATCTGGATTAATGTGGTGAGTATAAAATTACAGAGCAGCTAAAAAATGCTAATGAACTCCAGGGAGAAACAACTGTTCTGAACCTAACTGTACTGATTCATAATTATCTGAGAGGCCTATAAACCTGATGTGGATGGAGATCCTGATGTCATTTCTTACTGCAAAGAACTACAGCAGGTGTGATAAAGTGAATTAAAGCTATATTCAATTTGGGAAGTATATACTCTCAGCAATAGTTCTAGCAGCTTTTAAATAGTTTTTGGCTTAAATATTGCTGGAGGTGGAAAACAGAAATACCATGATGTCTGCCACCGGACTTGTCAGACACGTAGTGTAAAAATGATGAGCTATTTGCATTATCATTCCCTTAGTAGATTTCAGTTTTGGCTGCACATTCCCAAAGTTTAAAAGTTGGGAAGAGTTCTCTGTTAAAAACCATAGTCCTTAGTCCTAGTCTTAGCTGTATTTTCACTTTTTAGCCAATTCACCCAGTATACTTAGCTTAAAGAGCAATATTTTTGCTTTTTTTCCCCTCACTGTTCTTTGCAATAAGCTGTCTGTGCAAGTCAGAGCTTGAGCCTTCTGATCCAGCTTTAGCACACTCTGCACATTGTGAATCAGGATCTCTGTGGCTCCCCTGCTCACTCTCTGATCCTCAATCTTGAACTATTTTCCTTTCTCCCTTTTCTCTAAAAGTACCCTGTACCTCTTCATCTCTGTTGACTGAGTCTCCTTGAGCCATCCAGATGCCATTTATGCACCATAGCTCTTCAATCTCCTATTGGAAGCTTATTTTCTGGATTCAAAAATATATATTTTCAGGTTACACACAACTGCTTTTGGCCCTGTGGGTTTTCAATTAAATTGAAGAACAATCTTTGAAATACCAAAAACCTCTGTGAAGGAAGTTGTACTAACCAACTCTCTTCAAAAGTGCTAAAAAATCGCTTTTCTGTAAGAACAGATAGAATGCTTGTTGGAAAGTCCTTTGGACTAATTTTCAAGAAATCTTTCCAGTGTTCTAATGGCTTGTAAAAAAGTAGAGATCAGTAATTATTTTTCCCTTTGTATTCAAGAAAAAAAAACCAGTCATTACGAAGCCTAAATTCAGACATAGGAATGGCGAGATGAAAAAATAATAATGGTTGGAAAAGGTAATGTCAAATGAGTTTTTCTCTCATTTATGTTTCCATCTATAACACATTATACATAACTTAGTAAAGCACATTTACATTGAGTATAGTGGCTTATGTACATGTTTGTATTCCCAGTTGCAACAAAAACTTTGTGAGGGCAAGGAGTTTTGATCCTTTTAAACTCAGCACACTACAGTCTGCGGTATCTCTCTCCCATCACCAGCACCAAATGTTTGTTGAATTCGGTAGAATCATTGCTTTTATAAGAAAAAGTCTGTGGAGAAAGCCAATTTTTTGCTTGTTGGTTTTGGTTTTAATTAGAAATGGTATCAAATAGAGCAAAGGGCTTGCTTCTTCCAAATTTATAAAAGACAAGACCAACAGATTTAGATTAACCTAAGAATGTGGCTAGTTAATTGAAAGCATAGCTATAGTGAGCTCCAGTTAAGTAGAAAAGAGCTCATGGATGGATTTTTGGACTACAACATGTAAGTTGTAAAGTAATTCTGGGGAAAAAAAATCAATAATGTTCTTTAGATAGAAAATATTTGGGGACTCAATTTCTTTTTTTAAAAAAGTCACACATCCTTTTCTCTTCTTAATATTTACTCAAAATGAAATTTTTTTTCGGTGTCTCTTGGGGTTTAATTACATAAATTAAGCAGGTATAATTGTAATGGATTTTTTTTTCTGAGAATACTTCTGTTGTGAATTTTTAGTGACTAAAGGGATACCAACACCTTCTCCCCACCAAAAAAAACCCAACAAAACACCAAAAAACAAAAAAAACAACAACTGCTAGAAACTCTTGAACTATAAAATGTGATTCCTAAAGCCAAGAGCAAATTCAGTGAGTATTTATATTATTTTTACATTTCAGTACAGAGACCTCAAGCTCTCATACTTGGGATTAAATGGGTCACCCTAGGGAACATGGGCCACATATAGGTGAAATTTAAAGGTTCCTGGGAGGAGGTCTTTTTCCTTCAAATATCTTGCCTACTCTCCAGGTTATGCCCAAAATGTCCTAATGAAAGTCTTATTTTTTTGGTGTTAGGTTTTACTGCCAGATCAAATGCAAATGTTCCTGGGAGATATAATACTAAAGATTCATGTTTTCACAGCTCTGGATAATTCTAAAAGTATTTTCACTTATATTTTCTTGGGTAGTAGGGTAATGTGACTGTAAAATGCGTTATCTTATTTGATTCTTATAATAACCAACTGAAGTGGGTACTATTATATTTTCCATTTAACAGATGGGAAAACCAAGAGATTTTTCCCCAAACCACATGAATGGTAGAACCAAGTCCAAAATCATTCCATTCTAATAGATTCATGTGAATTGTTCATTACGTATTTCCCAAGAGCAAGGCGGGTAGGACAGGAAAGGAGAAGAATAAAGGGATGGCCCTTGGGGGCTAAGGACAGGAGAAGACAGCACCAAGGAGGAAAGGGTGGCCGAGGACTCTACAGACTGCATCTCTGCCTCCACCACCGTTAGGCTGAGGGCTTTCACTTTCTGGAAAGAGGCTTTGAGAAATGACTTGTGAGCCAAGTCTTCAGGTTAACTTGGATTGTAAGTGGTGGGGACTCAAATGGAAATAAGCTCAGGGAAAATTCGTGTTTCAGTGTTAATCTGATGGACCTGTTTCATTCATTGGTCAATACAAAAGAATACCGTTATGAAACTTAAATGCTCTCAATTTAAAAGAGATGTTTTCAAGTGTGTTTGTTCACATTGAAAATGGAATCTAATGAGTTTTTCCAGATGATGAATATGTATATGCATATATTTAGGCCAACATTCTTAGATGGATGAAGTTTCTCTATAAAGACTTTAACAGAGGAAAATAGGAAGGAGGGGATCCAAGCAGATAGAAGAAAAATTTACATGCAGGTGATAATAAAAGAGAAAAAATATCAACCCTTTTGCTTTGGAAATGGTAGTTCCTAAATCCTGGGAAAGAAAGACAAAGATAATGAGAAGATGGCAAATAATGATTAAATGAGGATAATGATAACAAAAATATTAATAAATAACAATAGTTACCCTTTGAAAGTGACAATTGGGTGAGGTACATGCATTATTGCATTTAGCTCTTACAGCAATCCAGTGAGGTGGTGTTTCCTTATTTTACACATAACAAAAGACTAAATATCTGACTCAAGGTCATATAAATAGTAGACAAGAGCTAGGTTTCAACTCAGGTCTGTCTGACCCCACAGCCTTGATCTTTTAACTCTTTCCCTTAAACCACCTCACAGTGAGAAGGATGATGGGAAAATAAAATACCAATCATCTTAAAGTTGGTTTTTAAACAATCGAGCAGGGCATTGTGTGGTGAAAGATCACAGGATTAATGAGGTATATAATCACTAAGGGCCAAGCAAAGAATGGTCTGAGACTTGGTGTAGACATGCCTTTTGAAAGAGCTGGGCACAGTGGCTAACACCCGCAATGCTAGCACTTTGGGAGGCCGAGACGGGCAGATTGCTTGAGCTCAGGAGTTCGAGATCAGCTTGGGCAACATGGTGAAACTCCGTCTCTACTAAAATACAAAAAATTAGCAGGGCATGGTAGCATGCACCTGTAGTCCCAGCTACTTGGGAAGCCGAAGCAGGAGAATTGCTTGAACCCAGAAGGCGGAGGTTGCAGTTAGCCGAGATCACGCCACTGCACTCCAGCCTGAGCGACAGAGCAAGACTCCGTCTCCAAAAAATAAAAATAAAAATAAAAAAAAGAAAGAAAGACTTGGATGACAAGAATAGTCAAGAGGAAAGTGACCAGAATGGGAGGAGGGTAAGGTATGAGAGAGGAACAACACAGAGATACAGGGAAGTTCAAAATCATGGAGGGCTTCTACTAGAAAGAGAGCAGGAGAAAGAAAGATCAGAGTTAGGCTGAGATGGAAAAGGAAGGGAAGTCAGCAATCTCAACCAGCATCTTAAATAACTTTTGAGGTTTCAATAATGCCAAATGAAGGGCAAGGAGCCTTCGCACTTATAAGATGGTGGAAGAAAAGAAAAAATAAATATAGTCAAAGGAGGTGGAATAAAATATTAGCGAATCAAGAGAGTATATTGCTTGGGGATGATTTTGGTGCACACAAACTCCAATGAGCATGAAATTGCAGTGGATAACAGTTGGGAAAGTTGTCTCAGGGAAAATGAAATATCCTTCACTTAAGACTACAATAGTGCCATTGTATTCTGTTGTGGAGGAGAGACTGTGTATTAGCATTGCAGGAGTCTGAAGAATTTAAATGATACAGTACAATGGTTTAAGCATTTATCAAGGACATCTTTTGGGAATTTCCCCTACAAAAGATAATAACAGTTTAGTTGGAAGCTGGCAGCAACACGCTTATTCTTGGTGAATGTCTGAAAATTCTGAGCAGTGCTGTGATCCATGATCTTGTCTTGTCTCACTAGCTTTTCCCCCACCTTGGCATATACTGGCACCATACCTTGAAAGATCTATAGCTCCTAAGTGTCTCAGTCTAAGATATCGCTAGCATCCCTGGTTCACAAGTTCAGAGGCAGTGCGATTAACAGGTGAAGGATTGCAGCAAAGGCAGCTCTGGATCTTGAATGAGAATTTTTCACATCTGCCACTTTGGACATTTTTCAAACTCGTTCCCCTGTGTATTCCAGGAAAGTGCTCACTTGAGCTGGGCTTGTCTGCTTCTGGCCTGCATACTGAGCTGTGTAATTGAGGGAACTCAAGCATAGGCCGTTTATGGTTGTATGAATAAGCAAAATACTCAATATGTGATCTGATTGTTTTCCAAAATTGCACAGTCCCTGGTTTCACTTGTCATTTTGGAACCGAAGTGGGAGGATGAGACTGTGACAGTGAACGCATTCAATGGGTATAATTAACCCATTTCATAAAAGCAGATTTTCTAAATTATGCTAAGAAGCTTGTAGGTTTTTTAACACTTTGTTTTCTAAGGCAGAAAAAAAATCTTTAAAGGTACTTATTTCCCCAGATATCAACCTAATTGGTGTAAAGCCCACTGCCTTATTGATAGAGTGAGACATTTTGACTGATTTCCATGGCATGATAGTTAGAAAAAAAGAGATTCCTCCCCTAACGCTGCCATTCTGCTTATCCATCCATAAGATGTTTCATACTCATCTCTCCCCAGTATGTCCTGAAAAAGGAAAAATATTATTTGTCAGTGTCCTGCAATATAAGGAGCAGCAGGAATCTTTAGAGTGCCTTGCCACCCACAGATGCTACATCAATGACCCAGTACAAGGTGATAAAAACCACAGGGGCATGAAAACTAGCAAGGAGGGGAATGTGTGAAACAAATTATTTGTATCCAGTGGTGTCCTCAAAAGATCACCACCAAGAAAAACCATACCTCAGGAACAACTGTGCCTCCATCCCCTTGTTTGACCTCAGGAATTTTTCAATATGCCACCAAAATCTGGAGGAAAGTTGGCTTACATGGACCCCACAGGCAGCCTGCACCTATGAATGCTTTGAGTTTCCATTTACTGTAATTAGGTGATAACATTCATTCTCTTTAAAAGTGTTGGTAGAATGACAACTCTTCCTGAGTTAAGAAAATGCAAGTTTCAAGGCACACTGCTGGGACTTAAGATAACCAGGCTGGTGGCACTAGTTTATACACTGCCAAGTTAAATAGAGGCCAAGAGCATGTGCACAACTTGAATAGCTGGGGAAATTCTGGGCAGCTCTGGAATAACTGGGTGATTGTGGTCTTCACTTTCAACTCAAATGTGTGATGTTAAGGTTTCTCCCTTATCTATAGGTTGTGCTAATGATAAATCTACAAATGAGAATTCTTGGCTCAACTGAACACCATGGTTATAGACAGTGTGCTCAGGAAAGTTCTAAAAAATAGTTAATAATTTTAGTTTTAAAATATGTGGCCCCATTCCACAAAGGATTTCAGTCAAAGGAGAAGATACTGATGATATCAGCCAGTGAAGAAGTAATCAGTGATATTAACTGTTACTAATCCCATAGAATGTTTTTCCTGCTTCTTAAAATGAATTTGAACTATTCTAAGCATGCTGAAAAGTACAGAAAATAATATAAATTCCAATGAGTCCACAATCCTATGTTGTCAAATATTAACAATTTTGCCATATTTGCTTTGAGTCTTTTTACTTTTTAATGAATTCATTACAGACATAGCTGAAGACTCTTCAAATCTTATTTTCTGCCAACTTTTCTTCCATGTTTTAGGTCCTCTAGACAATGCTGAAAACTTGTTGCTTCTCTAGTTATATAATTTCCTTCAAAAAAAAATAATAATAATTTCCTTCAGTCTTTCCTTTGATCATACTACGCCATAGTTACTGATGTACAGAGAAAACTGACTGCACAAATTGAGCTGAGCTCCTTATTCATCAGGACCCAGAATATTCTTATTAAATGAAAATAATCTTTTCTTGCCTACCTCACAAAGTTATACAGCAGTAAAATTACATACAGTATGGAGATCCTCTTGGAAACTATATCATCAAATGCAAACTATAAGATTATGTAGGAAACAAATCTCCCTTTCTGAAAATTAAGGTTCTAATAAATCTGACTGGCCTTTGACTTCTCAAATCTTAATGTTTACCCAACACAAAGAAATGATGTTTAATCCAGGCACTATCACAACTAATTACAAGTTTGGTGACCACAGATCAAGGATTTCAAATATTCTGTCTCATCATTGCTGTAAATAACATGTCAGTCCAGATGTCTTAATGGTTGGTTTCAAGAACATAATACAAGATGAAACAAACAGTCAGTGGCTGTACAAATATAATATTTTTTTCCACCATAATATTACCACTATTAGTAAAAAACATAGGAAGTCAGAAAGTGACTAATAATGTCCTACTGCTGCTGTCCGTAGGGAGAGAAAAAGAGAAATAATTAGAAAATAAAACCTGAGAGCTAGTTTTCAAAATCTCAACCTGATATTCCCAGCTGCCTCACATGCATGTCTGTGTATTCTGTGGTCACACAAGGTGACACTGGAATTTTAGCAATGTTGGGAACAGCTGTTTTGTCTGGGACCATTACCCCCATGAGGGGCAAGTGGCAATAAACATGATTAACTAGCCATGTCTCCATTTTATAGGTCTTACGTGTCTATATTTTTAAATCTGAGAAAGTGTCATCTTACTTTTCTTTAAGAAATGAAATTCCTATTCTCATTGACTCAAATAAATTGTTAGGTTCATTTTCTCTGAATATATTACATTGCACAGACTTTAGTCATTTAATAGAAGAGATTGTGGTTCTCTTGCTGAAAGGAAAACTGAGCAACATGACAAAACCCTGATCAGTTCAAGCTTCTAGAAGGGATGTTAAGAATTTGAATTGGATTCCCATTGATACATGATGAGCTTCAAAATGCATGTAGTCACATTCAAGGTATTTTGAGGGTATTTTAACAAGTAATCAAATGTTTCATTGAGACAGTTTTTGTCATTTGCTTTATTCAGCAGTCCAAAAATGTGTTTTGGGACACTAAATTGTTTTAGAGGTGGATCTTGTTATATGCTGAAAATAATAACTTTGCACTTTCAGTTTTCAGTGCATAGTAAATAAAGTTGGAGACGGAAGATACTCAAGTTGAGAACACTGATGGATAACGGGGCACAAGTGCCGGAAGGCACTTAGTTCTATGGCGTTTTGAGGGTATGTATTTTCATTGCCCCAACTGTTCAACTGACTCAACCTATAGCCTATCAGAAAGGAAACATCAGATTTACCTGTGGGGAAAAAGAAAAGACTTAGATGTGATGAAATTCTCCATTCTAATGACCAATGTGATATCCAGTGAATTCAGTTAAGACTGAAATTAAATGGGCTACAATCAAACCTTTGTCAATTTTCTTGTTTTCTTTCAGCAAACAAGCCTATTCCCTGTCTACTCAAAGACTAAAGATAATGGGCTAAAAACAATATTACCTTCAGAATAATTTATTTGAATCAGTAGGAACAGTAATTTCATCACATAAAAAAATCAAACCGCTGCAGATACACACACACACACACACACACACACACACACACACACACACTCTTACAAAACAGAGATGTAACTGGTTATTTCATGGCTATGTGTATCTCTCCACTTGCCCTCCAACCCTTCTTTTCTATTCTTATAAGGCCCTATATGATGAAGCCATTCAGCTCCCAAATCTTTTCTGGCACTATTCTTTTCTTAGCTCCTTTATGTTTATTGAATACATCAAGCTTTTCCCCACCTGAAGCCTTTTGCAAGTCCTGATATTTCTGTTTGGAAAGTTCTTGCTCTGGCCCTCACATGGCCAGCTCCTTCTCAAGGAATGTCTTCTGCTCAGAGACACCTCCCTGGACAACCTCAATTAGATGGTAATGAGAAGAACATCTCCTCCTTCCAAATCATTACCACATTACCCAGTTTATTCCCCCCATAGCACCTCACTCTAAACCGAAATTGTTCTGTCTATTTATTTAACTGCTTATTAACCATTGGTGTACTGCCTCACCACAGACAGTAAGTTATAAAGAAAGGTAGAGACCTTGCCTGTAGTTTGTTGTTGCTTTGTGTTTTTAACCACTGTATATTCAATGTTTGTAATAGTGATTAACACATGGTAGATAACCCATAAGTATTTGTTTAGTAAATGAATTAAATTTTACACCCTAAATTTACTCTTTTAATTGTGCAAACTGATGTATAATTGTAACTTTCAGGACTGTGCAATGATTCACACTTTAAAGGTAGAAGTTCTACATTGAAGTTAAAATTAAAATAGAAACATGAATGTACATGTTTCAAATCAGACTTGTTTTAGAAAAGAAGCATACGTTTTGTTGGAGTAAGCTCCCACAAAATTAATGCTGCAGAGTTTTATTGGTATTATACAATAGAAGGGCATTTTAGAGATCCATGAAGTAGGTATGGATTTTTACCTCAAAAGAGCATCAAGTTGACATTGAAAATGACTGCTGATGAAATAGCACTTATATTTAAATTTCAAGGTAAGCATAAATGTAACAAAATCCTGAAAATAATTTTTAAAAAATCATATGGATATATAATAAGCTTCAAACATCGAAAAATTTCCATTTCTCTGACATCCTTCAAAGAGCTATTGTCATTCTTTGACTAGAGCTTTTCCTATGGAAACAGTAGATGGAGCTGTTGCCCCATGTTACACATTTTTTTGAATTTCTGTTTTCAACCTAAATTGCTATGCACACAAATGTGACAAATGGAGCCCACTGCTCAATTCTCATACTGCAATAATGAAACAATGCATAAAAACAATACCAGAAGAAAAAAATGAAAGAAAATAAAAAGCCTTGCCTGTAACGGAAGAAATAATAACACATTTTTAAATTAGTGTGGTTTTTAATAAACGCTTTTTCCAGTAATGATGAATGAGAAGTAAAGTTAATGTCAAATGGATGGGCTAATACCTACTTCCTTTAATGGCTCATTAGTTAAATTCTCCTACTTTCTCTCCTGCTCCGCCTCATTTCCAGCTGCTTTCCTCTCTTTTCTAAAGGAACTAAAACCCAGAATACTTTGAAATAAACAAAGGCATTCCAAGTCTCATTATCATAACATAAGTCTATTACTTTCCACTGCTTATGCTACTCAGATAACTGGAAGGCTTTTAAAAAAGACAAGCTTTTATTGGAGTGTGAGGAAGGACAGTTGAGACTTAGAGAACATCACAACTAATAAAATGCAACAGCTCAGATGGTAAAGGAACAAGCCCCACAAGCAAGGAAGAGGCTGTAAATCTCAGGAAAAAAAACATCACTGACTCTTTAGACCTGCTTGTTATTGTTACCTAATTGGGAATAACTTTTGGATCTCTTCATGACGTATCTAGAATAAGTGTGACATATGCAAAGTGATCTTTTATTTCAGCAATTCATTGATAGACATTCAAATTTCTGTTAACTAGATTTTTGGAGAACTGTAAAGAGAGAAAAGAAGTGTTCGTTTAATTACTGATTGAAGACAATCTCTTCTCTCTACAGTGTGAATGGGGTGTTCAGAATAATAACAGTGGAACTAAGTTAAATTTAGATAGAGCTTTACATTTAGAAGAAAGTTCTTTCATATCAATGACATTGGGCTCTTGTAGCCACTGTGGGAAAAAGTAGGTGGGGTAGGTGCTATTATTTCAAATTTACAGAAAAGAAAATGGAGACAAAGAAACACTAAGAAAATTGTTCCAGGACAAGTTAGTGAGGAGAAGGACTAAGTTTCTCACCGCCATCCTATGCTATCCTATACCATCTCGCTGTCTGGAGTCAGGATAGTGCCATTCATTGCCCTGGAAAAATCAAACATTGTTCTAGGTATGATGTTTGAGGAAGACTAATCTTAGTTGAACTGTAAACTAGAAGCTTGTCTTTCACACCTGAAGTCTGGCAGAATAAAGGTTTAGGGATCAGTTTCTGTGTTTCGGTTTTGTCTTCACTGCTTGTGTCATCTTGGGTAAGTTATTTGACATTTCCAAGTATCATTTACCCCATTATAAAATGAAGATAATTTCTACTTTTCAAGATAGTTGTAAGGATTCCCTAAGACACTGGAAATACAGTGCTTAATGCAGAGCCAGTGATGGTAATAAATTCTCCTGGTCTGCTTCATCCCTCTTTCCTCTGAACCTGTTTCCTCAGGAGTTAGTGCTATTTCCTTCCCGAAGGAGATGCTTAGCCCTCTCATACTGAAAAACTGTTCTCTGTCATAATCTTTATATATTGAAATAAATCCAAGAGATCTCTATGTAATAGTTTCCCTCCAATGAAGAATATTTGCTTAGGACAAGATGGCAGAAGTTATATGGAAGACTTTGGGAGCTTTTTCCTTTGTATAGGTAAGATCAGCTCTGGTTTTTAACAAGAAATTGGACAAATACTTTACAAAAATACATTGTAGCTAGCTCTGTTAACCAGGTTAGTCACTGTTCAATGACAAGCACTCTGATTACGAATATTTCATTATATGCATCTTGCATGTGTATAAATTTCAAATAAGTCCTAAAGACACAAAAAGTTGCTATTGAATATGGGTTAAGCTAAATTGGAGTGATATATATGACTTTCCATGAAACACTGATTCACAAAGATAATTTAACAATGTTAGTTTAATAAAACTAGTGTTAGTAAATTTTCCATTATTAGAAATCTTTTTTCCCTAGGAGATATAACGTCTCAGAGGACAAAACGTTGTCCTCTTAGACACACACACACGCACACACTTAGCTATTTGTCGGAAATTATTTTGGTAAACAAGTTGTCCTTTTGGTACAAACATTTCGTAAGAAAGTGAGAATATACTAATTTGGCTTCAGAACAAATAATCAAGTAGAAGGACTGGTTCAAACACTTTAATTATTTGAATTGCTTCAGGCCATCGGGGACTTAGAGTTCCTTCAATTCAAGATTTTTAAAGTCTTCACTGACACTCCCCTAAATAACAACACTATGTTTGATTTCAGAAACATCTTAAACCCCCAAAGGGAAGAACAATTTCTTATAAAGTATGCTGTTATTAAAAAAATAAAAAATTCATGCCTCCTGGTAATTCCTATTTCTTTGTTCTTTGCAGACAATCATGCTGACTAGAACAAAGTCTCACTCTAACTTTCCGAAAGACTAATTGCTCAAACACAATGTTTAAATGATATAAAGTATTCACTTATTTGAGGGATATTACATAGTATGTAATTACTGTTTGATAAGAAACAAAATTTTTTAAAAATACATTTCACATTTTCATAAGATATTCTAACACAGACTTCAGGATTCTCACATACTGGCCACTGGGGTGAGGCATACACTAACTCCAGTAACAATTAGAAAAACTGTAGATCCTACCAACCCATCTCTTGTTCTCTTCTTGCCTTCCTTCTTGCTATAAAGTAAGGTGCATGTCATAAAGGGTTCAATGTTGGAAAAGACAAATAAATGAAAAACAACAATGTTCTGATCTAAAAATGTCCACAATTAAGGGGGAACATCTCTTAAGCTATTTGTAAATTGTAATAAAATACAAATAGCTCCCTGGGAAATCCTAAGAGATAATAAGTGCTCTGCTGATACTTTAAAAATAGTGAATACTGGCCAGGCATGGTGGCTCACACCTGTAATTCCAGCACTTTGGGAGGCTGAGGAGAGTGGATCACGAGGTCAAGAGATCGAGACCATCCTGGCCAACATGGTAAAACACTGTCTCTACTAAAAATACAAAAATTAGCTGGGCGTGGTGGTGTGCAGCTGTAGTCCCAGCTACTTGGGAGGCTGAGGCTGGAGAATTGCTTGAATCTGGGAGGCAGAGGGTGCAGTGAGCCGAGATCACGCTACCAAAGTAAACACTTTGTCTTCTGCATAGATTTTTTCCTAATTTTTCTAACAAATTGGGTATTTTATTATATTTAAAAAGTTAATAAACCATTTTTTTCAAATACTATGTTCCCAGGATTTAATGAACACTGTGTGTCAGACCCATAGCTGAGTTTAAGTTCTAAATCTATATTTGAAATAAAATAAGCACCTCTCTCCCCCAAACACTCTGGCAATAAACTAAAGTCTGTGGAATTGAATATTATAAATCCTATCATACAGTCACATGTTTTTTAATCTTCTGAATTCTACAGTAAACTCATTTGATCTATAGTTGAGAACTCATTCCAGAAATCGGTGTAATCCTCTTCTCTCCTACACATTTGGCAAGCTTGTCATAAAGGCCTTCAACATTCAAATTCCTCCTTTGAGACAACAATTATCCCGTCTTAAAAGCAGCATCATAGGTTTAGAAAACTACACGAAGGTCTAATCTTGCCTTTTAGCATTCACCAGCTTTTCTTCTTTAAACATGAAACAATTATCTTAAAGATCTTACAATGTGTTCTCTGTTTTGCCTAAAACTTTGAAATAAAAATCAACAAAAGTGATTCCTTTAAAAGACTAGATTCTAGCATACCGATATGGTTTGGCTCTGTGTCCCCAACCAAATCTCATGTTAAATTGTAATCTCCAGTGTTGGGGGAGGAACCTGGTGGAAGGTGATTGGGTCAGGAGGGTGGTTTCTAATGGTTTAGCACCATCCCCCTAGTGCTGTCTTGTGAGTGAGTTCTCACGAGATTAGTTTGCTTAAAAGTGCACTTCCCCCTTCACACTCGTTCTCTCCTGCTGCCATGTGAAGATATGCTTGCTTCCCTTTCTCCCTTCTGCCATGACTGTAAGTTTCCTGAGACCTCCCCAGCCATGCCTCCTGTACAGCCTGTGGAACTGTGAGTCAATTAAGCCTCTTTTCTTTCTAAGTTACCCAGTCTCAGGTAGTTCTTCATAGCAGTATGAGAATGGACAATGCAGATACCCAGCTCATGCTTCCTCACCCCCTCATTCCCCCAATCTGCTTTTATATAACAAATATCAATTGGCACCAATGCATTGTTAATAGGACAATCCACTGGAATGGCTAAAGTGAAATGAAATCAATGACAGGACAGCAATCACGTTCATTTTTGGCAGGTGAGCACATCCTAAGAGATTCCTAAGGTACTGGGTTGAGGCCCTCTAGTGGTAGTGCAGGGTGTTTTTGGTCTTTAGGTCACTTAACCTGGTTTTAATTTTTTCATCTACAAAATATATTAATTTGTTACTCAGTCATTAAATAAACAATAATCACATGCTATAGGCCAGAGACTGTTCTAAGCAATGGTGAGAAAATAGAGGTTCAAAAAAGTCACAGTGCAGTGGTCAGACAGATGAGGAAAATAAGAGTCCAAAGTAATGTGCTGTATCTGTCGGAGGTGTAAGATACAGGACCATGGGAGGAAACCTCAAATGTTGAGAGCACTGGCAAAGGTTCTATAGGAGAAATGTTTGAGCTGAGTCATGAAGATAGAGAGAAGCATATATAGGCCTATTGGAGAACATTTGCAAGTCATGGCATTTTTGAAATAGTAAGGGAAGATTACTGATTACAAAAGAAGGAAGGGCATAGAGGAGGATAGGCCAAGGCAGGTAAAAGCCAAACCAGGAAGGGCCCAGAATGGCATGTAGAGGATGTGGAATCCATCTTTCTTGAAGAAAAAAGAAGCGATTGAGGAATTTAAAATCAAATAGTTTTAAGCTGTTAGAGAATTTTAAGCCATCCCCCACCTAGATGCTGTCATGATTTAGAGGTTTTGCTCCACTTGGAGAAGGTAGAGGCAATGAGCCCAGCTCTCAGATGACTTCAAAAATATAGGTTCAAATTGACAGAGGTCTAAACTAAGGCAGTGACAGTGAAGACAGAGAGGATTTGTGGGCTACTGGGATGTAGAACTGATATGATTTAGAGACTGTTTAGATGAAGAGGATGAAGAACAAAAAAATCTAGGATTATTTTTAGAGATTAGTTTTGGACATTATACTTTTGTGGTAGCTAGGAGACTTCCAAGTGGAGATACTAAAAAATAATGGACTGTACCAGCCTGGAACTCAAGAACAATGTCTGAGTTGAAATAAAAAACTGGCATTCATTAATCCATCCAACGTATAGGGGGCAGAAGAAAAGCTGTTAATGGAGACAAAAAGATGGCCCCAGGCATAGGAGAAAAAAACCCAATGTTGCTAAACCAACAGAATAGGGAGTTTCAAGGAGACAGCAGTCAATAGTATACATTCCTGTGTAGCAGTAAAGTAAAATGAAGCCTGAAAAGTGCTCAGGGAATCTGCAATGCAGAGATTGTTGGTGACCACAGAGAGTGCAGGGTCAGTGGAGCAGCTTGGACAAAAACCAGACTTTCATAGGCTGCAGAGTTACCAGAACTATAAGAAATTGAATCTTTTTTTTTTTTTTCTAGAAGCTTGGGGTAAAGGATCCAGATAAGCTAACTGGTTAGATGATCTTTATAGCACTTTTTACCAAACCATGAAATTATACTAACAAAACAGTTTCATATCAAGAAAAGTGGATATGCTTCCCCAGATGTCTAATTTTCTAACAGCCTGGATGTTAAGAAATCTAGAAGATGGTGTTCAGGTAGGTTCAGAACAGGATTCATCTATCTGGACACTTGGCTTGGGATGTTCAAGCAGACACTACTGTTATTGCCATTTGTGTAATAAAGAAGTGGGTGAGGTGTATGGACAATTAACCAGCCTCCCTCATCTGTTGGTTTGTGGTGATGATGGAGTTAGGAATATAGAGAGTATGAACTACTCATCCAAATGCTGAAACCAGTCATTCTAAACAGTAGAATCAAGGAAATCGTTATCTACAGGGGAGTAAAATAATCCTTAGGTAAACACACAGACATAAAGACAGACTCTTTAAAGGGACAGTCATCGTATTGTTTACTCACAGGTGGTCCTGGGGGTCCTGGTTTTCCGGGAGGTCCTGTTTTCCCTCGTCTTCCCTTGAAACCAAAGAAGAACAGATGATAAATACTGTGACTCCATTACATTTTAATATCAAGCAATATTAAATGGGAATATTGAAGACAGTAAAAATGAACAGAAAGTTAAGAAACAATTCCAATTCCACACGACTTTTAAACATCAATTAATTTTAAAAGCTCTGGGCCAACTTTTAAGGACCATAATGAGAAGTATAGTACCTGAAATGAATAAATCTTAACTGTTATCAGCAGCCCTTTAAATGCTATCTACCTTGGTTCTTTAGCAAAGTAATATAAAGTATATGAAAGATGGTCTAAGATGGGTATTTTATCTGATGATTCTGTGGTTTCGGATGCAATAACAAGTACATCTGTCATCTTAAGTTGGTGTTCTCCAAGAGGGGTCTGAATTCTAATTTTGTATGAATTATTTGAGGGTGAGATTGGGTGTTAAACATGCAAATTCCTGGACTTCATCCTAGAATTCATGGTTTAGAATCTCGGGGGTCAGAGCCACGAATCTGCATTTTTAAAACTACTTGAGATAATTTTTGTGCTCACTAAAATTTGAAAAGCACTGCCCTAAGCCCTATTGTAATTGCATATGCTGTATGAAGCACATTAGCTCTTTTCTTCCCTTTAGATGGTTAAGCTGTTTTTATAAGTGAAGTAAAATGTATAATTCTTGCATGTTAATCTTCATGATTACAACCAAATATTAACTCTCCCAAGTTCACAACTAGCTAAATTCCAATCGCAAGATGTTGTGCTAACATCTCTAAGTACCCGTGAATCTAATAACATTTAAAAAGCATTTCATTATTTATTATAAATTTATTTTCTTAAACATTTTTTATTTTTTAAATTTTTAACAGAGGGAAGTGAGCTTAGGTATTGAAAGCATACATTTTGAATGAGAAGCATTTATGAGCATATGTTTTCTAAATATGGTCACTCTATTTCATTGTTACTAACAATTCTATTTGATTATCATATTGGTAAACTGTCAGTACATATTAAGGCTTATTGATACTTATAAAGTAAAGATATTAGGTTGATCTTTTCAATGCTTTTTTGGGGGAGAATTATAAGTGTAGGCACAGAAAGGCCCATTTTATTCACCAATTTTCTTGCTCTGAAAATGTCAGGCAAAGTTGCCTGATTCCTCTGATTTTCATCTAGTCTTGGAGTGGGGTAGGAGGTCTAAATGCCAGTTGAAACAGTAGAGTAAGTTTTCAGAGATAAACAAGCAAATACAATGCTGTGATTGGATGAGAAATGTGTCCATTGTTCCTGAAGGGAAATTAGGTGATACCATCAAAGACTTCATATGAAAACAACAGCCTTTTCTATAAATAGCCCTAGTTAACATCTACAGAACAGATTTAAAATTTTTTAAAAATTAAAAACATAGGCCGGGCATGGTGGCTCACAACTGTAATCCCAGAACTTTGGGAGGCGGAGGCAGGCGGATCACCTGAGGTCAGGTCAACATGGAAAAACCTCATTTCTACTAAAAATACAAAAAAAATTAGCCAGGCATGGTGGTATGTGCCTGTAATCCCAGCTACTCTGGAGGTAGGAGAATTGCTTGAACCCGGGAGGCGGAGGTTGCAGTGAGCCGAGATCGCGCCACTGCACTCCAGCCTGGGAGACAGAGACTCTGTTTCAAAAAAAAAAAAAAAATTAAAAACACAAATGTAATTATTAATAGTAGTGTTTTCTCTTATCTTTCATTTTATAGATCTAACCACGCAGTTCTTTTGGAGGATTGTAAGATTGAAATGAACATATAATTTAATATTCTGTATACTTAAAACAAGTTATACACATGTACACCATGTTCTAGTCTTGCAGTTTACATTTTCTGAAAATCAATATATTTGGTCTTTTAGTAAATATAAGTAAATTAGCCTCTGAGGACTAATCAATGATAAAAAGTTTATTTAGAAAGTGGAAGCACTGTAATTTATTAATTCACAAGAACACAAAGAAACTAAATCAATGGTATCTAAGTAAGTGATTGGTTCTTTCTTTAAGCATACATTAGGTTGAATGTAAGTTAAAACCATAGGATCAACTTTAGTTTACATTCCCCTTTCTTCAAAGGAGACATGTGTATTGATTTGGGCAGGAAGCGGGGAAAATGAGGCTGACTGTTGATTAACTTTTATCACAGAGTTAACGTTGAAACAAACCAAATGTCAGATATTGTAACATAACATTGGCATGTGTTAAGATGAGGAGTAAAAAGCATCCAAGATTCAGGTTATGGTGAGGGCAAGCATCCAGATTCCTGCACATCACTGCTGATTTCAGCCAGCCTTGCCATTGTCAGAGTGTCAGAGTGTCAGTGTGTATGCTGGAAGAGGGCAGAGAGAAGGCTGATTTTGCTGAGTGGACATGCAGGTAAAATATTTTTGAGGGTTGTTAAGTAATTGGAACATATTGTGTGCACACAATTTTGGCCAGCACATATTTTCACATTAAATCTGGTTTCTAGGCTTGAATTTCTATTAGCACCCTAAATCAGATTTGAACAATTTTTAAAGATGTGCTATACAAAGCAATGCAGTTACCTTTTTGTTAGGCTTACCACCAAATACATACAGGTTGATTATCATCTGTCCCAAAGTGCTTGGAACCAGAAGTGTTTTGTATTTTTTTTTATTTTGGAATATTTGCATATACATAATGAGATACCTTGGGGATGGGCCCCAAGTCTAAACATAAAATTCATTTATGTTTCATATGTACCTTATCCACATAGTCTGAAAGTAATTTTATGCACTATTTTAAATAATTTTGTGCATAAACAAAATTGTGACTGTGTTTTGACTGCAACCTGTCATGTGAGGTCAGGTATAGAATTTTCCACTTGTGGTGCCATGTTGTTGCTCAAAAAGTTTTGGATTTTGGAGTATTTCAGATTTCAAATTTTCAGATTAGGGATGTTCAATCTGTACCAGAAACAAGATTTACCTTAGGAAAAACTCTTGAGACTTAAGTCTCAAGTATCAGTGACTTGTGGAGGACAGAGGAGAGGGGTGGATGGATGAGAAATGTGGGTGGAAGCTTTAGAGCATAACAGAGCTATGGGTCCAGGTAGGGCACCATCTCTTTTTTTCTCAATTTTTTTTCTTTTTTTAGAGACAGGGTCTCACTATGTTGCCCAGGCTGGTCTCGAACTCCTGGACTGAAGTGATTCTCCAGCTTTGGCCTCCTCCCAAAGTGTTGGGATTACAGGTGTGAGCCATGGCACCTTTCTTAGGGGCTGCAATTTCTATCAACACAATAGTCCATGCCTACTCCCAGACATCATTGTTCTTCTCTCCAGGGAGCCCTAGGAATTAACTCCCTTGTCTCGTTTCCCTTCTTCAAGGCCCCAAGCTGCACCGAATACAGCCGCACAGTCTCCTGTTCCTCTGAAGGATCATCTGTCTTCTACTTAAAAGCATTAGGGAAAGGCAAAAGCCTACCTAAGAGCTAACAACACTCTTTGGTCTTGGCCACAGAAGCAAGATACCGAAGGGAACGCCATCGTTTGAAAAGTGTCGCAGTAAGACGCACACATTGTGCCACCACTGTGGCTCTAAGGCTCGCCACTTTCAGAAGTCATCCTGTGGCAAATGTGGCCACCTGCTAAGCGCAAGAGGAAGTGTAACTGAAGTGCCAAGTCTTAAAGATGAAATAATGCCAGGACTGGTCGAGTGAGGCACCTGAATATTGTATACCGCAGATTCAGGAGTGGATTCTGAGAAGGAACAACATCTAAACCCAAGAGGGCAGCTGTTGTAGCATCCAGTTTATCTTAAGAATTTCAATGATTAGTCACACAATAAATGTTCTGTTTTTTAAAAAAGGAGCTAACAGTAGATTTTTGGTAGGGTGAATTTTACTACTTAAGCTAGGATACTTTGGGGGAGTATTTTATTAATAATTAGGCCAAGAAAACAGGCATAAACCACAACTCCCTTCCTAGAACTAAAATCAGATTCCCCCACTTTTCAGAGGAAAGTCTAATCTGTGAATCTTTGTTATTTTCTTTGCAGGGCTCTGGGGAAGTGGATGAGGATACCTGGGGCCAGGGCCTGCGGCGCTTGATAGTAGGTCCAGGAAGAAGGCTCCTGATGCCGATGGGAGGAATGTTTGCATGTTTGCTTTCACTTCTATCTCTGGCTGTTTTGGTCCATTCATTACAAGGCTTTCTCTAGACCCAAAAGTGAGACAAAAGGTGGGGACTTGGGTGTGGGTGGAGTGAAAATCCTGGAGATAAGTCAGATATCTACTGAGCAGGAATAGGTCTTCCTGGTTAGGGTGGCTATTCTCAGGTGGCCATTTGTTCAGAAGCAACTCTGATAAATTAGTGTTTGGGTGAACTTTCAGATGGATAGAGATCTAGTGTTCCAGCATTATTATAACTGGGCTAATCCAACATTTTCCTGAAAACTGTGGTATAAAGAGCAAAACGCAGATTTACTCTATCAAGTTGCCCTGGAAACCTGAAAGTGCTCAATATGTCGGTTTTCTGTTTGGCAACAGTGTGGAGATTATTAGACAACAATTTAGATATCTGCCTAATGATCTAAACCCAGGAGGGCTCAAACCTGACCATGCATGAGTGTCACCTGGAGGGCTGTTCTAAAATAGATTGCTGAGCCTCACTCGCAGAATTTTTTTTTTTTTATTTATTTTATTTTTTTTTGAGAGAGGATCCATGCTGGTCTCAAACAATCCTCCTCAGGATCAAGAGGTGGAAGTAACCCAAATGTCCATCAATGGATGAATGGATAAACAAAATGTGGTACAAACATACAATGGAGTATTTTCAGCTTTAAAAAGGAAGACAATCCTGGCCCATGCAACAGCATGAATGAACCTCAAGGACATTATACTAAGTAAAATAAATCAGTCATAGGAAACCTCAGGAGGATCATTTAAGCCCAGGAGTTCAAGACCAGCATGGATCCTGTCTCAATAAAAAATAGCTTAAAATAGCTCTTTTTTTAACTTGATGCTTCCAGGATGACTTGCAGTGTGAGAGAACATTTATCTTAAATTAGACTTTTGATTTATAAACACCTTGCCCTCTTAGGAGCATTAAAAAGGGAAGAATGCAAATAATAGACTACTGGCACTTATTTGACAGAGGGTTTTTGTTGTTGATGAGGATGATGATGATGAAGATGAAGTTAGAGCAGTAATTGGAGTTAAAGGATGATATGCAGGCCCCAAACCCACAAATGAAACATGTATTTAAGTACTCTCTATAAACTGTCAGGTCACGGTAATACAGCTAGCCCCTCTCCTGAGTAGCTGGGATTACAGGTGTGTGCCACCCACTTGGCTGTTCAGAGTTCTGGATTCAGTAGGTCTGGGGTGAGATCTGAGAATCTGCATTTCTACCAAGTTCATAGTAATGCTGATGCTGCTGGTCTGGGGACCATGTTATGAGAACCACTACTCTAAAACTAAAGCTCTTATTTCATATTTAAAGTCAGGCAATGCTGTAGAGCACCTTATATCATGTAAGTCTATATCTTGTAGCTCAGAACAAAAGAATTCCATTTGTTTTGTGATTATGTGGAACTTTGAGAATAAAATGCTCATTGTCAAGTTCAAGAGCACCTGGACTGGAAAATCCCTGTGCCCTATTTTTTCTCTTACAGAATTTTTTTGTGCTAAGATTTCATTGATGTAAAATGGTACTTATACTTTGCAACAACTTTGCTAAAGGAATAAAAAGATCACTTGTAAAATTTCTACTGCATACACCCAGTAGGATGGCTACTATCAACAAATCTGAAAACAAGTGTTGGCGAGGACATGGGGAAATTAGAACACTTGTGCAAGGCTGATGGGATTGTAAAATTGTAATCCTAGAACTTTGGGAGGCTGAGAAGGGTGGATTGCCTGAGGCCAGAAGTTTGAGACCAGCCTGGGCACCATGGCAAAACCCTGTTTCTAAAAAAAAAAAAAAAAAAAAATTAGCTGGGCATAGAGGCATATGGCATATGCCTGTAGTCCCAACTACTGAGGAGGCTGAGGTGGGAGGATCACTCCAGCCCAGGAGGCGGAGGGTAAAGTGAGCTGAGATGGCACCACTGCACTCATGCCTGGGTGACAGAGTGAGACCCTGTCTCAAAAAAAAAAAAAAAAAATAGAGTTACCATATGATCTAGCAATCCCATTTCTGGTTATATACTCCAAGAATTGGAAACAGTTTTAAGAAGAGATATTTGCATGCCCATGTTCATAGCAGTATTATTCTCAATAGAAAAGAGGTGGAACTAACCCAAATGTCAACCAATGGATGAATGGATAAATAAAATGTTGTACAAACATACAACGGAATATTTTCAGCCTTAAAAGGGAAGAAAATCCTGTCACATGCAACAACATGGAGGAGGAACCTTGAGGACATTATACTAAGTGAAATAAACCAGTCACAGAAAACCAAATACTCTATGATTCCATTTATATGAAGTATCTAAAGAAGCCAAATTCATAGGACAGAAAATAGAATGGGGGTTACCAGTGACTGAAGAAAAGGAAGAGGAAAAAAAAGGAGTTGTTTAATGTTTATAGAGTTTCAGTTTTGCACGATGAAAATGTTCTGGAGATCTGTTTCACAACAATGTGAATATACTTGACACTACTGAACTGTATACTTAAAAGTGGTAAGGATGGTAAATTTTATGTTATATATTTTTTACCACAATTCAAAAGAAAACAACTATTTTTACCAAAATGTCCAGTACATGGTAGTTCTAATAAATATTAGTTCCTTTCCTCATTGCCCTTCTACTACCCTCTCTCCAATTCTCCATTTTTTATATAAAAATGTTAGATAATGTCTCTAGGAAAACCTCCAAAATATGTAGTGTGCATCCTTTAGAAAAGTGTAATCACCTTTTAACCGTGGATATGAGTTTTTTAAAAAATCTAAAATAACAATCAAGATACCCATTAGAAGTAGAAATAAAAAAAATGTGATTTATTCATACAGTGGAAAAGTATATATTTGATAGCAATGAAAATGAATGAAATTGAACTACATGCAACAATATAAATGTTTCTTATAAACATAATGTTGATCAAATCATACAAAGAACAAGATGGGCAAACCTAATCTAGCCATTTAGAAGTTATAATGGGTTACCCACGTAAGAGTGGAAAGTGACTGAAAGAAAGCATGAGAGGAGTTTCTTGGGGTGATGATATTCTGTTGTTTGAACTATGTGGTGGTTGCATAAGTATGTTCATTTTCTGAAAAAGCATCAAGCTGTACCCTTATGACATTCACATTTTTCTGAATGTATGTTAAATTTCAATATAACTTTTAAAAATGAAACCAGGAGATTCCCACAATGGAATGATTTTATTTGAATGATCTAAAGCTTGATTCCACTTGCATTTTCTGTGCACAAGGACACAGAGGGTCACTATTAACAGCAAGCAAAAAAGATACGAGGCTATTTAAATAAATGACATCTACAAATTTTCAACAGTAAAAATAACATAATGCTTCCAGGATGACTTGCAGTGTGAGAGAACGTGTATCTTAGACACTTGATTTATAAACATTTGGCCCTCTTAGAAGCATTAAGAAGGGAAGAATGCAAATAATGGACTATTGGTATTCATTTGACAGATGGTTTTTATTGTTGATGAGGATGATGATGATGAAGATGAGGTTACAGCAGTAATTGGACTTAAGGGATGGCACACAGACCCCAAACCCACAAAAAGAAACATGTGTCTAAGTACTCTCTCTAAACTGGCAGGTCACGGTAATTCAGCTGACCTCTCTCTAACATTCCCCTGTTTCCATATGTGTATTTTGCACACTGTTAGGCATCAGCTCAGCCTGAACAAGGTATTAAGGAAATGTCAAGAAAGAGGAGACAGGGCCTTGACTGGCACACACAACTGTGAATGAGGTGTTAATTACACAGGAAAACATTACAGACTATCTGGGAAGTTTAGTTTTCTTTTTTAACTTCGTGAAAGGAAATAAGATTTATGCCTGATATAAAGATTACTTTTGAACTCAATGATATGTGTAAAAATGAGAATGGAATACTTACTGAGGAAGGCATAATATTTTAAGTACATTTTATTTCTTAATAGATATTTTAAAATGTATCTATGACAGTAACAACATTAGTCATAAAGGTATCATTACTTCAGGGATCTGACAAGTGACTCTTGTAAGGACAAGAGAAGAAAATGCAATTCAGCATGAACAAATGACTTGAAATAGGTTCAGAGCTAAGGAAAGATGAACATTATTGAGGTTGGGATCTTAACATTTTTAAATTATTTCATTCCACTATTTACTCATCTCTCTGCCCCTTTCCTTTTTATCCCCCCTTGGATGGACTCTATCTGTAACTAATGTGGCTTTTCAAAACAAGTTAGAAGTTGTGACATCATTATCTAAACCTCTTGAGCTACAGTTCAATAAATGATAATCTGAATAAATGATTCGTTAAAACATTAAAACAGGATTAACGTTTCCTTGATGTGGGTATCCTGATCATTCACAATTTAGGTTATTTTGCTGTTATAATTTTTGAGCTTCTCTTCTTCTCACTACCAAGTCAGATTTTGTAAATGTCCCATTTACTTGTTGCTTTTCCCCTTGGAATGTGGATCTTCCTAGTTCTCCTCTGCTTGCCTGATTTCTGCTTGCCCTCACGTCTCTCTACCCTGATTTTGAGGCCAACCCAAACCTTCCGTTTAGATTTGTTGGAATGCCTAACTGCTTTGCCACACCACTAACTCTCTAAGGCCCAACTTCTGGCTCTGTTTTCTAGGCCTGTCATTGCCAATATTTGCCAAGCCACTTCACTGGTCTGGTATCATGGATGGGGCAGTGGTAGGGTATGGCTAAACAATTTCCTGAATATACCGTGATGTATTTTAACATCTTTGTGCCACATGAAGCTGGTGGAAGCTGAAAGTTCATTGTGAAAATGTTCTTTCCTCCATATTTGGATGTTCACAGGCAGCACAATCCCAGACTGGAGAAGGGGAATTTGGCCTTTATATACATTGCCTTCCTGTCTGAGAATTATGCTGCCAGGCTTCCACATCTCTAAAACATCCCACTTTCACAGTGCCTCATGAATGAAGACTTTTCTCCTTCACTTTTATTATGGGAACTGTTATGTTTGTAGGTTTAGAGTCAACAAAATTGACATGCAGAGGGACAAATAATGCATATAAAATGATAAGTCTTATTTAATAGAAATGTTAAAATAAAAACAATGTAGTGAAGTTCATCTACAAACTTCAGACAGGTTAGAGGCTAGGCCAGTGAAACAGGAACAAGCTCAGAATCACCAGTGAGCATTGGAACAAATAATCATTAGTAATATTTGGATATCTTGATTTCAGTTAAGGTAAAGTGACAGGACATAGTTTCAGTATTTCTGAGTTACATAATCTAACAGACATACTCAAGGGGTAGAATTTTAGAGCTACATATTCAATGTCCAGGATTGAATTGACTAGTACAAAATAAGTTCACAGAACTACATTTTGCAGTCATTCAATAACTGCCTGACAAATGAAGAGAATTCTAGAGGATCAGTGAGGTGGAACTATAAAGGTCACCCAATTTTGAAATGGAAAAGTTTTCCTTATGTAATTCTCAATTAATTGAAGTGAATTTAATGGATTAAATTGCATTTTGATACTTAAGTGCTGATTTCAGAAAAAAACCCTATCAAAAATATGTGAGTAAATTTTATTTGGCAGAAATTTACTGTCTGTTTTACCTGCTGTGTTGGGGAAAATATATTAAGATGATTAAGACCTAGAGCTTGCCTTCATGGTGGAAGAGAAGGGACAATTATTTGCAACAGGTATTTAGACAGACTTGTTCATTTGGTTATAGATGATCTCAGCACTTCCAGTTTCCCTCTGGAGTGGAGGGATCCTGGGGACAGGAGGAAAATGTGGGTAGAAAAAGTCATTTACACAACCTCAGCAAAAACCTAGGACATTATACCCCCTGAAAAGTCCTCAAACAGGGACAGCTTTCCCTGGATGCACCTGCGGTAACCTGTCTTAGACGTGTGTGTGCTCTTTGGTTCTCTTCTCTTCTGATACTTATCCCCAGGCTTTAGATCAAGTGTGTTCAGAAAGCATTTCCCAGCTCACCACTTCTTTTTCTTGCATGATTGATTTAAATATTTGGAAAATGTATCAATGACCTCTAAAAACTGAACACTTGGGACATACTACTGTACAAAACTGAGAGTATTTTTCTTTATTTGAATACTACTTTTTGCTTCCTTAAACTTAACATCCAATGTCATTTGAAGCTGTAACGGGGTAAAAGTAATTCGAAGTCTGTGCTTTACAATTTACCTTCCCTCAGCTCCCATCAGATCCAACATTTCCCAAAGTAAGGTTAGGGTTTCCTGGGAAAGCTGGTGACCCAGTTGGTCCTGCTGGCAGCAATTGTTGGTCAGTTGCCAGATTCTTTTTATATTCTTTGACTTTTTCTCTGTTCACCTCTAGGGAAGTATCCTAAAGGCAGAAACCCTAAATACATCTTGTTCCCCTCATTCTTGCTACATCTAGTACATATGCATTTACATTTACAAAACTCACATAACCAACTCAGCTTTCTCAACTACATAAAATTTCCATTATGACTTTTAAACTCTTTATTTGTTCACCTGCTGGCTTTTCGCTGCATTTTTATAAGATATTTTCCCCACTTTCAGCTGGCATGTGCCCAGAATTGTTCATAAATTAATTCAAGAAGTATTTATGAAGTCCCTATTGTGGGTTAGATGCTTTACCATGCTCTGGAAATACCTTGAATTCTGTCTCAATAGAGCTTATACACCAGTGGGGACAATAATAATAATAGATGCCAAATATCATTCAAGGAAACTTACACATATTTATTCATTTAATCCTCAAAATATATTTGAGGTATTCCCATTTTAAGGATGAGGCAAATTAGTGACAACATAACTTGCCCAAGGTTATGGGGCTAGTAAATACCAGAGTTAAGACTTGAATCCAGGCAACTTGGCTGTATCATCTCTGACCATTACCACTAGGCTATACTTATTGCATCTCTAAGAACTAAATAAATAAAGATATGAATTTTGGATAGTGATAGGAAATACAGAAAAACAAAGCAGGGTAAGGCGGTACTGAGTTATACAGGAAGGTGTGCTGTTTTAGATAGAAAAATCAGGGAAGGCCTCAGCAGAAACCTGAATAAAGTGAGTCCAAGGATCATGCAAGGTCTGAGAAAGAGCATCCAGGTGCATCCAGGGAAAGCTGTCCAGTAGAGGGAACAGCAAGAACAAATTCTTCAAGGAATAGCAAGAAACACAGGTTGCTAGAGAAGAGCAAGTGTGTGGTTGGGTGTCAGGCAGGCCAGATTAGGCTGGGCCTTGTAGATTATGGTGAGTGCTCTGAGTTTCATTACTGTGATTGTGATGGGAAGCTGTTAGGAGTTTTGTCTTAAAGAGGTCATATTATATAGGTTGGTATAAGCACCTGCTTAGGTAGATAATAGGCCAGAAGGTAAAACTGCCACCAAATTCATCATTTAATACAGAAGCTCAATAGAACTAATTTTAGGTTATCTGTTTTAGATTGCTTATAACACTTCCTTACATGTGTGTAGAGTTGATTATATGTACAGTCATCTCTTGGTAACTGTGGGAGATTTGTTCCAGATCCCCACTGTCCAATACCAAAATTCATAGCCATTCAAGTATCTTATATAAAATGGTATAGAATCTGCATATAAGCTACACACGCCCTCTCATATACATTAAATCATCTTTAGGTTACTTATAGTACCTACAATGAAAATGCCATGTAAATAGTTGTTATATTGTAATGTTTGGGGAATAATGACCAAAAAAATGTCGGTACATGTTCTGTAAGATGTAACCATATTTTCTTTTCAAATATTTTCAGTCCATGGTTGGTTGAATCCACAGATGTAAAACCCACAGATACAAACAGCTGACTGTATAACATTTCCATTTCCATTTCCATGTGCAAATCTTTTTTTTTTTTTTTTTTTGAGATAGAGTCTTGCTCTGTCACCCAGGCTGAAGTAAAGTGTGATCATTGCTCACCGCAGCCTCAACCTTCTGGGCTTAAGTATCCTTCTGCCTCAGCCTCCCGAGTAGCTGGAACTACAGATATGTGCCACCATACCTAGCAAATTTTTAATTTTTTTTGTAGAGATGGGTGTCTCTATGTTGCCCAGGCTAGAAAATATTTTTAATCTTACATTAACATTTTATGTAACTGAATATAGTATCTATTATTCTCTGATATTTACCCAGCCCATTGTTTTTGACTGGAAAAAAAGATATACAGTATAAGGAAGTGAGATCTGTTTCATCCTTCATTATAAACTATAGTTTTTAAAACAGAGAAAGCTGCATTGTGTAAGTAATCCTACAAGACTTATAAAAGGATATTAATAATTTAATGAACTTGTACTCAAGGGAGAAAAGTGTTCTTGAAACATGTCAGGATGAATTTTCAAGGGAAAGGCCTAATTAGCAGTGTCTGAAGCATATGTCATCACATTTAGAAAACACGAACCAGTCCCTGTGGACAGAATGGTAAGTTGGATTTTGAAGCATTAACTACTCCAGTTAATATGTATGATTTATGAGCAATATGTCAGCTGGCTGGTCTAACTCAAGTGAAAGACCTTGCAGGAGAAACAAGGATGTTTAAACTCATCCACAGAAATATGCAAATGTAGTTTATTGTCTCATTTATATTTTGATCAACCAATAACTTAGAGATCTTATGGGAAATAATGCCATAGTTTGGGCATCTTTTAAAATATAGAATCCAAGCTACAAAGATGCCCTAAAAAATACATGCCTAACTGTCCCATTGACTTTTCAAATGAGAGCCTTGAGGGGTTAATGAAAGAAAAAAAGCCCTTATCTTGGATCATGGCTGACAAACCAACAACTGAGAAAAAACTATATATTTAAGTAAAGTTATATCGATCTTTTTCTTACACATAATAAAGTATTTTTACCAGATGATTATTTGGAAAAAGTCAAATTGAAGAAACATGATTTAAATCCATTCAAAAGAGAAAACACATGTAGGAGAAATCTATTTGATGTCAAGATCTCCAGAGGCAAAGAGAAAAATCCAGTCACTTGTCTATGGGATTCAAACATAAAATTACATGGCAATATTCACACATTCATTTAGATGTTTGAGCTCCTGAAGACAGACCCTTAATTTAAATCTTTCAAAAATCAACAATAACTAAGACTACAGGAGCTAATGCTGGAAAAAATCGAAGTTACAGATTTGTTTACTACTTTAATGAGAAATCAACTGCCACTTAGGAACACAAATGAATGGGAAAAATAAAGACAGTCTTGTATCAATGATATGCATTTGTACATTTATTAAGTGTTTACTATATGCTGGATGTTGGAGAGTAAAGAGAAAAATCATACACAGATCTTGCCCTTGAGGAGCTCATAGTCTGGTATTAGAATATTTCTCTTCTTTCCTCAATATAAGTTTTGTTCTGCACAAGAAAATAAGGCTATTTAAATAGATCCACAAAAGAGAATAGTAGTTCAGCAGTATTTTTAAGAATTGTAAGTCTGCATTAAATGTGGACATAGTGGCTTTGGATGATTGAAGCAGCAATATTTCTATTTTGGCATACTTTCAATACTTGTTACCCATAGTCATGTTTTATATTTTAGAAGGGTGTATATTATATTGAGGTGATACAGATTCTAACTCATATATTTATGACACAAATTGATCATTGACTTAAAAATAAAAAACAGGATAGAAAAAAATGTGCATTGTATGAGAAGCCAGAGACCTGACCACTAGTACATCCTCTTTTATTTATTAATTAAGTGAATCTGAAAAAGTCACATAATCTCTCAGCCTGAGCAATTTCTACCTTAGGGAAAAAAAAAAGAATAAAAACATACCTGCCTAAAGATAGTGGGCTAGAATATATGAAGATCTGAGAGGTATTTAAGAGAAATATATACATTTGAAAGGGGCTTTCTATGATCTTTTCCCCATTATTAGACTATAAATTCTGGAGCACAGGTATGGCAGCTGCCATGGAATGAACTCTCTGTAAAGGTCTACCCACTCTTCTGTGCAGAAGGTCCCAAGCATTCCCAGAGGAATTAAACTGCCTAGGGGCACGGAGAAGGTGGCTGAATACATTCAGATGTACAGCCAGTGATCAATCACATTCTTGGCAAATATCTAAGAAAAACATACCCCAAATCCTCAGTTTGAAATTTAATGTTATTGAGGCCAACCTACTGGCCTGAAATAAAACCTTACATAGCATGTGCTCTCTAGTGCTGACACTAGTGTGTCATCATGGATAACTTATGGGATAGATGTGTCACAGAAATGTTTTTCAAATTGTGGCAACATATAATCACCAGTTATCTTGCTTTCTTCCCCTGGTAGCACTGGCAAGAACTGGCAGTGTGGCGATCCTTACCATTGCTGGCAAGGTTAGAATTGAAGTTTTCAGACTTGAATAACACTTGACCTAAGGAGGCAGTATCTATAGCTTTGGCCTCTGTTTCTAAATGAAATGAATAGTCTAGATTTTAAAACAGACAAATGAGGGCCCTTACTTAGAGTAAAAGCTGAACTCCTTACAATGAATGACCTGCAAGGCTGTGCTCTGCCTTTCTGTGTGGACTCTCCGACCTCCTCTCATCTTTCTTCACCATTCTAGCCATACCGACCTCCTAAAATTCCTTGAAATTTCTGCCTCAGACCTTTGCACCTGCTGCTTCCCCTACCTATAAAGAGCTTCCCTCAGCTTTTCACATGGCCCTCATCTATTTTAGATCTTTGCTCCACGATCAGCTTGGCAGCAAGGCTTTCTCTGACTTCCACACAACACTGCATATCCCCTTCCTTCCTCTGCTTTCTTAATCTTGGTTGCATGCATCACCATCAACCACATTAAAACTTATTTATTTTGTGGCCATCTGTCTCCATAATAGAATGTAAGTTCCATGAGGGCAGAGGTTTTTGACTATTTTAGGTGTTACTAAACTTTTCCTGTGAAAAGTAAGAAATATTTAAAGTAAATATTTTAGGCTTTGTGAGACATATAGTCTTTGTCAGAACTACTCAACTCTGCTGTTGTAAGCATCCAAAAGCAATATGTAAGCAAATGGGCATGAATGTGTTCCAATAAAACTTTATTTAAAAAAATACATGGTACACCAGATTTGGCCCAAGGGCTGTAGTCTGATGATTCTCAGTCTATTGTGTCCATTGGTTTATCCTCTGCCTACAGCAGTTTCTGGCAAACAATAGGCGCTCAGTAAATATTTGTTCTTGTTTTTGGACTGAGCTAACAATGAAAACGGAAGTAAATGTAACTTTTTGAAAGGTACTAGACAAATGAGGAGTTTGTACTAATGAGAAAAAGTGTGATCGCATTCATTACTATACTTTTAGATGAGCATCAACATCAAAACCATGAAACTAATTATGCCTTGAAAGTTCTTTAAGATCTGGTGATGTTTTTGTTTTTATTTTTGTTTTTGCTGTAGATAACATGAGATAAAACCTTTGTAAATAGTTTGAAATTATTTTGTTAAGATATTTTTAAAATGCAGATATGTAAAAAGAGTAACACAACAAACGATTATTTTCCCACAGCACAGCATTAGCAACTAGTAACAGTTTGAGATATTTTCTTCAACATTTTTTTAATCAACAAAATATCATAGATTAAATGGAAATACTTTTTGACCATCTGTAGTCCTTTTTCCCACACCTTCCTCTTGGGATAACTACTCTCACAAGTTTACGTTATCTTTCTGTTTCATGTACTCTTAAAAAAGAAATATACGTACTTAGTATTTTTTCTTGTATTCAATATTATTGTTTTTGAGATTTATTCTTGGTGTGTGTGTGTTGGGGGGTGGGGCAGGGGTGTGTATAGTTTTATTATATTTAACTGCTGTGAATGCTGAATTCTGTTGTGGATAGGTAACATTTCCAAATGGAAATATTTCTAGAGTAGCAAAATATGGAAATACAAAAAGTATAGGGCCATTTATTATAGTATAGGGCAAAGCCTCAATTAGTTTTTGAGGTTGTACATACTGGTGTCTAGTGTTGCTCAAGTCTTTCACCCCAGAAAAGAACTAACCATCCAAGGAATCTAGCAGTTTAACATCATTTTATCTTTCTCTGATAGAAAAACCTTATCCCGCAAATATCAGTTCAGTTATTAATAGATGGTGAGTGTTGCAATAGCATAACTCACTTTCAGCATTTCAATTTATCCAGCTGAATTTCAAAATACAAATTGGGTATCATATGGGACTTTTCTCTAATAGCACAATAACATTTTTAAATGGAGTTTAAGATGTAAACTGAGCAAGCTGAAATTAAATTTGGGTCTACTGATCCAGGTACCAGTTTCTTAGAGCTTTGAAATAGAGTATAAGTTTTCAAGAGATTAGATATATGGTGACCTTAAAAAAGGCTTCTGACATATTCCATAACATCAAGGAATGGAAGGAAAAAGAATAAAGAATCCTTATGAAACATTTGCAGTCCACAAAACATTTCAAATAGTACCGTGTCAACCTATGTTATAAATAGTTTATTCCTGATACTCGGCTGGTTTTACAAGCATCTATGTGATGACAAAGAGAAAAAAATTCAAAACTGTTCTAGAATATCATTAGAAGTACAAACACTTTAAAGAAACCAGTTGTAGTAAAAGTTTATTTATTCAGCACTTTACTAAATGGAAAAGTCTACTAAGTGGCACTTCCAAACTTCTGTAGGACAGTGCTAACTGGCTTAATGACTCAGGAGACAGAGCTCCAGTTAGCAGATACAGTGCTTTCCCTATTAGCTACAGCTCTACACCGAGGTACAGTGTTAGTAGTTAGCAGGACACAGGCTGGATTTCACCCCCAAACACCCACTGGCTAGTCACACTTCTTCCTGGGCAACTGTGCTGGGAACAAATCCAGAAAAGTCTTCGGATTCTAAAAGAAACACAAATCTTTTCCATGGTTTTAGTGTTAGAGGATTTTATTATGTTCAAATACTTAGAAATTAATATTATAACTATGATACAATAATTAGCAATTATTGAATACCTAGCATGTGATAGGCGCTGTATTGGCTACTTTACACATATATTTTCCTAATCATCAACTTCGGGTTAGGTACCATTAGTATTATTTCGGTTGTATAACTGAAGAACTGAGACTCAGAGAGGCTAAGTAGTATTCCCTGGGTCACACAGGCAGGGCTCACCCAGGAGTTTGCAAGACTCCAGAATTAATGCCTTTTGAGACTTTACTTTGGTGAGGTTATACAGAGGGTTACATTTTATTAATAAAAATTTCAAGGAACCAGATATCCATCTGAGGCATAAACTAATCAAACAATGAACAGCCCTCCTTATAGAGGTAAGGTCTGTGGGTTGGTTGGCTTCACCAAAGCCACTCTACAGCAGAGGCAGCATCTCCACCCACAACCTAACATTCATGTGCACAAGCTGTACCTCTGGAAGAGAAGGAAAATCAAAGTGATCAGTAGGGGAATGAATCAAGGCAGCCTCCAGACAGAAAACAGGCTGAGCAGAGGAAAACAGGCAGAGAAACTTCTGTGTCAGTATCAGGCTGGTCTCTGATGACACTGATTTTTCTCTACATGGGTTAAACCATTTTGTATATTCTATTGTATTCTGGCCATTTGTTAATATTTCAAAGAAAATCTGATTGTCACCTACTAAGCTGATTTCCGACTTGCTCATGGATCACAACTCATGGGTTGAAAAATATGGCTATTGAGGGAGCAGAATTTGGCCATAGATTTGAACATGACTACCAATTTCTGGCTTTGTGACTCTGAACAAGTCATATTAACTTCTTTAAATCTCAGCATCCTCATCCCAGTCAACATTAAGTCTAAACTTGACCCTAAAGTTAGTTATCTTCACCAACCGTTACCTGGATTATCTTATCTTTAATGGTTTCTGCTTGTTTGGCTGTCCACATACCTAAATCTATCAAATAACTGTCCTTTTTGTTAAACTTGAGGGTGTTTTAGCTATAAGTGGTCATATAATAAATTATCTGTTTAAATCCTTTGTGTAAAAGGGATCTTCCAATTTTAAAAAGGTAAGTGGGACTATTCTTCACAAATTATCCATTAACTTTCATTTTATCTTTTTTCCAGGGGGAAAAAAGGTTGAAAGAGTTGAGGGAGGAAACTGCTCTTTCCTCTTATAATACTTTTTCAGAAATTCTATTTATATAATCAGTTTTAGCCCTACTGGTTGTCTTGCCCTGCATATGGACTCCAGCAGAACTAGTCCAGGTAGCCAGGAATAAAACAGAACAGACAGTGAAACATGTTATCCTTGCTTTATATAGAATATGGCTGCCTGGGTTCTAAGTCCTGGTAACATATGTTGCATAGCTGAGAATTCATTGTATATTTTGCTGGTTAATTTTCAGAATTGACCTGGCTAAGTGCACATTTCTCTTAATTATTACAAGGCTAAACTGTTTTAAAAAACTTAACTAATCATACTTCAGTAAAACGAATTCCTTCTGCTGGTGATAAAGTTTTTGTTGTTACAGTTTTAGCCTATAATCAATGCAACCTACTAAATCAGCACTTCTCTAATTCTATGGGAAAGGACTGGTTTTTAAAATATCCAATCTGTCATGAATCAGTACTTTTATAAAATATAACAAAGCTGAATTGCTACAAAAAAATGAAATAAACACATATGAAGTATAAATTCCAGTGTATATTACTGAATTCAACAAACAAAAAATTATGCTTTAAAAATATAATTTTAAAAAATTACGGAAAAATGAAAAAAATTACAAAACTGTACACTTATTTAAAGTGTATATAAGGCACATAAAGATTCCCTGTGGCACTCATTAACTTTTTGTCATTTTGTAATTACAATGAAACAAAAAATCATGACTGAAATAGTGATTTCCCATACTAAGTACCTATATGCACTCTTTGAAGAAATAAACACTATTATATAGTTTTTAATGTAAGACATGATCCTGCTTTTGCTTGTTAACATATCTACTTCAAGTTGAACTGACATTTCTTATAGGGCAGGGGTCGCCAACCCCCAGGCCCCAGGCTGGTACTGGTCTGTGGCCTGTTAGGAACCGGGCTGCATAGCAGGAAGTGAGTGGCGGGCGAGTATTACCCACATGAGCTCTGCCTCCTGTCACAGCAGTGGGGGCATTAGATTCTCATAGGAGTATGAACCCTATTGTAAACCACACATGGCGAAGAATCTAGGCTACATGCTCCTTATGAGAATCAAACTAGACCTGATGATTGAGGTGGAACAGTTTCATCCTGAAACCATACCTTCAACCCCGGTCCTTGAAAAATCTTTCACAAAACCCATCCCTGGTGCCAAAAAAGGTTGGGGACCATTGTTATAGAGGATAACTTTTATCTAAGTGCTTCATTGGCTGGGCGTGGTGGCTCACACCTGTAATCCCAGCACTTTGGGAGGCCGAGGCAGATGGATCACCTGAGGTCAGGAGTTCGAGACCAGCCAGGCCAACATGGTGAAACCCATCTCTACTAAAAATGCAAAATTAGCCAGGTGTGGTGGCACACACCTGTAGTCCCAGTTACTCGGG